>NW_027117393.1:1366640-2733281 GCF_038362705.1 Apiospora aurea | reverse complement strand
ATATAGTAAATTAAATAGCGAAGGGTATAATTAAAATAGCTTATAAAATAACCATTATATATAATAAAATATATATATTAAAAGAGGTTAATTTAATACTTTTTAAACGCTAAAGAGCTAAAAAATACGAGTTTAATTTAAAAGAGCCTTTATTATTAAAAAATCTTAGTAATTATAGGACGAGAAGGTAAAAAGAAAGCGTTTAGCGCTTAATAAAAATAAAAATAAAGGTTTATCGAAGCGGAGGGCGACCGGTGGAAAGCGTTATAGTATTTATAGCGAAATAGGTTATAATACGCGAATATATAAAAAGGATATAGAATTAAGCGAGGAATTAAATAATAAATAATTTTAATTAATTTTAAGCGTTATAATTAAATTAATTTATATAAAAAGGTTAAGAAATAAAAAAGGTGCGTCGTTAAGTAATATACGTCGCGTAATAATAAACTACGTTATTATTATTATTATTTAAAAGCTTTAAAATTATTTAAAATTAAAAGGGGTTAATTAAAAAAGGGGGTAATTAATAAGGGTTATATTTTATATATTAAATAGTATTTATTTAAGTCTCGTATAATATAGTTTCACTATATAGATAAATATAATAAAAAGTAAAGGGATAATAGAATATTTCTTTTAATTTATTTTTTTCTTTTTTTTTCCTAATCGCTACCGGCTTAAAGCGTTTAATTAATACTTATCGAGAATATTAAGATTAGTGCCGTAGTATAATCTTTTTTATTAGTACTCGACCTCGCTCTTTATTTTAGTAAATTATCTAAAATTAATATTAAAATAATCCCTAGCTATAGAAACTATATTAAATCTCCACCCTAAGCCTTATATATATGTCCTTCTATATTAACAACCTCTGTTTCACCTTACCAGAGCCATTATATATAACGAACTAATCAGCTGGATTTTCTTGTGTTTTTATATAAAGGAAAGAGTGAGAGAGCGACAAAACCCCGTCAAATCAAGCCGTATCGGGGTGTGGGGGGCAACACATGCCCCTTTCCTGACAATCGCGCAGTCTAATAAACCGGGCATCCAGCTTAGCAAAAAGTCAGCACCATGTCCGTAGGATCTGGGCACGTCGGCATGTAGGGAAACTCGCAGCTCGTTGTGTCACCCGGGTTACAAACGATCTGGCAGTTGGTGTTGGCCCAGTAGCCCACGCGGCGCTGGGCAAGGAACGGATCGCCATCTATGGCGCTCAGGTCGTACCAGGCAATACCGCCCTTGACTGTGCGTGCAAACTTGTTAGGAAATTTGGAGCCAGAAAAGGTGGTTCTGGGCAATATCATGATTTCACTTGTACCTCCTGTACAGTTGGAAGGGGAAATTTCAAGGTGTTTTGTAAGAGTGAGAGTGATTGGGCCGAGGAAGTAAAATGAATGAACGTACTAGCACTTTCCATTTGGAAGGGATGCTAGAGAGCGGCGTTGTTGGCGCACTTGAGGGAGACGCCGATGTTGTCGTTGTAGATGTTCTGGAACGTGGCACTGCTGCCGCCGCTCAAGGCCCGGGTGGCACTCGCGGTTCCGTCGTTCTTGGCAGACGCACACCAGATGGTAAAGCCGCAGTGGTTCTCGACACGGGTCACGCCGGCTATGACACTGTTGCCAGCAGAAAGGAGGGAGATCAAGAGAGTAAGGATCTTGGTAGCGCACTGCATAGCTTTGGGGCGAAGCGAGGCCAAGTGTTTTAAGGGGGTCGGAGGTATTATATACAGGCAAGGCAGCTAGAGGATTGCAATGGTGGCTTGATGGTTCAGGTTTTGAGGTGTATGGTCTAGGCAATGTTCCTATGGACGATGGGATATGGACTTGAACCATGCTTTCCTGATAAAGGAGTAGTAAGTGAACTATATACTCATAGTCCTTGCTATCTCTTTGCCTTCGTAAGCCATGAGAGATAGGTATCAAATCAACCTATCTAGATCTTCTACTAGCTTTCAACGACCACTTGCTTACAACTCCTTGGCCTTCAAGGTGTGTGTCTGCTGATATCGGATGGGGGCCCCCTATCATGAATCCACGATGAGTGACTATCATCAGCAGCCATACGAGGTTCCACCGTCCGCTCCGTTGAAGTTCAGCTGTAGGACCTGTTTAGGTAAACCGAATGGTAGTTATGCAGAGGATTAGCGAAGTGACACAGTAAGACTTACCGGGTATGCAGATGATTGCTAACTTCTTCGTGTAGAGATTCCTTGCTTCTCCACGGCCAAGTGTGATGAACCCCTTTTCCGTGTCCTGCTCGGTTAGATTTAACTGTCGCCATCTGCGGCTATTGATCATCCTGTATCAGTGACAATGGACTCCTTGATTATAGTGGACCCAAGAGGCTATCTTGAGAGAGTTATGGCTAAAATTCTTGAAGACTCATCATACTTAAAATATTGTATAATGCCAATGGCTTCAATTGTAAGTGGCTTATACATCTGGGATATAGTCTACTCAGTATTTACATCGAGAACTACAGGTACTACTCACAGCCAAGGAGCACCATATCACTGCTGACACATTAATTAGTGAGCTCACTTGGAGGCTGCTTGTTCTTATTTGCTCGAGTTTGATGATTAATCTTTTCCAGGCTGGGTTGCTATGCAGAGTTGGAAAGTGTCTTCTAGACTGGATGTCCTATGACCCTTTGATCTGGCTGACCGTACTGGTCAGGTATCCTGGAATCTGTTCTGGGCCTAGGTTTCACCTGCTACTTTCATCGCACCGGCATTTGTTATGCCCCCTGCAGGAAAGTCGTGATGATGGCTTGGCAGGTAGCACAACTTACAATATTCCCTGCATAATCGTACTCTATCCCTAGTATGGCGCCGCGAGGGGGCAGCCTTGTGCTGCTGGTACCAGAGGCTATTCGGCCGTTTCAAACATAACTCGTTTGAACAGTGTTTCCAACAATGGCTCGCAGTTTCGGGATTGCGTCTCCAGAGGACCCGATTGGCCGATATCATGCAAAACGTTCCCGCGAATGCGGATTATAGCCCTTGCAGACGCTTTCCTGCTGTGTCGAGTACTTGCTAAGGTGATATCTCTCCTCTCAGGCAAATCCAGACCTTTTATTCGTGGCATACTTGTGTATGTTCTTTGAAAGTCTGAAGAGGGCCTGCTTGGGAGCTAAGGGCTAAAAGCGTGTCTGTCCAATTGGAATGCTCCCGTGTTCGGGCTTTCTGAGACTACGCCTGAAGTATGGGAACATTCGGATCCAGAATACTCATATAGAGGCAAGGTAGGCTCTCAATTAATGGAGGAGATCAACAGTTTAGTTAGCTGTGATTTCCTCAGCCGGGCAGCACGAGTCCCTTTTCGAGAACGGGAGCTGGTGCGGCACAGGAGAGGGGTTTCGGCAGCCCCGGGATGGCGCCGAAGGTTAAGTATGTATGCGGTTGGTTAACACCACCACTCGAAGCCACCCAGCTAAACAATGGCATACCAAACGACTACGTGTGTCCATTTTATTCATTTAGGTAACCGTATAAGTCCGTCTTACATAATTTTGATTGTAATCTCTTCACCTACACCTATAAACACTGTCTCACAGTCTACTTAAATTTGATGTCGCTGTTCGATTACACCATGTCTATTTCCTCCGAACTTGGTCCAACTCTCTCCGATGAGGGAAATATTGTGCTTACTGGTAGCACAGAGTTTCCTGACCTGGCCAGTCGATGGAGAGAATGGCACGCGCCCGAGATCGTGGCTGTTGTGAAAGCTGGCACTGAGGGCGATGTCCAAGAAGCAGTGAGCCGATCCTAATCCTTCGCCGACGTTCAACTGTCAAGTTCGCTTAACGCAATTGCCACCTAGGTCCGGTATGCTAACAAGCATGGCATGCCGTTTGCGGCACGGTCTGGAGGCCACGGCGCAACGGAGGCGCTGGCAGCGGCCAAGAATGCCATCCAAATAGACTTCCGGGCCATCAACCACGTTAATGTGTCCGCCGATGGGAAAGCGGCAAGGGTCGGAGGAGGTGCCAATGTGAAGCAGGTTGTTGACGGCCTGATTGCTGCTGGAAAACAGACAGGCGAATAACCCACTCCCCTCAGTCCATGCCAATCTGATTCTGACTATTGTTCAAAGTGACGGGCATCTGCGAGTGCGTCGGTGTCTCCGCGCCCATCCTCGGAGGCGGCCATGGCTGGCTCCAAGGCCAATACGGGCTAGCTGCCGACCAGATCATTTCTGCGCGTTTGGTGCTCCCCAACGGCGACGCCGTGACCGTATCTCAGGATTCTAACCCGGATCTCTTCTGGGCTATCCGGGGTGCTGGGCATAACTTCGGTCTTGTCACGGAATGGGAGTATCGCATATATGACATCAAAAACCCGAAGTGGTCTTACGAGATCTTCATCTTCTCCGGTGATAAGCTCGAGGCTCTTTACGAGCTTACCAACGAGATGTTGAAAAGCCAGCCTCCCGAGGTAATCCACTGGGGCTATATCATCAACGTCGCCGAGCTCGACCCAGAGCACGTACGTGAATTCATTGGTAATGCCCTTCAAACTTGGGAGCAGCGCTTATTGTTTCATAGCCGATTATCTGGTACGCCATTATCTATGATGGACCAGTTGACACGGCACGCGAATACGCAAAGCCAATTCATGATATCGGGCCTCTTATGGTCAACGCCGGGGAGGCGACTGTCCCCAAGCTGGCCGCGCTGACGTATATGAGCAAAGACGCAGCCGCTTGTGCGTACGGTCTCACGTCGCTCCGCTACCCCATCGGCCTGAAGACGTACAATACCGCCGCGCTGAGGAAGGTGTACGACGAAATCGACGAGACGTTCCGAAAGGTGCCGGAACTGGCAGGGTCTTTTTCCTGCTCGAGGGCTACTCGACACAGGGCGTTCAGGCCGTGGACGAGGCCAGCACGGCGTTCCCGCATCGCGGCGACGAGATCCTCGTCACGTCGTACATACAATACAAGCCGAACCCGGCGATCGACCCGGTGGCGCAGGAATACGGCAGCAGGCTGCGGAAGCACCTACTGCAAGGCAGTGAGGATCCCCAGCACCTGCGGGCGTATGTCAACTACGCCCACGGCACCGAGAGCCTGCAAGAGATGTACGGCTGGGAGGAGTGGAGACTGGAGAAGCTGAAGAGCTTGAAGGCTCAATGGGACCCGGAGAACAGGATGCGTTACTATGCTCCCATCATGTGATCAGGTGCGCATATGCCACTTGCATACACCTCGTATATTCTTACGTGGGTTATCTGTCGAACTGGACTGTGAGCAATTTGATGATGGCTAGTTGTAAATGTCACCAAGGGAATTTGACAAGTTGAGGGCATCATCGGAACCTCCATTCGTTCTGTATCAATCGACTTGATCGCCAAGTCTGGGGAGATGTTTATAACTTATGAAGCGAAAGAGAAAGGGGGACATAAGTCAGGGTTCGACACGCAATCAAAAGCACATGGTCCGAAGTAACGTGCTCAGCCATTGAATATATCAATGCAGTACAGATACCAGACACATTTGATCCGCCTAACCTACTTCTCTCGGGAATATGACACAATATTTGACGCGATTGCCAGTATTCTCCCGGCCATTCAACGTGTGAACATGGCAGGTGCGTCTTGTTGACTACGCCTTCCTTCCACATTGAGCCCAAGTCTGATATCCAAAGGCTTATTCTAGATAATTTGTCCCAATCTATTTGCCCGAGGTTCATCCCTTGGGCTGCAAAGTTGTAGCGTTTTCTTCACATCTATATCAGATTTTTAAGCGACATATCGAGTTCCCAAGGAGGATTGATGTTCTGATCGCATATCCTAAAGTACGGCTGATACCAAAGACGGGAAGGAAGTATGACGAAGCTTCCACGGAGGCACCAGTTCCAACTATGGAAGGTCCTATCAGCAATTGCATCACGCCTTCGCAGACAGGCATTTGTGCTCATCCGTGCCTTTCTGTTTGCATGCATATTATATCTGACCTACCTGATCGCCTTGCCCTACCTCGGCCTTGTGTTGGCGATGGTACAGCCCGCAAGACTTCATTGGATGTCCCCTTCCGCCGCGACTGCACCATCTCTTATCCCACGCCAGATATGGCAGGTACTGTTACCAGTGCCTGACAGCGTCCACGCAAAGGGCATCTGGGAGGCACACGATCACTCGTGACTGCACAACAATCCCGACTACACCTATACCAGAATCAGCACAGAAGGTGCCTTGGCCTTCATCGGCCCGACAATGTGGACGAGTGTCGTTTGGCGCCACATGCAGGAACAAGAGCTGGGACTGACCGACATGCGCAATCGCTCCTTCTTGCAGGAGCCGACATTGTACGGTGACGTGCTGCTGTTTCCCATCAACAGTCTCGGGTCAGGTCAAGCACATTCTGGCAGCTCGACGTCTTGGCAACCTACTGAGGATGTGCTCGTTAAGCATGACTGGCATGGGTCTTGGAGGACACATGAGTAGTCGCGTCTTGTCGTGCCCCTGGAAGCGTGGAGGACGTCACGAGCAGTACGGCCATATTACCGACACAATAGCTCTGAAGAAGAGCTTGGTAAGTGATGGAAATACCAAAGCAACTAATATTTGGTCTAGGTGTACAGTTATATAACATCGGTAGTCTAATATAATCGACTAGCAGATCAGAATTGATTGATTGATGGGACTGGTGCAGAAGGGACTGCCCTTAACAAGACCCCTATGTACAACGTGGATTGCCGGGGGTACCTTGAACAGGAGCTTGGGCCCAACCGTAGCGGGGAAGCAGCGAGTGCCTGGCAGCTTCGGGGCGCTAAGTCGACAAGGCCGAATGGAGCTTTCGCGGGGAGCTTCGGTTTGACGCAATTGCTTGATGCAATTGCCAAAAGCAAACACCCATTCATCCTCTTCGGGTTTCACAGCATCTGCATCACTCAGGAGAGAAGTATGCATTGACACAATCTCTTATTCTCTAAGACTCACGAGACGCCCAAGCAAAACTACTACTGCCATACAAACTCCCTTCCTTTCTTGGGTTTCTTGGGTTTCTTGGAACCCATACGTCGATTGATCAATTCATTGAACAAACACCACGACTTTGTCGCAATGTCCCGATCAAGCTTCGCTGGACTCGGCCGCCTCGCCGGCCGCACACTCCAAGGCCGCGTGGCTGGTGCCAGCACCAGCACACGGTTCTTGCTGCCTCAGAAGGCTCGTACGACTTCCACACCCGCGGCGCCTGTCTCGCGAGCCCTGTTTTCCACGACGTCACGATCCGCGAAGCCTCTTACGCCAGACCAGCTGAAGACCGCCAAGCCCTACGAAATCACCGATCAGCGGTACCACGAACTGTCCGACGCGTATCTCAACCACCTCCTCGCGCATCTGGAAGAGAGACAGGATAATTCCGACGACATTGATGTCGAGTACAGCGTGAGTTCTCACCATGCGCCCTCCCCCCACCCCCCTCTTGTGCTCCGTTGAACTATGTAACCAACGGCTAACGTCATGCTTGCCATGTAGTCCGGCGTCATGAATGTGAGAACCAAGCATGGTGTCTACGTCATCAACAAGCAGCCTCCGAACAAGCAGATCTGGCTGTCCTCGCCCCAGACGGGCCCGAAGCGCTACGACTGGGTGGTCATTAGTGAAGATCAGAGCGCCAAGCAAGACACGGCCGTCGGTTCCTGGGTATATCTCCGCGACGGCTCATCACTTACCGAACTTCTGCGGGACGAGATCGATGTTGATCTCGACCCTTATGGGTTGATGGACTAGAGCTCCCATGGAGACTGGAATTTGAAGAAAAGTCGACGGTGCGCATCGAAGAAAAGCAACGTAGGGAAAGAGTGAAACAAGAAAGATTGGAACGCGAGAAAGCCGAACGATGACCGGGATTCCCGGAGGTTCTCTTCTTATTATTGGTTGACCTGTACAACATGGCATGGCTTGCTTTACTGAGGAGTCTGGAGGGGAAATGGTAGGGGACATCACTGGACAGATGAGCTTACAAGCGTATGAATAGGTGTGTATTGAACAAATCAAGCGAAACTCATCAACAGACAAAACCCCTTAAACTCCTTAATGCTATGCGATCTGACTTCGACCCGCAACGAGAGATATGTACTGCGCGAGCTGGCAGTGAGACGACCGACAGTGCCAAGTTTCTCAGGCCAGGTCACCCAGGCTTCATGATCTAAAGGCCGTCATCCCTACCGACTAGTGCTTGTTCGCTTCGAATCCAGAGCTCCCGAGTCTCGTTTCTTTGAGGATTTCGCGGACCTGCTCGACTCGCCATTCACCCAAAACCTCTCCATGGGGTCGTTGTGCTTGACGTATTCTGATAGCTTGTCGTGACGTGGGACCCGATCTAGAGCATCATGAAAGGCCGAGCTGCTTTTGGAGCTTGAGCTGCCCACAGTTAGCGGATACTCTGATGCGGACCGATATACCCAGGACCGGGGTTGCAGTCTTACCTCACATGGGTGTTGCTGGTGCTTAATCGCGGCATGGTGTCTGTTGTACTGTGGCTGTGTGCTTATACCAGACCCAAGAGATGGCAGTCAGCAGCACTGGGTGCTTGGTTGTTATCTGGATATCGATATCAGGAAGTATATATGCCGGTATTAGACTGGTTATCGTGAGGATACAACGTAAGACCGTCAAAGTTGCTTGTCTATTGAGGTGAGATTCTACGAATATCTTCATTCTGAACACAGCTAAATGGGCTTCTTATATACTTATACAAGACCATACAGGAGTACCATGCTCTCAGGACGTAGAGACGAGAGGTATATCGTGAAATGGAAAAAGCTGAGTGTCATCTGCTGTGACTTGAAACCGATGGCTTGACTGAGATTAGGGAGAGAAACCGAAATGCTCCGTTCCGTCGGGTTTGCTCTACTAGCATAGCACCGATTCTTTACACGGAAGTGTAAGAATGCCATACGCGGCCACTACACCCTATCTTTTTCTCTCCCAAAAGAAGCATCATAATTTTCCTTCTAGTTTTGATCAATGCTTGTTAAAAGCGCTTTGCGACCGGTGCCACGTCAGTCACTGAATCCTCGCTCACCATCCTAAATGGGATTTAGGTCCTTAGAGATATACACATGAAATGACTCTCCCGTCACGGGAGGATGAGAGCTGGGATGACAATTGACATCTAATTTCCCAGCGGAGCCAACCGGATGCTCTGTACCTGCATATGGTTCCTGGCCTAGGGTGATGGAATTTGGACGCTCCATACCACTACCTCCGCAAGTGGCAAACTTGATATATGGAAAAACCATTGAGGAACGAACATGATGCCGCCGACTCCCAAAATCGGTTGATCAAGATTGAGATGACGAATCTTGGCCGACCTGTGCACCTTTTTCTTTTCTTTTCTTCTTTTTGATCTTCCACCCTACATCTACACAATTGTGTAATTACCTGATTGGAGCAGACAATTCGTGACGGAGAGGAAGCAAACGACCACTTTGAGAGTCGGGGGGACGATTCCCGGGCCCCAAAGTCATACTAATGCAGCCCGGAGTGGCGATGCTCTGAATGGCCCGCTTTGCATTTGCACCGCCGCCTACTTGCGGCCCGGACGCCGCTGAGAATTCGGGCACACTGGCAGGTATGATTCAAGATCACTAAGGGAAAAAGGAAACAAATATCAAGGATGCCCATACGAGCGTTGATGTGGTCAAGGGGGTAGGGAGGGACTCTGTAGCTATGTTGCGTCAGATGAATTTGATTGTACTAACTCTCTGCACCCCGGGTTACCATCCACCAGCACAATCCGCCGAGTTGTGATGTGACGAACCTTAGCAGCCATTGTTGGAAACATTTGATCGAACTGGTTGATGAGTTGGCAATGCTTGGCGTGAACCTCGACGACAATGAGGGATTTTGATCAGATTCGAAACAATACGACGAGGTTCGGTGTGAGGTGCGGGATCGAGCATCTCATGGCTCTAGGTAGCAGTGTTGCCTGGAGGTTGCCTGGAGGTTGCCTTATCCCACTAACACCCTATCAGGCCCCGGGTTGGGAAGCCGGATCGGCATCTCTGGAACCTGCCTTTTCGATCTGGGGATGCTCTTGGCTGCTCGGTTTTTCCACATTGCTTAGTCTGACTACCCGATGGTTCGAGACAGACAAGGCATCTACGCACACACAGCCCATTGTGAGGGTTGCTGAGCCATTCACAATTGGGAGGGATCGTGGATCGTGGATCGTGGACCATTGTTCCCACAGCCACAAATGCTTCGCATGCTCAGCCCCACCACCACCAACATCACCAACACCACTTACCTCAGTCCTGGTACGACAAAAAGAAACAACAACAAACTGCGTGCCATGACAATGTTTCAATCGATCAAATATCAAAAGAGCATTTACTTAACATAGGGATATGGTTGATTACGTTATAGGGTTTGGAGCCAAACATAGTACACTATGCTCTGTCAACTCCAGGTAGAACGACTTGGGACGATCAACTCATTGGGTGGTGATGTATTTGCGAGGGAACCTGGGGGATGCATGTGTCGATCTACTGCAAGCTGCACGAAGCGGGTGAGACGGCTGACTGGTTGCGGTCGCGGTTCCTGGCCTCGATCAAGGCACAGTCGAGTCGAGTACTGGTTCGCTGTACATTCGATGCGGCTCCCAGAAGCAGAAGCCCATCCATCTGCAGTTTACCCCTCCCATCTTCCCAGCGAGCGGCCATCCATCCGGCCCATACACGGGTATGACCGACCTGCTTACCTTGCGAACGACCCTCTCTCCCACACATCTACTTATCTCTTGAACGGAACATAAGCGCCAGCCTTGCCTGCGAGATGGCTCTCCTACTTTTTCCCTTTCCCTTTCCCACACTTGGGAAGAGTTGATTTGCGCATTTCGAGTAATCAATCGTTTGTTTTTAAGACACGGAACAGTCTAGAATCCTCCTGTTTAGGACACATCGTCTTGGTATATACTTACCCATTTACTTCCTTGTACAACCTGGTGTCCATGGATCCCATGTCAGCGGTATCGCCCGCAACTAGTACAGCAACGAACCGCACCAACCGAGGCGGCCGACCGAAGGAGTGGACAGACCCCCGGGCCCGCAAGCTTGCACGACTTTACCTTTTCACAAGTCTCAAGGTCGAACAGATTCTTGACCTTCTAACAGATGAGGTCTTCGTTCCAGGGTTTGTTCCGTTCCTTCCATAATTGCTTACTTATACCCGCTCTCATTTGCAATGTGACTTACGCCCTCTTTAGCAAGGAAGCAGCCAGCAAACATCTGAACAAATTGCTTGGCAAAGATCCTCGATGGATGCGTCCCAAAGACCTCGACGAGCAACGGGAGCGTATCGATGGCCTCAAGAGAAGCGACCGAGCGAGATGGCATCGCAAGCACCGTTGCTCCTCGGAGGTACAACAGCAAGTCCGACCTGGGAGCGCGCGTCCTGACGGCTGCTGCCCGCAGGTGAAGACCGAGTCGATTGATAGTGCTACGATCTCGACGGCGTCAGCACATTCAAGCGACAAGGCCGAAGAAAAGAGCGAGCAGATCGACTCCTACAACTGGACTAGGCCGGATGGCATGCAAGCTGTCACTTTCAACACCAATGCGTCGCATAACTCACTAGGCAGGATCTGTTTCAAGAGTCCCAATCGCCAGGAGACATCACTCACTACTTCTACCAACTTCAGCACCGGTAGCAGTCGGGACGCGTACTATCAAGTGCGCGACAAGCTCGAAGCCGATCCAAAATTCGATCGCTCAGACGTCAAGGACATATTCCGTATCATCAAACGCTTCACTCTCTCCGCCGATGCCAACACCGAGAAGTCCCCGTCAGGTTCGCCTATAAACCAACGGCAGCACGCCCCGGAAGACCATTTGGATCGTGCATACACCCTCCCCGGCGATTTCTTGGATGTAGTGCCCCTTCTTCAAGGGGAAATCCCGGACCCTGCCTCCTGGTCAGACTCATTTGGCAACACAACGTTCCATCAATTAGCTATGGCTGAAGGGTTGGAGCCAAAACTAATTGAGCTTGTTGAAGAAGCCTCACACGATCGGCGCTATCGAGCTGCCTTGGCCGCAAGCAACACTGCCGGTCAGACACTACTTCACGTCCTTCACGACCATTGGTTCGAAAATGAAATCCTGTTGAGTATGCTTGTCAACGCCCTGAGACATGTGCAGTTTGATTTCTACGTGACTGATGTCTATGGCCGCTCCTTTTTCCACATTCTCCGGCAGCACAAGTTTGGCCATGATCGGATACGAAGCATAACTCAACATTTCAACGTGGTTACTCTCAACCGGCGCGACGCCTTCGGAATCCGTCCAATGATCGGACGTGCTTCCACGATACCCTCGATCCAAGATGGAAGCCCGCGATTGACCATACCACCGACGGACGCCAGTCAGGCTAGACTCGGGCACGAGGCTCAACTTCTCAGGCTAATCAACCAGATCCTCACAGGCAGCAGCAAGCCTACGGCAGAGGACTCTCACGGCCGTAACGGACTCCATTGCTTGGCTGAAGTGAAGCTGGGGGCAGGGGCAGCCCAAGGGCGGGTCCCACCGAACCGATCTATCAAGCGCAAGATCGACGTAAATGGCGAGCCAGAGAAGGAAGTACTACCGTTGAGCAAACGTTGCGAATTCCTCGAATGCTTGTTAGAAGTCAGCACGGACGTGAACCATTACAACATGAACGGCGATACCGTTCTCATGGCATTCATCAACCATACTCAGGATGACCACGAGCACGAAGACCTGAAGTCGATTTTGACACGACTCATCCAGGCCGGCGCGAGGCTCGAAGCGCGCAATCGGAATGGCGAGACCGCTTTACAGGTTGCAGCACGACTCGGACGCAAGTTCATCGTGAGAGTCCTGCTTGAACTGGGGGCCAATATCCACGTCCGGAACCACGAGGGCATCAGCATCCTTGAAGACCTTGATCGACACGTGCCCCTCACCGAAGATTCCCCGGACCTGTACGCGCGACTGGAGGCTGCTCGGGCCATGCTGACGGGCCGGTTTGTGAAAACCCGGCCGAGGAGCCGCTCCGAACAGTCGCCATCTCGTGAACAGGAATGGGGAGTTCGGCATGGCTTATGATGTAGCCCCCCTTGGTTTTTGGCGTTAATTTGTTAGATATGGTTTAGGGACTGCTTCGGGTGCGCCCGATCGCGGAAATGCGCTTGGCATGATTTCGCAACTTTGGAGCAGCTTTGGGGGTTTGTTCTACTTGTCTTTCTTTTTCTTCTGCTTGTAAATACCCCAATTTTCGATTTGCTTTTCATGGTTTATATTTCCGAGGATACCCTTGGGCGTAACAGTAGGCTTGGCGTTGGCTGGGCTGTATACAGAAGGCAGGGAGGACATGTTACAGTTGGATGATCCTGTTCACTGGCAGACTAGCTACCTCGATTCAGGATTCGAGATACCAATTCTTCTTCGCTCATTCAACCACATCGACGGTCGTGTTTCTCCGACTAGACCATTGGCTATTCTGGTATGGTCAAGCTTACTGCGTGCCCCCGGAGGTGTGTTGTCTGCAACATCTAGGCTGTATTACTACCTAACAGATCCCATGTAGGATACGCTAGGTTTATGGGCACCGACGCGGAGAATGGTCGATATAGCTGCATGCTTGGTGTATTATAGCCGTCCAAGGTAACACAGCATAGGAGCCAGCCAGTCAGTCGTGCGACCCCGCTTGTCAAATTTATACAGCTCGGGTACTTGCTCAGTCATGACGGTTACCCTGTTCAGCAACTCTCTCTTCCTCGTCTACTTCTCTTTGAGCCTTTTAAAAGAGCCAGATTGGCAGAGAAAGGACCCATCCGACTGAAGGGGGCAATTTGCTGAGATGCCACCAGTCTCCTTCATTCAAATGCCCGGTCACTGACTGATGGTTGTTGCCCGACCCCGGGCTTGACTTGCAGCGTAACTTCCGCTTCCTCTCCATTGTCGGGTACGCCGTCATCATTGGAAGTAGCTGGGAATTCTCTCTTATGCAAGTCAATTCCTTTTTTTGTATGCATTCTTGGCGAAGAGATTTCGGTAAAGGGGTTTGGCTACTAACATATGCTGGCCCGACCGCTAGAGTTGCTGGCATCTCGACACTGAATGGCGGGCCCGCGGGCGCCATCTGGGTGTTCTTCGTCACATGTGTTGGCATGATGCTGAGTACACTGTCGATGGCCGAGATGGCATCGATGTGAGTGTGTCGTTCCTCAGGGGCGGGCTAAGCGAAAGGGTGCATATTATTGACAACTTCATACCCCCTTTCTAGAGCTCCTACTTCAGGAGGGCAGTATCACTGGGTATCCGAATTCGCACCCCAGCGATACCAGAAGCTCCTGAGTTACATGGTCGGTAGGTACCTACTTGCGGGCGGACTGGTTGGTGTTGCGTATATGCCCATGTATCTCGACTAACTTAACGGATTCCCATTGTCGCTATGCAGGCTGGTTCAGCGGTCTCGGTTGGCAGACCGCCCTGTTCGTCACCTCGTACACCGCCGCGCAGCAGTTCGAGGCCCTCATCGCCCTGAACGTGCCGTCGTACCAGATCCAGGGCTGGCACGGCACCCTGCTGTCCATCGCCATCACCGTGTTCGCCATCGTCTTCAACACGGCGCTGGCGCGCCAGCTGCCGCTGTTCGAAGTGCTGGTCGGCGCGCTGGACGTGCTGGGCTTCGTGGCCTTCCTGGCGGTGCTGTGGAGCATGGCGCCCGGGGCGGCGGATGGGGAGGTGGAGGAGGCTAGATATGACGACGACCGGAGGAAGAAGGCCTGGACCGGGTTCCAGGACAACACCGGCTGGGGTAGCGTGGGCCTGGCGACGCTCGTGGGCATCCTGGGACCATCGGTGACTCTGATCGGCGCCAATTCGACCTGCCATCGGTCTGAGGAGGTCCGGGACGCTTCGTGGGTGCTGCCGCGGTCCATGGTGGTGACGGCGGCCATCAACTACACGGTCGGTTTCGTCATGACCGTCACCATCATGATGACAGTGGGCGATCATGCCAGCGAGCTGCTCGACTCCCGGACGGGCCAGGTGTACGTCCAGGTTCTCCTGGAGGCAACAAAGAGCCGCGTGGGTACGTCTATAATGACTGCCCTCATGGCGGTCCTGCTCTTGTTCTGCGCTGTCAATGGTGTCACAACGTCGTGGCGGCAGCTCTTTGCTTTCGCGAGGGATCAAGGGCTGCCTTACTCTAGATGGCTCGCCACTGTAGGTACAACAGCGTTGGAGAGAGAAAGAGAGAAAGAGAGAGATGATATTCACTAACAGTTGGACTTTCGGTACCCAAGGTTCCGCCTGGTTGGGACATACCCCTGAATGCCGTGATGACGACACTGATAATCACAGCCTTCCTATCGCTAATCATCATCGGCTCCAGCATCGCCTTCAGCGTGATCACCGCCATCGGGCAGGTTGGCCTCTACACCTCCTACATCCTCACGCTCGGTGCCATCATCACGAGGCGGTTCTAAAAACAGCGGGGCCCGCTCCCTTGCTCGCGCTTCGACCTGGGCTGGGCGCGCTTGCCGATCAACCTCGGGGCACTCGCATTCT
Source organism: Apiospora aurea (assembly GCF_038362705.1). Taxonomy (NCBI): domain Eukaryota; kingdom Fungi; phylum Ascomycota; class Sordariomycetes; order Amphisphaeriales; family Apiosporaceae; genus Apiospora; species Apiospora aurea. Next base: position 2,717,726 of record NW_027117393.1, on the reverse strand, counting down.
TGGTCGTCATGTTCCCTTTTTTGTTCTTCCCCCACTGCGCCCAGCCCTGCTCCGGCGGATATGAACTGGTCTTGTCTTGTCTACAGTGTCGTCGTGGTCTTTGCTATGACATTTTACTTTGTCAAGGGATAAGCAGTTTATCACAAATCCTCAGTAATCGCAACTACACACCACTCTCTACAGTATGAAGGGCCCAGTACCAACCCCCTTTCTGAAGTGGTTGGCGGTCGGCTGCTGTGTCAGCACCGCCGTCCTCGCTCAGTCCTCCGTTACATGCCCCGCCAACAATGGTGACTTGGTAGTCAAGTTAGTCGTGTCTTCTCTTCATTTCACGGGAAACATCTACTGGGGAACTTGCTGACATATTCGACGCCACAGGGGCAACAAACAGTACGAACTGCAATGCGGACAGACCGTCAAAGGCGCTCCGTTCAAGACAGTCCCATGCTCTGATGCCTTGGTCTGCGCCGAGCACTGCGCAAACGACGCTGCTTGTGTCCACAGTACCTTCAACTCCGTCAATCAAGAGTGCTTGCTGAAGACCAGTGCCGTGACCGGAAAGCCGCATGCTGCTCAATGGACCCGGCGCTATGTTGGGCCGGCGCCTCCCAGTAACCCTCCTGCCCAGCAGCCTCCTGCCCAACAGCCTCTTGGTGGCAGCACTGGAACTGCTCCTGGGACTGGGTTTGGATCCGGGTCTGGGGCTATGGCTGCCAATTGCCCAGCGGATGATGGCAAGACCTACACCACTCCGTAAGTAGATATCGTATCCCCCAATACCGCCGGGGCTCTTCCCATCACGAGACATGAACTGACATTTATAAGCAATGGCATCACCTACCAGCTGAAGTGCGACCATAACATGGCCCAGGCCGGTGCTTTGAGGAGCTTGGCTGTGTCATCTCTGCAGCAATGCGCCGACACATGCTCTCAGGATCCCCAGTGTGTCGCCATGGACTTCATTGCATCCAACAGTAACTGCTACCTCAAGACGGCCACTGGACCGCTCGTCGCCCAAGCCGGAGTCCACTCTTGGATTCCCCAAACATGCCCCAGCACGCGGCCGATGGTTGCCAATACCAACCCCGCCATCATCAACATCAACACAGACCTGATCTGCCCTCAGAGTTAGTCCCCTTTGCCCACTGCTATTCCCCACGTAGTCTTACAATGGTGCTGACCCCTGGCTCTACCCCGACAGATGATGGCAAGATATTCGAGGCAGCCGATGGAACTTGGTACTACCTCCAGTGCTGCACTGATACCGCAGGAGCCGTAGCTATCGACGCCGTGGCGGCGACAAGCCATGCCGACTGTATTGAGAAATGTGCTGCCGACAAGAAGTGCAAGAGGTGAGTAATCGGTCATGTTGCAAAACTTGCTCACTTGTTGTCCACGGTTGTTGTCACTGACACATGCTCTGCCTGCAGTGCCACCTACGCCACCTGGGGCCAGACCAACTGCAAGCTCTATGGCTACAACCAGTTCTCGACGACGCATATCCCCCAGATTCACCATGCTTTCGTCACTGACCCCCCGACGACGGCCCCTCTCGCGTCCGATGCCAAGATGTGCTCGACAGAGTGCCCCTATGCACATGGTCAGCTCTTCGTTAGCCCAACTGGCGAGGTATGTTCCCACCCCTTTTCGCCCCCTGTCCGTACTTCAGGAACATTTCTGACTAACTCGTATCGTACCAGAACTTCCAAATGACCTGCGACGACCTCGCGAGCGGCGGCGCCGGCAACGCGACGGCGGCCGACTGCCCCGCCGACGACGGCAAGATCATCACGTCCAGCGCCGAGGACTTCCGCATCATGTGCGGCGTGTGCGCGCTCAGCCACGGCAACACCCTCGCCAAGACCGCCGCGGGCACCGATCCGCAGACGCTGGCCGAATGCGCCGAGGCCTGCGCCAGGGAGCCGTCGTGCGCGTCCGCCAACCTTCTGATCGACGCTGCGACAAACGCCATCGTGTGCCCGATGCACAAGGCCATTCAAGCGAACGGGGTGGATCTGACGGAGCTGAAGCACGGTCGTTGCAATGTCTTGGTCAAGCAGAGCGGGGGTATGGTGTCGTACGCTATCACTCCCTAGATGGAAGAAGAGTATGAGAGGCGGTTCCCTTTCTCTTGAGCTCCTCATACCCGGAGTAAGGAGAGGTTGTTGTAGTTTAGAAGGAATGCAGTCGGCAGGTGAGAGACGTTTGAGGTGTGGTTAGCAGTAAAGTATTAGTGTACGACGCATCTTTGATATTCGCCAATTACCATGTATTTTGGTCAATCATTACACGATTTCTTGACTCTCGTAGTGAGAAGGAACCTGACTGAGTCTGCTCATGTAAGAAAGTTAGTGATCCAGGGTACTGTGACAATATATTAAATGTGATTGTTGCATAACTACAGCCAAGAGGCGGCGAAAGAATACTTGCATTGCACAGGACACAGATATCGCCCCTTTATTTTGTTCAGTTGGGCCAGTACTGACATACTTCAAAACAAAAAGGATTACAACCACATATGCTTTGATATAGCCGTCTATGCGAGATGTACGTTGGCTCTGTGTAGTCAAGTCATCATCAGTTGGTTGTTTCTCCCCCGAAGGCCAACGTAGAACTCTGACGTGTGTGGGAAAAGGGTAAAATAGACTGACAGTGATACACGACGATGCTGCCCCCTCGCCGAAATGCAGCACTTCTTCCACCATCTCTGACCGATTGGTTGTCTGTCAAGCTTTGGATTTGGGGAGCTTCTCGACCAATGCGACTATGACCGTTGCCATGCGCTCGCGGGACTGCAGCTCGGTCATCTGCGCGCGGAACCCCAGCGAGGGGCGCAGGCTGTGGTCGTGGAGGCTGTTGCTGCTGCTGCTGCTCTGCGGGCTCAAGTAGCGCTGGAGGCTGTAGGTGCGATCGTGGACAACTTTGACTTCGGGCCGCTCCTGGGGGGTGCTTGGCTGCTCCAGCTCACTACGGCTAAAGACAGAAAAAAGAATTGATGCATTAATTATATGGTAAGTTCTTGGGGTTTATCATGTCCTTTCTCTCCCCGAAGTTCCTTTTTGCACTGGAAGTCCAGTCGAAGTGATCGGGTTGAGTATGAATCAATTAGATATCGGACTCCACGATTCCCATTTGGTGAGAGGATGGGATTTTGGCCGACTTTTGCATGTCCGACATGGAAATTGAGGAAAGTCTTACTTGTCAAGATAGCAGACAGCGGCACAAGTACAGCAGGTGTTGGTGCATGTGATAGTGGCAGCAGCAGCAGCAGTGGCCTGGGAGGTAGACCCAACCTGGCCGTTTTTAGTGTCTTGGGCCGCCATCAGAGCTGCTTAGGCGGGTTGTAGTAGTGCACCAACAGGGCGGGGTGAACGCTGGTTGGTGCGCTGCAAGGGTCCGTTCAGAGGGACGGGAGGCTAAGTGCGGAGTCAAGTGAATTGTTGTGAGAAGTATAGGCTCGAATTACAGAGTTTGATGCAGCACCTGATGAGACAGGTTACAAAACAGATGATTGGCTGTAGTCTCGATGAGTAGGGAAATTAAAATTTCACGCAGATCGGAACAAGAAGACGAGGTGGTGTTGTCCGGGTTATATTCTGTCTGCCCTGCCCTGCCCTCCTCGTGAAGCCGTCGCTCGTGGTCAGAGTCACATACTCCTTCCTGCAAGCTCCCTCTTCCTGAACGCCTCATCTTAGCTCGCCAATCGACACAAATTCAGCGGCAGTGATGTCACCGGCCTCCTAATAATTCCTTGATTTCGTTGATGTTTCTCACAGTTGCTTACTTTTGATCGCCCAAGCTCTGGTCTGGAGCATTCTTCGGCAGCTTGGACGGCATTATTCAACGTAGAATCTGCCTATTCTGATGCCTTCTAGCACGTCTCTGAGCGTCGATCCCCCACGTTCTTGCCGACACCGGGACCCGGCTGGAACCTATACAATCTAGCAGTCTCGTATTCCAGCGGGCGGGCATTCTCATGACAATGCCTACATCACCTGGCAGCATGTCGTCAAGATGGCCTGATTCACGATACATTCACTGCACTGGCCAGCCGACTGCAGGGCGGCCATACATTTTCCCACCGAAGGTTACCATCTCACCCAATCAGTTCTTGTTGGGGTAATGGATCTGCCAAATATTGACAGTATAGACAGCTTTCGAGGGATCTACGGAGAGACAGCAAACAAGTCATGGCGTGATCCAACCCTCACTGGCCTTGGTACCTAGGCAGACTGCGCATCGATACCTATTGTTCCAGACCGATGCTTATGGCGTCGATTTGAGGCTCAAAAGGCATAGCATCACAAAAGTACCGTTAGGAAATGACGTAGATCTGTCTTGGAGGGTGAAGCAATCGCAGTTTCCTAAGACCTGGGGTATTTGGATAGCAAGACAAAAGCCAAGTCTAGAACGTCTGGCCTGGGCCGAGACCCAACAATGTGGTGGCAGTGCTGCACTGTGCCTTTGGTTTTGCGTGCCATCGCTCTGTTGGAAGGAATGATGTCATAATCATGACTGAATCAGAATATATTCATGTTGTCTTCTTTCAATCAGTACTATCATCAGAGATAATTTGGGGTACGATTGATAGTAACTAGGAAGGCAAGAGGGTGATTGCTTACATGGCAAAGTCAATTGCGATTGAGACCGCAACGAAATTCCATCCCAAAATCCCAGGGTCCAGTGAACCCTGAAGGCTGAACCCCCAGGGCAGAAGCAGGGTCCAACTAACCCTGTCGGAAAGCCCCAGCTGGTCGGCCTAGTAAATTCGCCAATCACAGGCAGATCTACCCTGATTCGGTTCGTCAAGACCCTGAATACGTCATGCGGATGAGAATGTCTTGCCTTACGAACATTGGAATCCCCAAAAGCAGAAGATCAAATGTGACCCAGGTCAATTGGCGTCGCTTGTTGCCTTTTTTACCGGTTGCTGGCTGCCTCAAAGATTTTGAGCCTTCATTGCCCATGCTCAGCGATGCCGAGAACCAAGCCTACTAAACTTTAGGTGTCACCTTGCTGACTCGAATGACGTATCGCCAAACTTCATGCTCAGACCAGTGGATTATTGCGTTACCAAATTGCCAATCCGTCATCACCCAACAAGCTGCACAGTCATAAAAGGCGAAGCACAAGTTATATATATGGGATTTAGACAAATTTGGATGTCAACGCGGAATAGAATTTCACAGTTCGCTAATTTTGCATTTGAATTGATTTGGTTTGATTTGCTAGTTTCTCCCAGGAACAGCACTAGTGTTGCTGGCAATTTTCCATACTCCCGCTCTGAGAGGTTTCGACCCTCGAGCTACCTAAGAAGAATTAACACCTTTAACGGCGGGGGATGCGAAGGTTCTGGCCGGGGTAGATCATATCCGGGTTGGAGATGTTGTTGTGTCGGGCCAGCTCCTCCCACGAGCAGCCGTAGCGCTCGCCGAGCATGCGGAGGGTGTCGCCCGACTGGACCGTCACCGTGGACTCGCCGTGCGACGATCCGTGGCGGCGGGAGTGGCGGCTGGAGGATCGCGAGCGCGAGCGCGAGCGGCTGTGGTGGTGGTGGTGACGGTGGCGGCTGCCCGATCGGGATCGGGATCGGGATCGCGAACGCGAGCGGCTCCGGCGCTCCTCGCGACGTCTCCGCTCCTCCTCCTCGCGGCGCTTCTCCTCCTCCTTCTTCTCGTGGTGCTCCTCCTTCCACTCGCCGATGGCGTCCTGGCCCTTGTGGCCGGCGAAGGCGCCGATCAGGGCACCGGCGACGGTGGCGACCTTGCCACCGCCCATCTTGTTGGCGCCGAAGCCGCCGGCGGCAGCACCGGCCATACCGCCCATGAGACCTCGCTCACCCTCACCTCCGGGACCTCCAGACCCGGGCGGGCCGCCGTAGCCGCCTTGCTGGTGTTGAGATGCGGGGTTGTTGTAGAATGATGAAGCTTCTCCGCCGCCCTGGTAACCACCTTGTTGGGGGTAGCCACCTTGCTGGCCGTAGCCGCCCTGTTGGCCGTAGCCGCCCTGTTGGCCGTAGCCACCCTGCTGGCCATAGCCGCCGCCTTGGTTGTTGTCACCGTAGTAGCTCATGGTGGATGGTGATGAATGAAAGGGTTGTTTGTATGAAGGTGAGGAAATGTGGAAACACTTGCAAGTCTTGGGAGGATGGACTTTGGACGATGAAAGTACGAAGAGTGATGCCCTTTTATTAACATGAGGCCACGTCTAGGTGAAGTCACCAGCTGCAGGCCCTCAGCCTCCGTTGGGGGGGGCTGTGGCTCAGCTTCGCCATCGAATCGAATACGGTCTCGCCGGCTATAAAATGCCGACGTCGGTGGGTCTGATGGGGAGTCGGCCCCCCAAAACCCAATCGGGCTCAGCGAACTAGAGCCTCTGCAGCCATCCGTTCTCGCCGTTCTGGCACACTTTCTGGCACCGCAGGCGGCCATCGCCCTTAGCCCGGCCTTGGCAAAGCGTCCTCAGAGACTCCAGCCTCAGGCCTACCCCTGATACCCCTGGCTGCCACGCAAGCCTGTTTCCGATTTCGTCGCCCGCATGACACCGCCGCCAGGCAAACACAGGCAAACAGGCTGGCAGTGCTCGGATCGCTGTGACAAGCTGGCAGGTTTGCGCTTGTGGATGGAAAAAGCTGGAACACTGCGACAAACAGAAAGCTCGTATTGACCATGGACAGATAGACACCCAACGACGTAGTTTGGTAGCAATGGTGCAATCATCCATCATCCATCATCAAGCGTGGGCCAGCCACGTAGGTTGACCGCCAGGTGCACTGTTCTCGGGCCCGATCTCTGGAGCAGCGCGGCTAAGCAGATTAGCTCGTCCACTGTCGTCGTCCACTGTCGTCGTCCACTGTGCTGTGGCGCCATCTGCGACGACCGACCTGCCGTCATGTGATGGTGATCTCAAGAACGTCCAATGGCACCGATTATCCTTCGTCTTGTCGTCGCGACATGTCACAATTTATCGAAAAGGCTGGGTTGCCAAAGTGTATGTGCGCCTGCATCTACGAGAACTGTAATTGAACGATCATCCCTGGCACTTGCCAATCAGATTCTGCCAGTCAATACTGGCTGGAAGTGGACATCTGCGGCCTGCCTCGTCCCCTTTCCATGTCTGACCGATGGCATTCGCAGTTGTACATAAGTCAGCATCGTTTTGAGCTTGAGGCTTGAGGCGACTGCGACTACCGACAGAAACTGTGCAACAACCGCTCAATCTTTCTTGCCTGCATCAACGCTAGCAAAGCGCAGCAGCTCGATATGATACCTCTTCTAAGTGAGTAGGTGCTGTAACCATGAACGCTAAATAAGCGGAGTACTGTCGAGAACCGCGAAAAGGCTCAACATTGCATGCAATTGTCCCTCGGACGCATATGGATCAAACCTCCGTTCACATAGCAACGAAGTCAATACCAGCCTCTTGATAACCATCCTCCCCGCTCTCCTCGTCCGTTAGCGTAGCACGGAAATGGCTGCATATTTGGATCCCTCCGGAACCTCGGGCGAGGCATGAGCCGAGCTCCGACGCCGTGTGTCCAGGGCGGCTCGCATCCTCAATAAGACTGGCCCGCTGCGGTGCTCGCGACACATCCTACGAGGTGAAGAGGCCACGCCCGCGAGAAGTCGCTGTGCTTATCGCCCTTGTGCGCTGGCCAAGGTCTCCCGAGAGTTGAGATGGGCACGAAGCCAACGGAGGTCACCTTGCTCATTCACTGCAGCCGCTGGATTACGCCGGAAGCCCGGTCCGAGCCGCTGGCATTGCCGCCGACGTAGCATTGCATAAGTGTACTTGTCTCGGCACGCAGGCGGGGCAAGGGCCGGCTCCCGCCCGACAGCCAGAGGGTCTCGTTGTTCTCGGACCCGATGGGAAGTGTGGTATCGCTCGTGTCCACGCTCAAGTCAAGGCTTCCTGGTCTGACATCAATGAGGCATTCGACGGGCCTGCTTGCTTCTTGCGTGGTGCCCACTTTGGTCGAGATATTGGTATGCCGTCGGGTTGGAGACGGTTCGTCGGAGGTGACATACCTGAGATGGACAGGACGCTCTTGACCAGCCATCTCCGATGGATGGAGAGGCGTCCACGACCACACCCGGAACCCGATGCCATCCCAGTGACTTTGCGATCGACAATTCAAAATATAGATGATGACGACTCCCGTTCGTTCTGAGTCGAGCGGTACTGGAGATGCCATGCCTGTGGCGGGAGTTCCAAAACTACCCACGCCCCAATTGGTCACATGGATTTAGTCTTGAATTTTCATGGGCTGCAAGAACGGTTCGAGCACTTTGGTCGCCCTCGCGAACGGTGACGTCTCCTACGTTTTGCGATGCAGATTCGGTTTATTTAATCTCCACCGACACCCCCTGACATTGACTGCGTGGTTCTCCTCAATACTCCTGAGGTCGACGCCGTTCTGGCCACTCCCATTCCATGTCTGGGTTTTACTTGCGAATATAGCCGGCACACAGGCATCACTGTCAAACCATGCCTCTTTTGCGCTCTTGGACGCTTTCGCTTTCCCGATAGCTTAACTCGGCTATACTGCTCTAAAATTATTCTAAAATCCACACATTTAACATGGGAGAATGACACCCACGGTCATGGCGAGTGCACAAACATCTAGCATGGCCTAGTAGAGGTTGGGATAACTGAGAATGAACACTTGTTTCACTAACTAGAGCTGCTTGTGCCAGATTCTTGCCCACACGCTACACATACAAGCTGCATCCAACCTTTCCCATCTTCTTTTCAACCCAGCCTCTCCTTCAGTGCGGCCGCGATCAGCGTCATGATCATCTTGGGCGTTGGTCCGTTCCTGATCATGCCGATCGCCACCGAGACGTGGACCTGGCCGTGGGCCCGGAAGACGGCGACGTCGCGGCCGGCGCGCTGGAGCCGCTCGCCCAGGGCCTCGCCCTCGTCGCGCAGGAGGTCGGCCGAGCTGGTCACGATGAGGGTCGGGGCGAACTTGGCCGCCACCTCGTCGGACAGGTGGGCGGACGGGCTGGCGAGCTCCGAGGTGCGGTCGACCGTCCCGTCGGGCGTGTAGGTGTCGACGAACCGCACCATCCCCGCCGTCGTCAGGAACGGGCCGTTCCAGAACTCGTAGCAGCTGGGCGTGGGCTGGCTGCGGTAGTCCATGCTGGCGACGGGACCGAGGAGGACGTTGTAGGGGATGGTCAGGCCCTTTTGCTGCGCCATGATGTTCATGTTGAAGATGAGGAGGCCTGTTATGGAGTGTTAGCCCGGCGGTCAAAAGGTAGACGGAAAAGGCGGCGTAAGAGTGGATAGGTAAGAATATGGAATAGGTATCCAAATAAACAAAAATAACGGATATGTGGTTGCGGCTTACCTCCGGCGCTGTCCCCCATGACAGCAAACTTGTCGGGAACAAGATTATGGCAACTCCCGCAGTGGACCATCCACTCCAAGACCTTGAAGCATTGCTCCTGTTGCGTAGGCCAAGTCACCTCGGGCGACAGCGTATACTCGGGGAAGACGACGGCATACCCAGTGCGCAGAACGACATCGGTCACAATGCTGTCGCAGAAATCGATTCTAAGCCAAGGACGAAAGCACGTTAGTATGGTCGATCCCAGAACAGAAATAGAGAAGGGGAAGAGATGTGGCCTAACGTACTTTCCTACCATGAAGCCGCCTCCGTGGACGTAGAAGATGTATGGGAGCGGGCCCTTGGCCCCTGTCGGGGTGTAGATCCACGTGTCTATTCCGTTCGCAACCGGGGTCTTGACCATGTTCCGGTCAACCCCCGGCAGCTTCTCGTGCTCGTTCAACTTCCGCAGTGTCTCGCGCAACTCTTCGACGGGAAGTGTCTCCAGCCCCGGCATCGTTGCCGTCAGGTCGGCGAAGGTCTGGTTCAGGGGGTCGAGGTAGGGTTGGCTCGCCATGATGTTTAATCGGAAGGATGTTCTACGAAAAATTAGAAGCAAGTTAGACAGATGCTGACTTTTGGATGAGGAGTAACTGTTTGTCCAAAGCCGTTACTGCTCAGGTTGTGCAACTTATATAGTCGTACAGTAGGCCGTTTCTCCTCGAGGGAAGGCGCAGTATATGGTACAGGTGACACAACGCTTTGTCTCGGGTCGATACCAAGAGCCAGCTCGCTAGCCAGTAAGACGCGTGACAACGAAACTTGCTGCTGAATAGGGGATGATCTCAGAATCCTATAAGGCAGCCTGCTGACATATAAATACGGCGAATTCACAGTAGTATCAACATGTCTCGTATATATAGCAGAGCCTCGACACATGACGATGCAAATTCTCCACGTAATAGATTAGAATGAGCTCAGACGATGTCACGGCAACACAACAGTTACGGATAATACATGCTGACAGAGTACATGGTGGATGCATACTCCCTCGCGATTATCGATCTCGTGTGGCGGTAGGCTGCCTTGGCGGCAAGCCAAAGTTGAAAAAAAAGGAATTATTTCGCAAACCAGTCGTATTGCTAAATATTTGAGTGACCATGACCGGTGACGGAAACTTATTGCTGCCAATGGCAGTAGACTACAACAGGTATGGGCCACCATTCTAGATATATTAATATGGTCCAACCATGTCCCCTGACTCTGTTTTGCTTATTACTAGAATATGCTATTTTATTCGCGCTTTTCTTTTGGCTTGTCATGTAGTAACAGATGCTGACTGCAAGTTGACGCTCAAAGCAACCTCCCTTTGCCGATAAGAATTGTCCGACGTAGGATTCCCGTGAAGCTGACCCAACATCCATCCACTCGATGGGGTCTTCCAAGCAAACAAGGGACGCAATGTGATGGTTTGTATCACATCTACAGATCCTGTCCGCGGTTCCACCAGAGTTACATGGACTAGCAAACGTTTTCAATACGCATGCGTGTAGTGTTCTTATATACTACAACCAACAGCGAACAAGGGGGAAAACGAAAATAGAACACGACCGTCTGTCCCGATCGCGTTACATTGGGCCCTCAATGCCACGTTCGGTGTGGCCAGACGACACACCACGTCCCGCTCCGGGGTACTCTCATCTACCAACAAACCAACAGACCAACAGATAAGAGGCGTTCATTAGTTGATCTCGATATCCTTGCTAACGGGAATAGGCCGTCACGATCTGCGCATTTCCGTGTGGGGGCGACAGGGCTGAAGCGGGTTCGTATCTGCTTTTGAGTCCCGTCAGGGGTTTTGCTTTTGCCCAGGGTGCTACACTGCGAGGGGAGGGGGGCCGCCAAGACGGAACGATGAGGGGAACTTCGATGGCCCCCAATTTGCAAGCTGCAGCAGACGGTAACACAGCCTCATGTTTTGTCACCCTCTCTGCTATGCCATTGCCCAGCAATTGGTTCCGCCCTCGGGTTTCCCTCGGGGTCGGTCGGGAGGGAAAATCACGCCCATACACTGCCCATTCGACTACAAACTTACTTACTCAGCTAAGGTGTTATCAATCCCATTTAAATATAGTTACAATATTTGCCAAGGGTCTTATATATCTGCCATCGCGAAAACCATGAATTAAATTCACCCAAGAGCCATTTCCCTCCTTTTCCTTATATGCATCTCTCCTTATGCTTGTCTCACATCACTATGACGATGGCTGGTGACGCACGTCAACGTGTCCACGAGAAAGTCCATCTTGGCCGAGACATCGCTTTAACGAATAGGGCTAAGATCTCCTGGCGTCGCGCTTCCAAGGTGCATTATTCGGGGCCTGTTTCCCCATATTCTTTTGTTCCAATGCAGATAGACAGTATCAGAGGATCGATTCTGGTTGGAGAGGGGTGAGGGGGATCTTCAAGCGATTCGCCAGGAACTTTTATCATGTTGCAATGCGGCCTTATTGCGAGAAGAATGACTATCTATAAAGACAATCATAGCAACCCAGCTTTCGCTAAATGCTCGTGCCAGTTGTATTGAGCTCAGAAAAAGCCCTGCAGTAACAAAATTTCAGCGCAATGTTTATTGATCTACTCTCCACGAGCCGGGAGACATGGCTCATCCTAGCAGCCGTGGCATCGCTGACCTATCTGGCCTTCAGACTGACAAACTATCTAAAACTAAGGCACATCCCAGGCCCGCAATGGACAGGACTTTCAGATATCCCTCACATTCGAGCCTTCCTGAGCGAGAGATGCTGTGAGTGGTATGCATCCGTGAGCGAGTCATACGGTAGGTTTCACGGGATGTTTCCATCACGAAACTGCATGTTTCCAAGATATCTATACTGACTAAAAGCTAATTCCAGGGCCTATCGCTCGGGTGGGGCCAAACACCGTCTTGACATCCTCAGCCGAGTTCTGGGAATCAGTCAATGTGAAGCCAGGCTACAAGCGATCCAAATGGTTCTATAACGCGGCCCGGTTCGACTGGCGCCGCGACAACTGCTTCACTATGATCAACGTTGAGCAGCATGATGCCAGGAGAAAGATGATGGCACCAGGCGTAAGCAATCCTTTCCCCCCTTTTGTTTCCCCGCCCTCCTTGGACATCCATGGTTTATGTGGCCGAACTCTCGCCCCTTTTTAGTATTCTGGACGAGAAAACCTCGAGCTCGAGCGCGATGTCGACACGTGCGTCGCCAAACTCGTCCAACTTGTCGGCTCCTATGCCGACAACCGCAAAAACGGCGCCTTCGACCTCGCCAACAAGCTCCAGTTCCTGACCCTGGACGTCATCGGCCTTGTGGGCTTCGGCAAGTCCTTTGGGTTGCTCGATGTGGACGCTGACCCGCATGAATTCGGTAAGCAAAATGTTTTTCTACGCCACTTTAACCCCCGTTGTTGTCATGATTCTCCTTGAAGTAGGTAGATTCTCACCCAGCATGATGCCAGTTCGCTCCACCGAGGCCGGCCTCCGCCGGATCAACAAGCTGATGGCCCTGGGCTTGAGCTGGACCAACCGCGTCCCGTTCCTCGGCCCGTCGGTGGAACCCGACGCCGAGAAGGCGACGGGGTTCGACAAGATGCTGGCGACGAGCTCGGACATGGTCGGGGCGCGGGAGAAGGCGTTCCGCAAGAACCTCGAGTCCAGCACCACCAAGACGTCGGAGCGAGCCGACATGTTGGCGTCCTTCATGCGCAACGGGCTGTTCGGGGACGAGCTCAAGACCGAGTCGCTCCTACAAATCGTCGCCGGCTCCGACACCACGGCGGGATCGCTGCGCGGGACCATGCTGTACCTGATGGCGCACCCGCGGGTGTACCGCGCCCTGCAGGACGAGATCGACGCCGCCGTGCGGGACGGGAAGGCGCCGAGCGCGGAGTCGGGCGCGGTCATCACCTACGCGCAGACCAAGGCGCTGCCGTACCTGCAAGCCGTCGTGCGCGAGGGGATCCGCATCTTCCCGCCGCTGACGGACCCCTTCGCGCGCGACGTGCAGGCGGGCGGGGACACCGTCGTGGTCGACGGCCAGGAGGTCTTCCTCCCGGCCGGCGTCAGCGTCATCCCGAGCTGGACCGCCATGCACCGGGACCGGAAGCTGTACGGCGCGGACGCGGACCTGTTCCGGCCCGAGCGCTGGCTGGAGAGCGGGCAGCCGGATGCGGATCGGCTGCGGGCTATGAGGCGGATCAACGATCTGATGTTCGGGCATGGCAAGTACACGTGCCTGGGCAAGCCGGTGGCTTTGATCGAGATACACAAGACGGTTTTCGAGGTACGTTTGCAATTTGCACCGCCCCCATCCCCATATGTCTTGGAGTATTTTGTTTTCTTTCCTTTTCTTTCTAGTTAGTTAACCGATGCTGTTACTGACCTTGGATACAAACAATCGTTTAGCTCATGCGACATTTCGAATGGGGTCTTGTAAACCCAGTCAATCCTTGGAAGGCTGCCAGCCTCATGGGGCTTTGGTCCATCAAGGACATGTACGTCCAGGCTTCCAGGCGACTACCATCTGGAGCATGAGTGAGCTTTGCATGAGGAAGGACGTTAATTTGTTAAAGGGGGGTCCATCGGCTATCAGTTACGTCAAGTACACTTGGGGGTGACATTTTGGCAGAGCAGCATAGTCAGGTGGATACCGACAGTAAGGGGGTAACGCTGGTATCGCAGCCACCAAAGGTTTGCAACAATATAGATGATTGAATCCACATTCACAAGAGTCTGAGGAGGTTTTATGTTCATGTTGTATCGCATTCTGAGATAAAAGTCCTGGGTAGGTGAGAAACAGATTCCAGGGGCTCAAGTACGCGGTACCACATTATATTGTCTTTGCGCTATTCTTCCGTGTAGATTTGTTCATTCAAAGATCAAGCAAGTGTAAATCATTCCGTTCATCGAAAATCATCGAAAATTGAAGCTCAAATGGTATGTATCGCGGCTCTTGCCGGTTCTGCCGAAGATTCTAGTAATCACTAGTATCAACCGCAGCCAAGAGCATTATCCTGTTGCACATGGACGATCAATATGACCCGGTGGCAGAATGTCAGACGAACGCCAAGTGCCTCTTCCAAACGAGTATAAACATACAGCGACGCCAAGAACATACGTGATAGATGGTAAGGGAGTTTGGCTCTTGGCAATATTCATGCCCGTGAGCCTGAAGGTGGCCTTTGAGCTGATTTACTGATTACCTGGGACGAGTTTTCGAAGTACACATGCACTGCCCGTTTCTAGACGCTGTGTTTGTTTCTTCGGAAGGATTGGGAGACGTCCGAAGCCAGAGGTGATCACGCCCCCTTACCCCTACCTCCTTCTCCGTATTGGCGCGCGACTGGCGGATGCTCTTTCGAAAGCATCCGGTTCTCGTGTTTCGAATTATGATCCGAACAGTTTGCGTTTGCCAAGGAGGGCGCGATTAACTCGCACACGTTTTATATATTATCCGCCATGTAGTCAGCAGCAACACAGTCATATTTGTAAGCTCAGGAGAAGGCAGCTGTTCCTTGCGCCGAGCATCTGGACTATCCACTTCTTCTGAGACTCTGTCCAAACACTACAAGCCGTCGGCTTGACATCATGCTGTCGGTCCCAAGAACGATCCTCTTACATTGCGCATCCGACCACCCGCTCGGTGGACTCATCTCGTTTATTTATGATCATATTTGTGGGCGGCGCTATCAAGGTGAAAATACTCTCTCCGCTGCTGTGTAGTGGTATTATTACTACGATAGTTATATCACCATCGGCATATAGCGAGCTACTAAAATTAAACGCCCGGCTCCGCTCCCTGAGTCGTGACGTTCAGGGCAAGAGGGATCTAGAAGCATTGGGATAGATGAAGCGACTCATGAAACCGGTAATCGGTAGATTAAGGGAATCTGTCAACGTCTCATGATAGGCGCGGTCGGGTGCTAGGAAAACCGGCCGTTGAGGTCCAACTAACTAGCAATTTGCGTATTACCTAGTCGCCCGGGAATAGGTCTGATATCTGCACTGCAGGCAGTAGGGCTTATCCTGAGACCCTGGGGAGGAGCAGACAGGCGCAGATAAGAGCGGAGTAGTCGCCGGAAGCCAGATCCTGTGCCCTCTGATTTGCTCGGGCTTGGCTTGGGAGGCGATCTAACTGATCTAACTCCGGCCAAGTCGGGCGTTTGAACTAAATCGACTAACGCCGCCCCGTCCAATCTCCACGTTGTTGGTGTTGGTGTTGGTGTTGGTGTTGTTGCAGCAGCAAGAGACGGGCAGACAGGCGCTGCGCAGTCCATTGCATTAGACCTAGTGCACAACCCGTCGTGGGTTGATCGAGACCTCCACAGTTTGGCCCTTGTGTTTTGTGTCTGGTTTATTGACGCCTGCTGCCACCACCACCCTCCAGTGTCATCGGCCCCAGTCTCCATCAGAACAACACAGTGAAGACATAGGAGAAGGCGGGAATGAGAGGTGCAGATGACCCAGGTGTCACGCAAACACTAAAGACGGGACGGATGACGGAAAACGGTATGACGACACAATAGCGCCAAGCTGACATCAACGTCCCGCAGCATTACGACGTACTTGAGACCGGACGACGGCTGCGCCTCAGATGAAGCCAATGAGGGGGTGAGGCAGTTGGAAAACCTGCCATGCCATCTTGTCTTGTGTGTGCGACAGTGTTGATAGCCGATGCTTCGGAGTGGCGGCCGGCTGGGGTGTCAGTTTCGAGTGTCAGGGGGAGGGGGAGGGGCAGCTTGTTTTCGTCCTTTTTTCCTCTTTTCTCCCTTCCCCCCCACACACTGCATGTGCCTACAGGCGTCTCAACCCACATGTAACGTGGTATTTGGGATTGTTGGCCGTCTGAACCAGTTTAGTCGGGTGACGGGCTCTGCAACTTGGCTGGCTTAGAAGTTAGGGCGCTGCCGGGCTCGACAGACTCGACGGACTCGCCTGTTCCTGGCGGCCGAGTCATGGGCGGGAGATCAGAACACTCGGCCACCCTGCACCATTTCATTACGATAGGCATTGTGCACGGAAAACAAATGAGGAAACAAACTAGCAGGACGCAGCCAGCCATGGCATTCGTCCATTCAGTCCGTCGGTATCGCCTAACAAACCCACGGCCGCGTGGAGAGGCGGCCATCAACCATGCGGGATGCCAGATAGACTTTGGGGCAGGCAGCATTGAACTGCATATGACGGGCTGTGGGTGTGTGTCTTTTTCGGGCGCTGGCTGAGCCCTGTACAGCCCTTTACGCAGAGGGCGAAGAAGGGACCATCCCCGCGACCGGACCCAGGCCCATGTTTCATCCAGTCCGTCGCTGACGATAGAGTTCGAACCATGCACCTAGGGCTTTGGATGGCCTTGGGAGGCTTTGGGTAGTGTTTGCGCTAGGTTCATGCCGGTTGCCTGTCTATCTACTTGCATACCGCGACGGCAATCCAGCCCCTGGGCCTCCCGGCAACGCCATATGGCTTCAATGCTAGGTTGGCGAACTGCGGGCATTGTTTCTATGCTGTGTATGCTACCGGCTGGCGGGGCCCAGCGAAGAGACTGCGATCGAGTATGTACGCAGCCCAAAACATAAATACCATCTCGCCCGCCGAGCTTTGGATAGAGTCTTTTCTTTTGCTCCTCAGCACCAGCTCCCACCTCATACTCTCTCTCTGCCTCTCCTTTTCTGAAGCTTCCCAGTCTCCTTTTTCGTGCCTTTTCCCATCTCTTTCTTTTGCTGCCCTTCACGCACCCCAGCAACCGCTGCAAAGTCTCTGCCGCCTACTTCGCCCGTACGGACCAGACTTCCACGCAAAACAGACGTCTTCTGTTTCTTTGTTTCAACTTTTCAAAACAAAGACTCATCCATCCTCCCCCTTCAAGATGCCTCGCTCTTCCCGCACCGACAGCTCCTCCAGCGTCAGCAGCGTTGGCAGCCAAGTCTCCTTCCAGCTGCCGACCGAGCTCTCCGTCCGGGACCCCATTGTCCGCCGCGCCACGCCCTTTCCCTTGTAAGTATACCTTGGCAACGTCTTGGCAAGACTTTCACAGCCATAAGCTGACCAATCGCCGTCACAGCAAGCATCAGAGATCCGAGTCCCGGGAGCAGCCCCGGATGGATCAGTGGCCCACCGTCTTGGCCAGCTTCCCGCCGCTGAGCAGCCGCAAGTAGACTAGTTTCCGACTATGCTATTGCACGAACCGCCGGGGGGCCGGACACAGGCTATAGACAGATATACGGATGTCTGGTTTTTCGATTCTTGCCTGCCCTAGAGGCCCGTTTTTACCTCTTCTTCAAATCCTCTCTGGGAGACTGGTTATTTTTCTCTTCTTGCCCTGGAGGACATACGCACAAACATTCTTCACTTCTCAAACACACATCCTTATTATACCCCTTCAAGAAGGGCTTCACGATCACTATCACGGCCTCCAACGACATGAGTCAATATCGTTATATCCACCATCGCTGCCAAAGCGGCTAGATCCAAGCAAACAAAACAATGCACATATGCTTCTCCAGTGGATTTACGGCATGAGACTTTCTTCGCGAGGGTGTACGAAAATCATGCTTCACACCCCACTGCAGGGGGAATGAACATGAAGACAACGACAACGACGCTCTTTTTTCTTTTTCTTCTTCTTCTCTTCTTTCTCAACAACAAATTTCAAAACAACACCCACGCCCGCACACAAACACAAAAGCGCAACCTGCTTTTGTTTCCTCCTTTTCTCCTTCTTTTCAACGGGCAACAACTTTCTACTTCTCGGCTTGTACAGTAGCTTCTTGAGTGGCAGCACGATGAACATGTAAATATAAAGGGAAAAGACGAAAACAAATATGTATCTAGGCAGAACCAAGCATTCTCTCTTTCAACAGGAACGACGAAAAACACGGGGATGCGCCAGCTTCAGATATGGTTGGGAAGCGGAGGACGGCATGGCATGCCATTCCAGGCTTTCTAGGGCCTAGACGAAATTGTATTTTATTCGAGTACCACTTGGACACTGGTTAGAACCATACAATGATACACACTTCAGCTCCCTAGTTCCTTAAGACTGACACACCGATTCATTTACTCCCACTTTTATGCTGTATTGACTTTTATGTATGAATATATTATGTTCTGACAGCAAATGTTGCAGAGCGGTGTATCTCTCTCAGAACTTCCATTGCAATTACTTGACCCAATGCGTGCCCAAGCTGTAATGCTTGAGTTTGAAATAGGAGCTATCTTGAAGGCTTGTGCATGGCTCGAGGTCCTCCTCGGTCATGACAAATTAATAGCATAAAGTACCATAACGTTGCCCTGATGTGTTGCCTTGAGTATACCCACTACGCTACCTGTGCGAACTTCCTGCCCAGGGGCCTAAATTGGATGTTGACTGGTTGCCAGGGGACGTACCAGTCAAAGCTACCTTTTGTGCCCTAGCCCTTTCGAGCCGCCTTCTACGATTTTCTCCCTGCTGTTCCCTCGTCAAGTCCGCATTCTTTTCGCGCTGCGCCCTGAGAAGCTCATCTGTTTGCTCTACAACTGGTCAGCTTCAAGGACCGTTGTTCTGTTCATCTTCTCAGACACTCCTTTAACAGCAACGGTATACCTTGATAACTTATTAAAAAAAAGGAGTAAGTTACCCTGGGTAAATCTACTTCTCCAGAAAGCGTAAGCAGCTGATGGAGTAGATAGTAATGTCTCTGCAATGAGAGCGCCGCTAAAAACAACCTTGAAGGGAAGCCAGGCGTGTACCAGAAAAGGAGTCGTGCTTCTTGAGTCGGGGCTGTAGGAGGACCAAGTCCTGTTAAGTCGTCCGTGTGGGACCAGGATGTCCCCCTCTCGGCCCAACGCTGGTCTCCTCCGTCTCCAACGGCTCGAACTTAAGCCTCTCAAGTCCTTGACGATGTCTCGACGAATCCAGTTGTCATGGGAATTTAGATCCACGGCCGCCTCGACGGGCACACAGGCAGCATCTTCGCCGGTGAAAATGCTAATGGGGAATTGGATACGTTCGGAAAGGGGAATGGATTTCCTCTTCCCGTCTTGAACTAACGTGAACGATTCGGCTGTCTGTGCTGACTTGTCGAGGTCATTCCCCTTACTTCCGTGTCCTTGATGGGAACGCTCAACTCGAGGGTATCGTGACATAAAGTAGGTAAATCCTGCGTTCTTGGCATCGTGCCTTTTCACTTGGGACACTTGTTTGCTAACCATATCTGGGAGGCTAGTGGCTAATCTGTTGAACTCAGCCAAGGTCCTTTCAGATTCTTCTCGAAGCTCTCGGGTTTGATGGCCAAGCTGCTTCATCTCCTTTCTGCTCGTGTGTTAGACCAAGCGCACGCTGTTCATGTGCTATGCACAGGGCAAAGCTAGTGACTTCTGCGATAGATCCCAAAGCAAGCGAATGTGGGGTTCGAAGTCAGTCATGAATGATGGACTTGAGTTCCTGTTCCTGCTCCCGTTCCCGCAGTCGCCAGGCCCATCTCTCTCTTTCGGCCCAGACAGGCGAACAAGCGATTCCCTACTAGCTAATTTCCTGTCGCGATCTCCAGAGAACGCTATATTTCGAAGGTTTGGGCTGCTCAATATGATGAACCTTCTCCGTTTACAGGCCGAGTTGGTGGACCTGGAGCAGCAGCTCGAAGATGCTTGGAGTTTGGATCGCACTGCTTCGACCGAGAGCGAGGCCAACAACCACGATGTGGATGATCGGCGCCTTTATGGCATCGACTTTTGGCACATGCGTAAGTGCAGGGAGGAAGGAAAAGACTCTATCCAGCTGGAATTACTAGAAGACATTGGCTCCTCAGCAAGGACTTTCTCCGGGGCTACGAAAGCCAGACATGGAGGACGTCGCGAGGTCGGTTGCTCTCATTAGCATCCTGTTCGATAGGATTCACCGTGTTTCAGAGATCCTCTCGTGCAGCTTATTGTCGGGTGCGAGACTCCACTGGAAGAAAAGTGCCCCTATCTCTGGCCCCCACCTTCCTACCAGCTCCCTAATGCTCATGCGCCCTGGTGGGCGAACCCCTCATTTTGACTCATCCACTCGTGAGTAATCAGACCATCGACAACCACGCCCGCGCTTACAGCCCCCGTACCGTATCGCGGGTCGGATCCGCGGCCGTTGCCGCGCTGTCATCGACGCTGCCGATGCTGGCAGCAGCGGTGGCAGCAGCGGTGGCAGCGACGGTGGCAGTTAGGGAGAGCCTCTTGTCATGAAAGAGAGAAGCGACATACGAATCAGAGATACGTGCATGTTTAGTCTGGGTCCGATGTAGAATGTTATTGCTCTCATTACAATGGGCAAATCATTAAAAGCTAACCCTTAAACCGCCCAATCTTTCCGTTAGTCTGTCTAGTCCCTCATTCGCCTCATTAAACTCCCCGCCATTTACAAATGTTGCCTGGTGAAGACACCAGTAGAATCGAACTACCCCCCCCCCATCCCCTTGGAGAGCCTTGAGTTTGGAAGCCCTCTTTGTCGCCTTGTAGCGCTGCTTGATCGCATTCTCGCGCGTGGTATCAGTGTAAAAGAAACGAAGACCTCCCCGTGCGTTCCCGACCACGTGGCCACCTGGGCTTTCTTGTCGCCGCAATCCATCGCGACAACGGACTTGTGCGTCGCTGTTCTAGTGGACCAGCTGGGGTTGCTGTTTTACGCGTGAAGGTCAATACGGCGATGTCCATATAGCTCGAGCGATGCGAGGAAGGAAAGGAGAAGGGGTCTACTGACAGCCAGAACATCCACATTCTCAACCACGAAAGGTGTCTCCAAATCCGTCTTGCAGGGCGTGTGCAACTCAACGGTCTCGACCTGGACCTGGGAAAGCTTCGTGGGGTTGCTGCTGCCCTTGAGGGCGCTCTGCGCAAAGTGCTTGAGGTCGCCCTGGTAGGTGCTCAGGTCGATGACGACGCCCTCCTGGCCGACGGTGGTCGACCAGGGGCTCTGGCCGCTCGAGGCCGGGACGAGCGGGGTGCCGGCCTGGAGGGCGGCCTGGACGGTGGCCAGGATGTCGCGCTCCTCGGCGGGCTGGACGATGGCGAAGGGCACCTTGGCGTCGAGGGTGGACCAGCGCGCCATCGCGGCCTTGAAGTCGGGGGCTTCCGGGCCCAGCAGGATCCGGGCGCCGGTGGAGAGCTTGCCGGTGAGGGAAGTGATGAACTCGTCCATTGCGACTTTGGGTGGATTGATCTGTCAAAAATGGTATAATAAAAAGCGGGAAGTAGGAAACAGGGAGTCAGGGAGGCTGTGAGTGTGTGAGTGGATGAGTGGATGTGATGATGTGCATGAGAACGACGATCAGTGGAAACACAGGCATATTTAAGCACTTCCGCGAACCTGGTCGACGATGTCGGGAGGATGCCATGATTGCTTCCCACTGCTACTATCTTCGGCGACGGCATGGTCGAGTTTCACATGGGCTGCGGCCGCTCCGCCGTTGTGCTTACCGTACTCTCCGACGCCCACTTCCAAGTCGGGCAGCTGTCATGTAGGTACACTAAGCGCTAGCAGCAAATACTTCTATGCAGTTGGCAAATGGAACCATTCAGACCCCGACGAACCCATACCGGGCCCCAAGCCCGTCATCAATCCTTCAACACGAAATCGAGATTTATAGAATCAGAATCATACGGTTGGTAATCGGGGACCCCTCCACACCCCCAGCCTTGTGAGTCGAGCCTGCTGTAAGTCACGTGCAGGTAAGGTAAGCCCGATATATATATATATATATATATATCGTTGGCTGTCAGATCGCTTCGAGGACCCCCTGCCGGCCTCCGTCCCGTGAACCCCTCCATGCCGAAAGCGACGCTCTGGGGGTTTTCCACCGTTTATGTGGTTCCGCCGCGGGCCCTCTCCCATACCAATCCTCGGATTCGGAGGTTGCGCTAAGGCTAAGGGAGGAGAGTGAATAAATATCATACGATGGATGTCAGCACCCAATTGACCGTTCGTTTTCGGTTTCAGATAGACGCACATGGACTCAACGCCCTCCTCGTACTGGAAGACTCAATGATGAGTGGCTTGCCAGCGTCTCACAATTGAACGGCTCCCTGGCCTGGCCAGTAACAAGACTCCCGACACGATCGGGACGGATTGGGGCATCTTCCGAGCAGGCGTTTCTGATTGACGAGCTGCGTTGGTACAGGATAGCACTCACCAGAGCAGCACACCCACTCGCGCGATAAAAGAAGGCCGACGTCCGTCGGTGACTCAGGCGCTCTCCAATTTCAGCTTCGGGGCTGGAATCCTGCGGTCCTGCACTTCTGCTTCGTTTAGAGCCCCCTCAGACGCTGACCGACGCCCGCCACGAGTAAGCTGACTGAATAACACCCTCCAGGGCAGTGAGTCCTTCATGTTAAGAGGCAACCAGTATCGGTGCACCGATCTTCTCCGGGGATCACTGTACGACAACAGTATTCCTTCTTGGCTGGGGGTCTAGACTCGCGAATGAGAGGTCGCTGCATGAGAAGGATCGCAGGGGCTTGCATGGACTCAAGGGGGAATTTCCAATGGGCTTCTGGCACGATAGAGACGCATAGGGAAACCCACTCATCACCGCTGCCACCTACATCCCCAGACCACCGGGTATTCCTCTAGGATCGGTCCAGGCAGAACTCAGTCAGAACCGCATGGCCAGTAGCGAGTCTGAAGGACATGATACACCGTACTAATGCCAGTGTTCACCTAAGGGTCACGTGGAAAGCCAACACGGGTAGCACAGCAAAGTTCCGTCGGGCGTTTCAATCGCTTTCCCGTTGAAAAGGAAGGGCTTCTGAGGCACGAAGTTCATGCCACCAGCCATGTTAGGTCTCCGTCCCCGGCATGAATCACATTCTTCACGGCGTACTAATACCAATGTCCATCTTAATATCCATGTACAGATAGAACTGTGAGGTTTCGTTGGGGTGTTTCAACTGCTTTGACATTGAGATAAGGGGTCGAAGGGTAGAAGGCGTTCATGGTGGGAATGTCGGGTCTGAGCTGCGGGATCTCACTCGCTCTATGCAGCGCCAATGGGGCATCGCTTACAGCGATGTGGTGCTGGGAGAACCGGTCGATGGCGACGAAGGCGGCACCAAGCTAAGCGCCAATGCTCAAGGTTCGCTTGTCGGGTGCTCGCGTGCTAATCAGTGCTCGCGAATAGTGGCGGGCCTTTCGCTGGTCCTTAGAGCACATCGGTATCAAGTCCTACATGAAGACGACAGGGAGCGCTGTATACCGTAAGTAGTGAGATTGCACAGCAGATGCAGAAAGTGGCCGAAGCGGAATGTGAGAGGCACGACCCCACGAATGTATGTTGCACAAACCGCGTTTCCCATTACCTTATGTTACATCCCGAATCAATGTACTAACACCATGGTCGTACACTCAACCTCATGGTATCCTCGGCGGAACCGTTATGTCATGTTTGACTGACAACACCCGTTGTTTGCTTCTCGCAAACATGGCAGCAAGCATACAAGTTTGTGTCATTTGGGTGCCTGATCTCACGACACAGTGGAACAAATCGACTCCGCTTAATGACGAGACAAGGCGATGGAAGTAGGGAATGCCAATGACCTGAATGAAACTCGAGATGAATTAGCCCTCGAGTACAGGCAGTGAATCTATAAGTCAACTGCCCGATGTATATATCTTCCTAAACCCACCCGTACAGCCCTTGCAAGCCCCTTTACCGTCATTTGCCGCCCCTAACGCAAGTTAGCATGAGGCCGACGATCTCGCTTTTGGCCATCCTGGCCTGCACTTCCACCCTTGCCGAGGCTTGCACGAGAGCATGGATGGATTATACCCTGCGCAATGACAGCCGAGTAGGGCCGTACATCACTGTCGACTACGAGGTCTGGGACCACGGCAAACGCGTTTGTAATGGCACGGGTTTAACCGAATCGAACGATAACCCCTACATCTCCAACGCGGTCTCCCAGGGAGCCTGTGTTTCAAAAAACTTCACCATTGCCCTCTACCCCAACGGCAGTACATCTCAAGCATTTTTCTCCGTCGGTAAGACTCATTGGACGTTATGTGGAAGGTCTCAGGATACTGTATATGGACGCAGCTGATCTCTCATATCTCAGATTGGCCCATGTATTATAAGCTAGATCTCAACAGCCTCACCAGTGCAGGCTCTGGGACTGCGTCTGACGGTGGCTGCACTAATGGCTCTCGCACATCAACCTGTATGGAATGGGAGATGTGTTTCAATAGCGAGCAACAGGATTGCGAAGATTTCCAATGCAATCTCTGCGGATTGGGTAGTACTGCCTGTCCACAGTACCGAGACGTCGGTCACCTATGAAGCATACCCATAGCCTCAATTCATTAGGATACCTTCACCTTAACAATGATGGCCCATCCACTCAGGCTTTCGAGTAAACCCATCTCGCTCTTGCACCTGAAAGCCACCTGTTCTGTCGTGACATCCATTTGGGCGCCTCCACTGTGTGGTCTGTAAAACCCAGGGCTTGTCGAGCCCGCCACGTCGCCCCCAGCCACAGTGCCTCTGGGCCCTCCCCCCTCGATCGATGCCGCCGAAGGTGTAGATGTAATTACTTCCGTGCTCGCATTGTTCTTGCGTCTTCCGGAACCCCAGCCCCAGCCTCTGCTTTTCTTTTGGGCTGGGAGTTCTTGCTCTACAGCTTGCTGTACGGAGCTCGTGGGCTCGGTCCGCGTGATCCTGAGAGCTTCTGGCAGCTCGATATAAGACGCAAGGCGGCGCGCCATGCCTTCATCCTTGAACCAGAAGCCGGTGTCGTCAGGCGACGAGGATGCCCCGAACCGTCCCCAGTCATCGAATTCGCCACCTTCCGCCCAAGACTGATCGACCGACTCTGTAGACTTGAACAGATTTGGATTCTTGCGATCTCCGCCTTTTCCTTTCTCGTGCTGGTTGAGTTCTACTCGCACCACACGCCCTATCTCGCCGCGGCGCTTTAGTTCCTCCGTCTCTCCCCAAGTGGCCGTCTCAGGCACTGCGGCCGCGGGTACAATGGCCAGGGCTGCTACGACGGATGTAAAACTTTGTTCACCCAGTCTTTCGAGGCATTCTATGATCTTTCGGTTTATATGATCCGCCATCCACGCATCGGACTCAACTTGCTGCAGATTTCGTAGTTGACGGTTTTGCCGAATGCGGTCTGGAACTGCAATGAGATGTGTATACAAATCTGCCGCAAACGAAGTGGAATCAGACTGTCTGGATGATGAGAGGCTCTCGCTAAGGGTAGCAGAGTAGGGAGGTGGCAATTCCTCTTCCCCCGTGGATATGCGTTTCTCCATGCTGTCCTAAAGTTGGTAAACACGACCTGGACGATCAGAAAACAACAGGTTGGCTAGCTTCTGTGGGAAATAACCGGTTGAGCAAGCGGAAGTTCACTTGCGTATCGCAATGACCATGCGCCAGATCAGTGTATTGGAGAATTGCCTCGTCCCTGTAATGGAAGCAACGGTAAGAACGCCACCTGGTGAGAGTCAAGAGAATATGGTCTCTTCGAGAATGTTTCTGGTCTGGAACCTAGAAGGGTTTTTCCTAGAGGCACGAAAACGGCCAGCTCATGTGACCTAGAAACAAACTCAAATGTGCTTGTGGCAGCTGTCTGTTGGTGCAGGATTGAAAGTTGAAGTACAGCCACGGAATGGCCGAAGTGCAAGAAGCAGGCCTTGGGGTTGGTGGTGTTGCTTCTCTGGAGAAGCCGGCTTCTGGTGACGGCGCGAGAAGATGAAACTGCTGCTTTGAGTCACAAGGCGCAAATAGAGGTGAGCAATGTCGTAGGAGGTTTGTGTATCTGCCTACCTGTCTGCCTTCTTGTAGGCCACGTGCAGACTAAAAGCAATCAGACAAGCCGCATAGCCGAAGGCCAAGCCAATCAGAGGGATACTGGATTCCTGGTGCTATCATCGGCCGCATTAGGAATCTCGGTTGAGTGGCTGTGCCTAATAGCGAGTCTTGGCCGGCGACCGAGTACCCCATACGGTACCGAGGCCCTGTCCCCAATGTTCCCAAGCGTCCGGATTGTCAAGATTGTCAACCTTGGGGGGTGTGGCTTATCTTGCATCGGAGCACGCCAGATAAAAGTAGTGCAGAGTAAGCGCTGCAGGCACAGTCAATGGAGGCAGGAACCAGCGGGGGAAATGCCTGGAGTATGCAGCATTCCCATCTGATGCAAAAGCCACCGCAGGTCAATTCTATCGATCTGCTACGAGTTGACAGGTTCGGTTCGCCGAGTTCGGTTGCTTCGCCCAGCTTCAAGTGGGGAGCTCCTCCGACCATGCCACAAACCGTACGAGGTTGGAGATAATTACGCCGTGTTGGATGCGGGGCGAAGATCAACTTGGGCGAAGAGCGATGACCGAGGCGGCGGCCGAAGCGAAACGCCACTGGCCATGGCATTGCTGCAACCCCAGAAGCGATCCCTGATATTGGCGGTTAGGCAGGAATAATGCCTTGAGGGTCAAAGGGTGTGTTTGTGTGCGACACGACCTGATATGATCAAACCCCATTCATTGCTGATTGCTGACTTGATGCGCTCTCCCAACACGAAGGGACGTGGCGAAATTGCCTCTCTAGACGCAGGTTTAGACAAGTAGATGCATCAATCAAATGATCAGAGTTGTTGCATTCGCACCTGCAAAGTGGGATGCATGCAGATGTAGATGCAATTGGAAGCTTCAGTGCAGTCGGCTGGCTGCCGTGTTACCCATGGAAATAACGAATTTAGTTGACTACAGTGGGTCCAAGCTGGAGGTTCCGTCGCCGGTAGTGGAGAAGATCTCCTCACTAGAAGCCCCCCAGACGGAAAGAACGGGGCAATCCGGAGCAGGCAACTTAAAAATGAAGACTCAAGACAATCAGGCAGGCGCCTCTGGGAGCCTTGTGACCTGGTGACTTTCCAGCATAGCCCCCATTGTCGAAACCAAGCACCGGTGAGGCTGAAATGCAGCAATACTTCGGCCAATAGACAAGGTTGTTTATCAAGATGGCCTGTCTTACCGCACTTAGGCACATCATCGAGGGGGGGCGCAATGGTTGGCCGGCCATGTTGGTGTTGGCGAGACGTCGAATATATAAGTCGGCCGCAATCCAGTCTCCTTTCAGCATTCCAGCCAGAGCATATATCGTACCTAATATCAATCAATGGAATCCAGAGCCGTGACGAGAGCATCAAGACTACGACTGATCGACCTAACACCAACACACATGTAGTCAGCCAATGGCTACATACCTAGGTATTTACTTAACCTAAGCAATTTTACATCACTTACAACCTGCTCTTTCCCGGTACTTTGTTCCACTACCGGCATCGCCCTTTGTTTGCAGGAGAGCCAAGCCACTTTGCGACAACTGGTAGGCCGCAAACCTTCTCACAGTCGCCAAACTTCTTGTTCTTTCCCGAAGGCAAATAAACGTAAGTTGATTACTCCGTTGCAATCCCTTCTTGCTTACTAGCTAGATGATTTATTTAAACCTACAGCGCCCCCTCTCTTCCACGCAAACAAATAGGTATCTTCTAACAAGACCACAGTCTACTTACACATACCTGTCTCAGTGGAGTGCTGGTAATACTTGAAGCAGTGTCTTGCTATTCAACTATACCCGATCCAAAACACCCATAATCCGCCAAGATGTCTTACAGAATCGCCGCCCCCGATGAGTACCTTGCCATTACTGGCATGGGTGTCTCCAACCTGCTCATCTCCAAAGCAGCCTGGGTTTGGCCCTTTCAGCGGTGCCGACGCTTCAGCGTCCAGCCCCACGACTATGCTATGAACTTGCAAGCCATGACCAAGGAGAAGCTCCAGTTCCTTCTCCCCGTCGTCTTCACCATTGGCCCCGACGTCAACCAGCGCGGCGCCAACGCCAAGGGGCACAAGAAAGCCGCTCCCCCAGCGGGCAACCGTGATGGACATAACCCCATCCACGATGAGGACAAGGGTGACGCCTTGATGAAGTACGCCATGCTGCTTTCCGAGGCGGAGACCTCCGGCGACAAGAAGGCTCAGAACACCCATGGACTGGACCAGATCGTCAAGGGCATCATCGAGGGCGAGACGCGAGTCCTCGTCTCGAGCATGACCATGGAGGAGATCTTCACGGAACGCGAGGAGTTCAAGCGCCGCATCTTCCGCAACATCCAGGTGGAGCTGGACCAGTTCGGCCTCAAGATTTACAACGCCAACGTAAAGGAGCTCAAGGACGCCGTCGGCTCGAACTACTTCCAGTCGCTCTCCCAGAAGGCGCACGAAGGCGCGACCAACCAGGCTCGCATTGACGTTGCCGACGCCCAGCTCCGTGGTAACGTCGGTGAGGCCCAGCGCCACGGTCAGCAAGAGCGTGACATCGCCAAGATAAACGCCGAGACGGCGGTGGCCAAGACCGACCGAGACGTCGAGCGGGCTAACGCCCTCGCGAACCTTGAGACCAAGAAGACACTGCTCGACCGCGACGTCGAAATCTCCAAGATCGAAGCTACCCGCGCTACCCAGTCGCGCGACGAGGACCTGAAGCGCGAGGTCGAGGTCAAGCGTGCCGCTGCCGAGCTCGAGCGCCTCCGTGCCTCTGACGTCGTCAAGGCATCGATCCAACGCGAGTCTGCGCAGCAAGCCGCCGATGCCAAGGCATACCAGGTGACGGCCGACGCCAAGGCATCATACGACAAGTCGGTGCGCACCACGGACGCAAACGCCTACAAGACCAGGACCGATGCTGAGGCTTGGTCGCACGCCGCCATCACCAACGCCGACGCGAAGCTGCAGAAAGAGCTCAAGGAAGCCGAAGGTATTGCCGCCAAGGCCGAGGCCTACGCAAAGATGGCGCACGCCTTTGGCGGACCCCAGGGCCTGCTGTCGTACATGATGATCGAAAAAGGCACCTACGTGGAGCTGGCCAAGGCCAATGCCGATGCCATCCAAGGCCTGCAGCCCAAGATCAGCGTCTGGAACACGGGTTCCGAGGCTGGTGCTGGTGGCGACCCCGCGCAGAGGGATAGCGCCGCGACCATGCGCAACGTCTACCAGATGCTGCCGCCGCTCATGACCACCATCAACGAGCAGACGGGCATCACGCTGCCCGAGTGGCAGTTTGGCCGCATGGCCGGCGAGATGACCAACGGTACTGGCAAGAACATCCAGGGCCCCAACGGGGAGAAGCACTAGATCTGTCACTCGCAGGAGATTAGCGTGCGCTCGATGCCGGGAATCCCCGTATCAGCAAGAGAGGCGAAATAATGGGAGTCGTACCGGTGGACTACAACCAGGAACACGATCGTTTCTGACCTTCTTCTTTGTTTTCAACGACTACAATCACCGCAACAGCCCTTGAGCAGACGACTTCCGTCTTCTTAGATTCCTCTCTGCCCCTCGTGGCCATTTACGCATTTACGCATATTAGGTGTTCGTGTTACCGGCCTCATTTTGAGGGCTTCATGGGATTGAAGGCGTTGGTTGGCTCTCTGCCCTTTTTTTTACATACCCCTATACCACTTTCTGCTTCTTATTACTGTAGTCACTAGTTATCATGATTCGATAGACATGTTTTATGAATGCGACACAGCAACTAAATATCACTGGTTCCGCTTATGTGGTGACTGATGAGATTGGCAATCGGCATGTAATAACACTGCAGCTGGGTGATCATGTTTTTTGTAAGCTCTTCTTTCGTTATTCATTCCCTCGTAGTAGACTATCTAGAGTGAAGCTACAGCCGCAAGTCCGCAACCAGTGTCACCCCGACACGTGCCTCTCGAAACACCATCAAACGTATGTATGTTGAAAATATTCTCGTCTTGGACCGGAGGAAAAGCCCGCTGGCTTCTTCCTCGCCAATCTCGAAATGATGTTGCCCCTGTTTCCCTGTCGTCGTAATCCATTATGCCATTAATACCAATGTGAGTGCTAAAGCGATTATCAAAGTAATGCCAATCGTGCTGCGTAACCACGCATACATCCTCTCGGTACCGACTCCGGTACAATGCTTTGCAGATCAAAACGCCAATGTTTTCTTTCGTTCGTAATAATAGCCCATTTGGAAAGTCCAGAATAAGCCGCGAGGCTCTTTGTCTGATCGATGCCCCTCCGTTTATCTTCCAGTTGGAAAAAATCAATAGATGATCCCCGTCCCTCATAATCTTTCGTTTTCTTCGTTTCCGGAATTCCTCGCAAACTCGCGCCAAGCCGCGCTGCGAGCCAATACCACCGCTGGCGTATCCTCAAGCTCACCACCACCTGTTTAACCCAAGTTTCAGCAACCAATTCCCTCAAAGCACGCAACTCTGCAAAGCAATCCAAACGTGCAATGGGCTATCGGACAACGCCAACCCTACCTTCCTCAATACACCTCCTCTTGCCAATAGTACCGTCGCGACTCGACTCGCGGTCCTCGGAGAAGCTCGCGTTAAGAACCTCTGTCAGGACATCGCGTCTGCGCTTCGGCGACACTGACTCGGGAATAGGCGCAAGAGTCTCTTCTTCAAACATCTCCATATTATGCTCGTCGAAATGACCCGCAACCTCCCGACCGAGGACCTGCCCTAGTCGCTCCTTGAGACCCATGACAGGCCATATCGGAACGCGTGCGTAGTCAATCTTGATCTGCGCATCGCCCACTGGTGCCTTGTGCGGCTCGTGGAACATCATAAGCGAAGCAGCTGGAACTGTTGCTGTGTAGACAATGAAAGAATCGTCTTCCTCAGATGTTGTCATCAAGCGGACCTTGACGTCTCTGGCTGCGATATGCGCACCCCTTGGGCCATCTGCGTATGCTGACTGCTGGGCCATGGCGATGATGACGGCAACGAAATATTGGTCCTCATCCAGATTACTCGGTATCAGGTTCTTGGAGCGCAACATCTGCAGCCGATGCACTGGGCCATTATATGATCGGTTAGGCCCTGGGGCTATGCGAAAGCAGTTTTTGCGAATGTGGTCGAGATTGCTTCGGCTGACATATGCCAATAGTGGCGCGTCGCTGGCGACGTTGACGTGCATCGATGAAATCAACTGACTGGCCGATCGGTTTGATGCCCAAGTTGTTGCTGAATCGAACGACATGGCAGCATCCGGATGCCTCCAGAGAGCTTGACACCGGACAGCCTTGGGGTAGAAACGGTCTCTAAACCGCAAGTCCAACTCTGCGCACGTCTTAGGTTTCGAGAGATGGGTTGGGAAAAGGGTGGACATGACATTTCGAAGGGCGCGGTTCTTGGTGAGCATGTTGCGCGGCGTTTCGGTTGAGGTTAATGTATCCAAATCCCTGCCTAGGGTGACAATCGTGGGAGAAGTGCGCGGTGATCTTCGTGGTGAATGCGACGATGTAGGCGTCGGGGTCTTCTGGGGCGGTAGCTGCTGGAAGCGGCAGTTCAGCAGCTTCGGATGGAGATCGGTCCAGCATATGGGAAGCACGAAGAGGGAAGTGCCCTGGTGGTCGTGAAGAACGTCCCAAAGCGAGCCGACTTCGGGAGTTGTGTGTTTTCTGCGCACCTTGCGCGACCGCTTCGTATCTATTATGGTGTTCATGGTGGTGGCGGTTGCCATCTGTACTGCTTCGTTCTGAGCTGCTGGCTGGAGTAAGAACGATGTGGATATCTATGATTGTCAGGACCTTGGACGGCAATGGATGACAGGCTTGGAGGATATCCGGCAAGCAAAAGAATGCAGGGATATACTTACTATTCCTTCTTTGTGACTATTGGAATCGCGATTGTGTAAAAAGCAACCAAGGTGGCCGCGTGATTGGAGAGATTGTGTTCAGGCACACCCCTTGTAGCTGCGACAATTGGAATGCTATGACGCGCTTGGACTGCAAGAGCCGGAGTTGACTCACGCAGGGCGTACCAAGTTATGTATGTAGTGTCGGCCGTTGAGTCGGTCTGTGGATAAAAAGAGCCTTAGAATGCGGGTTGAGATAAGATGTCTTGGGGACTGGCGACCAAGATTCGATCGCGAATTGTGAGTGTGTAAGGTGCTGGAATGCGACGAGTCCGAGATGCAGATCAACCAAGAGAGCGGTAAAACGAAACCAAAGAGAAAGACCTGGAGAAGGGTGGATGTGGGCGCGACGAGGGGTGGCCAAATATACACACAAAAGAGGGGCGTGTCGCTGCTGGCAGTCGATTCGCGCTAAATCGCCAGATCACGTTACAGCTTTTTCTCTCAATCTGAGAGGGTACGAAGGTACTTCGTACGTGCTAGGCTCCAGCCCGGGATGAGGGGGCGACGAGAGAGACCTGACGGTGACGGATCTTGACGGATGCGAGGAGCGAGAGACAGCCGGGAACACAAATCAGTAGCTGCTGGGCTGGTACCGTACACTCTGCCACATCCACCACCCACGGAACGCGCGCATAAAACCGGCTTTTTGCTGTTACTTAGTAGCAGACCCATGACCAGAAGTTGGTGTGTCCGAATCTGACTGGCAGCGGCAAGCCCCATCCTCCCAGTTGATTGATGTGTGGCTGCCTAATGAAACTGCTGCAAGTCTTAGTCAGCGAGGTACATCCAGCAAGTACCTGCCGTGGCGGTGAGTCAGACTGCCAGACTGCCAGACTGCCAGACTGCCAGACTGCCAGACAGACTGGCTGAGCCGGGAAATAGCCGAGCAGGCAAGTGACGTCTTTCACTAACAATTTCCCATCCCTGAACCGCTGCTGCTGTTAGGGGCCTGTGTCACCGTGTGGACCAGAACGTCAGCCTTGGCCAAGCAATAGGTAGCAAGGAGCCCCTCCACTGGACGAGTAGCAGCCCCCCCCCCAGTAAGGCAAGGCAAGGCAGCACCAAGGAGCACTGAGCTTCATCACAGAGTACACCACGATACCTTCAACCGTAGCAATTGTACAGCTTGAGCCATCACCGACGATTTCGGTGACATCTCGCCCAAGATGCCGGTAAGTCTGCAACACTCACTACATCTGTCTCCCCGTGTGCAGTCTCAATTACACCAACCACCCTCTCGATACCGCCATTATGCAACCATCACCACCAGCAACCTCAACTAATTCCGCGCCCCCTTGCCGGGCGTCCATAGGCCTACAACTCCATGTTCAACGAGGACCCCAACCCTCCGCGCCTGATCGGCAACGTGCCGCTGCTGCCGCTGCGGACCAAGACGCGCGGGCCGGCCTACACGCTGCCCTTCCCCAACCCGCCGCTGGCCCCCCACGAGTCCCCCGACCCGGACGCCGAGTCGTACGACATCCTGGACGAGGTCCTGTCGCTCTTCCGCGCCAACACCTTCTTCCGCAACTTCGAGATCCAGGGCCCCGCCGACCGCCTCCTCATCTACGGCATCCTCTACGTGAGCGAGTGCCTTGGCAAGATCCGCCCCCAGCACGGCGTCCGCGACGCCACCAAGGAGGTCTTCAACACGGCCCTCGACCTCAACTTTTCCATCCCCGGCGACCCGGGCTTCCCTCTGAACCAGGTGAGTTATATGGTCTTTTTTCGTACGGGTCGATGTCTGTGTTGCTGCGCTGGAAGCTGTGGCCGGTCAGACTAGAAAAGGGGGAAAAGCAAATACGAGGCTAAAACATTGGGAAACTAACAACAAAACAGATGTACGAAGCCCCACGGGACCGACAGGACGCCGAACAACTGCGGCAATATCTCTCACAGGTGCGACAGGAGCTGGCCACCCGGTTATTAGCAAGAGTGTACGAAGAAGGCGGAGACGGAAAGCCGAGCAAGTGGTGGTTGAGCTTCACCAAGAGGAAGTTTATGGGAAAGAGCTTGTAGAGCGGCAGCAGCAGCAAATTCATGTTAGATTGTCATGGCGTAAACCAAATCACAATAAACACCTCCCAGATGAAGGTCAACAATTTGTATCTTGTAAAATGCTGGCAAGGCTCTATTAAGGGGTATCATGTTTGATGATCTATGTACAGATCAAAGCCAAGGTTTGGACGTCTCAGCCTGATCCCGTTCGCTTAATATAATGCCTCATCCAGTTCTGTTCCATTTCTTAGACCGATTCTATCGGCCGGACTTTCCCTTCTTCGTCCTGCCTTTTCCTCTCGCCTCTACCCTGCCCTCTGCAGGCTTCACCCTCCAAGCCGTAAATATGTAGCCCTCGGCGCCTCCTTTACTTGTCATCAGGGGATGTGTCCGGCCTGGCAAGACTTGCCACTTGCGTACCCTGCTCGTCTGCATCGCGGCTCCGAGCACCAAAGACGGGTTCAAGGGAAACTCGTCGGTGCCGGCCCACTGCTCCAGCTCTTCGGTGGTCTTGCCGATAGCTTCCTCCGGTGGGTCAGATATCCAGGCCGCCCGTCTTGCGACACTATAGCAATCCATCAAGGCGGTGAGTGGTTCCGGCGTCTGCGAGTAGATGGCGATAGGTGCGCCTCCGGCCAGGAGCGGCACGGCGTGGCGCATGATCGAGGTAGGATCCATGGTGCTGGCCACCACCAGGCCCGAGAAACCGCCACCACGGGTGCGGTCGACCACGTGACGGATACGGGCCCATCTGCGTCGCTTCCGGTGATAGTTGCCCCGGCGATTAGCCTTCCAGGTCTTCAGTTCGTCGGAACTGACGCTCGGTGGCTCGTTTGCGTAGGTCGAGTCAGCCAAGGGGTCCAGTAATTGTAACCAGGACAATGTCATCAGATGCCGTGCCAGTGGGTGCATTAGGCTCTGCGTTGGGTTCGTGTTGTCGAAGTCGTAGTAACGGAGGAAGCTGAGGTTAGGCTGGGAGTTGTGGTGTAGAAGCGTCATTGTGTTGCAATTCGCATAGGGGACGGCCAAGTCGTCCTTGTGTCTCGGGTCTCCTGTCGGGTACTTGACGCGTTTCGTGACGATGTGTTCTTGACCTGAAGCGTCACCGCCCGAGGGTGGTTGCGTTTTCTCCGC
Source organism: Apiospora aurea (assembly GCF_038362705.1). Classification (NCBI taxonomy): domain Eukaryota; kingdom Fungi; phylum Ascomycota; class Sordariomycetes; order Amphisphaeriales; family Apiosporaceae; genus Apiospora; species Apiospora aurea. Next base: position 2,682,533 of record NW_027117393.1, on the reverse strand, counting down.
TGACTGAGCTTGTGGTTCACTTTCTCCTTCGCCTCCGGCGGGCTCTGGCTGGCTTTCTGAATCTCGTCGTCGCTTTTGTGGGGGGTTCATCTCTTCTTCATCCTTCTCGGGGGGGTATAAAACACCCATGCGCTCGGCCATGGCCGCCACAAGCAAACCTCCCGTATCATCAACGACCAACCAGCGGCCAGTCGAGTCTTCGGGTTTCGTGGCGGTGTTCGTGCCGTTCGCGGCCGCTTCCTGCTCTTCCTCATTAAGGCATCGCGACTCGCCGCCAAAGTGCACGTTTGCCCAGCATCCCAAGAGGCCAATCATCTCCTCGCGCAGGTCCATGATCTTGGCCGGGTCCTTCTCCTCCAGCAACCAGTAGTCCAGCATCGACACGTCGAGGGGCAGCACGCAAAACCGGCGAATGTACTTCTTCGTCTTGAGCAGCTTGTACTTAGCGAGCGAGTACTCGGTCTTCTGGCTGATGGCCGAGTGGGACAGCATGAGCTTGGTGATGATGTCGCGGCCGGCGTCGGTGACGTCCTTCTTGAGCTCCTCGATCTGCTCCATGGTCAGGCTCTGGCGCGCCTCAGCGTCCAGCTCGGCGCGGTCCGTCTTGGCGACGACGGCGCCCGAGTCGGCGTCGACAAGCGCGTACTCGACGCCCGTGGGGATCGCATCCTCGGCGTCGTCGCCCTCGGGGCTGGGGCTGGCGGAGTCGGGGGACAGGAACGAGCTCGAGGACAGGATGTCGCTGTAGAGCTCGGAGGCGGGCACGATGCGTAGACGGTTGAAGGTTTCGTTGTCCTTCTTATCCTCCAATTCGTAGGTAATGTGGTAGGGTCGGTGGATAATCAAGTTGCTCGGAAAAGATCCATACTTGCCGAGGGAGATGGTCCTAAGGACAGAGGCAAGATCAGTCAGTGGTGGGGCTGGTAGCAACGGGAGTTTGAAGAAGTCTTACGTGTTTGGCGTGAGTTGGAGCACTCGCAGGTTCTCTGAGGGCAGCTTGATGGCCACCCAGGCGTTGGGTTCTACCAGCGAGTGCATTGTTGCGCTGGTCACCGAGATACCAGAACGTAGGTCTATGTTCAAATAGAAATTTCGGAAGTTCAAAAAAAAAGATCGGCAGCAGGTACCTGCACAATTGAGATGCCCCACTCCTCCGCAACGTGGGGTAATAATACTTTAGGTATGTAATACATGTATGTAGGTACATGTAGGTATGTAGGTATTAAGTGTACACAGACGGTATTTGTTTATGTTCAGGCTGAAGACTTCCGGCGTGCCTGGAGCAATGCAAACACGTTTGTATTCTCGTTGCGATTACATGGTTTCATTTTCCCGAGATTCTAGCTCCCGGCATTAGGTAGTATCATGAATACAACTTGACATGATTTCGATGTCCAATCTCTCGACAAAGTTAACCCAGCCAGCATACTGTGCTCGTGGAATAACCCCGATGCGATCACCAACTCCAATTTGCTGTAACCAGGAACGAGACACATCCGGGAAATGCGTTCCAAATACTAGCACATGTCGTCTAGTAACGAGACTAGCGTGGATGTTGTGCTGTATATGCCTTTTTCTTGTTCGATATCTACCATGCTTCCATCTGCCTTCTGGATGACGACTTCGAACCATGTACTCGAATTCTCGTAAGTCCCATGGCAACTCTTGTAACTCGACCAACCCTGGTCATGGCTCCAGACCGTGATCTTGATCCTGCGAACAGGGAAAGAGCCACATCCCACAACCGGAATCGACAGGAGGTATGGCTGATCAAGTGATGATCTGTTTTCGTCGTACTTCTCGCTGGCCGTTCGGCTGCTGGTGGTCTTTACCCAGTACTTCGCAGTTTCCATGATTTGGACAACGAAGTGGCGAGGCAAGCCTGACCTTCCTGCCGGCGAGAACCTACGCCGTAACATCCAGTATACTTCAAGTGCTTCCCGTTCATTTTGCGGCCAATGTGTAGCGCTGGTCCACTCGATGCTACCGCTACCTAAAAGTGAGGCTTTCCAACGACTACCTTCTGTGGACGCTCCAGCGTCGACCAACATGCGAGCGACTCTGAAGCACCTCTTTTCAATCGCATGAATCAATGGTGTTTTTCCATCAACATCTTCAACACCAAGACAAGCACCGTGTGCTATTAAAGCCGCAACGATGTTGGGGTTATCACTTGAAGAAGCGATATGTAAAGCCGTAGACCCATCCGCAGAGTTATGGTTCACGTCTGCGCCGAAATCCAGAAGCATGGTCATGAGTTCCTGTGACCCTGCATTCCCAAGGCAAACCTGAAGAGGGCTTCGGCCGGCAGGGTCTGATACATTAGGGTTGGCACCAGCTTCAAGCAGCACGCGTATGACTTCCGTATTTGCATTTCTGCTCAGCCCTGCTATAAGCGGATAACGGCGCGAGATCTCGTAAGTGTCACCTTCTCGGCCACCGTTCGGATCAGCACCGTGCTCGATAAGCAGCTGCGCGAGCTTAGGGGCTCCCAGTGCCGCAGCAATGCCAAGGGGTGGCCGGTCCCGAGGACGACCATTGATGTGTTTATGTGCGCCGTGTTGTAGAAGAGAGCGTATAAACCCAAGCAGGAATGGGTCGTCTGGCATTGGAATACCAGATGCTCGGTGTAAAGGTGAGAATGGATCACAAGTGTCGTCAGCTTTTGACCCAGCAGCAAGTAGCACCTCTGCCATGCGGAATTTACCCGACCTTATATGCGTTTCGTAAGCTTCCCCGTCAATTGCCCATGATAGAGGCGTATTCGTACTCCAACCAGGGGAATTGACATCTGCTCCATGCGAGATCAACATCTGACCGCTGATGGTGGAATCAGCCCGCGCTGCAAGATGAAGAGCTGTTTGCCCGTCCACACTCCTTTCGTCTACATGCGTGCCATTCCTCAGTTGATCATTGACGAACTGGGCAAAGTCGAAGAAGGCAGCAACATGCAGGCTTGGAAGGAAGTCATTTGCTTGACCTGAGCTCAGAAACCGTTCCCATCTATCGAACCTGCCATCTCGGGGGCCCTTTAGGTGAGAAAGCCAGCAGTCGAAATGCTCAGAGGGATAAGCGATCCTAGCTTTGAAAGCCTCAATGAGTTCCAAGTGTTTCAATGCTGTGCTGCTTCTAAATACGTCTCGATCTCCGTGTAGCCGTAGGAAGACCTGTAACCACCTCACAGTATTGCGTTCAGACAATTGCAGGCGCTGAATACTGTGGTAGACATCTTCACTCACGTCCGAGAGAGAGACGTGATCGGCCCAGTATGTTGTAGCATATTCCAAGAGATGGTTATGCTCCAAATAAGATTGAAACCTCAACTGCAACAAGTCTCGAGTGACGGTTATTGGTTCATTGCCTGAGGTTCTTTGTTGTTGAAAAGGCGCAAACTCTAGATTCTCGTAACACAAGTAGGTCAAGCAACTCCGTGCGATGAAAGCATGGGTAAGCGTCGCATCCACAAGCATCTCCTTATACGCCACACTCGAGCCTTCGTAGCGCAGTAGAAATGCTTTAGCTGTTTCATGCACCAACGAGATAGTGCTCCTGCTCTCTGTTACCGAAATCCGGACAAGCGTTCCGCAGCGCCGCCGCAGCACTTTCGCTATCTCTTCTTCGCCAAATAGAGACCTTCCAGGCATACAACGCTCGTCCAGCCTATTTGGCGTCAGCTTCGAGGCGGCTGCTATCTCGTACAGTCGGAGAGGTCGTTGAGCACAAGTAAGCCACTGCAAGATTACCCTGGACTGCCGTATGGCCTGACTCGTTGATTCCGCGTGAATCCTCCGCAACACCCCATCATACAGTTCGTTGAGACTGTTTGGCATATCCTCGATGGCTTCCAATTGGTCTTCAAGATCGAGGCAGCCGTTCTGAATCTGTCTGACCACGAGGTGCACCCAAAGGAACATGCCTTGTGCCTTTCTTTGGATTGCGTTTGTTATCTGGTGTGCAGCACTCTGGTCCATATTTGGCAAACTTGAGATTGCCCCTGCGATGTAATGCTTGATGTCCGCCTCGGTATCCATGGTCGTGATCTCAAGGTTTGTTGCCTGCTTGATGTGCTGGTCTTTCAGAAGTATATCTCGAATATCCCCTATGTCGCGACTGAACACGAGGGCTTGAGTTGTACATGGAAGACTGATCAACATCTCGCATATCTCCTGCCTGGCTTTTGTAGCACATTCATCAATACCGTCGACTACAATGGTTATCCCAGGCCTTAGCTGTAGCACCCTATGTAGAATTGGCTTCATGGTAGACATATTAGGGCTGCCGCCCAGACCATATCCATCCGTAAAGTGGTCCAATAGGTCTTCGTTGCATTTAAGAAGTTGCCACAAGAGAGTAGATATTATGTTCGTTGCGTTCCGGGACAGCTCTGTACGTGCTTCGCAGTAGAAGTACAAGACTGTGCGCGACTTCAACAGTTGTGTGATGGCCCAACTAGCAAGGATCGTTTTGCCAGCACCAGGAATTCCGGTTACCCAAAGTAACCCTCCATCGCTATGCCAATGCTTATACTCGGGCTTTCCCATGATCCAATCGCATGAGCCCGAAACTAAGTTTCTCCGGCAGTCTTGATGCTTGTCTTCGAACGCCATGACCGGATTGAGCCAAGCGAGAACCTGCCGGAGTAGGTCTCGTTGGCGTATGGCAGAGAGACTGGCCGTTTGATTGTCCAATTTCGCTTCCAAAGGTGATCTCACATTCTCGATTAACGAAGTTGGTATTCGTGAGATGTTCGTCTGCAAATCATTCAAGGATGTCGGGATATGAGACACACCATCTCTTAGATCGCTAAGCACGTTCATATGGGTTGCACCGAGATCAAGCTGCAGGGCTTGAAGTCGTTGGGATATGCGTACACGAAGCTTCTGCACCTCTGCCGAAACAAAGACTCCGTATTGAACCTTTCTAGTGCCGCGTCGGAGGGGGACTATGCGGCCTATCAATCGTTGGTGCCGGGATAAAGTAGGTGCGTATTTGTCCAGGCCTGACCTCATAGTCTGAATCTGGGTCACGATATCCACGGTCAAGGATTGCGCAGCTTGACTTAGGCCTCCATTTGGTGATGACTGGCCTACTCTGTTCAGTATATTCTCGATCGATTCCAGGAAAAGACAATCCTCGCGATATGTGTCCTCTGCACCCCCAGACTCCTTGAGGGCATTTCCAATAGCCGCTAAGAACTTGACAGCGGAAACGATGTCTGATGCAGACCACCCAAATGACATGATTGCTTTGATCGGATATTCGATACTATCAGTAATGAGTAGATCCAGAGAAAAATAAGTTGGGTCAAATTGGTGTATCATCACCACTCACTGTAGCCCAGAGCCCCAAGTTCCATGGTCCGACACAGGTGGGTATCGACACTACATAAGTTTGAGACGATCATGAGCACTGCCATCCTGGTGCCTGCAAAATATGTTGGGATTTATTGCATTGTGTGTTACATATAGCAGACAGGCTATTCAGTTTGCACAGGAGTCGGGCGCGAGTCGGGCGCCATCGCAGATTCGAGGGCTCCCACTGAACGGCCTACTTATGTACAGCCACTTGATGAGCCTTCAGAAGATATGTTCTGAAACCCTGACCTTCGCCTGTCCCGTTGCGGGATTTACCTCGCAAGGTTGAAAACAACGCTCGTCTGTACGATGATAATCGAACATGATTCAGAGCTTGGAGTCTCGTCCTTTTGCCCATCCAGACGATGACATGCTGGCTCGGGTGGTTAGAATGCCTGTTGCGAACCGCTTCAAACCCCTTGAACTGCATTTCACTCTCGGTACAATTGCTTCTCATTAGTCTCTGCTTTTCTATCGTTTATGAGATTACCCGAGCTCATTCGGCTGTGTATGCCAGTCTCCTCGATTTGCTGACCCCGCTCGTGATGAGGCGCAGCCAATTCCAATCCTTGTTGATGGGCGTAGCCAAGATTTGTCCATGTCAGACAGCTGGCCATTGAAAATCATAACTGTCCGTATCCCGACGGCATCCTATCGTGGTACGCAAGAAGAGGGCGGAGGACTGTCACCCGGCTTATCTCGAGCCTTGTTACCGAGTCTGACAACCATGCTCTGCGTAACAATGATAAGAAATATTCCATGGGGTGCCACTTGGTCAGTGATGGTATCTCTTCCATGTATAGGGGAGGGATGGATTTGGCGTTAGGAACAGAATATTTACTAAATAAATGAATCAATTACATGCGTAGAACTCATTCGGCCAGAAGACTGTTTGCCTGTTCTCAGCCTTTGCCCATCGAATCGACGTCTGGTTGACGCCGTCGCGCATTTCGCTCTTCGGCGTAAACCCCAGTTCCTTCCCCAATATCTCCAGCGCCCCAAGTACTTCGGAACTCGGATCCCAAATCACAATCTTCACCAGCAACCCTTCCCACGAAAGTGCCTCCTCCATCGCCCGGGACAGCAGCTGCACCAGTGCCTGCTTTGTCAAGTCGGTGTCTCCATACCCAGGCTTGACTCGTGCGATCTTCAGTTCCTTATTCCTCAGGTCTTGATACCACAGTATCCAAGCATCAGCTTCCTCGCATATAGCCCCCACCGCCTCGACCTCCCGACCTTCGCACCAAGTGAGACTTTGAAGCTTGGCCATCTCCTGGTACCACTCCAGCTGCTCCGGGATTGGCAACGTAGTCACGAGGGACGTGTTCGGGGCGAGATCGTACGCCTCGACCTGGGAGCGCAGCTGCGCGATGTCGCGGCTGCAGAGATCGGGCATTTCGCCCGGTCCGACCAGGCGGGTTCGCAACAACTGGCTTTCTCCACGCTTGCGCTGCAACGCGTCTTGGCTCACGCCGGGCGGCAGCTCAAAGCTGACCTGCGGCGCGGGCAGCAATTCCCAGCCGAGCTTCACGTAGAAGGGGCCGACGGCGGTGTAGAGGGTTGTCACGGGCGCGGCGCCGGGCCCGTCCGCCCATTCCCCGACCTTGCGCATGAGGAACGAGGCGAGGCCGTGGCCGCGGTACTTGGCGTCGGTAGCGACCATGGCGATGTCGTAGCCGGTCTCCTGCCGTACGCCCTGCTCGTCCCGGATAAGCACTTCACGGCGGATTGTCCGCAGAGAGGATATAATCTCATTGGGCGCGTCTGCCTTATAGAGACACCAATGCCGGCAACCCTTCCCACGCAGGAGCGGCAATTGTCCGAGCTGTTCTTCGGCAGCGATCCATTGGTCTTCGGGGACTGACCAAACGAACGAGCAGCCTGCCTGTTTGAAGCATTCCACGCGCTGTTCCGGAGATGCTTCGCCGAAGACAGCCTCTATAGGTCCGTCGTTGGGCGTATTGATAGTGATGCGATTGTCCTGACTTGTCGTCATTTTCCTTCTTGATTTTTCAAGACCTTTCCAGGTACTTGAGTTAACAAAACGTAGAAGAACCGGTCCCAGCTTCGTAGGATGATGTGTCCTTTTGAAATATTATTCAATATTGTTGCCTAGTCAAGGTACATGTGGGCGAATGCGTAAGCACGCGACTTTGGAATATGGCACGCATATACTGTTGGACCGGCCCGGCTGATCGTGTGCACGAATGAAGATGCGATCCAACGAAGCAGTCCGCGTTATATACGAATGTGCGGCAAGACCTTCGGCCGACGGATTGCACCCGCATGTCAGAGTCGCAATCTACCGTTCTGTCGGGCTACTTACTTGTCAGGGGTCTGGACTCCACTCTCAAAGCACCAGGTCAAGAATTGGGGATACGCCGACCACGAAGGAGCAATAGAAAGGAACCGCAACCTGGATTTATTCAACTTTTCAAGGTTCCTATGAGAAACCAGCTCATAGTTCTGAGCTGCTTCGTCTTCTCTGTCAAGCTGACAAACAGTACAAGCCGCAATCTCTGTCCTGTAAGTATGCAACATGGAAACTTTCTGAGACGCATGTATTCTCCCGAGTTTACGTCTACCAGGTATGCCTTTTCATTGATGACTTCGATCATTGCTCGCTATCTGCCATAAAACCGAGATGACTAAAGTACCTAGGTACGGCAGATTCAGGGGTAAGCCAACCACGCACCATTATCCACGCTGGTCATCCATGTCTCCTCTCGAGCTCGTTACAGCTCGCAAGCAATCTCCAGCCTCACACTATCTCAATAGTGTCTCTCCGTTTTGTCCAACTCCTCATTGCAACACTGGTCGGCCAGATGGTTTTGCTCTCGGGGGATCCATTGGTAGCTGAGCGACCCGAGCCTCCGGATACGGTGGTCCAGCCGTAACGCCTGCTCGATCAGGTCTCTATTGGCGACCTCGAGGCCGTCGGCGTTTCGCCATCCGTTGCCAAACCACGTCCAGAACCACGTCGTGAGGCAGTTGACGGCGTACTCCGAGTCCGAGTAGATGCGGATACGGGCTTTCGGATACCCACGTAGCTGAGCGTAGCGCTCCAGAGCCCACTCCAGCGCCATGATGATAGCGGTCAGCTCGGCGCGCTGGTTCGTCGGTTCCGGGATTGTGTGGTGAAAGGAAGGAGGGAGAGCGCGGGTCCGGTAGACTTGGCCATAGCGCTGTTTCCAGACTGCAGCGGCGGCGCCGACGACACGGTAAGGCTGGCCATTGCGCCGGCAACCGCCGTCGACGTAGAAGTTCATCTTGTAGACCATGGTGATAGGGGGATTCTGCTGCCGGATCACGATATCTTGGCAATGCGCATTTGCTTGCGCTGAAATAACGAGTTGCTCCACGTGGGATGAGATGGGAAACTTCTGCTAGTGACCCTGAATCGTGATAGACGGTATGGATATCCGAAGGGAACGGCTGTGTTGCTCGCGGGTTGCAGGAGTTACTGAGATGCCCAGCTCGGTATGCGGTTACTTTCTGGTAGATATATCTTGGACGAGGAATGATGTGGCTGCGTGATTGATGCGTATCGGCCTAAATAAGAGAACCCCAGATTTCGGAAGTTTCGAGTCTATTCTCTGCTCGTTTGCGACTTTGTTCGTGCCTGGCAGCAGGATCAGGGGATGAATTATCTACGCAAAGCCCTAGCAACGGTTGGCTGCATGAACACACCATCTATCTACCTTAGTACTTAGACAGTCCCTTCCTTGTCTAGAGGTTCTCGAGGAATTCTTTTCCATTTGCGTACTCGAATTGTACATCACATCTGGCCCGTTTGTGCTGTGCCAAAAGGCTTTTGGTGCTTTGAGTTGCTGCATAGCCCTCGTCACCTGTGCCTCGGGAGCCCCTGACAACAAACGAGGATTTCATCAAAAACATGATGATGTTGCCTAGAGCTATGTTCCAGCCACTTTGGGACGCAATGCAAAGCAGGATTTGTACATTTCAATCTAAGATGCTGGTGCGAGTCATATCAGGGATAGGGGGCCGTCACCCAATTGTGTTTATCGGTTTCAGATGCATTCAAAGGAGCCTAACTGAAAATGCTTGAGGAAGCATTTTGATTCCGGTCATACAAGTATTCTCAATCACTCATGTAACTGATCCCCGTAGGTAGGCTCAACTGGCTGGATATGTTATCATAGTCAAGGCCTGCTTACCAATGTGGCTTACAACGCCGGAATCAATTTGCAGCCGCTATTTCCAATTTCCAGTCCAGTCATGATGATGGTGCGACTGATATGAGCACAAATTCAGTGATAACTGAGGGGGATGGTATATATATATGACCTCGGTCTCAGCGGCAAATAGATGAACAGAAACAAAGGTCAGACATTATATTCATCACTTATAACGCACTAAAGATACCAGCTCGCAATCCATCCCCGGGGTATTCATCACTACCATGACTGTCATTGCAGTTGCTGGAGGCAATGGCAAGCTAGGACTTGCCATCGTCGAGGCCTTGGTTGCTACAGGCGAGCACCAAGTGCTCATACTGACTCGAGATGTAAGTCGTTCTTTTACTCTGAGCCCAAGCTGGATCGAGTTCTGACATAAGCTCTACACTAGGCCAGTAACATGGAAGCAAAGGCTGGTGTCCAGCTCATCGCTGTCAACTACGATGATGTGAGGGAGCTCACCTCGGTGCTCGAGGCGAATGGGATTGAGATGGTCATCTGCACGACCAACCTGATTAGCAGCTTTGAACCCGAGTTGAATCTCATCCAGGCTGCTGAAAGGTCGAGCTGTACCTAACGATTCATTCCCAGCGCTTGGGGAAACAAGCTCACGAAAGAGTATGCCATCAACTGCCCACTACCTGGCACCCTTTCAGCGACGAGAAATAACTGTAGAGTCAAGGGCGTGCTCAGGCGTACCTATGTTACTTCATAATCAATTAACCTAAGGGGGTGCGGGGTCGGATACAAACTGCATCCGAGCCATCTACGCCTTTGTCAGAAGAACCTCCAGGACTTACTTTAAGCACTAACAAATCGAATTCCAGGCACCGAATGATGTATGTGCCATTGCGTACTGACATGAAGTTTTTATAACTTAACATCTCAGGCCGCTATACCCTGTTGAAGTAGCTTTGCAGTGTTATTTCTCATGCCTCATCAATGCGGGATCAATTTGGCGCAGCATCAACTGCAAGTATCATGAAAACCGCCATGGACGATGCCCGACGGAACACAAGACGGACTATCAACGTAAGTAGGATTTCAAAGGCATCCATTTGCCCCATCGTGACAGTCTGGGAGAGCTCACAAAGCCTACTTAGGCATGCGTGCGATGCAAGTCTCGAAAGAGTCGATGCGATGGCAGGACTCCCACCTGCGCATCATGTCGAAAGAATGGAGCAACATGCGAATACACCGAGAGGCGAATGCGGGGACCGGGTAAAGGGTAAGAGGACCAGACCCAGATAGGTTTCGATCACTTAAGCACCTAAGCTTGAGCTCATCTCTTTAATCTAGCAAGCAATACATCCAGACGTTCGAGAAACGCTTGGAGAAGGTCGGGTCGACCATGCAAAAGCCGCGTGGCATCTCGCCGGCCAACGAAGAAGCATCAGATCACGGGACCGAAGGTCGCATGGACGGCACTGGTTCTGGGCTGCCAAGTGTCCAGGCCGACCAATCTTCGTATTTCTTTTCCAAGTTACCACCACCAGGGACAGTGGCGATGATCGTGGCAGGTCATGATCAAGGATGCTTGCAACGAACTGTGTTCGCACCCCTTCCACCAAAGGTCGCCACGCAGAACATGGTCCTCCATTCCCTCCACATCATGTGCAGAGCCTGGCCCCTTTTTAATGCGCAATATGTTCGCGCTATGATCGATGGGCAGTTTGACGCCGGACCGGGAGACTGCCATACTAACCCAGCACGCTGGGCTACCATCAACACGTTACTGGCCATGGCCACGCAGTGGAAGGCTGCGAACCCTCTCGCAAAGGACGTGTTCCCGATCTCGTGGACCTATCTGAAGAATGCATACTCTGTGGTCCCTGAACTCAACTTGCAGTCAACCAATATACAAGCTTGCGAGGCACTTCTCATCATGGTGCTTTTCATGCGTCGGACAGCAGATACACGTACATCGGTCATTTTGCTCTCTGTTGTCACCACAATGGCAAATTTCCTCGGCCTGCAGTGCAAGGGCCCCTGCCTCACCGCGGACTCGCGAGATTCGGAACAGCGCAATCGAATATTCTGGATGATCCGTATACTCAATAACCAAGTGGCCGTACGACACGGATTGCCACCAGTCTATAACGAAGACCAGACCGAAGTCCATCTCCCAGGCTATGGGAGTGACCAAAGTGGTGTCAACGAGCCAGTCAACACGACTATTCTTAGACACATGGCAGAGCTGTCAATCATCCAAACCAGGGCTCATACATTATCACGATCATTACGCTTATCACAACGTGAACCCACTAAATTGAGCGAGAGCCTTACGGAGTTAGAGTTCTCACTCTGCACATGGAGAGCAGGATTGCCGACGGAACTTAAGTGCCCCTTGAACAGTGAACAGGCTGTGGCAGACCTAGATCCAGGGCCTATGCAATTGCATTTCGAGTTTTACGCCACAAGATGGGCTATGCACTCAGGGTTACGTTGGACTGAAAAAGGCTTGGGTACTCAAGGCACGTCACCAGAATGCCCATCCGCCGCGAATTTAGGCAGCTCGTGGCTGTCGCATGCTTCCATAGACAGTGCGCGCGAAGCACTGCTGTTATTCAACAACGTACCAACGCAGCCTTTTGCATGGTTTTGGTAAGTTTATAATTCAACCCCAAGTGAACGCTTTGGTTGACAACGCAGGTATATGCTCTGTTACCCCGTTTGTGCGTTCTTCATACTCCTTACGGAGGTTCTCAACGATCCGCACGGCGATGAGTCGACGTCTAATATTGCTTATATGGCCACCTTTACTCAGGGCCTGAAGAACTGGAGGCGGAAAGAGGGATATGAGATCCAGAAGGTGATAGAATGTTGCTCGAAACTCCTTGATATCGCACTTTTTGCAACAACACGCTCGCGTTCCGCCACGCCCTTCTCAGAGCCAATGGATATGAGCACCGGAGTATGGGGACTCTCGGCGCAATGCAAGGTACGTGCTGTCGCCATGTCCGCCTTCTAACAGGAGCGAAGGCTTACAGAAGATCATGACAGACTCTTCGCGACCGCCTCCGCGAAATCGTCGACTTTATGCACCTTACACAGGGTCTGATGGGCAACATGCCGGTCCCAACTGCGCTGGCGATAAGAACATTCTCTGGAATATTGGAGTTCACTCCCAATCCTGCCAATGCTTTCGGCCCCTTCGTTCCAGACATCTTGAAGCCATGCACTTACAAATTCTTCTACGGACCGAGTTGAAATCATCCCATTGAGCTACACTTATCAACACACTCACAAACAAAAATGGTCTTCGACGATAAGATAATCTTGGGCCAGTGATATCTCAATGTCACATATGCTGTACATGCATTTTGTGGGGAGTGCGGCCCTGGAAGATCGGCACAAGGGGTATTTCCAGGAACAACCCCGATGGCACTGTTGCCAAAAGAGCTCAGGGCTCGGAAAAGCAGCGAACAGGAAGCATCCCCAGTATCCAGCTGACCCGGGGACCTTCGATTTCCGACCGTTTTGGGAAACGTGCCAGGAGCTGGACAATCTGACTGGCTGCATCCAAGATGTCTCACTCAGCCCAGCTGCCTCTTTCGTCCTCGCATGCCGGATTGCCTAGATTGGTTGTTGGCCTATCAAGCCCATTGGTCATCACGTCTTGGCGAACCGGCCGTCCACTTTTCATCTCCGCATAGTGAAGATACGGAAATGGCAAGCCAATACATGCTAGGGATCATTGAACCTGCAGCCAGTCACACAAATATCAATGTCTTGCTCCAACGCGCCAACGGTGCCCCAATAACTCAGCTTGATGCCTGCGTTGCCCTAAAGACCAATCCGGCGGAAGCAGACAATAACGAGCCACCATGAAGAGAAGCTCTCTGTTGTCGTGGCTAATTACCACCTTGGTTGCCGGTGTTTCGGCACTCACGATTGGAGAGATCAACGGCCACCGGTTCTTATCGCTGTACAATGGACAGGACGTATCCAACGTGACGGGCATGGTAACGGCAAAGGGCCCCGACGGCCTCTGGGTACAATCCGTCAGAAAGGGCGACGACAGGCGAGTCTCGGACGCTATCTACATATTCGGTTCTGCGCTCGCCAAGAACGCCTCCATTAGCACGGGAGATGTCATCGTTCTGGGCGGCACGGTCAGCGAGTATAGGTCGAACAAGGCCTACTTGTATATGACCGAGATCACTTCACCAATGGTCGCAGCGATCCTGGAACATGGCAAGGAAGTCACGCCGAAAGTCATTGGCAAAGACACTTACAGCCCGCCGACCACGCAGTACACAAGCCTTGACGAAGGTGATGTCTTTGCGGTTCCGAACAACAAGAGCCTTGTCTCGGTGGTGAACCCGGTCTTGGAACCAGAGGAGTACGGTCTGGACTTCTGGGAGAGCCTTTCGGGCCAATTGGTAACAGTCAAGAGCCCACGGGCTATTGGCAGGCCGAACAGCTACGGCGACACCTGGGTTGTAGGTGACTGGGCAACATCAGGAGAGAACGGCCGAGGGGGTTGACTGTTACGCCTACTGGTATGTTTTTCACTGCGGTTGACTGCTTGACAGCTGAGAACTAATGCCAGTATTAGACAGCAACCCTGAAGGCATCGTTATCGGATCGCCCCTGGATGGATCCAAGAACCCCACCGATACTAAGCTGGGCGACACCCTGGAAGACATCACAGGTGTAGTGTACCAAGCATTCGGCTTCTACAGGATCTTGCCTTTGACCAAGATTACCGTGCTCAGCTCTCAGGAGCCTGCGATGCCACCCGCGGCCTCGCTGACTAGCGACGGCGTGTGTTCCGGCTTGACCATCGGCTCCTACAACATCGAGAACTTCTGGCCGGGCAACGCGGCCCATGTCCAAGCCGTTGCACAGCACATCGTTGAGTACCTAAAGATACCCGACCTGATGTTCTTACAAGAGGTCCAGGACGACAACGGGCCGACCAACGACGGAACTGTAAGCTCGGACCTGACCCTGTCGACGCTGGCGGCCGCCATCGAGTCGGCTAGCGGAGGCGTCGGCTACAACTTCACCTACGTCGCGCCCGTCAATAACAAAGACGGCGGCGCCCCGGGCGGCAACATCCGCACCGCGTACCTGTTCCGCCGCGACGTCCTGGCGCTGCGTGACCCTAACCCGGCTGACTCGACCACCGCGAACGACGTCCTGCCCGGCGGCGCGCTCAAGTACAACCCGGGCCTGATCGACCCGACCAACGCGGCCTTCACCAACAGCCGCAAGCCCCTGGCCGCGGTGTGGCAGACGCTGGATGGCAACAGCACTTTCTATACCGTCAATGTACACTGGGGCTCCAAGGGCGGCTCTTCGTCCATCCATGGTGATGCCCGGCCCCCTGTGAATGGTGGTGTAGAAGACCGTATTGCGCAAGCCGAGGTTACTGCAGTAAGTCTCTTTCCTCTATTTCCTCTTCACATCCCTAAACGTGTGTGCGCTGTGCAACCGTCGAGGCGCTCCGACTGACGCCCCCCTTTTCTCCCAGGACTTCATTGCGGCAATTCTGGCCGAGGACCCGGAGGCCCACGTCATCTCGTCGGGCGACTTCAACGAGTACCCCTTTGTCAATCCCATCACCGACTTCGAGTCGCGTTCCCTCATGCAAGATCTCGATGTCGTCGCCGGCATCGACGTCCTCGAGCGTTACAGCTATTTGTACGACATGAATACCCAAGAGCTCGACCACATGTTCGGTGAGTACTTATGAAGTTTTCAAGACACAATCAATCCTCCTAAATCACAGACTGCATGACGACTTTAACCGATGATATACAGTGAGCCCTGCGCTGGCCGAATCGAATCCCCAGTTCGAGCACATTCACGTTAACACGTGGATCGCGTATGACGACATGGTATCAGACCATGACCCGAGCGTGGCTAAGATGAACTTGTGCAAGTATTAGCTCGGTTTAGACGTGATGCGTGACTTGCTCCCCTCTCTCCTGGGGTTGCGGCGAAGAAACCCAGATCATGTGCCGTGTATAATATAAACCGAATTTTCTCTGTCTGGACTGACTGTGTCGCTCCCTATCCTACTTGCGCCACCGTTTTACTGAGCTGTACTCCTTGAGCACGGCGTGCTCTTTATTCTCAGTCCTCGGACCAAGTGACGAACCCAGTTTCAGCTGATGTGCATCTAGATTGAAGCAATCGGAATCCTCGGGGCCAGCACACAGTTTCCGCAATTGGCGCTCGCACATGTCACAATACAGACGCTCCTCCGTGGATACGAAATCCGGTCCCCACGGGGATGGGCTGTTGCAGACGGGGCCGGCATGCTCGCTTATCACGAGCCTGTCGATGCAATGGTCATGCCGAGCAGCCAACAGGGCACGCCTGGCTGTCCCATCACGCATCCTCGTCATCCTTTTTCTTTTCTCGTATTCATCCTCGGCGCCACCATTTGGGCTTTGGCCGTCGTGGTCCGGTGATCCCCTTTTCGCCGCAGCGCATTCGCCAGAGGTCATGCCCAGACATTCGACCGGGATCGAGCCTTGCATACCGCCGAAGGCGCCTTTGCCAACCTCAAGACCGTCCACGATGGTACCCTCGCTGGGATGTTCCGCGGTGGGGACACACTCGCTCGGGGCTTTGTCCGCGCACTCGATGGGCACGGAACCGCTGACGCCGCCGAAGCTGCCATCACCTGCGGTCGGCGTCTTGGCCGGAGGTGGAGGAGGGCGGCGGCGGCTTTTGGAAGACGTCCAAATCGTTGGACCAGGGCTTCTTCCCAGGGTTCTGGCAAATAAACCTGTGACCGTAGCGGATCTTTTCCAGGTCCTTGTCGGTTCCGTCTTCGGCCTTCTCGAGCACAAAGGGGTAAAAGGGGCTGCAGTCCTCGGGATCCCCGTCCTGACAGAACATCATGCGCCCGGGGGCCCCGTATAGGCTCTCGCGCGGGCTGTCGTACTGCGCCAGCATGGCCTCAGCCTCGGCCGAGATGCCGCTGGAGAAGCGGCCGTCAGTCGGGAGCCATGTGCACCCGCGCGCCCCGATCGTGACGGTGGCGAAGGCTCTCAGCACGGCGCCGTCATCCTCACGACCGAGTACTTCCACCAAAACGGCCTATCCGAGCCTAGATGCGTAGATATCCCGCTCCAGGAGCGTCCGAAGATGTCGGACCACACCTACTGGGCCTGGGACGAGGCCAGGAACGTCTTGCCCAGCGGGCCGTCGGCCGCCAAGGACATCGAGTTCATAGCCAGCGTGATGATACGCAATGATGTGACCCAGAAGGCCATCCTGGCGATACAGCGGGATCGGGCCGTGGGCGCCAACAAGTGTTGTTTCGAGAGCACGGAAGCCAACGCCCCCTATTGGAAAGAGTTGGTCGGGTCGAGCGCCGGCGGACCTCGATATCGTATGCTCATGGGCTACCACGCGAGCGCCGGGAATTGAAAGCCCGACAAAGCTTATATATATGCGAACGAGATTGCTGTGGCTTACCACATCATATGGCAGATTGTAAAAGCGGCAGCCTCGCTGATAGATGTTGGCGGTACAGGGTCGGGGGGGGCTTGGGGGCTGTTTCACCCCCGCTTCAATTGGATGATGGAACCATCTGCCTTCCCTTAAGCACATAACATTGACCATTACGACATCAGTACCGATCGTGAGACGTGGTCATGTCCCATTTTCCTCCTGTATCTATCTAAATCTCAACCAGCCCATTGTATTTGTGGTTCCGTTCGCATGGCCAAGAACCTGCATCTCCCGCTCGAAGTACTTCTCCAGATCATCCAATTTACATGCTCAGCCATCTTCCGAAATGTGAACTACAAGCACTTCAGATCGCGCCTAAAATTCAACTCCAAGCTACGTCTAGTCAATACTACGTTCATTATCTTACACTTCTCTATGTCGCTTTGCTCCCATCGTCGAGCTTGAACCAAGTACTTATTTTCGTTACCACTGCGCGCAGAAACGTTTGATAAAGAAATCCTCCGTACCTTGAACATCGGAGGAGGCATACTTCGGCTTTACTACTTATGCATGGGAAAAACCCTTCCTCGCGCAGAGTCACCTGTTTGCCCCCTTTACTGCCAGAACCCGCTACAATGAGCGTGGAAAGGAAGAGGCACCCAGTAGTCTCTTGCATCGCGTGCTCGACACGCTCGGCATCCTTCCCAATAAGGACGAGCGGCTGAAAGCACCAGCTATCTTGTATCGGGAGGCGTGCGGTTGCGTGCAACTACCTCCCCCAAGACCCAGACTCCTGTTGGAGCCGCCGCCTGCCATTTGCAGGAGAAGACGATTACGATCAGTCAACAGTGTGAACAGGCAGCGGCCAAGAGCTGCAGAGCCACCTGATCCTGGCGGCCATTCTGTTGGCGATCCGAGGGCTCTACGAGGGCATAATTGCCTCGTCTGCGCCCGTCGGCGACGACGATATGGGAGAATCCTTGCTGAAAGACAGTGAGCATTTTGGCACCCCGCTTTATGCCGCCATCAAGGCACACGCAGCATGAACTGGCGCTCGTCATTATAAGCTGGATGAAACGAGAAAACCCCAAGGACACGCGCAATTGCCTCCGTGCTGCAGTGATTGCAAACAACATGATCGCAGCAGCTTGAAAGAAGCCCTGCTGGAAGCGGCTAAGCTTGGTCGAGTGGACGCAGCTTCTTGTCTGTTCGGATTTGCCAGAGTTCTATCCTGCCATTGTCCGCAACACCGACTTTCTGACCGAATCTGCGTATCATGCGTCGCTATGGGGACATGTCGACTACCTCGAACTGCTGATTCAGCAAAATGAAGTTGGTCTTAACGCCAAGTCCGGCGAAACACTATCTTGTTTTCGTATCCCGTCATGATAGCATCGTGGAGGGGCGACACCAAACTGCTTTGCTGGCGCCTCCGCCAGGGCGCTTGTCCACGGGGCCCACGCAGGTTCGCCTGCGGTGCGGTCATGGCTGCCCTTGATGGCGACCAGCCCGAGGCCCTGCGCGTCCTTCTCGAGGAGGCCAGTGTCGGCAAGAGCATATCGGTTCAAAATTGGCACGAGGGAATGTTACTCCGCGCCCTTCTGTTGGATTCGCACAAAGCCTTCCGCAACCTCGTCCACGGAGCCTCGGGAGTCCCTCGCGATGATCCCGAATTTAGCTATTGAATGGCCGCGGCCTGCGCTTGGGGCACTTGCGGGATATCCAGGTTCTCTTCGATAGTGGCATACCTGCCGATACGCCACTAGGGGAAATAGTTCTCGAGCTCCACAGTCCTTCCGGGGGCGCACCTCGGTGGACGGCCATGCACTTTGTCTTGGCCTCTCCCGAGCCCGGTGCGCAGAAGATCGTTAGAACGCTGCTTGGTCCGGGCTTTTCGAAGCCTGGCGAAGGCAGTCGTCAGTCTGGCGGTGTGGAGGGGTTTCGGGAGGGCGTGCTTCGGCCTGAATCTAGGGCGTATCATTCTGGCACGCCGTATAGTACGCGCTACACTCATTGGTAACTTCTTTGGTTGCCAAATAACGAGCCAACAGCAATGTGTGCCTGCATTATTTCACCAGTTACATATCGCCCAAGATTGTACGAACTAACTAGAGAATTCCTGCTCTGGGGAAGGAACCGGTTTGTGAGTTGGGTTCACCGGTATGCAACGCGACCACAAGTCAGGCTTCACTTTCCCTCCCGCTTGCGAGGCTTTACATATCACATCAACACTTCTTTCCCTTGATTGGTTTGGTATAGCCTAGCGGTAGTATCATTATGTATTATACTAAAAGGCAAGAAGGTTCGACTCCCTTTGCTGTCACTTGTTTTTTCCCTTTTTGTTTATTTATTTCTTCTAATTCCCACATTTACCCCCTTTCGCATAATGGATTGGCCGCCCCTCTCTCCTAATCGCGTAACCTCAGACTCACATGACTCGACATTCTTCAGAATGGCAGTTCGCAGCTCAAAACTCTGCAGGAGGGATAGGGTGGGTAGGTTACTGCTGATGGTCCTCGGGCTGAGGCTGGATCCATTCCCAAGACTGGAACTTGGGATCACCGTGTCGCCACACCTTTGCGTCTTCCTCTTCACGGTGTTTCGACTCTTCTGCCAGGAACTGTGTCAGGTTTCCTTGCTTCTCCGCCTTGACCCGACGCCCGGCAGCGCGAAGGTGCCAAATGCTTCCATATATATGCTTGCGGATCTTGACGAGGCTGGTGTTTTCGTAAGCCTGGATCCATACCCCCGGTTGGAGGGACTACTCGATTCATCCTCAATCAGTCGCGACACCGATCCGTCCACGTCCTGGATACGCCATACGGCATCATCTCCTCCGTACGGAAGGCCGCCAAGCCAGTCGGCTCCTCTGGCCGTGCAGGCTTTGTAGAGACGGTCCGCGAAGCCTAGATAGGCATCGACATCCTCAACACCCTCGAGGCTGTGCTGTGCGCTCGAAATGGTGCCATTGCCGACCACGGTCTCCCATACGCAGCGAGAGCAGATCCCGGTTCGGATGGCATCATGCGCGCCGGCGATTTGGTCCCACAAAGGCGCATCGCTCTTTGGCGATAGCGAAGGGGTACTCTTCCCACCTGTCAGCGACGTAGTTATGGGGATAGGTTGACGTTCAAGCTCGCCAAGCAACGGCTCCAGGGATGAAATTGGGAGGCGGGTATCAAAGGCCCATTCGGGATGATGAAGCTTGACGAAGATGGGCGCACAGGAAGTGTCTTCGACTGCAGGCTTTCGGCAGATGTTACTCCTCCTTTCCTCAGCCTCCTTATAAGCAGTATAAAGGGGGCCGGCAACCTCATGGCTTTCCAAATTCTTGCCGCGGCAGGACGCAAGGTTGTCCTGGTGGCGCACAATCTCGTCTGTGCATTCTTGCCGGCAGTACGAGTCGAACAGCGGGTTTCGTGGCTCCAGGATGGAGTCCAACTGGGATTTGCTTAAGTGGATGTCGCATGGGAGGGTCGCGACCTGGTTTTCGAGGGCTGACAGGCACTTGTATGCATCTTCCATGGGGCTCTGGGGCGACGGCTGTCCCTTGGCACTTATGGATTCCAAAGCCTTGTGGATGGCGGGGCGTGGTCCGTCTGCGGGCGAGACAAGACCGTTTCTGACTGTCCAGCCGTAATCGCCCGACGGCATGTTTCGCCAGTCGGATGAAAGGCTTCCTTCCTCGGTGTACCTCCGGATCGCATCTCCCCACATCTTCTCCCAGTCCTCCTTTTGGCAAGTCTGGCCTGCCTGCTCTACACGACGAAGGTGTTCGGGGAGTGAAATGGGGACATGGCTGTCGGGGCTCATCACCTGCGATGGCTTCCATTCGTTCAGGGTGTTTTCGAGCCAGTCCAAGGTGCAGGAGCCACAGTTCCTGTTCTGGCCTCCTCCTCCAGTGGCCATGAAGCTTGAGAGGCCATCCAGGCTCGTATGGTTCTCGCCATCATAGATGCCCCATGTCTGTACCATCTCCTCCATGCAGTAGTCAAAGCGGCTGTGCTCACTTGGTCTGCAAGTGTAGGAGTTGCGATGAAGAAGGACCTGGAGAGCTTCTGCCGGACCTCGGCCCCATGAGTTGGCGTCGAAGGTTCCGTTGTAGTCCTTGGCGTCGAACACTGCGGCGGAGCATTCCTTGGTAATCCGCTGAGTCGACTCGGCCAGCTCTTTCCGGCAGCCAGGTCGGCACAGGTCCGGGAGGTACTGCACCAGCTCATGGGTGGCGTTGTCCCAGTCGTGGGTGAAGATCTTTTCGTGGCAGTTTATGGAGGACAGAGAGTCCCAAGCTGCCCGGCAGGCATCCGAGCTGCCATCTTGTGCTAGTGGAGGGTAGTGCAGCGGGAAGTCCAACCCCCAGTCGACACCTTTGACGGGGCCCTGTGTCACGGTGGTATCGGCCGTGTTGTAGCACTGGATGGCCTTCAGCAGGCCGTAGACGCCGATAAAGCAGAAAAAGATGATAAGAAGAGCATTCACGAAGCGGCCGAGGGGGTTGGGGCTGTTTGTCCTCCTGCCGATGCCGCCGGCCTCGGGATCGTTAGCGAGGTCCTTGGTGTCGCCGCGCCGGTCATGTTCAATATCGAAGTCATCTCTGTAGGGGGAATAGGGCGTCAGAGGCACGTCGGAATCTCGGTCAAAGGTAGCAGCAGCCATGCTCTCTGAACAGGTCGACACGATATGCTCGACGACGACTTAAGCCAAGGCAAGGGAAAACCGAGTTGGGTGAGTGACGATGCGATGGGTGAACGAACAACATGATGGAATTGGGCCATGCCGCGGTGCATTGGGCTTGAGATTAGGAGAGGGCGAGGCAGCAGGCATGGCATGGCCCATCCGCTAAGTGGGCTAGAAATGGGTTCTATTTGATGGGAAATGAGCTTCGACATCTAACATCTGTGCATTAACCGAAATTGTAGCCATACTGTCACACCATCGACTGGGACGAAGCGGTGAATAATATTGATGAGTCTGAATCCCGAAGGTGCGAGGCCGTACGGGAATCGTTCGTATCGGCTATCGTTCGAACGGCCGCGCATGCCGCTAACCTAAGGATGAGGGTATCATACCCACGATGATGATGCAGCTGTCAATGATCTGACCTGCTGGACGCGTCGATTCTTAGGGGACGCCGGCTAGCGGTCTTCTCGGCAGCTTCCATCCACTCTTCTTCCACTACTACAGAAACCGCCCCCTGAATTGGTCCCCACCCATCCGACACTTTGCCCAGACTTATCGATTACCACCCGGAACAACCCCACCAATACACTTACTTCTCCAGTGACCCCACACGAACAATCGCTGCAGACAGCCTTGCATTGATTGAGCCTATGGAGGGGCTCCTTGGAACCCATTGGAACTGGCCAGCAAGCATCGTCATCTCACACTAACCCACACACATATCGTGAGCGAGCGCAACCTCACCCGCCCACCAACCAACCCTGGTCTATTGATTCGATTCCAAACACGACACCGCCGCCATGTCCCATGCCCGCATAGAAGAAGTCTCCGACAGCGACGAGGCGTCGGACCCCTCCGAGGGCGACATTGACGACTTTGCCGACTCCGACATCATGCGGCAGATCGTGCCCAAGGCCGCCCCCCAGCAGCAACAGCAACAGCAACCGCAACCGCAGCAGCCCCAGCTCTACAACCCCGCCCCCCTCGCCCGTCTCCTTCCCGGGCACCCAGCAGCAGTCCATCACGCCCCAGGACATCGCCCACTACCAGTGCATCTACCCGGTCTACTTCGACGCCTCGCGCACGCGGGCCGAGGGCCGCCGCGTCCCCTCCGCCCCTGGCCATGGCGAACCCGCTGGCGCGCGAGATCGCCAACGCCTGCGCCGCCCTGCGCCTGCAGCCCGTCTTCGAGGCGCACAAGCTGCACCCCCAGGACTGGGCGAACCCGGGCCGCGTCCGCGTCCCGCCCCTCAACGACGCCGACAAGAACACCAACAAGAGCATCAAGAACAAGCACCACCTCTACATCCTCATCGCCAAGTGGATGAAGGACCGCGGCCCCACCACCGGCGACAGCGAGGCCCTCCGCCGCGTCCGCATCCCCGGCCTGCCCGGCATGCCCGAAGACGGCAAGCCTTGGCCCAAACCCCCGTCCCGCGCGGCTGGAAGGTCAACGAGCTCGTGCCCGCCTACAGCGCGGCCATGACGGGCGGCGGCGTCAGCGAGAATGCCCTGCGCGACATGATGAAGGAGATGGGCGGCATGGGCGGTATGCCTGGAATGCCCGGCATGCCTGGTATGCCTGGTGCTGGAGGCGCAGGTGGCGGCATGGGTGGCATGGGTGACATGATGAGCATGCTGCAGGGCCTGGGAGGAGGCGCTGGTCCGAGCGAGCCCCCAGCTGGCGGTGCCGGCGGCAAGAAGGCAAAGAAGGGCAAGGGAAAGGCTTGAGAGAATTCCCCAGGCGACACACTCCTGCAGTCTTACGCGTACTTGCTTCGTTTCGATCACTGTGCCCCCTCTTGATCGAAAATGGCAAGCCATCATCATAGACATGGCTAGACTCTTGGCTGGTCAGTTTCGGTTAGAATGAGCTTCACCTATGGCATTACGATACCATAACCTTCGGAAACGAGGTCAAGCTGAGATGCATAGGCTGAACCCAATCAATAGATTTATGGATGTCCTGTTACTCCCGGGTATTTGGGCACAAACGATCACCACGAATATGTGAAAAATTATGTGATATGTGTGTATTAATGATACAACTACAAATAATATGGTATTGGTCTGGGTATCAATCAATAAGCCCATGCTTTCTGCTTGGTGCCCATGTTTCGCTCTTCCCTTCGTCATGAACCTAATCTTCGTACAACTCTTTTCTCGTTTAGAGAGAACTGAAAGAACGCAAGAACGTGAAATTCTCTCATGCCTCGACCTTTCCCAAAACGCCCTCCCACTCCTGCGAGCCCGCAATCCGCACCTCGCCCCCAGATCCCGGCACCATCTTCCCATCGGCACCCGGCATGCGGATCCGCAGCCTCGCGGCCGCCCGACGCTTGATCTCCCTCTCCTCGCGCGCGGCGGCGCCGGCAGCCGTCGACTTCTCGACCGCCGCGACCGTCCGGGCCTTGTCGAGGACGTCGTCGCGCCAGTCCTTCCAGGAGGCCCAGTCCTCGGCGCGGCGCGCGGCGTGGTACTGCGGCGTCGCGACGGCGGGGCGCCAGGCAGCCAGGCGCCCGGCGGGCAGAGTCTTGAGGTCGTAGACCGCTGCCGAGCCGGCCATCTTGAGCAGCTCGGCCAGGACGTCGCGCGACTCGGCCGCGACGAGCTCGCGGCGCTGCTCGGCGGGCGAGGGCTTGTTCTTGAGCAGGGGCTCGGCAAGCCAGTTGTGCTGGTGCAGCTGGTCCGCTGCGCGGGCGCGGCGGTTGTCCTCGCGCAGGTAGCGCACCGCGGCCTGGAGGGAGGCGATCTCGTTGCGGAGGACGTCCATCTCGCGGGCCGTGGCGACGGCGCGCTCCTGGCCAGCCTTGTTATTGGGACCGCCCGCGCCTCCGGAAGCGCTGCCGGTTTCGGTGCCGAAGGCCTGCGAGTCGCCGGCCACCTTCTTCCATTTGTCGCGGTCGCCCTCGAGGGCCTTGAGCTCGCGGTCTTGCTTCTCGATGTCCTCCTTGAGCTTCGACATACTGGCCTGGGCGTCCAGAATCTGCGCCTCGAGCTCCGTCATACGAGCGGCCTTGGCGTTGGCATCACGCATGCGAGCCTCAAGAGTCTCGATCCGCAAGTTCGAGGTGCTAAGGTTCTCATCGCGTACGGCGACTGCGCGGCGGAGGTCGTTGTATGACTCCTTGAGTTGACGCAATTCCTCTTCGGCATCGACAGGGACGGTCTTGAGGGCTTTGAGCTCTTGAGCCCGGACGATCCAAGGTTCTTGGCTGCGATCAAACTCTTGAGTCTGGGAAAGATCGGCACAGACAGCGGCGAGGTCCGCGATCTGGCTTGTGAGGGTGCGTAGCTTCGACAGGTACGACGAGAAGAGGTCGGTCTCGCTAGCGGAGTATGCGGTTTGGACAGTGCGGTGGACCGTAGTTGAAATGTCGGAGTACGTGAGAGGCTCGGCGCGGCCCTCCTCAGATGTGAGAGCATGCAAGTCCGAACCGATCTTGCGGGACATATCCGAGAGCTCTTGAGTGGCAGACTCGCATTGCTCGAAGGCCTCGCCAGTCTCGGTCGTAAGCGACAGGTGTCTCGCCTTGAGGTCTTCCAAGGCCCGCACGGCCTTCCCGACAATGACCTTGGCACTTCGGGTCTGGCTTACGACGGCCTCTACCTTGCGGGAGAAATGCTGCGCAAGCTCGTCGTCCTCCCCATTGGCGGGGACAACGCGCTGCACCAAGTCCTTGACGACCGCAAATGCAGCGGCCGCCGACTCCAGATGGCTCTGCATCATCACAGTCCTCATCTGGACATTGTCTGCAAAGCTCTCCAGCCCATCGGAGATGTGAACCTCGCTAAGGTGAGTCATGAGGGCAATGGTGCGGGAAAGCTCGCTTGCGCATTGCTTCTCCTTAAGCTCGTCACGTCGCAAGCCATCAATCCAGCCGTTTAGCGCTCTCTCAACAGGCTCAAGCTCGAACAAGGCACCGTCGTACTTAGCAAACTCTTCCAACGTGCAGTGGCTAATGGCGTTGACGAAACGGTCGCACATCGATGATACCCAGACGAGCTTATCAAGAGCATCACAGCCAGCAAAGACGTCGTCTTCGTGGCCCGGATGCGCCTGCCCACCGACACGGTCCTTGATGAATCCGTGGAGAAGGTTGGCCTTGAATGCGAGTCGTCGGAATCGCAACAGTGCGAGCACCGAGTTCTTGTCCGCATCGTAAGTCTCCGGCAAGAAGAGCTTGACGATCTGCAAGTGTTGCTGCGCTTCCTGGGCGTCCATTTTCTGCAGCTCCAGATCGATGGTCTTGACCTGGGTCTTGGCGGCCGAGATCTGCAGCTTGAGGTTGAGGTCCATCATCTGTCTCGACTTGCTATTCAGCTGCTCGGATTCGACCTCGTTAACTGCATGGGACGCACGCATGTCTTCGAGGTCTGTCTGCAAGCTCATAACCAATTCTCGGAATCTGGACAGCGTGTACTCCATATCCTCGATATTGTCATCTTGCTGGCCCATTCTTCGAGCCTGCTCAGCGATGATGGTGTCTTTGAAGTCCATCTCCTTCTGCATCTCCTTCTCATTTTGAACATGGTTGGCCTCCAGCTCGTCATTGATCTCCCTCAATTCTTCCAGCTCCTCGATGGTTGCATTGAGCTCCTTGACGTGCTCGCCTTGGGTAAAGAGGTCTGAAGAGAGCTTCTCGATCATTTCCTCGGCGGCATCAGCGTTGTCAAGTTGCTCCTTCAGATCCTCGACACGCATCTCGGCTTCGACTAACTTCTCCTTGGCAATGTCGTATTGTTCTCTGATTGCCTCGAAATCGGTCAGATCCCTCTGCAAGGACTTGAGCAGTTCTTTCGATTTCTCATCTTCCTCCTCCTTGAGATCTCGGAACCGGATGAGGGCCTCCTTCAAACGCTCATTCTGCCTCTCCAGTTGCATCCAATTGGTGCTTTGTCGGTCTTCGGCGCTTGTGCCCTTCTCGTATTCCGCCTTTTCATCTCGCAGGATCTCGTTGTCGAGCTCCAGCTCCTCGGCCTTCAGCTTGAGAGCATCCAATTCAGCCTTGAAGACTTCAGCTTCTTCTTGGGCCATTTCCCGATCCAGGGTCGCCAGTTCCAAAATCGAGTCATGTTCAGCCTGTAATGTTTCGATGCTCCCAAGTCTGTCCTCGGCCTCCTTGAGTTGTTTCCGTAGACTCGAGTTTTCCTGGGCTGTAGTCTGGAACTTCCCTTCGATCTTCTTGTTGATGCTGACGAACTTGTCGTGCTGCTCCTGGATATTCTCCAGCTCTTTCAGCTTTTCCTTGTCTTCCAGTCGCTTCCGCTCCAGCACCTTAAGCTTCGTTTTCAGGTCCTCGTTTTCTCGCGCCAGCGCATTGTTCGCAGCTGGACGAGCAGTGCCGCTCGCCGTCCTAGAAGCGGGCGTAGTGGTCCCAGGTGTAGACGCTTTCGAGCCGGCGGGGCCGGTCAGCTTCTCCAGCGCCTGGGTCCGAGACTGTACGGGGCTGATCCCTTGCTCGCCGTCGCTCTTAAGAGGCGAGCCAATATCTGATCCTTTCCCGAAACCGGCCTCGTTCCCAGACAATGACTCGCCGGATGTAACGCGGCCTCCTGCGGGACGCGAGATTCCTCCACGACCGCCCCGAGTAGCAGTAGAAGATCGACCGCTTTGCGTTCTTGCGACTCCACCTCTGCCTGTGGCAGATGACGTGGATGACGTAGAAGCTTGCCTGGTGCCTCGGAGCGGCGGCAAAGCCGGGGGCGCCATAGATGATCTTGAGGAACCGCCCGAGGCTCCGCGAGCTGGTCGGGTACCAACGGAGGAGACCCGTGGATTTGAATTAGAAGGGGTGCCGGTTCGCGAGTTCGCAGCGCTCGCGATGGGGTTTGTGCCAAGCTGTTTCGTCGGTGACCTTGTGGGCGACTATTGACATTGGACATAAGTCAGTAACATTTCTTGGTCGGAAGAGTATGCATGATAATCTCGAAGTGAATACGAACCCTGACAAGACTTGATGGGCGACGTGTTCTATTGACCGGGCTCGGGCTGGGGGCATTCAGACTGATCCTCCTGGTCATCTGCGGATCTGGGACGGAGGGCCGCCTTGCGCCCGGAGCGGCCGTCATACTATTCGGGCGCTGTGCTGCTTTCGGGCGCTGCGACGGCGGCGGCGGTGCAGGCTGCTGTATGACGGCGATGGTGGTCGGGCGCACGAACATGCCGCGGCCCATTTCGCAGTCGAAGTAACGCTCGCCCTGGACGGAGCCATCGTTCTTGCCGCCATCGTCGTCAAGCTCGACGCCGACCCAGTCGCCGGAAGCGAAGTGCGTCTGGCCGACGAAGCGGATAGTGGCCTTGCGACCATCTGTCAGCTCGATGATCTGGCCGACTTTAATGCCGGACATGGTGATCGTTGTAGCGGACGTATGCAAACATTAGTTCCTCCACCGTACCGACGTGCACTGATCGGAGCTTTATTTGTACATTGTCGACAGTGCGACTCGGGCAGGATCGGGGTTGTTGCTGTTCTGAGTTGGAGATGTGGGTGTTGCATTCCCCGGAATTGATACGCGTCTTTGTTTGAATTGGAGGAAGGGCAGCGTGGGAAGCTCCGGCCAGGGGTTCGCGGGAGCTCCAGGCTCATACAGTGTGTGCATAGCTTCTAGTGAGGTTTGTACTGTATCAAGACACTGTGGGGCCAGTAACAAAAAGGGTATGATTAGCCCCTCCCAATCCTTCTACCACTAACACATCCACGACGACAGTCCTCGAGAAGCATTTCCAACCGAGGCCCTCACTTTCAATTGAGCCTTGGTTGGGCAACAATGAAATGCAGAATTCATATCAGCCATCTCCTGTTATTGCAATTCCCTTGTCCCCTACCATGCACCATTTTTTTCTTATTGTCTACCAGCATGGCTTACGGTACATACAAATGTAGGTACATGTATATTGTGAGTTTGCATCAGTACAATGCAAGCTGCGTGCTATGCAACAGCCCCACCCTTGTATTTTACTACCTAGGTACATCCCATCAATCTATCTGCAGACCTCCTTCTTCTTCCAAGCGCAATCCAACATAAAGCATTATCCAAATCCTTCTTTTATCATCACTACAACCCCCAAACCGCCTTTGTTCATGCAGAAACTCACATAACCGCGGGTCTCTTGCCACCATTCCCACTCCCACTCGCCTTGAAATTGCCATTCCGCACCCACTCCATGATCTCGAACCCCAGTCGACGCTCCAGTCTCTCGTCCACATGCACTTCCGACGCCGCCGGAGCCGGAGCATCTGGTGACGGAGACGAAGAGGACGGCGGCGCGGCGGGTCCAGGCACGCGCACCACCACGACGGCCGGGTTGACGATCTCGACGCAGTTGCTGCCGCGGCCCTCGTCGAGCTTGACGTAGATGGTCAAGTCCGGGCCGACGATGCCCCGCCACAGCGTCGCCACCCACTTCCAGTGGTCCTCGGTCTGGTACGCATCCTTCATGGGCAGCGTGGTGGCGTATCGGTCGCTCTGGGTCAGGGAGTAGCCCGTGCCGAGGACTGCGACGGGAAGCTTGCTGTTGTTAGCGGGGGAGGGCTCGGGCTTGGTGGCAGCACTGGTGGTGCCGCCGTCATGTGAGGAGGTAGAAGGGTTTCCTCCTGCTGGGTTCGTGGTGACGAACTTGACGAGCTCTGCGGACGTGTCATGCCACTTGAGAATCTGGGTCATGTAATTCGCCATGGGGTTGGCAGGGGTCTGGCCGCTGCTGTCTTGGGCGGAGCGGGTTCCTCCAACCTCGCTACCATCCATTTCCTGTTCTGGGGAGGACGAGCTCAGGCTTTTCGAATTGCCATGGCTTTCATCTGCGCTAGGGCCATTCCATGTTCTCACAACGCATTCGCCAGAGATGCTCAGCGCCTTCTCTACCACGACAGCGACTTCCTTGAGCAGCCCAAGCGCGTCCGCGGCCCCCTCAATAGCAATAATAGGCCCTCGCGTCTCAAGCGGCGTCGCGGGCGGTCTGAGGGGTGGGCTGATGGCACGCAACATGTTCAGCTTATACATGTAGTTATGTGTCCAACGCGACGGCGGCGGGGTTGAGCTATGAGCTTGGGGGTGCCGTGGCTGTTGCTGGTGTTGCTGCTGCTGCTGTGCTGCCTGTTGGCTTTGACGCGCTACCTGCTGATGGTGTTGTTGCTGTTGCGTGGGCTGTTGAGGCATGCCATTCTGCATTATGCCTAACCCGGCCATGGTGCCTGGGTAGGCATTACTGGCAGCGGTTTCTGGATCGGAGTTCATGTTCGGTGAATTCGGTAGCTGTGTCTGCAACGGCGGCAGCCTCAACGACTCGTCAAACCCGCCACTTGGCCGCGATGGAGTTTGTGCCTGACCGAGATGCGAGACGGAAGGGCGAGGGGGCGGCTGCATCTCCACCATACCGTTACTTGATCGGTATGGCGTCTGTGGCACGCCGCCTCCCATGCCACTTGACGGGGGTCGAGGCAAACGGCTTGCCCCTCCCGTATTGCCCTGATACGGCCCTTGTGGTCCGAACCCGCCACTAAAAGAAGGCCGGTGGTTTAGCTGCCCGTGTCCTGTCTGCTGCGGGTACCTCGGGTCACCTGCTCCCGGATACGGTGCCCAGCCTATCGGCGGCGAGCCCGGCATGTACGCGCCGCCTCCATTCACGCGTCTCCGTTTTGCCATGTTCTCCGGGTGCGTGGGCGACGCCATGGACATCATGGCGTAGTCTTCTTCAATATCCCGCAAGTGCGGCTGTGTGTAGCGGCGCCCATGGCTGTCGACCGACATCATGCTCGCGGAGCTACCCCGGCGCATCAAGTGGTCCGTCTCGATGACGCGCGGGTTGTGCGTCATATACGCCGGCATGTGGCCAGGGGGATTACCCGCCATTGATGGCGTATGGGCGGATAGGGGTAGAGGTGGTGGTGGTGCGGCCGCAGCAAACGGCGTGGACGGTGTCCGTGGCGTCGCGATGTACCGACCGCCGCACTTGTTGCAGCGACTGGGGTCTTCTCCCGCCGCCGTGGTCTTGTGCACCGCGCTGTTCGCGTTGCTGCTGTTCTGGTTCTGGTGCTTCCCGCCCCGGCGCGGCTGGTACCGGTAGTCCGGGTACTGGCGCTGGTGCCTGACCTTTTCCTCTTCGGCGAGCCGCTTCCACGAGTTCTTCACTTCCTCCGGCTGCTCGCGCCACTGCTCCCCGATCAACTTGGAGATATCTGGGTTGGCAAGACCGGGGTTCTTGATTGCTACGATGGCTTGGTAGTGTTGACGGTAGAGGATGAATGCTGTTTTTCGAACAGGCAAGTTAGTATTTTCTTCAAAACCCTGTTTGTTCAACAGAGCTCTGGAAATTGTCCTCTCAAGGTCTGAAACATGAGCTGAACGCTATCAAACAAAAATGAATAGGGGCTTGGGGGTATATGACAAAAAAAGAACTAAAATTAGAATTCTTTTTGGGCCGACTAAGAAGTATTAGTCCCTTTCATGAGTCGTCTATAACCCGTTTCCTTTGCTCCACGCAAGGGGCAACCCACAAAGAGCCCAGCCAAGGAGCAGTGGCCATCTTAGGGTATTGAGTAGTTTCCCCTTGGCAGGACAAATGTATCGTCTTTTTGTTGATGAATTGACAAGGAACAATTGTCCAGCACTCACTGTTTCCCCATCGGGTGACAACGTGGACGTTGGCTTGTGACTTTGGGCGACGTCTGGACCTTGATGGAACACGTAGAAAGGAACACACGAAAATAAAAATAAAAACAGCATTAATGTTGAGAGAAGGGAGCGTGTTTTATAGATACACTAAACTTGAAAAATAGGAAGAGAAAAAAAATCCGACATACCGTTTCGAGGCCGAGGAACTTTCGGCGCCTTTGTACACAAACAGATCAAGTCTCGCGGTCCGCCGCCAACGTCCAGCGGCGTCGCCAGAGATGACCGCCCCGACGCCGGTGTGTAGAGGCCCAGGTCCTGGAGCCGCGGATGCTTGTTGGCTTCGTGGATGTCTATGCTCGCGGCCCTCTTGCGAAGGCCCGGTTTCGCCGTCGCTGTCGAGGACGGGGAGGCTGAGCCGTCCTCGTTGTTGATGATGTTGTGGTGGTCCTCGTCAGCGGTTGTTGGTCTTCTGCTGATAAGAGTGCTACTATTTTCGTGGCTGTTGAAGTCGTTTGACGGTGTTGAGGAGTAGTGTGGAGGATGGAGGGGATGAGGGGGTGTTGAGGCTGGTGCTGGTGTATGCAGAGGCGATGGTGTAGGTCTTTGTTGTTGTTGTTGATGAGGGTTGTTCTCCTCGAAGCGATTTTGCTGTTGGGATTGTGGTGGTGGTAACAGCAAAGGAGGGTGTGGAGGAAAGCCAAGGCCGTTTCTAGATGTGGCCATGGCAGGTTGGCTCATAGGCCTTGTCAGTGAGGAAGGATCGCCACTGGATGAGACCAGGACATCATCATTGCTGTTACTGCTGGTAAAGGGACCAGGCGATGGTTGAAGTATATGCGGGTGATGAGGCGGCTGCGGATCTGTCGTGGTGGTGGTGGTGGCGATACTAGAATGTGTCGAGTTATTGCCGGCTATGTCTGCCATGGTTCAAAATCGGCAAGGGGACGATGGGATGGGGGGGGGCGTGTTGCCATATGCCAGTGTCACTCTTGCTTCTTCGTTTCGTTGAGCTAGGGCCCTGTGTCTCGTTTCCCTCTTCCGTCCCTGTTTCCCGCGTGTTTCGATTACGGTTTGTCCTCTCTCTCTCTCTCTCTCTCTCGGCAGCGTTGGTAATGGGGAGGAGCGAGGGGAGATTTGACAAACGGGGAGACCGCAGATAGTTGTGGACCAATAATAGTAGGATGAGAGACATCCAACGCTCTCAAGTCTCGCGTCGCCTACAAACCGCGGAAAAGTTCTGTCTCTTTTGCTTGCAATACGCACACCCAAGTCGTGGTCGTCGTTATTGTAATTGCTGATAGAACTCGAAGGCCCAGCCACCTGAATAGTCTCGGGTCAAGGTAGTGTTGATCAGGTATCCCCGTCCAGGTGCAATATTATTGATGGACTTGACATATGATGAAGGGAAGTAGTTGTTACTGAGAGACAGAGATAGTAAGAAGCAAGGCGAGGGGGTGCTATTGTGTATATGATGTCTTAAGTAATTGTATTGTCTTCCCTTGAAGTACCTTCTTCTTTCTTTCTTCTCACTTGCGGTCCCTTGTTGTCCTGGGGGGTAGGGTAGGGTAGGAGTAGTAGCGTGGTGAGAGAAGAAAGACACCACACAGGTAAGAACACAAGGGCTGATGGGGTGGGAAGGCGTCGGTAGGGTCAGATGCGCCTCCGCAGAACAAAAGGCAGGTATCAGAAGAATTAATTGATCGTAGTTGGGCGCGGGAAGAGAGCACGAAATGGGTAATGGTTTGGGAATGGTGTGAAGCCGGCAAGACTTGGACAGAGAGAGAGGAGGGAGATGGGGTCTTTCCTCCAGTTGCGTCAAAGGAAAGAAAGAGAGCAGGACTAAGGACTTGTTAGAATTGTTCCCTTTGTGTTGGCAGTTGAAGAAAGTGGGCTTTCTCTTCGTTGCCGTCTCTCTTTTTTCTTTCTTTCACCTCTTTTCCAACAACGATGTGCCACCACGACTCCGCTGTCCTTGGGCGAAGGGAACAAGTGACGATGATGATGAATGGCTATGACGAGGCGCCAGAGAAGCTGTGGGCACGAAACAATGGTGAGCATATCCCTGTATCATCGCTGCCGCTGTGTCTAAGTTGACGGGAGGCGGGATGGCGAGAGTGATGTGCTGTACATCGAAAGGGGGCAGGATGAGTATGGATGTGGCCTGTCAGCCTGTAAGCGTCCGGTCACTCAGATGTCTTGACCGCAGTCCCGATGACGATCTATTTCCTCATATCTCATCTGTCATATGTCCCGGGGCTTGTAAAGCAGGTTGGAGAAGGGGCGTATGGGCAGAATTGGGCAAGCCAACCCATCAGAGAGACCAGTATTGGGCAGGCATATGTCTCGGGAATATACTGAGCGTCCAAGCTGCTGCAGATAGGGCAATAGCCACATCGATGCCTCATATTCCCCTCATCCATTTTCTTTGTCCCGGCTTCTGCGTTTGTAATGCCGTTTCCGGGATAGGCGGGTGTGCATCTCGGTCATAGCCCGCCAAGCGAGACATTCATCAGAGGGGAGATATAACAGGGGGGGGAAATGACACACGAGCAGAAGGGCATGTACCATACATAATCCAGCCAACCAACAATTCGGGCAGTCTAGTATAAGAAGAAGTCAACTTCAGCCATGCTGAAGGGTTGGTTGTACAGTCTGTTAACGCATTGCTCGGACTGTACCGTCTGGAATGCTGCTAGCATTGCAATGCGCCCTTTGCACGCGCACTGCAGAGAAATTCCACGTGCGGACAAATGGCCATGTCGTACTTGCAATTGTTGGTTTTCAGCGCGTACAAATAGTCACCTTCTCATCATCTTCGCTATTCCTGGTTGTCGTCGATTTCAAGCTTCTTAATGTCTTGAATCTTGAGGCTCCAAAAATATAGAATTAGCAATGATCACGGCCAGCCCCATGTTACACAGTGAGTGGTTCGTTCGTTCTATTACACAACGACGACGAACATCACCAACAGCTTCTATCGAATAACCAGTGAAATTTTTCTGAGACTCCAAACAACGCCCATTAGTTTTGTTCCTACAGCCAGTTCTTCCCTTAACATTCGCTACATCCAAGTGGCAGGGTTTCTCGTCTTCTTTCGCCGGGCGAACAGACGACGGATTCGTTTTCCGTTGTCTCGGTTGTTCCCACTTTACCTGTCTATGGCTCAGGAAAGAAATCCACGTCCTGTCTCACTGCTCAATATACTGGCACTGCGACGGGCATCGAGGAACAAGTCCTCGCATTCGGCCACATCCTTGACATCAATCTCCTTGCGTCCGTTGATTCGGGCAAGAATACTAGTTGCTTCATGTCAGCTCTCTTTCGCTCACAGACCGACACTTGCTCTTGTAGGGATATGCTGGATAGACAAAAGAACAGGGAAAGACCCACCTTGCAGGGGTAAGCAACTGAAGACAGTATCGCAGACTAATCCGAACTCCGTGGTCGGCAAGCTTGTCAATGGCAGCATCGGAAATGGCCACACTCTCGGTCGTTGCCCGGATGCGCACAATGCGCTTGATCTCATCGGCGTCGTACGGCGTGGTTGGGATAATCAGCAGGCGGGCCAAAAAGTCCGGAGGAATGCCATGGGCGGCGACAATGCCATCCGTGCCGCGGATCGTGCACATGCCTCGATTGGAAGCAAGGACCACGATGGGCGAGATGGAAGACTCGAGAGCCCTGTTGAGATAGGTAAAACACTCAATGTCAAGCATGTGGGCCTGCAGTTTGTTTGTCAGTCCAGTCCAATAGCTCGGCACTCTCGCTAACGGCCGCCGAGGAATTTGCATGTTGGTTTGGGATACATACCTCGTCAATGAACAGCACACCGGGCACCAGCTCAGCTACGCCCTGGTCAATGTACTTGCTGACCACCTTGTTGATCTCCCCGCGCAGCTTGTCGGTGATCTCCGTCATCTTGGGCTTCATGAGCTGGCCCATCATGCTCATGATGTCCTGGCCACCTTGCGGGCGGGCGTTGGCAACATCAAGGTCGTGCAGGGTCACATCCTGCACAATCTCCTTCTTCTTGTGCACCTCACCCTTGGGAATGGGCACGTACTCCTCCGCCTCCAGATCGAACTCGGTCGCGTATGCGTCTGATCGTCCCACACGCTTGCAGGCACCTGTGTTGGCTTCGATGTAGACGACATCACCGACCGTGACTCTCTCCTTCTGAATAGCCTCGTATATGCTGGGGTCCAATCGCAACTTCTTCTGACCCTTTGCGCTCTTGAGTCCGATCAGCAGAGTGCTGATGGTCTTGCCGTAGCCACCGAGCGGGTTCTCCGCCTCTTCGGGTGTAAGCTCTGTGACCTCGCCTTCGTAGACCTCCTTCGTTTCGCGGACCTTGAGGCCAATGGCTCTTCGGAAGTTCTCCATCAGGACCTCGGTCTTCTTGATCTCGCTCGAGTAGACTTCGCTGCCGACGATGGGGCAAAAGGGTACCTTGGTGCCGAGCTCGTGGCTGAGGGCAAGCGCAACCGCCGTCTTTCCGGTTCCAGGGCCTCCGGCAAGTAACACACCTCGTCCTGCCATCTTCTGTGCCCGAATCAAGTCGACGACTACACCTGCAGCCTATGTGATTGAGGTCGTGTTAGTATCGCATCAGGACTGGCGGCTCGTTCGCACCGGAGAAGCATACCTCTCTGGCGCCGGCTTGGCCGACGAAGCCGCTTGCTTGCTTCTCAGCAGTGCCATCTGACTTCAGCCCCAGGCCTCGGATGTGTGTATGCGCCGCCGTGCGGTTTTCGCGATTGTTGCCCTTGATCTCGCTGATTTGAACCATCTTGACGGACTCGAGGCTCTAAAGCCTACGGGAAAGCTGGCGGGTATTTGCTCTGGTTTTAGTGATGAAGCTGCAGCGGTGGTGCTTCGGGTGCTTTGCTGGGTGTTTGGGCGGTGGATGGAGATCGAAGAATGCTGTAATTGCGGCAGGTGAAGTTTAAGCGGGCTGGAGGTACGGGAAGCTGCAGCTTCCAAGCTCGCGAACTTTCTTTTTGGCGTCGCGCCCGGAACGCCCAATCAACTGGTTGCGCTAGCAGTACCTCAGTACTTCCAACCGTCCTCCAGGCAGATGGAGTTTGCGCCACACTTGCTGGAATGGGCTCTGGATCTCATCTTAGGCAACGAATTGAACACCTGCTGTCTCCAACCACTTACCATTGCCAACTCTAGCAACAGTCTCTAATCGGTAATATTGGCCATTTATTGATAACCTACGTGTCCGTCTGTATGAGTATCTTTACTTTTTTTTTTTTTTTTGGTTCTGCCATTGCCATAGATCGAGCATGTTATTCTGTCACTCTCGCCCTTGGTTGGCCAAGCCACACATATATCCAGCATCCCAGATCTCCTGTGGCGCTTACACCACCACCGGCACGCAGCACGCAGGCTCCATGATTAACGAAACCCATCTCCAAAGGATCATAGTCATATTACTCAATACAGATTGACTTTGCATCTTGTTTATACATATACCTCTATAATTGATTGCGGTGGTTTGTTGGGTGTTCTCCTAAAGTCATAATGTAGACGGAGCGTATTTGGTCAACCTTGTTCCAGGTTGTACTACACTTCACGTACGTTTCACAACAATCAGCTGCAAACCTGTGACTAATAGTCCTGATTATTATGTATCTACCTAGATTGGAAGCTCATTCCGATAAAATAATAACTACATTGTCTTCTTTGGGCGAGCCTACAGAACGGACCTGGACCCATGCTGGTAGCCTTTCTCCGTAAACGAACAACGCCAGCTAGAGAAGTTCTTTATGAGAGCGCCTGGCTTCAAAGAGTACAAGCACCGTATTGTGAACTTCCATTCATAGACAATTGATATCGATCTTCGGCATAGGAAGGATAAATAATATTCAAGCCCTGACCTCTAAAGCTCTGGGCAGGCTGAAGTTATTCTACAAGCCATCGCTGGCATCAATTTCCTAAGGTGCATATACCAACCCAGACTGTCATTCATCACTGCAACTCCATGGTCAGCTCAGGGTCTTCCAGAAAGGGCGGTTGTACCAGGGGAGGCTTTGGTACGAACAGGGCGAGTAAGAGCGTCGACACTTCCACTGCCACGACTGATCAAGTCAAGTCAAATGGCAGCGGCGGCAGTGGCAGCTCTACGAAGATGCCTTGGAACGACCCCAACAATAAGTACAAGGTTGACTGGGCCAGGTTCGAGGCGGGACATCCCAAGGACCGCCCTATGGACCATAACCAGAAGAAGCGGCCACGGCCTGAGGGTTACACGGATTAGCATACAAAACTCGGCCACGATCATAATGAGTGACCCGATGCCCAACACGGCGAATGCTCGTTTCAGGCTGGCTCTTTTTAATGGAGATTCTGTTAGCCAACTGGCCTTCCGAAGTCCACGAACTTCAACCCTTTAGGGTGATATCATGAGGCGGGAAAACCAATGGCAGTTTTGGGCGTGACCTGGCAATACAAAAGGGTTGGGCACCATTTTCATATAATCTGTCTTCTTAATCCTGTCTCGTCTCCTAGCCATGATTGATGTGCGTCGTAAACTTTTCAAGAAAGACTGACTAAACATACATACCATTGCCAATTACGAAGATGGGGATGGTGGTTGGTGAAGTGGCCACTTCTCCTGTGATGTTTGGTCACTTGGGTTGGGACGAGAGGGAATCCGAACTCGCATTATGGGATGAAGCTCATCTATCGGTTCTGATGGGAATCAATGAGGACCAGGAGGGGCCGGCCGAAAAGGACCTTGGTGGGACCCCAGCTATGGCGGGCATGAAGCGGCCGCGAGGCTCGCCATCCCCGGTCCGTATGGATACAACTGAAACCCATGATCTACCGAGGCCAGCCATCCATTACCAGTCAGCTATCCCACAGTCGGCCATTTATACCGTCGTCTAGTAATCACTGATTGTCCACTTCGAGCTAGACGTTGACATTAAGATACTTGAACGAACATGATTGGGCTTACTGAATAACAGTAAACGAATTTATCCAATAGAGGCCTCTCATCACCAGAAACAATCTATTTGACGCCCTGGCCCACGTACACCGAGCCAAACACCATATCTATACCAATTCTAGCCTTACGACCTGCCCAACCGATCCCCTTTAGTCGTATGATGACCATCGTCATCGCCGTCCGCATCGACTGAGCCAGTCTCATCCAACGAGTCCAATAACACGACCCCTTCGTCCGCCGCGTCTATGTCGTACTCCCGCATCTGCTGGGGCCGACCCGTCTCCCCATCCCCGCCCTCCTGCCCCTTGCCGCCGTTGTCTTTCGTGACGACGACCCAGAGGGCGCTTCCCACAATAAGCGCACACCCCACGATGGTGACCCAGCCCATATGATCCCCAAAGAGCCAGCGATCGAACCCAGCCGAGAAGAGCATATTCGTATAAATCATAGCCGTTGCCCTATTCGCGCCCGTAGTCTTCCCATTCTTCTTCTTCCTCCTCCTCATGCTCCCTCCCTCCTCGACGTCCACCTCCTCCTCACCATCGGCCGACGAAGAAGTAGACACCGCGATCCCGCTCGTCATGAGGAACTGCGTCGCGAAGCCGCACATGCTAATCAGCACTAGCATGCCGGCCTGGCGCCAGGAGGCGGGGAGTGCGAACCGCATGAGCGGCTGGTCGAGGTCCAGCACGGGCCCGAGCACCAGGGCCGCCGTCGTCACGACCGTGCAGCCGGCGCCGAAGTAGTTGACCGAGATGAGGGTGTGGGCGCGGGTGCCGATCTGGCGCAGCGTGACGATGGTGAGGGCGCCGCCGAGGACGCCGATCAGGGCAGACACGAGGGCGATCAGCCGTTCCGCCGGGGTGGGTTCCGTAATGGTGACCGAGGCAGCCCCTCCTGTTTCGGGGGAAGTGCCATTGCCGCTGAACAGCACGCCCTCCGCTACCGACCCATCCACCGACCCGGCCCCCGCGATGGCAGTAGTCGGATCATCCGCTGGAGCTGTGGTCGTTGCGGACAGCAAAGAGAGCGGGCGGGCAATCAGCACGACGCCAGCCAGGGCCAAGAAGGAAGCCAGCTGCTCCCGGCGCGTGAACCGGTCGTGCAGGAAGACATGGCACAGGTACCCTGCCAGCGTCGGGGCCAGGAAGGAGATGACGACGGCCTCGGCGAGCGGGAGGTAGATCATGGAGTACCACAGGCCGTACAGGCCCAGGAACCCCGCGACGCTGCGGGCCACGAGCAGGCCTCTTACGGCCCGGATGCCGAGTATTTCATCCTTCCAGCTAGCAATTCTGCTCTCGCCGCCGTTGGTGACGCCCCCACGTCTGAGTTGGAGCGCGCGTCTTCTCCTGCGTCGGCCGGAGTAGTATGTCCAGAGCCCGCTGAAAAGGGTCGTGGTGCTCATGCGCCAGAAGAGGATCATCATGGGGTGCATCGGCCCCGTCTCGGCGTCGAGCTCGAGGAGGCGTGTGACGGCGCTCATGAGGGCGGCGAAGAATTGCGAGAAACAGACGAGGAGGGGGCCCTGGTTCCGCCGCCACGTCTGGACCAGATATGCCCTGCTTGCTGCTGCCCGACCCCCTATACCAGTATTCTTCTCGGCGGCGGTATACCCTGGGGGGTCCGACGAAGGACATCTGCGAGCTAGGGGCTGGGGATAGCGACAGGCATCGTATACCACTGTTATTGTTCATCCACGGTAGCGACGACGATGGCAGCGGCGAGAGCCGGCCATCTTGCTGGAATCGGCTTGCAGGAAGAGTCTCTGTCGTGGAGACACCTGGGCCAAGAAGTTCTTTCTCTTTGTTGTGACTTGGGGTCCGGCCAGTCGTTATCGGGCGGCCCCGGCGCCCTTGGTTATCGAGATGCATTTCGGAGCGATTATGGTTTATTTGCAAGAGAACAGATAAGTCAAAGACACCTGCGTCACTCGTGGCTTCTCCCCCTTATCTGGGAAGGCTATAATGTGAGTGGCACCGGGGATTGCCTGAACGTTATGGCGATAATTACTCAGGAGGAGCTTTTAGGCATTCGCAGAACCAGGCGCCAAGAGAGAGCACAAACGCGATGTTACGTATTGCGTGCCAAACTGAATTCTTGTGTTATAAAGTAGAGCAAGTCTGGAAGAATGGGTCAAATTTTGTAGTACGCTGTAGCAACTTCACCGACAGCGGCTTTCTAACAACAAATGTTACATGATAGCAAGAGAATAAGAGCCAGTAGACCTGAAATATACAGCGAAGAAACAGTTCCAGCGAGGACCACACCCTGTTTTCCCATTTTTTGTACCTGCAAGGGCGTCGCAGTGTGTGCCACTGTGGTTAGGCACGCCATGGGGAATGGATGTTGGTGAACCTAATCTTCTGGCCTTGGACAGGTACTGTTGGAGACGGGCACGCAAACAGTGGCGAGTGGTGAGCCCAGATTACCCAGATTAACCGAAGGCCGCACATGGGGCCAAGCGGTCGTCGCCAGCAATGGTTAGGGTAGTATAAATGGAGGGCGTGACGGGGCTTTGAGGGGAAGGAGGGGATGATGGGGAATGCAGCTCCATGTCAGCAACTGCACGCATCACGAACATGACTCTCCAAAGGATACCCTCTTAGGTACACAGACCGAGGGTTGCCTACCAGTTGGGAAAATCATATGGAAGATCCAAGGGAGAGCCGCCAGGATTCGAGGCCCTTTGCGCTGATAGGACGCACAACGGTGGGGCTGGCCTATTCAGGATTGCCGGCTCTTGTGGTTGGTTGCATCGATCACCGATATCGCCGGATTGGAGCTCCCGCTTGTCCGTTAGCGAACGAATCGGCGAAGCCCCGCTGCGGCATGGGGCTGGGAGGGGGCCTAACCGGCTGGACCGGCGCATACGGCGGTCGTGGTGGCTGGGTTTCTGGCTTTCTTAGAGGTGTAGCTCTGGAAAACCCATATTCCCAACAGGTTCGTATGGCCTCGTGCGTCAGAGGGCTGGAGGGCTAAACTTTGAAGACAGTGTTACTGGTGTTTGATGCACCAAGTCCCAGGAGTAACACTATAAGCCAATGAGCCCAGCTCGATGAAGGGAGAAGGGAGAAGTCCGAAGCAAAATGGAAGTGCCGAAAAATCTGTATTCACATGCAAACAAGCATGGTGACCTGTAATATATCCGTAAACCAAACGCCGTCGCTGTGCATTGCACCCCTAAAATATGTCAGGCTGCCATAGCAAACAAATTACGCCCTCTTGCAACGCAATGCCCACTACACTGCGCTGCCCCCAATCTTCCTCTTTTTTCGTGGCCCATCCTGGCTCTTCTTGACGCTATCCATTATATCCTCGTCGTCATCGTCGAGGCCCAACAGCTCGTCGTCGCCATGGACCTGCGAGCCGGACGCCGCGGCCTGGTTGGCCAGGCCGCCGATGAGCCCGCCCGCCTCGTCCTTGCCCTGACTCTTGAGCACCGCGTCGTCGTCCGGCTGGAAGGCCCTGCGCATCTCCTTGATATGTTTCCGCTTCTCGACCATGGCGGCCACGCGGCCGAGGTACTGTGGGTTCCGCCGCAGCGAGAACTCGAAGTCGTCGAACTTGAGCTTCTGGCGGCTGGCGTACTGCGCGTGCTGGCTGGCCTCGAAGCAGACGC
This sequence comes from Apiospora aurea, assembly GCF_038362705.1. Lineage (NCBI taxonomy): Eukaryota > Fungi > Ascomycota > Sordariomycetes > Amphisphaeriales > Apiosporaceae > Apiospora > Apiospora aurea. The sequence continues at coordinate 2,640,686 of NW_027117393.1, read as the reverse complement.
CCTCGAGGAACTCGGTCATGATCTCGTCCATGACGCGGACGGTGTCGGGAAGCGGCTGGGGTACATCTCCGTAGGCATACATAAGCGCAGAGACTGGAAATAATAACATTACGTTAGACAACGATCCGTAGAAGGGCTGGTAGGTGCAAGGTAGAACACCTAGGGAGGGAAGGCTTACGGTCTTTAGCCGCGAACGTCTCCTTTCCAACGTTCTTCCCCGCTCGCGCACGAGGCTCCATGATGGTAGATGAACAGACGGAGTGTTGCCGAGGTTTGAATCGGTTGAAGAGAGTCGCCGTAATTGACTGACGAGTCGGCGATAATAGGGAGATTGACAAATATGGCAGGTTTGTATTGAAGTGTGTGGTAAGGCTGTCGCAGACTTCAAAGCCAACGTCGTCGTTGTCGCAAGGCTGAGAGTGAGGGTAAGATGATGAGATAATGGACCCTGTTCAATCTACAGTTCGCGGTAGAAAGCGCGTGTTGCAATTCTAGGTACAGCAGGAACCTGGAGGGGGAGTGACAAAATAGCGGGACCGACCAAGCAAGCTGAAAGCCCACCTATAAAATGACGTCGGAACGCTCATTGCTTTCCTCCATTCTCCATCCCACATCATCATCTCCCACGCTCGCTTCAGCAAGAAACATTCGTCAATCAAATACTTGGTATCAGGCCGAAGTTTTTACACTCCGCAACGTGTGGAAAATTAGCGTTCACGATACAACTATACCCAATTCCGGGTACGATTCTCGACGAGTGTTATATACGCACTTATATCATTGCGGTTAGCCTCAAGCGTGCACTGATCAAGGGTACCGTACGGAGTGTTAAAACTTACCCATCGCACGTAGTATACATCCAAGTTCGCAAGATCGTATCATTTCATTTGTCACGCAAGATCGTATCATCAATCGTTCACAGTTTCACCCGCACCAACTCACTGCAACGCGACAACCTCCAGCCCCTCTCAAGATGGTAGGCGCAGCTCCCCTTCTTCCACACTGCTCTTACCAAATCCGTATGGTACCTTTGCTAATGCTATACCCGTCTAGTCGGCCCTCTTCAACTTCCAGTCACTCTTGCTGGTCATCATCCTCTTCATCTGCACGTGTACCTACCTTCACGGCTTCTTCCCGGGCTTCATGGACAGACACAGACAAGGGTAAGGTCGCGTCTTCCCTACTACAACGGAAACGGATCGCTAACGGGATGCTACTTGCAGGTTCATGGGCATCGCCTGGAAAGCGGCGAGAATAGGAGAGCGACTGAGCCCGTACGTGGCTCTATCCTGCCTCGCCATGGCCGTACGTACCACTGGATGCCGCTCTTTCCTTACTGTCGCATACTGACCCAACGGATTTCCAGGTCTGGATCATGATCGGCGGTTAGGATTCTGAACCAGATTTCGGCGATCGAGTGGTTATTGGCGCTCTGGGAGGCCTTCGTTTATGTCATTGGGTTCATACGGGATCACATTTGAGGACACAGCATTTTGTTATTAAGCGAACGGAGTACACGGTTATGCCAATGGAGGACAGGGGGATAGCGACTGGGATAACATTTTGCGCATAGGGATATTATGCCGCTTCAGCGTACAATGGCACAAACGCTATTAGGTATACCACAGGTATAATGGAATAAAAGTTATTCCACTGGTTTTTTCTACCAAGCTACACCAGTTACGCCAGCCATACTAGCCACACTCGTGTACCTGCCATCGAAGCAATTGGTTAGCGTTGGCTCCAGTCTATTTCAAGTAATTCTGCATGACCTGCATTATTCTAAGCGCTAGAGGACGGCCACGCAGATGCTTCATTTTTAGTTGCACGGGGTTTGGACCGCGGACGAGGCTGACACAGGCGGCGCGGCTGTGTTGACGATGACTACTAGTAATTATACATAGCCCAGTGCACTCGCTTGAGCTACTTGTGCTATGTACATGTGTATATGTATGCATGGTCATCATGATATGATAGCTATAAAAGGGCTGCGTCACGTTTTAGCTACATTCATGTATATACACCTAGCCTACGTGGACTGCACAGCACACCAAGAACGGTCTGCCGCACCATGTAGTCCTTACATCCTAAGCATCGCTTAGATTAAACATTTGGTCTTCAAGGAGTAATCTCCTTGCTATCCCCTGGACGCTGCATTGCAGTTGTATTGTATAGGTTTAATTCTGGTGCAAGTCCGCCCCGTCTTGGGGGTGCTCGTACACCATCTCTTCGCCTTGTGGTGTGTGGGCTGACTGACTTTCATTCGGCCTTGAATATGGTGGTGGTGGTGGTGACCGCCGCCAGCATCAATAGGTAGGCAGCGAACGCCGCCGGGCACTATGTAGATGTTTGATAGATATGTAGTGATTAGTTGAGATGCCGAAGGTGGCTCTCAATGTCGTAGGCCTCGCTTCCACGAGCTCGGCGTGCATTTGTGAGTTACTAGTCGTTTTTGCCGATTGCCCAAACTACGGCATTCTGTCGATCCTCCTAAAGTGGTTTCATTCGTTTAAGCTGTCGTGCGAACTCAGACGCCGCAACATGCCCAGAGCGCCCTATCGCGAAGTCGGCCCTGCCCCCCTCCAGTGGATGGCGTTCGTTGATGCAAGCATCGATGGTTTCGTTTCTCTTTCGCAGAACCGACCGCTCGAAGCGTTTTCTGATCACATGAACCTAGTCCAGGCACTCCAGATAGATCCGGAGGCTAGAGATCTATTTCCGGTCGACTACTAACAAGTATTCCTTCTTTGTTGGGGGCAAGTCGGGGCCAAAAGCTTGGGGTCGTGTCGCACCTGATCCGCAAACACAGGCTAACTGGAGTATAGCACCACCGATGGGTCATTGTTAGTATGACATGGCTCCTTCTCCTAGTGCGTTTGGAATGCCTCGTAGCGGCCGTTGCCCCCCTGCCCAGCACCACGCCTGGACGGAGATTGTCCGTAATCGCACGGTCCAGAAGAGCGACTCCTTCGCACAGGCGACCCCGATCAGCCCGAGATCCCGCCTTGTTCATGCGCAGTTACCGCACTCTCGCTGGACCGGCGCATCTTCATATATCGATTACTAGATTCCAAGCTGGAGTGGTGCCGGCGAGGGGTATGTAGCCAGCCAGCCAGCCAGCCCTGGGAGGTTTCAAAACATCGGTGGATTTGGCGCATGCTCTTTTTCCAAGGAAGGGTATAGTACCAGAAAGCGGAAGCGCTTGGGACCAAAATATTTGATGATGCCGATATTGCCAGACTATCGGCAGCAGCCTCGCGCTTGCCTACCGCATACGGCACAGTGCCCACGCTGCAAGGCTTGTAGTACGATTGGCCAGCTTTAAAAGAATAAGTTTACGAGGTTCCGGGGTTCCTGTCCTACTATCCCTACAAGGCGACCTGTTACCCAGCTTTGGGTATGGATGGATGTCGTGAAGCGAGTTCTGGGGCGTCTGGACCAAAGTTGAAACATAGGAAGAGCCCAGCGAGAATGGATATCCGGCCTTGCAGTAGTATCACAGCGCAGGATGGTGCTAAGGCGTACGCACTCTGAGCATGTTGTGCCTAGCAATGCATACGAGCCCAAGGGCAACGTGAATTGTGTCTTGTCCAGACTGACTGATCAGAAATGAGATATTGCAAATGCTGTGACAGTGTGCTCTGTTAGGTTTTCCCGTATGTGCATGTCGTTGCAGCCAGGACGGCTGGCGGCAGCAATTCGGAAGTTTTCAACGATTTTAGACGAGGTAGTGCCCTTCAGGCCCGTCACTCACTCTTCTCCATCGACGGCTTTGCGGCAAGGACCCAGATCAAGATGGGGTTGGCGATATGTGTGGTGATGCCATCAGAGAAGTAGCATGGGACGGAGAGCATCGGGCATGGGGCGGAAGGCGGTCTGTCATTGTCTGGTCTGATAAGCTCAAACGTGCCGCACCGCAACATGCAGGTAATATGTAAGTGGAGGATATATATCGGTGTAACCACTGGGCTAGGATCCACGACTCATGGATGGAGAGAATCCACGCTTCATCTAGTTTCTTGGCGTGTGCGGGCAGTTTTTGGATGACTGGCAACTGGAGGTGGCATGGTGACGGCGATGGCAACTCATACATATCGCCGTGCGCTCAGCGCCTATCCTATCCTGCACCAAGCCGGTCCGATAAGGGATGCATGTGTCACTATTGTGTCGCTGATGATGAAGCGCACCAGGAAGGGAGGGAACAACGACGCAGGCTGCTTACCTACCTCTACCTACCTCTACCCACCTTAGGACGAGACGTGAGGGCTCGCAGCAGGGCTTGTTTGACGGAGCATAGCTGAAAGAGGGTATTACCAACGAGCTGTTCGACGTTCCAGAAACTATGGAGACCCTGTTGGGTCTCCAGATACCTGGCTTGTGTCTTACTTTCTTAGTAACCCGTGGAATATCGCCTATTCCGGGGGTAATTGTTGAGACGTCAGTCGTGACTATTCCGACTTGAGTCCCATTTGGTCGTTTGCGCTAGGAGTCCGTTGCGACAGTTACAGCGATGTCCCATGTTGTTACCATCCCAGCGTTGTGGTGGCCGTCACTTCAAACCCGCATGGCCAGACAGGGTGGCTATCTCCGACCCGCCAAAGGGAAGGAAAGAAAGGAAAGACAAAATAAAAGACCGGGTGACACATTACCCGTGCTTGCCGTCGCTACCGTGGATGTTATTTGTTGCTGTTGTTGTCGTTGTCGTTGTCGTTGTCGTTGTCGTCGTTATTGCTCCTGTGATTTTTTTTTGTTGTTGATATGCACGCATAAATAGTTGTGTTGGTTCAATAACTCTGTTAACTCTTTCCATCCGCGGGGACCAGACCAGGATTGTCGGATGTGTGGTTTCGGGTAGACACAAGAGAGATAAGAGAGAGATCGTCTGCAAGCTAAAGCAGAAAAGCAGGAAACGACGCTGACTAGGGCGGTAGCCAGCAATACGAATACCGTAATTATAATATATCGGCAGGAGTCTGAGTCTGGTTCTGGTTCTGGCAGGCGCTATCCCGCCTTGCGCATTTTCAGCGAAGATTCCCAAGGGCCAAGGGGCGGGCGTGGGTGGCGCGGGTACCTATTTTTGCGTTTGCGGGTCGCCCGCCTCATGTTGGCCTTGGCCATGCGGAACAGGCACCAGGGCAAGGGTGGTCACCGTTTAATTGGCCCTTCGCGAAGCCCGATCGAGCCGTACGTTATGGTAAGACCAATACCATGTTGCCATGCCACTGGGCAGACAGGCAGAGAGGACTGGGCCGAGGGGGGTGTGAAGACTTCTAAACCCACCCAAGACGGAGGCAGCGAGGAAGGGCTTTCGGGATCTGCACGCATACAGCCATGGTTTCTGATGGTTGCGTTGAACGTCTTCCTCTCAAACGTGCCCTGACTCATGGAACGGTCCCTGCTGACTGGGCCGCTACACCCATGCCTGCCCACTGCTCTTTTCGTCTATTCGTTCTGACAAAGGTAATCAGATCGTTGGGTTCGAGCTTGACAGTGAGCTGGACTGTCGAGGGGGAGGAACAGAAGGAGGAAGATGCAAAAGGTCACAAAGTGGTGTATGCGTTCGGGAAGGGCAAGGCAAGGCGTCCCAACACCTAGCCCATGACTACTACCTACCTGGTAGCATTGTATGTACCTACCTACTTAGTAGCTAGCACCTCACCCAAGCGCTACGAGTGTCCGGCTACCGGCCGCCTCGCCTTGAATGTTGGCACTTCGGAGACGGATTTGGGGGCCTCGTCCCCGTGTTTGATATAGCAAGGTAACTCTCGCTTGCGTTCAAAAGCATCGATGGTGCCATGTTAGTCACGTCTTGGGAATGCGGATGAGACCACTGAGCGAGCGAGTCGCCCTGGCCGCCCTGGCCCATTGGGATGATGGAATGGGCTACATGTATCGCCCTCGACAGGTAAATATTATGATTTGTGTTTTATTGGCTTCAAAGCTGTTGTTGATGAAGTCTGATCGGCATGCAGTCAATGATCACACACACACACACACACAATTATCAGACAGACAGACATATAATAAGTGTACTTTTAGTGCACACCCACCCCTCCTGCGGTGTACATGTAAGTGTTGCACGGCTAGCAATTTACGTAGGATATTGTGACGCGCCGATAAGTCCGGGAGCATTTGACTGATGGCATTACTCGGGAGGTTATATACTTGGAAACAACCCTAAATAAGTTCGCTCATCAACTCGTCAATATCAGTCGAAAACTGCAAATGCGCATACCAACGCATAAGCGTCCAGCCATGCGCATAAATTGAGCCACGGCATCCTCTGCTTTGGCATTAGGACTGCTGCGGCATAGTGCTCATAATGAGCGCTACTGGCTGCAGCGCCTGTGCATACACAAGCAGCACGAATTGAGCGCATTACAGTACAGTCAAGGCCCGTGGATTGGCGATGCTGGCCTCTCGTGATGCTGATGCCGCCGCGCTGCATATAGAGTTTCATTATTAGCTGACTGCGAGTCGCAGATTGGATGTCGCTTTCAGCTCCGTTTTATGCAGGGTCTTTCCGGCTCCAGTTAATCAATGTGGTTTTTGGTCCGTTCTTATAGTAGGCCCGGACCAGTTCTGCTGACTTGACCGGACTGACTGAATGCAGCTCTGATCCATCCCTAACCCACGGAGGGTACGACGGGGGACGAGGGACGAGGGTGGCATTGGCATTGGCATGACAGCAGTTGCAGCCGTTGAGGAATTTCACCTTTTCCCAACCAGCTGCCAGCCAACTCATCCTTGCATCCAGACCCATAGAGTTGGGAGTGCGCAGGAGCGAATCCCGTCCGCGCCCAGGATCCGGACCAAGCAAGCGGTTACGTACTGTATCATTGACGGTGTGTGTAGGTGTAGGTTATGGGATATGGAGGCATGTGTATGTTGGGTAGGCGATGAGCCCCTCCGTGTATGATTCCTGGCGGATCTGTTTACCTTACCTCGTTCCATCCGCCGCCTGCCGGCCTGAGCAGGCGGCCTCTTTTTCTTCCGCCTCTGCTCTGCACGGTGATGCGACCTCGTGGGAGTGCACCGCACCACGCAAGGATGGCTACGGTTGCAAGTTGCGGTATGTATGCGATATGCGGTATGCGATATGCGGTATGCGCCATGCAAGAAAAGAAGAGGTCAAAATGGTCGTGGCAGGGGGGGGTACCGCTTCAGACCTTCGTTTGATTCTCCGATCCTTGCCCCTCCCCAAAACAAGCCCACATTTTTGTTCTTTTTCCCTTCTCTGCTTCTGGCGTTGAAAATGAAGGTCCAACCTGTGCAGGGGACAACGCCACAAACCCACTCGTGCTAATTAAAGACGGGCTGGGTACCTGGCGAGCTGTGCTGGGAATGGAAGTCAGGTCAGCACAATTCAAGAAAAAGGGCAGGGCTGGGGGTGGTGGCTAGTCCCAGTCCCTCCAAACAGCCAAGCAGCCGAGCAAAGGTCGCTCCTCTATCAAAGTTGAACCGGGTGGACGGGTACATACAGACCTCATCTCATGACGGCGATGGATGAGCGCACATGGGCAAATTGGGCAGGTAATGGAGGAGGGGGGAGGGGGGAGGGGGAGTGAGAAATATATTTGCTTCCCTCTTCCTTGGAAGTCGAGAGTAGAGAGGCGTGCGTTTGTGGATTGAAGGGAGCGAGAATGCGACCTAATAACATCACCATCCCATGCATGCCGCACAATGTTTTACGGTAATCAGAGGATCAGAGGTGGCCATGTGTGTAGGTACATGAGGTGTAGTCACACATGGCCAGATATGTACCAGGACACCCAATAGTATCATCATAACAATTAAGTCAGCTAGTAATGGGTGGCCCCTGGGACGAGGTTGCATACTGCAGTCTTGCACTATGTATTGTATATTGGCTGCTGGTCTTGGTCACCGCTGATCGCCTAGCAGTAGTCGACCTCGCCCTGTAGTCGATTTTTGACCGACAAGAAGGACTAGCAGACGCCTGCAGATGGAACTGGCCTGGTTGATGAGTCGCGACTCGCTATTCGAACCCGAATGCCCACTCATCCTCGCCCACGCCGCCCTTCGCAACGACCGTCTCAAGTTCTTAACGTGGCGATGGAACTGGACCCCGAGAGCCCCCTCCCCGGTACCTGTAGTAGTAGGCGCTGGTGCTCAACCAAAGTGTGTCAAGGTGCCCGCCCGCCCTGCTCGCTAGATCTCAGCTTAGGCTAGGAACGGGGCCACTGGTCACTCACTGGGTATCATTCATCCGCGCGCGCAGAAGGACGGAAGGGAGGGGAGAAAGAAGGGAGGGGTGTATTTTCTCCCTCCCTCTCTCTCCGTCTCTCCGTCTCTCCGTCTCTCTCAAACCGAGGATCTGCTTGGTCGCGTAGCAAAATGCAAGTGTAGGTAGGTAGTAGTGTAAGTAAGTAGGTACATGCTACTGCGACTGCGACTGCGACTGCGACTACCTCAGTACCACGTTCCAAGCGGTTTTGGGGACCGTCCATGGGCTCCATGGGCGGGAGCAAAGCTACCTGACTTTTTGGGACTGGACGAGGGAAGATGTTAACTCATCCACCCATGCGACCATGTCAATGTATGGTATGGTATGCCGCACTATAATTGTACACACACATACCTACGCACACACGCACACACACACACCAAACAATACACAGGCACGCTCACCTAACACCCCCAGACCCAGTCCCGGTCTTGAGTTCCAGTAGGCTAGATCCCAGACTCCTCCTAGGTAGACTCCTGGGCTCCTAGCTGACTCCCCCGACTCCCAGACTCCCTGGGCCGCAAGCCACGACCGGCATGGCAATGGGCGAGGTGTGGGTGCAAAGGCGCATTGAAGTCTCAATGCTTCATATTTCCTCATTTCCCACCCCAATACAATGCCCACACCCCTTAAACAAGCCCGTGGGTACCGTATGTACGTTCTAATTTGCCTTTTTGGGGCCCTGTTTGATTTGCTTCTTTAGGAACCGAGACTGCCACTTGCGACTTCTTTCTGTTGCTCTTTTTTTCCTTCTATTTTCTCTCCTTTGCGATCAAGAAGAAGTTGTTGACTGTTGTTGTTGCTGTACATACATTGCTACTTCAATCATTACAATCTCCTTTTATCTCCGTTCCATAACATTGGGAGCCGCCCCTCTCTCTCCCTGCCAACTCCTCGCCCCAAACCCCGACGCTTACTTGGCCTGCTACTACTTTTAGCAGCGGTGAAAAACGAGCTGGCTTTTTAAAACGCCGTAACCCGACCGACTTGCACTGCCGCCGAGTATATTCTTGCTCTGCTCCTGGCTCCTCCCTTGCCGTTGTCGTGCAGCGAGCTGTCCGTCTTCCCTTTGTTGCTGGCCGTTCTCGGCTATATACATACATTGGCTGCTCACGCTCTTTTCTGGCGATTAAAGGACATTCCTTGCCTTGTCTAAGTCGTTCCTTCAAGGAATTCTCTCCTGCACGCATCCAGCCGCACCAGCTGTCCGCCAGTCCAGTTGGTTTGCATCGCAGTCGCAACTCGCAAAAACACTCAACCGACGTATTCGACGGGATCAGTTGCATGTGTAAGTACAAGTCGTATAACGCCCCAACACAACACAGCACCACAACAAACCAGGCGACTTCCCGCTCGCTTTCCGCACCAGACAAACTGCCACTGGGTTTTCCACGTCGAGCTGCTTGCTGCTAGGTGCGGACCACTACGGATCACAACCGGGACACCGACCTGCACAACATCTGCAAACACCCGAGCCTGTTTTGTTCACGAGACTCCCTGTAGAACTTTACTGCCTTGACTTGCTCGTTTGCCCTTTGTCGTATAGAAACTGTAGCTAACCCGCCGTCATTGGCTCAATAGCCACTCTCCTTTTCTGTCCCTCGACCATTTCCACTTACACGCCAGTCTTGGCAACTACAACTCCGGCCACAATCGGGTGTACTGTACAACACGCACAATCCTGAGAAACCCCAATTGATCCAGATCGCGATTAAGGAAGGGTGGAATTAATCCGTTGACGGAAGTGGGAAGGAAATCAAAAAACAAAACAAGATGGGCGACCAAGGCATTGACAGTGGCATGGAGCGGAATCACCGACGGCTTTCGGAGCCCAGCCCAAACGCACACGACGATCAGATCCAGCAGCAGAAGGGAGCACCAGAGACGCCCAGCACAGAGGCGGAGGAGCCGACCCAATTCTCCCAGAACGATCACCCTCGCCGGATGGGAGGGCCGAATGGCGGTTTATCACGGAACCCATCGTCCGGGTCCAACGCATCCGAGAACTTACAGAGCAGACTCCCGAGAAGCAACGAGCCTCGCAAACCCCAGAGAAGCCCAGCCGGGCCCCCGGCTGCATCCCAGAGACTCGAGCCGCCTGTGACGAAAACAACGCTCAGCGAGCTCGACGTGAACAAGATCATCCACAACCCCAAGCTACGCCACGATATCAACTTTGACCCCGAGCTGCACTTCCGACCCAACCTGGACGGCGAGAAGGGCAGGAGAAAGCAAGTCAAGGCCGATCAGTTCTGGACGAGTCTGCGTGATCAATTACAGCAGTTTGTCGCAGACCCTGTATTGTTCCAGCAACGTTATGGCCAGGGCCAGGGTTGGTGTCTCCCGGTGTTGCTGAAGGCGGTGAAGGAAATCATCCAAACTTTAGTCCCGTCTCGTGACCGGGTGTACTTGGACGAGGGACTCAATGTGGATTTGATCATGCAGCAGTTCCACAGAGGCATTGCCGATCTGGAAAAGCTGGCTTCGTGGCTCTCTGGTGTGCTCAAATCACACTGCGCCCCTATGAGGGACGAATGGGTGGATGAGATGTACAACCAGCTGACCAACGGCAACCGGACCAATGACATGGAGGAGCTTGTGCAAGGAATGCGGAGTCTCCTGAGTGTGCTGGAAGCAATGAAACTGGATGTTGCCAACCACCAAATCCGGTGCCTCCGGCCAATCCTGATCGAGGATACGGTCAAGTTTGAGAAGCGCTTTTTCTACAAGAAGATTCAGAGCAACAAGCTGGACCCTCAGATAGCACAGCATTGGTATGCTGTCGCCTGTCATGAGCTCCTGCCTAGCCAGGAATCCAAGGCGGCTTTCGGCGAGATGGCTGTCTTCTTTGAAGCATTGTCCAAACTCATTCTGCCCTCCACCATGGAACAGCTCCCAAACACATTCCTGTTCGACGAGGAGCGGATGTTCAAGCTCCGCGCCGACATGCTTGACCACATCAACCTGGAGATTTGCATGCGTCTCTACGAAGAGTTGGAGAGGAAGTACCGAAACCACGGCGCCATCTCGAGCATCTCCACACCGTTCCTTGCAACGCCCATGTCAGATCCGTCGGGCTTCATCTCCTCGAGCAGCGACGACGATGGTTCCAGTTTCAACTTCAATACACCCCCTACCTCCAGGCCATCGAGTCTGGTCTTCTCTTCAGCCGGATCAGCTAGCTCTTCCCCTCGCTCATCCATGATTCTGCCCACAAATTCTATCTCCGCGGTGGCCGATGCGCGGACAAAGTCCAAAAACCTGCACAGCTCCTTGGTGGCCTTGCTGCAGACATCACCCAGTAGCTCGAGGCCTGCGCACAAGTGGAAGGCGATGAAGGACTCCCTGGCGCTCCAGATCTTCCGTTTTACCGACGCACCGTCCGACGTCCTGTTACAATTCGAGGACGAACTTGAACGACATCTGTGCGAGCCTGAGTCCCAGGTGTTCCAAGAGGTCGAGCGTCACTTCCACGACAAGCTGCTCGCCGAGCTTCAGCAGCGTGTGCGGGACCTGAAGCCTCTGACGGGCGTCGGCTTATTCTCGGTTGCCACTGGAGGGCGCATCAACGGGTCGAGCCGAGCCTGGGAGGGATCAAGGGACCATTCTATGGAGCGCGACGCCAGTGAGAACTCAACACGGGAAGCCCGCGAAGAAGGTGGGATCGAAGATATGGCGACTAGGTTGGCACACCTCGGACTCCTTCACTGGCGGGTATGGTCATCGCTTGTCTACGACGGCGATTACGTCGATACGGAGATGGGCGACTCCTTAGCGCAGTAGAGTCCAGGGACTACTACTCGCCATCCGGCCTTTATTTCTACCAGTCATCCAGGTGATCACAGGGGGCGGGCACAGCACATCATTTCTACTACTAATACCCAACGGAGGCATCCAACGAGCTCGAATTATTTCGTACCACGCACATCAATACCCTCAAGTTACTCGACTTTAATGACGCATTATTGGCTACAGTTCTGGCACCCCAAGAGAAAGAGCAGAATTTAATTTTCACAAACTTGCATTACATCGGGGTTCTAGGAGTACACGGTTTCTACGACGGGGTTAAGCACACATCGGAAGCCAAGCAATACCAGCAGCATCTGACACCTGGCTTCTCATTTTAGATTTGGGAGATTCGGTGCCTCTTTTTTGTCAATTTATTCTTTTGTTTCTCTCTTCTCTATTCCGTTTGTTTGGCACGGAGACAAAGGTCAGCTTATTTTTCTGGCCCGACGCTGCTGATTGCGGATGGCAATGCTGCGGCGTTGGGGCGGTTTTAGGAGCAGCCAGCATCACACTATCCTTCGGGCACCTAAAGTCAAAGAAAGTTTGGACCTTGCTTCCGCCCACCGTGGCATCTCTTGATGTGGTGATATGCAGATGCACTTCGTTGCAGTCCAGTGGCCTAAAAGGAAGTTTAATTTTTCTTTTGTATCGTGGTGTCTTAGGCGCACGGCTCAAACGGCGGTTTGCTTTTTGCGTTACGTGTGTTTTCAGGGGTGACGGGGGAATTCGAACCGTCTGCCCATAGTGCGCGCGCAAAGCAACAAGCAAGGTGTGGTGGTGTTGGTGTGGCATCCCGAGATATCCAATAGAAAGACGTTCGCCATTAGTTCTAATTCGATACTGCTGCATTGTGACTGTTGCCTACTCGCAGCAATTCTTACTATTATTGTTATTACTCTCACCTTTATTTTCTTCCCGAGTTTTGCTATTGCTATCCTCGCCGTGGCGTAAAAGTGATGTATCATGCACAGTAAGGCGCACAACATATACGCAGTATATGCGTGTGAAATGTCATATCCTGCAATCCGCATACCGGTCACAGGAGAGTCATTAAAATGATATTTTCTTTACAGAGGTTTTTCGAGATCCAGGGGGGCCTGCTTGGCTGCTTACTTCCCATGCTTGGTGGGTGGTGAGAAGTGAGCGGCAGCATGGATGAGGTGGTCTGGATAAATGCGGCATATGCGGTATATGCAAGTACTTTGTCGTTGTTTTTGGTCTCGGCCGCCGCCCGTATATGTCCGCCTCATACTTACTCGCTTATTACTCTAATACGCCGGTCACGATGCTAATAAGACAGAGAGGCAGGCAGGTTCCTACGCAGCGAACGCGGCGTTGCCGGGCATCGAAAGCAAGCAAGCAAGCAAGCAAGCAAGCAAGCAAGCGGCCAACCTTGGCTTGCTCACTCATCATCGACAAGCAAAAACATTCAAAGTTTTTAATACTCCGACATTACCATTCAAGCGTCGATCTGGTTGGTGTGCGTACAATGCCGTAACAGCGCCCATTGTGTCAGTAAGCATCCTCGGCTCGGGTTTCTGGTGTGTTTGCGAGTACCTCGTATGGGAAGCGATATATCTCGTTGGCCGGTCATCAAACGACCCGTGATCCCCATGTTTGCCCCTGCAGCCACTGTTTGGCGGGTGTGCAAACGACCGCCAGTTTCTGCCGTCCACTCCAATTTTGGGTGAATGGTGATGGCGGCGGCGGCGGGCATACACTTTTTTTCGGGTTTTGTTCACTTACGTATTGGGGGAAATCCATTGCAGGGGAGCGCGAAAGGCAACAGACAAGCGACTCGTCGTCTTTTGGGCGCATGCAGCCCATTGGCAAATCAACGTTCAATCCGGCTCCCAGCTGAGAAAAGGAAGAGGAAGAGCTGACTTGCCACTCAGGCACAGGCGGACACGGTGAAAGTAAGGCGACAGATGGATTAATCGGATTTGACTGGAGGAACAGCTCGCCTTGTCCGAGGAATTGTTGAAAGTGCCGACTGAAGGCAAACTTACATCCCACGCAGGCAGGTAATTACGCATAGTTTATTTCGACAGCAACGGCCTCTCTACGGACTTTCACTACATACGCAGAGTTTTCAATGCGGAATTGTTTCCTGCTCCTCTGAAAACACGGGTAGCAAATGGTTGGATTGGATGGCACGGCGCATATTTTGACGCCTATCCCCGGAATGTTGTTGTCATGGTGGCTCGCTGTATTTCTTCCTTCTTCCACTCTTTGCCTCTCGCTATTATCAATCATACCACCACCACCACCATCTGCCCCCCTGGGTACTACCTCACGGGCCGTTATAACAAACGCCCAGGCGCCCCCCCTTCTAATCAAATTTGTCGTATTCTGCTGCGTTTACGGGGACGTAGCGAAGATGTAGCTATACCACGAATCTACTTTTCCTGCTGCCTCGCATCCATCCTTCTCTCTGCCCGAGCGAGCCGAGAGCTACAGAGGCAGGGGTTGGCATCATTGCTTGATCACATGAGAAAGGCTGTGTCCAGTACTTATGCATTTGGCCTCCATTCCATGTGGCATCGAGTGTGCTTGTGATGATGATACGTAAGTAGTTGTTTGGACGGGTTTTCCTGTTTGCTTCGGTACCTCAGCCCCTAGATTTGGTACGACGGCCCGAGAAAATCAGATCCAGCACATCACCCACATGCAGGCAAACCGCCTCGAAAAGTAGCAGGGAGGCTTCTCGATCCCATTTTATTTGATTGCGTCTTGTCCGCCCATGTGGCGTGGGCAGGTCAAGGGTGCAGGAGCCATGCCGAGGCCTGGTCTCGGGGGTGCTGGGTCTCCCCTGGGCCCCCCAATCCGGATGATCGTGTTTTTCTTTACGATCCTGCATCTTCCTTTCTTGCTTGTGATCCCCAAGGCGGGTCATTGTCGTCCACTTTTCCGTAGCTCTGATGAGGATGATGATGGCATCCTTCCGTCTCCATATGCCAGCCGCTGTTTGCCCCTCTGGAAGCGGCATTGGCACACGAAGATGAGAACAAACAAGCGGAATACGTGCATGCGTGCATAAACCTAGCAATGGACTGGAATATTGAGTCATCCTTTTCGTGGACCATTCGTTCCCAGGAGGTCAACCTCATCCATACCATTTGGGGCTGTGAAGCTGAGCATGGGACTTACTCACATGATAGATTTGATTGGCACATGCATAGTACCACGAGAATACGACCTGCTGAACTTCGTTCGAGTTTATCTTTTCGTTAGCCTTTCTTCGTATTTATGCGAATTTCCATCGGGGAATCCGCGAGGACGCACCCCCTCCAGGGCCGAAGACAATCAACACCCACAGCCCCGAGTGCATCTAACAACAATTTCTTTCTAGAATAATATGATACCTTCCGTGATCCATTGGTGGTTCTACAAGATGACTGTAGGAGCACGGCTCAGCTCTATGTCTTCGTGATGTTTCTGTAAGATATAGACCGTGAACTCCATGTAGCCCTGTCGACCCCTATCAACTGGCGGCTCTTCAAATTCTCAAAACCGGGCCAATAGAAACGATGCAACTGCAGTGACTCCCTCAGGCTGAGATGGACACCTGGTCTTAGCAGGCTTGCTGCCGGGAGACTGCCATGCCGTACCACTCAAGGAGAGCACTTAAGGAGGGCGTCGCCCCGAGGGTGATGCTCCGTATCTTCTTCTTAGCCCAGTATTGCATGTCGAAGGGACCGATCGATTACGGGGCCGCGACGTGGAAGACGTCCCATTCGGAGCCGAGGCGGAGATTTAGAGGGCGTATAAGAGTCAGAATCCCATGCGAAAGTTCAAGCTTGGGGGTAAGTAGTCTCTGTTCCTTCGCCCGTGGATGCTCATTTGAAATCCCGAACCACTCCATGTACAAAGCTATTAAAGAAGAAGCAACGACCCTACTCGTCTTCCTAGATGGTTTGGAAGGTTTCAATCCGTTAGTTAGCTGACTTGTCACACAGCGCATGTTTCACTCTTATTAGTCAAAGAGGCAAAAGGCCGGGTACCATCAGGGAAGCCTGACTGACTGACAAGTAGCAGTGTATGCTCTATTGAGACGTCACTACGAAGACAGAAAAAGAGAGACAGCTATAGCATGTAAGGCATCCTTTCCAGCAATGCAACCCGCAAAACCAGAATACTACCAAAGGAGTGTCCCAGCTCAATGTCTAACTAATCACAGAAACACCGATAGCTAAATCCATGTGTGAGGTTCTCAAGCCTTTTGTAATCGAAGAAGGCACACCCAGGCCCTCCGAGTCGCCGCTTCCCTTCACTTCCACCCCCGTCAAGCGTTGGGACGTTGTCGTCGGATAACCGCCTCCAGCGTGTCCTCGAACGAGGCAAGTAGGGGTGGCATTCGCTTTTCCCCAATGGCCAATGGCGTTATAAACTCGCTTACTTTACATGACATGACAACTTATCACGAGGCGACAAGCTGCAGCGTTGGGAGCTGCGACGGTGTTCGAGCAAACTTTGTTTTTTTTCCGTATCGAGGCATCGGCTACGGGTCGCGCGGCTGGAGATGGGATAATCATCCAACTCAACCTGTTCAACACAATACAATCCATGGACTGACGGCGCGGATGCAGCCCTACTTACCGAGCGTGAAGGGCAGGAAAGGCGCATCTTCGGCCCGCAGTGCATTCATCCTGGAGCTGAACCGCTCGAGGAGGAACTCCCGGGCCCGCGGCCTGGAACTCAACCACCCATGGGCATCTACGAATGACGACGGGAGCGGCAGCAGTGTCAGCAATCAGACACCATGTCCCACCTGACAAGGCAGACAGAGAGTGAATTGCTGGAATTTGATTGCTAATCATTATGATGTATTCTCAAAACAGAATACATAGTATGCGGGTATTGTTTATGGTGCCGATCTGCTGCTGTATCAGGAAGAAGGGCTTATGAGCTGAACGAGGTAAGGCTGCTAGGCAGCTGGGTAGAGTTGGCGACTGCCTCAAGGGGTTTGGACATCCGGTCGGTAAGCACCATATGTATTTTGTGGGGGTGTTCGGCGGCAATGGCGGGTGAGGCCCTCAACTTTCCTCTTTCCCATTTTCCTCATTCCCCCGTAACTCACGGACAACAGGAGCTTTCCCAATTCTCAGCAACAAGTTCCCACTTAATGTGAATTCCATGATGCCCGACACAGAGACAGCGCCATACGAGGTCCTATTCGAGGACCAATCTCATGGCTATCCCAATCCTCTACCGACTCCAAATGACCTCGATGGGTCTGAAGTCTTGCTCGATGACTCCGCCAGCATCCGCCTCGCAAAGGTTCAAGAAAAGTTTGTCATGAAGTTTGGCGTTCATGTCGACCCTATCGAGGCTCATAACATGCTACACGTGACAAAGTCTACCATGGTACCAATCCCCAAGGTCTACGCCATCTACCAACGCCCAAAGGGGCGAAAGGCCATCACATATATCCTTATGCAATATGTGCCAGGCGAGACGCTCATGAATCTATGGGGTAGCCTAGACCAGGCTCGCAAGACCGCCATCGCCAGGACCCTTCGAACCTACTTCGACCAACTCCGGCAACTACCGCACCCGGGCTACTTCGGCAACATCATGGGCGGACCGCCACTCGATGACATGTTCTCGGCCACTGTGGGTGCCAGCGAAGTCATCAAGACATCGGTTGCAACCGAGGACGAATTCATCGATGCCATCGTCCGGATATACTCCTTCGAAACAGGCGAGCGGACGGCCCACAAGCTCCGGTACTATCAACACGTCCTCTCGACTCACCTTCGTGGCAACGACGCCCCCGTCTTCACCCACAGCGATTTCCAGCGGAAGAACATCCTGGTGCAGCCCGACGGGACGCTAGTCATTATCGATTGGGAGTTCGCGTCGTGGTATCCGACTTACTGGGAGTATGCGACGGCTACGTTTGCCAACGCTGGCTGGTATGACGACTGGCACGATTACGTGCGCATCACCTTGGACGAATACCCAAACCAGTCCCTTTGGCTATCAAGCATGAAGCACGAGATGTGGGGTTGAAATGACGGGCAATATCGATGGTATAGGTAGTCCGCTGTTTCCAGTCCTTGGTCAATCAACCAAGTGAGCAACTCTCGTCGATGATGAGGCATTGCTCGTAGCGCTCGTTGAGACCGGAGTACCATTCAGGGACTTCTTCCAGCTGGTCAGCCCAGGACATGAAAGCCTTGCCCATCGGAATGAAGGATGGTCTCGAGGAAACTTTGCGTACGGATGTACGTACAGGCTGTAACATGCTGCGTCCCTTTTTCTTATGGCTTCATGGCTTTTGGCCGTCAACCGAGGGGGCTATGAACGCGGAATTGCTACACGCACACCGGGCTAGACCGAATTTCAGTGAGCTGTAAACAGAAATAGTAAACCAAAGGCACATAAGAGTAAGTGAACCCCCAAAAAACAAAAACATACAACACCGAGGATTCCCAGGTCGTCACCGACCCTAGTACTAATTCGGCTCTCTGCTGCTTATATATGGGAGAGCGGACGGGATCCCTAGTATTCAGCAGGATATGGTCGTATGTGAAAGAACCTGCTGGTTTGCTAGTATATAATGGAATACTCACGTCTGCCATTCTCTTATGCCGAGAAGGGGGGCTCTGCGGCAAAGCATCCCCGCGCCTGTGAATCTTACGTACGCATTGATTGGTGGAATAACCCTTGAAATTCCTTTCATTTGACTCTCGGCAAGCAAGTAAGTATAGAACGGCACTTCACAAATCACATGTTGGGCACAGGAAGCTGCAGAGATCGATCAGTCAAGCCTTCGCCGAGTCTGCTGTTTATGGGGAGAAGAGTGGACAGTTGCAACACAAACCCTAGATTTGCATGGCCGTAATAGGCGCCGGAGGACAGCTGACGGGCCCGATAGAGCGGTATGTGGGGAGAATGCGGGGGAGAAAATCGATAGATGTGGTCGTCATGACTAGCAGACTGGTCAGCATCCAGGTCAGTTGCCGGTGTGTCTTGCATCCCGGACAGGGGGGTCTAGTCATTTTCCTTGGCCCCTGAAAATGCCTCCCCCACACAACCGCGATATAACAGCACTCCGACCGCTCCGACCTGGTCCCCCATCGACTTGGCATATTGGGGAATCGACTCGAATCGGACACCAGCTCGCGATGGGAGATGACGGAGAGGAGATCTTGCCAGGAAGGAAGTCGTCATGATGCAGCATCGTGGGGTGCCCTTCGGCTCATCGTCGGTGAAAGGGGGTGCCGAGGCAGTGGTTGGATCGTGGTATGATGCGGTGTGGCCAGTGGCTACGGTGCTCCGTAGTGTCGTATGGCATCGTGGCCTTCAGATGAGGAGAAAGAGGGAAAAAGAACCCCCGGGTCGGCTATGTCTCAGTTTAGTGGCCGCCCCGCGCGGTCCCGGGCACGTCTATAAAGAGGAGCCGAAAGTCTTGGGTTCTCCTGGGTTGGAACCGCTTGCTCTTCACGGACGGTCTCGAGCAGTATACAATTACCAATCTCATCGGGGGAAAAAGCTGCCATTACGCCACCATGATGGCGCCTTACTCAGCTCTCGCTGCCCTCGCCCTCGGCGCCTCCCTGGCCGCCGGGTCCGTCACCATCCGGAAGACGGGCACGGCGCCCACGGGGTACGAGGTGGACTTCAAGTACACCAACGCGAGCGCGAACCGGATCCTGATCGGCGGCGGCCTGCAGCCCTTCACGGACCAGTTCCACACCACGATGCGGTCGAGCGCGCTGTACGACCCCAAGGACTACAAGGCCGGCGACTTCTACATCGCCGCCTACCCGCCCGAGGACTACGAGTGGCCGTACGAGATGGTCCCGTCCGCGGACGCGTCGGGCGAGTGGACCTTCACGACCCCGCTGCCCTCGGGCGTCTACTCGTTCGCCTACCTGGTCGACTGCGACTACGCGCCGCGCTGCACCATCGACACGGGCAAGCTGTTCGTCGACCCGGAGCTGCCGCCCTTCCGCAACACCGAGGAGGACCAGGTCGCCTCCACCTTCCAGGTGCCCTTCGACCCGGCCTTCCAGCTGACCACGGACGCGACCCCCGTCGACTTCGACTACGGCCTGTCCGCACCCGAGGGCGAGCGCGGCACCGTCAAGACGGTCAACTACACGAGCCCCGGCTCCATCCACCCGGCGCCCGACGTGCACGACTTCAGCATCTACCTGCCCGCCGAGTACGGCAGCGTGCCGGGCAAGAAGTACCCCCTGCTGTACATGAGCCACGGCGCGGGCGGCAACGGGGCCGACTGGGAGAACCTGGGCCGCATGAGCGCCATCATGGACAACCTGATCCGCGAAGGCCACATCGCCCCCACCGTCGTCGTCATGCCGTCCTTCTACAACCTCGACGACAGCCTGCCCAAGTTCGTCTACGGCGACGCCACGAACCGCGCCCCGGCCCCCACGGCCCAGCACGTGCGCGAGAACTACGTCGAGCACCTCTTCCCCTGGGTCGAGTCACACTACGACGTCTGCGACGAGCCCGCGTGCCGCGCCTTCTCCGGCCTGTCCCTCGGCGGCCGCCTCACCTACGAGATGTACGTCAACGCGACCGACCTGTTCGCCTACTACGGCTTCTTCTCGCCCGCCGCAAGCCCGCCCTTCGTCGACGCCGCCGCCGTCGAGGCCAACCCGGGCCTCGCCGAGAAGGGCCTCTTCGTCGGCTACGGCCTCTACGACAGCGTCTTCGACCTCGCGCGCGGCCTCCAGGGCGCCTTCGACGGCCTCGGCTTCAAGTACATCTCGCGCGTCGCCCCTACGGCAGCCACTACTGGCCCACGTGGCAGGACAACCTCTGGTGGTTCGGCGTCACGGCGCTGTGGAAGCCCATCCCCTTCACCCAAGAGACTGGGCGATGAACATCTTTGATCATGGTTACGATGGGATGAAGGCTCCAGATGAGAATAATAATTAGTCATGTATTTTCTAGGACGATTTGCAATAGTCCCTTTTCTGTAAATGAACCTAGGTAAACACTTAATCGACCTCAGTCCTTTGCTTGTGATGGCCATTGAAACAATGACCGCTGGAACAACTGTTAATGTCAAATCCATCTATGGTGACGCCCGCTCCAAATGCGACCCTCTCATGGCTGCGACTTTCCGCACCTTGGTCCATAGCCACTGTATGGACATATCAACCACTTTGCCAGTGCTCCTATACTTCATCGTACAAGTATCCATTGACATATTTATCTCCCTCTATCGGAGATATCCAACGCCCAATCCCTAGGAGTCCCGAACCCTGGGAGGATGCCGGGTCTTTGAACGAGCTGACATATCTGCCTCCTGTGACACACAGCTTCATTCCTTCGCCCCAACGCCATTTGGGATCGAACCAGCCTCCAATAAACTAGCCGGAGGAAGCAATGTGCCTGACCATCTCAACTCAACAAGCTCGTGAGTTAGACATCGTTCACAAATCCTTCTTGGCCTTCTTCGGTCGTGGCAATCCAGCGGCTCGTCGCGCCTCTACATCGCCCTCGGCCAACCATTTGCTGGCCTTGACCAGCTGCACGATGTTGAGGAACTGCTTAATAGCCATGACGGGGAAGCTGACACCTGCGATGACCCACGGCCAGAACGAGTCCATCTTGTTAGCGCGGGCCAGCTCGAGTGCACCGGCGCTGTACGGGTTGGTGAACAGCTGCTTGAGGACCGAGCTGTTAACTTCGGCGCCGTGCTGAATGGCGGATGCCTTGTGCTCGCCGACGTGTTCGAGGAGCTGAGGAGAAAGTAGGGGCGAGGAGAAAGAAAGTAGGTAGAGGGCGATGAAGAAGAGCTCGTTGAGCGCGCAGGCAACGAAGAGGACAGTCTATGGTTTGCATATTAGCCGGATTGTACCCATGGTTTTGAGGCAGAGAGAGCCAGCCTGTGGATTTGCGCACCTTGTTGGTATAATACAGGTTCAACAGCCAGCTTCGCGACTTTTCAACGGACTTGTGGCTTGTTCCCGAACCGCCCATAGCCAAGGTCGCATACATGTGCATGTAGTGGCTCGCCAGATCCAGCGAGATCAGACCCTGGAAGATGAGCGACCATCGCGGAAAGGCAGAAGCCAAGAAGACTAGCAAGCACGAGGTAGTGCATCGATCTGTCACCATGTCCAGCACGGCACCGAATCGGGTCGATTGTTCGAAGTAACGTGCGGCGTAGCCATCGAGGGCATCGAGCAGGCACGAGATGCTATAGAGGAACGAGCAGGTTCGCGGGTGCAGCGGCATGTAGTACAGAGACGCGAGCGCGAGTACGATGCGCGAATAGCCTGTGGTTGCGGTGCGTTAGCATTGGTCTGCGGCCGCGTGCGCGTGCAGTCGGGCGAGCTGGGTGCTGCCGTGCCGGGCTTCTCGGTTTTTTCGTACCTATGATGTTGGGCCAGAACAGAAAGATGTTCTCGTGCGGGTGGTCGGCGGCATTCTTGCGAACTTGTCCGTTGCCGCTGCCGCCGCCGCTGCCGTTCATGGGCGATTGCACTTCGTCGTTGGCAGAAGAGGCCGCGCTCACGCCTTCGTTGTCGCCTTCGTTCGCGGCAGCCAGAGCAGCCTGTCGCCGGGTTTGTCGGACGGACATTACGATGCGAAGTGCTGCTGGAAGCTGGGTTTAAGTGGGGTTCGAGGGCCGGCTCATCGATTTGGATCAAGGACGGGACCTGGACCTGGACCTGGAACCAGCTGGGGTGTGGGCTGTTGTTGGCGTATTCGAGGGTGCAAAGGAAGGTCGGATCGGGATCGTAGAAGACTGTCGAAGGAAAAGATGCGGCGATGCAATGGAGTGGTGCGTAATGTGATGTAGGTTAGGTGTGTGTAGGTTTGTTCCAATCCACCGTGGGCTCAAATGTTCGCGGAGCTACCTGTTCTACTGCTGTGCTGCTACGATTATTATTATTTTCTGCCCAGCTTGCACCACTTACACCCACTCACGTCACGCCGAAGTGGCCGAATCAACCCACGGGGACGGCTTGGAACCTGAAAGTCCTCGCTGCTGACGAAATCGTCTCGCGTTGTTCCAGAAACTTACGTAGTGCCAAAATTTTGGGACCCGCCGCTCCGGTTTTCCCTCGCTCGCAAATCTGAGAAAGGCAGAAAGGGGGGGGCGTGATCCGGGATCCCGGAATGATTTCGATAGTAGGTAGCCTGTCTTTTTTTCCTCGGCTGCAATAGAGGACGAGGCGATGCGAGATGCCGTCTAATTAATTCCCTTCCAACAACGGTGATGCAGATGAAAGATGGACACCTGTCGGCTGATAATGATGATGCTGATGGACAGCAAACCCTGGGACGGAAATGCTTGGAGACTACGTCGGTGTTTTTGGAGATAACGCAGGCAGGCTGGCACATGTTCCATCCATCCCACCTGCATGAGGTGTTGATGTACCAATACCTCCCCCACGCATCGTCGGCATCACCGGCTTCCGTCTGTGAGGAGCTGCTCGCGCTGAAAAGCAAAGTCCGGCGGACCTTTACAGTAGCCACGGGCACCTTCTTTCTGCATACCAATCGGCTTGCTATTGCCATCGTTAACGCCATCAGGAAACATCATTTCAGACCTCTTGGCGACCTGATAGGTACATCTACTCTGTCCCTTCCCGAGAGCTCCAGCTTGTAGCTTGAGTAGTATGAGCTTGCCTGCATGCGCCACCTGGGTGTATGTACTTACAGCTTACCTTATCGGTTCCATACCTAACCTACCCAAACCGATATCAATACATACATGTATGTATTGACATCTTGCTTGGATTTCATCATACACAGACCGGTCTCTCTTGAGACTGGGAGCATCAATGAATATAAAATAAAAACCGGACTGTTCTCATCGTTCTACAACTGTCACTGCCACTAATGGCCAAAGCCAATCTGTCCATGCCTGGCGCGGTCTGGAGGCACGCGACTTCTCCAAACCGCTAAGCTTGACACGCGGCTGCAGCAGATACACAGGGGCTTGTCAAGATATTGAGCGAGTAAAACAAATGAACCCGTTTTGGCGCTGGACGAATTTTCGCATATCAAAATGCAATTTTTCAGGATACCATTTGCAGATTACCGTACACTAGCTTGTATGGCGAAGTACGTTGAGAAGAGATCTAATGCGTGGCACTACGTCGAGCGTGGGAGGTCTCAGGAACAGGCTCGACAAGCTTCACCACCATCACCACCACCACATACGGTTGGTTATATATATAGGTACATAATCAAGAATACAGCCATCAGTCCTCACACTCGCACAATCACGCCCATGCCCCACTCGAACGAACAGGTTATGAATAGCAACATAAGAGGTCCATACCTCTGCTGATCGTCGACATGGACTGAGGTCCAAGAGGCCCTAGCAACCGAGCGAGCAAAGCCTAGACCGCAGGGCTGAAAGACATCGATTCTCAAATGGGTTTGCCCATTGGTGCTGCAAGCTTGCCATGGGGGGTTCTCGGCAGCCTCCGTCGTCCCATAACTGTGAGTAGCTTATTAGACGTATCAGACCCCTCGCCAGCTCGCTGAGGCGCCACACGGTTGTTACGCCGAAAGCTGGACTTTCCCCAAGGGCCCGACAAACTGATGTGATCAATCATGTCCAGGGCTCCCTTCTCAGCTCCAGACGGTCGAGGTAAGGTACAGGCCTGGGTACATAAGAGGGCCTGCTCGAGTTGAGAATCGGATCCTCAGGGTCTCATAGCGGGTCCGAAGGGGAGGCATCTCATACGATAACGCAGTGCCTATTGCGGCAAGTTTTCAGACTATGTTCGGGGTGCATAAGACGTAAGATAGGGAGGGGGTTCATGCCATTCTGAATCGAGAACAGGGGCGGACCCAACCGCTTGCATGCAATAGTAACAAATACGGGTGGGAAATCCAGCGCCGGCACTCTGCCTGACACTCGGAGCTACGCGTAGGCGACGAGTAATTCGGCAAACATTAGCGCCGACAACCTCTCCGACACATGTCCTGCTTGGGCCAGAATCGTATATGCGGCTATCGGGCTTCACGCTGTTGTGGCGAGTAGTATCTCGCAACTATTCCGACCTTGGGGAGGTCGAGATGTCGAGGTGCATCTCAAGCGTTGGTTGATCATGGCGTGGCAATACAATAGAAGACGAACCAATGCAGAGCCCAACCACCAGCGTTTCTTTCTTACTCATGTCGATCGTCCAGTGTTGTCAGAGAGGGGCTGTCCAACACCCTCTCTCTGCTGTCTATCAGTCTCCCCTGATTCTGCCTGACTGGCGCTTTTGCGCGCTCGCCGTTGCCGGGTCTGTTTATGTACTACTAGCTACCGATCCAGCTCACAGGAGATGTCAATCAATGGATACAAGACCCTGGCCCGTTTGTAGGCGTCAAGCGTTTGACCATGCATGTGCATATAAGCAAACCGAGCCCACTTATCTCTGCCCTACTCACTGGACTTGCAGGTGCATGTGCAACGGTCTGCATGCCTAGATGCCCTACGGCTTTTGTGATCGACCTCTGATCTACTCAGTCACTGCATGTGGCTAGGCGGAGAGGCGGCCGGGCGGCCGGGCAGGCATCGCGAATTGGCAAGTATACACGTACGGCAGACAGGTAGTAGTAGGTAGTACCTACTGTTAGCCCTATGCAAGGCAAGGCAAGGCGATGGCGTTTGTAGGCAATCAATGGATGTTTGGAGGGAGAGAGATGGACGGTCGGACGGGCATACGATGCGACTGATCAATCTGACAGTCCAGTGCAGTCCTTTTCAAGAGCCCTGCTTCCCTCGTTCCCTCCCTCGTCCCCAGCGGGCGACTTCTCACTTTTTCCTTCCTTTTCTCTCCCCATCGCCATCGCCTCCTATTCCGACCGACGGCATTGCGGCACTGCCCCCCCCCAGAGCCCCCCAGAGCCCCCTCCTAGCCCATCTGCGCCCAATCCGCGTTGACCGCATTTGCGACTTGCCCATAAGACTCTATATCACTGTGCTGCTGCTAATTGTGGATTGGGACACGTATTCTGCCATATCCCCTAAATCTCCCATTTTTTCTCATGTACCTGCAAATTGAAATGGTCTAGTCCCATGACTAGACCCTTGGAGCGGGATCGAATTTGACATCACGGACGCTCCACCGGCTCGGCTGCCCTGCTCTCATTTGTTCTGCCTCAGCCCTTCTGCTGAGCAAAATCGAACCACTTCTGGAGCCTACTGGGTGGTGTCGCGGCTGGTCTGGCCGCTTTCAGCGCTGCACTGGGCACAGTACATATCTAATGCGACAGCTCCCGGCTAAGCACTAGGTAGCGAAAGCAACGGATTCGCAGGCGGTGTCCTAGGCCTCCTAGGCGTTCTTTTTTTTCTAGTCCTGTCCTAATCTGCTCCAACCTCCAGCTTCCCTGCCCATTTGCTTCTCGGCCCGCCCGTCTCAGAAAATTAAACGACTTTTATGTCCATTGCCCCCCCCAATAACCACACGTGCCTATTGAACAAAAAGGAGCGCCAAGTACGAGACCATCGCTACTTGCCTGCACTTTCCTGTTCTGTCTACTCCATACATACATACATACCTACATTTACCTGCTACTCCTACTACTGCCTCTCCCCCAAAGGCTGCAGCCCAGATACAACTGTTGCTTTCGCGACCTCCAATATCTTCAGCCGTCCTTCGTTCCCTTAAACCAACCCCACACCACCACACACGATCGACCTCATCACCATGTGCGCCGACCGGCCGAAACACCCTACGCTCAAGGCGACCTTCGCCGAGAGAGCGAAGGGCGCCTCGCACCCCCTGTCCAACTACCTGTTGCGCCTCATGGAACTGAAGCAGTCCAACCTGTGTCTTAGCGCCGATGTTACGTCCGCCCGCGAGTTGCTGCACTTGGCCGATAAAGTTGGCCCCTCAATCGTTGTCCTGAAAACGCATTACGATATTTTGACCGGATGGGACTACCACCCTCAGACCGGCACCGGCGCCAAGCTGGGTTCCTTAGCCAGAAAGCATGGCTTCCTCATTTTCGAAGACCGCAAATTCGGCGATATTGGACACACGGTGCAAATGCAGTACACTGGCGGCACTGCTCGTATCATCGACTGGGCCCACATTGTCAACGTCAACATGGTCCCTGGCAAAGCTGCGGTACAGGCGCTTGCAGAAGCCGCTGCCAAGTGGCGGTCGCGCGTCAACTACGAAGTGAAGACCTCGGTCTCTGTCGGCACCCCCGTTTCCGATGTCTTCGACGAGGAGAATGGAGCCGAGAACGACGAGGGCAACGGCCATCTCGGTACAAGGGAGATGGCTGCGCCAGGTCCCTACCAACGGGACAACGACGGTCGAAAAGGAAGCATTGTGTCCATCACCACCGTTACGCAGTCTTTTGAACCCGTCGACTCCCCGCGATTCGGCAGCCGGATAGACGAAGGCGACGAGCTTGTGCTCGCCGGAATCGAGGAGCCCCCTTACGAGCGCGGCCTTTTAATCCTGGCGCAAATGTCGAGCACGGGCAACTTCATGAACGAGGAGTATACGCAAGCGTGTGTAAAAGCCGCGAGGGAGCACAATGACTTTGTCATGGGTTTTGTTTCGCAAGAGAGCCTGAATTCAAGCCCGACCGACACCTTCCTGCACATGACGCCCGGTTGCCAGCTGCCCCCTGACGGCGAGGAGGAGAACGGAGCCGTTGTGGGAGATGGACTGGGCCAGAACTACAACACACCTGCCAAGCTGGTTGGCCTTTGCGGCACAGACATTATCATTGTTGGACGCGGCATCATCAAGGCCGGAGACCCCCAGGCAGAAGCTAAGCGGTACCGCGACAGGGCCTGGACAGCCTACCAGAAACGGACAAGCCAGTAATTGAATACGAGGGAGCTACAGCTGTCTACGTTGGCGGGATGCAGGAGACCTAATAGTACCGAGACCTTGCAAATTTGGCCTTTTGAGTTTGGAGTTCTGGATTCTTATGGATAACAGCTTCACATATTTAGACAGTCGGGCATGGTACAAAATCGACTCGGAGCGCCGGTGACTTGGTCATGAGCATTATCCCATACTGGACGGCTTTCCCATCATGCATCCCGTCTGACGTGCTGCAAACAATGCCCTGATCGAGACGTAGCAGGAACCATAAAGGGAATGTGACAGAACCGGTCGTCTAGAAGGCTGCAGCACACACCGCTGGCTTGTTTGCCACACTACATACCTACCTATAATAGAGTCTAGTATAATGAGATGAGGGGCCAGAGCCAGTATTTGATATGTTACATGCAGCTGCGGATAGTGACCGCCTCTTCTCCATGCGCAATACGGTAAGGTAATAGTTTCTTGGGGAGGTGCAAGTACCGAGTCCTGGCTGATTCATTAACCCTATGCCATGACAACCTGCATGACAAATTGGGGCATAGACCGAGGGGAGGCCGTAGTTAGTGCCCAGGTTGAGGATATACCTGGGATTGGCTGTATACTACTACATATATGGAAGTACTGGGTTCTAAATAAGAAGCCGGTTCGTTTGGGGGATCCATCCTCTACAATGCCGTCCGTGCCTTTATGTAAGTAAGTAGGTAGGTACTTATTCAACACCATCACTTTAGCGTACGCCTTCGTATCTTACATCTGCTATGGCATCCATTAGATCCCGTGTATACATAAGCACCGTGTTCAGTATATAGAGAGAAGGATGCTGTAGAGAAGCTGCAAACGAAGTATGCCATGTACTTCCCGACTTACAGAAGGCATTCAATCAATGTGCCATTGATAAGCGGCGCTATCAAGCCTGGGCCTGGGCTAGAGAATTGGGAGGTGGGGTTGTTGGGTTTCCATGTTCGAGCTCATCTCCAGGGCCAATTGATTAGGCGATGCGGACGATGGTCTGCATAGAGATCTCTCGCTATTGGATCGCTTGCTTGCTTGGATGGAAAGAAGCATTACTTGCAGTACGACTCCTCCTCTCCTACGATGGTCATCGTCGCCGCCTGCGATGCTTTGAAGCCGACTTGTTCAGTTCCGCATAGGCATACCTGCCATTGATTAATTTTTATCCTCGACCGAACCCTCGTCCCCGCCGTGCCTGACCACTACTGGACCGGAAGAACCGACGTTGAAAAGAGCAGCAGGCAGGATAGGACAGGACAAAACGGGCGAAGCTCCATTCTGTAACCCGACAATCGATCGACAGGCCGACCGACATAACCAGCCACCATGCCGGACGCCGAGTCCGCAGTCGAGGACGGCAATACCAGCGACGTGAAGCCGCACGGCAGCAGAAGCAGCAGTGCCAACAACCACGCCGACCATCACGACAGCAGCAACGGCAGCGCAGCCAACGAGGCCGGATCTAAGCCACCGCCCCGAAAGCGCCGGCGCATCGTCATCAGTTGCACCGAATGCCACCGGCGCAAGCAGAAATGCGACCGCAAGCTGCCCTGCACTAATTGCACGTCGCGCGGCAAGGGAATCGTGGGTCCCCATTCCGTTCGATTCTTCTTCTTGCGCCCTCTATCGACTTCTATCGACCTACATCTATGTAACCTTTGGAGAGAGCACCCCCAGATTTGCTGACCCCCAGCGCTTAGAAGCTGCCGATACGAAACGGGAACACCTCTGGCCAAGGACCAAGACCGCGCCAAGACCGCAAATGGCCACCACATCAGCAACATTCCCGGGCAGGGCTCGCCGGCCGAGAATATGCCCATGAAGGCCGCCGATTTTGGCTATGCGCAGAACGGCGCCTCGACCCTGGGCTTCCTGCAGAAAATCGAGGGCGCAAGCGGGCAACCGTTGACCGGCATCACGACCGAGACACAGGAGGGCGACCACTTCGCATCGAGAGAGCGTTACAAGAGTCTGATCCGGCATCTTCCCGCCCGCATGTTCGTGGAACAGCTCATCAGCATATACTTCAAGGAGTTTAACACGATGTACTACGCTCTCGACGAGATCATGTTCAACGAGCAGGTAGCTGCGTGGTACAACCTGCCATATAATGTCCTGTCCACAGCCGGGCCTCAGGCCATAGAACCCTCGCTGCGGTCACTGCCGGCTTTGGTGTTCCAGGTTCTGGCCACGGCTCTGTTGGCGATCCCGACTGAGGCGGATGAGACGTTCTCGTCGCTCAAGTATGCGGGAAACATGACGTTTGAGGACATAGCTATCGAGTATAGCGAGACCGGCATGGCATTGCTCTCATTGCTTGGGAAGAGGCAGATGACCATGTCCACCGTTCTTGCTGGGTGGATGAGAGCCGGATTCTTGAAATATACCGGTCAGGTTACCGAAGCCGTAAGTTTAGCACCCAGGGCGCGATTTCCAGTGACAGCTTTCTGACACGGTGACAGTGGCACCAAGTGGGTACCGCTGTTCGCGATGCCCAGGAGATTGGCTTGCATCGAGACCAATTCGACCCGATACCGAACCCGAATGATAGCACGGAGAAATCATTGGAGGCCATGTGGGAGGCTGAGCATCGACGACGTTTATGGATGATTTTGGTCGTATGGGATCTCCACACGGGCGCCGTGCTTGGCCGGCCGACGAGTGTGGACTATCGGCCACTCAAGAGGAGCCTCCCCATAGATGCCCAGATACCCAAAGACAGAAGGAAAACACCCATCTACCCGCGTGGTGAAGATGATCCTCCGACGCCGTTGACGAGGGCCCTTTGGACCTTTGAGATAATGAAACCGTTGCGCGAGATCCTGGATTTGGAGAAAGAGGGTCCGTTCCCGAAGGACTTCTCCAAGGTCGAGAAGATACACCAGGACTTACTCGACCTACAGGCCCGCATGCCGGCCGCTTTGCGCCTTGATAACCCGGATACCCGCTACGATGATCTTCCCGAGTGCTGGTGGCTGAAAATGATGCGCCCAACACTGCCGCAGACACTGTCGTTCAACTTCATGGCGTTGCACCGGCCGTACATCTTCACGCGCGCGAGCAGCCGGTATGAGGCGTTGAAGGCGAGCTTAGCAATGCTGGAGGCGCAGCGGTACCAGTTCGCCGCGTTGAGTCCGCACCAGTACAAAACCTTTAGTCTGTTCTTCGGCACATTCGATGCTATTGTCATGGTGGCAAGCATCTATATTTTATTCCCCAAGGAACACCCCGAGTTGCTCAGCAGTGCGTTGCAGCATTTTCAGTGGGGTGTTCTGCGC
Organism: Apiospora aurea; assembly: GCF_038362705.1. NCBI lineage: Eukaryota > Fungi > Ascomycota > Sordariomycetes > Amphisphaeriales > Apiosporaceae > Apiospora > Apiospora aurea. The sequence goes on along the minus strand of NW_027117393.1, from coordinate 2,609,565 downwards.
TTTGAGACAAGTAAGTTGCATTGTAGCTATGGAGTTGGTGATTCGGCCCGGCCTCGCAGGCCTGGCCCAACCCCGGGGGCAAAATGGCATGATCTGATGACTACTTAATTGGGACCGAGGCATCGGAGCTCTCGCTAACTCGGCATCGCAGTGGCGGCACGTAACCGACTGGCTCACGCAGCATTGAGTGTCCTGAACGCCATCTACATCCGGCTGAAAAAGGCCATGGGCCACGGCTTCCTCGACGGAACCTGCCCGGCCTCGTTCACCTGCCCGCAGAACGACCCTGAGCTGCAGGCCATTTGCGCCCGGATGAACCGGTCTAAAACGTCCGAGATGGCAAACACGCCCGCTTCCAGCTCGGTCGCCGCGTCTTCGGAGCCGACGACGGCGCCGTCCGTATCGAACAGTAGTAGTTACCAGAGTAATCACCCCTCGGTGCCCTCCACTGCGGGATCTGTCTCCACTGCGTCGGGACACTATCCGTCCTCGTCGGATTACACGGCGGCGGCGGCGCCAACGAATACTATGGCGAACACGGACCCTGCACTCTTCTCTCAAGACAGCTCGGCGGCGGCGGCAGCAGCGGCTACGGCGTCGTCCGACTGGCCGTTCCCGACCGACTTCGACTTCAGCTCGCTACCGCCCATGTACCCGATGGGCGACGTGGCTTACAACGACCTACAAGGGTTCCGCGACGATGGCAGCGGGGTCAGCGGGGCAGGGGCGGTGCCGGGCATTACCGCCGGAGTAGGCGCGGGAGGCGCACATGGAGGAGGCATGTGGGGCGCTACTGCTTCTAACCCGGGTACCGCCATGGACGGAGTGGCGGGAAGCGACGAGGCGGTAGCTGCGGCGGCGGCCATGGCCGGAATGGGCGCCGGTGCGGACGAGGTGCCGTGGCAGTTTGGCGGCGATTTCGGGAACGATACGATATGGAACCTGTTGAATCAATTCCCGCCATATTGAAAGAGGTAGCGACGGTACAGTCGGAAACCTCTGGTATGGAATGGAGGAACGCACCGGTCGTCGCGGAATCCTTAGTTGACACGTATTGGTATACGACGCTCACCTGTCTGACAAGTCCCGAGGAGCCCAAGGACTCTTCAATAAGGGTAAAGAGCGGTCCACGTCGTAACTATAGAAATCTATGGATGGCGGAATCGGATCGATGATGGGACCGGTCTTGATGAGTTGGGGAAGCGAAGACATACCCGAACAAGGGGTGAGTTCCCGTCTTGCATCACGCAATCTACTTTCCGAGAACGACGCGATCAAGGAAGACGGAAGTCCGGGGCAGGCCAGGCTTGGATGGAGGGGTTTTGGATAACCACTACTCCCTTGACTTCTTCGTGGTCATCTTCATCGCCATGACCGTCCAAAAAGAGGATAATCGGAAGAGGAGCAGCAAAAAGTTCTCACAAGGTTATGTTGTGTCTGGGCTTTCATGGCGGTGTTTACATATTACATAGGTACATATCTACTACGAGAGAGGCCGTGGACTCGTACCCGTTCCATATATTCCGGATAGCTGCATATAAGTATACGACGATGGACCGACGTCAATTGAAACGAGTCATGAGCTACACTTAATGTCTTGTCGAGGAGGTTGGTTTACTTTTGGTGTTTTAAGGGGGTTCGTTCTGGGTCAGGATCGTGCCCGTGGCGGGATAGTTGACCGAGGCGCGATTAGCTATGTATGTCAATTATGCGATGTTGCATGTTGGAATATCCATGGCGGTAGGCGCAACAGACTTGTGTGATTAATACCACGCCAGTCATAACCCGTCCAATTGGAAGAGTTATCCGACCATTGGCAGTTTGCCATGCCTCTCATATGGTCGCCAGGTAGCTTATAAGACTTCTTGGGTGTATGTGCGGAAACAATGTACGAGCTACCCCTATTTGAGTTTGAGGCGGCAACAGTATAGGGGTAGTTGGTATATTTCACTTTGACTCCGCATACAATCCATGGGCATATTCCAGCATATTCTCCAAACAGATGTCGCTCCAATCGTGTCAGCCTTTTTCAGGGTTTCGGGCTTGGGCATTGATGGATGCGGATCACGTTCCTGTCAGGCCTTCTCTTTGGGCAGGTAACCTGGGTTCGCAGTAGCAGCTGACGAACTGCAAGTGGGTGGCATACGACGATGCGCCATTTGATAAATTACACGATATTCACGTAGGACTTTGGTCACGGATGATGGGCTGTTTTACGGGTTGTGGTTGGATCATGTCACCACCCCCTCTCTGAGTCAATAGATGTAATCAAGCGGCATTCGTAGGTACAAGGGAGTGTAGTAGATAGGGCAGGCAGGCAGGGTAGGTTTGATGTAGTGTAACTGCAGTAAAGGGGGCGCAGCAGCACATCTATTTCTACTGCAACCCCATGCCACATGCGGGGTCAGGCCGGCATAGCGATATCTAAGTAGGTATGTAAGTAGTCAAGGCAATTATCCATTACCGTATACGTATAGATAGGTGTATGTATGGAGACAGACCTGGCACCAAGAGGATTGTGCCACGCGGTCGCGATGCGGTTGCGATTGCAGTGCCGTACTGATATATCATCGCATTGAAGAGACTCTGTACGTGCCCAACAGCCCAAGTCCGCCGCTGATGCTGTTTGTGGCAGGCTGCCAACAGACGGGACACGTAGCTGCTTCGAGGTCCTCAGGCCAACAAGTACCGAACCGGAAGATGTTTGGAGACACAGCTGGGAATGGTGTGTGCGGCACTTTTCAGAGGTGCATATCTTGAGTATGCGCAAGCGCCCGATATGACAAGGCGTAGTAAGCTGTTCCGCGCTTTCTCTCTTTCCCCTCTCCATCGTTCTTTTCGGAGTGAGCAAGGTAAGGATGCGATAAGAGCCAAGGCAGAGAAGTAGAGAGACAGAGAGACAGATGATTCGGCAGCGGACCCCGAATTCTGCCTTGGTAAAAAGTACCTACATATGTTCCACAGGTGCAACGCAGCCCACCCACTGCTGTCAGCCGACAGATAGGGTAGATGGTGCGTCAATAGAAAGCGAGTCTGGGAGGAAAGGCTTCTGGACACACCGGACACAAAGGATACCCTCCATCAGTCCCATGGCGGCTGTGATTGGAGGGGTGAAGGTAGCTTGGCTGTTGCGGCTGTCGCACGGCAGTAGTCGGTGGTAAGTGGGACAGAAGGGCGTCCTTTTCATTGGGTGAGTGAGACGGTAGAAAGCCACCTTTCAATGAGTTCGATAAGAGAGGGGAGACGTGTTGATGCTTTGGAGAAATATTCATTGGTACCTTCCTGCATACTGAATCACGCCCCGTTGATTAATGCTCGAAGCCTAGCAATTGACATTCTCGTTGCTGTTGAGTCGGAGGTGATGTACGGATGGGTGGTAAAGGAAAGTGATACAAGGGGGGTCGGGCGTCTCGCGGCTTGCACGATGCCATGTTCATGTTTCAATGCTCAGCTCGAATCATCAATCGATGGACGATGAGGCCCAAGCCGGCTAGCCGGACACGAAGGGCGACGAGCGACGAGGAGAGACGGGAAAAGAAAGACAGAAAGTGGAGTGTGGAGAGAGAGAGCCGCCCCAAACAAAGGTGGATTAGGCGGGCAACACTGGGCAGTGTGGACTCTGGGCTAATCTTGCCATCGGGACACTTGCCGTAGCTCACGATCAGCACGCTGGATGCCGACTACTACTTGGAAGTTACTGGAATGAATGAGCACGAAACGAGACCACTCAATCTACCTACCTATTTTTACGACCGATCGTTGATTCTGGTAATAGGAAAATTAGAATCTATCCAAAATTACATACATTAGATACTCGGGAAACAAGCGCCATGGCGGATAGACTTTGGATGCAGTTGGTCCTGGGGATGCCCCAATTCTGTATACGCGCTTAGGCTTTTAATAGAAAAACGGCCACGTCCAGCGTCCAACATGTCTCGAAAGGCAACGAACCCAAGATTAGAAAATCGCCTCCTTGCATCGTTCAACGGCTGCCGATCGTCTGCCTATATTCAGGCAGAGAGCCTTATTTAGACACCAATATAACCGCATCTCTACCTGGCTGGCATCCATACCACTTACTGGCAAACAGGAAGTAATAATTCACAACGACGTGTAACTCGATATGTAGGCTATTTACGCCCTGGCGGTTATAGTAGGTAGGGTCTAGTGAAGGTACCTCTGATGGTGGACACGTTCAGTACTTAGTTGCAGCTCCATTGCTCCACTCTTCTTTGGCGCTGCGTATGTTAAAACTTAGGGAATTTTCCAAGCTTCCATCCACTGCCCTGGGTTTGGTCGTTCGGTCGGTCACCTTGCGTACGCCAGAAAAAAAAAAAACACGAGCGCGCGCGCACACACACACTCAAGCAATCATTTTGTTGCTCTATACTGACACCAAGTAGGTGCCAAGGGAGTAGAGGGACATAGCTCCAGGAGAAAGCAAGAACCAGAAACCAACCCGAGGCTGCCTTTTGGACCTGATCGCAACCGCTCTCTTCCCGTCGCTGGAGCTCCATCCTGGCTAGCAGCAGAACCGCCCGCCCGCCCAAAAAGTTTCAGTGGGGACGAGGTGCGAGGGGCGCAGAAACACCATCCCCACTACGCACTACACCCCGGAAAGTCGAAAGCGCATCATCCCCCGACAACATTCAGGGCGCGGAAGGAGCGACCAAGAAAGTGCAAAAGCAAGCATATCTGCTGCAAAACTCCTCCCCCAAACTGCCTGATACGTCCCGTTTTTTCCTGCGTCGCGCAAGCAGTCCCCAAGCCATCGTACACATCACAGTAACACACACCGGCCCCCGGTACTAGTAGAGTTGAAGCATCCAGCTTTCACTGTCTGTAAGTTGAGGTGGCGTGGCTCGAATAATTAATTACCGGCCGGGGTGCCATTACTTCGGCGCCCTCGTCTTCCCTCCCCCTTCCGCCCTTACATACACTGTATCCCCCAATCTGATTCTGGCCCAATTCAAACACCGACCCCAGACGGCTGATCAATCCGGCGCACAGTCACGTACATCCGGTTGCTTTAATCTCTCTCTCCTCTCGTTGTCCCAACCATCGCGACACAGAGCCTCCCGGCTCTTCCCTTCGATTTCTAACCCCCGAGTCCGTTTTCCGATAAGCTGGCGGCTTCCACCAAATTCGCAATGAATGCCACCATGGAGTCCATTATGGACTTTATACCTCGATATCGGGAATACCAGTCCCAAAAAGAAAGGACAGAGTGTTTGATAAAGGTACCTTCCCAATCGAAGATTTTGGGTCCTTCCTCTCCCATGTTTTTACAGACGAGCATACACTGATAAGCCGCTGATCGCAGGACTTGATGATTCACTGTGAACATGTCGAAAGTACTCTGCGCAAAGAAAACCACGATCTCCAGACTCGGTTACACCATGCCCAACTCGACTACGAAGATGCCACCAAGTCCAGACGAGAGCTCCAGGAGCAGATGAAGGAGCTTCGGGCCCAGCTGGGAAATGTTTCACAGGATAACAACGTGTTGAAACAGCGCAATCCTTATGTCTTGGTTCTGGTTGACGGTGATGGATTAATTGTGAGGCATCTACATTGGCCGGGCGCTTTTTCTTTTGGCCGTGGTTTGGCTGACCTGAGCTCGTAGTTCAAAGAACACCTCATCAAGCAGGGGTTGGAGGGTGGGAAGAAAGCCGCCTATGCGTTGCGACAAGAGATCTCGAGACGCTGCGACAACGCGGATGACACCGAAATCATAACCAAAGTGGTCGCTAACCTGACCGGACTGGCCAAGGCTATGAAACGAGATGGCACCATCGAGAACGAGACCGACCTTCGTGACTTTATGTTGGGCTTCACGCAGGCCAAGGCTTCTTTTGATTTCATCGATGTCGGCCACGGAAAAGAGCGAGCCGACTCCAAGATAAAAGAGACGACCCGCTGGAATCTGCGCAACTTCAACTGCAAACAAATTCTTTTGGGCGTCTCCCACGACGCCGGGTATGCCCCTTTTCTGGATGAGATTCTGCGCGATGATAACACCAGAAAGCGCATCACCATCCTGGAAGGCTTTCCGACGGTCAGAGAGATTATCGCCACCGGCGCTAACGTCGTCAATTTCGATGACCTCTTCCGTACGGATAAGCTGGTGGACCGGACCTCTCCTGTCATGTATTCCCCCTGGCTCGGTTGCTTCTACACCCCTGCAGAGCATATCGTACGCGACTGTTACTCAGAAAGCCAGTCCGACCCCGACTATTACCCTGCCTCTAGCACCGAAATCTACCAATGTGCAGGCGAATCGCCCAACTTCGGTCACTGTCAAGTCGGTGCCGGCCCAGCCACCCTGGAACCCCGGCGCTCGTGGCATTGACCCTCCGCTCAATATTGACCAAACTGTTCTCGACCGCATCAAGAAACGAAAAGACAACGACAAGCTTTGCAATAACCACTACCTTCGCGGGCCGTGCTCAAAGGGCGATCAATGCTGTTTCGAGCATGACTACAAGCCCAACGGGGGAGGAGCTGAAAGCCATATCCCATCTGGCTCGCCTGAACCCCTGCACGAATGGTCAGGATTGCGAAGTGGAGAACTGCATTTACGGTCATCATGTGCGTTGCCCCTGGCTGTTTCTTGGAATGTCCTAAACCTTACTGACTTTTCTGTTTCTCGCAGTGCCCGAGTGTTGTTAACGGCGTGTGTGTGCATCCGTACTGCAAGTTCCATCCTCATGAGCATCCCCCTGGAACGAAGCTTAAAACCATGAAGAAGCCTTTTGCTTCGTACGAGTAAAAAGCAACTTTTTTTCTCTACTTCCTGTTTGCTGAACCCAAAGGCGAAAAGTTGTCAAGTCAAATCTCACGGTCAGCGGTTTCTGGAGGAAAGATATGATAGGTTTATGTCTCATGGCAGTGACACTCTGCTGCAAACACGTAACAAGAAGCGTCGGCACTTGATTCTGCGATCCTTGCGATGCGTTACGGCATTCGTTTAACGGACAGGCCTTGAATCCAAAACAATTACACTGGTTTCGCCGTTTTTGCTTTCTATTTGATGTAGATTAAGCTTGTTGCTGTTTCTTGCAAGTGGGTTTTCCTGGTGTGCATTTTAAACCCCTTCCCTTCAAGTCGCGGTCTCGCTCTTGGGACCAAAGAATGTGCCTAAACAATCCAAGCAGGCCCCTGAAGGTAAGACTGTGAACATTATACTGTGCATGGGCATGGAAAGCGTAACACCTTGCAAATACCAGGATTTACCTGTCGGCCGTATAGCATACGAAGCCCCCACGACTTGTGATCTTGGACATGGGAGTGAGAGACAATTCTTTGATATATGTTTATTCAATCTTATATGGAACAAAGATGCTATAAAATCTAAACTAAATTCAAGGACGTCTTGCAGGCTGCGTCGAGTGACATGACATCATCGTATACACCATCGTCACCTTCCCGCCACTGACGCCGAAGTCTTCACCGTCTGGACTGGGGCCCCGGCGGTTTTGCCACCAGCAGCTAGAACACCCTGCTGTCCATTATCGCTGTCGTTGCTGCTGTTGGCCTGGAGGGCCGGTCCGGCCGTGCCCGGGTCCGGCGCTAGTCCGTACCAAGTGACGACGGCTACGCCGAGGATGCCGCAGACGCAGCTGAAGACGAGGGCGACGATGCCGCGAGCAGTGAAGCTACGGTTGAGACCAGAAACGTTAGCAGTGAGTTCAGCGATATTACGGGTTTCGGGTTGAAAGTGAGGACAAAAAGGGGGAGGGAGAGTTAACTTACCCAGCTGGCAGCGGGTCCGGGGCCCTATTCTGACCATTAAGATCGAGCAGGTCGACCGTGTTACCGGCGGCGTTACCGGAGACCGGGATGTGGCCGGCAGCACAGACGTCCAGATGGTCCTGCGGCAGCTTGATGGTTTCCTGCAGCTGCTTCGGGGACTCAACAAAGGTCGCGATGAGGCCGGAGGCCACGTGCCACTCAAGATGGCAATGGAAAATCCAGACTCCTATTCGTGGATCAGCAAACGGGCCTTTGAAGAGGACGGGGTTAAATGCGGAGCTCAAACTCCGAGACTTACCAGGATTGTCGGCCTTGAAGCGGAGGACGACGTTTCCGTTGGGCTCCAAGGTCACGGTGTCGCGGCGCATGGGGATCTTGGGGTAGTTGGTCATGGTGGTGTTGGTGTCGTCGAACGTGCCTTCGTCCGCCGGGGAGCGGTGGATGGTCTGGAACTGATGGCCGTGCAGATGGAACGGGTGGCGTCCGGAGTCGAGGTTGTTGACGACGATCTGGACGATCTGATCCTTCTGCAGGACATGGGTGTTGGTGAACTCGCCGTAGACGGTAGCGTCGTTGGCCAGGTCGCCCGCGGTCAAGGCCGTGTACAGGGTCGGCACCTTGGGCGCGGTGTAGGTGATGTTGTTGAAGAACGCACTGTACGGGATAGATAAGTACGGGGCTGTCTCGTGGGGGATAGTCGCGCAGGTTTTACTGCTACTGTTACTTACTAATTGGCACCGTCTCCAAGGTTGTCCATGATGACATCGAACTGGATGACCTGGTCGGGTTCTCCCAGCAATGTCTGGTTATCGAATGGGATGAGATCCATGTCATCGAATGCGTCGAAGTCATCGCTCTCCAGCACTGCCGGCTCAGGAAGTGGCTTGGTGTCATCGTACACCAGCCAGCCCGTCACGTTCCAGTTGAGACCATCAGGAATCGCGTCAAACAAAGTCTATGAGTTGTTGTGTTTTTAGTTTTGAGTGTCATGCAATGCGCATCCATTAGGTATCGAGATGAGTACGACTTACGGTGTCCATGCTTCCGGCGAAGGCGTAGTTGGCCCCAGTTTCATTTTTGGTCGTCAACAAGAAGCTGTAGCGTTGCGCAGCTGTGAGGTAGATCCTCTCGGCTTCTGCGGGCTGGGTGTAGACGCCATCAACCTCGACAATGGTCATGTTGTGGCCCTCGAACCAGACGTACTGCCCGGCGAAGGCGCCCACGTTGACCATGCGTACCAGGTACGTCTTGCCGGGCCGGACAGGCACCTTGAGGTTCTGTGTGTCATTGAACAGGGCATTGTCAGGGACGGGCTCGGCGCCTGTGGGGTTGCCCTTGGAGATGAAAGCCGGGAGCAGGTTGTGGATCTGCTCGTGGTACCAGTCTGACACCGACAGGACCAGCTCCTCGTCGTACTGGCCCTCGAAGGGCGCCTTGGGATCGTGCACTATGAGAGGCCCCCTCAGACCGTCGGGGTACTGGCCGCGGGTGTGCGAGTGGTACCAGTAGGTGCCGGGCTGGTCGATGATGAAGTCATATGTGAGCTTGTGGCCCGGCGGGATGTCGCATTGGGAGACCTGCGGGGGGCCGTCCATGTGTGTGGTGCCGTTTTGGAAGAGGCCGTGGAAATGCAGAGACGTGGACTGGTTGCCCAGCGAGTTGGTGACGTGGATGACGACCCGGTCGCCGACATTGCAGGTGATCTGGGGGATTGGCCACTGCCCGTTGATGCCTATCGTAGGCCGGTCGAAGGCACCGTCCGGGTTGGCTGTGACCCAGGCAACGTCGAAGTCGTAGGTCACTGTAGCAGCTTCTGCCAGGGTCGAGAATGCCGACAGCCATGCCGCCGAGGCGACGAGCAGGCTTTTCTTGAAGGCCATGTTTGGTGAAGGTTGTGGTCTCGTCCGCAAGTACAGACAGTCTCGCTCAGCAAGCGGAGGGAGGGATCAATGATGAGTTAAGAGCATTGAGGGTATGTCTGATACTTGCATGCACATTACTTGTTGGTCGGACGGGGTTACCCACATGGATACATACGACTTGCTCCTTAGCCTTGGTGTCGAGGCCGCCCCCGCTGTCATGCCGTCCCAGTACCTAGCACGTAGCCATTATCAATTTCATCGCTGCCACGTCCAAGAACAGACCCGAGGTCGGCTCAGGCCAGGACGCCCCTTGGCCCAATGTGGCAGGCCTCGTTTCGCCTTCCTTGGTTCTTCCGTTTCTCTCCCTCTCTCCCTCTCTCCTCCCTCCCGGGTCGCACCAGAGAAGATGGCGAGGAAAAATTATCTTATCAATCAGTCAGATGGACAGGGATGCTGCACGAGGGTTCACGCTAACGACTTTTACCGCTGTTTTTTTATCTGATCCGAGCAAAAAGGGGGGTCAGTTTCTGTGTGCTGTGTGCATCGGACGCCTCTGGCTGGTTTTTCTCGCTTCCCGCCAACCACCACCAAGGCCCAGATGGGTTGATTCTGGTTCGATGACTGGGCACACATTACCTGGTCTATTGTAGAGACCGCCTATTGGTGGCTTGATTCGAACGGATCACACGCCTGCTTTTGGCGAAGGCGCACTTGCAGAGACTCGCTAGCTCTTAGCTGAACCTCTGAACCGGAACAGCTTCCACGGCCGATCGTCCCATCCGATATATCCACCCATTCATCCACCGTCGATAATTTTTTTTCTCTGTAGTTGTTTTTTGAGATACCCACCAGACAGCCAGAATCGCCTCGCTGACAGGCAATGCACCATGCTATAGCTCAGCTCGTTGACAGAAGAAACAACAACAACAGAAAATGAGTCTCCGGCGATACTTCCCGTCTCGTATTGACTGACGGTGGACCCTGAATAATGCCTGATGGATCTGCAGCGCACTAGCGAGCTAAGCTCATGGGTCATTGATGGGTGAAAGGCTTGGAAAAAGCTTGACACCGGTCTCGACTCCCGACGCTCGCCCAGAGGGTTGGGGAACAGAGGGCCTCGGTTACAGCCAGGACCACTCAGTTCGTGCATGGCGCCCCCAGTTGTTCATCTTGACATTTTTCCGAATGTGTTGATTATAGTATGCCAGTCAGTCACTGTATCTCCCTGCTCTTGAAGGTTCACCAACCAGTAACCTGCCATGTGTTACATCACCTAAATACCAAAGTAGAGTCCTGTTTCTTGCATCACCTGTTTCCTGTTTTTATCGCCATCCCCCTCGAGCCCCCAACCCAAATTCAAAGCTGCCCAATACTGGGGCAGGATCAGGAAAATTCCAGCCCTCCCCCCGGCCCTCTTATAGTCGACGGCGCTTCTTCAAAAGGGCCTTAACCCGGCCGCAACCGGAGACTGGAACATTAGCCTACGCGACGGCTCGTTTCCAGACATTCGATCCAAGCCCTGGCTTCGTTTTCTGCCCCACTCCCTCGCGTTATCTGATCCCAGCTGGTTAATCAGATCGGCAGATAATCAATGCTCACCACCCCCTCCCCCCTTCCTTCATCATATATGTTATCTCTTTGCTCTCTTCGTAGTTCTAGCTCTATTGCCCTGGTATCGTCTATCATCGCTTGCGTCAAACCCCTGGATTATTGCACAGTCTCTCTACTGAGAGCAACCAGTCAAGATGCCGGATGTCTTTGCTGTTCCCGTCTTCGTCATCGTAAGTCTTTCTTCTTTCGAGATGGTCACATAGGCGGGCTTTTTACAAGCAGCAGGACCAAATTGAGCTTGGGAAACCCACTCTAAACTTCTGTAATCAGGTGTTCCGAGAGGCCATCGAAACAGTCATTATCGTATCGGTGCTGTTGGCCTTCCTGAAGCAAACCCTTGCTGGACCAGGACGAGATGACCGGGTCTACAAAAAGCTCATCAAGCAGGTTTGGATGGGAGTGGGATTGGGACTGCTCATCTGCTTCATTGTCGCTGGCGGTTTGATCGGGACCTTCTATACCGTTGGCCACGATGCGTGGCAGTCGTCCGAGTACAACTATGAGGGCGCATTCGCTCTTGTGGCAGTTGCTATCATCACCCCACTAGGCGTCGGGCTCCTCCGAATTGGCAAGATGCAAGACAAATGGCGCGTCAAGCTGGCGAAATCCCTGGAGGCTCCCATTAGCACGACTGGCTCCAAGGCGGGCTGGCTCAAGCGCTTCGCCGAGAAGTACGCTATGTTCTTCCTGCCCTTCATCACGGTCATCAGAGAAGGTGTCGAGGCCATCGTCTTCATTGCTGGTGTAAGTCTTACCACCCGAGCTCGCGATTGCGTCTGCAATTAAGATCCCGAATGCGTCGAACATCATGGCTGATCCGTATATCTTAGGTTACTTTCTCTGCTCCTGCTACAGCTGTTCCTCTCCCGGTTGTCGTCGGCTTAGCTGCTGGCATACTCGTCGGTTATTTGCTGTACAAGTAAGTCTGACTCGTATTCGTCCCATTGACCCGTGCCGAATAAGCCATACTAATGTTGCCTGGCGTACAGAGGAGGAGTTACGGCAAAGCTGCAATACTTTTTGGTTGCTGCCACGTGTCTGTTATACCTCGTCGCTGCCGGGCTTTTCTCCCGTGCCATCTGGTATCTGGAACAACAGAAGTGGAACAATATCATCGGAGGCGATGCCGCCGAACTGGGCGTTGGTGCGGGAAGTTACGACATCTCCAAGTCGGTCTGGCACGTGGACTGCTGCAGCCCCGAGTTCAACGGCGGCGGCGGCTGGGCTGTCTTTAATGCCATTCTTGGATGGACCAACTCGGCCACCTACGGCTCGGTCATAGCATACAACGTATACTGGATTTTCGTCATGGCGATGTTTGTTACGCTCAGGTATAAGGAGACCAAGGGACATTGGCCATTGATGAAGGCGAAGAAGGGACACGTCGATTCCATCGATCAAGCTAGTGTTGAACCCAAGGTCTCGTAAGAGATGGCGATTTAAAAGTTACGATTGATGGATCTGCATAGCAGAGCGGATATATCAGTAGCATGTTGGGAGTAATGTAGAGTCAAGTCATGAAGCTCATGAGAAAAGCATGTAGCGTCGTTGGTTTTCTGATTTTTGGGCGGGTTTGCCATAATTCACATCAGTGTTGGAAATGATGAGTAAAGACAAAACATAGGCACTTACAAAGTGGGTACTTAGCATGGACTTCAAGATTTTCATAGTGCATGCTATGAGTTTGAATATCTTCAACTTAGGGAAGTGGCGAGTCTGGACAGTAAGGAGTTACTTATACTTCTCTCACGACAGATGCCCCACCAAACCCATCGACCAATTAATTGGTTAGGTTAGTGGGTTCCCTCTTCCGCCGACCGCCATGGACGGACAGCGCGGGCAGGCTAAGACTAACGGGCCCCGAAATGCTTCGATCTTCTTTCCTCCAGCAACCGGACGATGGTATTATTCCGGACAGGTAGCCACTGACCGGGGAAGACGCATCTGCCCAAGACAAACCAGGTCCGCTCTACCTTTTATCACAGACAAGCGCACGATTCTGGTGATTGCCCATCCTACTGGAGGACTGCGAAATCTTACGCGGATTGTGGGAAGACGTCATCCTGTCGCCTGTCGCCTGTCGCCTGTCGACTCGTGGGGAGTTTCAAGCAGTAGACGACATCTTGCGCTGATGCCGCCCCGAAACCTCGCTGTTCTGAAGGGACTTCCACACAATGGAGACAGGCCAGAAGATGGACGGGCCTGTCGCATCTGCAGACGGGGATCCCTCCTCCGACCCATCACCACAGGCAGCAGCAGCAGAGCAACAGCTGCTGCCTAAGGTGGTGGATATTGCGAAAGCCGGAGACCTCATCCTGGACGTGACTTTCGAGAACTCCAAAGCCACCGTCAAGGCCGCGCGAAAGCAGCAGGCCTCTTCAAAAACAAGCGCCGCCGGCGGTCATCAGTCGTCCGCCCCCGGGGCAGGTGGTCGTGCTCCCAAGACCAAACTGCGTCTGGGCTTCCGTGTCGAGGCCGGCGTGCTGCGGAAGCAGTCCCAGTACTTCGACCGGCTCCTCAGCGATATGCGTTTCCAAGAGGCTAAAACCATCACCGCGGCGCTGGAGGCTCTGACGCTGCGGAACGTCAAGCCTGCCGATGCCGACGTCGGCGACCTCCCCTGGATCCAGGTGATAGACGACGATGATGCCACGCACTACGCATATCGCGACAAGGTCTTTGCTGATCTTCTGAGGATCTTGCACGGCAAGGAAACTGCCGCTTCCTCTTCCGCCGCCACTTCTGTCCCCGCTCCCGCTACTGCTCCCGCTGCTACTGCCTCTAAGACGGCAGCGCCGGCAGCGCCACAGACACCCCTTGTAACGCTGGACTTTGTCACCGCCCTCGCGGTCCTCGCCGACCGCTTCGACTGCGCCGCGTCCGTGGCCAAGTCGCTGAAGTCTCCGGGGGGTCTCAAGTTCAAGTGGCCGCTCACCCAGCGCAAGCAGCCACTCTCGGGCAACGGCGGCGGCGAGGAGGGCAAGATGAGCCGGCAAACGGAGAGCGTCCTGCGCCAGAAGATCTTGGTCTCGTATCTACTGGACCAGCCCCCTAGGTTCCTGGCGGCGACTCGCGAGCTCATCATGAACGGCTCGTGCAAGTGGTCGGCCTTCCCGGACCCTAACGCGGACGCTGACGAGGAGGCATGGTGGTATTTGCAGGATGAACTTGAGCGTGAGTCTATTTACGTATACCTATCCCCTGGTCTTTGCTACCCTTTAACCCATGCCCATATGCATACTTGTAGTTGATATTTGATTAACAACGGAGAAAACAGAGGAGCTACAATACCGCCGCGAATGCATCCTGAACACCCTCGCCTCCATCCCGCGCCACTTTCTGGCTCTGTACTCTTCACGCACACGGCAGTGTAAGCTAGGCTACGATACGAGCGCCGCCTGCGACTCGTACCAGCTGGGCGAGATGTTCAAGTTCTTCGTCAACAAGAATTTGCTCTTCCTCGTCGACTTCTCCCCCGGCTCGCTAGATCGCATCGCCGACACGTCGCTGATGCCCGTCGAGGGCATCCTCGCCGCCTTGAAGCAGGTCCCCAGCTACCAAATCGACACGCACCACCGCAACTGCGGCCTGCGCACCCGCATGCTGCCCGTCCTCGAGTTCGTCACGGCCCTGCTGTCGGCCAACTCCATCCCCGTCGCCCGCGCGGCCTGGAAACAGAGCCAGCAAGCCACGGCCTGGTTTTCGCAGGCGAAGTCCGCGGCCGCTGCAGAGGAGAAAAGACTCAAGTTTGATTCATCTAGCGACGGTGATGACGGCGGGGACGGCTCATCGCCACCGGGTACGTTCCGTTTCACCCGCACCGTGGCCAGCGACCCCCGGCTCCGGTTCGAGCACGCACTGGGCGCGGACCAGTTCGCTCGCGATGTCTTTACGGCTCCGGCTTGGAACTGGACGGCGGATCAGGATGCGCCGCCCATTCCCTCGGGTTTTGGGAGGACGCCGAATCTTAGGATGATGTACAGGTAGTAGTGAACATGAAGAGGTGTGGTTATTATTGCCTTGTGTCGTCGAAAGTAACCCAATCATAGACACATATTTACATATATAAAATATAAGCTGTGGAGTATTGGTTTTGCTCTGTACAGATTCTCGAATTCAATTCCCTGGTCAGACCAGCAGCACGAAGAGATATGGATACGTTTGGTGGTGACAAAGCATCTTCTCTTCTTTCTGGACGTAAACGTTCCCAGCTCTCCGACATATCTCTGCTACACACAGTTGTTGGCACGCGGCGCTCTACTTTGCAATTATCGCTATTGGCGCCCAAGTAATAATACTGTGGGCAATGGGACGAACGGCTATAAGCGTACCAACTAAAGGGAACCTCTGTAAAAGATGCTTTAAACTTAGCACACATTTCACTTCAATTTCAAGGGACATCGTTACGAGGTTAATTTAACTTTGTTTGGATTCTTCTCTTCGACAAATGCCTTACTTAGCAGGTCGTGAGGTATTTATTATCTATCTTTGCAATCTCCTCGACGCCTCCTGAGGTGGGTTTCGCTCAGTAGGCCGGAGGCTGTAGTCAATGATCTTGACGCAACAGCGTGTTGTCCTCCACCGTTCGTTTCGTCCCCTATTCGTTCCTGCAACATACATCCCTTCTCTCTCTCTCTCTCTCTCTCTCGCCCCGACAGTGGGCTATTGTACAACAAAGTAGCTATTGCACATCTGGGTTTTTTGTTCTTCCAAAAGGAGTGTCCAAGACGCCTCGCAATAGGTGGTATCCCATCCAGCTCCGTAAATGCCTATTTCCCAGTAAAAGAACTTTTGATAGGCGTAAACAGTGCTAAACGCTTTCCGAAAACATGTGTATGAGGGGGCTCCCAGGTCTAGGTCGTATCCTGCCCCCGATATGAGCGCCGATCTCGGCTTCATTTCTATGTACCCGTCCAACACCTGAGCAATCGCCAAGAAATGCAGCGTATCCGTGGTCGTATGTGCAGAGAGGCTCTCGAAGCACTCATACGGATTAAACTCTAAACATTGAATAAATAAACAATAGTCGACTGGCCCCAAAGAGTGGGCGCAGAAGTGTGAGGGTCGCAACCCCGGCATAAGGAGCGTGGGGAGTGACGCAGTTGGGTATCTTGCGCATCAAAAATCAGGATTAAAATCAAAATATATCATCATCGTAATGAACGTGAATGACGAAAGTCGTCGTAGTTCGTGGTCGTAATCGGTACAGGCTGCTCCATCACTTTCGGAGAACCCGGCCGGCCAGGCTCCGCCAAAAGCTCTGAGCCCGTCTGTCCGTAAGTTCGGCGTTGGGGATCATGACCTCGTCGCGAGCCATGGGCCCAACGATGTCTTCGTCGCCTCGGTCCGGGAATTTGCCCTCAGCATCCATGCGTGGCAGCGTCGTGAGGACAGCCCTGTCGTAGTTGGACAAGGCAGATGCAGCGCCGGTGGAGAGAACTGCGTCCGCGAGCTCATCAAGCTCCAGCCGCCAGGCGGCATCGATTTCGGCCCACTTCTCTTCGGTCATGGCATAAGTCTTCGAAGTAGTGCCGTAGTGCTCACCCGTGCGTGCCAAGTGTTTGGTGTAGTTGACACGAGCCGTGTCCCAATCGTCCTTCAATTGGCGCAAAGCGTCGAGAGTAAACTCGGAAGGCTTGTATGGCTGAGGCTCGATAGTGAAGTTGGCATGTCCAAGGCGGTCTGACCAAGCATCGGGCGCCGGGATATGCGGTAGCTCTGCGGACAATACAATCCTGTGGAAAGAGGAGTACGATGCCTTGGCGCTAAGCGAAGGAGACAGGTCAAGATCTGATTCTGGTTCCATGAGGGGCGAAGAGACGATGGTAGGCGACTCGAGCGGCGAGGGTGCAGCCGTTGAAGAGGTGGAGGCATCATTCATATAAGGTGGCAACAGCGGTGTTGTTGCAAGAGCACGTTGTCGCTCAATATCGGGGCCGACGCTGCTTCGCTTCTCAGCATCGGTTGAGTGCGAGGGGGAGACGCTGTCGCTGCTCTCATAGAAAGAGAGAGCAGGTGTCGAGGTCGGGGGAGGACCAAGCTCTTGAGTACGATCACGTGGGAACCGGCTTGTAGTCGAAAGCGACGAAGATCGACTGGTGCTGGACGCCGTTCTGGAGAAAGCAGGGCGCAGATCGAAGCCAAAGTCGGATACAGGCGACTGCGTAGCGCTTGCCTTTCTCTTCGACTTCCAACGCGTCAGAGGGGGGAATCGTGACCCGATGCGCTGGCTCAAGCCAGAGAATGGAGATTCGGGACGACTTTGACGCTTCTTGGAGACCTTGAGAGTAGAGTTGAAGTCGCTGTCGCTGAGAAATCCAATATCATACTCGAAGTTTCCAGAGGAAGCGTATATATCGGTGGCACTTTGGACCAAGTCTGCATCTTGGTGGATACATGGCTCGTCACCTGCGCGACGAAGTGTTAGTAACCAGATTAGAAGACGGCGGCCAACAACTAGCAAGACTTACAGAGGCAGTTGTACAGGTCGAAGTGATCCGATGCACAATCGTCCGAGTTGTAGAGAGAGTCGCAATCGGAAAACTGGGGCTCCAGCGGCTCTTCCTGGACGTCGGGAAGGACCCAGTTGCCGGCACCAGCTTTTTGCGACAGCTGCGTAGGAGACGAGGGGCCTTCAGAGGTGGCCGGGGTGGAGAGGTCGAAGGAGGAGCTGGAGCTGGAGCCTCGCACATGGCCACGCGAAAAGGGCGGGGTCACGGGCGTGGGAAAATCGGGCGAAGAGACATCTGCGATGGAGGCGGCGTAGATGTAGTCGCCGTCGAGATCGAACGGCGCATCCTCCAGCTTTTGGCGCTCCACGAGGAGTGGAAGCTGCAACGGCCGCAACTTGGACGCCATTTCTCGTGGCTGTGGCGTGGGATGGTGGTGCAGCACAGCCAGGTGCGACGGTCGACGCTGGGTGTCTGCTGCTGGTGATAAAGCAGAGGCGAAGAACGAGCGCCGGGGTGGTCGTTTCGATGTCCTTGTAACAAGGAATGCGTCGACGTTTTGTTTTTATTTGCGCGGGCCGGGGTTGGTGGGGTGGGAAGGTTGGGTGATAATACGTCAGTTTGGGGGTGAGAGTGAGTGATCTTCCCTGCCTCTCTCGATTCCTTTTTCCTAATCTCGCTTGGAAAGAGAGAGAGAGAAAAAAGTCTTGGTAGTGGGTTGTTGGTTTCGGTAGTGTAAGCAAGCAAGCGATGGTAACGATTGCGGTATGCACTTTGTAATTGTTCTTCCCCGGGCTGCACGAGGTCACGTCGGCATCCTTATAATGAATGATAGATAGCCGCTTGCTGCTTTGCTTCTTCAAGAGAGAGAGAGAAAGTGAGCGCTGCCTGTCTCTGGCTGGTCTGATTTTCAATCGGTTGCTTGGCGCCTGCCGCTTCCCTCTGGGCCAATGCACGCCCGTTTGATCAAGTAACCGGTCACCGCCAGTACATACGTGGACAGCAAGATTCCTACCCTATCGTCACGCAGTCGGTTGCACCCGTCCAGTCCACGTGTACCGAAGCCTGAAGGTTAGGTAGCTCTCACTAACAGGAAGGCCGTATGTAGGTATGTAAAGCCGGCAGCAGTGCTGTGGGGTAGTTCGTAGCTTCGTTGGGCGCGCGCGCTTGCAAGAGATGCAGAGGAAAAGAGAGGTCTGGAAAAATGGTGTGTTGTTTCCTCCGCAGGAAATCGCTCTGGGCCAATCAATTCGGGTCGAGGTGGTCCAATCCAGACGGGAGGTGGTTGAAGAAGCTCCAAGTGCGGTCACGTTGTAAACTGCCAGTGGTCCAGGGCAGGGTATTACTGGGCTGTACTGCTGCAGTGCATGAGACGATGGCTAGGATGGGAGGGCAACGAAACCGAGGCCAATAGCGAACGTGAACGCGGTCTTGCAGTGTGGTATATGTATTCCAGGATACTGCAGGATGTTGCTGAACGATCAAGAGCAAAAAGATTGTGGTTGACAGCGAATATGAATGTTGGGCAGGTAGTACATGCGAGAGGAGGACAAGAAGGGGAAGGGGAGAAAAGGGTTGCTTCTCGCTCGTCTATCTATGGGATGGGGTGGGGAGCATACGATACGGTGGGCTGCTTCTGCCATGCCATGCTATGCTATAAGTAAGTACACACACGCACACACGGGACCCAAAGAGGTAAGTACCTTGGGCTATGTACAGTCCATGGCATGGCGGGCAGGCGGGCAGGGACTGGACTGGGGTATTGGCCGCATAGGTCTGGAAGTGGTGCGTGCGGTTGTGGACGTCCTGTCCTCTCGTTTCCAAGCTTCCACTTTGAGCATGGCAGGCCTTCCATCCCATCAAATCTATCTCGGCCATCCATGCATCATCCATACTGTACGGACGGTATGTAGGTACTTACGTATTGCTGCTCGCAAATATTAAAATAAAATAAAAAACAGCGGCACGGGGAGCGAGGAAACAAAACGAAACGAACCACCGCCCTCGCCTTCTATTCCGTCAATTTTTACTGCCCAATCGCACTACAGGGACTAGGACCTACCTTACTGTACAGTGCCGTGGGCGAGGCCACTAGGCTTCTTAATTAAGAAACGCGACCCGGGGGGATACGTCCACCCGACTCACGTTACCATATGTAGAGAGTAGGTCGAATGGGCACCAGCTCTGTCTAGTGAGTGGTAGTCTACTTTTCGGTCGCTTGGGAACGTGTCGGCATGGATGGAGCAGCGAAAGGGTGCTACTGAGGGACAATCCATGTACCCAGTAGCTGGCCAGGTACTAAAGTCTACCGGACCGCTCACAGGGTCGTTCCCCGTCAGGGATGAGTGGGCAAAGAGGTGGGATGGCAGTTCCAATGCTGCACCAAGTAGCGATGGCAGCACGGGTGGCCTGTGTGGCTGGCGGGTGGGCTCCCTGACTCGCCCGGGGGTCTGTTCGTGACTCTCTCTTCCCTCCCTGCTCTTCCACTCTATCCCCCCTAAAAGAGCTCAAAGCTCACGGACAGAAACTCGGTGGGAGTGAGTTAAAAAAAAATTCTACGGAGTATGAAGAGAGTCGTCGACTTCTGTCGTCCAATCCAATGCCTCCTCCGTTCTAGTAAGGTGTGTGCCTATGACATATAGCCTGCACATCCTCTGCCACTATAGCCTTTACCGTCAGCGATAGCGTCGATGGCTCTATCAAAGCTTCTTCTGTCTTACACACTTTCTCAGCAGCAGACATCGATGATGTGCATGTAGGTAGCCCAACAGCATTTTGGTGAAATTGCCCAAAAACTCAATGGCGGCATTCTTTACAATCCCCTACCCAACCACAGACCGAGGGGACCATACGCTAGTGTGTGTTCTTGAATTATTCCAGAGGGCCATTCCCATGAATCCAATAATTCAACCCGGCCGCCGGGACGCTTCCGCCGACAAGGGAAGGAATGAGGGTGCAAGCCTTTTGGTGCATCAAAGTGCTCAATGTAGGGATAGATGATGCGATTATGCGGGCATGGCCTGCATGGGGAGCCTGTTGCTTCGCGGTAGAGCGATATGTAGAGAAGAACCTGGGGGTGGGCGCCCAGTGAACAAGGCTTTTCGCAAGCATCTTCCATTTGCTTCTCCCAGATAGCCTTGCATCAACCCGCTGTTGTCCGACCTCCTCTGCTCCTCTCTGCTCCTCTCTCGTCGAATCAGCATCTATTTCAAGGGTACTTCACCGGCTGACCTTCACCTACACTCTCCTATCCTCTGGTCGGTCAAGAGATACGGTCTCCATCCAGAAATTCTTCCACGCTGTGCCACGGCACTGGCCAGAGGGGTGCCATTGCTGTTGCTGCGCTTTGCTTGTTTCTGGCTTAGCATGGCAGACGGTCACCTCACTTTGCTGGCTAAGATCCTTTCACCTTTCTTTTGTCTCTTCCATGTCATCCATCGTCTGCAGGGGTTCGAGCTCCATCCTTTCTCGCTCTTTCAAGCAGATGGAGCAAACGAGCCAGTCGGGATGCAACTCCGTCAGTCCCGCCAGCCGTTTGTCTTGCTTACACATGAACCCGAGCTGGAATTGGCCCCACCGTATTACCACGGAAGACAGAGCCCAGCATGAATGTCTTTGCACTGTCATCAGATGCCAGCTGCTGATGGCCCTGGTTGCTCATGGATGGCACTGATGAGAACACTCCGGTTCGAAGACTCGGGGCTTGTTACACCATTATAGTGCCAGCCGTAGAGGTCCACGATGGAAGATACTCTACCGATTGTAACATGGTGAAACATATGTATCTACGTTGGGATATAATCCAGGTGGCTGGTAGCGCAGGAACAACAAACAACCATAACGAGAGACATTGATCTCAAAGTTGTGAGAAATCACGTGCCTCACACAATGGCTCGCTCAACTGCCAGATACAGACTACAGCTGAGGTCCTCCTCCCCTCCACGAACTGGATGCATGCATGCTCAGACGGTAGTGCACCTCAGCACTTGGAGTAGGCCATTCTTTCGCAATTGCCGCATAACATAGGGTTGAAGTCGACCAGAAGAAAGAAAAAAAGCCTCTTCTCTCCGATGGCATAAAGGCCGACGAGGGGGGGGGCAGAGCCTTACGTACCTCAGCAGCAGAGTCTTCTCGTGTGCTGGCAAGTTCCACTATCCCAATGCCCGGCGCAGGTTACCTATTCGAGATAAACGCCCGTATCCGATGGGGTGGTTTTTCTGGGACTAGTTGGCCTGGACTCTCGACTCTATGGGATCCCTGTGTTTTCTTCACCGGCGTTCATGGAGGAAGTCTTTCGATAACAATATTGATATCTCAGTCTATCGGTTTCCGAGGAGACACACTACGGGCAGAGGGCTAGATACAAGTCGGTAGCTAAAGGTTTGCAGCTATCAAACCTATCAGTTTTTCAATCAGTGCCAGTAAGCAGAGATGCGGACTCGTATGCGGGTGGGCAAATCCATCAGGGTTCTGAGCTCGGCGCAATTAAGCAAGGTGCAGAAAATGCCCTCGGAAAATGAATACGATGCTATTATTATGGCAAGCCACAAATTGCGGATAGCCACATTGTGGACCGGACGGGATGCCAAGGCCAGTGGCAGCGCCACTGATGACATCGGCGTTCGCAGCAACTTTCAGGTTGAGCAGGTCAATCGACGAGGGCTGCATCTCGACTTCCTCGTTGTTTCAAACAAGAGTTGGAGAAACCCTGCAGGCGATCCTAACGTCTGGCGCAGAACATGTTTTTCCTGCCGTTGTTATTTGCTTTTTCTTCTTCTTTTGATCGTCTGCGATGGGGACCGTTGTATTCTGTCTGGGCGCAAAAAAACTTAAAAACCTTGAAGTATCCTGGTCTTGTGTTGCAATCGAGACGCGATCAGACGGACGTGGTGGGATGATTCACATTACCAGTAGTCTCCTGTGGTGATGTGGTGATGTGACTTGTGCAGTTGTGTTGGAATTGAGTTTGCGGCCAATTAACATCCTTCTGACGCCACGTGCATGCTGCTAACAATACCACCATGGCCTGTACTGCCCTGCCTATTCTGCTCAACCCCAACGCGACGGTCACATATCATCTACAGCCGAGGTTATCGGCACAGGCATTTCAGCCCATTTATCAACTATCTAACTTCCACCTTGGCTCCTGCGTTGGTTTCAGGCGAGAGGCGGAGCGCATCGATTGACTTTTCATCACATTACCCAAGGGTCTGAAAACTCCAAACCCAAGAGACCCCGACCCGAGGAGGGTGCGAGTGCGGTCGTCCCATGTCCTGTCATTTGTTGTTCCTTGTGGTCGATGAGTTATCGTTCTGGTTCTACGGCGGGCAGTCCCGCAGAAACTGTCGATACCCTCCCGCGGGCAACTAATCTGAAGCTGCGCCGTTTCGCAAATCTCATGCATCCGGGCTGACGACTGGCCCTGAGGAAGCCAGAGGCCGTAGTGCATTCGCAAGCTTCTTTTATGTCGTTGTCCTCATCCGTGCCGGCCACCAGTGGATGGATGTCATGGGTCCTATTGGTCGGTGCTCACGGCGACGCTTCACGCTGCCAAGAGAGTGCAGTTTTGCATCATGGATCGGCTGGATGGCAGGCGCGCATGCACGAATGCTGCCTGGCTCGACAAGAAGAACTGCGTGTTGATTGTTGATTATATCCGCATGGCTTGTCGAATAGACAGGCTACCCGGCGCTAAGGTTCGAAGCAGCGGCCTGCCAATGGTGGATGGTCATGGCCGCGCCCTCGATGCTGACTACATGAGGCAGTCGGAAACCACCAGCGGCCTTCCAATCAACGGTGCCACGCCATCCGTCACCCACCGGGTGGCTGCTGATCAGTTCGGCTCTGTTGCATAGCTGGGGTCTGGGGTAGATGAAGGCGGACAGACTACTTGTCGATTCGACTGTGCCTCGTCACACGAACCAGAGACATGCTGCTGTTCGCCTAGGGCACCATCTTGGACCGGCAAGTCGATTCGACTCTCCATCCATCACGAACCTCTGCCCACTGCTCAACCACGAAGAAAGCGACCGAAAATAGCGCCACGGTATGCATAGTGCATGGTGAGGATCACGAGTGCCATCCATGCTCGATTGGTCGGTTCGGTGGTGAGGCTTACAGTGCGGGACGGGAATGCTCGGTACGGTACCTCTATCTACCGTCCGAGCTTGTAGGTCCAGTCGGTCTAGATAACTCATGTGACAAGTCACTCAATGGCTCGCCTGACTAATGGCTTATGAGTTGTTGCTGCAGATTCCAATCACCACACTGCACTCACTCGTCCCATCATCGCATCATGCCTGTGCGCCTTTCCCCTGATCAGTGAGGGACCATTCGCATAGAGGATGGCATGTCACCTGCATACCTTGTATGCGCATAAATCATTGCGTTTATTGAATGCGCGGGACGATATTATTAGGATGTACCCGAGAAAACGGGCGCACCCATCAGAATTGCTTTTCTGGTTCAGCCCGCGCGACTGGGAAGGGGTTTGACGGATATCCATGTTTGTTACGATGTACTTCCTGTTCCCATTGTACGGGCATTGGAGGTATGTAGGCAAATGTAGCTGGGAAGCTTATTCGTCCCTTTCCCCCTTCGACACTGAGCCCGGGACCTGTCCTTGGTACCTGCATTAGCCGGAAGCTTCACGCAATTTTTCCTTCAGCTATCCCTTCCGGACTGACGCAAGCGAACAAATGCTACAGCTCCTTACATACAACCAGTAGGGCCAACTTCCGGGAACCATTGGATCAGCGATGCGATGCGATGGACAGTTACAGGCGTAGACTGATGGAAAAATTACGTACAGTGTTTCCAAAGCATCTTCTATCGTCGATGCGTCTGACTAAGGACCGATTGGGACTAGATGGGGCCAGTCTTCTTGTCGGCATTTCCTTGTCCCTTGCTGCTGGTGCTGCTGCTGCTAGAGAGAAAAGCTCCGACCCGACCGAGTGAACTGAACTTTGCTCTGCTCGCAGCAATTCCACCTTGAATTCCACCCTCAATTCCACATTCCTCTCCCAGCTGTGACGGACGATCCGGCTCCACTCGGCTGGAAGCCCGGTTGGCCTGGTTGGCCGGCTCAGTTGCCAGGCTTCCCAAAGTTGCCTTCTCCATCCATGCCACTGTCGCAATAGGATGGAGGGACTAAAGAGCAGACGCGACAGGGAATAGCGAAGAAATTTTCGCTTTCTAGACCAAAGCGGGATTGGGCTATGCGGTCATCGTCCATCCTCTGGCCCAAGCTGCGCTCGCTGGTAGGCAGGTGACACAAATCGCCCAAGCACAAGATTAAAAGAAAGCTATGATGACATGACGTCCCTTCCGGGTTGCCCTTGGTGCTTTGGTGCCCAGGCTATTCGACGAACCGAGAGCACCGAGTCCCATCAAACCTCTTCAGCCATTACACATTGGGCCGAGGGCTCCAAAAACGCTTGCGCGTCCCGGCCCTCCAGGCAGACTGGCGATGGAGCTTGAAGCACAGCGGCTGAGCAACTGGCTCCCGCCTGCGCCGCATTGCTGCCGTGCCTCTCCCTTCCCACTCCCTTGTGGGGAGACGGAACACGAGCGGCCGCGGTCGCTGGACCGCCGGGCACGGCACCTGGTAAGGCTCGATGCTCAGAGCTCATACGAAATAGCTACCGACAAATCAATACACATACCACGGCAGTATGAAGAGATATGCACTCTCCGATTAGTCTAGCTCTCACCTCATTTTCGAGTCTGCCGGCTCACCATGGGCTGTACATTCCGTCCACCAATCAGCCGTATATATGTACTCGAATATATACGCGCCATGTCGCCACTAGTAAGCCGGAAGCATGACGAGCTGCAAGCCCATTGGAATCTTCTTGTTGGACGGTTGTGCTGTCATGTTCGCTCTATGAAGCTGTCATGGCACGTACAGGCACACAGCGTCCGGGTGCCAGTTTGATCTGACCAATTGACCAAGGACTAGGTGGTAAACTTACCTTACTACTTGTTCTCTTGACGAACCGTTCGCTGCTACCGCCATCTCTCCAGGGGAGGACTCTGGGCGGCAGGAGGCTGCGAATAGGTTCCTTTCACCGGTTCCGACTCGATACAAAGGTGACAAGAGCCAGCGGTGACACAGAACGTGCGGGACAGCCAAAGGGCTAGACCTGCAGAGCGGCCTTGCGACGCCGATCAGCGAAAGCTTACTTGCTTGGCTCGAGGAAGGCGCATCGCAATGCATCTGTTCGAGTCAAACTAATGATGAAAATTGATGACGGAATCCAGGGCTCACGGCGAGCTGTTCCAATTGATAGCCCGTGGTATTTGCTTTCCCTTGCCGGCAATCTGCCCGCACCCCTTGGCACCCGACAAGCAGCCTAATCATGTTCGCTACCGGCAGCCGAGGATGCCTTCCGCCAGGATGCTACTGCGGCTGTGTCATATGTCTACATTTCCCCGGGTCTCTTCTCATTGGGCGATAGCGTACTGCAACCCGCCTTTGATTCTGCCGTGATACTCGACGGCGCAACCAATGCCTCGGTACAGAGCCCAGCGCGAGATGAGGACGGCAGTGCAGGCAAGCAATTGACTTTTGACTATGGCCTAGCCGGCCTCGAGGTCAAAAGTCAATCGGTTATCAATATCAGATCAAGGATCGTGCCACGCGGGGAGCCGGGTCTTTGTGTAGCCCCTTCGCAGAGTTTGACCTGACCTGAACTCTGTTCAGTGACTCTAACCCAACCTTCCTTTCCCACGTGTGTTGAAGGTCGCAATGGTCGATGGCCTGGCTGGTAAGTGCGAGGCAGGAACACACGACACATCACAAAGCCATCTGGACTACACCACCGTCGCCACACCACGCTGGCTCCTCCCGTGCTCCCGACCCTCCATCATGGCCGGGGGGGCGTTGAGAAATGACATAATCTCTCCAATAACAGCGCAGCGCCACCCTCCGCTGTGGCCCTTCACACCATCACAATGGCTTTCTCATCAACTTATCGTCGGCGCTCATTCAGGAACGTTCCCTGCTGTCCTGCAGTCAGCAAACCCGCTTCTGTTGGAGGACCGAGAAGAGAAATTTTCTTACCTTGGAGCTGGGTATTTTCTCTCTCCTCTACCCATCGCAGAGGGCGACGCTAATGCAAGGTACTGAGCAGAGTTTTGCTCCTGGGATGGTGTTGCACAGCCCTACTGGATCCTTCTGTCTTTGCGATTGCATTCTGATTGGCAGAGCCCAGACCTCCCCCGTCGGGGAATCACCAGCTCACCCTCGTTCGTTCTGAGTCTGATTATGATTATGATTATGATTATGATTCTGGCCCTCGCCCTCTTCCTGGCGACTTGTACGCCAAGGCGGGACTGCGTGGATGAGTGTGCCCGGTTCCTGCTGCTTGTGCATATCGACTCCACGATTTTGTTGAGTCGCCTTCTCGCGGGGTAATGTTGCCAAAAACAGCGCGCGCAGGACGATATTGGCAATAACCTGCGCGCGCAACAAGTATTGATTACTGCGAGGTTATTCCCCCGAAGAGCTCCGGTCACTGTTACGAGTGCAGGGGAGACCCAGCTGAATGCACGTAACCAGCGCGCCTTCCCCGCCGATCGGTGTGACGAAGCCGGCATGGGCTGCTTTGCATACCACCTATGTAGATAGGCAGCAAGCACATGTATGATGTTGCCGTTCAGGAACGGTGCGTGGGTGGTTGATTCGCATCGATGCGCCGCTTGACAAACAGCTCCGATTCGGTCTCACGTAGGTTAGGACATAGGGCAAAACTGTCGGTTGGCTCCTCCGGTGCCCGGCTAGAAGGTTGACCGTGGTTTCTGAAGGTTCTAGCCATCATCTAGAGCAAGGAAGTATTGATCCGATCTCTGGGCGACGACAACCGTTTCGTCCTAACGTGGATTGACTCGCGGGAACCGTTAGTAGCGCCCGGCTGGTTCCCACTTAGCGACGTCGGGGGCCCCAGTTCTTTTTCTTTTGTTTCGCTCAGTGTTTGCTCACTCGATCGCTGTATGGTTCGATACGCGCTTGCTATTAGTCTTTTGGATATATGAGTCGAGCTGGCAGCTTCTGGGCTATCACGGCCTGCTGAGTGGTCGTCGCCAGACCAGCCCGTTGGTTCTCGATTGACCAACTGCTTAGTTCGTTTAAGGGTCCTGGGGACGCCTCGGATGCCCTTCCTCCTATAGGTTAAGCAAGAGGAACCACACCCCGGCCCGGGCTTTGCCAAGTGACGACCGATAAGTGAATGATGCAGCGCTGGTGCCAGCGAATTCGACGGATCGTCTGACGGGGAACTGACTGGCAACGTTCACTATTCAAACCCCAGACGACGAGACGTGTGCGTTGGTTCGGATGACACATAGCTAATGCGCGATGCGTAGTCAGTCTGTTCCCTTGCTCCAGGGCGGCGTTCCTGGATGACATGCATGCCACCGGCCGGGTATAGCACGCGCAGAACGGTGGTGCGCAAGCTATGGGGGCAGGGGAGCAAGGGAGGGAGGAGTTGCCCTAAGGTGGAGACGCCTATACCTATAGACCCGTGTGACAATGATGTTCGTCCACATTACTTGGATGTAAGTACATATTTTGCCGCGCAGCAGCAGACTTGGTCAAGAAGGCCCCAACAAGACGTACATAACCCACTCCTCTCTGCGAAGTAACGTAATGCACGATGCAAATATTTTATTTTCCTGGAAAAGAAGCCCACTTTGTCCCGCATTGTCACTCCGATGTCTCCTCTAGCGTCGTGGCGTTGCTGTCTGTATGCCAGGGGTCCCCCTTCTTTGTCAATAAACGATTAGAGAAGCATATGTAATGGTAACGGCTACTAGGGCGAGCGGGCGGGCGGGCTTTTCTCTGTGTCTCCTCTATGCGCGACTAATCGACGTCGCCTACCCTTTAAGATCTTCAAGAAAATACCCCGGCATCGCCGGCGACCCGTTTTCTGAGCCTCTCCTCTCTCCTCGCATGCAGCCCTGTCAGGGCGTGACCGATCGTCAAGAGAGAAAGTGAAGAAAAAAAATGCCGCGGCCTGCCTGCCTAATCCACCCTTGGCGCTGGAAACTGCCTTCTCTCATGATGATGTGCCGGAAGATCCCTCGGAAGTGGTTTTTGGTAGTAGTCAGTAGCAGCGACAGTAGCAGTACTGTAACGCACACCCGCAGCTTGCTGCCAAGGGGAGGGGCTTCATGCGGACAAATCGATCGCTAAGGAGAAGAAGAAAAAAAAAGTCTGTGTCAAACTGGATCCCGCTATGGATAGTAAGCAGTAGGTGCATATGATACACATATGTAATGTACGTAGATGGAGAGCAGCAGCAGCCTTCGCCCAGGTCTAGATCGATCTTGGAGGAAGGGGAGCTTGCTGATCACCTGCACGCGCACGAGTTGAGTCCGGTGGTGATGCTGCTGAGTCAGGACTTGCACATGTGATGGCGTTTTCAGTCTTGACTTTTGCTTTGTTTTGTTGGGCGTGTGCTACTGCGCGAGGAGGCGTGTGGCGTGCGCTTTCTCTGTTGGTTCGACGTGCTGAGTGAGTGGTTCGTTCCCCTCCGGGCATCTGGGCATCGTGCCCTCCTTCCTGTTACAGTTCAGGTGTCCTTGGGTAAGCAGACACACATACTGTGGTTCTGATACCGGGTAGGGACGGTGACATAGACGCATCGCTGATGACGCTATCTCGACTGTGGCGAGTTTGGGAACGATACTTCCCTCCACTATTCTTCAGGTGAGCCAAAATCTCTGGGCCTGCGGAAAAAAGGGCACGCCAAAGCATGCCGCCGGAGAAAGAGACCCCAGCCTGTCTTGGAGATCGCCGACATCATCATCCCGGGCCAGCGCCGGCGCTGCCTACGATGCCGCGCGTGGGGTCTCGGCACGGAGAGATCATTTGTGGGCGCTATCCGGCGATGACAGCCTGTGGTATTCTGGCTCCGTTGCGGCCAAGATCCAGCCCCCTCGCCCTAGTCGAGCGCAGATGTAGGGGTGTTTTGAGAGCAGGGAGGAGAACAGGCCCAGGCGGCTGGAACCTGTTAGTTGAGGAGTCCTTGCGAACACCCGTCAAGGACCTTGGTGCCACTGGCATCCACGTTCGTGTTCACAATTCACTGCAGCTACGTCCGCCCCCAGACAACAAGATATGTCTCGCATCACAGGGCCGGGCCTGGCACATTTAAGAGGCTAGTATGGCAGATCTTGGGATATAATCTACTTAGGTAGTCATCAGTCATTCAGGAGATGATTAGTGTTTGTGTTTTTGGCATGTTATATGGCATTTATACATACATATGTGTACACACATTGACCTCGAACTCCGTACTTTGCAGATGCACACCAGTCCAACCCATCAACCATAGCCAACCGCAAGACCCAAACACCCAAGAGTAGAAAAGTGACAAAACATGGAGGCCATATCGAGCCCCTCTTGGCAAAAGTCTACCAAGCGGCAACATCATGGTACTCCTTTTCGGGAATCATGCGCCCCGTGACTTCGTCGCGACGAGACACGTGCTTGGCGACCATCTTGTTCGTCTTGGCGTCGAAGCAGCCGCTCGTGACCTTGCTGGAGCAGAGCGGCCACAGCTCCTTCTCCGACATGTCGCAGAACAGGCCCTCGTGGAAGGAGACGAAGTCCGGGCCGAGCGAGTTGTTGCTCTCGCAGAGCTCGCGGGCGCTGTGGGCCGTCTTGGGGCTGGTGACGAGCTTGCCCGGGAAGAGGTGGCGCTTGGAGAGGATGTCGCGCCGCTCGCGGGGGCTGCGCACCTTGTTCTTGGGCGGCAGCTTGCCGGTCGCGGCGCCGTCGACGAGGACCTTCTTGCGGTCCTTGTCGACGAGGTTGGCGTCGTACTTGAGCGGCGGGTCGAAGTAGGGCAGGAAGTAGTCGCTCTTGAGGTCGTCGTACAGGTGGAAGCGCGGCCTGCTCTTGCACATGGTGTCCGGGTCGTCGGCGTAGGCCGCGGCGCGCTCCTTGGTCGCGGTGAAGTCGGTGATGTGCATGCCGAAGCCCTGGGTCGTGATGCCGTTGGACTGGTCGCCGTCGATCCACGTGCACTTGGGCTGGTAGTTGTCGTCGCCGATGAGCGTCTGCGAGTTGTACCAGTGGCCGCCGCACTGGTAGCCGACGTCGCCGTACCAGGCCTTCTTCTGCCCGTCCGGCCACGTCATCGAGACGT
This sequence comes from Apiospora aurea, assembly GCF_038362705.1. Lineage (NCBI taxonomy): Eukaryota > Fungi > Ascomycota > Sordariomycetes > Amphisphaeriales > Apiosporaceae > Apiospora > Apiospora aurea. The sequence goes on along the minus strand of NW_027117393.1, from coordinate 2,578,734 downwards.
ACGAGATGCAGAGCGCGTCGTTGCCGCCTTTCGAGACGGACAGGTACTGCGCCTGCCGCCCCTGCTTGTCCGCGCCCGCCGTCACCACGATGTCCTTGAAGCCGCCGTCGGCGATGGCCTTCTTGCTGCCGCGGGCCTCGCCGAGGTCGCGGCCCATGACGTCGAAGATGCGGATGCCGGGCGTGTTGCCGCCGGTGGTGTCGGAGCCTTTGATGCTGGTGCCGACGCCGATCCGGACGGTGGTCTCGCGGTCGGACTTGTCGGGCAGCATCGAGTTGAGCATCGGGGCCATGGAGACAACCCCGAGCAGGAGGCCGATTACATTAAATGCTACGTTGGCCATGGTGTGCGTTTGAGAGTAGAGAACGTGTGAGAGTGATGCTGAGAGTAGACACTATCGACAGGGGCAAATGAGTGTGGTGGTAAGGGGATGGGCTAACGGCTTGGGTGCAAGGAGGAGCTGGCCTGTTGAGATGCGTTGTTGGTTTCCTGCGAATACTGAGGGAGGATGCCAGCTCTATTTATCATGGGACGAGGCCATGTCGCGAAGAGTGCTATTCCCAGGCCATGAGATCTTGGACTGTACATTAATATCGACAGTGATCCTACGAATACCCTCGGTTGTCTCAAACAGCTGATGGCAATTTCATATTATGGTAGCTTACTACCGTTGGTCCGTTCCTCGAGGATCGAGTTGAAATTGGACTGTCTACCAGGTGGAGGATCTTTTAGGCTATACCATGACGGTGGGGTCCAGGGGTAAAGGGGCTTAGATTCAGCCCTACCGCTGGACTTACTAGTCAGCCCAAGAATAGAACTGCGGGCAGGCCATATGAGTCGCACTCGCTTACTGCCAGCGCATTCGTCCTTGGTTTATGCTTGTTCACGGCCCAGAGTCACTGCAAGAAGTCTCGGACGTCCCTTTCTTTCATCTTGAACCGTATCCTTCTCTTCAATTTCGGTAGTTACGTACGCTTGCCTCTTTCCGCCTTTGTCCGCATTCCAACGACTCGTTCAACAGTCCATTTTCCATTTCCCGTTATCACTGACTTGGTCTTTGCGGTAGAGCATCAAAAGTCAAGATGCGTCTTCTAGCTATCAATACCCTATACTCAGTGGCCTTGGTGCCTCTCCTGTTCCAACACGATGCAGTCGCCGAACTGGTGGGCTGCGATGCCGTCGGGTGTCCCACCAACGAATACCACGTCGCGCAGTGCAAGGTCGGGAACGCCACGCTGCAGGCCCTGGGCATCACCAACGTCACCACCGCCCTCGACACCCGATCGCTGACCTGGACGGTCGGTTTTCAGGAGGTCCCGAAGGACGGCAGCAGCAGCGGCCATCCGGAGGCGGCCATGCCACTCGACAAGAACTTCTATCTGGGCGCGCCGCCGTCTTTTCGGTTCGACAACAGTACGGCCGGATGTGCCCTTTTCTTCGAAGGCATCTCCGCCAACATCACGGTGCCCCAGGAGAAGAAGAACAGTTTCACTTGCGCGGACGCCCTGACCGAGGCCTGCGTGGCCGACTTGGTGCACCAGGCCGAGTCTGCTGCCAAGCTTGCGGGCGATTCAAACGCCTGTAGTCAGTTGCGAGACTCGTTGATGAACAAGCCTCCGCCGTCATGCAGCTCCGCCAAAGGAACCTGGGGCTCAGTAGCTTCAAGACGTAAGTCCCACCTAAAGTCAAGCAAGATCTACTCGATAAGTAGGAAACCAACATTTACTGATACGCACACAGCTTTGAACGGCGGCAACCAGAGCCTAGAGATGGTGGACCAGAGCCAGTGTCGGGCCACCACGGGCCAGGGCTACGACCTATTCCTCGTCGACAGCGAGCGCCACTACCTCGCAGACCGCACCACCAAGGCCTTGTCGCAAGTGCTCCTGGGCATCACGCCCGTCATGACTGTCTTGGAGAAGGACGGCAAGGCGAAGGCGGAGCTCACTTGCCTGAGGCTGGTGGACAGTGTGGCGAACCAGACCGACGATGAGCCCCATTCGTCGTCAGGTTCGCCCAATCGTTCTCTATCTTCCGCCATGTACCTGGCTACTCTGCTGGTTTTGGCCTTTTTGTACATGCTTTAGGATATAGCACGTTGAAGAGTAGTTCTAGAGCCGATGGAGGAGTTGGCAGCTAGCGGCACAACGATAGATTTTACAGAATGATGCAACAATGCGAATTCGCATGCCATTGAACAACTAGCGTAACCCTGCAGCTATTCCATTGCTACCAATCGTCCGAGAGCTGGCTACCCAAAACAACGAGGAATTCGACACAATAACCGAAAAAGCAAACCACCTAAAGAGGGCCGTTTTTTTTATATTGGTATAACATTACACCGGATGAACTCCCGTTCATGATGCTTGCGCGTCCTGGCCCAAGTTCGTCTGCTCGGTGCGACACTCCCAACGGTGCACCTCTTGTTGCTGGGTCAGGTAACTTGGTACAGAATCAAGCATGAAACGCTTATTATTCGTACAGCTAGCGCAAGGAACGGCTGGCCTGAAACGCGTCGCCGCAGGAATTAGACGAAAAGGTCCCAGGTTCCTGATTTAGTGTATCGAGGGGGAATTAGCCGCTGTGGGGGCTGGCTGCCGCGCTTACTATAAGTACGGATATTAGAGATATCATGTCAGCGAAGGGATCAGCATGACGAAAAGATCCCCTCGCGGATATATTTGATCACTCACTACGTCCCCTGAAGACCGTCTCCGAAATGACAGTAGCGAGTCTCATGGGACCTGCAGGCGAGTCAGGTACGATGTCAGCGACCTGAGATCCTTTGTGCCACCTGCATGATGCGGTTGATTACTATATTACTATAATAGATCACGTACCTGAACACGAACGGTAGCTCAACATGGACAAAAGATCCGACGGTCCCTCGGAATGGTTCCGAAAGCACCATCGGGCTTATGTGATGCAGGTCAATGTCTCTATATTAGATCACAGGGGCGAGTTTCAGGGAATCGCCAGCTTAACTGCGCCTCTAAGACCCTTAGAACCGTAATCCAGGAGCTCTCTTGCCATCTAGAGGTTAGAGTCTGATCGTTGCTCTATAAGATCCACGGTAACACACTCCGATAATGATGTCCAAGGCCTCTCCGCATCTTCACTAGCTATCCGCAACGGTTGTTCCCTGTATTGGTCACTTCACTCACCCGTTTTCATCCACCATGCGCTTCAACGCTAGAAACCTCTTGCTCGGTCTCGCTACCTTAGGTAGCATTCCAGAAGGCTTGGGTAGAGCCATTCCCGGGTCTGACGCCGTTGCTTGTAAGCCCCCCCCCTCTCTTGACCTTGACTGTACGATGTACATAAAGCTAATGGTGGCATCCAAGTGTATAACAATGGCGGCAACCTTCACTCCCGTGTAGTCGTAGAGCCAGTCCACATCGGCGGCGGCGGCAAGGGTAGCGGCGGTAAGGGCGGTGGTGAAGGCGAAGGTGCCGGGGGTGGAAAGGGAGGTAATGGCGGAAAGGGCAGCACCCCCGGCGGCGATGGTGGCGATGGCGACGGCTCGCCCGCACGTATCGGATCGCCTGATGGAAAGGGAACCACCGGAGGAGGCAAAAGCGAGCAGCCTGTGCACATTGGAGCCGGGGACAAGCCCAGCACCAACCGAGACCCGGACCTCTGGTGCCGCGGCACGGGTTGCGGCGGCAGCGCCAGCGAGAAGCCCGACGCCGCGGCCCTCGGTGTCAAGGGCGGTAAGGGCATCAACTTGGCGGCCAGTCCCAAAGAGAGCACCAACTTCGACGATCGCTATGGCAACTACGAGTTCAAGAAGCAAGGCGAGCCTGACGGAGTTGACGATTCGATCCCAGCGTTAGGGCTCGACAAGAAGTACGGGTTCCACGAAGAAGAGGGCTGGACCTCGTACTGGATCCGGTCCAAGGTGAAGAACGCCGAGCCCGCGGCCAAAGTCAGCTACGGCCGCGTGACGAAAGACGACAAAGAGTACCTGGCCATCGTGGCCCACGACCGCCACGCCGAGTACGATGGGAACAGGTACAAGCTCACGCCCAGCGGAGATAACGTGAGGGAAGGCGATAAGCTCGTGCTGAACCCGGACGGCGACAAGAAGGCAGTCCCGGTCGCGCAGCTGGTGTATAAGGGTGCCGAGGAGGCTGGCGTGCTGAAGAAGCCTGCCGAGAAAGTGTTTTTGGTGTCTGAGAACGTGATCAACGATGCGGCTAAGGTGATCATTCCCGACGCTCTGAAAGCTGTTAACGAGAAGGGACACTCGCACGTGTTCAAGAACGGTGCTCAGGGAGAGGAGGGCAAGCAGTTCAAGATCCTGGCCGGTTTGGATAACAACTACTCCTACCTGAACACGGTTGGCCGCAACCCGGGTTTCTTCAAGGACTATAAGCTCTCTAGCATCACGGTGGTCTGGGGAGATGATGCCAAAGTGATGAATATGGAGTTCGACAAGGCTTAGAGGGGGAGGGGCACGATAATATATTTCATCTTCGCGAGAGTAACATTAAAACAGATTTTTGTTTCGTTATTCAGAGGTGTATCCTGGTAATGTTTCGTAGCGCGGATCATGATGTAGTGACAAGCATTGATCCCAACGGAAATGCATCAAGGGGAAACTCGAATGGCTGGATTGCCGCACTCTCATTTGAATATATACTCTCGTAGCAGAGGCTCAAGAAGACGTGCACGCAGCCCCAAATGAACAGCCATAAACTTGTAGTTGTCCGGAGATCAGACTGTAGCAAAGCTGCTTGTATGGCTCAGCCAATCAACGTCTCTCCCACTTGACGATTAAGGAAATCTGGAAGTGAGATCTAGGTGGGTACCAGGGCTGAACCGCCCCACCTGTCCCTGCAAACCCCCTTGAGCGGGGATAAAAATAGCGGTAGATACCCCCTGTACTTACTACACCCATTGTCCGCCGGTATCGAATTAATTGATATAAGCAACTGCTCCCCACCACTGAGTTATCGCGTCTCTCATTTACTCATTCACTTGCTTACTTACACACACACACACACACACACACACACACACACACACGCACGCACGCACGCACGCACACTGCCTACCTGCCTTTGGGGGTTGACTTGGTTCCAAGTGCTACATTACTACTGAGAACGAATGCAACATAACACACCAAAACAACATGCAGCTTCTAGAACTCCCCTTGGACGTCTTCAAGAACATCGTCTTGTTCATGGTGCAAGACCAGAGGCTGCGTAAGTCCATGTCAACTCGATTTGTATGCCGTAAGTCCCTTACTTGCCAGGGGCCAGTTGCTTTGGCTTGTTATGGACCCCATCTAATGACCAGTAGACACATTTGCAAATGAGGTCCTCGACGCCGTCATCTCGACGAGAGCTATCGAAGAGATTGCCGAAAGCCCGGACAGTCTAAACAGAATCGAGCGTCACTACACTGTGATTGCAAGATATTTGCATCATCGAGTTCGCACGGATGGGCCCGATACTCATCCCTGGATCGGCACCATTCGCGAAACCTGCAACTTGCTCGTAAAGCATGCCGTTTCTTCGGTAGACACCGACCCTAAGGAGGTCGAACGAATCGAGTTCAGTGCGTGTTTGTGCTTGGCCGTGAACACAAGCTCGACCGTTCTGCCAGTCCTATGGGGCCAACGAAAGGATGAAAAGACTCAATTGGAAGGAGGCACATGGGAAAGCTGCCTCGCTATAGCATCATGGATGGGCGACTTGACACTGGTAGAGTCACTCAACGGAGGCACTGACCCATATTCCTTCTTCGGGAGACCGTCTTGGGCTGCCGCCGCCCAGGGCCACCTCGACGTCCTGCAGTTCTTCCTGGAGCAGGGGGCTTTGCCATATGAGCCTACATTCACTCACATCACCGACTTGGAACTTGGAGAAACCCTTATCGGTGCCGCAGCATACATGGGCCACGACAACATCGTCCAGCTCCATCTGCAACCGCCCTACTTTAGCCCGGGCGTGCGAGAAGAAGAAGCGAAAGCCATCTTTGTTGCCGCGGAGGGAAACCAGCCTCGGACGCTCCAGACGCTACTGGAGCACTACAGGCAGACTCGGCCACAGCCAGACTTCCTTGCGATTATTGATGCCGCTCTCCTCTGGAGCTGCCGGCGCGGGAGCCCCGACGCCACCCGCGTTCTCCTGGAGTACGGGGCGCACCCGAATGAAACGGACAAGTCCCCGCGCTCGTGCCTGCAACATGCGGCAATCGCCGGCGACGCTGCTACCGTCAAGATGCTACTGGATGCGGGCGCTTCCATTGAAGCGAGTCGGTATATCAACAAGCGTACGGTGCCCCGACTGAATGAGACCTGGCGGAAAAAGTACAGGGATGCCCTGACCGAGGCTAAGAGGAGGAACTACATGGCTGTTGTTCGCGTCATTGAAGAAAAGCAGCGAGAGATTGCTGAGGCAAAGGCAGTAGAAGAGTAAGAATGTTGGGAACAGAAAGTTCTGAAAGAATGCTAACCACCATGGCTCGGGACGTCAGAAAAGAATGCATAGCATTATGGACGTCGGAATGAATGGGATCACTGGAAAATGATTGGAGAAGCAGGCTCATACGTGGTATATTTATACTTTGATGATGTGGCAATATGGGCGTGGGAAATTCCGTCTGGCGTTTAAAAAGCGTGGCTGAACAATATAACTTACCTGGAGAAGATGTTGTTGTTTACTTACAATCCTATTGCGTACCTACTGCTGTCTTATCACACCTACCTAATCAACACTCTTTACATCCACTTACCGTGTACGTATAGCCTGGGTATGCATCATGCGCTCCTAAGACTTCTGTGCGAACGGGTCAGCCCAGGGGAGTTGGTGATGTTTCTCAACAATGCGCCGCTGAACGCTTTCGGCCATGTCAAGCCCGGCGAGAACGTACAGCAAGTCGAGAGCGTCGAAGCTGTCGGGGAAAACCTCGGCCTTCTCGAAGCAGTAGACGAGGACTTGGTCCCAAGCCCCGTAGTTCACCGTCAGAAGGCTGAGCGCCATGCGCGTGACCAAGTCGCACCACACCGCCACACTCTCGGCGTCGGTCGTGACCCCGAGCTGCCGGCACGCAATCGTCGTCTTCCGCTCTGCCAGTGCGCGCTCGCCGCGGTAGTGGCCCTCGCGGTAGTGGCGGAAGTCGACGGCGGGCGGCCGCCCGGGCTCGGTCGGTTGCATCAGGGTCCCGACCTCCTCGGGCGTGGCGGTGCCGAAGAGCCGCTTGGAGGCTGCGGCCAGGTAGTTTAGCTTTTGCGGTTGTGGCAGGGGCAGCGCGCCCCGTGGGATGGTGCGGCTGTTCTCGAAGAGTATGCTGGGGTACAGGAACGGGGCGTCCGCGAGGGCCTTGCTTTCAGCCTTCCCCTTGACGACCTGACGGCGGAGGTCAAAGGCCAACTTGGAGTCAATTGCATTGCTGACGCACCTTGCTACCCCGCCTCCGCCGCTACTCTGGCCGTTGGACGACGGCGACTGGGGATTTTGGTGATACGGGAGAGCCGAGAGGAGGTGCCCTGAAATGAAGAACCCGGCCGCGAGCCGCTGCAGCTCGTTGAGCGCAAAGGCCCGCTTGCCCACGCCGACCGAGACGACCATGCCGCAGCCCTCAGGCGTCGTGAAGTCGAGCGCCCGGGTGAGCGCGTTCAGGATATGCTTGACGTACCTGAAACTCTCCTTGCGCTCTCTTCCAGCGCCGTGCCCAGCCCACATGGCCGGCGAGGTGATGCGGACCCCGAGCCAGCGGTCCTGCGCCGCGATGCCGGTCCGGAGCCACTCGGGCGGCGGCACAATGGGCTTCGCCCCGAACCTCGTGGGGCCGACCTCGACACGCCAGGCCCAGGCCCGGGCATCGTGCGTCACGTCGCGGTACCGGTGCCGCGCCCGCAGCCGCGTCGCGGCGTCGTCCTTGCCGCCGCCGTGGTACGCGAGGTCCGCCTCGCGGATCAGGTGCTCGATGAAGCTGCGGGCGAAGGCGGCGACGCCGAGCTCCGGGACCCGCGCGGTCGGGTACACGAAGGGCGGCGGGGACTGGCCGCAGACCCAGTCGTCCGGGGTGTCGTCGCGGTGGGCGGCCAGGAGGTAGTCGATCTGGACGGAGAAACTCAGTTCAGGAGCCCCCTTTTGCTCTACCTTGGGGGCCTCCTTTTGCTCTGACGACGCTTTAATGCCATCTTTATTGGGTTGAGGGGGCTTACCAGCCTCCCACGTCGAGCCGGGGATCGGGTCTGTCTCGTTAAAGGAAACATGATGTCTACAGCCACAAAAGGTAAAAAAAAGAAGATGCGATGCCTTCCTGTAGTCACCAAAGAAGCAGGACAATCACGCCGAATATATTCTAAAGAAGGCTGATGAAAACAATAGCTTCGTCGGCGAACAATACTTTTGTCTAGAGCCCCGAACAATGAGTCCGTCCTGAAAAACGCATAAGCAAGGTTTGAGTTATCTCTTTGTCCATGAAACCAAACCTTAGCAGAACAGAGCTGATGTTCGTGGTGACTGTTTACTGACAACACCTCGGGGCCGCATTCAGCCAATACGCAACGGTCGGTCACCAGTCACGATGCGAGAAAGCGAAAAAAAAAGAAAAAAAAAATATTCAGCCTGCCTATACGAGACGGTCGACCAATGCTAGGCAATGAACAGAAAGATATCGAAATGCAGAACCTAGTAATGTTTGGCATCATCAAAAGGTAGTGTGTGATTCATTACTCATTACTAATCTATATCTCATTATTAAACCAGCATGTTTGTGGTATCTCGTGATGGGCATGGGTCCTCCTATGCCAATTTTGATAGTATCTTAACCTCCTAGTTAAGATACTTTCTGGCAGCCTCTTCCCAAGTCTCTTTTATGATTCGTAAGTACCGAGTCTCGTCAGTCCGCATGTGAGCGACATGGGGGCTATTTGCGAACAATTCGGCGCGAACGGAATAGCCTTGGTCTCTCGCTTGCTGGGCATGTCGCTCTACGTGTGTCCACTCGACCATCTTGTCCTTCTTGCCGTATATGTATGCGCGATGCGACTGGTGCACTTCCTCCTTGTTGTTGTGGAAATTGGCGTTGATGGCCAGATTGTAGGGGCGGCGGAGAACCTTGACGACAATCATGAAGTAAAAGTTCAGAACGTGAAGGAAGGGCGAAATAATCCACCGCCACATGCCCTTGGGGACACCTGCCATGACTGCATTGTATCCCCCGATGTAGGTCCACAGTCCAGGACAGGAGTCGTAGATGGCACAGTGGAGGGGGAACGTCTGACCGGTCTCTTTGCGATAGAGGCCAAGCAGATGCTTGGTGCTGGCCATGCCGCCGTTGGAGAAGGCGTGCATCAGGATCTGGGGCCGTACGGGTGACGCAGCGAGGTAGTCCGAGTCGAGCTGGGAGCGGAGATAGGTTACGGCAGGGTGCACGGCATCGTTGGCTAGCGATTCGACTATGATGAGCTTGCAGACGAACTTGACCAGCAGGATTCGCGAGGTGGGATAGAGTTTTTGGTATCGGGTGACATATTTGGCGATGTGCATATCTTGTGCGCCCATCCAGCTCGCTATCAAGATGAGTTTCGGGCTTTGGCTGTCTGTGGCAGTAGCAGACGATGCTTGCTGCGAATTAGAAACCGCCGCCGGCTCGTAGAAGGAAACATAAGTCGACAGTTTGGTCATACTGATACTGGCGAGCGGGTCCGGCACCATGGAGCCGGTCTGGGGTGAGGCCATCACGATGAGTGGGTTCAATGTTGCCGGGAATAATTATGGACGATGCTACCATGAAAAGACCCCAAAACCAGATACTGAAGAAAGATGCAAAGGTGAGATAGGAATTGTTCAATGCCGATTGAATCAATCGAGTCCTGACAACCAAGCAGCCTTTTGTAAGTAGAGAGAGCGAGCTGCATGGTCCAAGCCGAGGTGTCAGTATAATTTCAGCTCGTTGGGATGACAAGCGCACTAGCGAGCTCACCCCACGAATTAAGTAACCAGTTCGCGGGAGGAGGGCGCCTTCCTTTCCTAACCTATCCAACCTATCCAGCCAGACCTCGGCTCCTCTCTTCTTCCCTTGCAATTTGCATTGATCATTCAATTGGCACCTTCCATCCCATGAACATGAAGCAAGTGCACGGTCGGTTTGATGCGCGATTGCCGACGGGGGTGGCAAACAATTGAAATAATCCAACGGAGCCGACTGTCACCGTCACCCGGTGGTGCAAAATTCCATCCGACGGAAGGACTGTCTGTGTCTGGTATTAGGTTACTTCATGTTTGCTGCCTGTCTGAATTTCTCTAATGGCCCTGGTGCTTGCAAATGACAGGGATGCCACTTTACCGTTACATTGGGACCCCCAGTGTCACTGTCCCGACGCCCAATTGGGCAGCTTGCCGAACCCGAACCGCCAAGGCCGCCCAATTGCGGTACCTAACCAAGATCGCGCATCCCGGAACCCTGCTGTCAGCTTGGCGTGACAGCGCTCATCCATCTTGATCGCGAAGGGGCCCGGGGGAACCATTCCGCATCATCAAGCATTCGCGGTCTTAGTGATCGTGCAGACAGGTGCTTACCCACCCTTCAATGTTTAAAACATACATAATGGATCAGACATCAGTTCACTATTTCATACATTCGCTCGTTTATCATAAACGAACGTGCATGATATTCTATACCGATCCGAAATCCACCGACAGTGTGTTTGTATCTTCCGTCTAGGGGCAGTGAGGGTGTTCTGCAGGAGATAACACATCGCTCAAGGATAGGTATGTTGCACTGTCGCGCAGACCGCGGGAAATCACGCCCTTCCCCATTTCTTCTCATTTGTACATGAACACGTCAGAGGCTCCTGCCCGCGTTGAGCGAGCGCATCCAGGCTCGCAATCTGTGGAAGTAGGTAAAGTAAGTATGCACGTCACCCCTGAAACTGCCCGATTGCAGGATCGGCGGCCGCCTCTGCAAGATTCGCAACTTCCGGCAGGTGACATGCATGAATGGAACCCAAATGCAACCACCAACTACAATACACAATTATCCTTGGTACTGCATCACACACTGGTATCAATCTTGTCTAAATTCTCAATGACATATGAGACTGCCTATGCACTAGAGCCCATGCAGTGTAAGCCAGCACAAGCTGCCACAGTACTCTATTTCCTGTGGCGAGCTACAGGCATGAAGAACTTCGAACCGTCATCACAATTGTCAAAGTACTAGTTCATCGGAGGTCCTGGATCCCAGAACTTCAATTCCATTACGATCTCACACGCCAGTAGCGGCTGTAGATGGCGTTTGCTTCAAAATGTCCCGCTGGATGGCAACCAGCAGGAGCGGAACCTGACATATGCAACTACGCCCAACCGATCGGGCTGTGGTTACCTCGACTGAAAATGCGAAAGCACTTTCCATTGTCAGCGTTGATTCAGACCTCCCCGCTGTGAAGGCACGTACATAGCTACCTCATGTTCACAATTACCTTTTGTCTACTCCTGCCCTCGGACACATCTTGATCAAGCCTGTTCGCCCATCATTCTCAGAAGTAAGGAACATAGCGTTCAAGCCGCCAAACCGTGGTATCCCGCCCAATGAGAATATCCATTTGTTCCCTCTCTGGTGTCATGATGTTGCCCCTTTTCTTCCTCCTCGTAGGCTGTTGCCTGTCCCTCCCTTCCGAGCCTCACCGCCAGCTCATCCCGCAAAGCGACATTGTCCCCTCGCTATCAATCCCCGGAGTTGAGATGCGCCGGGCACGACCCTTCTCGAACCCTCTCAAGGCAGCCGTAGCCAACAAGAGCAGTGGCAGCCATGCTAAGCTCAAGCGCCTTCCCAAAAGCCACTCGCACCGACAGCCTTCTGCCGCCGCATTCTTTGCGGAGCACCGGCAGTCTGATGCCGGAACCGGCACCACCACCCCGACAGGCAACGTCAGCGTCGTCGATCGCAGTGCTACCCAATACTCGGTAGAAGTGATCTTGAATGGCTCTCCTTTCAACCTCATCATGAACACGGCCGGTTCTGATACTTGGGTCAGATCCAGGAACTTCACATGCCTGAACAACGCGACCGGATCCGCACCAATACCACAGTGTGACTGGGGGAAGTCTGGAGCAACCGGGTTTCCCAAAGGCCCAATTCAAAACCAGCATTTTGCCATCAAGAACGCCGATGGCTCTGGAGTTAGTGGCCAACTCGGGTACATGAATGTCTCCTTAGCGAACATTGCTGTCCCCAACCAAGAAGTGGCTATCGCCACACAAGGAATATGGCATGGCGATAACGTTACGAGTGGTATGCTTGGAATGGCCTATCCTTCTCTTACGTCGGCGTACTCAGGCGACGACATGAACGACACGAGTGACACGTCTGCGCTTGAGTATTCCCCCTTTTTACCACAATGGTGACGGACGGCCTCGTCCCACCGTCCTGGTCTCTAGCAATCAGCCGCAACTCGTCCGATGGTCTATTCTGCTTGGGTAGCCTGACGCCGTCGAATTTCACCTGGGATAACGTCGCCCTAGTCGATTTACTTATTGTGGGTTTAGCTTGAGATTGCATCAGTCAAGACATGAATTGACAGCAAGCAGGCGAAACTGTCGGATAAGAAAGCTGCAGCGTACCAGCCCTCGTACTATGCAACGGTTTTTGACGGCTTCCTGATTGGAACCACTGATATCAGGGAAAGCTATCCTATGATACTCGACAGTTCAACGACGCTGGCTTACCTACCACCAGGTGAGCATATCGCACCCAAGAACAAGGATACGTAGTTACTGACATATTACACAGATGTGGCCGAAACAGTCAACAGCCACTTCCAGCCTCCAGCAACCTACCTCTGGTATTATGGTAGCTATTTTGTGCCTTGCGATGCTACACCGCCACATTTTGCAGTAATATTGCAGAACAGGCAGTTCATTGTCAATCCGAAGGACATGATCAAACATGATGTAGTTGATCCATTGACAAAGATGTGTCAGGTGAGTCGTCCTACTAGGACTTTTCTTCTGCAAGCCCCGATTACGAGTACTGATAGTGAGTGTCAATAGACTGGCATCACGATGGGGACGGACGGACTTTATATACTGGGCTTGACTTTTCTGACAAATGTTGTCGTTGGTTTTGATATCGGAAATGCATACATTAAAGTGTATTCGCGACCATATTATTGAGGAATTGCAGGAAAAGGGGGAGAGGGATTGCTATGTCGTCATCACATGTTGAGAATGTAGCTGCTTCATTTGGCATGGCCCGTGCACGGGTGTTAAGACTTGTCCAGAACAAGAAACCCCCACGGCAGGGAGCGAGCTGCGAGATAGCAGATCTCGTGGGATGATATGAAGGTTGCCCGCGCGATCCGTAGATCCAACAAGTGCGGCCTATGAATAGTCCCGTACAGACAGCTCGTCGTCATGACCATGTCTGCATCCTTCATTGAGTTCACCAAACGACGGTTGAGACAAGTGCTACTGGGGATGGCGCTTTGTTCTCGAAACGCCAGTTCAATTGATCGATCCAATGGAATCCTCTACAGTACATCGGTACATTGCTTCTTTGCAGGGCCAGTTCGATGTCTTGGCTTATTTGTCTTTCGTGGCGCCCTCCACGTGTTGATAAGCTTCCTATGTCGGGCAGGCGATGTTTGAATATTGCTGGATTGTGACTGGTGCGGCTTTGGCTCCTCTGGCTCGTTGAGATTTGGCTTCCTTCTTCCTTTTCACCCACGAAGCGAAGACGGATTGGCCATTCTCCTTTCTCCATTGCATCAAAGGATACCGCCGCGCTAAGTTAGAGCCACTCCAGCTGTTGCCTCAACCCTTACCTGCCATCGTGGTCGTTCCCGACGGTGCATCAGTCTCTTCGGTCTTGTACCGTTCTCCAGCTGTTGGATAACCCCCAAGCCAACAAGCGACGCGAGCCCAAGTAGCCAAAATGAGAGGTGTAGCTGCAGGGGGTCATGCGCCGACCACGCGTGCACGAGGCAATACGTGGAGTTTCAGCAAGGCAAGTTTGAACGGTTTCCTTTCCTCAGTAGTAGTCGGTGAAGGAAGACGATCAGGCCCGGGCCAAGGCCAAGAGGGTCGGTCGTCTGGAATGTTCGTTGGGCTGGGGCCACGCGCGGGCGGCGGCGCTGTGCTGTGCGTTTTTTCATCCCACTCCTACGCCCACACCGCTACTCCCGAAGCTCGTGGGGCGGCAGGGCTTCACGATGCCGTGGCGCCTCTCTCTCCCTTTTCGTCGTTGTCGGCGACATCCCTCGAACACGACGGTCGAGTCGGCCGTCAGGTCCGCGCCCTGCAAGCGTTTAGCCACAGAGGACCCCGGTTCTCTTATTTACTTCTGCTTCAGTCTATGCACAGAACCGGGGTTAGTCTGCCCCGGGGATTCGAATCCGAGGGAGCTGTTGCTTGGGCTTCCCGCTAGGAAAGCGACAGCTCACCTGTCCGCTGCGACCAAGCTTCCTGGCCAAGTACCTGCCCTGGAATACACTGTTAGCTTCCTGACACGACAAGTGTCTGTCGTACAATAGCAACATCCATATCTTTGAGGGGCGCACTGTGGTGTAATTCGATGGCGTTTTTCGGAGGCCAGTGCACCGAATGAAAGGAAGGAAACAGTGGACGTCACGAGAATGGTGCAATTGCCGGTCGGCATCTACACCATTGGCATCGGCCCCCAATCAATATGTTTTTCTCCAAGGGAAAAAGATGGGATTTGAGGAGATCATCCTCGGTCACACCGAGCCTCTCTTCCTTATGTCTTTTTTTTTTCTTGGATGTTCCGAGCGAGCGCCATGGGAGTACCGATTTCATCCATTTACTCGGCTACTTGGTCACCTTTTACCCGGTGTTCATACCATTCTTAGTCACAGAATCGTTGGCATTACTCGGAAACTATGCGCCTGGATCTTGAGCGATGAAAAACAAAAACAATTTCCATCTTAACGGCCCCATTGCATGACGTCGTTCCCGCCCAACTGAACAATTTTTTTCTCTTTCGCTTGTTTGATCACCTGGCTTTTGCTACATCCGCATGAAATTAGGATACTTGCAACGGTTGGAGTTACAACCATGGTCCAAGAAGTAGAAGTACAAGGAAGAAGAAGAACGAGAATGGAAGAGGCTGCTTCCCCTGCATCAGAGATACGAACTGGGTAGTGTCCCATGCGGCTGGGCTGTTCAATTCAGCCAATGTTTCTTTTCTGCTTCCATCGACCAGCAGAATCTGGTTACCGGGCTGGTCTCGTGCCTCCCCCATGCTGCACCGTCACCAGGCCTTCAATTGAATGTTGGTAGGGGGAAGGCAGCTTTTCGCATTTAGTGCAAGTGGAGACCCCAGGCCCGGAATCGCCCTTTGGCTGCAAGCTTATTCGGCTTCAATTGAGTCTTGATGCGGGGTGTTCCATAGCCGGCTGCCCCCCCCTTTCGAGGCAATGGCCGCTGGGTTTTCGCCTTACCAAAGAGTTTGGTCAGTCACCGTCCACCCCGCTGTGCGGTGCCTTGTTCAGATGCTGCTGGCTACGGCAGACAGACACAGCTGTACACAGCGCATTGCAGTTGCTTGCCGTCTTCAGGTCTACAACAGCTAGCCAGTACCTACTGCCGCGCAGCTTCCACCCACCGCACCGCACCGTCCAGTGACTTTTCCGCTGCATGTGTTCCATGTTCCAATCCTTCCCCCCCCAAAAAGCCCAAAGCCACTTTCCCACCACCCCTTACCAATAAGGATACCCGAGGTGACGGAATCGTTTCTGCATAGACTTTCCTGTCCTGTCCGCTAGCCAAGCCATCGTACCCGTCAGGTGCAGCATTCTTACCAGGAGAGAAGCAGCCATCGTCGAACGACGCCTGTGATGGTCTGATCTGATTCTATCACGGACTGCTACATTAGAGTTATATGTACTTTGCCCTGCACTGCAGCCATTGATACCACAGCACAACACCACACACTCTTGGTTCTACTCAATTTTCTTGGACAGCCATCCCCGTCTCCAACTCATATACTTGGTCAATTTTGCGCTTTTTAGCCGGACCATTGTGCATTGTGGTCTCGTGCCCGCGCTTCACCCCCAGTTGCTGTCCTATTGCCGCACATGGTTCATCGAGTTCCTACAGATCGCGATATTACACAAAATAGGCAAACATGGCTCCCCGAGCTAACGGCATAGGCGTCCAGGTGGAGGATACCAAGATATGTGTGGTCATGGTTGGGCTGCCAGCTCGTGGCAAGAGCTTCATTGCGCAAAAAGGTGCGTACACAGTTCTTGTTGTTTCTCCCTTGTCCCGCTAAAGCATGGGAATGCCGGGGGAGCATAGAGCTAACCCGAACCTGTTCTGCAGCACAACGCTACCTCCAATGGCTCTCAATCGATGCCCAGACTTTCAATGTTGGCAACTACCGCCGCACCGAAGCCCCCCATCCCTCCGCAGACTTCTTTGACCTGGGCAATGCCGAAGGCGAGAAACGACGACGCGCCGCCGCCGAGGCTGCCATGCACGACATGCTGGACTGGTTCCGGCAGGGCGGCGTAATTGGAATCCTGGATGCCACCAATTCCACAAAGGAGCGCCGCAAATGGGTTCTGGACACATGCACAAAGGAGGGCATCGAGGTGTTGTTTGTCGAATCTAAGTGTGACGACGAGACTATGATCATGGCCAACATTCGCGATGTCAAGCTCACCAGCCCCGACTATGTGGGCCAGGACCCCGAGCAGGCAGCCCAAGACTTCCGCAACCGGATCAAGAACTACGAAAAGGTCTACAAGTCCCTGGACGAAGACGGCGACGAGAACGACTACACATACCTGAAAATCATGGACGTCGGCAGCCAAGTGATTATCAACCGCATACGGGATTACCTGCAAAGTCGGGTTGTATACTATCTGATGAACCTGCATATCCGACCCCGGTCTGTGTGGCTGTCAAGACATGGAGAATCTCTGTATAACTTAGACGGCAGGATAGGAGGCGATGCGGACCTGTCTCCCCGAGGGCACCAATATGCTCAGAAGTTGCCACAGCTGGTAGCCGACTCCATTGGCGTAAGTCATGCGATGCCGCGTATTCGGTTCCATTATAAGTAACACTACTGACTGCCCCCACAGGAGGATCGCCCCCTCACGGTATGGACCTCAACGTTAAAACGGACCATATCAACTTCTCGGTTTTTCCCTGAAAACTACAACCAGCTGCAGTGGAAAGCGCTCGACGAGCTTGATGCTGGTGTTTGCGACGGCATGACGTACCAGGAAATCAAGGACGTGTATCCGGAAGACTTCGTTCAGCGTGACGAGGACAAGTTCAACTACAGGTACCGCGGCGGCGAATCATACCGTGACGTTGTGATTCGTTTGGAACCGATCATCATGGAGCTGGAACGATCCGAGGATATTATCATTGTCACTCACCAAGCCATCCTGAGATGCATCTATGCGTACTTCATGAAGAAGGACCAGTCCAAGAGCCCTTGGATGAACGTGCCGCTGCACACTCTCATTAAGCTGACACCTAGAGCATATGGTACCGACGAAGAGCGTTTCTCGGCCGACATCCCGGCTGTCAGCACATGGAGAGGAAAGGGAAGCACCGCAAAGCATGAGAACCCTACGCCAGGTGCTAACATCTAATGGCGGGTCTCGACCAGGTGGCCCGCCTTGTAGGTGAGGGGAGAGTGTGGGGAGACGGCCAATTCTCTCGTGTGTGGGGAGGACTTGAAGCGGAGTGAGGTGGTGTGTATCCTTTAGAGGAAAGCAGCAGTCTTTCCCGAGATATGAGAAATGAAGCAGCACGCAGTGTCCGTGGGTAAAGCCGGCACTAATGACTACATATTCTATAGATTTTACGGACCGGATCTGGGGCCCGGCATGTGTCGGCAAAACACAGCTGGGCGGAGACAAGGAGTTGGAAACTGGCCAACGGTAAAGACGCATGGATTTTGTACATAGCAAGTCAAGTCATGAACCAATCCCACGCCGGATTTCGACCCAGCAAATCATAACACAACATTCGATTGAACGGTCATATGCCGATTTCTAGTGGACCCATCCCCAGCTGTACGGGGTCGAGTCAGGGGTACCCGGGAGATCGTATTACCTGCCTATTGACCGAGTCCCTACCCGCTTTGGCGTGGGATCATGTAGCACGATCTCAGCAGTCTTTTATGTCATTGAAACTGGCCGGGTATTCATTATTCAGATTGCCTTTTTCGCCTCTATACTCTATGTAGCAGTGACCACGGGCGGTCGCGTCCTCCCCAGCCCCTCGCGGGCATAGTAGTCCATGGGGTACGGCCCACTTCCCCAGTCGGGCCTCTCCTCGAGCGCGATGAGGGCCTCGTAGGGGGTCAGGAGCGGGCGGGGGAAGGCGTAGCCCCAGTCGATGCTGAGGCGGGGGCAGGCGACCTGGACCCAGCACTCGACGTCGTCCATGAGGGCGAGCTTGCCGGGGAAGATCTCGCTGAGCAGCAGGTTGACAAAGGGGACGCCGCGCTGCTGGAGCTTCTTCTCGATCAGCCGGAGCGTGGCCGGGTTGCCCTGCCGGCCCAGCGAGCCGAGGATCAGCCCCCACTTCTTGGTGGCGCCCCGGGCCGTCCGGATGGCGTCCCGGCGGAGGGTCTGCATCTCGTCGTGGCCGTACGTCTCGCGCGTCAGCTTGCGCGAGTACGGGTCGTACCGGTACGCCGGGATGGTGGGGTTGTGGATCATGATGCTCTCGAGGTGGAAGCGGCCGTCGCCGAGGTAGAGGACGAGGTCGACGTGGTCGCTGTCGGGCAGGCGCGGGGACGTGCAGCCCAGGATCTCGCCCTTGGAGAGGGGCGCGATCTGGGGGACGAGGACGCGGAAGCCGGCCCGCTCCAGCGCCGACTTGGTCCCGTGGATGGTGGCGTTGAACTGGATCGTGCCGACGAGGGCGAGCGTCTTGGGCGCGGCGAAGTTGCGCTCGAGCGTGGCGAGCAGGTGCGAGGCGTCGATGCCGATGTCGACGAAGACGTAGAGGGTCTTGATCTGGGTCACGTCGACGGGGATCAGGCACGAGTGGGCGTAGTGCACGAGTAGGTCGCAGCCGAGGGCGCGCGCGGTGTAGTCGTCGATGCAGCAGGCGCCGTACGTGACGTCGCCCATGATGAGGGTCTCGATGCCGGGGCAGAACTGCGTCAGGATGTCCGAGATGGTGGTCGCGAACAGCAGCAGGCCCTCGGGCATCTGCAGGGCCACCTTGGTCGCGCCCGCGCTCCGGATCCGGTGGATTGTCTTGGGGATCTCGAAGTTGTAGTTGGCCGGCAGCAGGCCCATGGCCTCGTGCAGCGCGGGATCGTTCAGGATCTCCGGCGGGACGGCGTTGAGGAGCCTGGGGGCCCTTCTTGGTTGTGAGACTATAGTACATCGTATTAGCATGTCTTTTGGATAATCATCGCCACCATAGTCAGGGGCAGGTTTTCGTTTGGAGTCAGGGGGGATCCGTCTGCATAATAGTAGTAGTACCTGTAATTGCCCCGCTATCCTCGACTGAAGTGCTGCCATTCTTTGCCGCACCGGCTGCTGCAGTCTTTCTGCCGACAAACCTCTTCTTGGGCTGCCTTTGCACAGGCTCGGGCACAGGCTCGGGCGCAGGCTGTGGCGGCGCATCCGCGGCCTCGATGTCGGCGGCGTGGCCAAGATCGGTCTGCAGCCTGTCTTCCTCCATGGCTGGCTGACGACTTGGTGGAGGTGGTTTTTGCGCTGAGGAAATTTTACCCCGCGGTCTGATGTGACTGACTGGCTGCAACGATGAATAGGTCGCTCCAGATCCCGACAATCGCTTGAGATGACTTGGTTAAGTACGGACAAGACCCATGCACTCTATCTTCTGTGTAATGAGCAGCCAATAGCTCCAGATGAATGCGTCTTGTTTGACTCGTCGCCACAGATAGTTGCATCCAGTTGGGAAAGATGTTCGGGTGGTGCTTTGATGCATATCCCCGATTAGTTCTCCAGCCGAGTGGGGCCTTGGGCAGGAGCGAACGAGCGTCTTGACATCCAGCTCTGTCTGTGCTTGCTTACAATGGATGTCGAGGTTCTTCTGAACTTCAGGACATTGGTTCATATACTTCTTTTGATAAATCCAGCAATGGACCAGTAAGTCTGTCATGAGCAAACTCTACTTCATTTCAAGAAAAATCGATGTTTTCGGAAAGAAGTGCTGCCCGCAACCATGAGATCTTGGACCTTGCGAGGTTCTGCCTTGCGAGGTTCTGTGTGCAGCAGCAGGCCCTTCGAGACTCCTTTCTCGACGTCAGATGAAACGGCCGAGATGGTCTACCACTAATCAAGCAATAGGTTAAAGGCTGTGATGCAATACTCAATGATGATAGCCTATACGAATAGTGCATGCCTAGATCAGATTGGGGTTGCACTGATGTGCGACTGTGCGACTCTGCGTCTATCTAGGGTACTTTTCTAGGATGTGCAGATTTCGTACTGCAACCCGTGGCACACTCATCAATATTAGCTGCATTCACATCCCCCGCTCTGGGGTGCTTGATGCAACTCAAAAGCAACATGCGCCGGTCATATAGGGGTGCAAAGGCCGTCATGCCCAGCAGTATTGATGGCAACGACTTAATTCCCCCGAAGCCTGGTGAGGATAAGGCATTGATCCCTCTCTCCTGAACCACCGACGTACCGCTTGACCTTGGAACGGCTGCAACTCCAACCCATTGGCCAGGATGGACAAAAAGGGAACTGTTATTTTGGCCGATGCGATCCACGATTCATTGGTTAGCGAGAAAGATGGCACCTCGAGAGATGTTCACGATATGCACCGCATGGGCAAGAAGCAGCTGCTCAGGGTAAGGTTGACGCCGATAAAACACTTGGATCCATATCCCGTTCAACTAACTACATGTCCTATAGCGCAATTTCAGGTTCTTCTCCATCTTCTCCTTTACCGTGGTTCTCTTGAGCACATGGGAGGTTGCTCTTGGGCGAGTAGCTATAGACCATTTTTATTAAGGTATAAACTTATACTTCACCAGGACTGCAGCATTCGGCCTGGGCAACGGAGGCACCGCCGGCCTTATATACATGTACATTCTATCATTTAGTGGCTACATCTTCGTCATTGCCAGCATGGCCGAAATGGCATCCATGGCACCAACCGCGGGCGGCCAATATCACTGGATCTCGGAATTCGCACCGCCTTCGGCACAGAAGTTCCTATCCTACACTATGGGATGGCTGTCCGTTCTAGCCTGGCAGTGCGGTACGGCCGCGGGCTGCTTCCTTGCCGCCCTCGAGCTCCAGGGCATCGTCGTTCTCAACTATCCCAACTACACTTTCCAAAACTGGCATGGTACCCTGGTCTCTATACTGATCGCCATACTGCTAGTTGTCTTGAACACTGTTGGTGTCAGACTATTGCCATGGCTGCAGACGTGCGCTTTCGTCTTACACATGGCCGGTTTCTTTGCCTTTATCATTCCTGTGTGGTTCATGGGGCCTAAACCCAGTCCCTCAATGGACGTGTTCACTCAATTCACGAACCAAGGGGGTTGGCACAGTTCGGGTCTCTCTGTCTTGATTGGGATAATCACGCCAATTACTGCTTTGATTGGATCAGACTCTGCTGTACATCTTTCGGAGGAGCTTCGGAATGCGTCCAAGTCCTTGCCTCGAGCCATGATGGCCACCATCGTCCTCAACGGTGGCCTTGGTTTTGTCGCTGTGCTGTAAGCGACATCACCCACCACACTGGTCAACGTTGGATGAAGAAGCTTATGTTCTGCATAGTACTTTCTGCTACCACATTAGCGATGTGTCCAATCTCCTCGACACTCCTACCGGCTTTCCATTCATCCAACTGTACTACAACATGACAGGCTCCGTCAAAGGGACCAGCGCCATGGTTTCGATCATGATCATATTGTCCATCGCTAATGCCACGGCCAACATGGCGACCGCGTCCCGACAGCTCTTCGCTTTCGCGCGGGACAACGGGTTTCCCTTCCGCCGGGTCTTCGCCCACGTGCCGGCTCGAGGCCCTATCCGCGAGATCCCCTTCAACGCGATCCTCTTCACGGGCGTCGTATCGAGCCTGCTGTCCGTCATTAACGTCGGCTCCACCATCGCGTACAATCAGCTCGCATCCATGGGCATCGCCGCTCTATTATCATCCTACCTCGTCAGCACGGCGTGCATGGCGCTACGTCGAATACGGCGGCAGCCGCTGCTGCCCGCGCACTTCACCCTCGGGCGGGCTGGGCTGCCGGTCAACCTTGTGGCTATCGGGTTCCTGCTCCTGGCCTTCACCATGAACTTTTTCCCGCCCGTGGCTGATCCCGCACCTGATACCATGAACTGGGCTATCCTGGTCTGCGGCATCGTGGTCGCGGCTTCGCTGGCTTACTATATACCCGTGGGGAGGCATCACTATAAGGGGCCTGTGATATATGTGCGGCAGGATTATTAATATGGGAAACACCGGCTTGGGCGAGCGTCGAAAGATTGGATCAAGTTGGAGAAAGCACTTCGAGCTAGGAACGGATCAGCTATGAAAGCAAATTGGCTTGTTTTTTTTTCCAATATCGGGACAGACTTGCGGTTATGTTGTTTGCGATACTCCTGAAAGGAGTAGCCTGTCCGAGAGAGAACATGGGTAACGAGGACAGATGCTCTGCATCGGTACCCTGACGTGTTGCTTATACAGATTATATAATATCAGACCATGAAAGTCAGCGATTCAATAATTTTTTTTGGTGATCTTGTAAATACCAAGCCGACGCTTTCTGTTGCTGTGTTCTTATCGACTATTTCTTCGACTTTAAGTACTCTATAAGTACACGCAGCCACTCGACCACGTACAGTCCTTACCCCAACATTCATTTTCTGACTATATAGATGCTTCCGTTCTCACTTACCTAACTAGCTGCCTTCCTTCTCTCTTCTGGTGCCTAGACTAGAGCCCGTTCTCGTCCTCAAAGTCGTAGATATACTCCAGCAGCACCCCGACCACATGCACCGCTGTGCCCCAGTCGAGCGGCCCGCCGAGCCCGAGCGCCCGGGCCTCGTCGTTGTCCCACAGCCACAGCAGGATCCGCCACGCCGCGAGCGACGCGTGCACGTGCTGCAGACGGCCCAGGTACCGGGGGTCGCTGCGCAGCCGCGCCGCGGTTTCGGTGAAGTGCGTCACCCACAGGGCGTGGACTTCGGGGTGGTTGTAGGCGCTCGCGCCGACGGGGACGACGTGCTTTACTCGGTCTTGCCAGCTGCTGGGCTGGCGCTTGGTGGCGGAACCGTCAGTGGTGGTGGTGGTGGCTCGGAGACGGGGCTGCAGGAAGCGCTCGTCGTAGGCCCAGAGGGTGGATTCGACGGGCTTGGCGGCTAGGAGCGTGGCGGTCTGCTCGGGGGTGAGGGAGAGGGCGTCGGCGAGCTTGGTCCAGGCGCAGGTGGTGCGGGCGGCTTCCTCCCACCAGCCCTTAGCTTTGGGGGAACTGGTAGTGGGGACATTGGATGTCGCTTCTGTCTTGCGAGCAGGGGTAGTCGTGGTATTAGTAGTAGTGTCAGGGGTAGAAGGAGTAGGGGTAGGAGCAGGAAGGGGGAGGGGGATTTTGGCCTCCCTGATGCTGTGGTCAAGATCAGAGTGAGAGTCGAAAGAGTCGTCTGATTTCTCAGCCGATTGTTCATCGTAAGGGACCGGCTCGAACGTCTCTCTTCGTGGGGGTCGGCAAGCCATTGCGAACATTTGCTTCTTGTGTCTGATTGCAACGATCAGAAGTACAACTGTGTCTCGGTACTAGACTATACACTTGTACGTGAGTAAGGTAGCCAGGTTTCACTTCTACGCAATAGCCCTTTGACCCAGAATCAGCAGTGTTCCGAGATCCAACGACTAGGTAATTGTAATTATACGAGTGTACGAACAAAGCCATTGTTCCTCGCCTACTTCAAGGCGAATAGGCTTTGTCCGTCCTCATAAGGCTTTTGAACCTAACCCAGGGCATTCAAAGGTGAACAAGGAGAATTCTTCCTTGTTCATTGGGTTGCTACGACATTTTGTTTATGGATGATACGTTCTGGATTCGAATGACCAAGGCTACGCGGAACAGCTCAAGCACTGATTGCCACATTCAGTAGACCGATTCGCAACAGCATAGCCAGCCTCCTCCACCCTTACTATAATTTGCAATGAAATGATGCGACTAGTCGCATGAACTGTGGCATTGTCAGTTCCGGGTAGACTGATCGCTGCGTATGGCTGGGGCAAGTGATCCTTCACCATACTACCTGTAGCTCCTGGCCCGTTTTCCAAGCCTGAACTAGAGAGTTACCACCTCACATATAATGCGTCTTTAAATCTCAATACTGACCGAAAATGAGAAATATCTCTAAGCTTAGCGTTTCCTATTCTATAGTATTCTCAGGTAATATTTGCGTCTCCTACCTTAAAGTAACCCAACCTGAAGATGGACGGACTGACTTATGGCCCCATTTATTTGTCCAAGTCCCAAACACTCTTGATGGTCGTCGCCTACGCCATACTTATCGTGTCATAAGCGAGATAATCTTCAACAAACAACGATCTGCCTGGTTAGCTCAATCGGTAGAGCGTGAGACTCTTAATCTCAAGGCTGCGGGTTCGACCCCCGCATCGGGCTCAATTCCTGATGCATCTCATAAACTGAGATATGATCGACCTTTCTTTTTTCGTCTTTTTCGTCTTTTTCCTGTTCTTATATTTTGCGTTCCTTATACCTTTTTATCCACTCGAGACTTGCCTACACGGATATGAGATTGAAATTGAAGTAATGGGCAAGTGAAGGAGCTGGTCACATTTTGGTAAGAAGGATGTACATTGTGCAATGCATATGTATTAAGTTTTAGATACTAAGAGCTGGCTATCTATCTATTGCCAGCTCCGCGAAAGAAGGGCACAACCATATTATTCTTTCGGGCCTGATCTTTTCAGTTCCTCCGCCCTTTTCGGTTTACTTCGACGAAGTGCCGTTGATGCTGAAGCGGTAGCTGGCCTGGAGCACGTACGGGTCGCCGCCGGGCGTGAAGATCTGCTTGTCCTGGCGGCCCCAGGCGGGCTGGTTGATGGCGTCGATCCAGTCCTCGACCTCCATGACGACGCAGCCGTACTGGGGGATGGTGCGGGGGAAGTCGGCGTTGTCGTGCAAGCCCTGCGTCGTCTTGAGCGTCACCGACCCGTTCTGCCCGTTGCACGAGTACAGCTGGAAGGCCTCCTGGTCCGAGTAGACGTCCAGCTGGATGCCCGACCAGGCCGAGTGCAGGCGCGCCACGTAGCCGTCGCTGCGCCAGTCGTAGGGGCCGTTCTGGGCGCGGTTCACGAGCCAGCAGTTGTCTGTAATAGAAAGGAGGATCAGTCATCAGAGAGCCATGAAACAAAGATGTAAGTCTACTAATCAAAACATACCGTAGCCAGTGCAGTTGAAACCGCAGTTGCCCTTAAGCTCGGGGTCGTCGAAGCTGGCGCCAATCTGCTTGGGCGCGGACCAGAAGTCGTTGACGGAGCCCTCCTTGTTGGCGAGGATGTCGCCGGTGGGGATGAGGATGTTGTCGACGCCGACGCGCTGGCCGCTGTAGGGCAGGTGGAAGGTGTGGTTGAGGACGGTGCTGGTCTCGTTGTTGGCGAAGCCGTCGAGGTTCCAGTAAACGTGGCTGCTCAGCATGATAGGCGTCTTCTTGGTCGTGGCCAGGGCGACCATCTTGAAGTCCCAGGTCAAGTCCGTCACGGTGTAGGTGATGTACGAGACGACCTCGCCGGGGAAGCCCTCCTTGCCGTCCGGGTCCACGATGGTGAAGGTGATGCTGTCGTCGGTGTGCGCGACGACGGTGAAGTTGCGCCAGTCCCAGCCGTCCTTGCCGCCGTGCAGGGTGTCGGCGCCCAGGGGCGCGTCGGCGGTGGGGTTCTCGTTGGGGCTGATGTGATAGGACTGCCCGTCGAGCTCGAAGGTGCTGTTCTTGATGCGGTTGGCGTACCGGCCGGGCACGCCGCCAAAGTGGTTGTGCTGCTTGTCCAGCTCGTAGTAGGTGGCGTTGTCGAAGCCGGCGACGACGTCGCGCGGGATGCCGTACTGGTCGTTGAGCAGCAGGTGCGTCAGCGACGCGCCGTACGTGATGAAGGCGGCCTGCAGGCCCTCGCTCTTGATCCAGTAGAGCCCGTCCTTGTCCGGGCCGGGGCCCTTGGACCCTCCTCCGCCGTAGGTCTGCGCAGAGGCCGCGGGGAGCAACAGGGCAGCCCCCAAGGCGGCGAGGTGGGCGTTCAGATGCATCGTGATGACTTCGATGTATACCGCGTTACCGGGGAGATGAACCGTGCGGAAGGAAGAAAGGTACCAAAAATGCAAAAAGGACAGCACGGGTGGATATCTGGGAGTTGGCGCTGGCTCTGGCGTTGGCTAGTAGTGGCTGATGAGTAACACTACCTGGGAACCGCGTGCTTTTACTCACTCAATTGGCAGGTGGGCGGCCTTTTTGTTCTCTTTGCAATTGAATGGAAAGATACCTAGAGCCAAGTCGAGGAAGAAGATGCAGCACAGACAATGGACTATGTTGACGTGACAGAAACCCGCTTCGCAGAGTCTGGGGAAGAAGAGGCAGGACAAGCATAAGACAACGGGAAACACGGGGGAGACATGTCACTTTTAATATTAAGCTTCCAAGCACGCCGCCGGCCACTCACTGTCGATCCACCAATACCAGCCGGCTGCCATTGGCCTGTTGTTCCTTTACTCTCTGGCATATCCCTCTCGCTCTAGTCGACCCGGCTGCAGGTGCAGAGGTGGTAGTCTGTATGTACTGTATGCATCGTATTGTTACCTACCAGGATCGAGGGCAAATGCAACCTGGGCTCGAGCTAACACACGTCCTGGGTCTCCCCGGCCGGAATCTACTCGACTTACTCCGCTTTCTCCCTCCTCCTCCTCTCCCCGCCGAAAAGTTGGGGTAAAGGCTAACGACGTAACCGATGGTCAGCATGCCGATAGTAGGCAAGGGGGGCCACGAGATGTGACTGGAGCGTATGGATTTATTATTACCTGCCTATTTCGAGAGATGAACTGAGTACAAGCTTTGTCTGAAAAACGACATTGACGAAGTCAGGCATCTTCTGGAAGAAAACCGTTTGTCTGTTTTTTCAACCTTCGTAGTCTATTCGCACGTCTACATTTGCATAACACGCACGAGTGTGCCAGGCATCAGTGTTAGTCCGTGACAATTTTCAACGCGTAGAGACAATTGGGGGGGGGATTGCGGGTCATTTCCCGAGCAATGGCAGGATCTAACCTAGGGCCGACGATCGTCATCGACTCACCCGCCGCGGCGTGGTTCGTCGTCTTGTTTGGATCCCTCGGAATGGCAACGGTCAGGCTCCAGGCTACAGCTCGTCGTAGTTCATGTGCCTTACATACAGCAAGGTGTGTCAAGGTTGCACGACTCTCACCATGCAACCCTACCACACTGACTTACCGAACTATAACTACATACTACTACACCTGCGACATCCTGCGACTCATTGCTTCTTCCTCATTCCCCCCCCCAGCAAAGGTACACACACACACATACCATACCACCGACTAAGCATGCCTCAAACGTGCGTGAAAAGCACTCGTGTAGCTCCCGTCTCGATCCCCTGCTGAAGGGGAGATACCATATGTCTCTACCCGAGCAGCAGGGAGAGTGTCTCAATAAGAATGACGAGAGATGCATAGTGCCTCAATCCTTCCTCGGCCGCCTTTAGCCCGTCCAGTCCAACAGGGCACAGGAGACCAGGGAGTCTAATTCTCTACCTAACTCACCGTCCCGGAGAGAGACATTTTACACCTGACCTACCGGGGGGCCATGTCGGGGTCAAGCTGGTCGGATGCGGGGTAAGGCCCCAAACCCCGGAAAATCCAAGCAATCTTGGCAACACGATGTGTGAAACGGCACGACGGGAATGGCTGGCGCTCCCCGCTTTCTTCACCTTCAGGCCTCGCTTCTACCATGGTCTGTCACACGGGAAACAGGTGGCTGGGTTTGTGACTTTCGTGTATGTATGTATGTAGCCCGTCTCCCTAGCATCCAATTCAGCTTGGTCATGAGGCCGACTTTGTGCGACCTATGTATTATCAATGTCCATCGGAGATGGAGGAATGTAGCAGCCTAGCGTAGTCGTCAACAGAGTAACATCTTCGCTGCAAGATATGTACAGTACATGCACCCAGCAGCAAGGGAAGCTTCCAAGTGATGTTGCGTATTGGGCCCGTCAGATGACATCTGCACACTCAACGCCGGCCACCACAGCTCGCCCTTGTCACGTTCGCCTTGCAATCTGCTTTCTGTTACTGCCTCGCAGTAGACCCGAGAACATATACTACTGGTATATTTCGGTCCGAAGGCGCTGACGAAGAAGCTTTCACACAGGACCCGGAACCCACTTGTAGAACGAATGTATCCAGGTGAAAGTCGTGTGGATACAGCCAGACGACCTATAAGAGTCGAGATATGGGTGTGGACTTCCAGACAGAAACCAAGGTTGCTCCCAGTACGGAGTAAATGATACCTGCTACTTGAAGCAGAGCAACAAAGTTTCAGATTCATCAAAGGAAAGATGTCAATACCAAACAGGCAAAATCGATAAACTAACCATGCTATGACAATGCTATACCATTGAGGGGTCAGTCGTAAAAGACCAACTATGTGCTTCCCTCTCTGGACCCTTTCACATCAGCACGGGAGCAACTACCAGATCAACCATTGTACGTCAATTATCCATTCTACAGAGACTTATACCATACACACGCGCGCAGCACCTCCTATTTCGTCCCTTATGCGTCAATCAAGTTCTCCTCCTGTTGCTGTTCCTGCTGCTGTGCGGCCTCGTCCTCCGGGTGGGCCTTGTTCTTGCCTTTGCGCTCGGCCGCCGAGCGCTGGTAGAACTCCTGGATAACCTTGGCCGGGATACGGTTCAGAAGCTCCTTGGGGTAGATGCGCAGCAGGCTCCACGCAATATCCAGGGACTCGTAGATGCTTCGGGACTCGTAAGCACCCTGTGCGACAAAGTTGCGCTCAAACTTGTCCAAGAACTCCAGAGAGAGCTTGTCCTCCGACGACAGAGCCTCCTCACCGACGACTGCCTTCATGGCCGCAGCATCACGACCGATAGCGTACTTGGCGTACAGCTGGTTGGACACATCACCGTGGTCCTTGCGCGTCATACCCTCACCAATGGCAGACTTCATCAGACGGGACAGAGACGGCAGCACGTTGATGGGCGGGTAGATGCCACGGTTGTCGAGTTGACGATCGACGTAAATCTGGCCCTCGGTAATGTATCCCGTCAAATCGGGAATAGGATGTGTGATATCGTCGTTAGGCATGGTCAGAATGGGGATCTGAGTGATGGATCCATTGCGTCCCTCGACACGACCAGCGCGTTCGTAGATGG
The DNA here is from genome assembly GCF_038362705.1 of Apiospora aurea. Taxonomy (NCBI): domain Eukaryota; kingdom Fungi; phylum Ascomycota; class Sordariomycetes; order Amphisphaeriales; family Apiosporaceae; genus Apiospora; species Apiospora aurea. The sequence continues at coordinate 2,549,341 of NW_027117393.1, read as the reverse complement.
TGGACAAATCCGTGTACATGTAACCGGGGTAACCACGTCGACCGGGCACTTCTTCTCGGGCGGCCGAGACCTCACGCAGAGCGTCACAGTAGGCGGTCAAATCGGTAAGAATGACCAGGACGTGCTTCTCCAGCTGGTAAGCGTAGTATTCGGCGGTCGTCAGCGCCAGACGAGGTGTAATAATACGTTCGATTCTGTGGTGGCATCATTAGCGATCAAGTTACAGCAAGGGCATCATCAGCAAGGCCATCAACTTACGTAGGATCGTTGGCAAGGTTAAGGAACAGAGTGACACGCTCCAGACTGCCGTTCTCTTCGAAATCCCGAGTGAAGAATCGGGCCGTCTCCAAGTTAACACCCATGGCGGCGAAGACAATGGCGAAGTTGTCTTCGTGGTCGTCGTGGACGCCCTTGTTGGTGGCGCCCTTCTGCTGAGCTTGCTTGACCAGACCGGCCTGTCGGCAAATCTGGGCGGCAATCTCGTTGTGAGGAAGACCGGCAGCCGAGAAAATGGGAATCTTTTGGCCACGGGCAATCGAGTTCATGGTGTCGATGGTCGAGATACCGGTGGAAATCATCTCCTCGGGGTAAACCTAGTATCGTGTAAGCAGCCGAAACTTGTACGACGGAGAGGCCGCCGGGGCGGTGGTTCGTGTGTATACTTACTCGGGAGTAAGGGTTGATGGGACTTCCGTTGATGTCCAGGTACTCCTCGGCGAGCACCTTGGGTCCCTTGTCGATAGCGCGTCCCGAACCATCGAAGATACGACCCAGCATATCCTCAGAGACGCCGAGCTTCAAGCTCTCGCCAGTGAACTCGACCTTGGTCTTCTTGACATCGATACCGGTGGTGCCCTCGAACACCTGCACGACAGCTCGGTTTCCTAATGTACGCAGCTTGGTCAGTACGGCTGCTGTCTATATATCGCGCGTACGGGTGTTTTAAGCCGCATCCTGCCCACTATAATTACTGACCTCGAGCTTCCAGGACCTGACCGGATCTGACAGTTCCATCGGGAAGCGTCAGACTGACGATCTCGTTGTATCTGGGGAACTTGACATTGTCGAGGATGACCAGCGGGCCGTTGACACCGCCGACGGTGTTGTACCGAAGGCGCGGCACGACCGAGTAGGAGGACGACTCGCGGGGGTCGAGCGACATGGCTGCGAAAGGCGGGAGGGAGATGCTATCAATAGGAAGAGGGATTCGGATTGAAGTACGGGAGCTCGAAGCTCTGCAGGTCGTCTGGGAGCGACGATGAGGGGCGGGATGTCGAGGGGGAGCAGATAAAGTGCTCTTGTCGATGGTTGGAAGATCAAAGCACGGCAAGCTTCAGACAGGCATGCACTGTAGTCCGTTGGAGCTTCCACCGACCAGTCGCACTAGAGCGTTGACGTCGGGTTTCCTGGCAATGAGCAATGGGCATGGCCTGGGCATGGCCTGGGCAGAAGGCCTGGGAGGCTTAGCCGCCAGACTGCGCTAACGCTGATTCAGGCAAGGAGCTCAGATCCAAATCCAAAACCAGGCCAACCATCTCCAGCCTCTCACCCTCGCCTTCGTACCGCATGACTCTTGCACCTATTCCTCGGTCACTGTATTTGCAGGTAGGAATTCACTTTATATGTTTCAATCGTTCAAGCATATCGTGGGTGTACTTGAAGAACCAGTGTTCAATCATTCTGTGGTGAGCTACTGTGTTGGCTGTTGGTGAATTGTAGCTAAGTATGGACTCTGGAGCTCTACAGTAGCGTCATATAAACCACCAGAAGACAACAGCCAAAACGGTAGTCACGGAGTATATGGGGCTTTACAGCTACGTACTTTGCATAAGTTGTCGCAGCAGTTCCCTCATGTCCCTACCTAAGTAATCATTGGAACATGGCAGGTATATTTACAAGCTAAACTCGTGTCTTGATCCGACTGCTCGCGGACATGTGGTTTGGGTGACGGTACCTCATCAGCTAGGTCACGATCGCAAGAATTGTGGAGATGACTACTATGATGTTTACTGTGCATTTCTTTCTAAATCGGGTGGTTTAGCTATGCACACATACTTAGACAGTCTTCGAGGTGGCATTTCTACGCGCGCCCAAGACCGCCTTACCAACAGCGGAATCGTTGGGCTTGCCAATCTCCCTGGTGATCCAGTCGCCAATGTCCGCGACCGCATCCAGGCTGACGCCGGTGTCCATGCCGAGGCTTTCCAGGAAGTAGACCATGTTCTCCGTCGCCACGTTGCCCGTGGCCCCGGGGCTGTAGGGGCAGCCGCCGAGCCCGCCCACCGAGCTGTCAAAGGTCCGGATGCCGTGCTCGAGCGAGATGGCCGTGTTCACCAGCGCCTGGCCGTACGTGTCGTGGAAGTGCATCGCGATGTCCTCGTTGCGGATGCCCGCCGCCGCCATGCAGCGCAGGAGCTCCTGCGTGCGGGGCGCCGTGCCCATGCCCGTCGTGTCGCCGAGCGAGATCTCGTCGGCGCCCATCTCCAGTAGAGAAGTGGCAATCTCTGCGACCTTGTGGGGGTCGACATCGTAGCCCTCGAAGGGACAGCCCAGCACGACCGAGATGTAGGCACGGGCGCGGAGACCCATGTTCTTGGCCCCTTGGATCACCGGTGCGAACCGCTCGAGGGAAGTCGCAATGTCGCAGTTGAGGTTCTTCTGGGAAAAGGTCTCGGTCGCGGCGGCAAAGACGGCCAGCTCTACTGCTGGCTTTCCAGTCTTGTCTGTCCCTGCGAGGGTTTCGGCTTGCGTCAAGTACGACCCGGCGTGCTCTTCGAGGATTGCCTTGGCATTCTCGAGGCCTTTCACATTCGGCGCGAGAAAGGAATAGGTGACGGGTGTAGGGGCCGAGATTCGCTGCCCAAGGAGATGCTTCATAATCTCACTCGAGCCATCCATCTGCGTAGTACGGTTAGTAAGATGCGGGCTCCACGCAGGCGGAGAGTGTGGTTTGTGCTGGCCATACCTGAGGTACCCATTTCGGAGAGACGAAAGAGCCCGCCTCGACCGTGGTCAGGCCGGCTTTCGCCAGCCTGTTGATCAATTCGATCTTGGTCTCGCTCGAGATGGACTTCTTCTCATTCTGGAGGCCATCCCGCGGCCCGACTTCGACGAGTCGTATGTGGTTGTTGGAGGCCGGTCGCGGATTCTTGACGTCGGAGGCTGTCGCATAACATCGTAGGTAGGGGGCGCGCAAAGCCACCCGTTGGCGGGCGGCGAGTTGGATCATGGGTCGCACGGAAGCCATTGTGAGTTCATCGCGGCCGAGGACGGGTTCTTCGGCCGGTATATGTTCGTTGCTAGTCTCTTGTTGAGCTGCTGGTCGTTGGCAATTGAAGGTTGGCCGAGGTCACGACGGAGGGGGGAAGCTCTTGGAAGCTTGGGAGCTCCAAAGCCGGAGATAGCCGGTCATAGTTAGTGTGGTGCGGTGCGGTGCGGTGCGGCTCAGCTGCATCACGCCGGGAATCTGAAATCTGGGGAAGCATTGATTAAAGAAAACAACACCCTCCAAATTTTATATTCCATCGTCAGCACAACCTCGAATCACTTTTATCCAGTGTATTCACGTACGCTTTCCTTGAGATCAGAGCTGCCATCCTGAATCTGCTATCAGCGCTCCAATGCCAGAAGTGTATCATAGGCGGCAGGACTCTGGAGAGCAATCACCAGTTGCCACGCCACGCTGGCAATGTGACACCCACCAGGAGAGCGTCCCAGCAAACGCAGCATTGGCAATTGGCTTTACTTTGCGTAGCGCTCGCTGGCCGGGGTCCGAGCCAGCCCATAATACCACGGGCTGCCTAATTTCAAGACGATGGCTTCTGTTAGCTCTTACCTGAAATGCCTGAACGACCCCTGCAGGAATGCGTTCGGGCCACTCTTAAGTCGCTAGCGTTACGTAACCTGCTTTGCTTTGAAATCACCGAAGAAGCCGTGAGTTCGCTGTCTCAGAATGAACTGCTTTTTAATCATGTTATATATACCCGTCTGGTCTGTTTCTTCCTTCTGAAAGGCTGTCGTGAGTATTGCATATCTGCCGGTATGGCGACAAACGACGATACGTCAGGCCGCGCAGAAGCGCGTCGGGACCGGGCCCTCCAAGAGACGAACTTTGAGTCCTCGGCAGCTGTGGAAAACGCACCGTCCGTCAGCCATGACAGCGAAAATCCCAATGGAGCTGCTAATAATGGTCCTACACCGTCGAGCAACGGCAACGCGTTGAAGACCTCCGCGCCCCCGGCAAGCACAACTCGAGTGCTTGCCCCCCGACTTGCTACGGGGTACGCTCATGGTCCTGATGGCTATGGATCATGCCGTCGTGGCTATACGGTCCTGGGACCACGGACAAGCGCATGAATCCGAGGGCGACAGCACGCCGGTCTCTGAATGGAATCGCCCCATCGGCTACATCATCAGAACCTTCACTCACCTCTGCGCCCCCGGTTTCACCTTTCTTTTGGGCATGGGGGTCGTGTACTTCGGACGGTCACGCACGCGACTGGGCTGGTCGACATACCAGATGCTCCGCCACTTCGTCATCCGCGCGGCCGTTTTGACCCTCATCACAGTGTTGATGGGGGTCGTATTCACCGGAGGAAAGATCTGGTTCCTCAACGCTGTACTGTTCGCCCTGGCCATTGACTACGTTTTCGCAGGTGTCTTGTGGCTCCTCCTCGACAAGATCGAGACAGCCACGACCCAATGCCTCAAAGACTACTTCAAAAGAAACCACGAGAGCGGCGAGACAACGCCGTTGCTCGTTAGCAGCTTGGAGGGCATCCGAAATAGCGATAAGGCATCAACTCGCGCCATCGCCATCTCCTGGCATTTCAGCAACGGCATCCTCGTGGCCCTTGCGGTCGTCACTGCATGGTGGAACGTCTGGCTGTCTCCCACCCATGGCCATTGCCAAACAGAGAAATCCAGCACCACCCAGGATATGACCGCTCCCGGAAACCCGATGGTGGATATCTGGTTCTGGCCCATCATGTCGGGCCGTATCATGTCGGTGTTTCCCCCATGGCCTGGCTCTCCTTCGCCATCATGGGTCTGCTGTACGGCCGCCTCGTCCAGGTCCGCCCCTTATCCCCCGCCCGGCTCAACTCGTCGACCCTTTTGGTCGCTCTGGCTTTCTTCCTTCTCTTTGCCTTCACGAGAATCTTCCGTTTTGGAAACTTGTCCGAAGGCTGCCTCCACATGCCCGAACACATTGCCCACCCTGATAGAAATCCCTACTTGGCTTCCGTCCCTTCGTTCTTCTACGTCATCAAGTACCCACCCGATGTCGCATTCGTTGCCTACACCATGTCGGTCAACCTTTCCCTGCTTGCGCTATTTGGCGCTCTGCCATCTGGCGTCACTAAACGCTTCACCATCCTCCTTACCTACGGCACTTCGGCCCTGTTCTTCTACCTTGTTCACCAAATCATCTTGTTCTCTGCTGGTGCCGTTCTTGCGCGATTCTTTGGTCGCGAAACGGACGAGACGGACCCGTTCACGGGTCAACCCGCTCTTGTTGTAGAAAACATCTGGATATACTGGGGCCTGTGGGCAACTGCCTTGGCGATACTATACCCTCTGTGCAAATGGTACGGTGGGTTCAAGAAGACGAAGGGCCCGGATTCGATTTGGAGATTCTTTTGATAGACTGTAAGATTATATATTTTGATAAATAGACTAGTGGGTACGCTGCTGTAATTAGACCGCCATGTCCTGGAAGGACGAGAGCACAATTGGGTTCTTTCACACTCAAGACATGACAATGGTGCTGTTGGTACATGCAATACCCATACCCGATATTCCATTCAGGCCAGTGCATTCCATCTCGGCTGGTTTTCCCTCCTGTGTTGGTTATCTGGTTAGCGATGCGGCACTCCCTTCATGTTCTTTTGGGATAGGCAGGCAATCCTTGTACTTACATAAGCCTTGAGATCTATGTTACTGAAGTGGAAGTCCTTGCAGTGTTTTCCATCGGCACAGAGCAGATAGATTCCTTTATCAGTACTCTCCCCTGCAATGGCTATTAGTCCAATGACACACACGACGAGATGGGGGGTCGAAGAGATATTCACCTAGCGTTGCGCTCCAGCAAGGATCGCTGATACAGCTACCATCCTTCAGAATCTGCCCCGTCTGCCCCACGAAGTTCTCCCATCTAAAGTTCGTCGCGTACGCGGCCAAACTCAGATTACGGCCCGGCGGCACCCCCTTTTCCTGGTCGACGTAGTTTTCGATGAAGTGGATGGGGTACGACGTGTTGCGGACGGTGAAGTTGCGCCAGGTCACGTTGCGCAGGTCGCAGGTCGTGCCGAGCGAGCCCTTGAAGCGCGCGCCGATGAGGGAGTCCTCGACTACGGCGTTCTCGAAGAGGTAGTCACCCCCGGCCCCGCTGGCGCAGGAGACGGCGATGCCGTGGCCACCGGACGAGTACATGTTCCGTACGGTGACATTCGTTGTGGGCGGGGCGACGTTGATCAGGTCGTCGCCGTTGTAGATGGTGAAGCCGTCGATGAGGGAGTGGCTTGCTGACATGTCGATGCCGTCTTGGATAATGTCATTAATATGCAGCAGTCAGCAGGGAGACAGTGGTCGCCTACCGGTGTTGAATGGGAACCCATCATCTGAACCTGCGTCGATCAGAGTGTCTGTCATCCACACATGACTGCCTCCCATCGAGAAGACCCATGCGACTGGTTTCCAGACCTTCAGGTTTCTTGCTCTGAGATAGCTGCATGACTCTCAGTATTTCGTGGACATAGGATCCTGTTTAGTATGGTACTTCTCTTACTCGACTTTCAAGGAGAAGAAGTGCGGTCGCCCCTTGTTCACGCTGTTCTCAGCACCGCCCGGCCACCACAGCTCTCCGTGCCCTAGTTATTTGGTAAGTCGTGTTCAAGATACACTTGTTGAACTACGAACCAATGAACCACCCCTCTTTTGGATCATCGCTACCTGTCAGCGTGACATTGGTGCCTTGAAAATTGATCCAGCGACCCGGGTAGACACTGGTGTCAGCGACCACCGATTCGACATAGCTGACGTTATCGGGCAACGACACATTGCCATTGAAGACGAACTCGACATTGGTCAAGGACTTCAGCTGCAACGGAGTCCATAGACTGTATGCAGTACCCTTCTCGAATACCACACGGGAGTTGTCGCCACATTCGGCCGTGGTATTCACGATATTGGGAGTGTCGTCCAGTCCTGTTTCGTTCTTAGGTACCACACAGGTCTTGACACCATCCAGTGCCTCAGGCAGCCAGTAGGCCGAGGCATTGCTGGCGAGGACCGAACCAAGCAAAGCCGCTGAAGGCTTCATGACTTCTTAACAAATCCTGTTGATGGGACGTCTGAATTGTGCTCGGCGATTTTCAAGTTTTCGGCTATCGATTCCTTTTGTTCTCTTGTCGCAGTGTATCGGCCACCGAACCGGCGGGTTCCTAGAGTCCCAATTCTCAACCCGCCGTCGACTGTAAACTCTTGCGGTAAGTTGAGATTGCTATCGTCATTAGATAAGTCGATAGTTCGAGGGAGAGATGGGGTGTTTATGGAATGGTACGAGTCCCACAGTCGATATATCCTAAGATTGGCATTTCTCCGCGAAATTTCCACCAATCGGCAGAAGATGTAGATTGGCTGGCGTGTATATGCAGTAGCTTCAAGCTCCAAGAGGAACGTAAGGGGGAAAAATCGAAGTGTTTTCTCGTTTGATACCCGGGCAACAAAGTTCGTGAAACCCATAAATTTCTCTGGCATCCAAAGAGGTGTTGAAAAGGAGGTAAAACCTCCCCTTCAGAAACGAAGAAGACGAAAAAGGCTTCGAGACGATGAAGTATCACACTTGAACAGTGGGAGGACCTGCCATGATTGAGTTCCTGCAAACTCGTTCTCAGCCTCTTCCCAGTATTCTGCTCAGACCTTTGCCTTTCGAAGTTGACTGATTCGAGTTCTTCCTTGATAAAGACGACCCTACAGGCAGTTCTGGGGGCGACAAAGACCCGTTCAAACTACCCGAGGAAGCGCATGGGACACCAGATGTCAATACCTGGCTGCTTCGCTTGGTGTCGTACATTTTATTGAGGCTCCCCAGAATCATTTTGTACACGTCTCCAGACACTGGTTCGTGATCGATCACGTCCCTTAACATCCCGTATCAGCTTGGGCCAATGAGGTTTTAGAAGTTTGGGGATCTTACCGTATGTCATACTTGCCTCCAAGCTCGTCGTCAAGCCTTTCCAATTTCTTTATCCCTGCTTGGCCGAATGAGACGAACTCGATACTGAACCATCGAAGATTGGTAGATTTCCTCTCTATCGTGGCATTGCGGAGGAATTCGACGATGGACGTCTCCACATCCTCGTCCGAATCAGTGCCTTGCCATAAGCCGTCAGTGAGTAAAATGAGTGTCATGGCTTTCGACGTATCCCTGAGGTACTCCGAGAAGATCTGGCCAAGGATCGTGGCCATATCCGTTCCAGTCCTCGAAGGATCACGGGGTTGCAGAGCCTCTTCCTGTACTTTGGCAAACTTCTGCAACAATTTTCTCACAGGAGCATTGCTGGCATTATGGCTTTTGCCAATCGTAAATTCAATGTCGAGACCGTCTTTATCGAGACTGCCAATCATTTTTGCAAGTGTTTCGAGCGTGACCCTCATGGCTGGCCAATACGGTTTCATCAACCCTCCATTGTCAATAACGAACTTCTATTCCCTAGTTAGCGGCAGCAAAAGCACACAATACGTCGTAACAACTGGGCTCTTACAATGTCTCTGTTCACAAGGAAGGAACTCAAGTAATCATCCTTCTTACTCCTCAGGCGATCAAGGAAACTTCTCCTCTTGATGGATTCGAGTTGAATACAAACAGGCCAACTAGGATCAACGGGGAAACTGGCTGGCGGACTGGCGGCTTCATTTGAAAGTGTAGTGCCAGTAACTGGTAGGCTTCGACATGGTGGTGAGGGGTCGATACCAAAATCCCATGCGACATCGCGAAATGTAGTGCGAGGATCCAGTCTGCCTGACCTTGGTGGTGGGGAGACCCAGTGGCCATGTACTGTTTATCTGTGTCGTCAGCTTGCTGGGGCCAATCGCTTCTTTTGGGCGGTGTCTCGTCACGAGTAGGCTCGGTCTTGGAGGTGCTATGAGTATCGAGAGAATTTCTTGCTGGGGGGGCTCAGCAATATCTGCCGCCCGAGCAGTGATGTCCAGCTCAGGGATTCCTGCCTCTTTCAACGATGGGACCTCTCCTAGACGATCCGCAGGGTCAATTTCGGGCATTGTTTCAGGCGATTCGCATCGTGCAATGACGATATCTGGTGGCTGGGAGGCCTTGGGGTTTACGTCATTTCTCAGCTCAGGACTTTCCGGAATGGGGACTGGAACAATTTTCGGTCGTGGCTCGTTCATAGGAACAGCGTGTACAGGGCGTGCCTTGTCAGAGCTGGGCTCATCCACCCTTGACGATGAATTTGAGGATGCACCGATGTGGCCCTTGCGAGAAACCCTCATACTTCCTTTCGCTTGTCGCCAAAGATCTGAACTCTTCAGCCTGGTGGATTGGTGGCTATCGTGCGCCAACATGGCTCCCGATGATCGTTTGCCGGTCTGGTTTGTAGAGCGTATCTTAGCCGTATCGCCTTCCGTCTCTGCCTCGTCTTCGACTTGAGCCACTGCATCCCTGATGTGGTCACTGAGCGGTGCCACTTCTCCTCGCGTAACCTGGATCTTATGGGTAGCCTTGACAGCAGCAACATGCCCAGCGAACTTGTCAATCAGTTCTCGCGATGTTAACCGTTGATGAGGCACACTCTGAAGCATTTTAGTGTCAATGAGGTCTAGAATCTCCGAGGTTATGGTGTCCACCTTTCGCATAGAGGCTCGGCGATATGCGTGCCATTCCGTCACAGCGCTCAGAACACGCTGGCCATCGTGGAAGGCGTCGTCGGCGGTTGGGGTGCTTTTGGCATGAGACTCGCGTAGTTGATTGATGGCATTTTGACGGAGCTTGTCATATATCAACACACCTTGGCAGCCAAGGACAACCCATGTAGCAGCTACAGAAAATACGCATCCGAGGGACCAGATATCGATTTTCTGGGTGTAGCCAGTTCTGGTGCCACCCCGGCGAGTGCGGCGTTTTATGTCCGTTTCGGGAGCTCCTATATGCGAAAGGGAGGTCAAATCAAGTGCATACCCGATTCGGAAGAAATTAGCATCTTACCATAAGTCTCCGTAAGGCCTACCAAGCCAGTGCTGGGCTCCGGTCCGTTCTCATCTTTCTTTCGGAATTTCGCAAAGCCAAGATCAGCAAGCTTGTACTCTCCGCGAACACGTAAAATGTTATCCGGTTTGATGTGGGCATGCCACCTGTTTCTGTTAGGATCGGTCGTGGTCTTGCCTCGGAAAATTAGCTTACCCATGAAAATTCACCGAGTCACCAAGCTCTCGTCGTACCTTCAGGTTGTGAATGCTTTCCACTGCTTCTGCGACTTTGGACAGGTCTTCCCAAAATCCCACAATGGATTCGAAGGAGCTAGGAGGTCCCTTTTATGACAAGAAGAGCTCTTCCAGATCAAAGTCGCCGTACTCTAAAAGGAGGTTCGACGTATGGACGACCCCTTTGTCATCAGTCTCCTCTTCGATCTCGTATTCCCCCAAGTATTGGACCATGCCCGCAAGACCCTCGACTGCTAGGTAGTTCTGTTTCTCTCGATTGAAAACTTCTTTATTTTCAATAGTGAAGGTTGTCAAGGCCATTGAGTAGCACTGTCTCTTTATGTTAGCTCAGACTTGGAAAGGGTGGTATAGCTCTTTAACAATCAAACATTTGATTGCATACTTACCTTTCCGTATTGGGGGTCGTCATACTCTGAGCGCTTCAGCCTATCCTTGAGTTCTGATGTCAGGATTCTATCTTGCACCGCCACCTGCCATACTTCAGCGGTCCCGCCCTTGGTATTAATGAGCTGGCGTTTGCAAAAGGGGCTGACCCATCGGCCTTGGTGCGAGTCCAAGTAGACAGCAGACATGTTCAAATCCATCTTGACACGCTCAAACATGAATCTCATGTCATCGAAGTTGCTGATCAATCTGTCGACGTCCTGCACGGCGCCTTGTAGTTCGTGCTTAAGCGCGTCGAGGCTAGGTAGTGTCTCGTTTCGCAAATTTCCGTCCGTTATATTGAATCTCTGGAAATGGTGTATCAGGAAGCCACAGTCGAGATTCAAGAGGATGGCGAAGACAATGTAGCAATTCCGGCCGTCCTTTCCAAGATCACTTGCTTTTGAACGGCCAGGTTCATTGCGCATAACATGATAGCTATCCTGCGCGGCGCTCAGCAAGGCAGCAGCGTTGGTTTGTTCTGATTGCTCTTTCTTGAGGAGCATCCAATCAACTATCTCGCCAGTGTCGTAGAAAGTCTTAGTGCAGCAGTACATGTTCCTGCCTGCGTCCTCGTCATTTGTTCGACATGAGTCGGAATTGGTTCTATGCAATCGGCATGCGTGATACTTCCAATCGTTTTCGAGCTTTGACTTGAAATTCTCCAGAACGGAGAGCGTTCGCTGTAGACGTTCGTCCATGTTGCCCGTTCTTGATTGCAACTGTCTTGGGACCAAGGGACAGGGCAATGATGTGGTCGTTGATGATCGAGTATGGAATTCGGTTGAAGGCAACGGGTGATTAGCTTGATGATCTTCAATCTGTCGAAACGTGGTTTCACTTTATTAAATGCAAGTTATTCGACCCTTAGGAAAGTGCGCAAGGGAGTTCACTAGATGAATTAATGGCGAGATTGACTGAATGCAGACTTCAGCTACCGCAAGGCTTCGACAGCGCGCCCGTCACCAGTTACTTGCCGTACCCTGTCTATGGTCGCCCGTGTAGCTTTTCTAATATTGGGGGCCGGCTGCAATAGAAGGCCGCTTCGGTTCAGCAGCTGTGTTGTCTTCGAGTCTTGCAGCCTCCTCTTGGCCTGCATACGAGCAACCAACCTTGATTTAGGTACCCCAAATGTCATCTCTAATAGAAAGAGACGACACGGTACATGATGACCTTACCATCATTCCCATGTGGCTTGGTTCATGATCTATGACCCCGCATGGTTTGTCCAGTTCGTCTGACGCCTTCAGAATTACCGGCAGCCCACCATCCGTTGCCGACTTCCAAGTACCTCAGCGGTAGAAGAATTGCTTTGTTCGACACTAAGTACTGAAGTTTGCGAAAAGGCAGCGCAGTATTTACAGATGCTGCGTGGCTGACTTCCTGGAACAGCCAGCCGTCACTGCCTGCTCTGTAGGTTACATCAAATGCATCTACCGTACAGCCTGGCTTATACTGCCACGATACAACGGCAGCCATGTCCGCTGATTCTGTATCCAATTGGCTTCTGCATCCCTGTGTCTTAGCCTACACAGGCGCTACCTACATGTACTAAACCTCAACCGTGCCGCACAGTGTTACACCGTAGCAATTATCCCCCTCCCGTGAGGCTCAAGTCGGCTTTTCGGGGTCTTTTGAGGTCCCATGGGAAACAAGACCACACAAACTTGAAGCATCTGCTGCCATTTCTATTCAAAAATGAATTCTTACCGTCCCGTTACATTCGATCTAGACGCCCACCCATGAACACATACCCACTTACCTCCCGATGTATTTGTTCTTTCTCCTCTGTGAGTGCCAAGTTGCACACGTCCATAACATGCTTTGTCATGGTATTGCAGTTGCTTTGTGCTTCTCACTGTAAGGGAGCACCGGTCCAGGCTGCATGCAAACCTGTTTGAACCTGCCAAACCTGCCAAACCTGCCTTGGCCCTCGTCTGGCGGTAGTGAATGCATATACAAGGGTTCGTTCTCTTGCTCCCACCCTCTTTGCAGCACCTTCCTACCAACCCAGGCGCTTAGCCCAGTAAGAAAGGTCAGTGGAATGGTGACTTCAAGCCATCTCATCATTGCCGTCTCAGAGTACGAACCGCCAGGACTACCGGCGTCCTGGTATTTGATGATGTCGGTACTAAAAAATGTCTGTAACGGTTAACGACGTACCGGCAGTGCTGGAACCTAACACTTACCGAGACGAAAGTGGCAGGCAGATATACAAGCGTCACAATTGTTATGATGAGCATCATAGTCTGCTCTCGTTCCATTCTGTGGCTGACCTTCTCCATGCGGAATGCTGACTGGCTTTGGAGATGCTGAATGACCTAGATGATTTGGTCGGTCAGTTGACAGCTTACTTGGCAGACTTCAGGATGACTTACCAATTCCCTCCGATCAGAAACACTTTTTACTAAGGCTTGAGTCCGCTTCACCTCCATGGCGAATTGGACATTGATGGCCTTGACCTGAGCGGTAAATGATGCCACTTCCAGAGCACAGTCGCCCTGAGCCTTGAAGCTCTTGTCCTTGACAATATCCTGATAAAATTCCAGCAATGCCGAAATTACATCAATATTCCCCTCGATGGCTGCGACTGCTTGGCCTGCTGCTTCCTCCCATATCTGGAGGTTTTGAATATCTTGGGGCGTGTACTCTTTAAGGGCGCTGACGTACGCAGCACGACCCCAAACGGCCGACCGACTCTGGAGGTTGCATGAGACCCAGCGACATCTGGACGCAAAGGACATATGAATGAACTTACCTCCTTGTCCACGCATCTTTCGAGCCAGCCAATATACCCTCTCCAATCTTCTCTGGACCAGAGACAGTACATGAGGTGAGCAAACAGGGAAGAGCGAAAGGATTCTTCTGGTGTCCCAGATGAACGGCACTCAGGCGGCGATTTAGCACTCATCAGGTCTTTGAACCTTCTTTGCAGCTCCAGATCTGTTCCCCCTTTCACGACTAACCAGAAAGCGTTTCCTTCATCCACATCAAATTGATGGTGGATGATTGCCTGGCGATGGACCATTCGTCAAAGGTAAAGTTGTCTGGATGCGAAGTTTTCAGGTTTACACATTTGAGATTGTAACAGAGTTGGTACTGCTCGCCGCTTCGGCCAAGTCCCTGAACTGTGTTGCCATCGAATGACTTGGTCGAGATTGGCTGTGCACTGAACCCGCTGAAGATTAAGTCGTTGGGTTGGCTCTGTTGTCCGAATAACGAGATGAACTGCACAATATTTGGCATAACCCCATGATAGGTCATTAGCTCGCCAAACATTTCGGGAGTGAGGAGGAGAGGAGCCCTCGAGTTGACAGCAAAGAGGTTCCTACTCAGGGGTTTTAGTATCATAACCGATACCGATGATCGGTGAACCTTACACAAAACGGCATTTTGGATCTTTCTTCCTTGCTGTTATCCTGGTCGGGACGCTGCTCCTGTCTCTATCAATCCCGAGATAGTCCGTTAACTCGGCCAGGTGGTGTGCATTGCACTTAGCGACAGCTTGGATTGTCAGCTTTGGTTAACTCGTGACATATCTCGGAGGCGTTTTACCTCGGCCATCAGCCGTGATGAAATCCCGAATCACCACTTCCCATTGTGACTTATCGGGCTCAAACAGGGTTCTTTTGATGGAATCGAACTTATCCCCGAGAGCTTCCAAGGCGTACGGAAGACTGTCGACAGATGTTGAGATGGCATTCCGTGGAAATGTTTGCGACTCAAGTAGGGAAGCTTGAAAGCGTTCTGGTAACTGAAGATTGGTCATATTGACTTGCTTTGAACAGTGTCGATCTAGATATCGGGAACTTGAGTACAAACGCAACAGTCCTGAACTCGAAACGGGGGAGGTTCGGCCTAAAATCTAAGCTCATTGGGCACAGCCGAGTCGCTCCAGCTGACAAGAATGATGCCTTGCAGGCGCATACACAGACAATTACGCGCCTTGGTATTTACCACATACAATTCATACAAGTCTCGTGTCCCCAAAATGATTGAGCCACATGTAAGGCTATTTGGAACGGGTTTGTGAATCCAGGGCTTTGTCAAATCCCGATCGACCAACACAAAGTCCGCAAACGCCACGACACGACACCGAAGGCACAATCGATGTCCATTCCGCGAGAAAACAGCCCAACCGCCTAGAACAGCCATTTCAGGGGTCCTGCATAGCCAATGTTATGCGGTGCACACAGTGTGCGTGTCTCTGGCCAGTTGTCTTTTCAGCCCGAAAAAGCCACCACCCCTCATTCCCGTATCCTAACAAGGGCCCAGGGAGCCTAACACCTGGCCCGAGAATTGGCCTCATCCGGCGAAGGCGATCGCTGAATATTTCTCTCATTGACAAGCCTTTGGATGGCTAGCTTGTCATCCTGGTAAACCCCCATCATCAGCATAACCGCACCCTCCAACCCTCCTAGCGAGGAAGCTGATTACTCACCTGGGTAAACTCTTCAGGAGTTTCAAATCGCCAATAATCTTTTTGTTCTACTGGGCTCCTGAGAGAAGTCCTCGTTCGGCCACTTCTTCAACAGAAAGTCGTCGCGGAGCGTTTCCCAGGTGAGACCCCTGTAGACTGACACGGTTTGGGGGTATTGCTTTGGCTTCTGAGCCTCACGCTCAGCTTGAGCCTGGGCTTTTAGGGATGGGATGCGCCTGATTCTCCCAATGACCCCGAACGAGTCCCTTCCCGTCAACCTTCTTCCAAGGCTCTTAATTGAGTTGACACGACCGTTAGGCTGTTTGAGTGGAGGTCTTGGCGTCTGTGACGCCGGATCCGTTTGCGGTGCCATCTTTCTCACTGGGCTCTCTATAGGACACGGAGCGGCTGTAGAAGTCGGGTGTTCCTGCTCTGGGTTACCAAGGTAAGCGGGCTCAGCAGACCATAAACAAAGGCTAGGGATTCGGCCTGGGGGCGAGTCTGACCTTTATGATCTCCACGGGCTCTCTGACCGCATATGTAAATACCTTCTGCTGTCTTTTACATTGGTCCGCTAATGGTCGCCTGTAATGGTTGCCTCACCTTGTTGCCCTAAGATGCGGCAGGTGAGTTGGCGGGGGACTCAACAGCACCGGGGCACAGCCTGGATTGGGGGCGCGGCTTGGGGAATCAGCCTCACGGCCTGCCCCTTTCAATAGGGACCATCTCACAGGAAAAGCCAGCTATCTGAGCCTCGTCTTTTAGCTCTTGGCTTGCTTATCCAACCTACCATTGAGATTGACACAATGTGCAAGAGCTCTTCATGACGATGTCACGATGACGAGACTTTCGCAGCCGAATAGCAACCCCTTTCTCAGTTTCCTCAGCGGAGACAGTCAACCCGACAGTCAGCATGATGCGATTTTGGCTACTACACTATCTTCCTTGGTGGGTTTAGACAAGGACACCAAGATTGGCTCTCCGAAAAGATATCCGCAGAATTGAATGCTTAAACTATTCCCTCAATCATTCTCGCTCACGTTTACCCAACAAGGTGACTGCGAAACTGTAATCATGCCAATAGCTAACGTAGCATTGCCAGTTCTGCTATGGACAGATCCTGGAATGAAATAAATCCATCCAAATACTATCGTGGTATATGTTATATTCAATGTCTCATCAACAGGCAATTATGTTCATAAAGTTACGAAGCAAATGGTCCTCCCTGAGGGGGCCATAACTCGACTGAAACGCAAAGTAAGAACACACGACAACATGACAACCAAAGAGGCAGCGCCTAGGACCGAGGAGTCAATACCTCCAGCAGAAATCAAGCCGCATACAGAAGTAGCCAAGATGTCATCTATCAGCCAATCACCCATCGCAGACAAGGCCCCCGAACCGCCCAGCGCACTGAATATCCCCGAGCTGCTCGAGTCCATCCTCCTATACCTCGACGAGCGAACCCTCCTCGTGACCGTCCAGCGCGTAAGCAAGCCCTGGCACGACCTGATCGCGACCTCCCCGCGCCTCCAGCGGAAGCTCTTCCTACTTCCCGACGACAGCGCCGCCGCCGCCCGCGATCCCCGCCCCAACCCGCTCCTCGTCGCCGCCTTCCCCTTCTGCTTCGACGACATTCTCTCGCCGTTCCAGCCCCGCCAGATCGTCTGGGCCAAGTCGGACCTGCTCGCGGCCTCGCCGCCGATCATGGACCCGCGCGCCGCCGCGAACCCCCCTCTACCAGATCCCGCAGTGGCCGCGCCTCTGGACCGCGCCGCACGCCTTCGGCCACCCGCGCGCCAGCTGGCGCCGCATGCTCGTGCACCAGCCGCCCGCGCTCGTCTCCGAGGTGCTCCTGCCGACGTCGCGCGAGCACCCGCAGCGGTGGCACCCGCAGCAGTGGCTGCCGCTGTCGCGCCCCGCGCGCCGGCCGCCGGCGCTGCGGATGCAGGACCTGCTCACGGGCGTGTTTCGGGAGTTCCGGCAGGGGATTGGTAGTAGTCGCACCCGCGTGGACGGCGGCGGCTACGACGTGACCATCGACAGCTTCGAGTGCAGCGACGGCCCCGAGTTCCTCGAGGGGCCCGGGCGGGCCAATGTGGCGGGGTTCAAGGTGATTTGGCGCTTGCACGAGCCCGCGTATGCGCAGCGGCGGCGCGCGGTGGAGGATGCGCTTGGATTGGACGGCAAGGGCGGCTCGAAGGTGCCGGGGGGAGAGGCGGCGGCATGTCCTTGTGGTGCACAATGTGGAGTTGGAGAGTGTGGCTTCTCCGGATCAGCATTTCGAGCAGCTGAGAAAGATCCTGTTTCCATCGTGGCAAAGATAGTGGTGATAATGGCACACATCCAAGAGGATCGTGTACTAATTACTAGATATCAGTTCTCGATAGCGGTTCAAGGTCAATAACCACCGACTGGTCATTTATGGAGTAGTTGACGACGGGATACCTGGCGACGTAACAGTTGTTAGTGGCTCAACTGACGATGGAATAGATGTTGGCTGTTAGTAATAACTGCGATACTTCTAAAACACAAACCAAAGTAGTGTAAAGCTCAATGGGATGCACGTCTATTACCTATCTCCAAACGTGGTATATCCCTATCATAGCGGTACCGGTTCCAGCCCCGTCTTGTTCTCCTTGTGATGTCCCTGTGAGCAGTACTCAACGCATCACACTAGACCATGACCAATACGTGTCCAACCGGCAGAGGCAGGCTCGAGGTGGCTCCAAGGCTGGTTCTGGTTCTCAAACTGTGAAGTCTGCCCAATACAGGGTCCACTCCACTGTGAAGCGCTCCTCGCGAATGTCGGGATCGTGAGGGCAGCATGCCCCAGCCTGCTTGATCTCTTTCAGCGCTTTCCGGAACTGCCCGGTCAGTCGGTAGACTCGGGCCTTTTGCCGCAACATATCCGCTTTCTGCTCGGTACTGGGCCTCCAATTTGTGGCTGGGAAGACTCCCTTCCACAGCGCGTGGCTGAGGCCACCAAGGGCTGAGCCTGCGAGATCTTCGACGAGTTGAGGGTCGTCCAAGTTAGCCTCCATGAGGCGAATGATGTTTGTGCACAGCTTGCGGTTGGTTTCGCAAAACAGCTCCTCAACTTTGTTCTCCCATTGCCTGAGGAAGTTCATCGGTACCCAAAGGAAGTAATTTGACTTTCCGATGAATTCCATCTTCTTGCATGCGTTGGCCCAAGCCTCGCAGCTCTTACCCAAGAGGTTCTGTTGGAGGTGCTCATGTCCAAGCTGCTCCTGGTCGTGTAGGTCGTCCAGGTACGCATCCAGGGTAGTATTCCGATGCGACTGGGCCTGCGCCATGGTCTGTAAGGCCAGAAAAGACTTCACCGTCCCATTAACAAAGAAGTGCGGGAATCCGTGGAACTTATGGAATGGGGAGAGTAACGCCTGTTGTTGATGATCGGTGGGGTAAGACTCGTCCGTGCTCGCAAAGGGGTTATGGAGGGTGATCGAATGCTTGGTAGGTTTCCAAAAGTAATTGTTCTTGATGGCGGCAGTTTCCAAGCAGAGGCAAAACAGGTGAAGATGGCGATGGAGAATGACGAAGCTCAGTCGAGGAATGTCCTCTTTCGAGGCACTGGGTTGCGAAAGCTCGTATGTCATGATGAACCCCTTGCAGGCGTCGATGGTAGAACCACGTTGAATGACCATGGGTAAAGGTAAGTACTTGGAGGCGAAACCGGCTAAGAGATCAGGCCAATGCTGCGCTTTCACGGCGATGCTGACTCGTACAAATCGGTTGGTCTTGTAGAAGATCTCCCTGGCCTCGCTGCCAAGCTGTCGATTTGCACGTAAGATTGACAGATGTAGATCTTTGATGCCGCCATACCTCATGGCATGGCCACTGGAGTTGGTGGATGTGGACTTGGGGAGTCGGAAGTCGCATAGAAGAAGGGAATAGATCTCGTCGCGGATCTCCCGCGGGAGATCGAGT
Source organism: Apiospora aurea (assembly GCF_038362705.1). Taxonomy (NCBI): domain Eukaryota; kingdom Fungi; phylum Ascomycota; class Sordariomycetes; order Amphisphaeriales; family Apiosporaceae; genus Apiospora; species Apiospora aurea. The sequence continues at coordinate 2,530,086 of NW_027117393.1, read as the reverse complement.
AGTCCAGTGGGAGACGACCCCATGATGATGACGATGATGGCGATGACGATCTAGCAACGAACAATCATCTGAGGCAGTCGTGGAGTAGACCGAAAGACTGAAGGCTCCACGTAGCTTAGGGTACGCGGTTGCAGGATTGAATCGAGAGGATAAATGGTGATGGAAGGGCTGATGGTGGTAGGTAACAGCTGCAGAGCACGGTAACATTTAACTTGGAACAATCGCCTGAAGTAGCGAATTCACCGTTATTGTTGGGTGGGTGAGGAGAAGGGTACAATCAGAGGTATTTACCTGCTCAGTGCTTCACGTAACGACCACCTTGAGCATTACATTTCAGACACTTGAAGCTGACACCTACTTTAAAGTATAGACAACAGCGAGCAAGCATGAAACCGACCTTCTGGGCCATACACGCACTTGTGAGCCGAAGATGTGCAGCGTTCCTAGTAAGCCAAGAAGAACTGCCACTAACATTTTTTCTAATTTGATGGTGACGGCGGTACTGGAGGAGTGCAGATATCGACGGGCACGCCGTAACCAGATGTCCACCATCCGGGTTATGATGTTTGGGCGATTTTAATCCAGCCTTCATCGAAGCAACGATCTAGGGTCCGTACTGAGCTCGCCGAGCCTGCAGTACTTCACCCCACTAAGCAAGAAGTGGCCGCCGTTCCATGTCTCCGGGAGTTTGGGGGTCAATGTCCTTCCGGAATCTGAGTATCTCGACATTAGTCTTGACAACCACTCAAACCATGTGGTATCGATGCGTGAACACTCACCTTGTGTATCCAACAAATGACAAGAGCCAAAAAGAACCAAGGTACGTCAAGGTCCATTCCAGGAACCCTGCGGGTCTGTATCGACCCGAGTCCATCAGCACAACAAACGACAGCCCGATCACGACTTGGCAGGCCATCAAACCCGTATTGAGGAGACACCTGTAACACAATGTCAGCCTGATTTCGCCCTTTCACTGTGTGTGGATCCGGTAGGACGTCCCCGGGGATGTACGAACCACGTCCGCAATCCGGCAAACTTGGCAGGGCCCCAAGTCTGGTCCCACCAGACCGCGGCCGTCAGCACGGCACTCAGCCCTAGCCCGCCAAACGTGCCCATGAGCAAGTACTGGTGCCGCACATGAGCATCCACAGTGTCGAAGATGCTCAGGAAGAACAGCAACACCGCCGCAGCGAGCCCCGCGACCAGCGCCAAGACGCTGGTGTTCTGGCGCCAGGCGACGTCGTCGACGAGGCCGTAGAAGGCGCGCGCGTAGCGCACGTGGTGCACGGCGAACACGGTGCCCGCGAAGCCCAGCCCGGTCACGGTGCAGCCGGCCACGAAGACGGGCTTGAAGGTGAAGGCCGCGATGTCGCTGATGAAGGGCACGTCCGGGTTCACCTGGCCCGGGTAGCGCGGCTGGCCCAGGGCGAGCCAGCGCGCCAGCAGGATGCTGATGGTGGTGAACCACGAGATGCCTGCGACGAGCGGGAAGAGCCACAGGTAGGGCGTGAGCGAGACATGCTTGAGGGCGCGCGGCCAGAGAGGGACGGTGGCCATCGCTGCTTTATCCAAAGGGCGTTGTCACCAGATTTCTCTGGTGTAGTTGGCAAGATGCCAAAATGAGTGTTAGAACATGCCGAGGAGAAGCAGCTTTTGCGCAAGACCTTGGGGGATTGAGGTGAGGTGGGATTCCCATGCCTCTTGTGCGTCATTGGACATGGGGGATCCTTGGCGCTAGTGGGCCATCGGAGCGATACGACAACTCGCAAGCGCTTCGTCGCCATCGGTCATCTGCTTTGGGTATATATGGTGACGATCACTCGATAACGTAGCCAGTCATGCTTGTGTCTGAGGTGTCTGAGGTGCCTGAGGTGCCTGAAAAGCATCGAGGTTGATTCAAGCTGGATTTGGTAGTTAAACAAAGCTCCGATTACTGTCTTAGCAGTTGCTAGACTTATTTGGCAACTCTCTTCCTATTGGTGAATGGAGGCTGTTCAGGCTAGGATATACCCTGTAGATGGACCAGGGGTCTTCCTCAAAAGGTACTTCATAATCACTACGTACTATAACAACTACTGGGCCTGCTTCTTCTCCTCACCCTCAATGAAAACGACGTACTTCGAAGCCAGATCAACCGATCAGATCGTCAGGATCGGGGAGATAGCCTTCTGGTTAGTGACCCCTGGTGTCGTTGTCAGATGGTGCTGTGGCTCGAACGAGGCTTGCGCCGGGAGTCGCCTTCATCGAGAAACTGGCGCGGCTCCCACGTAATCATAACCTCCCGAGTCACTAAGACCCGGTCCACTCTCGACGTCAGCCCCGGCCAGCACACGGGCACACGGGCGGCTGGACGCCATATTTGCTTCTATCTCGTCGAGGATGATGCTCGGAGGCGCGCTCCAGGTCGAGTCAAATGTCGGATAGGCGGCTTCTCGAAGCCGAATCACGCTCGACAGACAGAAATACAGGATAATCCAGACGCTATCAAACATGTAGAAAAGCATAATGTCAGTAATTCAGGCGCCTAATCGCTATAATCATCGAGGCGAACGCCTGAGAGTGGCTTTACTTGCAGGTAATCCTATGAGCAACAGCCACATGAGTCCCCTTGGGTTTGCGTCGATGTTTCCTTCTGGAGATAGGATGGCACAGGGACCAGGGAAACCAGGAGGTCAAAGATCATGTTAATAGCGCTATGGCAGGTAAAACTGGCAATGACTGGACACGGCATCTGGTTTCTAATTCAAACTCCTAAAAGATGTAGATAGGGGAAGCACGGTACCCGGAGCATGAACGAGAATAGAACACTCTAGATTTAGGAGCTCTTCCGTGAATTCACTCGATCTATTTTCGATGGTATTGTAACAAAAAAGGACTTCTCCTTACTCCACGTCGCTAAAGTGTACACCCCGTTGGCTGCGTATAATAGCTCGAGTAACGAAGGATGAATGATGATAAGCCATAACAACTAGTCTAAAGGATAGATCAATCCCGGATCCGGCAAACTGGCTTAATGATATGGGCAAGTTCTCTTTTGTCTATACCCCATAAGGTCCTTATATTGATCCAGCCCCCAAATCTCTACCCACCCAGGAATGTCCAACTCCAGAGTGCAGGTACTGGATATCTCATGGGCAAGTTAAGTTTCTTAAGTTGGGGTTGGGGTTACTTGGCTTCACGAGTGCAGCTTCATTAACATCTTCTGACGCAGCTATGAAGCCGTTGGGTCATATAATAGATATCATCCCCTTTATTTCAGGTCTTGGAAACTGTCCAGTCGAGTAATTGTCTCACTAAGCAAGCAATAACAAAAGGGGTATGAGTGACAGCTCCAATAAACATTGCTATTATTGATAATACTATATTATTTCCGGCGTAGTTTACTTCCAACCAAGCTTGATTGTGACCTCACCTGTCCGAACGGTTGAGTGGCATTCTATCTTTTCGTTTCGTATCTCTTACTCCTTCTACTTTCTTGACTCAAACTGTGGTGCGTGGTTATTATATCCCTAACCGCCTATCCAGTACTATAGTCCTCCTTTGGAGATGCGTAAAGTTACATATCGTGTGTTATAGAGATTGTGTCACATGCTTCATAAGACGACATTGGCTCTATGACATCCCACTTTCAACCTGCGTTTCTCCCTCTGACAAATAACGCATTCCGCCCAGTCCTCGACTGCAGACATCCGAATGCATATTAACCAACATGACAAACAAAGTACCGTTCCTGCAGTCATCCAGATGCAGAAACTCGCCAAACTGGGTGGCCGCACAAGTAGGTGGTGACACCACACTTTCGGACAAAGTGGCAGCAGTGCAACGCATCACATCTCCTCCCAAAACTGCAAGATCGGATGATCGATCCTGCGTATCACTCACCTTTGGAGTACAGAGCGTCGTAGACAGCTCGTACCGAGTATTCGAACTAGCCAGCACCATCGAGGAACCAGGTACATCTCCATGTTGCCTGTTTCCCCCGAATATGCAGTTCCACCAGCGGGAAACGTCCGCCAAGCCAATCATTGACAAGGTTCGCTTGTCATCACCAGATATCTGGCTCGCCTTTACAGGACATGGTGGTTTTGTGTGACAGGCTTACGGAATGGTGATTGTGTACCGGTGTGGCGTAGGCATGTCGGCAGCTTCTTTTTTGGTTCTTATGTGTCAGGTTTTTATTCAGTCGGCATCTAGAACTTTTCTTCGAAACTACCGAAACGATAAAGCCTCGTGTAGTAAGACATCGAACCCAGAGGGCTCGTACATGGAATTGTAGGAGATTGAGCTCGGCTCTTCTTCCAGGACGCGTTCGAGCCCGCTACCGGAGACACTTCATCCAATTGGCAAGTTCAAAAATCATGAGCATAGTACAGCAATATCCTTACTCATGGTCATCTATCGCAGAGCTTCATTATGCATCCAATCTTTTTCATGACTAGGACAACGTGATCTGGGCCAACGTTGCGCGACGACGAGTCGCAAAGACTTTCCACAAGCGGATGTGAGCCTCTGCGGTTTGCTTGTGTTTACCTAGTTGCTGATGTGCCACAAATGCGAGGGCTCTCATGTGTTTTCACTAGCGCAAGATGTAGCCAGCCTTAGCGGCTCTTTTGTGCACCATGAAAGCGCTTTCAAGCATGCAGTGTTTGCTCAGCGATAATATCGGATACATGGAAATGTGTTATGCTTGCTGTTTGTTCGGCAGCCTCCCTGTTCCGACCCGGGTCTTCCGCGACAAACATGCCTGAGGGTACAGTTTAGCATTTGATCCTGCTCCCCCTTTTCAGTGTAATCTTCATATCGACTCGAGACTAGATTGACCAATAAGAGAAACTGAAACACAATTCTCCTTTTCCTGCGCCAGAAGGACTCAGGCAGTGAGCATGTAAGAACATGTCAGGTAAGTATATGTACTGCCTCTCCCCCTGTGACTTTGAGAGTACTGCAACCGGGTGTTGTTTCGCCCCCTTGTCGACATCCGAAAATACGATGGCAACCACTCAACCTGCGAATGCCTCCTTGATTGGAACTCCTCACACAACCTCCCACCGAACCGAGGAGAACTCAGCTGCTAGGGCCGCGGTGACCCCCTCGACTCCCTCGACCTTGGACAACAGCGGCTTCCCAAGCCCCCTGTGCCAACGAGCAGTCACACTGGAAGACATTTCGTTTGACGAGAAGTTACGACCAAGAGAGCAGGAGAGACTCCCTCTTTACAAGGATAGTAGAAGGAGGTTGGTTTTCATCGGTATCTTGATAGCTTGGTTCTTCGTAAGCATCTACTCTTGTTCTCCACAACCACTCCGGTTAAATGTCATGCTTACTTCTGTTCGCCGCTCTAGAAAGGATTTGACGACTCGGTGATAAGTATGAAACCAATCCCCGGTCAAGCAAGGTATGAGGGATGAGCCCCATCTGACTCATGGGTTTCATAAAGCAACCATTGTCCCGGCTCTCAGTCGCAGATTCGATGCCCTCGGTCTCATCGCCTGGTTCAGCGCCGCCTACTTCTTCCCTCAAGCATGCCTGGCGATAGGATTCGGACGACTCGCCGCAGTGGCCAATACGCGTATGCTTGTGGTTATCGACGGCATGTTACTCATTGGTAAGCGCTCCACTGGGCCGGGCTGTTTGCTTTCCAAAGCTGCTTGCTGACGCGGACTTTCGCATTCCTTCTCTCTATGATATAGTCGGCTCCATACTGTGCATTGTAGCCAACTCAGCTTCACTATTCATCCTAGGTCGAGTCATCACCGGCCTCGGCATTGCGCTGGGCTTCCCGCTCTGCGCCACAGTCCTCATATGCATCACCTCCCCGAACGAAAGACCATTGTACATGGCCGGCTGCGTCGGGGTGGACGTCATGAGCCTGGCCTTCGGGTCACTCCTCGGCGGATTCTTCGAGACCAACATCGACTACCGCTGGGTGTTCGCCCTGACCATCTTCGGCGCCGTCATGTCCATGGTCTTCATATACCCCTTTCAGCAACCAGCTAGACCAACTGACCATTTGCCGGTCTGGCAACACCTGCGCCGTTTCGACTTCATGGGTTTCGGTCTCTTCCTCGTCTGCAGTATCTGCCTCTTGCTCGCTTTGCAGATGGCTACGCAGAGTGGACGATGGGACTCCACCCCGGTCATCGTGTTATTTGCGCTGTTTACGGTGACGTTGCCGATATTCATACTCCAGCAGCGTACGCATTGCCATCCTGATGACAGGCTCTTGCCTCGCGGCATATTCAGCAGAGATATGTCCCTGCTTCTAGGATTCGGGTTATCCACCATGTTTGCCATGTACGGCGTGTACTATTATCTTTCGACATACTTCCAGGTACGCCACTCACACTACATCCATGGTTTATGCACGTTGGAATACTAACCTGGATACCATCAGTCTGTCCACGGGCTCTCCTCGTTCGACACCGGCGTCTGCCTGTTGGCGTTCTTCATTACATCGGGGGTTGCAAGCCTCGCAACGGGCGCCAGCACCGAGTTCGTGACATATGCGAACACCATCATCCTGATGGGCGTGACGCTGGCCTTGGTGGGGAGTGCGTTGTTGACGACGCTGGACCAGAATACGTCCCGCATCAAGGCGTCTCTCCTGACCATGATATCGGGGTTCGGGTTCGGCACGGCCCAGACGCTGGCAGTGGTGTTCTCTCAGAGCTGGGTGGCAGAGCATCTCCAACCCCTGACCGTCTCCATCGCATTGATGATGCAGCTGCTTGGCGGCACACTGGGGCTCGTTCTTGGCGGCTCGCTGCTGAACATGCGGGTACGTGCTGGACTGGAGCATCTGCACGGCAAACTGAGCGAGGTCCAGGTGGCAGAAATTGCGCAGGGGTCTTTGCCACCGGAGGTTATGGAGTCTTTACCTACTTCAGTGACGGTGGAAGTCTATTCGATCATGGCTCAGGCGGTGCAGAATATTTTCTACACCGCTACAGGGGCGGTTGCAGTGGCTGGTTTGCTTGCAGTCTGTATGCGATGGCACAGGATCAAGACTAATCCCTAGAATATACCAGAAGATGAGCAACAGTGGCTTGTTTTGGCAGCCAATACCAGCTACAAGCAATAATGTCTTTTGGCTATAGTGGTAACAAACCTATAGTAACAAGCCCAGCAAATCTCTCTCTGCTATAGCATACCCAAACACAAGTCAGGAATTGACGTATTTTAACACCGAGTTCGTGCTGAACCGACTGATGGATTGGTGAGCAAAACTGCAATAGGGAACTGCATACCAATTCTATGAGTATCCACATGTGTACTTGCGTGCTTAAAGAATTAACTGTTCATTTCTGTTTTTAGAAGGTATAGGAGTTTATCTGGTTCGTTGCATTCACCGTTTTCACGTACCAAGTAAGTCAAAAGGAAGTTTAAATTATCTTCCTCCTCAACTCTTTAAGACAATGCTCTCGTCCATTTCTGTTAGACAACCGAAGAATATGAAAAACAAGGACATTCTGCCGAAGGGCTCGCCCTATCGTCACCCCGAACTGATCTTCACCGGACGGAATGGGAACCTTCCGGAGGATTTTATCTTGCGACCAGGCTCGATATTCGTGCTTGCTCACTGGAAACCGCAAACTATCATATCCCGTCGCGTGGAAGTACTCGTCGAGCTAGTCTGGCGAATGTGGCAATATGCCGGCACCAAGCACTTTTGGAGCTCATTGCACGAACTTGGCTTAAACAGCCAACTGTTGTGAGTGATGATGTTGAGCGCATCAGCTCAGCCGTCACTACTTAATACCGCATGGCTCGGTTGAAATACCGCGCCGAGCACTTCGCCGAGCACGGCGAGCTGCCAAAGGCTGAGCATGGCCTTGCCAAGGCCATGGACTGGTGGATTGATCGCGTTGTGGAAAACATCAACGTTGAAGCGAGTCTCACATCTGACCATCTCGACCTAGGCCCTGCTAAGCGGGATTTCTACGGTCTCATCTCGCACTACCATACTCAGATTGCCATGAGCCCTTTTACAGTTTTTCATCATAGGACTGGGATTCCCGGTATGCAGAAGATTCACAAGTTCCAACGTGGCATGGACAAACGCTAATTAGCTCCATGCATGAAGCTTATCGTTCCTGGTTAAATTCACCAGAGCTGAAAGGGTTTCCACGACCGTTTGGCATTCCGCCGCCGCGGATCACGAAGCGAGGTGAAGCGTATTGGGTCGCCATGCGTCAGAGTTCCAAGGAAGTGGCAGACGGCCTCGAACCACTTTCAATTGAAAAGGACAAGACTGCCGAGGCAACCGCTTCGCCTAAAAACCGCTCTGCCCTTGAAGCTGAGACTACGGCTGAACTCGACAATATATAGAACGAGATTGCTGCCCTGCGGCTACGCAGGGCCAAGGTTACGCTGCGCTTGGCAGACACTCGCTCGACCCAGTAAGGCGCAGTCTGAATTACAGGTATTGATCAGAATGATAGGAGAAGCCCACGAGGCGCGTAAGGTGTCGTGAGGTGCATATTGCTTCTCATCGTCGAAGACTGGGGTGAAAGAGGGAGGGGATACCCGAGGCATGTGGTGATATGCAATAAATACCATGGGGACGCCCGCTGGCGTGACTGGGCTCTATTTTGGAAAGGGGTGGGAGGGGCCAGGGGAAGCACGGGAGGACGACGTCGAAGACATCAATATCAATGGAACGTAAAAGACGAGCATTATTCGACTCATATCAAGTACTACAGTAGCAAGGCATTTACATAGATAATTTACTGGTGGGGGGATCTCGAAGATTATGACCTTCCTTCTGAGCAACTGTGTTGTTCAATTTGGCATGTTGCGTGCATGGCACTCAGGCGATAAATAATAGGGGGAGGATTGTAGTTAGAAAGTACGCTTAGGTAATCAACCAGCCAGGCTGTCGACCCATTGATATGATAAGATAAGTGGCCGACCGCCTACCGCTTCAGCGCCAAGCTTCGTCATTGCGATCAGTCCGCCTGCTCAATCAGTACATCCCACCTTGTCTTGTATGTTAACTTGCCGCCTAAAACGCCCCAGGCCGCGAACCGTAACGAGTTGGGTGTCCTCAGGCCACGACCGTCGCGAAACACAACCTGGCGAGGCAACTGCGACCACCAAGAAAACTTCACTGAGAACGAGTTGCCCATTTCTCCCTGGGGAACGGCGAATACCTACACCTGCACTCCTACTACCCCACCATTCTACGGCCGGAAATCCAAACAACAACGACAACCGCCACCATGAACCGCCTCTTCGGCAGCGGCAGCAAGGCGCCCAAGGTCAACCTCCAGAGCGTCATCGACAGCCACGACAACCGCGCCGGCAAGATCGACGTGCGCATCGCCGAGATCAACAACGAGCTGGCCAAGTACAACGAGAAGCTCTCGAAGCTGCGCGAGGGCCCGGGCAAGCAGGCGATCAAGCGGCGCGCGCTGGACCTGCTGAAAAAACGCCGCGGGCTGGAGCAGGCGCGCGACCAGCAGACGAGCCAGAGCTGGAACCTCGAGCAGACGCAGATGATGCAGGACAACATGAAGGGCGTCATGGCGACGGTTGACGCCCTCAAGACCACGAACAAGGAGCTGAAAAAGCAGTACGGCAAGGTCGACCTCGACAAGATCGAGCGCCTCCAGGACGAAATGGCCGACCTCATGGACGTCGGCAACGAGATCCAGGAGTCTCTGAGCCGCGGCTACGACGTGCCCGACGACGTCGACGAGGCTGAGCTCGACGCCGAGCTCGAGATGCTCGGCGCCGAGATGGAGGCCGAGGGCGGGCTTGGCGTCGATGCCGGCGGCGTCCCCGACTTCCTCAAGGACGAGGTCCCCGAGTTCATCGACGAGCCGCCCGAGACCACCGGCAAGGTCCAGGAGGCGGCGCGGTGACCTGGCTGAGCCCTGACGACTTGTCACTCAGGAAACAACAACAACAACAAGAAAAAGAAAACCACAGACTTGATGACGGAGCTGTTCGGCGGGTTAGGCTATCTGGCCACTTTGGGCAAACGATGGCGGTCCTTGGTCTATTGCTGCGTTTTGGCGTTTGGAGGATGGGAGGGAGGCCCCAGTCGTTTTTGTTCCCACCAGAAGTCGCATGGTAACTTCCGATGACGACGCTCGCGCTTGCATTCACGTGTGATTTGCAGTCATTTGGAGCGGTACCCTGTTTAGAGGCATGAGGAAGGAAGTACTCCAAGGAGAAAGAGGGCAGGCGACAAGTTCGTATACCAAAGCAATCCATTTACTACTACTACTATTCAAATTTACCACGGCCCTCCCTAGGTGACGTTCATGCATGTCCCAGTGATAACAGCGGAAGAGCGAAAACCGTAAAAGTGTCATTGAGTTCATTCCGGTCGTAGCGAGTCTAGTATGCTAATTACTTCTTAATACAAATTCATGCGCTTGAGAAAACCACAGCCTCGTTCCACTTCATTTCACCTCCATAGTGCAGCTCGCTTTCATAACACCGCCGCTCTTGAACAGCAATGCCGACGTGGTCCTAGCCAGGCACATAGCTGTATACTAATACAAATAGGACATGGTGTGAAGACTTAGCCCACATCTAACCTGTTGGACAAATCTATTCCACCGGACCAAAAAAACGGCACGCCTCTTCGAGCTCAGGGTCTCCGTTGTAGAAGTCCCAGCCCACGATGGTGGACGTTTGGCTGCAGCAAATGATTCGTCGAGCGTCGAATTGCAGCTTGAAAACTCTCGGGTTCTGGTCGGCTGGGGCAATGTGCGGGTGGTGCTGTGCTGGTACAGGTGCTGGGGCAGCCGCGGTCATCGCCGCAGCCATGGTCATTACTGGCTGAGCGGACGGGTTTCCTGCGGTAGCCAGCTGTTGTGCCTGCGCCTGTGCCTGTGCCTGCTGCAAAGCTGTCACATGTTGGGGTGCCCCGTTAGCCACAGCGGGCGGCCCGGCAGACGTTGAGCTACTGGTAGCCGTAGTCGTTGAGCTACTCGGTACTGTCGTGCCAGGGACGGGCATGGCAGTTCGACTGCCCGACGCTTGATTTCTCGATCGACTGCGACCTTGCATCATAGCGCTTAGTCGTGAGGACGAACCTTGCGGCGTGGTAGGCGACGGGACTGCAGTGGATGAGGAAGTGGCACTGGGCGGGCCTGAGCCGCCAGGGGCTTGCGCTGTGGGTGTTGTAGAACGCGCGGAGCTCGATGACGATGGTTGTGCAGACTGGTGGTGCGTAGGCGCAGGAATCGGTTGATCAGCTGCAGCTTCCCGGATCCGATTTTGAGCAACCTGAGCCCGTACAAGGGCTGTTGCGACAACCTGCCTAAGTTGTGACCTGTTTGCAGGATTGGGTTCGCGATCAATAGCTGTTTGCAGGTGACTGTGGTATGTCAACATGGTCGGGAATTGGAGAAGAGTGCTCTGAAGCGCAGCAGGGCCTTGAGGGACAGTCAGATCAATCATCCGAGTATAGGAAGTGTTGGTCTGAGGTGTCACGGTGGCGTGGATAGGATGTTCGACATGTGTAGCATTGGGCGCCTGCTGTACGGTTGGGGGTGCACTGGCAGGAGGTAACGGTCTTGCTGGTGTAGCTCTCATAACCATGGGCGCTGGTCCGCCTGAGGAAGGCGATGGGGCGCGGGTGGCTGCCGATTGTCGCAAAGCGGCGGCGGCGGCATCCTCTTGGCGGAGCGTATGGGCGCTTCTCCAGACGCCTTCCTTGTCTCTGCGCCAGATGATGATGGTCTGGTCGTAAGAGCCCGACACGATTCTTCCGTAAGGGCCGCCGCCGCCACCAGGAGGCAACTTCGCGCCATACGCAGTGATATCTTCTGGCCTTCGGCTGCCAGCATTCAGGGACTTGCCCCGAACGTTGTGCGTATCGCCTAACCGGCCGGACTCGACCGCTCTGAAATACTCCTGGTCGATCTCCCGGGCAGTCTGGCGGTCTTCTTCGGCGCTATACGGGAGATCTGCAAAGCCCGCCTGGACAGTACGCACTAGATTAGTATGGGCACGAAGGCTCGCTACCTCCAAGCCCGTCTCGCGGTCGAAAACCTTGACTTCATTATCGCTACTGCCGCTGACAATGCGCCGACCATCGTATTGAACACATGCGATTCCCTTGTTGTGGCCAAGGAACGTTCGGCGGCAGGTTTGGTGAGGCCAATCCCAGACCTTGATGTGCCTATCGCCGCTTGCCGACACGATTTCGTTGCCACATATTTGCACGGCATTCACAGCTGCGCCATGCCCTTCTAAACAGCCGATTTGTGTGTAAGGTGGCTTGATAGGTAGCTGGCTCAGAGCAAAATCCTCATGGTCCGGATGGCGAATGTTTATGGGTACAGGACTGACGCCGTTGACGTTGCCGTAGCCCAAGTCGCCTGCGCGTAGCGGGGTTCGATTGAAGATCTTGATGGTTTTATCCTTGGAGCAGGTAACAAGAATTCGTTTGTCGAACTTGACGTTCAACACAGACTCAGTATGCGCCTTTCTCAGTCGTTGGATTGGTTGGCCCGTAGAGAATTTCCAAAGAATGACGTCCGAATCACTGCTGCCTGACACGATCAAATCATCCTCGGGGTCAGACTGGAACTGTAAGCACAGCACTGAGCCAACGTGACCTCGGAGGGGTTGTCGCACGAGACGCCGGGTTTGCATGTTCCATATGCGAATAGTCTGATCTCGGCTCCCGCTTACGAGGTACTCCGAGTTGAACTGCAAACTGTATACGCACTCCCCGTGACCTTCTTCGGGATGGTTTGGGTGGGGAAATTGGAAATTGGTGAACTTTCCCGTCTCCCAGTTGTACTCCAGCCGCCGCCTCATGGCGTATAACCATTGCCAGTTGATTTTATAGCGCATGTCTCTGGCGTCGTACGTCCAAAGTGACGAAGTCGGTAGCGACGGCAAAGACAACGAGGGCACCGGCGCTGGCGCCTGCTGCTGCCCGTCATCGTCGGCTCTTACTTTGCCCTTGCCCTTGATATCAGCCCGACTCTCCGGGGTCGACTCGGGCATGGGGCTGGGCGACTCCATCATCAAGTGGCCTAGATGTTGCGCGACACTGGCGGTGCTCTTCGAAGATGAAGTGCTGCCGTTGACAGCCGGACCACCAAACAAGCTTGTACCGGCCATCTCCGTATCGTCAGCGTCCATCCTACCGTCGTTATCGATGTCCATGGCATCGCTCTGGATGATGTCCTGAGGCGTCGGGTCCGATATGGCTCGTTTCTTGTGCGCATGGCCATATTCGGAGGACCGCAACCGTTGCGGGTGTATTACGCCGGTGTTTGACAGGCCAGCATTCATCCGCTCCTCAGCCGCGGCGATCTCCCTGGGCAGAGCGCGCCACCCTTCCAGGTAGAATAGCTTCTCCCATAGTTTGCGATCCGCGGCCAGCTCGTACCAGCCCCGACAACTGCGCGCGACGTGGATGAGCGAAACGGGGTCGAGGTAGCCAAAGATCTTGAGGCAGATTTCCGTGGGGAGGTAATCGACAAAGTCTATGTAGAGACGAGGGTTCAGCTGCTTCAGGACGATGTCGGCAATGACCGTCGTGGGTAAGTCGCCAAGAATAGCCATGGCTAGTTGGGTTTTGTGAGCTACGGACAGGGTCGAGAGTCGAGGAGCCAGCCACGAACTAAACTCGGTCGGTGATTGCAGGCCGCGTGGTAGAGCGAGAGCGTTATTGTCGGCAGAAAGCGGGTGTTCGCTATAACCCTCGTCGGGCTCCGGGGCTGTAGGGAAGGGTTCCATACCTACAGATGTTGATGGGATGTCGGAAGAGTAGGGGTGGAGCGGAGGGTAAGACGGAAATGCGAGAGCACGTATCAGCCGCGCGCGCCGGCGAGTCCGCAGGTTTAGGTTTGAGGCTGGCAGGCGGTATTAGCCGTTGGTTCCAGTTGTTGACTAGTATTGATGTAGATGCTGGCTAAGATGTCTTGTCGCGACAGAGGATGTAGGTTAGGTGGACTGTGGGGTTGGTGATGGCGCAATGACACCAGACTAGATGGGAAAGGGCAAAGACGGGAAGCTAAGGAAGCGTGCTAGGCCCGACAGACAGGCAGCGGTTTGATTAGAGTAAACAGTCCCCCAGAAAGTGGCAGCTGGGGATTGAACTTGAACTCGGACGGTGTAGTCAGACAGGACAACAATGGACGGCTGCTTATTGTTTGTGCAACAGGAGGGAATCGGTTTCCTTTAAGTAAGACAATGGGGATTTCCAGTGAATATTATACGGCTGAAGCAGCCAGCCACGCGGATGTGTTTCCCGGCATGCAACGGGCAAATGATTGTAGAAGAGCTGGTTGTTGAATGATAACGGGCGCAGATGGAGGTGGAGGCGCGTGGATTGTCGCCGGCGGAGCAAGTACGTGTACCGCAGGCTTAGGTACCGATGCATGCATCCAGTCAGTACGTAGGTCTGGCTGCCGGTATGACTTATTACAGAACATCAGGCAATGCCTAGGACTCGTCCACACAGCACACAATCCGAAAAGAGCTCAGCTAACCTACGAGTACTATCAACGACCAAGACTATTGCCATTTCGGAAACAGGTTTTCTACTTCGCGTGTAGTGAGAATAGACTGAACTAATAGACGCATGCAATGTGGAGAGGAGCTTTGCAGCCGCATCTCGTCCCTGAAAGAGGCAAGGCAGAAAACAGGGACGGGATGACGGCTTCCTTGCTGCCCACGGTCCAGACCCCAGATTGCCAGACACACCCGACGCCCAGGTCTGCAAGCTGGGTACTTGTACAGATGTACTTGATTGTCTGAATCAATCACCAAGTCTTCCAGCTACCCGTGGAGTTTGTACATGTTCTTTGGTTGGGAGGTGTGGATGTGTGTGGGGGAGGTGTCAGAGAGCGACTTCGCAGCCAGTTCCCCAGGAAAATGATGTTCGCTATCGCCATCCTTGACGATGTGGGAAGACTTATAGCCAAACCGGGCCAGATCTCGACTGTGCCTGTTTGCAGTCATTGCTCCCCGCCATGGGCTCCCTCCATGTTACCAGAAAGCATGCGTGAGGTTACTTTGTCCATTCCATGCCATGAACGATGATCCAGAATCCACTTCGAAAGGCCGCCCTGATTACCCTGTGCCAAGCCAATGTCCATGGTTTTATTCGCCTCTGCCAACTCTAGATGTAGAGAAGATCCAGGGTCGTTCACCATCAACAGCAGTTGCTACGATTTCATCATACCCTGGGAATACCAGCCGCTTGGGGTATTCTTTTCCGGTCAAGGTGGCCGGAGGTGGGGTTCAGCAGTTTCGGGGAAGCTTACGACTTTCGGTCCTTTGAGAAGGCCAAGCTCGACAGCTTCCGGAGTACCCTTCTATGTTCATATATTGGCTGTGATTCTGACAAAACCCAATCTTCACATTATTCACCTGTCATCCATTGTATTGCCTGATTACCGAAAATCGCGGTCGTAGGCAATGGTCGACTCGCTGCCATCATCCTACATGTAACCTAACAACCAAGGCATGCCAACTTTCTGCACATTTGCGATATACCTTCTTTGTGATTCAAAACAGCTTCGTGCCTCACTATTCCTCTGCCCAATATATAAAACACACTACAGAGTATCGAAAGAGCTTGAATTTATATGGCCTTTTCAATCATAGTACTGTGGAGGTTTCCCACACATCCTGTTCATGTGGGGTACATGTAGCCTACCTCCAAGGAGATAATGTGCCAATGCCATATATATTCCGTAGCCTGGTCGAACGAAGTGTCACTCTCAAATATCTCAAGGCAATATCACAGAAATGAAGCTGGGGCTTCCCCGAGGAGCTTACTGGCTGTCTGGCCGTGAAAAGGTATCGACATCCTGAGCCCGTAACTACATAGACAATGATTCGCTATAAGCAGGTACACGAGATAGATGAGCAATATGTCAATCATCCGGGGATATTTAAATATCAGCTACTTATCTAGCTATTTTCTCATGTTATACTGAAGCGAGAATGTGTGACTAAGACTCAAAGTGACTAGACAGGTATAGGCAAGCCCTCGATCACTTACAATGATGCGGCTGCAAAATCGTGAGATGCCTAAGTGCATGAATCCTAATCTGCCTGTCGGAGGGCACATATGCTTGACTTACAATGCACGTATCGTGTTTGAGCTGTAGGAAGATGTCAAATTGGATGCTAATGGCAGGGCCTTTCATGCCCTATGTCTATCTATATGGAAGTCAAGTCACCAGATGAGACGACATTTAGAAAACTTGGAGATATGCGCTTAACTGTTGCCTTACAGGCAGTGGTACCCAACAAGAGATGGACGAGATGTGACTCAGAGGCTACAGTATTCACAACTAAACCTTACAAATCAGGAGTATTCATGCTCTTGAGGCTGATCGAGGAAACTCCCTTCTCTTAATAAGTCATGGCATAAGCCAATGTAGATACTGGGCGATATCAAAACGAGCCTGGCAGGTCTACCCAGTCCTCTGGTGCCCTTCGAAAACGGCGGCCTCAATTCTTTCATAGGTACACATACCTTGGGCCACCTTCATCGTCGAGATATTTTGGCTAGGCTGGCCATGAATCCATTGCGCAAATTGGCAATGTCCCGTACGGGCTGAGTAGATCCTGTCAGCGTATGCATAGTATGATGGTGCTAGTTGCAATCACGGATAGCAGAGAACGTCAGGATGTTTTCCGTCCTCCACGATGCTTCACAATAGATAAAGGGCGTATTTTGACCTTATAGCAATCCTGACTGTCGTCGCGAGTTCTAGCAACCTCCGTCAGACTTGTCGGGGCTTACAATGGGGTCTGTATTCGACTGATAACAGAGGACATGAAGCACCGATAACGACGACTCTATTCTTTTTCCAATCACAAACGTAAGATTATGTCATTGTGGAATACATATCTCATAATGGAAGTAAAGCAGACGGACGTCGGCGACATGAGTAGGATTCTTGAGACCTAATAACTTACACCTACCCTGTCTTTGACCGCTGTGCAATACAGCAACATGGACAAGACTGAATTCCTGGTTGAGTTGGAACCCCTTCCAAGGACGTTACGCCATTGATCAAGTAGCTGACTTTCCATACAAGGAGATCAGTCATGCCTTGGATGTGATGTTTGTCTGGAGAAATAAGCTTTGAATACCTGTCTCTAGCTTCGTTCTCTCTGGAGTATTCTTTAACGTCTTACATGTACGGAGGGTTGCCATAGTCCACGGGCTCGTCTTGACTCAAACGTGATACCCCGTGGCTACCATATCATAGCTGACGTTGGCATACTGAGGGTAGCTGTTATATTGGTATTGATCGCTGCTTATTGATGCCTTGTCAATGGTTCCAGACAGCATTCGCATCCGCATCTCACCTCCCGGGAGAGGAAGGGGGGCTCCTTGTGGATTTCCAGGTCACAGGCAATTCTTATTCCCTTGGCATGGAGAATAGCGAAGGTGTTTTAATGCCTGTGGATTTATATGTAATTGGCATCTAGTAAGGGATACCATGCCATTCTCTATACGCATCAATCATAGCGGAAGACCGAATGGCAATCTGCAAATGAGACCATGCCGCCTCCCCGGAGTACCAGCTTCTTTAACGTGGCCTGGGGCAATGTCCGTCCATCGAAGAACAATTCGTCAGCACCTCCAGGCAAGGAGGGAGTGCCTAGACCTTCTGGCCCACAAGCATCTCCGACTGGGTCAAATCGATCATCGACTATCCCAACGAGATGGCAATCGTTGGTGACGGCCAAAGCAGTGACATCCAAAAGTTGGATAGTGTTTGCCAGCCGTTGCTCACTATCTTCATACATTGCGTAGCGGTGAGATGTATTTCAGGCGATAGCTCCTGCCCGAGAGAATGCCAAAAGAGAAATCCGATGTTGGAGCAACGGATCTCGTATCGAGATTCTTATTCCCGCGACATGCCAACTGCAGCGACATGCACTAGGCAAAACTCAACAGAAAATAGGAACGCGGCAAGTTACGAAATATGAGCTTGATCTGCCGGCCGATCCTGCCGAAACACAACTTCCCCGGATCTTCAGACCTTCAACAACGAGATGCAGTGGCGTTGATGTATATATGTTGTTTCCTTGTACGTAGCTACATAACTGACCACTTGACGAAGACATAGTAAGCGGCCTATACGTGATGCAAGACACATCCCTGGAGTAAGTGACAACAGTATCGTTCCATGGCGAAAGAGGAAGCATAGTTGGGCATATGTTACCCATGTACGATCGACGCGGGCACGGGATGGAGCGCGGACGACAGAGGCGGGGGAGCTAGGGATAGTCACCTGGCAAATGCATACATACTCGCCGATGCGCTCCCTCCCAATGCCAAACTGCTGGAACAAGAAGGTGGTCTGTCGCTATGATGTGCCATCTGAGAGGATGCGTCAATGCGAGAGCTTATATTAGGTTAGATCATGCAGCCTGCTGGCAATGCTTGTGCTAGTTGGTCACGGTTGTTGGATCATGCACGGTCTCAAAGGTTAGATACTGTAGGCAGAGCAGGCGTATTCAGACCTCGCCGGGCCCAATTATCCAATGGCATTGCATGGCTGTCAGACTCAGCTCTATTCCTTGGCGATGATGCAGTCTATTGCTCTGTCCCACCGGCTAATAGTACCGGAATATCTCAGTTGTTGGCTTTGTCACAAGGTTACCAGCCGCATAAGACATTTGTCGTACATAGGGGAGAGACAAGACACACAGACTTGAACCATCCACCACCACACCACCACATCACCACACTACCACACAGGCAAGCCAGCGAACGTAGCAAAAGATGGCGGGCTAGATTCACCCAGGCTAGAGCACCTCGATATTCCACGAACAGAAGGCGGGCAGGCAAAGGTGGGGAGGCCAAAGGGTTCGTGTTCGCTCACGAGAGAAGAAGAAGAAGGAAAGCAAGCAAGCAAGCAGTGGGTGCGTTTGCGGCCGAATGCTGTACTACTATACACTTGCATGAAGGAGCTGTTTCAAACCCTTTCTAGATCAATCCTAGGTGCATATTCGATCGGAAGGTACGGAGCAAAGGATGTTGTTTTGGGCAAGGCTCGACGTCGAAAGAAGCAGTGGAAACATGCATGGAAGCACCAAAGGAAGTGAGTGAGTGCGTGCAATATCGGCTCGGATCCCCGCAGGTACAAACAAGCTCCATGATGTGTCAGTGTGTAGTCAGCCACAAAAGTTAGAGGTGCGAGTGATCAGTAGCCTTGCTGTAGTGGTAGTATGGTGCCATGGTAGTATGCACTAGAAGAAAACGAGAAGAAGAAGAAAAAGAAGAAGTTGAGGCCAGAACTGCAGCAGCAGAGGCGGCCAGAGAGACCGTCTTCCTCTACCCGATGTTTGCTTTCTACATGTATTGTATCTGGACATGCGACATAGCGGCTCTCTCCCTGCCTGTCAACAGCCACACCACACAGTCAATGTTTCTGCAAGACAACCCCCACTTACCCGGCAGAATATTGATGCTTTGGCTGAGTTTAAGTGTTGTTGTACGTCTTCCCCTTTTCTCTCTCGCGGACTCTCTCTTCTTCTTCTAGCCTAACTTTACAGGGCCTTGATTTCACTGCTCAAGAGGGTTGGCGTGTTGATTTGCACTCCCACCAATTCCAAAAGGCCTATGTACTTCTGGCTTGGGGGTTAGGTTCATCTTGGGTTAGTAGGTTTAGTGGAGTTGTAACGGTGGTGGAACTCGACTAGGTTGGTAAGCCTGGGTATCAGTCCATTCGCAATTTGAACATCGAAACCCCTATTCCAAGCACAAGCGACAGGGCAGAGAGGAAAGGAGGGGCTGACGCTAATAATAACAAACCGTATATTCCCCAAGCGGCAAACATGTTGACAAATCCACTGTGATGTTGAACAGCACGGGTCCGGTACGCAAACCGCATCCGCTGAGGAAGCAATAAGCAATAGAAAGCTTCTGAGGATGACGTCGGCCATTTCATATTAACCGTTATTGCCTTCTTGATGCCTGGAATGTTACAGGTCGTTGTCGTCGGACAGGGATTACCCCACCTTGCTGCGATGGAGAGAGGAGGGAGGAGGGAAGCATTGGCACCGCTGGCGCTGGCGGGCCGAGCTATCTTCACTTATCAGCAAGCAATCATGTCAACCTACCTACTTCTCTAGCTACGTTTTGTGGTGGTGATCAGAGTATGCGAAAGGTAGATTCTGTTGACCAATGCCGAATCAGCTACTCCAAATATATCATGCACGCTCTTTATTCATGTGCCAAGCGCGCCTGATGATGGGGAATTGGAGAATGCGCTTGCATTCCAGCCAGAATTTTGTTGTTCGGCCAATAGGCGACCGCGGGGTTTCCTCTCGAGTCTCTCTCTCTCTCTCTTTTTTTTTTTTTTTTTTTTCTCGGAGAACCGACAAGCGCAGTCAAGTTGCTCTTGACTGCTCGGGTCATCAACAGACAGCGAGCGACTCGACCCGCGATGCAGAATCGATACTAGTATGCAGTTAGCATTTGCTGGCGGACGGCGCCAAACCCAGGATCACAATGCCATGCGCTGCACGCTCTTGGTGAACGAATCGCGATGAGCTGGCAGAAACGGTCTTGTAGTAGCAGCTGACGATCATGGACGATTCGGGGTGCAACGCTGTCGCTCCCTATTGTTAAGTGTCGCCGGAAGTTAGGCCAGCTCGGGAATAGTGCGAGCATTCGCTAATTTGAAACATCCAAGACCCCATCACAATCAATGCCCAAAATGCGAGTAGCCTGCCACCCCCAGAGCCCAGAGGCCACAGGCACGCACTACTTATACATTTCAAGGGTGTAAATAGAAACAGGATCATAATGTGAACATTGCCGTCAGACGTTATTAAGCCGCCTGGCTTGCTTGCTGGAAGCACGTGCTATGTACTAAACCAGCTTGGGCCGTTTTCGATTGATGATTGATTGTAGGCTGGGATAGTCGGGAATGCAACAACCGCGACGCTGCAGAAGGGAGAACGGTGGCACAATCAAGATAGCACCGGCAACTGCCAGCGCCTATGGCCACAGAGGACAGCCTGGAAGTGAAATGCCGAGACAAGAGACAGTGGTATGCGAATGGGTAAGTACATATATAAATTGGCCAGGAGGTAAGTAGTCGAAGACAGCAGACGGTGCAGGTTGTGGTGTGCTTTGGGCCACGAGGCGTCAGGAAGTAGGTACATACCTCTTGGATGCGTGCAAGTAGGTTCCGGTATATGATAAAGTGTAGGTAGGTATTGATCTTGAGCATGCGCCCCTTATGAAGTGTTAATGGAACACATCCGGTGTACTGGCCTACTGCGGGGCATCAAAACAACATTCAAGCCTCCCAAGGCGGGCTGATTCCCGAGCCAGACCACAAGTTAGTTTGTAGGCATAGGTAGAGTAGGTATCACGGTGGTATGCATCAATGTTGGGTATATTATTGTTATGTACATAAGAAGAAGATACATAGAGGTAGGGTAGGCCAAAAAGAGAAGAAAGACAAATGCACAGTGTCCAACATTGGAAGTACGCTCCATTGTCCTTGTGCCCCCGTCTGTCCCATCCCATGCAGGCCACAGAAAGCCAACCCCACTGCTGTAGTGTAGGGTGGCCTTGGCTGCACCCAGCACCCAGCACCCAGCACCGCACCCAGACGGGCAAGAAAGGGAAAAGAAGGCCCAAGGCCCAGAGGCTACACACAAAGCCAATACCCACATCCACCTCGCTGTACACGCTACGAGCCGGCCTAACACCACCTGAATACAATCGGTCAAGACATCCATCCCCCAATTCCAGATTTATCATTTCAGGGACTCTGGCATGAGCCTAGTAATGACGGACCGTGGTCGACAGCAGCACTCGGTGTCGAATATCCACTTCCCATCTATCTGATTTCTGACCAAAACGATCCAACCCAACGGCCTGAACCACCCGCAGCCGCCCGTCCATTTGAAAAATCCAGAGAAGACGTGGGGAGCTCAAGAAGTGTGCCCGAAGTAGCCCGACCTTGCACACACTGACATTGGCCGCCTCCTAGCCGCCGCTCTCGGTCACCTTGCCTTCCACGTTTCAAGTTCCCTTATTGGCCTATGAAGTCTGCCCTGCGCAACGACACCATCATCGGCAGAAACACGAGGAAACTTTCACTCGACTTGCGAAGCCCCTTCCGCCAAAGCCAGGAAACCTCCAGACAAAAAGGACCACCAAGGCGAGCGACGCTGGGAGGTCACACAACCACCGACCGATTCGCTTCCGACCTTCAAGGGATCACGGGCTCGAGCACCAACCCAAGTTGACGTCAGCCGCGCAGAGGACGACAGTCGCAAGAGACGACGTCCGGAGAAGACGAAGACGACGACGACGACGACGACGATCACCACCGGGGCTATACACAGGCGAAGGCCACCCGAGATACTCGACTCGATTGGAACGCATCTGGTTGCGGGTATCAAGTAGCAATCCCGGAATACACGAGAACAACATTCGGGCCCATACTTTCGAAACCGACAACACGAAGACGACGCTCGTCGGCCAACTTGCGCGATACCAGTTGGCTTGTCATCGCTCATTACCACTCGATATTCGTGGCGTGTCGAGGCGACTTGTGTGATCACCTTCATTGACCACCTTCGAATTGGTAGACAGGTGACACCGACCGGCGTTATCCACCTTCAGTCTACCTCCCACAACAGCGCTTCCGCCCATCATCACCGCCACCGCTACACTTACCGTGCGCATACGCGACAGCCACGACTTTCCGATCCCTGCGACCGTTGAGTGCCGTTAACATTCACTAGAATCGGCACCTCGTACCGAGTCCTCGGAACGAAGCTGTGTTGTTTGTTTCAGTTCACTTTGACCAGTCCTTTGTCGCCTTTCGGTAACGACAAACACTGACGCTGGTTGGGTGAGCGCATGGAGTAGTGCAGAGTCCTGCTTCATTATGGCACATGCCCCAGCCCTGTTGCGGACGCAGACGGCTCCTGTCTTTCCTGGCACTATGAGCGCCCCACGTCAGAGCCAGCTGTCTGGCTCGACATTCACGACAGGATCGAGCGCATCCTTGACATCTATGGGCTCTGCGAGTACCGTGGTAGGAGGAGGTCCCGTCATGGCAACAGCTAACATCATCAACGAGAAAGCCGATGCCTCTCGATCCCTCTACCAAATATGCGTACAGCTTAAGCAGAGATTAACGCAGGTTCCTGGTTTTGAGGTACACCTGAACCAACTGAACGAGCTGTCGACTACTGGCGAGAATGGAGGCCCGGTGGAATCCCTGTGGCAACTACTACGGACAGGCTACCCTCTTCTTGCCATTTACAACTCGCTGCAGCCGGCAGAACCCCTCGTCGTCAAAGATACCGAAGGGAGTGAGGCCAAGCGATCAAAACTTGCCGTCTTCAGATTCGTGAAAGTCTGTCTAGAAAAGCTGGAGATTCCCAATTCCGAGTGTTTCGTGATCAACGATCTTCTTGGAAACGACACCACGGGATTTGTCAAGGTACTGCTTATTCCCCTTTCCTTGTCTCGCATTCGACTATGCTGACGGCTTCTTCACTTTAGGTCACTTCGGTATTAAACAAAGTTCTGGACGAAGCCGAGGCGAAAGGCTTGCTAAGGCAAGCCGAGCAGCCCATATCTGAAGACAATGCCTCCGGCGCAGCCGGCGGATCAACGATGACATATCGTGACCATATCATCAAGGAAATGGTGGACACGGAGCGCAAATATGTTCAAGATTTGGAGAATTTGTACGGACTCAAGAAGGCCTTGGAACAGCGTGGCGTAATTCCGGGCGACACTGTTCACTCGATCTTCCTGAACATCAATGCCATCCTGGATTTCCAGCGCCGTTTCTTGATTCGAGTCGAGACAGCCAACTCCATGTCCCAAGAGGCGCAACAGTGGGGAGCACCCTTCGTCATGTACGAAGAGGGTTTTAGTATCTATCAACCTTTCATCGCAAACCAACGTAAGGCGGCTCAGGTTGCGAGTCAGGTTTTCGATAAGATCCAGCTAGTGCAGAACCCTGTCGCGATCGATTTCAACACCTTGGATGGTTTCTTGTTGAAGCCAATGCAGAGATTGGTCAAATACCCGCTTCTTTTGAAGGTAGGTTGGAATATTGGGGATCGCCCGAGACTGTGTCCGGGAAGGAACTTATACACACGATGTTCAAGACTAACGCCTTCTAGGATCTTCTCAAGAAGAGCGAGGACGCGGAGACCAAGAAAGACCTTACTCTAGGCATAGCAGCTGCTGAGAGGGTTCTTTCCAAGGCGAACGAGGCCGTCGACCGAGATCTACTTGACGAGGCACTAGAGGATCTCATTGTCAGGGTTGACGATTGGAAGAACCACAGAGTGGACTCTTTTGGGAGACTTCTTCTGCATGGGATGTACTCGGTCGTCACGGGCCGGAACGACCAAGAGAAATTTGTACGTGTTACCCAACGCTCTTCGATTTCCGCTTGCGAAAATACTAATAGGATGCAGTACGAGATCTATCTCTTCGAATGCATTCTTCTCTGCTGCAAAGAAGTCGTGCCCAACAAAACGAAAGAGAAGAAGGACAAAACGAAATCAGCGATACCGAAGGTTCGCAACAAGAACAACAAGCTGCAACTGAAAGGGCGTATTTTCATGACAAATGTCACGGAAGTGTTGTCCTTTGCAGGGAAAGGTAGGTTATTTTCTGTTTTCCTTCCTCTCGGGCATGGAACTAATGACGCTCGGGATCAGGTTCGTATACCGTCCAAATATGGTGGAAGGGTGATCCTGGCGTGGAAAACTTCGTTATCAAGTTCAGCAACGAAGAGATCATGAAGAAGTGGGCTGTTGGCTTGGATCAGCAGAGGAAGGACAATGCTCCGTCCGCTACTAGCCCAGACCAGGCAGCCCCCTCTTTCACTTGGATGCGTAATGCTGAACAGTTGGAGAACCCTTACGCTCAACAGGGCGAAAGTGATGACGACGAGGAAGCGGCCCAGCAGCAAGCCCCTACATCTGCGCCCAACCTCTCTTTTGGCAGTCAACAACATTCTACAGGCGGGGTGATGACCCGGAATGCATCTCATTCAAGCTTGAGGTCGCGTTCAGCTACAGGAGAAAGTGCAATGTCGCTTTCTACAATGGTTCGAGCCCCTCCACCTCAATACGCGCTGCCCAGGATTCCGCCACCGCTCGACACCCGCATGCCGCCCCCGTCGGCAGGATCGCCTGGCCCCCGTCCCGGAGAATCATACTTCTCACCCACCACCGACTCACCTGCTTCGACACGAACAAGCACAACTGGTAGTATGCAGTTCTCTGCAGGAGCCTATCCCTTCCCGAAATCCGGCACGCCCATGGGCTGGGAGGACAACAACCGTTACACCGCGCCGGCTATGCCTCGAGCTCCATCACGAGATGGCCCCTCGCCAATGAACGGTAGAAACCCCCGTGGTCCCTCGCTGCCCGCCATGGCCTCGAACACGGCGCAGAGCCTTGCTGCGCAACAAAGGAGTAGGTCCTACAGTACCCCAGATATAAACGGTCCACAAAACCAGAGCAGGAGGACCAATAGCAGTACCCCTGTACCTGCTGTACCTGGCATACCCGCGCACCTTCACGAAAATAACATTCCTCGATCTCAAACAGGCTCCCCCATGCAGCAGGACCTCCCCATGCGATCCAGTACCCAAAGCCCTGGCGTCCAGCGTGAGCGTATGCACCAATCCAATGGCTCCTACGGTGGCAAGATGTCCCAGTTCCCTTCGCAGCCCCTTTACCCGCGTGGAAGCACCCCTGGTCCCGGTCCCGGTCCTGGCCAACAACGTGGCGAAAACGCGCCGGCTCCGCTCCAACTCGACAACAGGTCCGCCGTCTCGCCAGCGCTCGGCACCGCCACACCCGGCAGTGCACTTTTCAGTCCCGGAGATGTCCCCACACAGCTGAAGGTGAAGGTGCTGTACGACACAGGCACCTACATAACGTTGGTGGTTGCTTTCAACATCACGTACCAGTCGATGATCGATCGCATCGACGCCAAGCTCTCGCGATTTACGAACAGCTCAATTGGTAGGGGCAATCTGAAGCTGCGTTACCGCGACGAAGACGGCGACTTTGTCAACATCGAGAGTGACGAGGATATCCAGATCGCCTTTATGGAATTCCGGGACGGCATGCGCAACCAGTACAACCCCAGCGGCGTCGGAGAAATAGAACTCTTCTGCGTTGGTGATAGTAGCTGAACGCTTCGGACCTCGAATGGAATGGACGCTACCCCCGGCACCGATCGATTCCCTTTCACACCACCCACGGCGGCATAATTCTTATTTCTTATCATCATCAACAACACCAACACCGAAGCATTGACGAGGGCGGTTAATAGACCTCCCAAGGGTCAACCAGGCCGACAGAATTCACCTATACACATCTGCATGACACTGAAACGGCGTACAGTTCTCCGCATAGACGACGCATCCCATTGATACCACTTTTTGTTTTGTCCTTTTTCAACTCTTCGAAAATCCGAGTCCTTTTGTTTTTGCTTCTTCTTTTCTCCGCGACTGATCATGACCCTCACTCTCTTTACGACTACCATTCTTGGACATACTTTACGAACCAGGTCTTCTTCTTTTTGGGGCTCTTGGGTGAAGGCACAAAGATGTGGACTGGATTTGATACGCTCATTTATTCTTCGAGATACCAGCACGTTTTGGTTGGTGGAATACCCATTTGCGCTCGCTCTTTTTCTCTTTATCAAAGGACATATAGCTATGCAGTATATGCTCCGGTGTCTGGGAGGCCACGGGTCGATTCCGGCCAACAGACAGTAATGCGAGGTCCAATGATGCAGCGGGCTGGGTATAATCAAGCAGGGAGCCAAAACGAAGAACCCCTTGGCCTTGGGCGGTCAAACTCTTTCCCATGTTTTCTGCACTACCAGCCATTCCTGATTTTCCATGCTACTCTCGTACGTTGTTGCACGGTCTGGCGCTAGTTATAAAGCGAAGGCGTCTTCCTGCTGGGGTTTCAGTTCGAGCACCTTCTAGCATCTGATTTGCGAGCGCGGAAGCGAGGAGTAGTCAGATTCCCGTGGGCGATTTTTGCGTTGGGTTTGACGGGGGATTTTACGGCAAACGAGAGCCAGAGGCGGATCGTGGGACTGGGTCAAACAAAATTCTGACCATTACGGAGGGGGGATGGAAGGTTGCCAAGGGCCAGCTCGATACATCATATAGGAGTGAATTTACACTGCAATTTCAATGTCTTTTGAGAGTTCGGTGAATCTTTTCAGCGTAGGTTCTCAGCGTAGGTGGTGTGTACTTCTTTTCTCGACAGCCAGGGGAAGGGGGGGCCAGACCTCGGACATGATTAGTTTTAAATAATACCGGTTGGGGCGGTATTTGTTCCCTCTCGCCCAGGAGCCCTCTTTCCTCCACTTTCTGCAGGAGATCGCAGACGGACGTTCGTCCTCCGCTGTTACCGGATCGGGAACGTCTTGTGGCACGACATCGGGATCGACACGAGGCTCCGTTCCATAGCGAGTGTAAGGGATGCCCGAAACCTGGTCTCCGTCCGTCCACTCACACAACATGACACCTGGCGACCCGTGGCTATAAACACACATAACTGTAGTCAACGCCTGCAGATCGATTCCTTTGTTGCCTAACTCTTGATAGCCCTGATAATCAATTCTGTCTATTCATATCTCTGTTGATTAGGCAGGATGCGCTTTGCTTCCTCCCTCCCGTCATTGATGGCAGCGGCGTCGCTGCTGGCGTTGCACGCCGCGGCCAAGCCCGAGCAGATCCGGGCCGTCCAGGAGCCTATATTCCATTACTACCTGCAGGCGTACCCCCAAGATCGTGAGTTTTGTTGGCTTCTCCCTCTTTCCCCTTATCCGCAGAACAAGGATGAGCCGTGAAGAAAAGACTGGGCCAAATAACTGACCTCCGAGGGGCACACACACAGGCTCCATCCCGGTCATGGGCCCCGAGTCCAGCAGCGAGTACTTCAACATCGCCGTCACCATCCAGAGCACCAACACGAGCCGGTACCTGAGCGTCGGCGACGACTCGACGAGCTACAAGACGCTGGCCTTTGCCAACACGACCGGTAGTGGCTCCGGCACCAACGTGTGGGCGCTCGAGGGGGATACCATCATCACGGGGCAGAGCAGTAGCTGGGGACGCCGTAAGATTTGCCCCTTTTCCCAGAAGAATCTGCGGAACTTTACAATGTTGGGGGGTTGCTGACCAAAGATATGTGGTTTTATAGAACTCAATTTCCTCGTCTGCAAACTGGACGGGAACTTTTGGCAGGTCTACCTCCAAACCGGAAGTGCGACTCCGAGCGGCAAGACGTGCAGCAACTACCAATCGCTGCATCTGCCGTGCCTGTGCTGAACCCGGAAACGACAGATGGGAACCATCGTAACTACAGAGAGCGACATGCTTTTGGCCTGCGGATATACGTTTTGTACATGTGCTTGGATTCTTTATACATAATCATACACAAATAAGCGCTTAGAGGCGACGATACTTTCTTAAGTCTGTCGATTTCCCGCTCTCCGAGCTCCAAAACCAGAGTAAACGCCCAGCCTATGCTTCATTGCCGGCTCCCATTCTCTTTGCATTGGTGAACCCCGCAGATGCGCATTTCTCGAGTTTTCTTCGTTTTTATCATTTCTGTGCAATTGCCAGTCCTGGTGTAGAACGCCCAAGCGAAGTCGAGAGTCTCAGTTGTGCGCAATGTCCAAACCATGGCAAGTCGCCAACTCATTCCGTTCGCTCTCTTCCGGCGGACGAGGGCTAGCGGGGGGGGCCCTTCGTAGAAGTAGGGTCGTTTCCCGCCCCAATGGGGGCTTGAGATAGTCGAGGTCTTTCTATCGCTGCATGCGTATTGCCAGTGGTTCGACTCATCCGCCCTTGTGGGCATCGTCGTTCCTTCTTGCCTGTATTTTCTGACCGCCTACTTCTTCTTGACACCCGCGACCCGGGAGTGGAATCGCGACAAGTGGTAGTTGATCTCGTTGGTCCGCGGCGGCGGCGCCTTGGGCGCATCCATGCAGTTGCGCAGGGCCTGTTCCATCTGGGCGCAGCCGGCGGTGTTGTATCCCGACGAAGCCCAGCAGGCTGCAGTGGTGTTAGCAAACCGTTCCCCCGTGCCCAGGCAAGACATTGGCACGCAGATGGGGAGAGGGGAAGGAGGGAGTCATTGACGACGTACCGAGGACGGAGGACATGAGCTGCATGCAGGGCCGCTCGGCCTGCTTGTTGGGGTTCTTGACGCGCAGCACCCGCACGGGCGGCAGACGCATGGGTTTCTGGACGCCCGACATGATGAGGTCCTGGTCTTCACGGGCAATGGGACACAAGATGGAGAGATCGAGGTGTGGTGTGGTGGTGAAGCTGTCGCTGCGGACGGGTAGAGCTCAAGTAAATTTTTGGGTCTCGGCTTGCCAGGCGCCGTCCCGCACCGGCGACATGGCCCGTGCACTCGTCCATGCCCGCCCCCCCTTTCGCACTCTCTCGTCGGTGATCACAGGAGATACTAAATCCCAGGATACCTTCTGTTAGATGTATCTTATATAAATGGTTTTTCCATCGTTGCCGTCCTTAGTCATACATATTCTATCTACGTAGGCAGTTCCCGTAGTTTCCCCCGTGGTAGGAACCTATATATTCTTTTCAGACACAGCCTTTGCCCGTTGCCCATGTACAGCGCTGAAAACCATGTGCGAACAAGAACTGTATCGTATCGTATGCACGCTCAACAGCATCAATCGCCAGACGAGGAGGCCTTCGATACTTCGCCCCTGTCTCTGGCTCTGTCTCTTCAAGCCAACAACATCTGGCCATTTAAGCCTCATCCCCATCGGCCTCTTCATCCATTTCGTCACCCTCGGCATCGTCGTCATCATCGTCGTCGTCGTCGTCGTCTTCTGAGCTTGCGCCGGATCCGTCACTATCCGCGTCGCTTCCAGGATCGTAGTCCTCCTCCTCCTCATCCTCGTCGTCTTGTAATTGCTGTTCCAGCTTCGCAGCCCTTTCTAGCTCCGTCAAGCCGTCGTCCTCTGCATCACCGCCGTTGGCCTCCCCTTCAGCGCCCTTCTTGCCGCCCTTTGCGTTCTCCGCAAGTTGCATCTTGGCCTTGCGCTGGTCCGCCATACTCCTATCCTGTAGGCCATGCTTCGCAACGTACTTTTCGTTGATGCCGCCGTAGTCCTCCTGGTCAATCATGGCGAACTCCACCTCCTCTGTCGCCTCGGTGTCCCCTCCCTCATTTGTGAAAACTTCCACCACCATATTGAACGTCCGTTGCAAGACGCTTGTGTAGCTGATCGCCGCGATGCGGTCTAGCGGGATGAACATCAGGGGCTTCTTGAAACCCCAGAGGATGCCATTCTCGAGGAAGAACAAGAAGCCGTCCTTGGAGCCCCGGAACGCCTTCACATGTACTGCCTTCTCTTTCGGCCTGTGCGACTGTTTTACGAGACTGTGGAATTTGGCAGGGTCGGCAGACACGACCGTGACGCCCTTGGAGCCTGCTTGGAGGCACTTATTGATCGCCCAGTGGAACAGCGTGCTATACGAATCCGAGACGGCAGCCGCGGCGTCGGCGTTGGGGCCACCGACTACGCCAGGCTTCGGCGCGCCCGCCGAGACGGTGAAGACGAGGGGCTCTATTTCCGAGGGTGTCGAGTTCTTGGAAAGAGAAGTGAGGTATGAGTTTTGTGGGAAAAGGACGTAGTTGTGCTGCACCTGCGTCTTCTCGGGGACGGGGATGTAAAAGGCGTACTCGATGTCCTTCCAGGCGTAGATCATGCCGGCGACGGGCGCGGTGGTGTTGGGGAGGCGGGCGTACAGGTGCTGGGCCGTGAAGCACAGGTCAAACTTTTTGCGCTGGGGCACCGAGACCGATATTTCTTTTATTTCGAGCAGGGTCTTCTCGGAGGCGACGTCAGCGCTCGAAGCAGCGCTTGCAGTGCCATTCGAGGCGGCAGCGGCGGCGGCGGCGGCGGCGCCATTTTTGCTGGTGCTGGGCTCGATGTCGACGCGACGCCGCTTGAGAGCCGGTTCTGTGGAGGAAGGGTCGCCAAGCTGCTCGTAGACGTAGTCGGCAATGTTGTTGAATAGTAGCACCTTGTAGGGCTCGTCGGCAGCCTTCTCGATCCCTTTCAGGATGTCAGGTCTGGACTTGAAGACGACACCGAGTTTCTGGGTGTCGAGTCCGCCAGGCATGATGGCGGAAGGGGAATCAAGGAATGTGTTGCCCGATGTATTTTGTCATGTAAGTACAGTATGAAGGGGGTATTATTTGGCCCAGAATGGTGTACTTGAAAACAGTGCAGACTAGACCAATACGTTTTCTGGGCAGGCGTAAAAACAGCTAACCTTCGAGGTTAACGACTTGGGGGGAATATGAATAATTGAATATAATTCAAGCAAGGCTGCAGAAATGCAGCAGCGAGGCGAGTGGTTGCACTTACCGCGCGCCAATGGCCAATGACGGAATTGTTTGATGGTGCCTGGGGCTCCTTATCAAGGGGGCCTTTATCTTAGGAGCTTTTACTGTAGCTATCCCTCTTAGCTCAATTGGCCTTCATCCTCAGTTTCTGTCGTCACTTACACCTCCGACACAACATCTCGGAGCCACGCTCTTTTGGCAAACAAACATTGTTGTGATTACATAGTGCCCGTTATATACCACACAAACTTCTTCAACCATCATCATTGCTTTTGTTTGACAACTTTTCTCCAAGCCTTCCCTGAAGTACAGCATATCCCGCTGATGCAGTCGGAGTATTGAGGCATCAAGGAAACCCACGTTGGTCCCTGACTTGACTTTCATGATTGAGCCCACCTAAATAAACCCAGCCCCCACCAAAGCTAGCCCAGGGAGTCACGGCTAATTCCGTCTGGCGTCCTGACATCCTGACATCCAAGGCCGAGTCGTCTTCTTAATAACAACTTCAACAACCCGAGGGACCTGGGGAAGACAGAGCTACAAGCAGAATCTGGATTCGCTGCAGAGCCACAAGCCCATTCTTTACCCTCTTCTCAGTTGATTGTTCCTCTGTTACAACTCCATCCGCAATCATGTCGCTTCCCAATGTCTGGCATCACCGGAAGGTCGCCGACTCGTCGGCCAAAGGCTGTGACTTGTGCTACAAGCCAACGACAAGTGTCCTGGTCACTCCAGACAAACAAGACCACTTCTACATCTGCGCTGCTCATCTGAAGGAGGTTCGTTTCTGCAAGCCCATTGTCGATGAAGCTGCCATCGCTGCCAACAAGCAGAAGGAGAAAGACGATGAGATCGTTGCTCAGGCCAAGAAGGAGTATGACGAGAAGCAGCGCAAAAAGAAGAAGGCCGAGAAAAGCGACGATAAGGACTCCAAGGATAAGGACAAGACCAAGGACTCTACACCCGAAGCAGAGAAGAAGGACGACCCTAAACCCAAAGATCAGGTTCGCCAGTTTCCTGCCATGGGAACCCTGAAGAACCCCTGTTGACAGTATCGTAGAACAAGGCCGGTGCTGAAAAGACCTCCCAAGACGAAGAACCGCGCGTGTTCGAGTTGCAAAGGTTGTCCTGTTTCGCGAGCCTCCCTCTCTTGGTCTCAGACTGACTCCGTACAGGACATTCTACCAGCAGCGATTGACCAAGAAGCGGCAAGCCGAAGAGCGGAAACGACAGGCTGAGATGTCCCAGCGGAACCGCGAAAGACTCAGTAATCCGTCTTTCTTCCCAGCCGTGCCCAAAGATAACATTTAGTGTGGATGCCACCGCTGAATATACCCCTATCGGCACCTGCACCATAATGTGCTGCATCCTCAACCAGAAACCCACACCAAGAACGCGAACTCGTAGTGGTTCAAGTTCAGACCACTTAGCCGCAGACTTGGCAGTACTTATACTTGGGGTGTCACTGTCGCACCGCTCGGAAGAGCCCAACCCTCGAGCGGAATGAAGTATGGCGCATGCAACTAGATTGCATCACCAAACCTCTATCCTCAGTATTTCTAAGGTCTCGTGCCTCCGACGGTAATAATACAACACCTTCTTGTGCCTGTGGCTGACAGCAATGGCCACAGCATACGGGATGGACACTTTCACCGCCTGCTGCGTAGGATGACATCTTTACTGGTGCTTCATATGTAGCACTCATGACACATAACGATGACTATTCGAACTCGCATTTCCCTTGGAACACATGGCTTTCATTCAAAGCACGATCTTTTGAGTCTGTAACCGGCCGTCGATTCAAATCATACAAGTCAGCCTTGCCGCAATGAGCCTTGCCCGCTTCTTCTGCAACTGGTTCTTACCTAGAAGAGCGAACGTGTGGTTATCTCTACAACATTGATGCTTTCTAGGCGACGACGAATCGCAGCCTCTTGATATCGCTCGAAACTCGGCTGATTGTGTGAGGCAGCTCGACCACGCCCCCGAACAGCTGTAGCCAGCTATTATGCAACTATATTACTATGCACTGTAAGCATTTACCAATACTGCTCAATACGCCGGATCTCATCGGGATCATCGACCTCAATGGCGTTCTGACCACACCTCATGTTCTGGCCCCTTCAGCCCGTGGATTTCACGCGCTCCAATAAGACTAGTGCTTATCTCTCGCATAAGCAGAAGCGACCACCACATATTTGATGTTGCCTTGAGCAATCAGACGGGGTCTGTTGGGAATATTAGGCTGGGCCGCAATAGTTGTGCAGGTTTTGGTTGGACATCTCATGCGCGCTCCGCAAAGGCATCGGGTGACAAGGCATCGTCGCTTCTGCAGATCATGGATCAACATTATCGACGCCAGTTTCCCGAGTCGGTCACCAATAAGTGCTGCAAGTATGCGGCAACCGGGCACATTCGTCTCGCAATACGACGTATGTTTGCGGAGCATGCCATCTACGGACGATACAGCAGACCATTTCTCTTCACTCTGCTGCAAGCTGTCTGCCTGGCCGTTATTGCCGCGGTTCTTCTTACTCACACGCACAATCTCTCTTCAACACGTCAGCCGAAGACCCATACTATGCATTTTGCTTGCGGGTTACGGCACTGTAAGCGGCCTATTACCAGATGGGTGTTTAATCCTATGTTATGGAACCCACAGCTTCTCGAATCTCTCGACAACCCACACAGCCCTTGAACGATACAATCACCTTAGCGACGGTCATTGGTCATCTCACCCACCATCATACGTGCCTCAAGTACCCTCTGGGTAAGGCATCTTAGAACCAGACAGATTATGCAGGCCCTGGGGCCCCACTGTTCACCATTGGCTAAGTGATGGTTTGCACAAAAAAGTCGGCTGCTGCACCTTCTCACGATGCCCTACGGGGACAGGTCCCGGGATATATGGCTCTGTGAGGCATGTATGCGGAGGCCATATGCGGCCACGACGCGACCACCTTCCTAGATATAAATACCCCAAAGCAGAAAAGAGGAAGAATACTGGGTCTATCTGCAGCCTACCAAGAATTCCGACCACCTACCATCAAGTTTACCAGGATTGCGCAAGTCGAGCGTGCCCCGTACGAGATATGGCGCATGTGCCAGAGAGACATGCTGGGCCCGGCGGGGAAACGGGCATATTTCAACGGACTCGCATAAGTCCCAACCTCCCTTTCTCCAGGCACTTTTCGAAGTACATGACACTACCTTGCTCTTTGCCTATGTGTACAATATTTGACACGTCAGACCCCAAGCCATGCATACAGCACACACCATCGTCGAGTCACCTCAGCTGGTTACCCATCCACCACCACCACCACCTCAACATTTCAGGTGACGAGTCTTCTCACGAGAGTTGGCAATCTGGATCTATGGCGGCCAGATACTCGGCTCCCCGGGATATATCACCGGTTTCGACTGTTGATTTCTTGGCCCAATACGCCGGCCAAGCTCGTCCTACGAAGCAACCTCAGTATAGAAGAATGCGGGTAATATACAGCTGTCCGACAAGAGACTAGTGCTGATGATAATCAGAATTGGCTTCAGTAACAAACAACAGCCGGCCTCCTTCCTTCGATCACCCCCTAGGGTGTGGCATATCGAACTGAAGCGATTACCACACCAGTACACAGCAGGGGTGAAGGGTGGGGGATCGAACCTTCCTTACTGTTTTGAGAGGCAGTGGTATCTAGTTATGGTGCCTGTCCCATGCCACACGGCTGTTATTGTTATCTACCGGCATGTCTGGGGTTCGGTCATGACGGCCGAGTATCTACGTCCATAAGGTCTTGTGCGACCTGAATGGAGAAAGCGCATGTCCGTTCAGCTTCTCGCTTCCACTTGGCTAGCCCCCTTTCCATCATCGGCCCCTTCCCATCTAGAAGGCTTTGGAAGTCTCTTGCCGGACAAGAGCCGACTACCAGGGGTCGATGTGCTTATGGGTGTATACCTCTGCGGCCGCCTCTCTCGGGGCAACGTTCAGATATGCCCCTAGTCAACTGCTGCACGTGAGCGGCCTGGGTGCTGAAGGCTTCCGCAGTATATGCGTCGGATTATCCGGCCATGCATATACCTAAAATCATGTGCATCCGGCTTGATATTAGGTCGAATTGGATTGGATTACTGCCGTCTAGGTTGGGTCCGGGCAATTGATCGATTCCTGCCCCGATGCCGAAAGACTACGCTACATATCGAACAGCTATTCGGACCCAGGCGGGTCAACTTTTCGCCCGTAAGTCCCAGAAGTCGGAGTCTCAGTTTGGCTGAGATTACTAGGACAGGATCAATATTTCATCACACGAAACCTGCCGATGTAGCTTGTCCCATGTATCATTACGCATTTCAGCCAGGCGCCTTCTCTCACTCGGGGCTGCGCTGGGCGTCGTCATCATCACGAGGCGCTCTGCCAGGGAGCCGACTTTGGAAAGCATACTCCGGTGTAGCGCCGGTGTAGTACCGGCACGGGATATGTACTACTGGCCTCCTCCACCCAGTTATCCCGGCCACTTGCCGCCGACACGACCTCGGTGAACAATCGGTGTCAGGATCAGGGAGATCCCTCCCATTTGGCTTAGTGGCAGGCATGGTTAACCCCGATCCTGGAGCTACAAGTCCCGAGGCCTTCGGAAGCACCGCTGTGAGGGCGGGGGCCAGGCCCCCGGCTCCTTGCTTCGGGGATCGGACCCCTGCTTGGTATGTATGGCGGCAGTACCTGCTTTTAGAAAGGGAAAAATACTCCTGCAAGGTTACTGTGTTTCCGGCATTCGTCAATGGAAACTTCATATCATGTACTCGGTACTTTGCAGTATACATTTGCATTCTGATCGGGACCGGGCCATTGTGCTCATTTCTGGTCTGCCGGGGTTTTTTCCTACACTCACCCTCGACTGACAGACAGGCAGGCAGGCAGGCAAGCAAGCCATCGCCCTTGACTTGCCTACCTTCCCTTGACCGAACAAGCAAGCAAACACATGGTCCAATTGATTCCACCTGGTGCGCTTATTTTTATGATTTTACTTTTCCGCTGTCGTGCTTGTTTGTCATTGGACTTACTTCAGCCCTCTCAGCCCTTTGTTTCTTTCCTTCTTTCGCTGACCGGGCATAGACCCCCGACAGTGGCCCCGAGGCCGCCCCCGGCAACCTGCACCTAGATTAGGCATAGCAGCCGAAAAAGGAAACACGTCGACTACAAAGGCAGTCTGGAATACGGAAATGTTGCTTTTTTTCAGCATCGGGCTCAATTCCGCAGCGACGCCCCCTTTCCTTTCTCGTGGTTTGCCACCCAACTGGGCACCAGCACTCAACTGGACCGTTTCTCTTGTTTTGCTTCTTTTTCGCCCAGCCCGCGGGATCTGTCTATCTCATTGGACGTCGGCGGCGGCGCCGTCGCCGCCACATGCCGCACATAGAGTAATCACACACAAGAAATCATATTCGGCCCATCCGTCATCCTTGCCTTCCATGTTCTCCTGGGTGAAGCTATGCCTCAAACATGGCATCGGGGCGAAAGCAGGGTCCGAACGGTGACACAAACACCGCGGCGGCCCGAGATTTAGAGGGAAAGCGCAATGCTCGGCGCAGTTTGGGCAAGGCCAATGGAGTCTCGGGCAGTCGAGGTGCCAATGCATCTCCCTAATCTAAAGATCGAAATGGCTTTCGCGCTGCCAAGAACAAGTACAAGCATTGTGATTGCAAACCATTTGTCCGCAGGTTCACTCAGGGAAAGCTGATGGAAAGTGCCTCTGACGCAAATGGCGCACCTACACGGGCTTCCTTGGCCTGTCGTTGCCATGCAACAAACATGCCCCCCCCAAGTTTGTCACTTGCCACGATGCTTCCAAAGGGATAGGTCGCATAGCACAGCACCCATCGATCGGCCTCACCGAGGGACTCGCCCCTTTCCTTTGGGAGGGATGGATACTCGGAAATGCTATCGGCAATTCCTTGTTTCCCGTGGGGCGGTAATGACAGCAGTAACTGCGTAATAAGAGGCTCGAACTCTTGAATTACTCCGGCAACAGTGGTTTCCATATATAGCCTCTGCCCTTGTAGATTGCGAAACGATGGATCCCCCCCTCCCCGGCGCGGGTTCCCCCCACGGGCGAAATCCTTCCAGGCCTGACCTAACGTATGCTTAAAAGGGCAAAATCCCACAGGTTGCTAGCAGGCGGCTGGGTAGGGCTGAGCGATGATGCACCTTCCTCTTGGGCCTCCCGGCGTCAATGCATTAGGGTGGTTGCGGTAATTTGGTCTGGATGCCATGTCGCACCCCCAGGGTGAACGGAAATTAAGCCTTGGGCACTCATCGAAGAAAGAAAAAAAAAGGCCATTGGTCGCGAAAGGAGCAACATTCTGCCGCTCAGCGGTTACAGGAGCAACGTGATGAGTCGTCTTTTGTCCAACTCTTGCCCGTGTCAGTTAAAGGTGCCAAGCTTCCGGGTGCCAGGATAGAAAGGAGGAGAGCTCGCTCTGGCTCACGGCGCCAAGAAGCGGGATATCTCGATGGGGACGGGACCGACAAGGCCACCGATAGGCCTATCCAGGGGCATTGCTCCAGGAGGAGCTGCCTGGCGAGTCTCTTATTCAAGGCGTACCGGCCAAGAACTGCGGGGCCTGCGAGACGGATCCTGATTCTGCCGGCAACTGTTGAAGGGAGTCCCGTCAGTCGCCTGCTGGATGTCGATCTGTCAGCTGTCAATCCGAGATGACTGCTTCCGTACTGCAAAGAGGACCAACAGGCATCGCGCATCCTGGTCCCGGGACTCTGCTGCGTTACCGCGGCTGCTGGCGCAGTCACATCGAGGAACGAATATAGTAGTAACAAACGTCGAATGAAGCGTTCTGCAGTGGTGCTACCGGATGATCCGGTCCCCGTCCCCAGCCGTGATGGCCAGGCCCTCCCTCATACGGTAGACGACACAAGCATTTCTCTTGGCACAAAGGATTCTGACACCCCGCTCGCCTGACTAGGAACACTTCTGCCACAAAGTTTCTTCCGAGTTCAGGTTGACACCAGCCCAAAGCGACAGGGAATTTGTTGGGTCCCCTTCATTGCAGTGGGACATCGCATACGACTTAAAGGGGTTAGTGGTGTTTATCCAGCCGTTACTTAGAGCATGTCGTCATGTATTCCAGATGCAAGACGGCCTGATCGTGTGTCTGCTGTCATGTCGGATCCGTTGCCTATGCGAGTCCGAGGCATCAATATTTCCATACCATGGAACCGCTGCAGGCTGGCATGCAGACCAGGCTCTGAGTCAGCAAACATCGGTTGATACAGTGGGCTGTCGCTTCGCATATCAGCTTTTGAATGCTTGGACAAGACATAGCTATGCCTACAACTGTGTAGTAGCAAGTGTGAGTCAAACAAGCGTAGACTAGCAATGTCAACACTTTCGTGGCCGCTGGCTTCGTGTTGTTGGTCAAGCTTCACCGTGGTTTACCCCGCAATGGGACACACATGGGACTTTGCGTCCCAGAGAGACACTGAGCAATCCTTGATCACAAGGTATGCCAGCCACTTTTGATATTGCGGGGGTGTGCGGTCAATTGAAGGATTCCGTGGACCATGGGGAAAGACATAAGCCCTAGCATAGAGATAACGGCGGAACTATCCGGATGTGGCCTCGTCAGCCGAATACGGAGGCGTCCAGTGCGGTAGATAATTGATCACAAGTTGACCAGTCACCAAGAAGATGATGAATGAATCCACCGCGTGAGGATGGCAGGAAGCGCAAGGCGTGCACATAGCGATGCCGAAGGAATGCATCAATGACATAGGCAACGAGATTACTACCGTCAGCAGCGGGGAAGAGGAGCTTGAATCACCGGTCCAACGTCAGCAGTCAAGCGTAGTGTAGTTCTTTGCAGCCTCTGCCGTCTGCATGTAAGATGGGAGAGGACTCATGCGGGCTGACGGGCTTGGAGGCAGATCACTCTTTTCTATTTATTGTAGCGTTTATAGGCTGCCGCTCCGGGGAGGCATACGGATGGCTGATCCGGCAGAGCGATTAGATTCGTCAACTGCGCTTGGCTTCAGGGAGAATGCCGGACACACCCACTCGCGACAGCTACATCTCAGCCCTTGCCACGCGAAACGACCGACCTGGGCAGTGCATTTGGCGTTGGGACAGTTGAGGCGCCCCTCAAGCGCCCCGTCTTCGAGTGCTGGCCGCATCCACGACAGTGTTTCGACGAAGATGTGCCCACAAGGGACACTCTTCTTCGTCTCATTGCCGGTGCCGTTATGGTCTATGATGAACTTGGAGTTGGCAAGTACGCGGCGGCACATCTTGCATTTCAACTCCTTGTGCTCATCGTTTGATGCTACCGGCGCGGTCGCCGCAGGAGCCTCGTCCTCAAAGCGAATCCACTCAGGCTCAGGGGCCATGTGCGCAGCTCTCGATTCCTCTAACCTTCGCTCATAGAGCCACTTCTGGTAGATGGGATGGCTTTCGACGGCCCCGTCGCTGTCGGCGGGGCAGCCCATCTCCCACCACAGCTCAAGCTGCTGCATGAAGCCCGAATTCGGTTCTGCGATGGGCCTTGCTTCCTTGATACCCTTAAGGGCCAGCGCAACCGCATCTGTTGCTGTCTCTCGCCGTTGAGCGGTCGAAGTGGCTGATGCATCGAATTGCTTTCCGCCATAACGATGTGGGTATTTGTAGAGGAGATAAGCTATCGCACAGCTCACCGACCGAGACTTGCCCATGGCACAATGCACAAACACAGAACCAGGGGAAGTTTCCGTATCTTGATGCTGGTCACCTGACGTAGACTCGGGCGGGTATAGACCGCGGTCAATGAAGCGTACCGCGGATGAGAAGTGAACGAGCAGGTCTTGATCTTCCATGTCATCCACGTCGATACTCATATGCTGGAACTGTTTGGCCTCCTCGCCCCAGCCCTCAAACGAGTACTTGATGACGGAAAGCACATGGTTGATGTTCTTCCCATGGAGGCCATCGGGTTTCCTCAGGGCAAAGATCCTGCCCACTATCAGCGCCTGCCATCGCTAAGAAGGAGACAGATTGGGTAGTTGGGTAAGAAGTATGCAAGGGCTGATGTGTATAGTATAGCGTATTAGGTAGGCATAAGCGTCATCAGCCCATCAGGCGCCAATGACACTTTTGTTGACAACAGAGGCAGATGCCGGGCAACGATGCAGGCGATGCGGATGCAGGCATGTTGCAGCTACTACAATCGCATGGGCGGGGAGTGTGCATGGGAATGGAATAGGATGGATGGCTCGATCAAAAGCCAATGCAGAACTGCTTACCCTCCAACATAGAGATTGTCCTTGCCGGGTATTCTGTCGAGAGCCATGGCGGTTGGTGACTGCACGGTTGAAGAAAGGTCAGTACATATGTGCCTAGTTCCGAAATCGATGCTGACTAGAAGAAATGCAAGTCGTCTCCTTTCTAGGCAGGTGTCAATGTACGATAGATCAATGACCCATTCGATAGTACCAAGGGCGCTTGACAACCAAGGTGAGAATCAACGGCGTCAAACCGACTTGATTCGCCGTTGCCTGCGGCGGTAATTCGATGGCGTATCAACAACCGCTTCGATCCAGGCAGACGCTCTCTTTTACTCCCTCCCTCACTCTCGCTCAGCTTGCTTTGGGCAAAAGTACAGGTCGCTTGCTTACCTGCTTCAGGGTATATGCTACGCAAATGTCGTAGAGAGTCAAGTAAGCGAGCCTTAGTATGTCAGTCGCAGTTTTCCGGTTATTGGGGGTGTTTTGTTTCTTCCTGCCTCCAAATTGATCCTTCAACTCGATGACTTGCCAAAGTGGGTAGGTACGTATCTGGGAGTAGGACCAAGAGACCCAGACAGGGTAGGTAAGCAAGTAAGGTAGGGCTGAATCATGTGATGAACCAAAACATTAGTCCGATTGTAGGCGGCTGGAAAAGCTCCTTGCGTCAATGAACAAAGCACAAGCAAGCATCAAGCATCAATCAATCAATCAATTTGATGTATCATGTATCCTCGCCAAACGCCGCACATTGGCTTGCCTGTGGTGACCTGCTGCAGCAGCGTGCGCTGATATCAGATAGCCTGCTCGAGGAATCGCATTGGCCAACGGAGAAAATGCAAGCAAGGCGTGAATCATCACCAATCCAATTACTCACCCTGTCACCATCTCTCTCTCCCTCCCTCTCTCTCTCTCTCTCTCTGCCTTGCGTGCGCTGGCTGAGATAATGCAGCCCGCAAGCAAGCAAAGGCAGCCCTGGAGGTCGGTTGAGCAAAGCAAGGGCCTGGCTGGTTTTAGGCCCAAGGTGGGGGCCGAATCTAGATCTCCCACATGTCGGTCGGGCGTGCTATCGGCCGCCGGCGACTCTCGGCTGTGTCGGCTTGGCTGCAGTCATTGCCTACCTCTTCTATACAGACTGCTTATCTATCTTACCTAACCCTGGAGTTGTTTGCCTTCTTCCAGGGTAAGCAAGTATACACACGTATATTGACTATGTATCAATGTATACGGTTGATTTATTTTTGGGGCAAGAACCCTCGGGGCCCTGGTTTGATCGAAATGACCAATACGAGATAATTCCAACTCCTTACCGGTGTGTCGTTCGAGATATTGGTAGATATCACTTCCAGGACGGACTGTTGGTCACAGGTCAAGCTGATGAGTATCGGGCGCAACTAGTAATAGTAGATGTTTTTGATTGTATTCGTGGATTTCCTCCTGTGTCTATGTCATTTTTTATACTCCATGGTTGTTTTTTGATATTTCGACCTTCGTATTTCCCTCTCGGTGCAAGGTCGACCGATACCAAGCCATCCTTATCTACATCTAAATATGCAGCTAGGCCAATCCATAAGACGCCTTTTTCGTTAAGTCATGCCCAACTCCGGTTGATGATGATGTGAAGGCTACGCCGTAAAGCCCGTACTGTACAATAGAGGCGTATACCTAGCCTTCTTCTCCTTCACTCATGCCCAACCTACAGCCAGCCTAGGCCTGGCGTAGGCTCACTCACTTCCCAAGCAGTGAGAGGCAGCTCTTGCCACGGCATCCCGATGCGCATCCCACACGAGGGGGATATTAGGGCCGTCTATCGTGAGATCGGACCTCCCTGCAATCAAGGCATGCTATTGCCGCAGCACGCAAAAATCGGTGAGGTGGCAGTCCTCGTAACTCGACCACTAAGATGACGGGGGCTGCGCCACCCCGTTGGCGAGGAGAGACCTTTTCCGCTTTGGGCCTGGGCACTCTTCCACATACCATATACAATATCTGGATTGGGTTATGCGGGAGATCGGCAGAACTGCGACCAAGGATTCGGCATCCTTGCGCGTCCAATGTAACCGCCCCTTGGAGTTTCGCAAGGCCCCCCTCCTCCAGCGCATCGGGTGTAGCAATGGAATTGCACGTCGGATTCCACGCCTCTCGTGTTCATTCACATCCCAGGAGCAAGTGTGCCTGGGATCATCGGGGTTGAGGAGGCTCCTCCTCAATCATGCAAGCGCTCTCGAGCATGTTGGTCCATTTCCCGCTTGTTCCTGCATGACTGTGCTTGAGATGTTGTCGGAAATGGTCTGCTCGGAAGAACTTCTTGCTCGAGTTGCATTCCCGGAATTTGTGCACCTCTTGAAGATGGCGCAGTCTCTCGTCCCAATCCTGTTCGGTGGCATGGCGATTGCGGCCGCTACCACCGCTGCGTGTGAACTCATCCCCGCAGTAACCGCAGGCATCGGCTTCGCCGGGCCTGTTGCTGCTTTCGTGGAATGCCTTGTCATAGCCTGCAACATGCAGCGCCGAGCACGACCAGCTGTGACGTCGAACATGTAAACTGTTTTGGTGACGTTCTGCCTCGTTCTTGTTCTTGAAGCGATTACCACAAAAAGAGCATTCATATTGCTTCTCAGCCGCGTGTGCACTTAAGGTGGGAAGAGAGTCAGTCTTACACTTTTAACACAGGTGGAGGGGGATCGGTTTTTGATTGGACAGGCTCCCTGGCAAGGGACGGGTTATTGCTTACCTTAGCTCCTCAGCCGTCTCAAACTTCTTAGGCTTTTTCGGGCAGCACTCGCACATGAAGAAACCTTGGATTCTGGACATGGTGGTCTTAGACACATCCGATAGTTTGCGAGGAGAAGCAAGTGGCCGGTTGTCGCTCAAATTCCGATGGTGCGGAATCCGCGAGATGGATGATTGGGGCGAGTGCGTCAGGGAAATCGGGGTGCTAAATGGCGAGTTGCAAATCCCATCAACAGGCGACAGCCCGTTGGGCGACACTCGCCCGTACGAGTTTCCGCTGGTCATGCTAGTCGCAGCAAGGGAAATATTCGAAGCATATGATCCACTGCGTCCAACTGAAGACACAGAAGACATAGAACCTTGCGGGATCACAGTCAACCGAGGAGTTGGAGACTGACGGGAGGCTCCCTCACGGCGGCGCAGTAATTCCCCGGAACCTGGCAGGCTCTGCATCATCATGTCATCTCCTGGGGGTGACGAAGCCCGTCTTTTCAACCCCATTCGTTGATATTCCGAGCGTGAATCGTCAATATGAAGCCTCTTGATTCCAGATGTCTCTTCCATGGGGAAATCCGCGTCATCCAGATTATCAAAGCTACCTTGTGTAGAGACAGTTGCATCATCGGGCACAGAGCCACTGTTAGTACGTCGGCTGCGGAAGAGGGGTGACCGATCTGAGTCGGCCGGCTCAATTGGCGAACGGTAGTCAATGCTACTGGCCCCAGAGAATGGCAAACCCCTTGGCGAGATGGCCGACTGCATGGAACTATCCGGGACTTCCATTGTAAAGTTGCTACCCGTTCGTATGGGCAACGATAGATTCGGGAGGAGCGATTGGCGGTTTTCAGAACCATATCGTGGGTGAGCGTCGTTAACTGACGAGCTAAGTGCAGATCGTCTAGGAGGCTGGGCAGAGAACTTCTTGAGTAAAGAGTTGTCGTAGTCGTTGTTGTCCCGAGGCCTGTACTGGTCATGGGACATGAAGAGTTTCTTTGGCAACGAGTCCTGCGGTGACGGTCTGGAGGTTGCAGAAGGTGTGTGAGCGAGCAGGGCAGAGCATACACAGACACAACGATGACTTACAGATTCATGGTAGAGGCTAGACTATGGTAACCTTCATCCTTGATAGACTTGACGCTTTCCCTACGCATATAATTCGGGCTGTCTACATCAAGACTGTGCCCAGGACTTTCAAACCCCCCGGCTTCCCAGCTTGAAGGAGGACCCTTC
The DNA here is from genome assembly GCF_038362705.1 of Apiospora aurea. Lineage (NCBI taxonomy): Eukaryota > Fungi > Ascomycota > Sordariomycetes > Amphisphaeriales > Apiosporaceae > Apiospora > Apiospora aurea. The sequence goes on along the minus strand of NW_027117393.1, from coordinate 2,485,475 downwards.
GAAGTGGTCGCGAGGAGGTTGACGACTGGCGTCGAGTGACGGGCCGTCGACCGGGACATATCTGGGTGGTGGTAATGGCGGAGGTGCGATCTCATTTTCGGTACGAGGGCGGTTTGGTATCGACATGGGATTTGATGCCAACGACGGCGAGAATGCAGAAGGATATGAAGAATGACCTCTCCCGCTGCTTCCTCTCGTCCGATCATCGATGTATATGGGGGGGAGGAGCCGCCCTCGGGGCGTATCGTGGAGTCTCCATGCTGAATATTTCCCCCCTTTTGCTCGCCTCCTTCAAGTTTCGGGCCAAATGCTACAGGAGCTGATTCTTCTTTCGTAATGGCCAATTATCCAATTGCCACGACGGAAGACCAGTCCCTGGACAGCTGTACCGGATGCGCCAGCCAAAAAGCTGAGGCGATTTGAATCACACCAATTGCCAAATTGCAAGTATCGATTTGGCCCGGCGGGTGTCGACTCGATGAGTAGCCGAAGAAGCCTCGTACCGGTTGGGTATGCGTTCTGTGGCTCAGGGAGTGGTGGGACGGATTTGCGTCAGGAACGTTGGCTGTGGCAATCGTTCGTATCGGCGGTTCCGGATATATTTCTTTGGGGGGTCTGGTGTGCCTCTACTGGCAGACCAAATGGTGTTTTCGAAATGACGGAGGCGATGTAAATGCTGTACAGATCCCTCCAATGCAAGACAATAAAAAAATAGTCGTTAAGAAACAAGATGCATATGCGAGTATAAAGTACAAGTCGTCAGAAAACAAAGCGTAGCGCTGTAGTCATGGGGGAGAATTCGTGATAGTCGGCCCACGGTGGTGACGAGTTTCCTGGCTAATAGGCCGTTTTCCGATGCGTCAGGGCCTAGACACTCGGCCAAGTATAGAAACCAGATATAAGTATTCGAAGCCGAGCGACCCCCAAATTTCTTCAAGTCGGCAGCTTAGACAAGCGTCGAGTAGTGTGGGAGAAGAGTGTAGGGTGTTGGTGACGTTTTCACCTCTCTCGCTCTCTGGTCTTTTTGTTTTTGCTGGTCGTTGTCTGTCTTCCAGTCTGGGGACAGCGGACGGTTGGACAGGACAGGATAGCGTCTGGAAGCAAGCTGCAACGGCGATGAAAGAAGGCGTCACATCAATAAGTTCAGCAAAAAGTTGTCGCAGAGGGGCGAGCGAGCAGTGCAGTTTTAGATCCAAAAGCAATGGAGCAGGCGCCGCTTGGGCTTCATGTACCTCTTACCTCGCCCATGACCGGCGCCAGCGCGTGGCGGCTGGTACTGCTGTACATAAATCCTATTGGAGAATGTACACGATTCAAGGTACATGGGGCTACACCTATACCTTCAGCCCTTTCGACGGTTATGTTGCAGGCGGCAGGGATTATTGAGCCCATGTCTATCCCAGAGGTACCTGGGTATTTGGTCGAGTGGGTTGCATTGGCTCCAGTGCGTGTGTGTGTGTGTGCCCTGTAGGGAAAGCATCCAAGGGACCCTTTTTCCCACTCGTGAGAATCGTCCAGGGCCCTCCAGCGAGCCAGTCGACCACTCTGCTCCAGGGTACTTTGCAGTACCGCGCTACATTCCGTCGGGTTTATGTAGAACAATTCCATCCCTACGAATCGGTGGGTCGCAGTGTAGCATGGACAGGGGAGGGGGTTGCACGCTGCACAAGAGGGGGTTCAATGCTCTCCAAATGGAATGGGAAAGGGCTGACGGTGGTGGGGCCTGTAAAGGACGCTTTCTCAAAGGGGTGTCGTGCTGAAGCGCAGGGCGAGGAGGGGAGGGGTGTTGCTATCGTCGGGGACAAAGTAGCGGTAGTAGGTAGGTAGGTAGGTAGGTAGTGGCAGTAACAACATCAATCAGTAGTAGCACCGGCCCATGAGCCTTTCCTGTCCAAGATGTCGTTCCCTGACCTGGATAGATACTCAGTTGGATGCGAAGCGCCAGTAAGTTTGATTACTACACAAGCCCCATCTCTGAATGCCATCTCCGGGATATGAAATAGGAGCAGGCAATCAGGACTCCCGTGGTCTGAGGGGGACTTTCGGGCTTTCTGAGGCTTACGGGGTTGGAAAGTCTAGCTACGGCAAGCGTCATTTCTCGTTGCTTAGTCCCTCCCGACAATCCGATCTGAGGTCGGTCAGTCTTCGTGGATCTGTATGCCGCGTCAAATCCTCAAGACAAGGATGGAGCCTTTCTCGGCCTAGGTATTGATGATTGCAGCACTCCCTCCATTGTCGTGCCGACGGGTTGGGCAATACCTGCGGCACGGCGAAGGGGCTCCAGACTGGCAGACTGGAAGGTGTGTGGTGTACCTTTACGACTAGCGTACACAGCGACATCCGATATGAATGAGTGTCGACATCTTTCTTTCCCTGCAGAATCAACACATCATATTGGTGTGCTGCTTGCTCCTCCTCCTCGCCGTTATGTAGTATCCCTTTGGAGCGTGCATCCACTCATCCATCCAAGCTGTCAGCCATATGTAATTGAGCCGAGCTGGGCGTTGGAGATACGGAGTATCATCAGCTCCTAGGCTCGCAAGCTTCGGCCCCGCGAGCCCGCAAGCTCTGAATCAAGGAACTTCGAAAATGCATTCAATCTATTACTTCTGACTGGATCAGCTGTGTCTGCCTGGGCTTGACCGCCAAAGGGGCATGTCCTCAAGCTCCGTCTAATACTACTTACTTCTTACATACTTCCAGAAACCCAGATGGTCCAATTATGGAATGATCGTGTACAGTGCGTCCGGGTCTTGCGACTCGGTCCAATGCTCGCTCTCGGAATCTGCCTACCTCACACCTAGGCATGCCAGGTTGGTGCTCTCTTTCTTTTTTCTACACTGCACTTACGCATGTGCTGTACGGTAAATTATATTGGCCCTTACTCACCCAATGCAACTCTTCAACGCAGCCGCCAGCTATAATACAGCGAAAGCTATCAGCCAATCTCGGCGAACTCAATTTATTGGCTTGCCTCGTGCCCGACAGGACTGCTTTTTCTGGATAGCCACGAGACACGGTTACGTCCAATGCTATTCTCTCCATGTACGGTTAATCAAAAGTCGTTTTGAGGGGCCATCCCTGTCGCGCGTGTGTAGAAGTCGTTTCAAGCTTGGCATCTACCAGTAGAGGCAGTCACATCTTGCACGCGCTTCAGCCCTACATACCTTGATTGAGCAAAGTGATTCATGTGTGATGACGGCGCCCCTTCAACTTTCTGCGATTTGATCTTGATCTTGCCGAAGGCGCCCGCATCTCGAACCGTGCAATCCCTGGCTTCACACCATGAGGGAGGGCTACATCAGACTTGTGTGTGGCTTCCTACTGGTAATTATTGTCGTCTTGTCGGTGCCGGCAGAGGGAGCGACATGTTGCATGCAGGTGGCCATGGTCAGGTGCTTCTCGTGGTCTACCCTATCGTCCCCCACGAGACCGGAGGGGTCTTAGTCAGAATCTGATGATCTCAGCTTACGTCTAGTAAGTACAGTGAGTTAGTTAGTCGAGCGTACTCTGGGTTTTCGGGTGGACGATGGGTGCGCTTCCCCCTCTCGTAACGCCTTAGCGACTCCGAACTCGAGTGGCACAGAAACCAGAACAACATATCATCGCATGTATCACATACTACATCACGGAGGCGCTTTTCCCCTTGGCATCACGCCTTCGAGTTACAGGGAGTTACAGTGCACACGCCCATGCGGAGGCAATTGGTTGATTAGGTGTTGCTATCAGCGCTGGGTGAGCATGGCGTAAAGGCGATCTATCAAATGAAAAGGGCTGTTCCGTGGCGGGTGAGATGAAAATTGCGTGCATGCAAAAAGGGCACCTCTACGGGAAGCCATGCAAGATATACCGGTTTTGGCAACTAGAGGGTTGCAGTTGTAGATTCGAATGTTACCCATTACTTGTCAGCCACAGCGGCTTGACGGCAACTGAATCCTCACAAGATAATGCCCTGCTGGTTATAGCGGACAAACTCGCGAGGGGAATGACAACATTCAATCAATACTGACCAAGCGAGGGCGGCTCGGGAAGTATTGCCTCACTTACCTACCCACCAGTCGCGGTCGGTGTCTTAGCTCGCCCACTTCCAGTCACCACTCAACACCAGTGGTGCAGTGGTATGATGCAGCGGTGACGAGCACGAGAGAGGCAAATCCACCGGGCCATCTCTCGCCATGCGGCGTACACAATGCTGGTATTTGTTGAGTTGAGTTCAGGAAACAGTTTCACCGGGCGGTTAGACCTTAGCCGCAAGTCGGCCTCAGTCCGACGCCGCCTTCGCGGCGTTCCCAACCATCGCCTGAGGGCAGGCATGGCTGGCCAGGAGCAGTCAGTAATCACCCCACGGTGGAACGGGTGCATCGCGGTCATTTGAGGCGCAACAAACTCCATGCCTCTCGCAAGACCGGGATCACCAGGACCATCGGTCGAAGCAAGATACGACACGTGCAGCTTGGTGGTTGCATTGGGTGGATGATGCCCGTAATCCCGCCTGCGTCACCGTCATAGATTCATGTAAATGAACCGTATATACACATAACAATTACGGGACAGATGTATACAGAAGACCGTGATCTACCCGCTGCAGCTACTGGACGCAACGCCGTCTTGTGACAAGAAATCACGGCGCATTCGCCTTATGAGGCGCAAATGTTTGCCCGGCCGAGGGTCCGCCATCTGGAAAACCATGGGATGAGGTTGAACGACTCATGTTAGCAAGGTTCACCGGAGGATAAGCCTCATTCGACATTCTCACCTGCTACTACTCAGCCCTATATAACTTCCGCCGAGCATGAGACAGGCTAATGCAACAACCACCGCCAATTGGTGGGTGGTGGTGCTGGCTGCCGGGGGTCTTTCGATGCCTACATATTTATAACCACCCCCTTTTGATCTCCGCGCGCCGCGTTACGAATACACAGCGCACCAAGCCTACGGCAGCGGGCCTTTTCGTGATTTCGAGATGGGATCTTCCGCTGATGACTCGTTCGCAATCCCAATCCATCCTCTCGCACCTTGGCCCCTGGAACGGAAGCAAATAAGGATCCGGGAGTGGGCATGAAAGCGCAGGATGATATTCTGGAGCTGACTCAGTATCCCTACCTTTACCTCCTTCACCTCTTGCTCCTCACTCGCTGCGGGTTTAGCGCCGCCCCAAAAGATGCGCTGGACGAAATGCGGATGGCTGCCCGCATTTCGTGCGAATCGATACGGTACGATAGAGCCCTCGGGGGCCAACTGGGCAAAATGCTGGAATGGAACACCTGCCAATTCCAAGATATACTATACTCTAGCGGCTACCTGTTACAGCACCGCTCTGGATTCGCCAATCAGGTCTCTCCAAATTACAGCCTGGCAAGGAAGGGTTTCCAGGGCGGCATGCCTCTGATCTGCATAGGCGCTCAGATCAGCAAAGAGACGGCATCCTTGGCGCTGGAGAGTTTCAAACTAGGCTGTCCCAGGTCTAGATGCTAGGTGGTAGTATGCTGAACTGTATATTTGTCAGCAACCCCAAGCAGACCTTTCGCTACTTGGTGTCAGGCAAAAGTTTTCGCATCCCACCCGCGTACCTCACACAGACCAATTTGTGCATAACACATGGCCAAAACGTGCACAACCACCTCGGCGCGGTGGGTTTATACCAGGTGGATACGCGAATACTTACCCATCCCACTAAGTACGTGCACGAAGCGGTAATCCCTCTCTGGTGATGGAGCTGCAATACTCCGCCTGGGGGGGGGGGATAATGTCCAATATCCGCTCAGTGACCACGTCCGCCGAGGGCAATGTCCCGCCTTGGGGCTGAGCACTGCGCAAAAGAACAAAATTCGACATGGCCTGGGGGCGTTTACACTCATAACACAGCGTGTGATAGGTTATCAACCTTTGTATTGTAGGTAGAAGGAGGTTCACTGTCAAGACGATGCAATGCCCCGCTGGAGCCCGTCTCAGTCATCTCCGCATTCAATGTAGGCTGGGGTATTTGGGACACCGGGCACCATTCAGCTCGGTCGCCCATCTTGTTATGCACCGTCTGAAATGACTCGTAGACTACAACAGCCTTGAAAACAGTCATGGACCAGGCAGCCAAATACGAGCCCTACGAGGTGTGTGTGCGGTGTGGGATGAGATGAGGGTGCTAGGTATTGTGGAGTGGCGAGCCAAACCCTCATCTCCGAATGGGGCGCCCGCGCTGTGGTGTGGGCAATGCCTTCCTGCTTCAGCAGGTGAGCAGCAGCCAGCCAGCGCGTGCCAGCAGCAGCTTGCAGCCAGCAGAGAGAGCCGGCCAGCACCAGCCAGCCAGGCCACCTGGGCCCTGGTTCAATGGAATGGGGGCTCGAGGCGAAACCGAACCGTACCAAACAGAGTGGATGCAATGCGAGCTCGGTACTTGGGGGTGCAGTCGTCATATGTCTCTCTGCCGACGCACCTCCCAGCCCACGAAAAGAAAAACTGTGGATAGCCCTACCGGCGCTCCTGGCAGGAAAAAGCAATTCGCCCGGCAAGATCGAGCCAAAGACCAGGCCGTCCGGCGCGGGGCCGGAATGGCGTCGTCTCGCAGCAGCAGCAGCTCGCTTAGAGCCCACCTAAAAGCCACGCACGCGAAGGGGGAGGAGCAGGGAGGCTAGTCAGGGCTAGGTAGTTGCATGCGGGTTTGGAGAGACAGACAGGCAGGCAGAAAGAAGAGGTCAAAGATAGAAATCGAGAGGGATCAATTACAAGTGCGTACCTACCTACAACTAGCACAGCAACTAGATAGCCCTAGGGGAACGACACTGAACGATTCCGCCCTTTCCAGTTCGCGAGAACACCCCCGACTATGGACGGTCCCGCTGAGTCGGCGACCTTAGTGGTGCAGGTGCGTCCCCTAGGCCGGCTTGGCTCCGCGTTATCTCAAGCAAGTAGCCTGTCCCCATAGCACTGGGGATGATACCGACAGCGTGGTAGCGAGGCATCGACCTTCTTCCATCGTGTTGTACGGGCCCCAGGCCCCGGAGATTGAGGCCTCCCTCCTCTTCCTCCTCCCTTTTACCTGGTACAACAGATCATTCTTTTCGTCCCGGTTCACCGGATTATTTCATTTCCACTACCTCCGACAGACCTGCACCTCGGCGGCGGAGTTGTTGCTGACATATGAAAGCCCGGCCTGGCAACACAGCGTACGACATCGATGATGCCCTTTGAAAAAACTGTCGTTTGATAATGGTCCGGCCCCTGAATGATTTACATGCGGGCTAGTCGACTAGCCCCCGAGCACATCAGTTTAGCCTAATATCGCGGTGTAGTAAGGAAAACTACCTACCCGACTCACATACGGAGTAGACATTCCCAGTTTCGGAAGATCTGCCAGGCCGTTAACCTATCACACACACCATGGCGGACGCGGAAATGAAGTGGGCCAATTCACACTCACGCTATCTGCCACGCACAACAAGCCTGTATAAATATTTAACCCTGGCTGGCTGGCCCTCAGGTTGGACGGACGTTCGCCTAAGCGAGTAAGAGAATTGTCCAAGCACCACGCCTACTGACCTGTGTAGGGCGCGGACCTCCTCTTCCTCTGACCTAGTGGACAATCACCATCTGCTCGCTGGAGCCTAGACTGGCCACCACTGTTTTCGATAGGGCGCCCATCTGACTATTGCCTTGGCTTAGGGGGCTCGCGGCTGAAGACTAATATAGGTTAAGCCTATACAAGTCTCGGCTTTTTTTTTTTTTTTTTTTTTTTTTTTTTTTTTTTATCTCGCTGAAGCTACCATCGCATTTGTTCCGTTCAGCTGGATGCGGACAACGGGCCGCTTTTCACCATTCAATAATTGGTCCGGACTGCTCCTTTTCCCGTCTTAATTCCGCGCGCGAGACGTGTGTGTGAGTGTGTGATCGGTCCAGCCCTACAATAGTCTGTGTGCGGCTACAGCCACGCCCATTCCGCAGAGGGTAGACATGCTAGCGGCACGCTCCCAATAGGTAGCAGAGAGAAAGGGAGGGAGAGAGGGAGCAAATGGGTGGTGTCGTGTCATTACATCACGGCCCTTTTTTCTTTTCCTTCCGCTTGTGGCTGGCTGGGCTGGACCTGTGTGCTCACTATGCGGCTTCTAGTTAAGACCTTCCCTCCCCATCTAATGGAGACAAGAGACAAGACCTCCAGCAGGCAGGCGGCCGCACCTCCCCGGCCGCAGTGACACCACGGGTAGAGAGGAGTATGTATGATATGTAGTTCTCAGACCTCTGGGTTTCATCAACGGCAAGTCCAAACCCCCCTATTCTCGAATGACAAATCCCAGAATGGCTATTTATGCAGGCCAATAGCGTCTGCATTTAAACTACGCGATGCACCACGGCATACTATCACCATACATACAGCAAGCAGCACACTACGTCTCGGAAGCAGGCAGAATGAATGAGAAACAATAATTATAGTAGCGTATCAACGGTGGGCGGCGTGCGCAGTGTGCATATACATATACAAATACATGTACATATATACATGATAATATAATCCACACTCATCCCATCCATGGATCGATGCTAGCCGTTGAGACGTCTGTCGATCCCGCGTGCGTTGCCGTGGGTGGCATGCGGCGCTACGGGGATTGGTGGCCCACGCTTGTTCTCGCCTCGGCTTCTGCGTGCGGGTAGGTAGGATGCACGCAGCAGAAGTACTACCTTTGCCAGCCCGTTTCGATGAAGATGACGACCGAAAGTGCGGATGGGAAATGCGAGGTAGCAAAAATGTGGGAATGCGAGGGACGAAAGGCACGAGGCACAGCCCAAGAAGAAGGAGATGGGATCGTCCCCCCCAATTTGGGTTGCGCAATCTAACATGTGCTATGTCGGTCGAATCATGTGTTCAGATCTGGCTGGCCTCTAGTGTTACCGCAGCAGCCAGCCATGGGGATATCAAAACGAAGGCATGCAGCCGCTGTGCAGTATATAGGGCAGGTTTCGTCTGTGAGCATGCAAGTTATGAACTGAGGCTTGCATAGGTTTCTTCCCGCGGGCGTTTAACAAGTGACGATATTCCATGTTTCGATGCGATTGGGTGCTTGTACGACCGCACCCGATGGAAGATGTTGCCTAGGCGCAGCGTCTCCAAGCGCAGAATACTGCCATGGCAGGCTTACATACAAACATGAAGTATTTGCGTCGCAGAGACATACATGCTACATTAACGTGCGTCTAGACTGTATGGCGGTGTCGCTGTCATGTCACCTCAAAGTGCAGATATGTGACCACGCCGAGTGAAAAGCCATCCTCACGTACATACTCGAGATGAGGATGTTGCTGCTTCTGGCGTTCTGGCAGATTGGTAGGTGTCATTCGGTGAGCTTCTCCGGAGCAGTACGGAGCGCGCGACACCACTAACAGGACCCTAATAAATGGCCTAAAGAGAAGAGGGTGCGCGGATCTCATGCGGGGGAAACACCCACCGCCCGTCATCGAGACCAGGCTTGCATGGCATAGCCTCCTTAGAAACGCACAAATCACCGGGCGGAGCGACACGCCCATCATCGGACTTAAACGCTGCGTGTCTTGGACATCGTTAATCGCTCACCCTGACTGCGTGCGCACATGTATGTGTAGGTAGCTGCGGTAGGTCTAGAATTGTTTTTGGGCAGAAGCAGTGATGGATCATTACGTGTTGCTGACTGCCGAACTCAGTGTTGGTAGCAGTAGTAGGTAGCTGGTGGGGTTGCACCACGGCGGCGGGTATGGCTCATCCGTGCAAATTCTGTAATAAATGAGGAAAGTAAATAGGGCATCTGAGTCGTAACTGCTCTTTGGTCTTAAGGGGCAAGGAGGTTGGTGATGTGTTGCTGTAGGTCCGGTAGGACAGGATTGGAAAATACAGGGCACGTAGGGCTATGTAAGCACATGCCAGTGGGCATGGATGTCAGGCAATGGGCAATTGGAAAAAAAAAAAAAAAAAAAAAAAAAAAAACCGCGCGACCCTACAAGGCTGATTTTGATTCAGCTACAGTGAAGGTCTCGGATCGCCAAAGCAGCTCCCCTTTCGAGCGAAACGTGCTTCTGTGCTTTCTGCAGTGCGATGGGCTGTGTCCGCCAATATGCAGCGCACACGAGGTCTCGTTGATTGATTGTGCTACCTACAGATTGGCCAATTGGTGTGAAGGCGCCCTGTACATACACGCTGCGCACATGAAGTACATAAAGTATGTATGAGGTGTGTAGGTGGGTGTACCGTAGGTATGCGCGTTACATGTCACCACAAACTTCTGCGTGTGTGTGCTGCCGGCCTTTTCGACGGCCGAAACGGCCGCTCATACTCCGATTGCTCCAAAGTGAGCAGGACTCAGCGCTCCGGAGGCTCTGAAGCAGTTGACTCGCTGCTGCTGCCGCCTTTGTTCCAGATTACCTAATAAATGTGAAGGTGCTACTATCTGCTGCCGCCTTCCTTTCATTTGCATGAGATCTTGCCCGATTGAGGTCATCTGCACCGGTATTTGCCTCCAATTCGCTTACACTACGCACCCGGTGCCTTACTCAGATCTCTGCTCGAGATCGACTCTTCTTCCAACGCAAGACACCGATGCCGGGCGCATATCAAAATGACTACCGGAGCAGGGATCTACTCCAATTGCATCGCCTACGCCCTTATTCGCATGCTGAGTGATAATCTCAGCCGCTGTGACGACGCACGACAATGTTGCAATCCGTCTTGTCTTTCCAAGGCAGTGGCAAAAGCCCTTGCGTACGGGAATAGTGCCAATAATCAATAGTCGCATCGCATGCCTGTCTGCCCGTCTGACGCTGGATACGGTATAATCTAGGTATACCTCCAGCACTTCGTCAGCCACTTTGGTATCGCCCCGTCTCGCATCGCCTACCCGTAGCATCATCATTTCAGCTCCACCGCCTCTCACTTCATTCCCGTCAGGTACTTGATGCCCAGCTGTGGGCGATTCCTGCAGGCGGCACTGCGAGGTACCTCCTCTCCTCCCATTTGGCCGACTGACTCTCGAATTGGATTCGCATTTATCAGCCGGGAAAACTTCTCCCGATGACAAATCTTAGGTTGGATATTAGACTCGCTGTGTAGCATCGATTGAGACGGCGACGATCAATGGTGTTGTTTGAATACCACCGGAATAACACGCTACAGGTGAGTAGCAGCTCTTTTAGCCGATATCCCACACTCACTCTACATTTCTGCTGAGTAGACACCACCCCCTGGGGTTTTTGGAGCGGCCGAGGCCCAGGCACCAAAACGTCCGAGTCACGGGACAGCGTGGCACCGCACCCGGGCTGACGCGCGCTGGGCTGGCCGCCCCTCTTCGAGCCTAGCAGCCCAGCAGCCTAGCAGCCGACCGTACCTAGCCTAACACGAGTTCGACTTTGACGGACGGGGCGGGTATCGAGCTAGCGCCGTGCCAGGCCCCCCCGCGGAAACAGGCCGCCGCGGAGAAAGGGCTGGGCTGGGCTGGGCTGCCTCGCCGCTCAGCTGGCAACGGCGCCGAATAGAGCTCATTGCTAACAGGCACATCGTCATCTTGAGTGGTTCGTCTCTTGCTGTCAGAGAATTCCATCTTGAGGGGCCTTGGCGTGCGCCCGCACGCCTACCACAATAGAGAAGGTCGTATCGTCGTACCAGTATCTCTCCACCCTTCTAACTCTCCCCTTCTCCCTCTCTCTCCCTCTCTCTCGTTCTGTTGTTCCGTCTCTTCAATCACTCATTCGCCTCAGGTCGCTCCAGCAGCTCCCCGAATCGAAACGTGTAACCGCCTGCATCTGCTTCGTGGTACTGTGCTTGGAGGAGCCCCAGCTAGGCCCTAAAGCACCTAGAGCACCTAGCAGGTGGACTGACACATGGGAAATAGTGGGCTCGGCGCCAACCCGTAACTGATGGCAACGTGAGACGAGACGAACTGCCGGAAATTGAAGGTGCTCCTCGTCAAGCCTCGAGCCAGCCCAGCGCATGCTGCGTGTGTATGTGTGTGCATTTACGGAATTACGGGATTCCGCTGTTGGCTTGGCATCTGGACGCCCGTCCCGAACCAGCCGTATTCCGCCGAGATGGGCTCTGTTGGCGTCGTTACATTTTGCCGATGGGTTTCCTTAGAGTAGTAGGGGCGGCCCCCTTTTCCTTGCTGTGTTATCCGCAGACCATGCCATGTCATGCCACACTCACAGTGCACGCTACAGCCAACTAAGTTACTACACCACGCAGCCACGACCTTTTTTGACCGCTAATCGTTGCCCTTCTCCCTCCTCCCACGGTGGCCGGTGAGTGCCGAGCTCAGGTGCCGGCCCTAGTAGGGAAAAGGGCTAGGCGTTAAGCAAATTGCATGCCGCACGATCTTCGCACGACTGCACGCAGCAGCAGGGCGCGAAACATCCCAAGGCACCGGTGGCAGCTGCAGCTGCGAGGGAATACAGTAAGGCAATTTCATGTGAACAGCCTGTGGTGTGGTTTGGGTGCTGAAAACGGGGTCGGCGGTGGAAGGATTTGACGGTCTTCTATGCTCTCAATCAGAATCAGCCTTACCAAATAGCATCATTACCCAGGTACTGGTGCCATCCTTGTCCTCGCTCGTTCAGCCCTTCTCGAAGATTTCCTTTTCGGCCATGCGTCCAATCAACCGTTGCACCCCCACCCACACACCACACTGGACACCTTCAGGCCCTTTTCATCATCTTGCATTCTCGCCCTTCCCTTCGTCAAGCGCGCTAATGGTCGGGTTTTCCCGATGCACACACACACACACGCTCCAGCTCCAGCAGCGTGTGCTCACGGCATGGCCGTCCAATATGGATGGACGCACGCACAACCAGTATTCAACACGTTTCCTGCATTGGGCACACGCACATATTGGTTGACTGCCTTTTTCTTATTTCTTATTTTGGTTTATTTTATTTTTCTTCTTTCTCGCTGCTTTCTCGCCGGCGACAACCATGGTGGTGATGATGCTAACTTTAGGTACAGCTGTTGGTCTTGGCGAAATTACGTACTCGATTGGGGAGAGATGCAGGCTTCGATGCTTCCTTCGCTCTTGAATCGGGGGAAACAGAGTCACGTAGCATCTGGTTCCCATTTCCAACTCCACCAACAAACCGAGGTCTCCTCCCTCGTGCGCCGCACAGGAGACTCATGCCGCTGATTGCACCGAGATGATGCCTGCTAGTCGCACATGTTTGACATATTCCCTGAAACGTAGGATGGATGATCTCCCCCCAACACAGCCTTTTTCATCCAACAATGTATCTCGAGGTACACCGACTCTGGTTGCATTTCGCCCTCTCACACCAACACCCGACTGTCTGCGTCCTGTGCTTACCCTTCCTTGCCCCCCACGACGGCGAGAGAGGGGGAACGAGCCAAAACCATGGTTGCATTGGGGCCAATCTCCATACCTCCGGTCCGAATATCAATGCAAGCGCACACATCCTGCGTGCTACACGTACTTGTACCTGCCCTTTTTTTTGTTTGGGCTATATCGATCCCTTTTCATTAGTGCCACGAGTGTGCGTGGTGCTAGGCTCTCGGGAATCTCATCCAGCCAGCGAACAGCCAACAACGGGCCAACCAGTGATGGAGGGTGCATCTGCCAGCGCCGCTAGTCGCCCATCTCCAGTGACAGCGACCAGCGACCCGACCCCTTAGCGGAGAACGCGTTTAGGGGGATTTGATGGCACGAGGTGCATCCTTTCATACCCGCAGTTCTCCCTCTCGCTCAAGTGGGTTGCGTCGTCCAGTCCAGATACTTGTGCATACAGACCACCCAAGAAAGACCCCCCTCCATGATGTCAGGAGCAGGAGATGCAATCCAGTAAGGTTTGGTGCGTGTGTGGCTGGGCGAGCAAGGGGATGCGCAAATGCCGGGCCACACCCATATCCAGCGTCCATTATGCCGAACTTTGGAGGGCATGCCCCCAATCACCCATGGCACTTTTTCGAAACTGGGATGGACCTTTCCCTGGCTGGCCGGGGCCTTATTCAGGGAGAGGGAAAAGCTGACCTGACCAGCGAAATGGGGTGGGGATAGGTAAGCGGGCTCCAGTCACGATCCCAGGGGTTCAATACGGGACCTTGTTATCACGGTACGCTGCAACCTTGCGAAGACACTTATAGATCCCTTTTATTATTGTCTAACAGGGCTGCTATTCATTCTGGCGACAACCGGAAAACGCCATGACGCAGAAGAAGAAGAAGAAGAAGCAGTTGAAGGGAGTGCCTTGGTGCCTACCCTCAACAGTAGAAGCAGCCCAAACCCGCCAGTCTCTTTTTCATCGCAACCGCTCTGCTCTGCTCTGCTCTCGCTCCGACAGGGCAGGGCTGCTGCACACCCGGTGGGGGCTCCGGACATCAGACTCGTGCGCCCTGGTCGCTGGATGATCAGTCGGCTAGGCCGGATGCGGTGTCTTCGCCCGTGATGCTCGAGTCAAAATCCGGGCACTTTCCGTCCCATTGTCATGTCACGAAACACCTAGCAGACCACACACGCATATTGTATAATATATAGGGACCTCGTGGGCTGGCTGAGTTGTACCTGACGGAACTTGCCAGGCGCACCGCCGCCGCCCAGAGCCAGTGGGGGAGAGCATCCAGGACCTAATCATGCGAAAAGTTCCTTGCCTTCCATCCCCCGGGTGCTACGTATGGTAAGCATATGTACTCGGCCGACTACACGATACAAGGCTTAGTTCCCTTTTGCTATTCCATGGGAATTGATGGAATTACACCACGGTTTGTCACAAACACAAGTAACGTACTTATAAATGACGCCTGTCGCTCCCTTGACCACGGCCCCTGGGCCCGTCCCGTGTGCGATGAGGGTTGACGACCAGAAAAGGTCCAGCCAACGTCACCGTAGGTGCGTAGGTAGATACAAGTTAGATATATGCCCCATATTTGGGTTCTTCCTTGCACCTTGACCTTGCTTGACCTGAAGCCTTACGAAGTACGTGCATGGAGCGAAGAGGGGGCGTTCAGATGAATCCGCCGCGGAGGCATTCAGAAAACCAAGTTTAGACCCTCTCTCTCTCTCTTTCGCTTTCTCCCCGGTCCGTACACGCCCCCCCTAAGTCCGGTACGGACACACCCTCCCCCGGTCACGGCTTGGACTCTCTTTTCTTCGCTATCGTCCCGCGGCTTGATCCTCCCTTCGCGGCACGGAAAGAGGCAGGATGCGGTAGCAGGATCCGCACTGCATGTCTATCGTCACTTAAAGTTAGGTCCTTTTTGGTTTTGTTTGAAACGACGGTAACAAAGCTCACTCGCTTACTCGAGCGCGGCCCCTACTTTCTCGTCAGCCACGTCATGATAGGTGGTAAAACCGTGTATACTATGGGCGCGGATGGCTGGTTGGCTGAGTCTACTCCTCTCGGGGATTATGTCGGCGGAACGTCTGGCTCGCCGTGATATTGTTGTTGCTGTTATTGCCGTCGGAAATGCGTACGCATTGTTGTGGTATTGCCAATAGGCAAGACCACATATTATAATGGCTTCGGACGGCAGGCGTGCATAGGCGCGGTTTGCATAGCCTCACTCCGGACGGGGCCCTTGCTGACGCGGAGCGGAGATTCGACTACCTACGGGCTAATATAACGCCGTAAGCATTAGCATAGTCCCGTTTGGGTATATGGAGATGGCTATATCGATTATGCTAGTGGGTGAGTGAGTGTGCTAGGTTACTAATCAGCACGGGTTACGTAAGTCCTTGGAGCGAGTATACAAGCCTCCTATACCTTGACATTCAGGGACAGGTCTATCGATAGCAGATCTAATGAGAACTGCCAAATAGTGAGTGTGTGCTCCTGTACAGTGACACTTATCAGTAAGGGAAATCTCATGATATTGAAAATAATGCAGTAGTTCTACATTAAAGCTTTTGCAAATCGTTTCTGATGGCGAGTCACGCACAAAATATACCATGTATCCAGCTCAAAGCCCCTTTTCAGTCGATTTTCGATACTGATGTCGCTCCCCCTAAGGTAACTCTCCAGATTACAACCAACAACTTGGTCTGATTTGTTTTAGGTCTAAACAGAAAGCAGGAGAAAACTAAGGCCAAAGGGTGCTAGCAGACAATGATCGCGATGATGATTAAGTCGTTCATGGATAGACATCCCCTCCTTTGAATATTAATAATATCCCACAGCTTCCTTCTGAATGGCCGCATAAACGTGATATCGAAAAGAAGACGCATCGACCGGCAGTAATATAACCAGAAAATGTGTACTTGCCATGGCCACATCCGCAATAGTCGGTATATGAGAAAAGGAGCTGCGTCTGAACGATATTTAAAGATACCTTGGAAGCATTCTTGATGGCGATAAACTCATCCTTCAAACCAAATTGTCGTCTTGAGGTTATACGTACAGCGCATATGAGAAACTGGACGTTGAGGCTTACCCCTTATGCCGATCATCTCCTGCGATGCGGCAATAACTCCAGTAGAGCCCGGATATCGAGGAGGTATAAGCCACGCCGTGGCACCTAAACCATGGCCCTTCAGGTAACAAACAAGTATGTGTCCATGTCTTCCCGGAAAGGCAACAAGCAACACGTTCTTTTATGCACCAATTCTGCTATAAAAAGCATGAAGAGTTGGGGAAAGGCACTGCCGCCGTGACACCCCGTCATAACAACCAATGATGCTGCTTGCTTCCATACTCAGATCTCGATGTAGCGGTCAAGCAATATCAGGAAACCCGAGGAGGCCAGATGTAGCAAACCAGGTCCGATTGGGGTCGATGCCGTGAAATGGCAATCACCACAACACTTCCCATCACCGTCTTCGAACGCCAGGAGACGGAAGAGGTTGATTGCTGCGTGTTTCGCTTATAGTTTCCTAATGACCAGTTATCTTGACCACGACAGACAAAAGTCCCGAAAAAGGCGTCATGTTGCCATTGGACTGGCTCTATTTAGTCATCCGACCAAGCATTTGGTGAGTTGTTACTTGGGGGCCATAACAACTGCACACCCCCAGCCAACGACTATTATTAGAAACCCTCCCCCGCCTTTTCAACAACACCCGAGTATACTGTCCCAGTCGGTATTTGTGCCAGATAATGAGAGAGAGAGAGAGGGATGGCCTGTAAAACAGTCACGTCCTAAGCTTGGAGTAACACCTGTGACAAGCAGCAGTTGTTTTGATGCTGTTTTGGACCTTCCCCTTTCGCAGACCCTTGCCGTGCCCTGCAGGAGATGAAACTCTCGACATCCCGTTCAGGGAAAAGAACCCAAAAGGCCTTCCATTGTCCTTTAAGGCTGAGAAGGATTCCGCAGGATTCATGCCCGCTCTCGTCCACCCACACAAGAAGCCACCACGACACACTATACCACACCACCAGCCGCTATCGTCAGCATCACTCATCAGCCCGCTATTATGTATCCGTTTTCTCAGCCCTAAAGCTAGGCTGCATGTGGACTTCTCTTCTTCGTTCCTTTTCGTCCGAAGAGGGGGAGTAATGAGTGTACATTACAGTACGCTATCATGTAGAGCGAGCGAGCTAAGGAGGGTGAGATAATGACCCAACCACATGGTAGCCTAGTTAGCCCCCTTACACTAAGTTGGCAGCCAGCTGTAGTTCGTACTACTCGGGGCCGAGCGAATCCTTCGGAAAGTGATATGATATGATGATAAGCGAGGGAGAAAGTGGATAGTAGTCATTTCAAAGCACCATCACCACCACATACCAGAGCGACACAGCAGATAGAGTTGCAGGCAGCGGAAGGCTGCAATTAGTGATGCATTACGAATTGCGACTGATCATCTTATCACGGACAAGGTCGAGGGCCCGCCCAGAGCCATCATTTAATCGAAGCGGCCTGGTGTCAGCCACAGGGGCAGTGACGCTGTTTCACCTGCCCGTGCCCTACTGGTATCATATCCTGGCAGGTTGCCCTCTCCGCAGTGACATGTACTAGAGAGGGAGTTCCTTAGCTGCGCGCTGGCTTGGGCCCGTCCTAAGAAGCAAGTGACCAGACAGGCATGCTTCACGTCTTCTCAAGTCAAAATCGGTAGTTTGTGGGCGGCGCACCCAGTAGCCCGGAAAAGGAGACCCGGGCAACACTAGCATGTACGGACAGCGGTCGGGTAGGGCACATGGGCTGGTTCTTCCAAGTAGGTAAGGCTAGACATTGCGACGACTGCAGATGGTGGGCATGCATGCGATCCAGCGGCACGGCTCCTGCGTTCGACCCTTCTAGGTAATCTGAAAGTTACTTGCTCGGGGTCTTTCTTCCTGCTGGCGTCTTCGTTCCGCCGAACGTACAGTGCAGTACACGTCCCGAAGGAAGGCGACAGGCATCCATCTTGCAGGTTGTCGTTTTATCCACACCCCCCGTCTCAAGGGTAGGGCCGACCTAACACCAGAAGAAATTTCCCTTGGCCTGCGGCACAGCAGCGCCGTTGATCTCGGTGGAGGGACCCGAGGCATGGATGTCCCGCAACGCAGCGAACAACACTAAAAGTACGTGTTACTCTTCAGGTAGGTGCGGGACGCACTCAAACTTCCGGCCTGGGTTCTTGTGGAAACGACCAATCGTGTGGCATCCCACAAAGGATCGAAGTGCATGTGAACGTGGGCTGATGATGGAGGAATTGAACGGAGAAGCCCCAAGATTGGGCCACCAAGAATCCTGGTGGCTGGGTTTGTTTATTACTCCTTCGTGTCTATTCCCTTGCGGGTACGCACCAAGGCACGATGTTGGATGTCGGCGCCGAATGCCACCATATCTTGGGCGTCTGAGTGTATACCATGTTTCTATGAAGACCAAGACCGGAGCCGAATCCTTCGGACCCATCTTTGGTAGGTACGGAAATGAACTTGCACTTGAGGTCGATTTTTGTACAAAGGCAGGTACATGCCGATGGAAAGAAAGGCCAGCGATCGAATGATACTGGTCAATATGCGGTACGTCTGAGCCTTCGCTTCTGCGACCGCACATAACCAGCCCAAGGACGTTGAAGCCAATATCAAACCAGCGGCCGCATATCCGGCCTGTTGCAGCCAAGCAGCATCACGCTATGCGGTGACCCGGGAATTATCAATAAGGATCATGTGCTGACATGTCGGCTCCTCGCCATAACGCGTCCAGTGATCTTCTCGAAAGAAACACTAAGTTTACATGTCCCTGATCCGCCGGTCCTACGGCGGAGGATGGCCTACCGGCGATGGGCCCCGCAACTTGCCGGGACCGGCTATCTCAGTGGCAGGATGTACAACCGCGATACCTCCCCACCCGGGCCGTAGTCGTGCATTAGGGAGCTCCAATGAGCCGTGCTGACAGCTTAGCCCAAAGAACGACCACTGTGGAGAGCAGATGGCCTCTTGGAACCGGGGTAGATCCAGACGCAGGGTGCCAGTCTCGACCAGATGACGTTCCTATGGCCCTTGACAGGCCATGGGCAGTCGCTGAAGGAATGAGGCACATGCGGCTCGGGCCCGGGTCGTAATCTCACTGGCGGGCATACGAACCACTCCGCTGGAAAGCGCCAAATTCCCCAAGAGAGGAGTATGGCACTTCTCAACGACTTGGGTCGTGCGTGCCGTTCGAGACGTGCCGAAGCGGCACATAACAGAAGCGCCGAGCGACTGATCCTGGCGGGGGAGGGGGGCAAAGGAAGCGCCTGCGATCGACGCCCAAGATGATTCCTCCCGGATTGTGGCTCCGTGTGGACATGGCAAACCTTCAGTGAAAACAGACAACACATTCGGGATCCGCCCCTATCCGAGGATGGATATATCGTCATCGTTTCTCCAGGTAAGCAGGTATACGTGGCAAGAGCAGGCCCCAGCGGACCATAGGAAAGCAACAGATGCCGTACAAACCAGGTAAGGGATGCCTTCCAAGTGTCGTTTGCCTGCGCCATGGGGCTCATTGGGGGGGGTTGTTCTTTTGCTTATCGACTCATACCGGCCCAGGCCAGCAGAAACTAGTGGCTCAACCCCGAGCAAACCCAACACACACATGAACTCAAAAAGCCGGCCATGGGGTCCATGGGACTGCGAAACCAAGAGGCGCCTTCCACCTCCATTGCCCTATTGCGTCTTGAATGGGTAGCTTTAGCGAACTCTGAGCTATGCGGTAAATACGACATCCTGATACTTGGCACAGGGTAGGGCACTTGCAAGCTCAAGTCGGGCGTGGAATATTCTGCTCTTCAACATGTGGTTGTATCGACGGACAGTATTCGCTCTGAGCGTCCCGAGCTCACCCCAGACTCACCAGTTGCGCACCACTAATACACACTCAGGCAACGCTAGCATGTGTGTAGATATTGAAACCGCGGGCCAAATCAGTCCCGTTATAATCAATTGGTGCTGTGAAAGGGTAGGCCGGATATGCCGTTCTTACAGGTCGATTACCTACCCAGGGACGGCCCATAGCCAACGTTGTTAGCACCTTCAACGCATTCATCTTTTGGTACTGAGCAAAAGTCGATTCATCGTTTATTCGACATCGATTTTGTACCGAGCAGGTATATATTCAATGTTGGCAGTTGGTGATTTCAGCGAAGACTTGGAATTGAATGTCCTGTCGCGCCTGCTTGACCTTAAACCTTAAGTGGAAACCTGCTCCAGTGGCTGAAGAAGGTTGTGGCACGCTAGAGGTGGCTTCCTTCTGTGCAGGTGCAGGTGTTACAACCACCAACTTCCAAGCTCGAATGGGCCTCACCACGAAACGTCTAAGTAAGTAGGTAGGTACAGAAGGCGCAACAGCACCTCTTTACATACGTACTTGATAATCATCAAGCGCAAACTCGCTCAACATCTCCATCCATCATCACACATCATTCCTTCGCCCCAGCTCGGAGAAACACCAACATATTTTTCATTCACATCATTCCTCTTTTGTTTTACTCCTTCTACTTAGAGCAGCATCCCAGCCGAAGTCCCATACTCGTGGGCACAACCATCCATCATGTACGAACTGAGCTTCCATGGAACCATGTTCAAGGCCGACATTGATCCTGCCCGATCCATCTTGAACGGGATCTGTGACTCGCAAGGTCTGCACACTGTCAAGAGGGTTGTCTACTACGCCGGGCCGCCTCAACCGCATCAGAAGGGCCTCCCCAACCAGGAGCACGTGATGCTGATGCCGCCGCCGCCGCCGCCGCCCAACAAGAAGCCGGAGCCTCCTCGCCCGCACCCGGCCTGGCCAACCCTGTGCAAAGAGCTCGCCCGATCCTCATACTTCTTGCGGTTGGCCTACAATGTGTCGCCCGAGAAGGACTTCGGATCCGACGTGGACGTGGATCTGAATCTTGTGCCAGGCACAGTGCAGTGGTTCGACTTCCCGGATCCTCCCAAAGGGCAGCCCTTCACGCAAAGACGGAAGTTGGAGATTCCAGGCCAGAAAAACCTGCCGATGGTCATGGCCGACAACAAATACGAGTAAGGCTTTCCTCCTGATAGCCGACCACTGGTATGACGCTAACATCTCGTTTCACGGTAGGTTCGACAAGGAGCTCATTGAGGAAACCTGGTCCTTCGTCAAGGATAGGGATTTCGAAATCGCCTTCACGCGCTACTTCACACTGCCGGAGAGAGACGTGGAGCCACCCACTCAAGTGGTGAGATTGCCCGCGTGGTCGGATCTGGCACCGTTGGATCCAGCGGAGAAGTGGTTGGTCTCAATCAGGTCGTTTGCGTGGGAAGAGAACAACCCAGAGGAGCTCCAGAAGGCCGCTTCTCAGATAATGGAGGAGAAGCCGTTCTTCGACAGACTGTTCACGTTTGAGGCCGTGGACAGAAGGGATCTCGACACAAGAGTGCCGCCTCCCGGTAGAACGATATAATGACTACCAGCCCATGGAGCTGCCAATAATTGGCAGAAAGAGCAGTGATTGTGGCAGCCGATTATCCGAACACATTAATATACATCAAGGTTCAGGACCAACAGCTGGCCGGTGTCTAACATGAATATGATGCGGTAATCTATTGTGAAAACGGTGCTTGTTCTTTCGCCCCTATGCCCACTACCACCATCAGAATCATCGCTAACGTCTTAGGCATCTTCTTCGCCATCACCTTCATTGCTGTTAATCTTCCTTTTTTCACTCTATTCATTCTCTTGCACAGTACTCTCTCCTTGTACGCTCTTACAAGCCATGCCCGGCTGTTCAGGACGAGCCAGATGACGAAGACCAGTACCGTCGCGGGTAGGGTGAGAGCCCAGTAGACCCAGAAGTTGCTCTGGATCACAGACCCGCTCCCATCTGCCGTAGTCGCCACTTCCGCCCCGGCCTTCCAGTCCAGCGATGGGATCGCGAACAGCGCCGCGAAGAAGGTCGCGGGGAGGAACGCCATGGTCAGCACAGCCACAGTCTTCATCGAGGCGCTATCACGCTTGGATGCCTCTGCGATTTCGGCGCCCAGCTTGGCCAGGTCTGCGCCCTTGAGGGCATCTTCGTGCGTCAGGAGCACGAAGAGCTGGAAGGGAACGAACACATTAGTATCTACTCCAAAACCTGGCTTGTCAATTCTCATGGTCCTTCTCGTAAAGACGGGGGCGGATGTTTCCGAGAGTATGGGCCCGTATCTAAACGGGGAAGCGGCAAGCAGATTGCGTATGTACTAGGTTACTGAGTTCCCTTCCTCGCTGCAAGGATAGGGGCGCCTCTACTACACCCAACAGGATTCTGCAAATCGACATGCTCATGATGCATAAGGCGCGGGCACAAACATTGTCAGCACAGGAGTACTATGGAGACATCAGAACTTTTTCGTCAAAGCGTGAATGTGGTATTTCAAATGTGTTCCCTGATGTCAATCAATCTTTGGTCCCTCGGTATGGCCCAAGACGAGGATATGGGAAACATCTACCTATTCTACGTCATGCGTCTACGGTTTCTCTTTTTCCAGAAGACCGGACTCCAAACTCCATTGCACGTGCTGTGTTAGAGCAAAGCAGGTAGATCCATCGCACTCTTTGGTCACCTTAGCGACTACGCCTCCGGCGGAGAGGAAGCACCGGGGCTCAAAGGTCCCGTGTCGCAGTTGCTCTTGGTAGAACCACCAGCCGCGACGACAGCGTCACCAATGCATCCCTTGACCGATGCTCCCGTGACCTGTCCAGTCGCGGCCCAGTCGTAGGTACCGTTGTCCGGGGTCCAGTTGAAGACCCACGAGGCCAGGGTGCCGCAGGACGTGAGGCCGGCATTGAGGTTCGCTCCGTTGTCGCCGAGTTGGCTGTCGCTGAAGCCCTTGCCGTGAATCTCGAAGGCCGCCGTCTGGGTGCCGTCCGCGTTGTTGCTGACGAGGCTCGCGCTGCACGTGTCGTCGACCCAGCTTTGCAAGGTCGTAGCCAACGTACCACGGTCAAGCGGAACCCCGGGCACTGTGGCATGAAAGTTAGTAAAGATCTTTTCTCTTGACTTGATGGTGCATCACGAGGATCCCTTTTGTGACATGAGACAGGGGGACATACTGTTGTAGATGTCGTCTTGGTACTCGGGGCCAAGAGGCTCGCGTGTCAAGCAGTTGATGCGAACAAAGATAATGACACCATCAGGATCCCCAGCACTATCATACCAGATACCCGGGGCGCAATAGTTCTCGGTGTTGACGACATGAGGGGCGCACGTCCACACACCATCAATCCAAACCGGTGTGGACTGAGACAAAGTACCACTGTGAATGGGGAATAGGACGTCAGCAACTCGTTTCTCGTTGAGAACCAGAAGAACGCAGTGAGACTTACCAGGCGGTTTTGCGGGCAGGGACGAAGGTGAAGTAACCACACTCGCCCTTCTGGAGATCAATGCTCCATGAACGGCCCTGGCTGGTTCCGTAGCTCTGGCTGTAGCCTCCACTGACACCAAGCTTGATGGCCTTGCCAACCTTGGGGCTGAAACCGAAGTTCCATGACCTTTCAAGATATCAGGTTAGATGAACACGAACAGACTACCCACGATGAGGCGTTTCAGAGAGTAACAAACCAGCTAGTGGACTTGCCCTCACTGAGTGAGCAAGAGGTGGGGCCATGGCACTCGGAACGGGGGAAGGGCGACTCGGTAGCCCAATCGAAAGTGGTTTCTAAGAGCTGGTCAGCCATCCTGCCCTATCTTTGGATTGGGAACTGGGGAGATACGCACTGATCTGACAGTAGGAGATGAAATCATAGGCATAATTGGCCCATTGCGAGCAGGAACCATCGGGATTGAGAGGGAACGGAGGGGGCAGGCATCAGAATAGTAATCGTGGTAGAAGACCGGGGAAGCACCGACACCGTCGCAAGGGTTGGCGACGGCCAACTTGGCCAAAACCAGAAAGAAGAGCATGGCCATGCTCGACAACTCCATCTTGGTTGGCAGCAGTCCGGGTTGGGTAGTGAGCAATAGCAAGTTAGCACACGTGGATGGAAGGTCTGGTTGTTGCGGTTCAGAGTGGCCTTGCCAAATTCAAGGCGTAGCAAAGGAGAGATAAATGGCAAACGGGTGTAAGATGCTTAGGAATCAAGGTGTTTTCAGGTTGAGTCGCTGTAAAAGATGAAGAAACATCAAAGATGTCGACCCATCAGCAGCTTGTCAAAGGAGTGCGTCTGGTGGTAGGTCAAAAGGACGGGAGGGAAACCCCATCAGGAACTGCAGCTGCTTAAATATGGACTGTTGACAAGGCAGCTTCCTGTGAATGCAAAGGATGTGACTGCTGTATTCAATGGCGTTGAAATTGAATTGGCAGCATTGCATGACTTGGACATCTCCTGACGTGGACCTCATCATCGCTTGACATTCACTCTTACCAATTCCTCACCACGACAGAACCCTTCTGCAGCTTGAATGTTATTGTAGACTTAAAGACTGTCCGAATAAAACACAGAACGGCAAGCCCCCTTTAAACAACCTAGGCAGAAGCTCTAAGTACTATAATACCTTGTCCTCTCGACTCGAAAATGATGGCCCAAGGTACTGCAAGGAGCTTGATATGTAACTTTTGCTTGTACCTACTTAGGCGAGGCTTCATTGACTAGGTTGTTGACTAGTTCGTTATAAAGAAAGCAAAGTTATATTATAGATGCTAGAATGCTAAATTAACTGAGTTAAACCCGAGTGATCGACGTGATACGTATATAGGCCAGTAACTACACGAGTCGCACCCCTAGCTGCGACGATTGTGGGAGTTGCATTCTATCCACGAAACCTCCAAGCCGAAGGTCCACTGCATACCCATCCGCAAGTGGAAATGGGTAACTAAGATGAGAGGGGTGTGATCATTGGTATTCCTACTTATAACGAGGCTTAAGTGTCCTCCAGTAATCCCTTCCCAACCCCCAACCTTGGCGACTCCTCCGAGTCTCTTCAACAATCCCTCGTCAGGAGCCGACGACGACACCTCGGGGCGACAGGACCTACGACGAGGATACCGGTGAAAGGGGCTCCAAAGATCCAGCAGCAGGTGGATAAGTTATGAAGTCAGGCCATTTGCTTATAATCTTCTTAAACAAGACGATGGCAGTGGTGTTGATACCTCCTCAACCTCGACAAGAACCAGGTCAAAGCGGACTTGAATTCCCTTGGATCACCTTGCGATCCGAATCCATACACTTGTTATCCCCAGGGAGACACGAAATAAGCTCTGGGTCTGGGTCTGGGTCTGGCCCTACCCATAGATTTCCCACCTGCTCCAGTCCGTAGATCATTCTATACTCCCTCAGGTGCTTGATTGTACGAAGCCGCGGCCTCATAAGTGATGACAAACGAAATGAAATGTTGTATGGATCTATAACGAGGAAGTTGGGAAAGCAGAAGAACTTCTGATTTTCCATCAAAGGATCATACAGCCAGCTATATACATGTACTTACCAATCCCAGCAAAGCTCCCAGCAACAACCGTGACCTGCTTGGGTTATTTCGCTCCTGTTTTCATCGGCGATCTTGAACAGTGAGCCTGCCGAAAGCCCTTGGATGGTACAAGTCCGATGTAAGTCCTTCCTTCCGAAGCAGTGCGTATGGCTTTGTGTGTAGACTCGTGATACTGGTGAGGACATTCAGCGCAGCAGAAACCGGGATATACATATCTGGGCCCTTGCATGCCTCCTGAAGCCATGAGAAAGCCATTCCTCCAAGACAATGTTTGGATGAAGAAAAGAAAGGCGGGCGTGCTTTTGGGTTGCATCATCAACTAGGTACATACCCGACTTCTGTAATGTGGTGGTTACTGCAGCTGCCCAGGGCCCTTGATGCCCCGGAATTTACTACAATGGAAGGAGCTCCCCACTAATTAAAGGCTAGCCCCCACGCCCCACGGCGCGTCTTGCAGCGCGGTTGCCTTCAATTAGGTAAAGGTAGCAGGACCTGGAAATTGATATCATCGTCGTTTCCAAGCTGTCTGTTGTGGTCTTGGCGCCAACTTTGAATTCTCGTTGCCACATGTTATTCTCCCGCATAACTCACTGTGGGCCTCTCACCTCTTTACGCTTTGCCAGGCACATATCACAGTCCCGATCAAGGGCCCTTATCATGGCGCCAGAGAAGGAGTCCAGCCCTGCGTCGGAGTCCAGCAACACGAAGCGGAAAGCCACCCAGTCCATATCCCCACCAGCCATCAAGCGCAAGGCTCAGAGCAGCATCTCGAGTAAGCCTTGCCACTTCCAGCCAGGACATATGAGCGCTGCGAGTACTCCAATTGTCTTTCTAACCATCAATTTGGGTAGAAAGCGCCGTCAACAACTTCTTCAAGCCCACCTCGCAGAAGCCCAAGGAACGCACGTCCTGGTCCGAACGCGCCCCCAACGACGATACTCCCGCAACCTTGCTCGTTGGTCGCTATGAGCCCGAAGGCGCCAATGAGGCGGATCAACGGGAGAGGACGAAAATTGCCGCCTTTGACCTCGTGAGCTCCCGCGCCCCCTAACAGAACTAGGCCTCCGAAATACCCGCTTACGATCAATTCGTATTCTAGGACTCGACCCTGATCACGACGGCGTCTGGCAAGAAATTTGGGGATGACCCGAACGACTGGAAGTGGTGGGATTCCACTGTTCCCACTAAACTTAAGCACATGTACGCGGAGGAGAGCTACCGCATAATAATCCTGAGCAACCAGGCTGGTCTTACGTTGCATCGGGACCCCAAGGCGAAGGGCCCGAAGAACCTGGGCAAAGATCGTGTTGGGAACTTCAAGCAAAAATGCAACGCTGTATTGGCGCAGCTGGGCATACCCACTTCGGTCTATGCTGCTACAGGCCATGACATCTACCGCAAGCCTCGGACAGGCATGTGGAAGGAGCTGTGCAAAGATTACGACATTGAGGAGGGCGAAATCGACACGGAGAAAAGCCTATTCGTGGGCGATGCTGGTGGTCGCACGGCTCAGCTCAAACAGAGCAGCTCCAAGGCTGCGGCTGTCGCCAAGGACTTCAGCTGTTCAGACCGCAACTTTGCGCACAACGTCGGAGTCGCATACACGACCCCAGAAGAGTTCTTCCTTGGTGAAGAGCCGCGCGAGTTTCAGCGAGATTTCGACGTGGCCCAGCACCCCTATGCCGACGATGATGGCATCGTATTCGAGAAGAAGAACGACACGGATGTAGTACTGTTCTGTGGTCCGCCTGGTGCCGGAAAGAGCACGTTCTTCTGGAAACACCTCAAGCCCTTAGGCTATGAACGTGTGAACCAGGATACGCTGAAGAGCCGAGCTAAGTGCTTTAAAGCTGCAGCAGATCATCTGGGAGAGGGGGAGTCGGTAGCTGTTGGTAAGGAGGCCCCTATTCTGGTTTGGACATCATCCCGCCAGCGCTTCGTAGTAACACTTGACTCGCAGACAACACAAACCCGGATGCCGATGGACGCGCCGAATGGATCGAGTTCGCCAAGAAGCACAAGGTACCCATTCGTTGTGTGTGGTTCAAGACACCCTTGGAACTTTGCCAGCACAACGACGTGGTACGAGCCCTCAATAAACCCATGAACCCTGAAGCACGCGAGGCTCTGCCCAAGCTTGCGTTCAACGGCTTTGCGTCGCGGTTCAAGGAACCCAAGACCAAGGAGGGGTTCCAGGACGTTTTCGAGGTTGAGTTCAAATTCAGGGGTACCAAGGAGGAGTATGCCATCTGGGGTCGGTACTGGACATGAGATGGTATTGAGTTTAAACGCAACAAGAGACAGTGAAGGGCGAGCTAGTTTCCTTTTGTCGCCGGAAGCGACGTAGGTTCCGCTCCTCACAGGCGTGTCATACGTAATGCCTGGCGCGATAATAGGTTGTGGTGGGTGGGTTTGCTGAAGTCATTGTGATCACTTTTGCTATATATCCATGACTAATGATGATAGACGGAGTACGAGCATATATGAGCATGCCGCAACTAGACGGACTTCTTCGGCGGGTACTCGGGAAGCGTGTTTCCTTCAAGTTCGTTGAATCGTTCTCCAGGATCCATATGCTGGGCTGTGAACGGATGCCAAACCTGTCGATGAGCCAGATCCGAGTTTATAGTACTTTCAAGTTTATTAGCTGAGGCGTTCACGTGAAAGTCATATAAGAGCAATAAGACAACGGACTAGAGGGTTGCCATGGGTATTGTCTATGGAATGGGATCTACCAATCTACCAGCTTTGCTCGAATCGAATGGCATATCGTACAAATCAGGTGTAGAAAGGGGCAAGGGAGGTCAGGAAGGAAGGGGCCACCGCCACCATCACCACTACCATTGCATCGCCGCGTTCATTGGCGCGGCGGGTATCAGGGCGTGCTGTGCTGTGCTGTGCTATGTGCTGAAGCAATACCTAATGCTGTGGCCTTGCATAGGTATACAAATCCAAAATCCAGACGCCGTAAAAACAAGTGCTGTTAACTTTTCCTGCCGGCATCTGCCTCGTCGGAGTTTCACTGCCCTGCCGCGAGACCATGGGAACAGGACAGGAGCGTCGATGTTCCTGCAACCTGATTCCAAGTCGAGTGACGAACTGTTCATTCGTGCCATCGGAGTCTCGGCCTTATCATCCAAATCATGACCTGGTATGCCCAATTCGTTTGACCTCTAATCATACATCCCCCGTGTCGACATTTTTTCCTTTTCCGTCTGCTTAGTGTCGAAACAACACTAATCTCGCACACCCGTCACGGCATGCCGACCGATCAACCGAAGAGAGCAGCACCGCCGCTCTCGACGGCCTCGATCTCGGCCATGTCAATGGGGGCGCGTTGGAAGCGAGCGGGCAGCTGGCTGCGGTCGAAGTAGGTGCCCTTGGGGGCCTCGACGGGGCCGAGGGCGGCGCCGGAAGCACCGCCAATGCCGGACTGGGCGCCGACCGTCTTGCGCAGGGGGCCATGCTGCTGGGCGCTGTCGCGGTACTGGCTGAAGCTGTTGTGGGAGTTGCCTGAGCCGGGGAGCGAGCCGGTGGGAGAAGCCGGGTGAGGCTGCGGGCTGTGGTCGATGTTGGCTATTGAGAAGAAGAAAAGAACAATGTTAGTACCGAGTTATACGATAGACGAGCGTGATGAGATACTGGGTGATTGCTCGCTCCCTCTGGCAGAAAGGCCGTCGTGAGGGCAAGCGAGTGCAGCTGGGACAGAGATGTGTGGGTGTGCACAATGAGGTAATAACCACTGGGCGCTACGTACCAGGAGCAGAGTGACGGCCAAGGAATCGGATCAAGGGCGTGCGCTCAGCAGCGTGAGCCGCTTGACGGAGAGCTCGGGTGGCATTCATGGTGAGGATTGCGGAGGATTTGGACGACTGGAGGCGAGGCGATTGAACGATTTGCTGCTGGCTGTAGGCGACAGGAATCTTTGCTGGAGGAAGAGTGCGACAATTTACTCTCCGTGACCAAGGACGGACAGAGAGACGAATTCAAGGCGGGACTGGAGGAGCAGCGACGTTTTTTCAGCGGGGCTCTTGCTGGTCTTAATGTTCGTCCGAGTTGGCTTGGCCTGGCAGTTCGGCACGACTTTTTTTCTGCAAGGTTGGTATGGGTAAATGCGGGAGGGCTGAGAAGGTCTAGTCGAACAGGGGCAGGCCCAACCTTTTTCTTTTTTCCTCAGTAGGCGCGTTTAAGCTAAAGTAGAGCAAGTAGAAAAAAGTGTATTCTACTGCAGGCAGGGTGAGATAAGTAATAAGTCTGTTGGTTGGTTGGTTGGTTGCGTAATGGAGCAGCGTAAAGGATTCAATGTCGAGGCTCAGTTTTAACGGATGACGATGTCTGGCGTTCTTTCTTGAATAGCAGAGAATCGAGAGGAGAGTGCGTTGGTGGTGTGCGCACTTGAAGAGCAGATATATTCTTAAATATCCCGTTTGCCGTTGGGCCTCTGCTGTTGTTGATTCACACCATTTACCAATCCCAGACGAATCAACATGCACATGCTATGCGGGCGTTGCGGTCTTCGGACTTCCCACAGAGGGGCTTTTGGGGGCGTGGGAGGGCACTGGGAGGGGTGGCAGATGGGGGTTGCCTGGTTTGTCGTCCCAACCCACCACTGCAAAAGGAAAACCCGAAAGCTCGTCATACGATTTCTATCGGCTTATGGTACGGTTTGGCTAAATTTGTCGCCCGCTCACGGCTAGCCACTTACACGATCTTTGAATTCTTGACCAATGGAAACTCCATCTTGCTCCCTCAGAGAGCACATGTTGTTTAGCATAGCCATGTCCTATTCGGTGATACTACCAACGTAACACGCCGCAAAATCACTGGTAGCATCGCAAGTCCAGACCTTCCTCACCCGAGATGGTCCGAGGGGCAAAACGCTCTCGCGGCGCACAGATGCACGCCCGGACGCCCTTGCTGCAGGTGCATGTCCTGACTAGCAATACATACAACCTCTTTCCTGACGAACTGCAGTGCCTGGGGTGTGGGGGATCTCGGTCGAGAGGCAGGCAGATGGCGGACAAGAGCATGCCAGTGTCACGCAACGAATCACGTCTTGGGGCCGTGCCTGCAACCCAGGGAGCCCAGGCCACACTATTGCTCCTCTAAAGCGGTTACCGTAGCGGCCCCGGCGCGGCCTTTGGGGCGCCGAAAACCCACCGGCCTAGAATCGACAGGTGCAGGATGGAGGAGCGACAGCCCATCTCATTGGCCTGGAAGCCCCGGAACAGAGTGCTGGGGGGGGGCCTCTTCTGGGCGAGTGGTAATTAATCACTGCACAAACATCCTAGCCCTACCTACAGCATATGCAGCTCAGCTCCCTACATCCTTAGCTTACCCCGACTTCCCTTACTCGAGCCTCCCCGTGGTCGTGGAAAAGGAATGAAACATGGGGACTGGCTGGAGGGGGATTGATAAGCGAATGCGGGGAGGAAGGCTCGATTGATCTACAGATTGACCTGCCCTGGCAAGAAAACAAGTTGAAACCCGACTTGGCTTTGCTCGGTTCGGATATTCTTGCCCAAACGGAGGTGCCAGCAAACCCGAGGGGAGCGACTTCGGCTCGGCTCAGGTAGGCTCGGCCCAGGTAAGCCCAACCAACTCGTGGGGTCAGTCGTTTTCTGTCTTGGAAATTGCCTGACGCGTTTTCAACAGCAGTTTCATTAGGCATTGGAACTAGACAATAGATAACCTTATGTGGTGGAGCTATAGTTCTTGATTCTTTCAGTGTGCTCCCGTGATGAGAAGCGTAGTATTCATAACCTAAGTGTGCAGGGTATGATGTATTCTCAACTGTCGAGGCTTTTCAACCTCATTACCTACTAGTACAATATTTCCGTCCCCCATCAGAGCAGGACTGCCGTATTTGGTCATGCTATGCTAATATAGCTGCCGAACCCAATTCCATCCAGCCATTCGTCCGTAAACAACAAAGTTTCTTGGACCGGATCTCGGGGACGCTTCCCAGATCAAGGTTAACATTCGGCGCCATCCGGAATTCAACAAAACAGCCTCGATGGACGTTGGGAGGCTGGTAGCCTGGTATGTAGGTCAGTAGGGGTGGCCAAGAGTTGCCCGTCCTAACGGTCACTAAGTTTGCTCTCTGTCTCACAACTGCCTTGCGTTGTTCGAGACCTGCATCCGTCTGGCATCGGACACAAAGAAGCGGTGGAACTGCCACGACGGCCTTCTCGAACTCGTGTGGAAGCAGTCACGAGGCCTCGCTGTTCCCGGTCCGCCGGTAGTCAGGTCCTCGGTGTATCAAGCAGTTACACGTCAGCACTGACAACCAAAAGCCCGATGCCGATCTTCATAACCCCCGATGTTCTTGAAGGGGACATTGCTGCATATTCATCGCTGTTTGCTGATATGGCCGAACCACGTCAGAGCTGGCCTCAGGATGCCGAATGCGAGGAACATCCCAGTCTTCGAGTGTTGCTGCTCTTTGCCCTCTCCGCGTCATCCCATACCAGAGGTACATACCTGTCAATATTTGGTTTAGAGACGCATCCGTCAAGTCCTTCATCGCCCGAGACCTCAGCGCCTTGACTCTGTGGTCCACCAACGCCACAGGCTCGATCGATCAACTGGCATACCAGACACTGGTCATCCGTCTTACTCTCCTTGTGCCTTTATTTTCGGACACTATGCGCTGCAAGACTTAGACCGAGAGCGTCCTGTTCATCTATTGCAAGAGTTGACTGCCTGGGCTTGGATTTGGACCGTTGACTTGGACTTCGGCTCATCGTTTGAATCCATGTCCTAGGTCCAAGTGGTTCCAAGTAAATAAAGTATGCACTCACAGATAGGTGTAGGTGCCTACCCCGGATTGATATTGGATACTGCTCAATGATCAACTCACTCGAGATGGTGCATAATAGCATTCGTATTGTGAGAAAATTGCCCAAGTATACGCGAGTATGTAGTTGTATCTCAATATATGGAACTAATGAAACCCTCAGGAGATGTTGAGTTCCCATGATGTCAAACTATGCATAATTTCACTTTAGCCAACCATCCACGAAGTGTATCAACCTACGCTCATGAAAACATACGTTATTTATACCTTGTGAGAAATAATGAGATGAACTTCTTCCATGCCAGGTCTCGCCTATCCGAAAACGCAGGGGCGTCCGACCGTGTTCTGCCTGGAAGATAGTCAGCCGCAGCTGCAGCCGCTTCGTGTACGTCTCTGCACATACTGGCCACCCTATTTCCCAACCAGGCCGGGCACATGCCCAAAATCCGCCTCAGCCAAGGCAAAAGATCGATATGGCATCATTATGACCTGAACCAAGTCACTTCTACATGCTATCAGCGCGCGCGTCTTTTGATCTCAAGGCCGAAGATCGCCGCACCACCATGCAACTTCCACCTCGGGTCGCCCACGAAGACTTGGGCTCTACCGACAAAATGCCAACGACCGGCGAAGAGTACTTCAGCTGCAGTGTAGTGTCGCCTCAGGTTAGACCTGCACACAGACCTGCGCGCAGACTTGCGAACCGGCGGCAACGAAACGGGATGATTGCTGGATCGGGCTTGCGCGCGTACGAGGCATTTGCAACGAGGGTCGATGATACAGATAATTGGCCTTCGCGTTTCTTCCCATGGGTCTGTCTCATCGGAGGCTATCATCATCTAACCTTTCCGCACACTCGCGACAGCTCGTTGTTCTCATGCGGAACCAATGGTACAGCGCAGACGGCAAGCTGGTCCCCGACCCCTTCCTCTTGTCCTCGTATGGTTTCAACATTCGTCACGAGCGAATCATGTGCTGGAACTATGATCACTGACGTGCCCCCTTTGGGATCTCTGTGTTTTCACTGCGGCGAACACGGTATTCGAGGGCAAGTTGGCAGTTAGCCCCTGTAGCGCAACCCATGATAGTGTCCGCCGGTGCCAAGCTCCCGAGCGTGATTGGTCCAGCTGAACTGGCAAGCCTCCGATCGAAAGGGGAACCGCCAGCTCGGCCGCCAGCACGTCTGAACCAAGCCAAGACCCCACTGCGTCTGCAAATGCTGCTGGTCTGTCGACAGGGGCCCAGGCGGGCATTGGGGATCGGTACTGGCCTCGGCAGACTGGCGGTCATGGTGGTGTCGGGTTGATCCATACCCCGATACAGGCGACGTCGACCAGCTGCTGCTGCTCAGCAACAAGAGCAGTCGCCTCTGTACGTCCCAGACCCTCCCGCACCGGAGCTTCACATCCGGGACAAAAACGAGATGCCAGGCCATCCGAGAACATCCAGTCAACAGCTACCAGGACAACAGAACGACAGCATCGCTCCAGTTCCTAGCCAGAGCCAGGGAACCGCGGCTTATGACAGTCTCTTCTATGAAATGGGCAGTTAGGAGAAGTAAAGTGCGCAGATACGGAAGAGCATAATGTCAATATGGACAGTTCTAATTCAAATCCAATACAGGCATTTGATTTTCTTCGATGTAGGGCTTCCCCTTTCATGCTAGTCTAAGGCGAGTAATACTTTCCCTGGACCTCCACTTCTTACATGAATTCAGGGGTACTAACTTGCTCAGGGGCTGTCCGGTCTCCACCAGATAATTGACCCTTTCTGTATGCGTAGGTTAGATCCCGAGTCTATTATCGCCTTTGCAACCATGACCATTGGATTAAAGCCTAGCATACTCAGCTCTAAACCCTCCAAATTCTAAAGTATCACAATTGCACGTTCTCGCTGATATGAATCTGGTGCAAGGAGACGGGCAGTCTTTGGTATTATGCCAAAATCCAACCGCTTTTGGGTTGTCTGCATTCTCTACATGTATACACTATAACACCAATATATACGCATATAAATATAATCTTCCGCAGATTACGACTTTTACATCTTCTTTTCCACAGTGGGATCGGGGTATGACTCCCGAGTCTGAACGGGCTCCATGCCCTCCACTTTACCATTTAGTAGGCCGTCGACATCGACCTGGGGTCCTACGTAATGTTTCCTGCCGTCGACGAACCAAGTTGTTACAGCGATCAGGAGCATGACACCAAACGCAGCGATGGCGTAGTTCATGTTGTCCGGGGTCACTGGAGTCTCGGGAGGGAACACGAATAGCACCGTTGTGAGAATAGCCCAAGCGATACCAACCTAATCGAGAACAGTCAGTATTTGAACAACATAAATCTTCCAAGAAGGATTAGAAGGTAAACTCACAATGTTCAGTACCCACCCGACGGGCTCCGGCAGCTTGAAGGCCCGGGTGGGAGGCAACATCTTGCGACCGCGGAGTACGTTGATAGCAGGTGGGATGGCGTACGTAACGCCAAGAGCCACGACCGAGGCAGCGGTGATGGCGTTGAAGGTGCTGGAAGAGCCCAGAAAGACGCAGCCGAAGATGATGTCCCAGCCCGCTGTCCATAATAACGCGTTCAGGGGCACCTCAAGCGTGGGGTGGACCTTGGAGAAAACGTGGCTGAAGGGCAGCCCCCTGTCACGGGCAAAGGCATAACTCATGCGACCACTTGTAGCCAAGAGCGAGACACTGGTAAAGACCATGCAGACCAGAGGGAACATCAGGAGACAGATGCTGCCGGCCGGGCTCTTTGTCGCATCCATGAAAATCTGAAGCAACGGGCCAGCGGCAGACTCGATAACGGTGTCGATGTTGTTGACACAGAAGAGCAGGCAAGAGAGGAAGACGAAGCCTGTAACCATACCGATACCAATGGCGTACAACATGATCCGGGGCCCCTGGATTTGCGGATGAGGGATCTCCTCGATCATGTGGGCAACACCGTCGAAGCCAGTCAGGGCGAAGGCGCCCTGCAAAAGACCCAGGAGCCAAGCAAGTCCGTCGGGCCAGCCAACATTGTTGATGAAGCTGCCGTAGACGAACTTAGCGCTCTGGAAATTGGGCGCGGCACATGAGAGGATCGTGATACTGATAATGATGAACCCGGCCACAGACCAAAAGAAGGCCGCCTTGGTGATTAGGGGCAAAAGCCTCGTGCCGAACGCATTGATGAGGAGCGAGATGAGTGTGAAGGCGATATAGATTAGGAACTGGTGCCAGGGCTTCTCCTCGTAGTTGGCGTTCATCAGGGAGATGATGTTGAGGATCAAAGTGCTACCGAGCAGACCACCAGTGGCAGTCAGTGCGACCCAGCCGGAGACGTTGATCCAGCCAGTCACGTAGCTGATGCCGCGGCTCCAGCGCTTCCAAGATATAATGGCAACCCAGTGGTATTGGCCACCGGCCGTGGGATAGGCTGACAGAAACTCGGCCAAGGAGGCGGCAAGGCAAAGATTGCACACGCCGGCGACCATCAGGCCCCAGATGACGGCGCTGGGGCCGCCAGACGGCAGGGCGAGGGCGATGGAGGTGGCTAGAGCCGTCCAGGTGTTGAGAATGGCAAAGGCGAGACCAAGCATAGATATCATGGAAAAGTTCCGTTTTAGCTCTTGCTTGTGGCCCATTTGCTCTAGGATGGTGGCATCGTCGGTGGTGGCGCCAACCACGCCAGTGGTGGGATGAGGGCCGTCCATGATTGGCTGGGCGCCGGGAATCTTCTACCCCCGGACTGTAGTCAATATAAATAGGAAGTTGTTACTACTAGGGATGGAGTAGTACAACTTGGGAAGAAAGAAAGGATGAAATTGAGGTGGCTACGACCAGGCCTCAATTGCCAGATAAAACTGCGTGTGCCGACAGACAGCGAGGGAGTACTAATACTACAAGCAAAGGGGAAATAGAAGATGGAAGGAATATGATGGTTACCCTGACGGTGGGTTTGGATAGCCTTTTGAAAGCTCATGGTTACTTGCTTAGATGGACGCTATCAATTCCTTCTCACTCGACGGCTTCGACGGCTGTCAGGCAAGCCTAGCTGCCAAGTAGTCGCAGTTCCAGGTACATAGCACTGGCATTATCTCTACACTCGCCTCCCCCGACCTGCCGAGTGGAGCCGGCTAATGCACTAGGGTAGCGGTAGCCAGAGCTTGTTTGCGCTTAGCGCTCCGAAAAGTGGAAACGCGAGCGTCATCTTGAGATCGGCCAATTTCACGGCTGTTTTTCCCCAGGTCTCCGCAAAACGTCGCAATATTTCAGTGACTAATGAGATGTGGGAGATAAGCAGGCAAATGCAACGCAAATGGACCACCACTGATTCATTCCTACTTGGCGATTACCTACTATTACGAACCAATCTCTCTTCTTTCGCGCCCGGCCTCCTAGGCCTCCCAGTGCCGCACCGCCTTTTGAGTAGCGTACCAGTAAATTTCTCGACTTCTCACGTGGCTCGACAGATCTCAATCAGGTATTGTAGCTTTAGGTACTTAGGCAGTACCCATAGAATATTCCTGCAATGTGTATATAGGTGGTGAGTAAAATCAATCAAATGCGAAGAGTGCGGTACAAGGACACAGTCCCGTTTACGTCTTTGAGTGTTAGATGCGATAAAGTTGAAGTACTAGCATTCGGCTTATACTGGTATATGTTTTCATGCTTGGATGTCGTCGCGAAGTAGCCGTGGAGAGCCAGTAGGGAAAGGCGCACAGGAAGGGCGCACATTAAGAGGGGCGGTGCGGCACAGGATCGCCGTGTACGGCCTTGGCTTCTGCATAAAGATCGCCTTGCGTGCCAACTGGAAAGGAAATACTAGCGGAAACACTTCGATGTTATTAATATCAATCGACATACCATTTGATAATTGCTTAAAGAACCCCTATTGTCGTGTCTGGCCTGTTCCAAGCTTTAGAACACCCCTGCCGCCAGCATCGGAACATGCCCGATCGAGAAACCCATCCAGCCGCCATGGACTATCGTGACTTCATCAAGCGCCTCCAGGTCCCAGCTGGGTTCCAGCCACCCACCCGGCTCCAGCACGAGACCCTGGTGGCCACACCCCTGAAAAGGGAACACGTCCGAGAAGACTTGGCGGCTGTCAACGCCAGCCGCGAGATCATCCACCGGACGCGGGGCGGCTCTTGGCCCGAGGAGGAGCTGACCGAGGAGTTCAACCTGTTGGATCTGGCCTGGCACGAGCGCGAGTTCCGGGACCTCGACAGCTTCGCCTACGTCGTGCACGACGCCGCCCGCGGCAACGCCTACGTTGGCTGCTTCTACCTCTACCCCATGGGCTCCCGCACGCCGTTGCTGACGCCCGACCTCGTGGCCTACGATGTGGACGCTAGCTGGTGGGTTTCGGGCGAGGCGTACGAGCGCGGACATTACGAGAGATTATATCGTGGCCTGCTTGGCTGGCTCGAGACGGCTTTCCCCTTCTTCGCCAAGCCGCATTTCTCGAACAGGGAGATCCCTCAATGACTGCAGCCAAAGAGCCAAGATGCTGCGTGCCGGTGATCAGGGCCCCGAGGCATTAGCGCGTGGAGTGTTTGGCTCTATGTACATAGGGATTTCGTTAGACCAGGTCTCCGATTGCGGCTCGCGGGTGTACTATGCAGATTCGGGCATGTCCATGCGACGACCTTACCAGGGGAAATTCGGTGCATGCTACGTACTACTAGGTTGGGGTATAAGCGGGTGGAGAGAAGAAGATCCACATGAGCGACACATGGAGAAGTTTGGGTTTCTGATAGTAATTCACCGAGCCTCTGTCCACCAATACACAAAGCGGCCCAGGAAGGAGTCGACGATAACTTCTCACTCACGTAGGAAGGAACACTAGCCCAACAAACCCCCTCTTGTACTAAATTACAGGCTCATCTTATCAATGAGAAAGGTAGATATCAGTTGATATTGGCTTTCTGCTGATTGCTATTATCTGCACATAAAGAATACCCTTCCCACGTGCACGCCCAGCTATGAACGATCAAAAGAGCTACCTGGTTCAAGACCAGAGCTTCTTCTTCTACCTCGCCTCCCCGAGGCAGAATGCGAGGCATTGATCTATTTCATTACTTTGCTTGTTTCTGCTCTATTACTACCACCGGAAATAGGCCCGTTGCTTACAGTTCAAGTCGAACTCCAGCATACGTTTCGTGGTGATATCGGCACAACAGCAGCATTTTGGCATTCTTGTTTTCGCCGACAGAAAAAAATGAGCAGGCTGTGCAACATCACTTGGCCCCACAGTGTCGGAGGTTGAGGTTGAGGTTGTGGTGTCGTGTATGAAGTACACCGCTCCCTATAGGTATCTGATTACCTGAAGCAACTTGATGTATTCACACACACACACACTATGGTGCCCCTCGGAGGCATGCATTTTAGGACAGTAATGAGGTAGGTGTCAATTGTCAATGTAAGTTGCATCATTGTGGGAAAGGTACGTGATGAGCGAAAGAAACCATTAAATTTGCTGGTTGAGAAAGAAGGCATCCTTTCGCACCTTCCTGGAGCTGTTTTGACCAACACCAATCAAGGTGCTGATCGAGTGCCCCTCAGTTGCCCATCTGAGCCAAAAGGCCAAGCAACATCCACCTCTCATCACCGTTACCGAATGCACTTCGTGTGCGAAAGAACAAGCAGCGCCATCACCCTACAATCCTCCAAATAACGTTACACCCTCCTACATCACCGACATGGAGCAATCCGGTCTCAAGGTCGTCGGCGTTGTCGACGAGTCTGGTCATGTGGTATGCGCCTACAGACAAGACGAGAACAAGGACGATTCGTGGCGAGCAGTCGTAAGTCTTTCGAGATCCGCCGCTCCTTGTGCGAGCGCAGTGTAAGTCGATGACAACTAACCAAAGTTGTTTATTTTCGCTATAGCCTCAGAAGAAGACAGTGGGCAGCTATGCAAAGGCTCTCTTCGACATCTTCTTGCCCGCCGGTTACCCGCACAGCGTCACCCTGGATTACAAGCCATACCAGATCTATGTAGGTCGACATCACTCCAACCCGATCTGCTATTATATACCTGTGATCTTTAGTTACTAATGCCACCTTTTTGTTACACAGGACTCTCTCCAGGCCTTTTCTAGTTCGATTGCTGGGATGCTGTCAAACCGAGCCGTGCTGCAGGGCATGGGGGTCGGCGATGCTGGTTCGTCAGCTACTGGCGCAGTCCTCCTCTCCGTCCTCCAGGATTCCACCGGCCGACTGGCCACCATCGTCTTTGCTCATCGCTTTGGCCAAGCCATCGAGCCCGAGTGCAAGTTCTACCGGTTCGCGGCGGATCTGTTCAACGACACGGCCCTTCTTCTCGACGTCCTCACCCCGGTTCTCCCCACCTACCCCAAGATCATGGCCCTGTGTGCTGCCGGCATCCTGAGATCCCTCTGTGGCGTCGCTGCAGGCGCCGCCAAAGCAAGCTTGAGCACGCACTTCGCCAAGAATGGTAATCTCGCCGAGCTGAATGCCAAGGATGGCAGCCAGGAGACCGTCATCACCCTCATGGGCATGCTGGCAGGAAGCCTGTTTGTCCGTGTTGTGGAGGGACGGCAGGCTGTTTGGTACTGGATGTTCATCTTGGTTGGTATTCATCTCTGGACCAACTACCAGGCTGTTCGCTCTGTCCAGATGCGTACTCTCAACCGACAGCGCGCCAGCATCGTGGTTGACGAGTATCTCCATACTAGTGTCATCTTACGTCCCGACCAGGTCGCACGGAGCGAGTTGGTCCTGCTCTGGAAGGCCCCTCCCATCTGCTTTTGCCAAACATTTCCCCAGGAAATGCGACTGAAGGACAGCGACATGGACTGCCTTAACAGCAAGAATTACTTCATCACAACCTGTGGCACGAGCCCGGGGAAGACCATCATCCTGCGAGAAGGCGCAACATCTCGAGATGCTCTCAGAGCTTACATGGAGGCTCTGGCCAATGGAAACGATAAGGTCGCCGAAGACCAGTTCTGGCAGGCACTGTCGAGTGCAGGATGGGATCTCGATTCGGGTGCTGTAGAGACGGGCCCGGCTATGCGCCTGGTCGTGGACTAAATCGGATGCGGAGACACAGGGAGATTTGGGGACTGGAGTAAACATGGTTGATTTGAGATGCTGTATCATGATACCCATACCGCAAAAATGCTGATTGCCTTTCTCGTCTGCAATGTACAACTCTCGGTCGTAGCCGGAGTTCGTCTACACTTCTAAAAGCTGTTTTTACATGTGATCGTACACGCAAACCATCTTACACTCGACGTAAGATTCTACATAATGCCCAACCCGCGCATGGCGCGCATCTTGATGCCGTCCCAACTGTTCAGCTTAGGCCGGACATCCAAGTAGAAGGACAGCTTGCTATCACTGCCGGGGCGGCCCGCGTAGAAGTCGATTACGTACTCGATCTCCTTGCCGCACCGGTCGACGACCCAGTCGTGCCTGTCGAACGGCGACTGGTAACCCAGCAGTGTATTGAAGCGGGCCTTGGGCGACATCTTGGTGCTCAGGCCGGAAAAGGAGTGTAACCGCGGTCCACCACAGCTATACGCATACCATGTTAGCAGCCATTCATCGAAATCCAATCACTCTGCCCCGTCTACGTTTCCCGCTTCGTGTTTGCGACTCGGGGGAAACGGGTTTTCTCTTGTTGGCTTTGGGGTTTCGGGGGATTTTCGCTTACCTAGTCCCCTCGATCCAGGGCCCCTCCCACTTCTTGATCTCGGCCCAGGCCCGCTCGTTGACGGCGTTGTGGATCGGAACCACGGTCCGCATGTCGGCCGACTGCGGGTCGTGGCCCTTGCGCTTCATGGCCTCGAAGAACATCTTCTCCGAGGGGTAGACCCAGTTGCCCGTCGCGGCGTCGGCGCCCGTCTCTTGCTCTTGGTTCGCGGGCCGGCCGTGGCTTGTGGCGGCTGCGGCGCTGGGAGGAGCGTCTTTGTTGGGCGTGAGGGAGGGGATCGCGGAGGCGCGCGGGATGGTCGAGATTTCGCGGCCGGTGTCGAGGATGCTGCTGGGTTTCGGGGGTGGGGGTTGGGGGTGTTTGGGAGTCGTGGAGTTGCTGGAGGAGGAGGAGCCGAAGGAGGGGAGCCAGGATGTTAGGGAACTGGACCACGGGGAGGTGGATGGTTGTTGTGCCGGTTGCGGTAGTTGCTGTGTCGAGGTTGACGGCAGCGGGCGTGTAGTGGGCGGTGATGATGCGGTTGCGTTGCGCGCATGCTCTAGCCAGGCTTCTCGCGCCTTGTGGTCGACGGGGCAGCTCTCGTCGGCGGCGGCGGCCGTTGTGGGCGGGTGGTTCGGCGGTAATCGCGATTGCGACTGCGATTGTGGGTTGGAGGAGTCGGAGGAGGCGGCGGCGGCGGCGGCGCGGGCTTGCTCCAGCCAGGCCTCGCGGCTTTTGTGGTCAACCGGGCACGTCTCCGGGGCTGCGGAAGAGGACGACATGGCGCTGGTGGATGTTGTGCCTGAAGAGGACGGGTCGGTATTGCGATCAGCCTTGCGCTGTAGGAAGACTTGATCCAAGAGACCCTGTAGCATATTCTAGAAGAAAAGAAGAGTAATCGTCTGGTCTCGGTCGGTTTCGTCACTGCAAGCTAAAGCCGGGACGGGGCTAGGAGAATCACCGGGGCGCCGCGGAAAAACAACTTTTTTACAGTGGAAAGAAATCAGACAGCAGGGGGGGTCAATTGAGGTCTCTCTCTCGTCTGAACTTTTTGGAGCCTCCAACCTACGAACGAGCCAATTCGACGTCCAGTAAATCGCAAAGGACGGGCGGCCCCGCTGGGTTAGGGTAGTTTGGAGATCCCTATCGATCTGAACCCAGGGTTGTATCCAAAAGAGCAGCTCTGGATCTTCTATAAAAAGCACTGACATCGGTATAGTCTGTCATAGTCCTGCAAGACCCATGCCGACTTATTCTCCAAGCTTTCGTCCCAAGTCATTCATGTGTCTGGCTGGCTGCATACTACGAACCATGATCATTCTGGGGGGCAGCGTACATCCCGGAGTCGACACAGATGCTCTGTAACTCCTTCTCTATCCCTACCGATATGATATCACTATGTTTATAGCAATGTAAATACAGCATTCTACTGGTTCAACGTAATACTTCATTTCAATTGCGGTATTAGCATATCGATGAGACCCCGCCACGATTTGGTGTATTTGATCCTACGGGGGGTCTATGTGACTATCATTAAAATCGACGACTCTGAATAGGTTGCATCTTTCATGCGCTTGTAGAAATAGGCTTGCCCTCATTCGAAACCAAGTAGACATCCGTCTTCTGAGGGCCCTCACCGACACCGGTCATGATGACCCGGCTGACGCCAGACGTTATCGTGCTGGCGACGGTCTCGTCA
Organism: Apiospora aurea; assembly: GCF_038362705.1. NCBI lineage: Eukaryota > Fungi > Ascomycota > Sordariomycetes > Amphisphaeriales > Apiosporaceae > Apiospora > Apiospora aurea. The sequence goes on along the minus strand of NW_027117393.1, from coordinate 2,442,536 downwards.
AACTGCACAGTAGACTTGAGCCCCTTGGCACCCTCCTTCCACCCGTCGAGCTTCTCCAGCAGGGGGTAGAACGCTCCGAGGACCGTGTCCTTGTTCTCCTCGAGGTAGTACACGACGGCGTTCGGGCCGGCGTCGAAGGTGTAGGCGGCGACCGTCTGGCCGGCGGCGGCGTTGATGGCCTCGACGGCGCGCACGGCGGCGCGCGAGACGTCGTTCATGTAGAAGATGGGCGGGTAGGTGTCGGCGCAGGTGGCGTGGAAGCTGTTGGAGTCGCGCATGGTGACCTCGGCGAAGGCGGCAAAGTCGCGCGCGGCCACGGCCTCCTCCATGCGCTTCATGTTGGCCGGCACGACGTCGGCGATGCGCTGCTGGAACAGGCCCGAGGTCGCGACGGTCTGCTGCATGCCGCTGGTGGAGCTGACGCCCTTCTTGGCGGCCGACGCGACCAGGATCAGGGCGCGCATCTCGGGCCAGTGCGAGGCAGGCGCGACCTCGACGGCCTGCGAGTCGAGGCCGTCGGCCTGCGTGCCCATCTGCCACGCCACGTAGCCGCCGAACAGGCTGCGGCAGGCCGAGCCGCTGCCCTGGCGCGCGATGAGGGACAGCTCGGTCGGCGACGAGGGGAGCTCGTACAGGTCGGCGATGGCGCGGACGAGGGCGGCGAAGCCGGCGGCGGAGGAGGCCAGGCCGGCGGCGGTCGGGAAGTTGTTCTCGGAGACGAGCAGGAGGCGCATGGCGGACAGCTTGGGCAGGGAGGCGTCCTTGTCCTCGAGGGCGGCGCGGCGGGTGCGCAGCTCGCGCAGGCAGGCCTGGGTGCGGGCGCCGGTGAGGTCGGAGGGCTCGCCGTTCAGCAGCAGGACGTCATCTTTGTAGGCGGCCGAGCACGAGGCGGTCGTCAGGGTGCGCAGGTCGGCCTGGGACAGGGTGACGGAGAGGGAGGAGTTGGTGGGGAGGTTCAGCTTGGCGTCTCGCTTGCCCCAGTACTTGACCACGGCGATGTTGACGGGCGCCGTAGTGCTGGCGCGGTAGACCTTGGTGTCAGACATGTTTGCAACTGGTGTCGAATTGAGAAGTCGGAGGGGGGTATCTCAGCTAATGCAAGCAATTGAAGACTCGAAATAGTAAAGAAACGGGAAAAGGGGGTTGAGACGGGAGGGACCACTAGGCTTATGGCAGGCCAGACCCCGACTCACGATGATTTGGGCGAGAGCGGTCAAATGAGTGGTGGTGGGGTCGGGGGTCCAATGGTGGGGTAGTTCCTCGCTGAAATCAATTGGACTTTATGTTTTCTACATATGTACGGGGGACCTCAGCTTCCATTAGATCCCCGATAGGATAGTGCTTTTAGTGTCTTATTCGGGGACCGATGTTGGGCCAGAGCCATTGAACTCGGGTCCCGCTCCTGGGCCACGCTTACGGCAGGGGATCGCTTACTGGTTGGTCTTCAACGTCCATAGGCACTGGCACACATAGCTCCTTCTACTTGAGCAAGTACTTACGGACGGGTGCCGTTCCTACCTTACGTCCTTAATCGAGACCGTTTACTTGGCTACTACCATCGATGATGCATCTCTCCTCAAACTCGGCTGTCGGCTTACAGCAATGCCTACTAGATGTGGCTACGGGAAGACGACATATCACGGATCGCTACACTACGAACCACAAACCACGGGTGTCTGATATTGATGTTGTATTGATGCAAGTCCTCTCCGAAACTGTCAAAACCAACAGAGCCCTTGAAGGGGTGTGAAGGGTATGCACTTCGCTCCCATGTTCCGTGTCCCATAATCCCAAATCTCCAAAATCCCATTTCCTGATCCCAAAACTCCATAATCCCGTTTTCCAATCCCCAACGCCATGCTTGGCAGTCAACCCGCATGAAACCCAGAATACCAAACACAAACATTGTTCCAAGTCCCCCCATTTGCAGCAATTGCTGTTCCCAACTATCTGAAAAGGACCATTTGTCTCTTGGGTGGGCAGTTCATCTTGGCAGGCTGCTTCTTGCCCGTGATCTCGGCCATTTCTCTGTACGAGACATGTGGCGGGAGCTTCTGACCTTCCTCACCCATTGGATAATGATCGAACTCTTCGAGTGCTTTGTACAGGCCGCGGAGGATGATCCGACAGTCCTTTGCCAAGGAGGGTGTTTGCTTGCTGGTGCGAGCGGAGGCAGCGTTTGTCTGATCTAGTGAGGACTCCTTGATGCCGACTCGCAGACACAGTAGCTCTCTGGTGGCCTCCACGATCTTCTCCATGGCCTCGGGGCCGGGGCTCTCTCGGCTGAAACGCTCCGCGGCGATGGACAGGTTGGCCAGGATGACGAAGTAGTTCGCCTGCGAGTTCTGGTAGATGGGTCCGCTTCTCTGTTGCGCGAGCCATATCTGAGCCATGGCGTAGGTGACGTCTTCCATCTCGAATAAGATGTCGAGTGGTAGTCGGCTCATTTCCGTAAAGTACGATTTGGAGCCTTCGAGAGTGCTCGACTCGTACGCGAAGCGCTCTTGGTATCGGTCTGCCTCGGCTGAGGGCCACTCCTTGTTTTCTTGCTCCAGCTCCTCGTCGCTGATGCGGTCCAGGAGAGCAGAATGGCTGGGGAGAGGTGGTGAAGTGGGAGGGTATGCATTCCCCGAAGAGAAGGCCTACCGAGTGGTGGTGGCCATGTTGTTGATCTATGGGATCGTATACTGGACTAGATAGTGTATGGAGATCGTGGGCATGCAGACTGAGACTCGGGACTGCCTGTTGCTCTCGAAGTCTTTGGAGCTCAAGACAGTTTGTGGAGACGACTCGAGGCATGGGTTCATCTGCGTCTCGGCATCCCCCAGATAACGGATGGTCGTTCCCTTCGGAAGCGTGAAGCACCCGAAGAGGTGGCCGCATAGACTCCCGCACGGAGAGGCAATATTCTCGCCATTCATCAAGCTCGCTTTTGGGTTGGGGCTTGCCGTATTTTTCGATGTCGCGGATGGAGATAGTGATTTGACTGGGATCGGGCTTGGCCCGGTATTGGATCTCTGTCGACCGCTGCACGGCCCGGACCATCCACTCTGGGACGCCGTAGCCAATGTTGGCCTCTGCGTGCCCGGGCTGGGCGAAGGAGTAGTTCAGACCCGTCCCGGGGAGGAGGGCGTAGACCTTGTTGGGGTTCAGCCTGCTCCAGCGGGCATGGTCCTGGCTGAGGGCCAGCTTCTCGTCGACGCACTGCATGAGGTGGCTCCAGAGGCCGCGGGCGGTGTAGTCTTGTGGCTTGTAGAAAAGATCGTAGGCGTGGGGGCCCAGCAGCTGCTCGAGCTGTATGATGATTTCCTTGCGGATCTCATCGAACTCGTCCGGGGAGTCCGGTGCAGTGATGCGGCGGATGCCGTCGTAGTGGGTATTGAGAAAGTCCAGGAGGTCGACGAGAGGGCCGCCCCGGAGGAATGGGGGCGTCCTCCCTGGGACGAGACGGCTGTTCAAGACTGAATGGGTGGTGGCCGGTCCCCGCTGGGAAAGCTTTTTGCCATTGTGAGAGGCAAGGCTGGTGATAGAAGAAGGTCCTTGGAAAAGGGAAGCCATCTTGAAAAGTTGAATTGTGTGTAGTAGAAGAGGTAGTGTGTCGTAGTGTGTAGTAAAGTCTGACCTCTTGTTGAGTATGGCCAGAGTGTCACGATCCTGCCGTGCCTTGAAGTGAAGTAAGGTTACTGGAGAGTGTTCAAGTTGAAGACTCTGGTGTTTGGTAGTGTATGGAAATAAGACTGATCTCAAGAGATAAGAGTATCAGAATACAGAATAAATAGTGTTCAATGTGTGCCTTGAGTGAAGTAATGACAGTAGAAGTTGTTCAGGTTGGAAGTCTGAATGAACTTGTGAAATGGTTATTGTGTTTAAGCAGGATCTCAATAGGACCAAGAGGTAGTGAATATGATAGGTTGTTCAACAGGAAAGGAATTGGCAAGAGATCTGGGGGATGGGAGATATTTATACCTCTACAGAATTAAGCTTCAAACGCTCAGCATCAGGCACCCGTGAAGAGTGATATCGGGACCAGAGCCCAGGTGGAAAGCTGGACCCGAAGAGATTGATACTGAGTGTCTGTCAACGGTGGTACTGAGCGAGTCGACTGACGTGTACTAGGGCCTATTCAGGCTTTGCCAGGGCTGGAATAGGGGGTTGACTGGTCGACCCGAGGATGCCCTCAAGTCTATTGGGATATATGACTGAGCGTGACACGACGAAACCAATTTCGTCTAGGCAGAATCCCCTGGGCCCGGCCAGGCAGATAAATATCCATATCTGCTGATGCTTAGCGCGAGAAATTGGCCCGGAATAGTTGCTTTTACCATACTGTGAGCGGATGAGAGACAGAACAACCCCCTTTTGAACCTCATCTAGGAAAAACTCTATATATGACTTGATACGAGGATGCCTCAATAGTATTGGAAGCCCAACGTGTATATGCAATTTGATCTACGGCCAAACAGCCCGAGTGTACTTCAAGCAGATACTTCCCCATTCCTTGCCAAGCAGGTCCAGCTAGCATCACCTTGTTCGTATCAGTTGTGGTGGTCCTTATGAGGTATGTATCATCAAAGATACGTGTAATGGGGAATTATTCATTGGCGATGGACCCAAGGGTGTCAAACGATGAAAGCGACACAAATACACTTTACCAGTCTAACGGTTAGAAACTTTAATTATATCTTCGGGTCTAGTATATCAAAACGTTATTTCTAGGCAGCGGTTGACACTCGCACTGTGGGCAATGGATATTGGAATATCTGCCCAGCCCCAAGAATTGTTCGATAATATTTCATTATGTATTAGCATTATGGCTCAATACAGACGCCGCCGTCTTTCTTCTTCTATAAGGAAGCTGAAGCTGCGTGGTTGCTCAGCCTTAATTGATGGGAGCCATCTCAATAAGCTCCATTGTAGAACAAGTACTCGCCCGTAGCAGTATCGTGCGTCAGATTCGTCTGCTTGACCTGCCCCAGCTTGAGACTCCCGCTCTCGACCACGCCACCCAGAGCAGCAGCGGCACCAGGCTCCGAAGACCGATGCAGCGCGTTCTCGCCGTTCAGCACGGTGAAGTTGGCAAGCGAAACTTCGTAGCCCTGGCGGATACGGTTGGTGGGGACGCCGAAGAAGGAGGCGTTGATGGCGTCGTAATCGATGCTCAGCTCGTAATAGCCACGGTAGTACAGATCCTGCCACTGCAGCTCCGGGTTGGCGCCCGTGAGCCACGCCGACACCGCATCGGCAGCTGCCATGGAGATGTTCTGGCCAAAGGGACAGGGCGAGCTGACCGCGGACCCGGCGAACTCGACTCCAATAGACTCGGCGCCCGTGGCGGCGTCGTAATCGTACTCGCCGAGCCAGACGAGGTCGCTGACCCAGGAGGCATGCGAGTCGCCGGCGAGGAAGACGGTGTTGTTGATCTTGTTATCGTAGAGCGTCGCGAACGTGCGGTTGCGGTTCGACTGGTACCCGTCCCAAGCGTCGCCGTTAAAGGAGGTCGCGGCCCCGAGAGCGGCGGACTCATTGACGCGGCTGAAGATGACCTGGTTGCCGACGAGCCGCCAGGCGGCGCCGCGGGACGACGAGTCGCGAAGTCGTTTGTAGAACCAGGCCTCCTGCCGGGGCCCCATGAGAGAGCACCCGGCGTCCTGGGCGATCTCGGCCACGTACTCGGTGTTCCAGGACAGGTCGGTGATGGAGCGGTCGTACTGGCGCGTGTCGAGCATGAGCAGGTCGAACAGGTTGCCGAAGCTGAACTGGCGCCAGATGCGCAGGTTGTCGTCCATGTCCACCTGGCGGATGGGCATCCACTCGAAGTAGGCGCGTACGGCGTTCATTTTGCGCTGGTCTACGGACACGCCGCCATCGCTCACAAAAGACTGTTCCGTGTTGTTGAGTCCAGATGCACCATCGCGGTAGGTGTTATCAGATACCTCTGGTAGAGAATTAGCACGACTGAAGATGGGAGAGAAACGGTTAGATCTGGGGAGATGATCTTACCGTGATCGTCCCAGACGGGAATCCATGGGAAGTTCTGATGGCTCGCTACCAAATCAAGATCTGTCCTGTAGGTGGCGATGCGCTTGCGATAGTCGTATAGCCTAAGGTTCACTGAGTCAGGGGACTATTTAGGATGTAAAGGGTTGACGAGCAGGGGATGGGCTTACGAGTAGATCTGCTTGTTGGGCAGGGGAATACGCCCCATCGAGTCGCCCCAGCCATACTCACCATTTCCGTACTCGTAAATGTAGTCACCCAGATGAACAACATAGTCGACCGAGTCCTTTCTTACGGTATTACCATACGCATTGAAGAAGCCAAACGCTATTAGGCCGTTAGTTGCTACTTTAGATGACATACTCGTTACTGTCGGTGACTTACGGAAATTGGAGCAAGAATAGATTGCCAACTTGATCGCAGATGCGACTTTATCCTTTGCCGAAGGAATAGTCTTGGTCCGGCCAATAGGAGACGCGTTATTCGAATCACACACATTGAATTGGTAGTCTGCTATTCTGTAAGTTATGCTGCCACGGTCATTCTTAGGGAAGGGAACTTCACTCACAATAAGTCGTGAAAGACTTAAGCCGCTTCGCCTCGACCTTGACGGTCCAATCGACATCCGAACTAGTAAATACCCTCCCTGAATCGACCGCCTTCCCCTTGAGCTTTTCCGACGTGCTAATCTTCCAGTCCACGCACACAGGCGCGTCGCTCTTGGCCACGTAGGCCTCGTTGTCGTGGTTGTAGAGGGCGACGTGCCCGCTGACCGTCACGTTGCCCCGGTCGTTGTCGCTGCCGATGGGGGCGACGCGGGTCCAGAGGAGGACCGAGTCGTCGTAGGGGGTCGCCCGAGGCGATCCCGTGCGTGAAGTTGAGCTTGGCCGCGTCCCAGGGCGAGTTGGGCGTCGTCCGCCGGGCCACCTTGCTTATGGACACCCCCAGAGCGGGGTGGTGCAGCGAGGGCGAGTTGTAATTCATGTTGCCGGTGAAGGCGGCCGTGGCGGTCGCGGCCCCGTATAGGAGCGCGACGTCTACGGAACGAACCATTGCTGAGACGAGCGGTGCGATTTCTTCAGTGGCTCTGCAGGCGATAGAGTTGCATCTGGCTGCTGGCTACGGAGGAGGCCACTGGCCGGCCTCGTATATATAGGCCGGCCAGCCATGTCGTGTTGCGTGGGCATGGTTTTCTCGGCATCGATGGACGATGACATTGGCAGCTAAGCAGATTGGGCAGGTATCCCGGCAGATCTGCATCCGGGCTCTGCTTGAATGCGTGCCGATAATCTGGAAAACAATTGGAAAACCATTTCACCGGTAAGCTCTCATTGCAAGGTGTAGTCCGTCGAAAAAGAGTCCAACAAGTTACCGACGTGTTGGTAAATCGTGAGTGGTTGCCCCCTCTCGTAGGGAGTCGTCAATTGAAAGGCTTCATGGCGGGGCAGTGGCAGGAGACCAATAGCGCGCCGTTATTTGACCACGAGGTCGTAATTCGACCGGCTCCTTCCCCAAGCTTGACATCAACGCCAAGGGTGAGTGGTTCAAGCCAAACTGCCGGGTCGCTGGCTGCGACTTTGATCCAATTGCCAGACAGGGAGCACGTGGTGCGAAGAGAGGTAGATATGGATTTTCTTCAAAGCCCTACTCGTTTAGATGGCGTTGATACTAGCAACCTTGCACGAGTTGAATAATTCAAGTCGAGTCTCATCCCAACATAATGGCTGCAGGGGAAAAGAGGCGCCTTCGCCAAGTAGCCTAGGTAGGTACGGAGCAACTAGATCCCCCATTCGCTTAAGCCCCAGGTTTCTGTCGCAGTGTGCCACGGTCCAACCTACATATACATGGTTACATATTACTACATCTAGTACGTATTCTGCGATATTCTCTGCGTCTTTCATCGTCCAATCATTCTGCCCATTCGGACCTCGACCATCTCACCAATAGTCGCGTGCGGAAGTTGTTCTCGAGATAGAGAGAGTCTACATCGTTGGCTGGCCACTCCGCACTAGAGACTCTCTTGGCTGTAAGGGGATGGATTGATGCTTTGTAGAGCAGTGCCTTCATTGTGCCGTTGCAACTGAGCAACTGAGCAGCAATTGGCATGGCATATATCCATCTGCCTGCCAGCCAGCCTGCCTGCCTACCTACCTACCTAATAACCATCAATCGCGTGGTACATGTGCATGCACGTACGTCGCACACGCCATACCAGATGAACCTTAGCAAAAGCTGCCCAGTCGAGGTATGTGGACGGGGTCCCGTCTGATCAGACTAACGAGCTTGCCTGCAGGCACGAAGATATGTAGGTCAATGGCTATGTGTTTTTTGACAACCTTACCCTCGGTATGGAAGAGCCGTTAGATGGTTCTGGTAGGTAGGTGGCTGCTGCTGTCGGTGAACTCAATCGCTTCATTCGTTATCCTCTTGCGATCTACCCAACCTGCCAATCTTACCCAGTCCCTTACGTTCGTCGATGATGAGCCATGCGTGTTCTTATATTACCTTGACTTCTTCTCTTTCCTCTCGCACACCTATGAAGTTCCCAGTGACAAGGCGGCATCTTTAATTCAGCATCAGTTATTCTTCCTGATACAGCCCCTGCTTACCTGAGTCGTGACCACATACCGCGACCTGAAGAACCGCAAATCGCTCTTTGATCTTTGGCCCCTGGCTTTTGACCTCATCCAGACCATGGCGGCTATCGACAAGAAGTCGCCGGACGGTTATCCGCGCGACGACATTGCTACCAATGCCGACGTCGAGAAGTTGGGCCCGCCTCATGGCGACACTGTATTGGTGATGGCCGATGCAGAAGACATTCTAGCTCTCCAAGACCTCGACACGGCGTTGAATATGAAGATGCATCTCGTCAACAATGTAGGCCATTTACCAATCTAGCTGACACGGTAGATGCGTGAACTGACTGTCACTGACATATAGGCAATTGATGAAATTGGCTGGACCAATTACCACTGGAAGCTGTTTTTTCTCAATGGCTTTGGGTACGTATGCGCCGATTTATATAATACCGAAAGCGCAACGCTGATAACCTCTCTAGCTACGGCGTCGACTCTTTGGTTCTGCTCCTGCAGTCGGTCATTTCGACCTATGCTTTCAGGGAGTTTGGACAGAAGGGATATTCAGCTGGATTGACAGTTGCCGTTTACGGTAGGCCATGGCCGTTCCATCAACTCCCTTCAAATTGCCAGTGGCGGACGATACATCATGTACCATAATAGCTGACGAAGAGTCCAGTTGGTATGCTTACTGGAGCCATCTTCTGGGGCGTGAGTGCCGACATTATTGGGCGTAAATGTAAGTGACGCTTTCAATAGCAGGGTCAAGCCGTCCCAGGAGCTAATGTTTTTCAGGGGCCTTCAATATCTCTCTATTCATATGCTCTTCGGCTGCCATCGTTGCTGGCGCTGCTCCAGATTGGCCATCTCTGGGTTTCTTCATCGCCCTGGTCGGCTTCGGTGGAGGTGGCAATCTGATTCTAGACACCACCGTCTTCCTGGAGTACCTGCCCTCCAACAAGCAATGGGTATTGACCTTCATGGCCTGCTGGTGGGGTCTGGGGCAGGTCATCACCGGGTTTATCGCTTGGGGCTTTCTTGGTTCGTACGCCTTCAAATGTCAACTCCACCGCCCGCCTCACTAACATTCAGTCTAGTTCCCGCCGAGTGGAATTGCGCTTCAGTCGACAATTGCCCCAAGGCGTCGAACCGGGGCTGGCGTTACACCATGTTCACAGCCGGTGCCTTGGTGTTCGTCATGTCTGTGCTGCGAATCACCATCATTCGGCTCAAGGAGACGCCCAAATACCTTCTTGGCATCGGAGAAGACGCAGAGCTCATCGAAGGGCTACGGGCCCTCGCCACCAAGTACAATAGGCCGTGCTCGTTGACGCTCGAAAAGCTGGAGGCGTGTGGCACTATACAGTCGAGTCATAGCAAGAACCGCTCTTCTCTGGGTGAACTGGCTGTCCATCTAAGAGGTCTGTTTGGGTCTAGGAAGATTGCGCTATCAACCTGCTTAGTCTGGCTCAGTTGGACTCTGATTGGTCTGGCATATCCGCTATTCTACGTCTTTCTCAAGTATGGTCCCGAATGGTCTAGTTTATGAGCGGCATGCTAACATTGTTACTACTAGTCAATACCTGGAGAGCCGCGGAGCAACCAAAGGAGTTAGCACGTACGATACGTGGAGGAACTACGCCCTCACGAACGTCTCCGGTATCTTTGGCCCTGTGTTGGCGGGTTGGATGTGCAATAAAAAGCTCCTGGGACGCAAATACACCATGACCATCGGCGCGCTTGTGACCATGACGTTCTTCTTCGCGTACACCACTGTCAGCACACCAGCGCAGAACGTCGGGTTCAGTTGCGCCATTGGGTTCTGCCTCAACATCTACTACGGCACGCTGTACGCATACACGCCCGAGGTTCTACCGTCTGCCCACCGGGCAACTGGCAGTGGCATCGCGGTCGCATGCAATCGTGTGATGGGTATCATCTCCGCCGTGGTCGGAACTACGGCGAATACGGCCACCACCGCACCCATCTACGTCTGCGCGGCTCTGTTTGCTGGCTTGGCCATCATCAGCGTTATCTTTCCTTTCGAACCGTACGGACGCCGCAGCAGCTAAATCACAACGGGCCTCCGAATGCTCGGGGTAAAGTAAATTTAATGCCTCGATGTGCCGACGACATCACCCAATGTACCTGGATGGGTATGGTGACTACACCGACGATCGGTTTCGGGGACGTAGAAGGGCTGCCGGGCAGCTCGGTGGAGTGCGGATCACTTTCTTTTCCGGCTTTTTCAAGATACCCTATACAGTACTAGCTGCTGTGGACATGCGATACCTTGTTGAAACAAACTCGTTGGATAATGTGCGCAATGGACAACACGATTTCGTTTTACACTGATTTACTCACTCGAGTGCTACCATGTACGAATCCAATTACCACCCTTGACCGGATTCCAAGTCCAAACCGACGCACTCTCACGCCGCGCCATCAAACTCGAACTTGCTGGTTTCTTTTAACCAGGTTTCAAGATCTTGTAGTTCTGGCTCCTGCGTCCGCAGAGCGTCGATGTCAGCGCCATACTAGAGAAATGGAAATTAGCTTCTGAATTTGGCATATCCCAGACTCCCAAACCTCATCTGGAAAAGGGATTGGATAAAGGTGCCTTCAGGCTTTTCTCCGCTACTTACCCCTTCTTCCTCGAAGAACCGAAACATGGTGCCGACCTCTCCGATGGCCCACCGCACCCCCTTCCCTATGATCCACGGCGCCTGCGGCATCTCCTTCTGCCCCGCGCTGACCCGACGGAAGATCTCTCGTGCCTCCTCGAAGCGGACCTCCTGGCCCGCGAGCCCGATGGCCTTGTTCGACCACTTGCCATCATCGCCGTCCGCGCCCGCCAGCAGCGCCTTGGCGCCGAACAGCCCGATGTCCCGCACGCTGACCAACTGCAGCGGCTTCTCCGCCGGCATCGTCGCCCACATGCTCGCGAAGACGGGGCCGAACAGGGAGCCCGGGTTCAAGTTGTCCATGAAGGCCACGGGGCGGAGGATGGTGTACTTGACCTTCTGAGACGCCTTCAGCGTACAAAGGTCGCGAAGCCGCACCTCGATCTCGTGCTTGGACTTGAAGTGCGCGACCTCGGTCGGGTTCTCCCACGAGGCGGCGTCGCCACCCCGATCCACGGACGAGAAGACGATGTGGTGGACCCTGCTTTTGCTGTCGGGGGAAAAGAAGACGTAGTCCAGCAGCGGCAGCGCCTGCACCTCCTCGTCGGGCGGCGTCGTGTACAGGAACACAGAGCCGATATCCGGGTGGGCCGCGAAGATGGGCCCCGGGTCCTTGGTGTCGCCCTGCACGACGGTCAGGTCCAGGGCCGGGTACTTGGACGTCAGGGCCTGGGCCTTGGGTGAGTCCGGGGCGGAGCGCGTCAGGGCGAGGATCTTGGGGCGCGGGGTTGTCGCGGCATTCTTGTGGCCTTCCGATAAGAGCTTGGACAGGGCGGTTAGGACGGCGCCGCCTTGTTGGCCGGTCGCGCCGACGATGAGGAAGGTGGGCGGAGGGCTGCTCATCTTGTTGCTTTGCTATTGGGTGGGTGTATTGGGTTTCCGTCTGTGTCACAAAGTCGGAGATGTGAATAACGGCAGGTCTCGGATCAGAACCCGAGCGCTGTGAAGCGGCGGTTACTCAGGGAGTCGAGACGCCGATGGGGGCGATGCTGTCATGAGGTCATCCTGGCGTTTCCCCAATGCCCTGTCCGGGGGTTAGTACCGCTGGTTCGGGACCGAAGCCCAGAGAATATGTGGGGTATGGGGAAAAAGGGGTTTGAGTTTAGGTTTAACACCAAGTTCGAACTCAAGTTTGAGCAAAACAATGGCCTCGAAGGCCAGTACGTAAGCCAAAAGAATGTCTGATTTCCACAGCGAAGTAGCTGATATACTGAACTGAATATATATGTGAACAAAGCCGGACGTGTTGCGTTCGTTGCTCAACTTTCATCGCTTTTTGCTGGTCTTCGAGTTCAAGCCCCCCAGGGAGCACCTTTTCATTTCCAATTTTCAACTTCTTTTTTTAATGATCGGGAACACCAGAGGCGATCCAATAACCACCTAACTCGCATAACATTCTAATCGCAATTACAAGCACCTGGTTTCGGAGATGTCTATTATTTCAGACTCCGTTTCTCTAATCAATAACTGATGCCCATAACGAAACAACACCTCAAAATAGATGAATAACAAATAATGCAAGTCAATTATGATGATTTAAAACCATATACCATCTTGCTGAGAGCTGAATATATGCCCAATGCCACTACTAGAGTTCCGCCAGCTCGTGGTGTTGTTTTTGGAGACCGGCAAGCATCAAGCGAGCTGCACGCCGTCCCCCAAAGACAGGTATCGCATTCAACACAAGCCACGTACCACACATAGTAATCCGTCAAGTCCATCACCGGCGTGGAACCGTTCGTGGGAGCGATATCAACGCGCTCTCCCTCTTTGCAGCCGGGATGCTCGTGGCTTGTAAGCGGTGGACGGCCAAGTTAGCCATTGTATGTTGAAGAGAGGGGAAGAGTCGCCAGAAGTTGTTGATGCAAAAGGGGTCTTGACTCACTCCCAGAACATACAAGACGTGCCAGCCTTGCCACGGAACGATGAGAGGCCTGGACGCCCGAGGTAGAATGCCGGCAGCGGGTAGCAGTAGCTCGTATTGAACGCGACGCCCTCACACTGGCCGGTGAGGTTGATACCATTGCAGATCTCCTGTTGTTCATATGAGCGCATGCATTGCGGGTGTCGGCAAGGAGAGATTGCTCACGGGATGTTCAGCTCTGGATTCGAGACTCGAGACCTGCGAGAAGGCTGCGGCGGTGGTCAAGAAATAGGCCAAGAACATTGCCGTAATCGACATCATCTTGAACTTGCAACAAGATCAGAAGCGCCTGGGTGATATCTGTATGTTGAACAATATGTCTGTGTGCCGTGAAGCTGGACACTGTAGTCAATTGTATGCCAAATCTGCGTTTGGAGCCGCTATAAATATTCAGCAAGAAGATTTTTCGAGTTCCTACTCTGATCTAGTCGGATAGGGGCCATATCAGAGGCCACAGGCCGATGAGGGGAGTACGAGAGTGTGTGCGACACCGTGACTCGAGATCATTGGCGAGGTTGTCTGGTGTGGCAGGGTGTCACCCATCGCTTGACAGCAGCACCTGCCTCATTTGCATCGGTTTTCGGATCTGTGTCCATGGAAACGGACAAACCGGCTTATCCATCCTTTACGGGAAGAGATCTTACGGAAAGTAGCACCTTCGTCATCAAGAGGATATATTGCATGCAGTTTGGCCAAGGTTGGTGAGGAAAACTTAAACCAGAAGCGCTGATGTCGGTTTGACGTGTGTTTGATCGAGAAGACTCTATCAAACCTCACACCTCCCGGATTTAGCCACCCCCCTTCTTAATTGGGCATCGCGCGGCTGTGTGTTTTACCGACCTCCGCCTATGGCACGTCTACGCTGAAAACGAACCCCAGCCGCTGTATCCGCGTGAACTCGTACACCAGGATGAGCCGGTTGACGATGGTGCTGGCGATGAACCTAGCCAGGATCGTGGTGGCGTCCGCGATACTCATAAACAGCAGGCTGGCGAGGACCATGGTGCCGAAAGCGAGGTGCACCGAAGTGGCGGTATACAGCAGCCAGGTAACGGCCTCGAACCACACATCCCTCCAGCCCCCGGCGAGATCTAGCCGGATGCGGGGGCTGTCGCTGTAGTGGTAGACAAACTCCTTCGCCAGCCACCTTGCCACCCTTCCCTTGCCGACGATCGTTGGGTCTGCGGGCCGGATTTCATAGCGGAGGTGGAGAGCGGAAGCGCCAACGACATGGATCAGCAGCGCGAGGAAGGCCCAAAGCATCGGGGGGGGGAAGGTGGTTCCCACAGCAAAGGCGCTGACGACCTGATACCCGAGCTGGTAGGACAGATAGGCCACGTTTCCCAGCGACGCCAGGGCGATTGGGTATACCGCATAGTGTAAGGTGCCGTGCCACAAAACGTGGTTCCGCATGGCCTGCCTGCTGCCCGTGGGGACCTGGCTGGCATTGTGACCCTTCCACCCTACGCTCTGAGGCGTGTAGTCGCTCGCCCGTTTTGGGATGACGGGCGGCGACCCCAGAGCGAGGACTGCGGCCAAGAGTGGTCGCGTTAGCGACAGCGCCCCTATTTCGATGGTGGTGGCGCCGAGCTGCTGGATGACGACGGGTATCAGGCCCAAGATGACGCTGGAGACGGCCATCTCGGCTTGGCGAAACTCGGGGAAATTATCCAGGAGGCAGTCGATCGCGCCGTAAGCGCTTTTCCCGTGTTGGTAGTCCTGCAACTGAGAAGAACAGTTGCTATGGAGCCATACCTGTAAGCCGGCGTTCCACGCAGGAAAAAGGATTGAAATAACCCCCTGGATGCTTGGTTTGGGAGTACGGGATAGCCGAATTCCGGTTCCGCTTGGTTGGCCATGTGTCGTTGTAGCTTGGTACCACGGAACAAAGGATGGGTAGGTCGAGCTTCTGGAGGCATTCCTCGATGGGAAGAGACTGGAAGATGTTAGTTATAGCGCGGATACTGACAACCTTAGGGAAGAGGAAGCTATCAAGCAAGACAACCGGCGGCTGTCAGATGGTTCAACAGTCTGGCCTGTGGCAAGCGAGAAGGCTACTACTGCCTGGTTTTGAGACACATCAGCTTTCGTGTTCCTGCACCGGGCGCACCATATCACTGTGCGTATCACAGAATGGGCTCAATTGAGGCAATGATGGTGGCACAAGTGGCACAGTACTCGCGCTTACTGGTTACAGAACTCTCGGCGTGCAGGAGGAGGGTGCAGCTTACACACCTACCCGGCATCCATCAAGATCTTAGCCAGGGCTGGCACGGGAGTGAAGCTTGGAATACGCTTGACAGTTTGAGTGGTACTTGCTCCAATGAGACTAAGGTATATTTGAGGAAAAACGTCATTGACATGTGCTATGGTATGTCTTCTTCTCCCTGGTCCAGAACGCAATCACTTGTCTCGCATCCTTCCACCCACTAAATTCTGGATCGCAGATATGCTGGTCCTCTCCCCATCAAGTCATCATCAAGGCTCATTCGCAAGCTCTCTCGGATTGCATAGCTCACCTTCTCCACAATCCCGTCCGCTCCAACATTTCATCGGGTATATATCCCGCACCTCTCCCCGGGGACCGGTCTTCGATAGGAGGGGCCCTGCTACCTAAACCTGGCATCTTCCCGTTCCGATCTCCCGCCCCGACGCATGGCGTACTCGGTAGTAACGCTCTCGGCGCAGAGCCATGTGTTGAACTTTCGGGCCAGCCGCTTAAAGGGGTTGCGTGGCTTCTTGGGCTTGGGTTTGGGCTCGTACTTGGCGGTGATGCCGTGTCGTTCGAGCCAAGTGCCCCCCGTCGACTGCTCCACGTAACAAGCATCGTTGTCGACTACTTGGCGATGTTGCTGCAGCTGCTGTTCGCGTCGTCCGAGGTCGAAACCTGTGCGTGTAGGCTGTTGCCTTTGCTTTGGAAGTGGATGTCGATGGCGGCGTTGAAGTTGAGGACCCCTCATCGGTTCATCTGGGTAATGAACAATATCGAGATCGGGTTGGAGCCTCAACTGATCGCGGTATTTTTGCATGAGCGGCAAGTCCATGATGGAATCCAATGGGCTTTCACCCCAGTAAGGGCCTCGGCCGTGGATGTTGCTATTGCTGCTGCTCATGCTGTTGTTGCCCGGCGTTGAGTGTCGTGAGACTCGGTGGTGGAGGTAAGTGCCGTCGTCGTCGTCGTCATCGTCGACGGTGACGGGTCGTTCCTCTTCATCTTCCTTGACGAGAATGAGAGCTAGGACAGTCTGGAAGAACGAGCGACACTTGAGACACCTCCGCAGGCCTTCGACGTTGGTATGGTCGCTGTTGGTACGGGGGACCTCCGTGAGGACGCGGCGGTAGTGGTGGTTTACCTCGTCCTTATTTTCCGGGATGAATTCGGGCCTGAGGCATGATATGAGGCGAACGATAAACTCTTCCTCGGTATCGGCCGCCCACGGCTTGAAGTCCATGTGCTGCATGATGACCTGTGCTCGTTCGAAGGGACTCAGATGGTTGCCGAGCCAGGCCTTCGGGAGCGAATACTTCAGATCTACGTTGCGTAGTTTCGTAATGATGTCGACCATGTAGAAGCTGAGATCGTCTAGGAGATTGGTGGGGTTATGTACCCAGATTGGACAGAGAAACTCCCACTCGGGGTTATCAGTTTGAACAGACATGTTCATGGTGGACGAGGAGTGGGATCTTGACGCTAACAAAGAGTTTGATGGGTTAGTATGCTTTAACATAACGTACGATAGTCTCGAATAAAGAGTAACGCCACACAAGAGTTTCTCGGCATATTTGATAGACTTGGTAATGATAGTGGTATCAGATCGAAGCTGATAGTCGGCGAAGTGCAACCAAGGACTTGATAAATAGACTTGGGTTGAATGGATATGTGGAATGCTCTGCAATTCGAAATCCAGAGGGGTTTTATGTGTGATATCTCCAAATTTGAAGCTATCTCCGAAGACGTTCCGGAATTTCCGGAGAAGACGTTGAACACTCCGGCCAGACGGTGCAATAGGGTAGTTCTTTGAAGAATAGGGGCCATCCGTCCAAAGGCCAAAGTATAATACTCACGGAACAGATAATCTCCATTATCCATCTTCACTTTGATGGGAATACACGTATCCGCTGGTTTATAGACGACCGTATAGGCATTCAAGATCATAAAAGATAAAACCCCGTTACAGTTACACTTCATGCAGTCCAGCATCTGGTCGGGCATCCAACTTTGGATAGCTGCTTGTTCTGGTCGATAGAGTTCAAACGTATAGGGGACGCTGCAAACTTGTCACCGACCCCTTTCCGATCCGCCTTCTTACAATCGCAGTTTGGTGGCCATGACGGGCCATAACGGCTACAGTCGGAACCAGAAAGCATACAATGGCAACGTAGTCTCGATCGTGGACGCCGTATAGTAGTTCTGGACCTGCGCCCCTATTTCGGATCCAAAGCTCTTTGATGTCGTGCGATCTCCGTAACAACACGATAATAACACCAAGAAACAACTATCTGTACTCTCAGAACCACTGCCATGTTGTAGTCCTTAGCCATATCTTTTCAATTAGTAGCCTAAGTGCCAATACTGATCCGAACAATCTGGAGCTCATACAGTACAACTCCGGTAAAACCACCCCTCCCCTGGTTCGGCGGGAAACTCTTACACTGCGCCAGGTGTCTGGCCTCTTGTGGTTCCTTCCAGAAAGGAGAAGGAGAAAGCATAATTAACGTATCTCCACTTTGTCTGCATCCAGTCACCGTGAGCCAAGCCATCTTCCCCCACGGCAGCAGAACAACGGAGAACCTGTGTTTGGTCCGCAGTCGAATCATCAAACGAAGCCATGTCACCTTACTACCAGACCGTCCTCGCCTGGCCAAACTCGTCAAAGCAGATCCCACGGCTGCTGGAAGAGGTAATGAAACTAACCAGACTCGAAGCGTGAGCAATGCATGATTCAAGGTAAGATATGAATAAGTTCGTGGGTTGGGGCGCTGCGTTAAAGTCGGCGACAAGGGAAATTCGGTAGTTGAGGGGGGGGAGGGGAGCACGTAAGGTCATCACATTCGGGCCGTCACTCACCTCGTCCGGCTGTTCACATTCCGATCAATCCCGTCAACGTAGAGATCCTCCATGATCTCGCGGTGCTCGCTCTCGGGCTGCCCGCGCGCCAGCCGCAGCTTTTCAAAGTAGACGTACGCGGCGTAGTAGACGCACGACTGGATGCCCGCCCGCGAGCCCCGGGCGCTGCGGAAGTCGGACAGCTGCTTCGACTGGATCCCCTTGCCCTTGGACTTGCGCAGCTGCGCGAACAGCGTGCGGCGGAACGCGGCCTCGGTCAGCCCGGGCGTCTTGCGGAGGTGCGCGCTGATCTTGCGCCGGACCTCGTCGCACGTGTCGTAGATGGGCACGGCGTCGTCGTCCTCGCCGTCGAGGTGGATCTCGGTGATATCGGGGATGGAACCGCTGCTGCTGTGGCTGCAGCTGCGATTGCTACTCCTAGCTGAGGCGTCCTTGGTCGTCGCCGTGACCGCCCCGGACGAGGGCGACCGCGACAACGACGACGGAGATGGAGGTAGTGAATCCTCAACCGAAGAGGATGCGGAAGTAGAGGCTGCTGCTGCCGCCGCCGCGTCCGCCTCCCTCTTTTGCCGCTTCCTGACATCCGGCATCATCAGCCCGGCCTCATCCCGCTGCTGAAACCAGATACAGGCCTTGCCATAGACGGAGCTCCCCGACAAGCTGCCCACGGGGCCGGTCTGGGCGAGGAAGCGATTCAGCGTGTTGCTGTTGGTCCCCACGGTGCGGCAGAACTCGGCCTTGGTCATGATGCCCCTGTCAAACAGCTTGTTGAGGCGGTTCCGCATCGTGACCGCCGAGGGCAGGGGCAAGTCGGCCAAGTACGCGGGGTTGATGAAATCGTCGAGGTCCTGCTTGTAGGCGGCAATTTCCTCCTCCAGCGTGAGCTCCGGCTCTGCCGCTGCTGATTTCCGCTTCTTGCCGCCCGTGGTGTTTTGTCCTCCGGCCGCCTTGGGCTTCGCGACGTCCTTTGACTTCGCAGGCGCCATTAGTCCTCCTGATACAATGGACTGTGCCACTAGAATTCGTTTTTCTCGCAGTTGCTGGTTGTTGAATCCAGCGAAGAATCAAAAATCCAAGGGACCTTTACTCGGAAAAAGAAAGGTTGTGGTGAAATAGCCGAGGCGTGAGGAGACGATACGCGTGTCGAGTCTTGTCGCATCGCCAAAGTTCAGACGAACGAGGGCTCGTGCGGCCAAAGCTCATGGGATGACGGGGGATTAACATCATCGTTTCCACCATCAGCCTAATTTTGGGGGGATTAGCGATGTATAAAACGCGTATACATGTGCGTTTTATATTAATCGCGGTAAACCCCGGAATATTACGTTACGCTATATAAATAGGTGTTTTTTATATATATATTTAAATAATGTAACGTAGAGCCGGTTAGTTAATGTATTAATTTTATTATATAATAACGTTTAAGATACCGTTTTATTATAAGCCGATATCCTTTAGTTTTTTCTTTCTCTTCTTTTATTTATTTATTCGATAAAAGGCCGTAAAAACTTAAAAACCTAGGGCTAGTTTAACGTTTTACCGAAGGGGATAGCGTACGCGGGAAGTGTTAAAGTAAAGTGTAAATATTATAAGTATCGTTTATATACCGTATTTAAATCGTTATAAATAAGGTATTATTTAAAAAAATATATTAAGTATTTACGTACGTAATATAACGGTATTATTTATAATGTTTTTAATAATAATAATAATAATAATAATAATAGTAACGTGGTTTACTATTACGCGACGTATATTACTTAGCGACGTACTTTTTTTATTTCTTAACCTTTTTATATAAATTAATTTAATTATAACGCTTAAAATTAATTAAAATTACTCGCTATCCGATTTTTCGCTTAATTTTATATTTTTTTTTATATATTCGCGTATTATAACTTATTTCGCTATAAATATTATAGCGTTTTTTATCGGTCGCCCTCCGTTTTAACGAACCCCTATTTTTATTTTTATTAGGCGTTAAACGCTTCCTTTTTACCTTTTCGTTCTATAATTATTAAGGTTTTTTAATAATAAGGGTTTTTTTAAACTAAACTCGCGATTTTTTAGTTCTTCGGCGTTTAAAAAGTGTTAAATTAGCCTCCTCTAATATATATATTTTATTGCGTATAAGGGTTATTTTATAGGCTATTTTAATTATACTTTTCGTTATTTAATTTATTATATTTAAAATCGGCGTCGGAGAGCTATTTTAATAGGTAGATAACTTTTTTTTAATATAAGTAAAGTGTTTAATTATTTATTAAGGGTTAGACAGCGTTTAAGGGTCGTAGGTATTAACCGTCCTTAAATAGAATAGGTTAAGTATAAACGTTCGAAGACGTATATTTAATTTATTAATTACCTCGTTAAGGTTATAAAGTATTAAATTAAATACGCTAAATTTAAATTTAATATTAGTTTTCCTAAAAATAATAAAATACGCGGCTTTAAAGATAATAAAGAACTTAAGCTTAGTAATATAGTTTATAAAAGCTTTAATAAATAGCTCGATTTCTTTCGAATAAGTACGTTTTAAAAGCGAATAAAGTATTATATCGAAAAATTAAAGTAAATACGATAAATAGGGAGGTATATTAATAGTAATAATATCGTTATCTTAATAATATACCTTAAATTTAGCCGAAATATAGTTTTCGTAGCCGTTAAGAATTAAGAGACGGTAGCGACCCTTTATTTACGATCTAATATATTTATCGAAGTGTTTAATTTAGTTTAGGCTTATTTCGTTATTAGTTTAATTATTAAAAATCGGCTTAATTATTTAATCGCCCGATAAATCAGTTTCGCGAGATTAGTTCGCGAGGTAATATTAATTTTAAATAATTACAAACGGCGAAATATATTAGCTTTATAAATTAATATATTTAATCGCCGTTATTTATTCTTAATTATTAAGCTAAACCGATTTTATTTTTTTACGCCGTTTAGCGCGTATTACGACGAATATTAACCCGATTATATTTATTATAAAGCCGGTCTCGTCGAAATTTTAAATATTTTCGTTAACGATCCTATATTTCGTTTTTATATTCGCGATTAACGTAAACTAGGTAAAAATAACTTTAAAATCTTTATAAAAAGCTTTTTAATAATCGTACCGACGATTTATTTTAGTTTTTAAGTTTAAATTATAGTTAATAAAGCGTTTAATTTAATATTTACCGACGCGGTCGCCGCCGCGTAACGCGGTAAAGAAATTAGTTATATTTTTTATATTAATAAAATCGGGAGGTATTTTTCGAATATTTAAATTAATTATATATTTACGAAGTACTTTTTTTTAATAAATTTATTTTACATTGTTTCGGTCGAATTTCGCGTTTTAAAGTTTAATTATAAATTTAATAACGTAAAGTTAATTCGGGTATATTATAAGTTTTTATTATTACTTTTTAGTTTATTTAATTCGGTTCGTTTTATATCGTTTAAATTATTAAAACTATCCGATTTTTTTAAGATTAATTAAGTATTATAATTATAAAAGTATTACACGTTAAAGTTTAATTATATTAGAATTAAATTAAGGTGCGTCGCTAAGTAATATACGTCGCGTAGTGGTAAACCACGTTATATTATTTTTATTCTCGCGATATTAGAACTCGGGGAGCATAACACGAAAGGGGTAGACTAGTGCACTAAGATTTTGGACCCGTGGCGGCAACATGGTGTTATGTTCGCAGGGCGGCTAGAAGCAATGACAACCCGATACACTTTAGTACATCGAAATATCCTAGGGTATACTTATAACCCAACAAGAGTATGCAGCTCGCTAGCTCCGGACGTGACTACTTGCTGAAGCATGACAGCGATCTATCGAAACGTGGCCGAGACAAGTGAAACTGGCTTTCTTAGGATCGATACAGGTATGTTCCTTGCGCTTCCTTGGTTTCTAAATTTCTAATGTGAACGTGGTCGATCAATGCAAGTCGCGATTGGTACCAGGCAATCCCGGGACTGCGACACCATGAAGATGCGCCTGGAGGAAGTCGCTAACGGGTGACATCATAATCTCCCTGGTTACCAGTAGACAAGGAAGATCGTGACAACAGCATGGCAATTCCCAGATCTGGGGTCAGAGCCACACGATCCTGTCCGGAGCGTTCCAGGCCCTATATTCATCCCCCTAGCGATGTACGAATGCGTTTTACGTAACGCAGTATACGCATATTATAGTATATATATTTCACGTTTTTACGTAGAAAACAGCGTTTAAGCTACTTTACATTAAATTAAGGAGGTTAATATATTAATTTTAAAGGGGAGATATTCTTTTTTATTAATTTTAATATAGTTATAGTGTAAAACGCCTATTATTATATAAGTCCTTTTTAAAGGCTTTTATATTAACGATTTAAAGGTTATTAAATTTTAACGGATACGTGCTTATATATATACGTTAATATACGTATATTAATATAAATAAAAGCCTCTATATTTACCTTTCTATTCGAAAGTTTATTTCTAAAATAACTTTTTAATAAAGTTTATTATAAAAAAGGCTCGCTTAGAAGATATTTTTATTAAAAGGGTATTATAAAGCCGAAGAGCTAAGGTAATTAAAAAACTATTATATCTATATATTTTAAATTAATATAATTCTATATCGTTAATATTAACGATTATAATATTATAATTAAAATAAATATAATTTACTTAAATTTAAAAATTATAAAACACTTTTAAAATATACTTTAATTTTATAACGAACGGCTATCGGGGTTTAAAAGAAACCTTATAAATATACTAGGGTTTATATTAATTAAAACGAGAGAATACTTAAACGTATAAACGAGTGCGTCCGTTTAATATAATAAATAATATCCTAAACTAATCGTAGAACTTAATTAAAAGTGTAATAGGTTCGTTTAAAGCAATGTGCCTCATTAATATATTAAATTAATACTTAAATTAATCGTTAAAATAAAGAGTGTTTATATAAAATACATAGGAAAGGTTTATTATTATATATTTAATCTCTTCTTTACCGATTTTACTATATTTCCTTAAATTATTAGCTCACTAATAATCCGATAATTTAATCGTAGTGTTTAATTTATTTACTAAAATAATAAGTTATACCCCTAAGCTTATAGTAGCTCACGGTAATCTATAATAAGCTATTACGTAACGAAGTAGTCCGTACGTCTTTTATTAATATTCCCGTTCGTTATTTTTAACTACGAGGCTTTTAAAACCGTTATACGTTTTTCTTAATTATATAAATAATTAAGTCGTAATATTATTTCCCTTCTCTTTTAGCTTTTATTTTTAAAATACCTAAGTCTTTTTTAACCCTAATATTTCCTTTTTTTATTCTATATTTTTAATAAGTTTTCCTCCTTTTTTTACTTTTTAATAATATATACTTATTATATTAAATTATATAAAAAAATTTGTTCATTAAAAACTAATTAACGCCTTAAGCTTTTTATTATTATCGAGGAATTTAAGTTCGAAATTATATTTTACACTCTTTATTTTAAACGAGGGTAAAAATATTAAATAATAGAGAGCATTTTTTATTATAAAGAATATATTTATTATAATTATTTATATAATAATTTTAAGGTTCCGGTATCGTCGTTATTACGTATTGTAATAAAATCTTAGCGTTTTCGTAGCGAAGAGGCTAAAGCGGAAATAAAGTTAAACTCTTTTTTAAAACAATTTCGTTCCCTTTAACGAAAAATAAACAAATTTATAACTCGTTTAAAACGCTTTCGTTAATAACGCGCCTTTTTTAAAACTCGTAATATAAAAATAATTAATTATGGGCTTTAATTTTTAAACGAGCTCGAAAAATCCGAACGCGAAGAATCGAAAGCGGCCGTAAAAACTTAATTTCTTAATGCTTTTAGGGTAATTAATTAAAATATAACGGGTTTCGATTTTTTTTACCGCCCGTGTTTTAAATTCTTAAAGCTTTTTAACGGCGTTTTTTAAATATTTCCTAGGTTTTTATATATTATTTTTCGATAAGTAACCTTTCTATTTAACGAAATATTTTTATTCTCGTTTAACTCGTTTCTTATCGAGGATAGTTTCGACTTCGTATTTATATTAATTTATTTCGATTTCTAGTTATATTTCGACTTTCACGTTTACTAAGGTTAGTTTAAGTAATAAAATATAAAAAATAGGGTATATCCGTATTATTTTAAGTAGCGATAATCGATAGTTAGTTTTTAAAATAACTTCTACGATTTTAAATAATCTAATTCTTTTAAAGTTTAATTTATCGCTAAGTCGTTTAGTTTTAATATTTCGTCGAAAGAGGTAAACTTTTCCTCCTTTTTTTAAAATAGGTCCCTTTATTTTTTTTATCGGTATATTTCTTTATTCGATCCTAAAAAAAATAAAGTTTTCCTATAATAGTATTTAAAGTTATTTTAATTTTTCGATTTAAATAATCGCTATCGGTATTAACTCTTTTTTAACGGTATTCGAGTAATATCGGGATCGAACCCGTAGTTTATTTTAAAGGGTAATATATACGTAGTCTCGTTATTTACACTATTATATATAAATTATATTATAAATAATAACCGTACTTAATTATTTTATTAATAGTTAACGTAGTATCGTAAGTATTACTCGAGTGTTTAGTTTATACGTTCGGTTTATTTATCGGTTTATAAGTAATAAGTTATAAATAACTTATATTTAATTTTAAGTTATACTATAAGGGATTTTTAGAATTTAACGGTAAATAACTTGTCTCGATTAAAAATAATCGTTTTTAATAATCTATATTAATTAATAATAATTTTAAAGAAGGTATACATTAAGTTATTCGTATTACTTACTTTTTTATATAGTAAAAAGTAAGTATACTTAATAAGTTTATCGGTAATAATTAATACGTTATCGTACTTAACCTTAATTAATAGTTCCTTAAACGGTAATAATTTAATAATAAAATCTAATACAATTATTTTTTAAGCTTTATTTAAAGATAATATAAGTTATAATTCCCTATACGGCTAGTGTCGTACGGCCTTAGCCTTATTATAAAAATCACATTTATTAACTATTTTAACCACTCGTTCTGCTACGGCGCACCTTGGAACAGGCCTTTGGTGGCCTTGCCAACCAGAGTGGGGCAAGGGCATGCGAGAGATGGCCCGAGCGCCACCTGACTTTTCCCCACCTATTTAGATAAGGAAATCGTCCCGGCAAGGCTGGACCTTTTCCTTCTTTCCCCATCTTTTTCGGTTTTCCACAATAAAGCAATAACCTATAGCCTTGCCTCCCGAATTGCTGCAACTGTGACATTAAGTTTCTAATAATCGACGTATAATCGCTATTTCTTCTTCCCGTCTTTACTTTTTCAGGGAATAAAAAAAATAGGGTATTTTACTAATAAAATAAATAATCGTATAACTCTTTTTTCGAAGTTTTCCTTAATATACTCTTTTAAAACTTTCTTATATTCCTAATTAAACTTATATATCGATATAAACTATAGTTCTTTCCCTTCTTTAAAAGGTATCTCGTAATCCTATTATATATAAAACAATAAACCCGTTTTTAGTTTCCTATTAAAAATTTTTATAAATTACCGATACTCTTTTAATATAATCATTATAACGTTTAACTTAATTTCTTTAATAATAATATATACTTAAAATACCTTAAGCTTATTTAAAGGTCCTTTTTTAAAACGTTACCTAGCGGTTAAACCTCTTTTTAATATATCCCATTAAAGTTAGCCTATTCTCTAATTAACTTTAAAATTATTTACCTATAATTAAAATATCCTTAATATTATATTATATCTTAATATTTCCGTGATATTATATATAATTCGTTTATAATATCTTTTAATATTAACCGAAAATTTTACGACTTCCCTTTATATTTTTTTATCTTCGTAAGTTATAAATCCTTTATCGATAATTTTAAATCGGTATAGGGCGTTTTGTTCTTACTAGTTTAATTCTAAGCTATTAACGATTTTTAATAAAATATAATTTCTTTACGCTTCGTTATCGAGTAACGCTTTAATAATAACTCCTTTAATATTTACTATTAATATTATATATTTATAAATATTTCGTTTATTCGTTATAAAGTATAAAGACTTATTTTATCCCGTCGGATATCGTTTCTTTATAATCGGCGGGGTTCGTTTTTTAACTATCGTTATAGGTTTTCGTAAAGTATATTAGCTTCTTTTTTAAATTTATATTTAAACTCTTGGAATTTTTAACTATAAACGTCGTATTACTACGCTATTTATAATACGCTATTTCTATTAAACAGTTATTTATTTTTAAAAGGTATTACGATAATAATTCCTTTTATAATAATTATTATTTAAATCTTAATAATATCCTCTTATTTTAATAAGGGCTATATAATTTAATATATTTATACCGTAATTAATATTATAGTTCTTCCCGTTATTTATAATAGGTCTTAAACGACGGCACTAGTTTTAAATAATCGATATATCCTGGTTTTCTTAAGTGCGTAAAAAAAGCACTCGTTTATTTAATATTCTAGCTAACTAATTTCTCTATTTAAGCACATATATAGCCACTTAAAGTCTTCTTTTATTAATAAATAAAAAGCCCGAGCGGTAGGATATATAATCCTTATATATATAGTATTATAATAATAATACACTATAAATATTAAGTTCTTACCGATATATCGTAAAAATTAATAATATATTATTTTATCGCCTAAGTATTCGATATATATATCGTAAATATATAAAATCTATAAAATAAAACAGTATTCGGTACTTTTAAAGCTAACCCTTACATCGTTACCTATTTAATAGCTATTTCCTATATTTTAAAACGACGTATTAAATAAACTCTTTATACTTTATTAATTTATAAGTATAAAAATCCCGGGGATAGTTATCTACTTATTTTTATAAAATCACCGGGATTATTAAACTACCGTAAATATTATTTTAATAATTAATAATTAACCGATTTCTTTAAATTAATAACGTCGTTTTCGTATAATCTATTTTTCGTTAAGCGTAATCGATTTAATAATACTATCGGAGTTATAATTATGGCTAATAAATATTCGTTAAAATATAACGATTATTCGAAAAGTTATATATTTCTTAGGTATTTTTAAGAATTAATTAATTCCTTCTTTATTTATTAAATAAATAAAGTACTTATTATCGTAATAAACTATTTAAAATAAATTATCGTGTAATATATTTAGCGTATTATTAGCGCTATTTCCTTTAATAGCTGCTAAGGGTTCTTTTACTTTAATAGTATTAACGTAGCGTTTATCGGGAACACGTTTAAATGTTTTCTTAGGATTTTTATAGTCTTTTATAAAATATTTATCCTTCCCGTAGTTATAGTAAATAACGTCCTTTCGGCGCTTACCTTTATTATTTTAATAGGTAGCGTTTAAATCTATAAGTCCGCTATATAACCTATAGAATATCTTTTTTTAAATGCGTTAAATAGGTCGACCGCTATTAGTCCGGGGTTTATTATTTAATCGTAGGGTTTAATTACCCGACTTTTTTAAGTATTATTCGTATAAACGGTTATCGATTTTAATTATCTTTTTTTATATATTTATTAAATTATTTAAGGTAATCCTTTTAATTAATTTCGTTCTTTACGTTTTCTCGTAATCCTACGTAAAAGAGTATTATTAAAGCGTTATTATTATTTTACTTTATTCACGAAGAAATTTATTTAAATTATACGGTATACGTGGAAACTAATCCTTTTTATTTAAACTATATAAGTTGTTTTTTTATAGTCCGAGTTTTATTTAAATTTCCGAAAGTAATTTATAGCTTTTCCTCGAAGGTAAAATAGTAACGAAAAATACGGCGTATTTAAATATTTTATTCCTTATCGAGGGGGTTATCGAAATAGTCTTTTATAATAGGTTTAAATTATATAAGAGCGTTTTTTTTAAAGTATTCTACGGTATAAAGGATTCGATCGGCCTTCGAGTTAAAATCTTTAACGTAAAAGCGTAGGTACGCCTTTATTTAGGTTAAAAATCTATAAACGGTTCTTTCTTTACTATTATAAGTTTAAGGTACGGTAAGCTTATGTTTAAGGCGTTAATATATAAGTAGTAAAGCTATTTAGTCGGTGAGCTGCTTATTATCGCTAGCTAATTAGTTAATTCGCTTTTAAAGCTATTCGACGAATTAAAGAACGTCCGGTCCTCCGGTTAAGTTATTTATATTACCCTAAACGGGGGTTCCGTTATTATTAGGATTTTAAGGTATTATAATACTTTTATAAAGATACTATTTAAAAGTTTAAATAATAATTCGTAAAAATAAAAGCGATTAAAATATAACGAATAATTATAGGGGTTTAAAAAAAACCTCGTAAACGTATTAAGGTTTATATTAATTAAAACAAGAGAATACTTAAACGTATAAACGAGTACGTTCGTTTAATATAATAAATAATATTTTAAACTAATTATAAAACTTAATTAAAAATGTAATAGGTTCGTTTAAAGTAATATATCTCACTAATATATTAAATTAATATTTAAATTAATCGTTAAAATAGAAAATATTTATATAAAATATATAGGAAAGGTTTATTATTATATATTTAATCTCTTTTTCACCGATTTTACTATATTTCCTTAAATTATTAGCTTATTAATAATCCGGTAGTTTAATTATAGTATTTAGCTTACTTACTAAGATAGTAAGCTATACCCTTAAGCTTACGGTAACTTACGGTAATTTATAATAAGCTATTACGTAATAAAGTAGTTTATATATCTTTTATTAGTATTCCCGTTCGTTATTTTTAATTACGGGGCTTTTAAAACCGCTATACCTTTTTTTAGCCGTATAAATAGCCAGGTCGTAATAAATTCGCGGTACTATACTTTAATTACGTTCTCGATCCTTTATATATTTATTAAAGTAGTAATCTCGTCGCGATTATTTAATTATAGAGCTTAAGCTATTTAATGCTTATTAACCTTTTATAGATCGTAATAAGCGTGGTAAATAGTCTTTAAACCTTATTAATTAATCGATTTATAAATTAAATTATGTTATTTTTTTATCGTTTTCTAAGTATTATAAATATAACGCTATCGATTAAGCACACTAAGTAAGTTAGCTTTATTAAACTCGTTTATTTTAAAAGCCTTAGTAATAAGCGTTAAAATTAGCTTTAATATTTATAATTACTATTAAAACTAGATATTATTTTTTAAATTAATTATTTAAGTAATAAAATCGACGAAGTTATTACTTCTTTTTAATAACTCGGTAAACACGTTAAGTTAAAGTAGGTATTTATCGATAACAGGTCGATAAGTAAAGGTAAAAATAATAATCCATTAAATTAACCCTTAACGCGAAGCGCACTTTTAAAAAATATAAATTAATAAAGTTTTCCTATTAGTTTTTAGTATAAAATTAATATAAATCGATTCCGATTAACTTACGCTTAAAACAATATAATTTTCTAACCGGTTTTTTCTTTAAACGTTTCTTTTAATCTTATATATTACTTAATAACGTTACGAAACTTATTAATAAAAAATACCGTTAAACTATACACTTATTTTTATTACGCTATATTAATAACGTTTTTTATTAGTAATTAAAGGCCGTAAGACTCGTAAAAAATAATAAAAACGTAAAAAGGATTAAATCTTAATAAAATTAATAATAAACTACTCTTATTACCGAGCAGGTATTAATATAAATCGAGTTAATACGTTTTAAGTTACTATCGGAGATTTTTAACAAATAAAGTTTTATTACTTTAAATTTATTATTAACATTTATCTCTAAATTACTAATATCGATATTTTTTTTAATAAAACGTATATTACCGATTATATTAAAAAGAAATAACGTGGTTTATTACTACGCGACGTATATTACTTAGCGACGCACTTTAATTTAATTTTAATATAATTAAACTTTAATATATAATACTTTTATAATTATAATATTTAATTAATCTTAAAAAGATCGGATAGTTTTAATAATTTAAGCGATATAAAACGGACCGAATTAAATAAGTTAAAAAGTAATAGTAAAAGCTTATAATATATTTAAATTAATTTTATATTATCGAATTTACGGCTAAACTTTAAAACGCGAAATCCGACCGAAATAATATAAAATAAATTTAATTAAAAAAGAAGTATTTCGTAAATATATAATTAATTTAAATATTCGAAGGATACCTCTCGATTTTATTAATATAGAAAATATAGTTAATTTTTTTACCGCGTTACGTAGCGGCGATTACGTCGGTAAATACTAAGTTAAGCGCTTTATCGATTATAATCCGGATTTAAAAACTAAAATAAATCCTCGGTACGATTATTAAAAGGCCTTTTATAAGAATTTTAAAGTTATTTTTATTTAATTTATATTAATTACGAATATAAAAACGAAATATAAAATAGTCGATAAAAATATTTAAAATTTCGATAAAACCGGCTTTATAATAAATATAATCGGGCTAATATTTATCGTAATACGCGTTAAGCGGTATAAAAAAACGAAATCGGTTTAACTTAATAATCGGGAATAGGCAACGGCGATTAAATATATTAATTTATAAGGTTAATATATTCCACCGTTTGTAATTATTTAAAATTAATATTACCTCGCGAACTAGTCCCGCGAAATTAATTTACTAAGCGATTAAATAATTAAATTAACTTTTAATAATTAAACTAATAACGAAATAGGCTTAAATTAAATTAAATACTTTAATAAACATATTAAATCGTAAACGAAAGGTCGCTACCGCCTTTTAATTTTCGACGGCCACGAGAGCTATATTTTAACCGAATTTAAAGTATACTATTAAAATAACAATATTATTACTATTAATATACCTCCCTATTTATCGTATTTACTTTAACTTTTCGATATAGTATTTTATTCGTTTTTAAAGCGTACTTATTCGAAAAAAATTAAGCTATTTATTAAGGCTTTTATAAATTATATTACTAAGTTCGAGTTCTTTATCGCTTTTAAAGCTATATATTTTATTATTTTTACGGAAATTAATATTAAATTTAAATTTAACGTATTTAACTTAATACCTTATAATCTTAACGAGGTAATTAATAAACTAGATATACGTCTCCGGACGCTTATATTTAATCTATTCCGTTTAGAGACGGTTAATACTTATAACCCTTAAACGCCGTTTAACCCTTAATAAATAATTAAATACTCTATTTATATTAAAAAGAAGGTATTTATTTATTAAAGAAGCTCTCCGACGCCGATTTTAAATACGGTAAACTAAATAGCGAAGGGTATAATTAAAATAACTTATAAAATAACCTTTATACGCAATAAAATATATATATTAAAAGAGGCTAATTTAATATTTTTTAAGCGTTAAAAAGTTAAAAAATTACGAGTTTAATTTAAAAAAACTTTTTACTATTAAGGAATTTTAGTAACTATAGGACGAAAAGGTAAAAAAGAAGCGTTTAGCGCTTAATAAAAATAAAAATAGGGGTTCGTCGAAACGAAAGGTAACCGGTAAAAGGCGCTATAATATTTATAGTAAAACAGGTTATAATACGCGAATATATAAAAAAGATATAGAATTAAGCGAGGAATTAAATAGCGAGTAGTTTTAATTAATTTTAAGCGTTATAATTAAATTAATTTATATAAAAAGGTCGAGAAGTAGAAAAGGTGTGTCGCTAAATAATATGCGTCGCGTAGTGGTAAACCACGTTATATATTAATAAATAATAAGGGTAGTAATACTTTTCAAAGCAAAACAGCAAAGGACCAGTTGATATCGGTTTCGTGAGACTTCATAAGCTTGCTCTTCAGCCAACACCGGTGCTCGTAGCCCGTGTCGCCCTCCATATAGCCCCAGCCGCAGCCGGTGCACCCGTACGTGCCCGCGCAGTTGGTCATGCAGTCCAGCATGCTCTGCGTCGTGACCTGCTTCAGATCGACGCCCCCCGCTGGCTCCGGTGTAGTCGACGCCGCAGACGCGGAGAAAGCTCTTGTTGGAACCGGGAACCATGTACTCCGTCCCGTTGGCCGCGGGGCAGTCGAGTTTGCCTGCCGTGGCAGCCGGGTTGGTCGAGGTCGTGGTCGATGTCGATGTTGGGCTGACCGTGGCCGTCGCCGTGGTGGTAGCTGTCGACGTGGGGTGGGATGAGGTCGACGACGGCCCGCTTGATACGGCCCCGGCGGCGTCCGATGCTGACCCAGACGCGTTCTTCCCCACCCCAACGCCGACGCCGACAGCGACGACGACAATGACCAGGCCGATCAGGAGGCCGATAATCATCCAGAACCTCGACCTCCGCAGCCCACAAAATCTGGTCGTTGACTTTCTACTCCACGTATCGGACGCGTGCGTCAAGGACGGCAGTTCATTCTTGCCGCCCATGGGGATGGGGAACCGCCCCTCCGCGGGAGGCAAGCCCTCGGGCGGTGCTTCGGGCGGCGTCGGGTCGCGCAGCCACGACGCCGGGCCCAGTGCCCGGGACAGTCGTTTCGATGCCCTGGAAGAGGCAGCGGCCGCTGGGGCAAAAGTAGGCCTCCGAGGCCGTCTTTAATTCATTGAATTCGCGCTTCGCGAAGAAGTCGAAGCCGCGGAACTCGACCGACGGCGATTGTGTCGCCGCTCCTCCTCTTGCCGCCGACCCTGCTACTGGCGGCGGGGATCTGACTTCTCTCGTTTGGTGACGGGGTGGCTGCGGTTGTTTGGCCACAGGCGGCGGCAGCGACGTGCTCATGGCATTTGCTGGCCGGCCGCCCCCGGTGGTGGCGGGTCGCCTAGACGGTCCGTCTTCTCCATAGAAACGCCACAACTAGCATTGCCGGGGTCCCATTGCTCCCCTTGCCGATTTTCTGATTGTCGTTTGTTGTCGTTGTCGTCGCCGTGATGATGCGAGACTCTTTGAATGATCGGATGGCCGCCAAGACTTGCGTGCCAGCAAAAGAGGAGGGACGAAGAGAACGAAGAGAACGAAGAAAAGAGAGAGCGCGTGTGTGCGGAGTGTCTCAGCAGAAAGTCACCTCTCGGGCGATGCCATGGTGTGTTACTTTCGCGAGTCGCCTAAGTAGGTAGGTCGCCAATCCCGGTCCAGGCACCATGCCAGTTGCAATCTCGCAAAGCCCGCTCTGACCGGGGTTGGTTTGCCCTATCAGGCATCGCCTCCAGGACTATCTGCTGTAACCCTGCCAATAGCTCCTCTTACTTGCGTCAATTCAGCGAGCGGGAAAAATCGCTGAAATGGTCTTTTAGGAACTTTTGAGGTTTCCAGTCAGCGAAAAGCCAGGCAGGCTTACTGCGAGTCTTGTCAAAAGACGAGTCTGTCTCAGGCCTTGCTCTGTGCAGGAATGAATATCAAGCAACGAGTGATGCATCGAGCGAGCGCTTGAACAATGACAAGTCGCTGCGTTTGGCAGCGGCCCCATCTGCCAAGCTACTACATAGCTCGGTGCCTGGGTGCAGGTGGACAGAAATGCGGCTCTGGACCCGGAGCACATGGCTAAGAGCGGGATGGATAGCAGCTCGCTTCCTGGGCTGAGTCAAGCCAGTGCGGTCCAAACTTGAGAGGCCCAAGAGGCCGCAGGGCTGTCCTCAATTGCGGACCATGCAGTCCTATAATAAACGGCATTGATCGTGGCTATGCCATTGATGGCTGCAAAACTAGACAGACGATACTCCGCCAAGGGCTCGTACATGGGGAATCTCGTCCAAAAAAAAAAAAAAAGATAAAACTCGAGCACGATCTCGTACAAGCAAGAAACGTCGTATCGTGAACCCAGGACTTCGATGGCACCATGCCCCATTGTTTGTTTCTCGTCCAGATCGCCGGGCCAGTCACGAGCAACGCAACCCGCAGTGGCTACTAGTGAGTGACCAAGGGATGAGGATCTACTACCTGTAGGGGGGTGTGTAGGAACCGAGATTTGACAGGACCCTGAGCTCAGACTTTTGCCAAATTGCTCAGGTGGAAGTATCTCTGGGATTTGACAAGAATCAGACATAGGCAGACTCGCTACTGGTTCTCTTGCGGAACGAATAACCATACAGAAAAACCAGTGGCCAGTCACCAGTAGCGCTAACAGCTGTAGCAAACAGCAATGGCGACTGAAGAGCGAGCAAACAAATACAATTGCCAGCGAGGGACGCCATCCGTCTGAGCCAATTCCCGCCCTTTGTCGAAAAGGTGCTGAGATCGCGTGTTGTTTTGCCGCGAAGGTGACGAAATGTCCAAGTGTGCTTCCTATTGATGCTTTGTCAGTAGACCGGCATCGACGGGAATGGAAACCCGCTCCGAACACCCCATGGGGGGGGAATGATCGACTCCGGCATCCATGCCAACCACCTGGAGTGGCTCCATACATCGTCGCATCTGAAGTTATACTGGGTATCATTATTACAGTAAGGCTCAGATGCAAGCAGCTGGTGTATACGTGAACGGGTAGTAGTAGTAGTAGGTATTGTATGCATTACATGCTGTACGGTAGCTGTTGTGCAACATGCTCTCAAGCTGACCAAACACTCAGTTGTGGACCATGTCGCTCGTGAGTTGCTTCAATCCTCCTCGCTTACCCCGTGTAAACTCGCACGGGGGAAAGGTTGCTTCTCCGCGGCGGAGGCTTTCTCCTCTATGCAATGGAATTGCGATGGTCGCGTCATTGGATGTCGCAGCCGTTGACAACGCTGCGGTGCGACGAAGTCCTTCCGTACGATGACTGCATGTGACCTGAATCGGGGCTGGTGTAATAGAATATAATCACATAAATTTGGTATTGGCAAGTATCGACTGGCGGCTCTCACGCTTCGAACGGCTGGAAATGCTACCTTTTCGTAAGCTGCTGCGTGGCGCGAGCCGGAAATCGGGCAGAAAAGTATCGTACAGTATATAGCATTAAATCGTCATGAGCAGCCGAGTTCTTCTCGGGGGTATCTTCAATTTGGCACCAATAAATCAAATAAGCATCGCCGTCTTCCCCTCGTTCATTTCGTCCTTTGGCGTTTCTTCTTCCGGTGGCTGTCGTCCTTGCCTGCGCGCCCGTCGGACGAGTTCGTATCCACGTCGCCGACGCCCTCGTCCTCGTCCTCGGCGCAGGCGTCGCACTCCTGGTCGAATTGGTGCTCGTCCGTGTACGCCCCCCCTTTGACAGTACCCAAACACGCCCGCGTTCTTGGCCTCAAGACACGGCAGCTCCTGCGTCAGGTCGGTCCAGGTGAAGTAGCGACCGCATTTGATACAAGAGCCGGTAAAGATCACCATGCGACACATTGCTGCTCTTGTGCCTGGTCCAGCCAGTTGGGGTGATTTGGTGTGCGCTATATGTATCTGTTTCTCCCTTGCGGAAAACAGCGCCCGTAGGTCAGGCGCAATAGAGGTTGTGTTGTAATTTTGTGGTGGCTATGATGAAGTGAGGCTTCGCAATTCCGGCAACAACGGAGGGATGAATTCCGATTCTGGCCTGCGTAACCTCGGGCGGAAAAGCAGGAAATCTCTTTTTCACCCAGGATTTCCCACCCCGCTCGACGAGAAAGCCGCTACGGGCGTAGGAAGGAAATGCGAAGCGAAGAAAGTTGTTGAGCTGGCGCCGGGTGAAGCGGACAACAACAGTGGTTTCTTATTCTGGCAGAGAAATTGGGTCCTAGAATGCCGCATTGCTGAGGAGCCTGCCGTTCTACCAAGGTTTCCTTTTGGCCCGCCCTTTTTCGGGAGGCCGGCTCGCGTTATCCGTTCTGTTACACCGTGGAGAGATAGACCACAGAGAGGGAAAGAGGGAATGCGAGAAGGCCGATTTGGGCCGAGTTCTGTATCTCTCGGGTTGACTGGGTCTGGTCTGGGGCGTGTGGTCGATAGCAACAACCGGCGACCGATGAGTGCGAAAGCAGCGACCCTTAAAGCCGAAGAGGACGGGCGACGGCGAGTTAAAGGTGGCTTTGCCCAAGCCTCGGACCGACTTGACCTGCTGCTGCCTCTTTTAAGTCGAGCTGCAGGTTGCTGCCTCGCAGGAGAGGGAATAAAAAAAGAGGCATGCAGATTGTGCTGTCATGTCACAAAGGGAATTAATAAATGACAAGATGGACGAACTCTGTTGATAGGCGATGAGCGGCAGCCCACCCACTTAAGACATGCATCGGGACCACCTCCGCTAGTCTGGAGGGGGATCTGAGGGTTAGAGGGTTAGAGGGTTTTTAGTTGTAGGCGAGCAGCAGGACAAGGACTCAATCAAGGAGGGGCTGAGGAGGGAACCTTAATGCAGGTTCGATTATTGATGTGAAGACGGAGTAAGAAAGAAGTAAGCAAGCAAATAAGTACTGGCAGGGTACGCCCACCGAACTGCAGAAACAGCCCGGTTTTGGTGGGGGGCGGTTGTACTTGTCATCATCATCATCATCTTCTTCTTCTTCTTCTTCTCCTTCTTCTTTTTCTTCCCCCCTCCTCCCTCCATCTTGTCTGCCTGCCTACGTACACACTTGCCTACCTACCCTTCTACTCCGATTTTCTGACTGACCGACTGACTGGCGGGACATGATGATGGCTGTTCCGCGTCTTCAGTCTGCTGACTGACTTCCGACTTCCGACTTCCGAGGAGGATCCCTAGGCTGCTACTTGGCCGTAGTGATTGCTCTATTGATTGATGGACTGGGCCTTGGAGGCGACCCGCGGCAACTCCCGAATGTATAGTACTTTTCTCTACATATCAACACGAATTTGGATATCCACCTACCTAGTACCTAACCTAGTAGTGGTGGTGGTCACCCGGCCTCAATATGGACCGTTTTCCAGATTAGGGAATGGGGTTAGTAAAAGCAAGGAAACGGCAATGCGCATGTTAGACGGGTCGGCCGTTTGGCAAGTTTCATGTTAACCTTTGGATTATAGAAATACGTGAACTCTGCTGATGTCTATGCAAACATGCGAAGAAAACAGAACTTTGCTACAGTGCTGTGCCGTACATACGGCAACGGCAGACTCGTCCAGGCCCCCCTCGCCTACCAGCTTACAGCCTACAACCCCACAGGGCTTGTCTCGTCCTCTCCTGCCACCACAGGCCGTTGGGGGGGTTGGGGGCAGGACAACGGTTGTCAGTGGAGATTAAATGAAGCTCGTCTGCCTGCCGCGTGCGACTCACCTCACTCGGGCAATGCCACTCTACATGGATTTACCTGTCAAGTAATCAAATGGTGCTGGAAGCCGAAGTCGAAGCAAGAGCAAGAGCAAGGTCAAGGTCAAGGTCAAGGTCGATCGCGCATCAGTGCATATATCCCACGTCAACATGCGAACGCCCAGATTAAATGTGATGAGGCCGCGGACCGTCATCTCAAGTCCTCAATCTCAACGACCTTCTTGCCTGTCTGGCTGGCTGACAGTGAACAGTGGCTGACGCTCATCCCCGACGACAACTTTAGCCGGCCATCATCATCAACCAGCCGATTGGCTTGCGTCTTCCCCATCTTTCGCCCTCTGGCCAATTCCTTGCTGCGATTGGCAGTCATCGGTGTTCGGTCGGGATATGCCTGTGTGCAGGATGTGTTTTGTGCGAGGTACATTGTATGTAAGGAAGGAAAAGCAGATTGCCTACTCCTTCGTGGACTCCTCAATGCGAAAGCTGCATTCCGGCACGGGGAGAGGGCCTGTTAGAAGGCCTACCCTCCCACCGATGTAATGCCACATATAATCTCCAATCTGGAGATTTTGCCTCCTTTGCTGCCTTTGCCAGCGTTCATTTGCCTTCTTCCCTTGCATCCTCTGATTCGTCTCTGCTTCCTTTTCTTCTTATTGATTCTTCTTCTGCTTCTCCGTAAGCCGGCCTTTCCAACCCCGCAATTAGCCGAACGGGGGAGAGAGACAGGGGAGAGAGAGGGGGAGCCATCGCAAGCCAGTTCACATGCTTCTTTTTATGTGTCATGCCACTAGGTAGTGACAGGTGTACTGCTTTGACTTGACAATCAACTTGGCATGCAAGTGCAGTGAAACATGTGTGCGCTGTGCAGAAGTGCCTTTGACAGCATACCTAGACTCCGGGCTAACCATATCTGATCACCAACAGCCAGGCTCTTCGATCTACTAATGCCAGTCCCAAGTTACCCAAGCAATGAGACAGACGTTGGGCTAGGTTGGTGGGACAGACAGATGGCTTGGGAAGACAGCAGACAAATATTATGATTGTGAATAATGTATTCCGGATGTTTTCCCCGCCGCCTCTCTCTATCATCTCCCCTTGGCCGTGATATCTCAGCTCAAGCATTAGCGTTTTTTTTCGTACCTATCCATGGACCTTCTATAAAGGGTTTTCTAACCAACAACGCGCCCAGTATTACAGTATGTAGTGTATAGTGATATAACTTGTTTGGCGTATATATCCAATGTGAACTTATTAATAGAGCTTTCAAAGAGACAAAACCCTCTCCCGCCGTCACGTCGCTATGCAAGTATGTATGTACCAGATACGAGAGAGAGCGCGATATGCATCCCATGTTATACGAATACGCAAAGCATATCCATCATCAAACAACGCCAAGACAATGCCGCGCTAATACAAAGGAAACGGAAGCTGTGCATTCAAAATGGGCCCAAGGGTGAATTGTCGCCCATGATCGCTCAGCCAAAAGGATTCGTGTTCAAGAGAGCTGGGTTCGATGTGGTGATCAAGGCACGATGCTCTGTCGCCAGCGATCCACCATGTCGTGTTGCTGTCCAGGCTGCTGCATGCCCATTGGCATCACGTTCAGCTGCAATGGCATCTGCTGCACGTCATAGGCGGCCGTTGGTGCACCGTAACCGGCCATGTTATAGCTGTTGCCCATCATGCCGGGTGCTTGTTGTGGGGCCGCAAAGCTGGGTACACGGCTGTGCCGCTTCAGGCCCGTGCCTCCCGTGCCGTCGTTGAATTGCCCGGCACCAAAGGCACCAGAGCGAGGCAGATTAGACGAGCTCAGGTTTTGAGGCATTTGCGAGCGGAGGGCAGCCAGTTTCGAATCCTGGTCCCGCCGGAAGCGAGAGGCCTCCTCCTGCCTGGCGCGTTCCGCTTCCATTCTCGGGTCACTCAGGACTCTGCGAGAGGAATGGCTGTTGCCTAGAACATCGGCGAGAGAGTGACGCTTATCCAGCTTGGGTATAATACCAGGAGGGGGCATATTTGGGTTCAGCGGGGCACCGGCGCCCATTTCACGCTCGCGGGCTTCGCGCTCAGCTTGCAGCCTCCGGCGGCGCTGTCCCAGAGTCTCTTCTTCTTCCACTGACGCCGTAGCTTTCTGCTTGCCCTTATCTCGGGGGTCGGCATTCTCTTCATCCCTGAACGTGTCTCCGAGTTGACTGAAGAGTTCCGTGGTAAATGCCATGCTGACAGGTCTGGCACGAGGGAGAAGGTCGTCGCCTTCTTCTTTGGCACGCAGTCGGCGCATACGATCACCCAGGCTCTCGCCCTCAATCTCGTCGTCCGCAGGTGCTGACAGATCCAGCCGCGAGTTGGAAGGAGAAGGACCATACCCGCCACCCATACCGAGAGCACCACCAAGCGACGTCATGGTCTTGCGCTGGGTCGTGGGACCTAGGTTCCGGCCTTGAAGTCGGGCTTGGCGGCGGCTCAAGGGCTCGTTCTCCTCCTGCTCTCTGCGTTCCATCAGTCCCAGGGGTCGATTCATTTCAGCGATCACAGCTTGAGCATCGTGAACTCCATTTTTCTTCGCCATCACAAGACCAAGTGGAAGATCCTCATCATCTTCATCGGCATCATCGCCGGGGGTCTCCCATGCCAGGTTGACCTTCTTGCCCTTGCGGTTCCGTCGTTCTGTCTCCGCGACAGTATCTAACTCGAGGAGTGTAGACTGCATTCCGTTGGGGTACGCCGATGCAATGGGTCGCGTTCGCATCTTATTTTGGTGCTTCCGCATCTGGAGCTCGGCAAGAAGGGTAGTCGGTGGCCCATTGTAAAGAAGCTCCTCGTTGATGTCTTCTTCTTCGTCTTCCTCGTCGTCTTCGTCATCCTCTTCCGCGACACGTTCACCATCGGCAGAGCCCGAGAGTTTGGATCGTTCATTATCTGACTCGTGGTCCAGATCGTCGTCTGCAGCAGCGTTCTTCTTGGTATCCTTGTTGGATGTTTGGCTGATGCTCAGCTTACTGGGCGTGCGAAGATGGAAAAATGAGCTTCGCTTCTTCACATCCTTCACCTCCTTCACTTCTTTCACATCTTTGGCATTCAGAACAGTGGCAGAACTGGTGCGCTTCATGTGAGATTTGCGTTTCTTCTCAGTCCCATAGACTTCGTGGCCCAAAGGACCAGCGAAAGCATGGTCTGTGAATGCATATACCGGTGCTTTGGCCGAGGCATTCAAGATGTCATCTAATGTGGCTGACGCAGAACCGCCTTTCAGTTCCAGTGCGGGAGACTCGGATGGCAAGTCGAAGAATGCACTGGCGCGCAGCTGCGGTGGCAGAGCTTCGAAATTCGACACTCGTGTGTTGCGTTTATCGGATGGGTCCATGACGGACATGCCCATCATAGACAGACGCGACTTTCGCGCTTCTTCGTTGCCTCCTTGGGGATTAGAACGCGGTTGCGCCTTCGACTCGCCGGGGAATCCGAGCGTCAAATCCAGATTGCTCTTGGCCAGAGGTGGTGATAACGGATTGTGATCGGAATGCACGGATGGAGTAGCAAGATTCGAGGTGGATCCGGAACCCAATGGATCGAGAAGCGGCTCGGGAACAACTTCCGGAAGCCAGTTAGCAGACTGGCGTGTAGCCTCTGGCATACTGCTCAGCACTTGAGACCTCCGTTTGTTCCGCTCGCTGGCCTTGGGTTTTTT
The DNA here is from genome assembly GCF_038362705.1 of Apiospora aurea. Taxonomy (NCBI): domain Eukaryota; kingdom Fungi; phylum Ascomycota; class Sordariomycetes; order Amphisphaeriales; family Apiosporaceae; genus Apiospora; species Apiospora aurea. Next base: position 2,401,461 of record NW_027117393.1, on the reverse strand, counting down.
CGACAACTTCTGCGGAAGATTAAGCATGAGAGGCACACGCGCTGGGTAGTACATCATCTGCGTTCCAGTCTCAGGATCCATGTATGATTTGGGTTGAACAGTAGGGGCTATGGGCCTTGATATCCTTGGCCGTCCAGGGGAGTCTTCGGGTACCACAAGACTCATATCTATGCCGTTCAGAGGTGGCGCGAAATCATCCTCTTCTTCTTCTTCTTCTTGATCGGGTGGGCAATGAGAGCCGTCAAAATCGGCGAAGGCTAGTTCTGCTTGCTCGAAAGTGCCGGTTGAGCCGGATGGACTAGCCGGCCTTGCCTGCTGCGGCGGCGGCTGGCTTCTAAGAGGCTGCTTCTGTGCCTCGGCATAGGCATGATCCCAATAATCGTTGACAGATGACGATCCATAATCATTCGCATTGGGGGTGCGATCCACGTCGTCGAGTGGCGGAACTCCCAGATTGGCTTCCTCCTCTGGAAACTCCTCCAGCTTATCGGCTGCATCCATGGCAGCCGATGTGAGCGTGGTAGGTTCCAGCTCCGCAATACCTGTCAAGGCCGGAGGTTTCGACGTTGACCTCACACTCCGCATCGACGTCTTGCCCGGGCCACTTCGAGCCAATGGGGCGGGTTCGGCGTCCGATGTGACCATCTTCGAAACAGACCCAGAACGAAATCGAGTGGTTGAGTTGGACAATAACGAGTTATTCGGGGACATCACGTAGCCCGCAGGAGAGTAGCCGCCGTGGCGGGCCGCGTTGTTCGTCTCGACAATCGAGCTCGCGTGGGACACCTGCCTGCTGATGGGCACGGTATTGATGGTGTCGAGGATAGGGGCTGCGGCAGAAGAGGCTACGCTGGCGGCCAAGATAGATGATCGTCGACTATCGCTTCGCTTGAGTTCACCGTGGAGATCTCGAATAGCGTCCTCGATGGACGATGTCATAGACAGCTTCTCCGCCTTCGCTTCGAGTTGAGCAATGTTGCTGGCGTAGGAGTTGGCACGAGACCTCGAGCTGGGGGATGGGTGGACTAGCGAGGTGCTCTTGGTCGAAGCGGTGCGTATTAGCAGCTTTGGCTTGACGATGGGGGCAAACTGCTGTGTCGATTGCAGCGGCTGGTAGTTATTATGGTTATGGTGGTGATGCAGGCTCTGCTCGTTTTTGCTTTCGCTCAAGGGAAAGTCTTTGATGGAAAGGGAGCTCCGCACTGGGAGCGAAGGGTCGCGTTCAACGACGGGGCCAGTCGTTGTTGGGGCCTTGGAAGCTCGCGTCGAGCTTGGTTCTGAATTAGAGGCGTTGGCGTGGCTGTCCCTGCGAGCAGATTTACCTTTCGTTGATGTGACTTTGGCATTCGTCGAAGGTAAATCTCGTTTGTCTTTTCCCTCAACACTTGCAACGGACGCTGGGCTTGTTGCGCTATCCAAGTGTGGACTCGAAGAAAGCGACGAAGGGTCCCCTGGCGAAAGGAGATCGTATTCATTACTGGCATGTTTATTGACCGTTGTGGCTTGTGCCGCAGGATTTATTGATTGGATCAAGGCATTGATGCTGCCCGAACGGGTTGTGGCTGTACTCGGGGACCCTCCGACGGCCAAATTTTCCGAGCTCGTGTCGCAGCACGCTCTGCTGTCGCTGTCACCACCGTTCGTGTTGCCTGCTGCAAGATTTTCGCTGTCCATGGAGACCGGGGTAAAAGTCGAGGCGGGCGGCTGTAGGCATGGCATAGGCGAGCAAGAGAGTGCGGGCGAATTGGACATTGGTGGTGAAGGTTCCTCGTTTAGCGCATCGGTGTCGTCCTGCATGGGCTCGCGATAGGGTGGGAGAGTTGTCATAATGGCCCTTTGCGCGCGAGGGAATGACGGAAAGGACAGTGGTGGTTTTTTTCTTTTTCTTTCCTTCGCTCTCTCGAGTCAGAGCGGGATTCCAGATCTCCTTACTCTAGTTTTTTTTTTTTTTATGTCTTAAAACTTCCCTATCCTGGATGCGCTGGGCGGTTTATTGTTATTTATTGATTCGCTGCAGTCGGGATAACCCGTCCAGGCCAGCAGGCTTGGACCTTCACGCTCCAGTCTACAACCTTGGTCGGCGATACATCGACAAGGTGGGTCGGCGGAATTGGGACAGATGCTGGGTTCTGCTGGCCAACCTAATGTCAAGGCTTGCGAGTTCCGCTAACCTAGGGTTTTGGATAATATGGGCTGGCCGGGTCGTCGTGGATGAATAAGTAATGTTAAGTAAGGTATTCAAAGAGGCGTATAATAGTAATAAGGTATTCCAAGGCGTTGGAGGCTTTTTTTAGGTGCACGTGTGTGTAGGCACTAACCGACTTGTCCTGATTTAACCATACGGGACGTCCTTCTCTTTCATGCGCGAAAGCCAAATATAAAGATAGAAAAGAAGCAGGTGGATGGAGGATTCCGAGGGAGGGAAAAATGGAGGTATGGACAGTGGAGGTGAGCACTGTACGTGATGTAAAGTAAGTAGGTATTGAGGGAATGGTATCGACGTAGACTTGTAGAATGGGGCTGGACCTCAGGCAGTACGCATCTGCATATGTATGTGTGTGCAGATAGCATGTACCGGGCTTAATGTTCCTTCTCATCAAACACAAATGCCAGGAGGTAGAGAAAAAGGTGGAAAGATTCTGATGCATGGAACGGGAGCGGCCTTTCGCACAGTCGTCCCCAGAAAAAGGACGATGGATTGATTGATTACCGGCTGTCGGTACCTACTGTACTGCTGCGTACTGTTCGTTCGTCTGTTACCCACTGGCGAAATGTTGGAAAACATTGAACAGGGAACCGCAAGAACCTGGCCGGTAGCACAGCAGCTAGTGGTAGCTTTGTAGGCCTTTTGTTACTGAAGGTTGGGACGGTTGGAAGAGTCCAGTTGCAGTCCAGTACATTGCCCAAATGTACAGCGAGCATCATGAGATGCAAAGTCGCCTAAATTTATGTAGGCCCGTCCCTCTCCGACGCCCAGGTACCTCAGCTGCTGGTTATGCGCCGTATCGCAGCATGTCGCACAACATGCCGTGTCTCCGTCTGTCACTTTATTATTCCCTCCCAATCTTCCCACAGAGATTTCATCATCTAACCGGGATTTGGGATCTATCCCGGTTGCGCATCTGGCTAGCAGTCGGTTACGTACCCCAATTATGGGGGGCTGTCCCAGGGGAAAAAGAAACGTCCCCTCGTGAAGACAGGGGCCAGACAGGGGCCAGCCTGGCCTGGGGGCCCGACGGGGGTCGAAACAACATGTGGGTTTTCGATTTCGGTGATGGGTGGCTCTACAGGGACGAGGGCATCTCAGGTCGGTTGGTCGGTGCCGTGAACAGACACAAAAGAAACGACAGATTACCCATTGGGCAAGTACACTCACACATACATGTAGGGATGGAGGAGCATTGGACCTGTTACTCACACACGAACAACGTGTACTGTATGGCGCATCGTTGGTTCGAATAATGGACGGGTTTTTCTTGGTCGGACGGCACGTTTTATCTGGGGTCATAGGCCGGCCGTCTGGACCGCCTCGCCGACAGGAAAGCCAACTGCCTCATTAGCTAGAGTCGCATCCAGACTGCCCAGAGGTGAGGACGCCGTTGGAGCGTTAGGCTCTTAGCCTGTAGAAAACCGATGTGGCCGTCGGTACCGCCACTGCTCTACTCCAAAGGTCCCGTCGCTAACGAAGGGTAGAGTGGTCCCAATCCGGCTGTCTGCCGTTCGATCCCATGCTTGATTGTGTCCTTAACCTAGCACTCAACTCTTGTAGCCTTTAGGGGTTGGGAGAACGACACAGCATTGGCAGCGTAGCAGAACCTGCTAACAGACAGCGTCGAATTGCTAGTTTGCACTCTGGACCTGTTCGGATCGCATCCCAGCCCAATGGGCCAGCGCAGCCGGCAGGTCCCCTGTTCATTCGTCTGTTCAGAGACGCGCCCCCTCCCCCCTCTCCCCCTTGAAAGTCTGTCTTCATCAGGAATCTTTGACCGCCTTACCTCCACGCGCGCAAACACATCCTGTGGCATTCACTACGCCCGATGGACTCGCCAACAATTCCAAGGGGTTTCATCACGAAGGATCCCTCACATCTGCCCACGATCATCGGTCCTTTGACTCCAGCTGCAGACCTTGACATTACCTAATGCTACGACCTCCCGTGCTGCGGGCTGCCTGAGCGATGCAGAGAGATATTACACATACTCCATACGTGCGTGTGGTCCCCTTGCCGGCACAGGATCGACGTCATTGCGTCCCCATCGAGCCTATGTCCCTGTCGGCCTATGGAGGCCTAGAGGTGCATGTATGTATGTATGAACTAGCTGCTAGCCTACTGCAGTCTGTGCACTAAGAGCGATCGCTCAATTTCGATTTCCATTCTCTCTCCAGGCCAGGTAGACCAATGCAGGGAGACGGTATTGCGGCAATATAGTCGTGAGAGGATCGCAGGCCCCATCATGCAAACAGCGCTTCGGTCTTTCTCACTGCCAACCTCGAGGCCTGATACCCATGCCATCGAGATGCTCTCATGCTGCATTTGGTATCCGTCCGCCATGGTCTCATCCAAGACGGGGTCCTTCATTCCCAATACTTGTGTGCTGCATATTGCAGTTGCAGTGTCGCACAGGCTCGTGAGCCGGACGCCAACGCTGCAGTTTGATATGCAAAAGCCACAGGGCAGCAGCGCCTATCTTCAGCGGTGGCGGCTGTAGGAGCCCACATTCCTGCCCGCCACCCCTGCCAGTCTGTCCATCACAACACAGTACATAGCTATATGCTCCCATCGGCGCATACGATAAGCCCGGGGGCGTTTGTCAAATTCACCAAAGGTAGGTCCCTCCGGCATGTCTGGGTTGCCCAATTGGGATTCGTCCTGCCGGCCTGCATATGGTTCATTTCAAGATCATGTGCCAGGTGATAACGAATGGCAAGGCAAGCTAGCCTTCACTCTCGTCGCAACGACGTGGTTGTGCCCGTTAGCGCAGGACTTTGGAGAGGTCAGGTTGGATTGATGAGGTGAGATAGCATAGATGGTATCTCCTTCTGTGCTCACAATGTCAGCGGCTTACTAGATCGTCAAATCGTGTAGCCAGAAGAACCAGCGCGCGCAACATCTTACCCCCTAGCCAGCCGGTGTATGTGCATGCGGACTCAATGTAACGACGGGAAAGGAAGAATCTCCACCTGACAGGCAGTTTGGGGGTTGCATTGGTCGGTCACCCATACCCCCCATCACCCATCTAGCACAACACACCACAACGAGCGATACACGTCGTGAGCCTACATACATCACTGACGGCCTATTGTAATCGGGCTCTCTGGAGGGGAAAAAAGCCTCTGTTTTATGGGAAATGGTGAGCTTCTTCGTTTGTAAAGAGAGGAAGACCCTGGACAGGTTCCCGCATGTCCACCGCCCCCAACGGAATGAGCAAACCACCAGGGCTATTTCTCTAATCAACCCATAGCATCGCATAGAGATTGGTCTGCATGCATGTAGGCTGGCGTGTGTACCGCATGTAGTCAGTCACCTTTATTGTCATCTAAGACCAGGGTTCGTAGTCGACGTACCCTGGCGTCTCATCTCGGCTAGATCGGCGACTGAGAGAAGGAAAGAAAATCGTCTCCTAGAGGCGCTTCGGTCTATCAGAAGGATGTCAGATGGCGGGACGTTATCGCATTAGCCTGGTGTGATCCAAGATTACGGGTTGCGACGAGGACGGTGACAAGACTCGCTGCATTACTACGACTAGATAAGGTTAGATGTTGTCCGTGAGGCGCATGTCCGTCGAGCGACAAGGTGCCTAGTCTACCTAACTTGGAAGATTCACTTTTCTGAGTCCCGAGTTGGGAAACATTACTTCACATGGATCGCGTCGCGCCAGCGGTCTTCCCTGCGGTAGGGTTCCTACCGTTGCTCAACCGGTGTCTCTCGGTCAGCTGCGCTGGCCGTCAGCAGGAGCTGACTGATCGCCAGCCCTGAAAGACAACGACAGAACTGTGTCCACGCGGGTTCTGATCCAAGGCTGATCGCCGTGATCCTTCGTCGCACCCCAACAAAAGTCATGCACTAACTCTATCGCGAAAGGCGCAGCTGGCAGTCGGAAGTTCCTGCTGCTGAGGGCGAGCAGCTAACGGCTCTTACTTGGGGATATTTACGCCCCTCTAGCGCGATAAGCTGCAGTTCACTGCCGTTTCCTATCGCGATGCTTTATGCAGCAGGCTCGACGAGGAAGATAGCTGGATGCAGTGTCATTGGACCATCCGCCACCCGCTCTGAACTTTCCAGCAAGTCGGTGTCGCAAACGAAGATCTCGGCCACCTCATACTTGTCTAAGATCCGAACCTGTCGTACAGGCTTGACAAACCCCCTTTATGTCGATCCACGTTGGTGCTGCTGATCCATTTTTTCACTGGTGGTTTCGGATTCGATGTTGAACTACCACCAAGACAGCCTCTGTCCTCCCATGTGTCTGCTTCTCAATGTCCAACGCTACCTAGGAAACGTGACACATACCAAATACACTCGGCATCCTAGCTGCTAGTTGTCAGCCCGAAGGAACCTTTCCCAAGACGGAGTGCGATCCTGGAAGAATATGTTTGGGGGTGGGATCCATGAACAGTGTCTTACTTCCACCCCCCTTTCCGCAGATGAAACTTCATGTAAGACATTCGGCTCGTGCCTTCCGGACCAACGTGGCACTATTACCTGGAAAAGCAAAGGAAACATAGGGCCAAAGCCTATATATATCTTGAATACGTATAATGCCTGAGTCATTCTGTCTACCACGATATCCTTGCAAATCGGCTTGCACTTCGCCCCAGACTTTGGCAATTATCTTGAATCGTGATCGTTACACCAAACTGATGATTTACCTCTCATACTTGAAGCTTGAAGTAGTTGCATAGCTGTTCAATGGAACGCATTGCGTTGAGCGCCCAGTGGGATACATAGTTCACAATACGCTGCACTCAGGCTCGCCCCGATGCCGAAGGTAGATGAAAAGTGTGCCACTAGACATACATGTAGAGAGATATGAATAGCAAAGATCCGACTCTGGGCTCTTCCAAGACGTAAATATTAAAGAGAAGTAGTATGTGCATATGAGCCTATTACACTGTCCACCTTCATCAAAAGCTCAATACAACTTTACTTCATCGTCTCCCCCATAAAGGACACAGTGGTCTGATACTGAGTTCCTGCTTCTCTTTTCTTGTAATTTAAACTCATCAAGAATTGATACATTTGAGAGTACACACAAAAGTCCAGATTCCAATTTCCTAGCCACAGAGAGAAAACCTAACCCATCACTACTCCACCCCGTTGTTAGGCGACAGTTATCCTTGTGGCCACGGGGAAGTGCATGATTGTGGCTATAGTGGTGACTGTGAGTGAACCATTCTTTACAGCGAACATATTGAACCTTCATCGTATGGCCCGGAAACGTCCAGCTAGTTAGTAACCTCGTCTTCGTCAGTGCTGAGCAATGGTTCGTTGACCTAAACGTGAGATGTGTATAAGCTCCGTTATGATCTTATATGAATAGTATTGTTCTTATTTACTTGGGTTAATTTCATCATGCTTAGACAGGTAGTGGTACTTGCTTTAGAAGCTAGAGGGTCAATCTGTTCTTGCCATGATACTTGAACTACAGCTATTTAATAGCTCACATGTTTGGGTGCAAAGTGTTTACTCAAGTATTTATATCCCTTGAGCACACCTGATTAAAATGTATCGCACATGCGTCTCCTAGACCGTAACGACATGCCCACCGTCCTACAGAAATAAAGCACAGGTCTAAATGAGACATTAGCTATGCCAAAACGTCCCTGGTGACTATTAAACGCACTTGACTGGGTTATTACTACTCCAGTAATCCTTGAATCGTTAATCTAGAGACGGAACAACCAGCGAAGCTCAAGACCACTGGGTGACTGCATTCAGGGTTATCACTGCCTTCGCCGGCCAAGCAGGGTTATATGATACAGAACCATGCAATCTGGTATGTATCAGGCTATTTGTTCGTGAATTCAGCCCACGACATGAGTTTTAACTATATCTCCCACGGGGAAACTTATTTGTCCACTCAATCAAGTCTAAGACCCTGGAGGGTGCGAGGTTTTCCCTAGACCCTAGTATAGACGTATTGCTAAACAAAAACAACGATAGCGTTGCATTTGAGAATCTAGAACAGCGTAAATATGATTCGTATGGCGCTTTATACTCGGGTCTCGGCGTGCACGCTGCTGCTGGTCCGTCGTCGAATGATAAGGTGACAATCATTAACCAAAGTCATCGAACGAGCTGAAATCCATAATCTTCGTGATCAGCCTTTAAATTTTGAGAGGCTGGAAGAAAATGAGACTGATATTGTGCAAGAGACTTGAGACAGAACGTGGAAGCAGGCAGACATGGCATTACGAAAAAGGGGTACCATGCCCGGACTGGCCTTCTCGCATGGATTTACGAACTGAAGCACCATGAAGGTCTAGACTCGGGATTCGTAGCGATATCGTTTTTTATGATACCCAAACTAGTACAAAAACCGTTCTCGAGGACGGAATGTGCTTATTGATGTTGACTCATGTACGCCAACAAATGATCTGCCAGGATTTACAAAACATCACTCTTCAGCTATCACAAAGTCTTTCGATTCTTTAGACGTATTGAAGTATTGATGTTCACCGTAATTTGCTCTACTGTATGTACCTTACTTACCACACAATTAAAGTCCTCCTTGCCCCTTTTCAACTTACCTAGACCAGGGAAATTTGACGTCGGTAAACTCGACGGATACTCATCCGGAGAAGCACCAGCGCGAGAGCAGTCAATTTCATAATGGCAAGACCGACAATGAAACCGACAATAAGACCACTGAACATGTCGGTCCAAGGACTCTGCCCCTGTGACGCAACGGCGGGCACGTGCCTGACCGAAGGCTCGGTCATATCGACTTGTTGGCGGATGTAGCGGTTCGACATGATGGCTGCTCTCGAAACAAACGGCTCTCCTTTTATCCTAGTTGAATTCTTGAAAAGGGCAATAGACTGGATCTGATTTACTCGTTAGATCAGAGCCATCTGCTGGGATCATGGGAAGCTACGATGGGAATATGTAGAGTCTAAGTAAGTAACGCTGGTGATCAAACAGGCTGGGCCACGAGACAATGCGCTCTTTCACCTCAGTGCATAGTGTCAAAGGAAGAAGATAAACATTGTTTCTTCTTTATCTCTGGGCGTCTCCTCTTTTGCTTTGTGGTTCCCGGGGCCTTTGTTTGGGTATCAGAGTAGGTAGGTCATGTTTCGAACAAACCCTATGCAATGGAAAATCAATGTCAAATCTGACTCCAAAATATTCGGACATGAACAGTTTTTTTTCTATCTGTATACTTGGTGCATCAGGTGATATGGGCTCATTTTACGACAATTTTGACCGAGTCTGGGCGGGCGGGCCGATTGTCCCATCAGTCTGGCCGTGAATGTTGCCACTTGTGCCCACAGGCAGTGAGACCGTTATCGTGGATAACACTTTCCCCTCATGCGCTTGGCAGCCGACCAAAATATGCAGAAAATGCATGGTGTGGCGAGAAGCTCTCGTGAGATGGTGGTGGTGACCCAAAGCGCTTTTCTGGACCAAAACAAGTGACAAGCAGACCCGGCAGAGCTAGTACAGATTTGCAACCTGCCAGGAATCGCCTGCCATGCTATGAATAGTACCTAGCCTTCTCGCGGGGAAGATCCGGGGAAATGGGGGGGCACTTGACGATGTTGGAGGCTTGGAGCGGGATTGTGTAGGGACTAAATCTGAAACCGATCCGATTGGGTCGACTTGTGGGATACAGTCACGCGAGTCTAGGATTTGGTTGTCACATCTTGGCGGAATTTTTGACTTTCACACATGACGGGGGAGGGATGATGGCGATGGCGGTGTGAGGGTTGCGATGGCGAGGCGGTCAGTCCCGGGATATATTCGATCGATGTGACGGGGCTGCATCATGGCATGCTCGTAGAAGTAGCAAGCTACTGCAGGCGTCAACCACTGAAGCGTTGATTTCGTCTCTTGATCAAGCCGGGGGAGTCCATGGCTTGGTTTTTGCCTTGGACTCCTGAAGAATGTGGGAAGCGCAAGGAATCCGGCGGTCCAAAGCGGCGGCTCCTTGAACTCCTTCAACTCCTTCGCGGGCCTAGACAAAAGGGCACGGTGGGGGGAGGAGGAGGTGGCAGGTGGGGGTTGAGTGAGTGGTGGAAAGTTGGCAGGCGTTGTCGTGTAGTGCCAAAGTGCGTGGCGCTTGGCTGCTTGGCCTGGCGTCTTGAGTAGGGGAACGAGCCCAATCCCTGTCCACCATGTGGCTTGAACGTTGAACATGAAGCCGCGGGCGGGCGAGGGAGCGACAGATACAGTACGAGAGGGAGAGGGCTAACCTAGACTACTATGGACAGTAGACGGCTTGACGGCCTACTAGACGGCCTACAAGATAGGGCCCAGCATAAGGAGACACTAGGAGAGAAGGTACAGCCGATGACGGGGTTCCATTGATTGATTGATTGATGCTCCAATCCTTGAGCCGCCGCTGCCCATCAATTCCATCGCCGGGTCGCCCATTTTCCATACCATTGATATTTTCGCATTGTCTAGCCGCATCTCCATTCCTGCCCAATCAACAGACTAGTGGAGATTGCATTTGGCCGGTGCCATCTTGCTACGCAGATTGGGACTCTCTCGTTTCTCGGGGTCCCCTTTTGGGTTGGGTTAGACTGACTCGCACCACAGCTAAAACTCAGGTACCCGGAGCCCCGGGAAATGCACATCGGCACAGGCACAGGCACAGGCACAGGCACAGGCACAGGCGCAAGCAGAGAACGGTGTGTTCTTTTATGCCCTTGCTTTTTTACTTCTCTTATCTCTTTCAGACGGCAGGACATCATCTCGACGTAGGATTGGCGCATCATAGCACCAGGTCATGGTGTATGGTCTGCCCAGTCCATTCCTAAGTCGGGGCCGTCCGTCGTGTCTAGTTCTTACGAAAAAAACGTCTAGACTCCTTAGAACCACAAAGATCACCATGCAGCACTGCCAAGTAAGCACCTGCAACGATCATGTGGGATCGTGGGATGTGGCTCGTGGGGTTGTCCAGAGCTCCATCCGCGCTATTAGCAATAAATGGACAGGCGGCTCCAGGCGGGAGGCTGAGAGGCAGACACCCTCGGGAAAAACAGGGTGAATACGATGCACCACGAGAAGCACGATCCAAAACCGGTGCACACTTCATGTGTTATCTATGCGTATGTGCATACCGGGCGTCTGTTCGGATTCCAGAACCCAGAAGCGAAGCCGTTGCTACGGTTTGTGTTAAGTTAGAGAGATTTCGATAACGGTCCCAGCCCGCCTCTGCCATAGTTTCACTTCCTTCACGCATCGTCTCGCTCAATGCGACTCGTGTCAGGGGTCAGGACTCGCCCGTGACTCGGTTGGGGCCAGCGACCCGGGAGGCAGGGACATGGAAATTGTACCAGATGATGTCAGACCTTGGGCGAACTATGTAGATGCTAAAGCTGCGATCTCGCTTTCATGTATGTACCCTGGCGAAGAGTCGGAGACAGATAGACAGATGTGGCAGCCGTCCGGGGTAAGACAGGCCTGTTGGAGCAGCACAACTTGGAGAACTTGGACTGCCCGGCCTCTGTCCCTCTACCAATCAAGCTTATCTTTTGGGGGGACGGACGATTGCTGAAGAAGAACCATGTTACGGCTGGTCCAGCGAGCGACTAACCTGCGCGGCGGGTTACAGCACGGGCGGTATCTTAGGTATCTTAGGTAACGAGATAGGCCCGTTGGAGGGTTTTGCGCCAACTAACGCATGTAGCGACGAACTACCTCTGTAGCTAAACTAGGAGCCTACTATTGGCCACCCACGGCGCAGCGAGGGTGCAGTGCGTGGTGCATGCAGCATACTTTCCTCTGTGCTATTGGCTGCTTATCTTGCTCTGATGTGTGCGCCAGTCAAAAGGTCGGATCGTTTTCTGTTGAGAAGCCAACGAATTGTCTGTCATTCCAAGCACGACAAGATTTAGACGAAGAAGCAAAAAAACAGTTCGCGGCGCTGCGAGGGGCGGTTTGCTTTGCGCTCGCATAGGCTAGCCCACTTGAACTCGTCATGCTTCGAATCTCCTTCCGACGAGAATAGAACCCGCAAGCCGGGGGGCTTAAGAAGTAATAACCTGGAAGCCGTCTAAAGCGCAGCCGGGGCCCGTAGTAGTAGGCAGCCCCCCCAGCAAAGGTGGTAATAATGTGGTGGTAGCAGCATCAGCAGCAGCGCAGCAGCAGCAAAGCAAGCAGCAAATCAAGCAGCCATATCTTTCCCTTTTTTTTGGCATCTTGCAGGGGCCCCAGTAATTAACAAGTCAGCCCAATACTACGGCGCCCCTGGCTTGGATTTGCACAAAGCCCATTGGGTCCATAGCAGCCGCGGCTGGGTCCCAGCATCGTGAACAACCCCACTACCCGAAGCAAGACCGCACAGCTACAGCAGGTAAGTAGCGGTGCGTCGTTTCGATTCCCAGCCAAGCACTCGCGTCACGGGGCTAGTACGGGGGGCAGAGAGAGAGGAGTTGCCGATTCTGGGCCATGGCAGAAGCTCTGGACTTTCCTGGTTCCCTAATCCTTCTTTTTGTCTTTCACGATATTCCATAGACGCTGTGTGTTTTTAGACCAAAAGTTGCTTGCTTTGCTTGCTTGAAACCCGCCGCTGCTTGTTGCTTGCTTCGCAGGTTGCACCCTTTCCCGCCGACCTCAGTCCAGTCCTCGTTACCTTCCCGCTCTCGCTTATCCGTACCACAAGCACTACATCATGGCTGCCGGCGATGACGAAACCATGCCCGATGCTCCTGCAGCCAAACCCCGCCGTCGCTTCGCACCACAACTGGTCGAGGAGTCGGTAAAGTCGTCGTCGTCTCCGACCAAGGATTCGTTTCCGACCGACGACAAGGCACAAGATCATTCTTCGTCCCAAGCACCGCAAGCAGAGAAAGAAGCGCTCAGAACCACCAAAGATGCCTCCGTTCAGGTGGACGACATCCCCATGGCCGACGCCCCGCCGGCACAGGCCAGGCGGCGCTTCGCTCCCGTGCCCATCGAGACGACGTTTGATTCATACCGTGTGAACAAGAACCCGCATGGTCCTACGGCAGAACTGACCCCAGACCCGTCGCCTACCTCGTCGTATGCGCCGCATGTGGAATTCGTCGAAACGATAGAACCGCAAGAAAGAAAACCCCAGAGGAGGTTTACCCCTCAATTGATTGAGACATCCAGACGGGAAAGGCGGGCTGGCCAGCAGGGTCCCGCCACCAAACACACCGACAAGACCGACATTACGCCCGGCACAAACCACATCTACGCCCCGAAACTGAAGAAGAACAGGCCTCCTCCCGCCAACGCCCGGCATGAGGACACAACAACTCTGACAGAAGACGAGGAGGAGGGGGAGGCCCACCGGTACCTGACTCCCAGGAGGCAAGGCTCCATGAAGCCCCATCCCAATACAAGGCGGAGCACTCCCAAGACTTCTTTCCACCTGGAGCTGGACACCATTGCGTCATCAGAGTCGGACAACTCATCAGAAGGGAGCAATGACGATACTCGCGACGTTGATAATCTGACCCTCGGAGCACCCGTCCACGAAGTGAAAGTTGATCAGTGGGAGCAGAGGGACACCAACGAGAAGAACCGTAGGGAGTCATTGGATGAGGACGTCTCGGGTTACTTGCTTGCTGTAGCTGCGAGTGAAGCGCACAGACAGCGCGAACTCGAATCCGCCTTATCCGCCTTCCCGAATGGTGTCCCAGCACTCGGTGTAGAGCACTTCTACGTGAGAGACAACTCGGAGGAATTCCACTATTCCGATTCGGAAGAGGAGCCATTGAGGCATGGCACATCTAAACTCATTCGACGAAAGTCGACTGACCTGCCATGGGCCGTGAAGGAGATGAGACAATATGCCGAAAAGCATCCTCATTTCCGATTCGGCAGCGACATGAGCGTAGATACGCTTTCGGACGATATGGATCTTCCGCCTGAAGACCCTCTGTGGACGACCGGTGGCCCGACGCCAGAATCGCTCGACCAGCACCCCCCAAATTCAGACAGCCCCGCGACCTCTCATGTCGTCGGCAAACCGCTGCCCCCTGCTGCAGGGCCTTCTGCACAGCCCGAGGTACCAGGCTTCCGCAAGGGGCCTTTTGGGAACCCCTTTGCTGCGTTTGGCAACGATGATAACGAGAAGGATGACAGCCATTTTCGGGAGATGCGGAATGCTGCTGCACCGCCCATGCTAGGGTCTCATCTCAAGTTCCGCATGTGCCCAAGTCCCAAGGCCACGCGGCTGGAGCCTGATCACCCTTGGCCGATGCAAGGGGATTCCCGCCCCGAAGAAAAGATTCGAGACACCTCGGGGGAGACCGGTCTGTGGCGTGGCTATTGCGTGGCCCAAGTCAACGAAGTAACCAGCGCCCTTCAACAAGGTCCGGATCTTCTCGCTACCCCTAGCGAGCCGGCAACACTACATGATCCGTTCGCGGCCGCTTTCACCGAATCGTTGTCACTGGGCGGTAACAACCCCCCCGCCTCGCCGACCAAGAGGTCGTCGAAGCACGGTGGCTTGCACATGGTCGCGGGGCTCGACGAGCGCATGCAAAGGAGATGGCCCGCAAGGAGCGGGAAGACCGGATAGCGGCCGAGTTCGACGATGCGTTCGTGACGCAGGTGTACAACTACCTTAGCTTGGGGTACCCTGCGGCAGCGCGGGCGTATGACGAGGAGCTTGGCAAGATTACCGGCATCGATATCAGCGAGCTGCGTCGCGACGACGGCAAGAAGATCGAGAAGGGCTTCATGCTCGAGATGCAGCTCAATGTCAAGAGCGGCTTCGGCTCCCAGTCCAGCGCTGATACGAGCGGGGACGAGGAGATGGTCTCGCCCGAGGAAGACGAGCGGAGGTGCGCAGACATGCCGCCCCGCTGGACTGCCCTCCGGTTGTACATCCGCGAGTGGGCGCGGCAACACCCGGATCTGGAAAACAATGGCGGCACCCTCGCCTGGGGGGTGCGTGCCCGTCGGGGAAGCTGGGCCGTATAGATCGGACCTGGAAGAATCATGAGAGGTGGTGCATCCCTCATAGAAGGTGGCATAACCTGAACCTTGCAGATGAGCGTAGCAAGAGGGTTTGTGGGTGGTTTTTGGCTTACAGGCTATCAAGAAGGAGGCAGCGACCGGCGGTCACATCATATACAGTTAGCGACTTTTATTGTTTTCCTTATTGGCTTACGGCATCTGGCGGTGGTAGAGAGGCAAATCATGAGGGAACCGTCGGTTGTGATGACGGACCTCGTTTCTGTTGTTATCGGGGAAAAAAAAGCAAAGTCTTTTGCACGGCGTTACCAGTGTGTTCTAGCTTGGTGGTATATCGTCGTTGTTAGCTGCTAGGGCGTGGGTTGAGTTGAGAGCAGATTGTGTGTGTATGGATGGCACATGGGGACAAGGGGCTATATGCGCACCCTCCCCCTTTACTTGATCTGAACGGGCGTTCTGGGATTTTCTGTCGGATGTATCCTCGAGTTGGGTCGGGTTCGACGGGACTGGCTACTTCTACCGGGTTGCTTTTATATTTATGTAACACAATGGCTGTTACTTGGCATCATCATATCATACACTGCATTACGCAAACCCAGCTTAATATTGAATTTGAGCAAATCAACTAAACGTCTGCTTCTCTGCTGCCGCCTATATACCTACCTACTCACTCCACCCGGCCCAACCAGTCACCTTTTCCATTCATTTGTGGTACTTACGGGGCCATATGTTCATGGCCGTCTTCAGCCCATCGTCGACCGGGAGGCCCGCATGCAGCGTGCGCCGGTCCCCCGTCCCGTTCGCGTGCAGATTGACCCAGAACAGAGCGTTGCTCGCCACCGGACGGAACGCCACCCCTCCGTCCTCATGAACCCGCCAGACCGCCTTCTTCCCACCCTCGCCCTCTGATGCTGGAGAAGAACGGATAGTTGGAGGTTCGATGTGCGGGAACCACGTCTCCCCGCCCTCGCACTCGTCCTCGAGGATGGCGAAGAAGCTCGCGACGCGGTTCCAGCCGCGGCCGCGCCACGCGTCCGTCTCGCCGCGCGCGGGGGGCTGGGCGCGGTCGTACCAGTCGTGGTGCACGTTGAAGCGCTGGCCCGCGCCCGCGTAGCGCACGAGCTGGGGCGGGCCGATGTCGTCGCGGGCCGGGTCGAACAGGGCCGGGCCCAGCAGGGACTGGGCCCGGGCCAGGACGCAGCGGACGGCGGGGTCGTCGCGCGCGAGGCCGGCGGACTGCGAGGTGCGGTCGGGCGTGCCCAGGCGGCGGCCGTGCTTGTAGACGTGGCTGGGCGCGAAGGCGGGGGCGCCGGCGGCGAGGAGGGCGGCGGATTCGGCGGGGGCGAGGAAGGTGGGGAGGTAGAGGAGGAGGGGGTCGAGGGAGATGATGGTTGTGGTGTAGGTGTGATTAGGGTCGCAGACGAAGGGGGCTGTCATTGGATTCTCTTCTTGCTTGCCGCTGCTGCTGTTGGGGGAGGAATCGTGGAATAGGTTCGCGACAAATGACTTGGGATGGTGGCACCATGTCGTCGGGTTGGTGGTGGCATAAATCGTGATGAGATGATCCAGAGTCCACGGCGCCGAGAGGGCCAAGATTGCCAATGCGGCTGCCCAGACGGAGAACCGCGGACGATATATTGCTTCGGCCATTGCCTTGTCTTTAAACACGGAGCCGAAGAATGTTCGGCCGTATGGTAGAATTAAGCAGCTCCAATTTGCCCCGAAAAGGCACGCCGACGAGTGATATCACAACAAACGTTGAAGCAGTTGAGATACCTGAAGTATCCATGCACTTTCTCTCTGTCGATGCCGGCTTCCATCATTGTGTAGTCGCATCCAGGTTTCTTCATGGGACCGGAGAAGAACCTGCCGGTTGCCATTGTTGGTAAAGGAGGTTGCCATATCTAGAAATGCCGAATGGCAAACCAGCGTCGCATCAAATCATTCGCTCGTGCTACACTCGAGGTGCTCGGCCACACATAGCCATGCCACTAAACCACACTGATAAATGTCGGGATGCTCCAGCTATAAGGGAAAATGCAAAATCTCGGCTCGAATTTCTCTGGTATCTATGACTCCATCATTATCTTGACATCACCCACCGTCGCTCTCGCCATCTTCTTCAGCAGCGTCCGCTCGTCCGCTTCTCGGTACCGTTCCCACCCGTCCAAGCCTTCTTTGGCTTGTATGCTCAAAGTCTCGTAGCCCTGCTTAATGACTTCGGTAACTTGAATGCTGGTGAGGTATTTCTTGGAACCACCTGCGTCTAGCAGCGACTTGTAGTGTGTGGTCACACTGATTAGAGTATCAATTGAGTTCGAAGCTCGGTTCGCAAGATTGTAGGTATCCCGGAACTTGGTCAAGAGATCACCACACTCTACCGTCTTGTAGAAGAGGTCGTCGTAAGCAGCTGGAGTGGGTAGGAAAGCCTCGCCCGCTGACAGGGATAGTGCCAGTAGGTTCACGACCAGATCCAGGAGTGTCTCGATATGAGGAAGGTCCTTCAGATCCTGCGCGTAACTCGTCAGGAAACGGATAAGCGCCAGTAGAGAGCGGAAGAGCTCCGACCAGTGGTACTGTAAGCGCGTCCGTGACCGTGAGAGGTAGGAAATGATGCGAAGCATGATACCTGTACACAGATTATACAGACTGACGTCTAATCGGCGTCGCAGGTTGTGATTGATGCCATCAATCATGGTATCCAGTACACTCGTTGCAAGAATGCGGTCTCCCTTGATCATTGGCAGATACGGTTGCCTTTGCCGACATAGACGAACTGCCACCTTGCTTTCTTCACTGCAAAGTCGCTTACACAGTACCTGATCCTCGATAATCAGCCGCAAAACCATGAGACTTAGATGCGCATAGTTTGTGGCCCGGGTAGAGAGGAATGCGTGCTGAAGAAGGTAAGATGTGAGTGACAAAAAGCTTGAGAAGGGCTGTTCGTCGCCCTTTTCAGCTGGCAACGTGACTAGGTTGAAGCAGAATAGCTTATTGGCGTGACTGAAGTCGTACGTGCCCAGAAGCAATGCTGCGTCTTCACCAGGACTGAAGGAGGGATCGATTAGCCGTGGTTTGGCTCTGCATAGGGAGCAAAGGGCACACTTACAGCTTGGCGAACATTTGTTTGGCAACTTCGGGATCGTAGGTGGGCTTTTTCGGGCCGGCTTTGGCGCCTGGTGCGATAGAGCTCAAACCAAACATTGTGAGAGCAGTCGAAATTGACCAGCCTTCTGGGAGGTCCTCGAGAATCTCGACGTACTGCGCCCGCAAATTCTTGGATGTTTGGCCGACACATCGAATGACCTTCTGAATAGCTGCCTCATTGACGAAATCGTTCAGCCGTAGCTGGTAGGGGTTCTGGAACTCAAACTTGTTGTAGTTGGCCAGGAGACCCAGTAGCATGAAAGGCTGTAGCACGCGGCTGGGCGTGTCCGATTCCTGGATAAACTTCATCATTGCAGGGAACAGGTCTCTGTGGATAAAGTAAGTCAAAAGGCTTGTTTGGTATGCCCCTGACGTGATGGACAATACCACCTCGACGGCCCCTTGGCGCACCTCGACTAACATGCAGCACGTTCTTATCAGCATTTAGGGCTGCAATAGCTTGCTCACGGATAAACTTACGCGAGTTTCCATTGCGCATTATACTATCCAGAGCTCCAACAAATTCCATGAACGCGGTGTCGACATGATCCAAGCCGGCCAAGATGGCGATAATATCCGAGGATGGGTTCGTGTACTTCTTGGGCAGGACGGCGGAGAAGAAAGTCGTCAATGTCTTGCGCATACAGTCAGTACATTCGTATGTTCGCGTGCGCGCAAAGCCATGGGAGACGCACCTCGAGCGCATGTGAAGTGGCGGGTCCGCCCTGCTTGAGGCACGCAACCGACCGGGAGAACAGTCGTCTCGTCTGTGCTTGTAGGCTAATAAGGTCGTCGGGGCTCAATCCTCCCAGTATGCGTTGCAAGGAGGCTCGGTCGGGCTTCAGGAGGAAGAACTCGCGCCAGAAGCCCTCGGTCTTCTCGCCATCGCCATCAATCTCGTCCTCTTCCTGGGGGTTCGGCGCATCGTCAGCGATTGGGACGCTTCTCCTTTAGAACGCGGCATGCGCCACGGGCCTTGCAACGTACCTTGTCAATGCATATGTCAGCTTTAGCAGGCCTTTGGATTTGGAGTCATGGATAGGGGGCATCTAGAATATCCTAACCTTGAACAGAGCTTCGTATAGCTGTACAATCTTGGGCTGGAACACATCAGGTCGGGCCTGCTGTGTCAGGGGAGATGCCTCCATATCGTAGTCGCGTAATGGCGGGTCGACACATGGATGGACTCGCGGCGAGCGACGGGACTTTGGGTAGGAAGCAGAAAAGACCAGCGATGCAAATTAAATCCAGCTTTTCCTCCCCTAGTCGAGTCAATACCTGCAACAATATGCGCACAAGGGACGAAGGCTGCTTTTCTGTCTCTACAGCTTTTGGTTTCTTTTTGTTCCAGGTTCCTGAGCGCCAACCTGTCCTCAGCGCAATAGGCAAGTAGCTGATACCGGATCGACATGCAATTATTATTTTTAGCTGTTCCCAATTGCGTCGCATGCCCCGTTCAGGCGCAGGCGCAGGCGCAGGGTCGTGAGCGAGCTGTCCTTACCGCGGGGCAGGGAACGTTAATCCCGCTGGGCAATAACGGGGGCTCAGCTGTGGTTGGCTGGCCGCTAGGAGGGGATGGAGCCAGGTCAGCTGCTGCCGGACTATCTATGACCCGCTCGGGCCTTATCGATACGCAACATGGCTTTTCCCGATGACATTCACGAGCTTCCCATTGGTCCGGATGGTATCGGAGTTATCGGTCGTGGCTCGATTCCTATGTCATCGGCAACTTTAGGAACCCTTGACTTTGTTACCAAGCAAACACGAGAGGCAGCGGCTGCCAACACCAAACCAACAAACAACCCGTAATCGAACCATTGCCGCACACCTGCCCCAACACCTCGATTCCCAACAAGAGTCTGGTTCCCTCTGGTGTCTTTCATTTGTCGCTACCTAATCACCCTTTTCTTGTTCCCTCCTTTGACAATCGCACTGCGCCTCGAGAAAGCAAGAACGCCGCCCTCCGTCGGCCAAAGTGGCAAAACCTTCATCACCAACTCCAGTAGTAGCAAATTCCAGAGAAAGCCATTCACCATGAATGCGCCACGGATAATCTTGGAGAGGAGGACAGCCTCGCTGTTGTTTGGTCGCCCAGCCACCACTCCGTCATCTTTCCGACCGTGTCAGCACATGTTGCGACAATTTGCGCAAACGAGTCACCGAAGCGCATCCGAGAAACTAGAGACAACAACGCCTCGAGCCTACCAGCCATATCCGCTGTCGCGACCACCGCCACAGCCGCGCAGCAATGACATCCCCGATACCTCGATAGCCGGCCCTGTGCCCCAGGCCCCTGAGACGAGGACCCCTCAGCCGTCGGCTTCGGCATCGTCGCCGTCCACAGCTAGTTCCGACCCCGCCGTGAATGAGAAGGAAGCCCAGAAGACCAAGCGGGTGGCCCCGCCAGAGCGCAAGCGCAAGCTCCGACCGCGCAAGGCCGCAATGAAGCTCACACCCACTGCTGTGGCACATCTGCGCAACCTCATCGAGGGCCCTGAGCCCAAACTGATTCGAGTTGGCGTGCGCAATAGGGGTTGCAGCGGACTAGCATATCATCTTGAGTATGTCGATAAGCCAGCCGCCTTTGACGAAGCCGTTGAGCAGGACGGCGTCAAGGTGCTCATCGACAGCAAGGCCCTATTCAGCATCATCGGAAGTGAAATGGACTGGGTGGAGGACAAGTTGAATGAGCGGTTCGTTTTCAGGAACCCCAACATAAGTAAGTTGTTCTCCGTTCTTCCAACATGGTTGAAGCCTTTATCTAACCATTTCACAGAGGAAGAATGTGGTTGTGGCGAGTCGTTCATGGTGTAAGATGGGAATGGAAGTGTGCGTTGAGGCACTAAGGATACCACAGCACATTGCATAAGGCGGCGTTTTGGGCATTAGATTTTAGAGTGCGCACGAGAATGCTAGAGGGCATTTCCATGTTCAGCATGCGAGCATTGTAATACTGTACAACGCTTATGTTTGGCAATCGAGGGCTGAACCCTTTGGTGTATCCAGTAGGATACATACACTAGCCCAACATTTTCTATCGTTGTATTGATAATGATCATGATTATTCAACCTCAGAATGAATTCAGAGACAACAAGGCATCATTTTGGGCCTTGAAGTATTGACGCAGATGCTGGCCCTCTTCCGACTCGTTGATATGGAACATTGTCGACCCTCGCGATGTAACAGTTTTTGGGATCATGCCACAGTGGACTACCATAAATGCCTGATTTCTAGGACAATGAGCTGGCAGCTGGATCTTTTCTCGCTTTCAAAATTCCACATATGTAGTCCAGCAAAGTAGAGTGTCAATCAGCGGTCTATACGCTGCCAATTGCTCAGGTCCCCGCCGCAAGGAATGTCGGGTCGCCGAACCAGTGGGTTCCAGGGGAGCATGTGTTTACTGTTCAAGCACCCACAAGCATGACTTATTATCTGTTAGGCGTTCTCCTGTTCGGAGCCGGATCCGCAGTGCGGGTGGTTGCCGGGAAGCGGTGTTGTGAGATTTACAGCGGCGGCCTGTGTCGCACCCACCCCTTGACCGTGCCGCACCCCCTTCGTACCGCAATATATCACCAACTTCGCGACGACGTCAATAGATGATAACATACCAGAATAACCCGAATCTAGCCAAACCCGAACCCTATCGAGTCCTAACCACCCTCACCCGAAGAATGGTGGTTGCGATACGGGCGTGTAAACCTCGTCGACGATGTTAGAATCTTTAAACTACACACAGGCTCACGTGACCGATCGAGAATCCATGGTGACGGAGGGTGCGGGACAGTCAAAAGGGGGGGCTGCGGCACAGTCAATGGTGGTGCGGCACAGACACGCCTATTTACAGTAAGAGCGAAGGTTCATGGCTGTGTATAGCGTACAGGATCCCCATTCAAAGATGCACGCTTACTATTGATAGAGTATCCACCAGCCACAACACTGGGCCCTACATTCCATATGTTCTATCTATACTCATAGGGCATGCAATAGGTTGATGAAGCTTACTGTCCAGTTTTGAGGATATGACCTCACCACTCAAAATGCTCTTACAGGCTGAGGACTTGTGGGAAGCTGCGGCAACCTGCCATGCGTATAAGAGATCGTGAAAGCGTCGCTCTAATGCCTTCTCTCTTTCACTCACCAGCAAACCAGTAGCACCAAAGAAATCTCCCTCTCAACAGCCTTCACGCCGGAAACCCATCTCTTCTTCAACCTTTGATTCAACAACTCCAAGCCACCGGCCACGCCATACCCAAACCCGCCAAGATGAAGTTCACCATCGCTACCCTTTTCCTCGCCGCGGCCGCCTCCGTCTCAGGAGCCGCCATCAACATGGAAGAGCGCAGCAGCAGCCTCGAGGCCCGCGGCAACACCTCCCAGAAGGACTACGATCAAGAAACCGGCGTGTTGAAGGACCGAGGCCTGTGCCGGTCCTACAAGGGCCCCATCCCGGGTTACTCTGACTACAAGGCCATATGCGCGCCCAAGTGCGGCGACCAGAAGGCGCTGATGGACAAGGCCAACAAGACGGGCAAGACGCAGAGCGTGGGCTGCGTCATGACCACCCAGAAGCCGCCCTACTTCAACGACCCCAAGGGCAAGTCCTACACCATCGGCGAGTGCATGTGCAACCTGCCCATCGTCAACTGGGCCGGCGACACCTTCGTCGCGGCGCTGCCCGCGCTCGGCCAGGTCACCTGCGCCGTCTGGACCGAGGCCGCCAAGAGCGCCGCGCAGATCCTCACGGGCGTCAACGGGGCCGCGTCCGCCAAGACGGGCGTCCAGACCCTCATCAAGGTCGCCAAGATGCTCAAGAAGCAGGGCAAGGGCGCCAACGAGTGGGAGGAGTACGTCCGGAAGCACGTCGCGGCCGGCGACGCCTGCAAGTTCGACGTCAAGAAGATGTTCCATGACGCGGTCCAGGTTGCCGACTCGGCCATCCCCAACGTCTAGGGATAACTTTGATCCCAGTAATCCAATTGCTGCCCCCGTTGCTTTTCTTGTCGAACAAGTCGGGTCAAATGCACCCGGTTGGCTGGCATTTTGCTGAGTGAGAGGATGGCGGCGGACGGTGACGGTAAACACGGTTGGGCGCAATGCATACAATATCACGTTATAAAATAAATATTTTAACCCTCATGTGAATAAACACAGAAAAGATTACTTTATCTTCGCATCTAGCCTAAGTGATAGTTTAAATACCAATCTATATCAGTAAGAAAGGGGGTTACATGCATCCCCTATCTTGACTAAGTAAAGGCGACCTATAGATAATTAGCAGCGCATGCTGACCTTACCTATGTATATATTTGTAACAACCATGCTGGACGCTCTACTGGCTAACAGCGTACAAAGATTAATTTTGCTTGCTGGCTGGCCCACGAAACGAGGAGCCTCCACATAAAGGGATAAAGTCCTGGCGCTCGAGCTGCCCTTTCAGCAAGTTGGGATCCTCGCAACTTTACTAGCTCTCACGTTTCACCCGACTTCAACAGTGTGTTATTTGTACGTGACATTGAGCGTCAGAACCTACACGTGAGGGTCTTCCAGAAAGTAAGCGCCACAAACTCAGTAGTGGGTTTGAGTGCGAGCCATAGCTGGGGTAGTTGGAACCACTTACTACCAACACCATTCTATAGAGTAGGTCGAATAATTTAGCCTCAATAATAGACCACCCTGTGCATTGTGTTCATCACATGACATGTATGTGTGTATACAAGGGACGTTGAAAATGGCGGAAAAGGGACTCACCAGTCAATGGCTCGTGGTTTAGATCATTTTGTAGATATGGTGTATTGTATTTGTACATCTATCGCCCAAATTCACAATAGCTTGAAGCATTTCATCCCTGAAATCCGAATATGCTGTATGCCCACCGAGTCTAGTTGCAGGCACGTTGGAGGATTGCCCCTGAAACACCCACCACAACCTCTCTGAGGGCTTTGGTGTCGGATCGAACACCCACTTGACGCCTACGCATCCAAAGGGACCTCCACGTACTCTACCACATCTTCGTCCCTTTTCCTCTTCTCCAACCTGGTAACAAAGTACGTAGCCACCAACGTAGCGAAGCCGCCAAACCGGAGAAACCAGACCACATCCTGAGCAGCGATCTTATCTCCATGTGCTGCCGGCCCGGTAGTGGACTGATGATGCCACGTAAATCCCATGGTGCAAATGATGAGAATTTGCGGCAGGCAAATGGCAAGGTTGTGGAGCCCGTAGACCAGACCCTGGCTGCGCGACCAGTCGGGATCGGACCAGTGCGCCGGCGGCCGAGAAAGCTCCTCGCCCAGGAGGGAGAAGGGCACGATGGCGTTGATGCCGAAGCTGATCCCCACCACGCTAAAGAGGATGATCGTCGGGAGGGCCGTGGAGACGACAAAGGTGCCGAGCATGGCGGCGGTGAAGCAGAGCTGCGACACGACCCATAGACCACGCGCCGTGCAGAAGTTTGCGATCCAGTGCCGCGAATCGGAGGAATAGGTGAGTGCGGATCTGGGCAGCACCATGGCTGCAAACATGGAGACGACGGAATACACGACTGGTGTTAGGGCACCCATGCTGTGAGTCGAGCTTCCCGTGTTCCCGCGGAGGCTGTTGACGTATCTGCGGGAGTTGTGTCAATATATACCATCAAATGCAAAAAAAAGGGCTGTGTGTTTGAGCATACGTCACCGTGTAATACAAAAAAGGAAACATTCCCAGCCAATTCAGAAATTGCACCAAATAAATGGTTCTTATCTGTGCAGATGAACCAAGGAAGATGCTCCGCATGATTTTCAAGTTCTTCGGTCGGCGTTTCCGTCCCTGTACTTGAGATCTCGCCAGTCGTTCCTTGGTGAAAGAGCAGGTGACGGCAATGGTAATGGCGAGGTACAAGGCAGTGGGGATGCTTGCACGAGAGAAGACAGTCTTGTCAAGCCTGCCGAATCCATGCCAAAGATCCAAGTAAGCCGTGAGGAAGGCAAGCGCGCCTCCCAAGCTGCTATGGCGACCGGCCCAGGTGTTGGCCTCGGACTGCTGGATAGGCGTGCAGTCGTCCGTTATGAGGGCGCGTAGTCCGACGTGGACAGCCTGGATAGACACGAAAACGACGAAGGTCAAGGCGACGGGCAGCATGACCATAATGAACCCCCGGGTCTCACTGGAATCTGCCCCTCGACGAACTGCTTGGGGGGACGATATCCACGCAAGCCAAAGATAGAATCGACAGGATCAAAGCGATGACCCCGGAGATGATGAAGGGCTTCCGTCGCCCCCAACGACAGAGGCATCGGTCACTCCAGCTCCCGAACGCTGGCTGGAAAACAGCGCCACATATTGGCCCTGATAGTAGAGTGAGAGTAGCTTCTGTCGGACTGAGGCCAATGGACTGGAGATGAATCTGCAATGGGGGCCGTGGTGGCGTTTAGATATTCATATTCCATGTCATGGAGGCAATGAGGGAGCACTCACGACAGCTTGGCCCGAGAACAGGGCAAGAGCAGCTTGCAGTCTAGCATGGCATGTTGTTAGTCAAGGACAGCCCGTCGCAAGTTGGCAATGGGAACTCACCCTCCGAACCCGATGGTTGTCAAGGCAGGATGGGAACAGTGTGTTCCCTTTCTTGGTGACCCCATTGGGCTATCAAGGGGTGAAGATACCCAAGAGAGGGCAAAGGCAGACAACAGACAACCAGTCGGTGAGATAGGGCGCAGAGCTATGGCAGCAGGTACCGCGTCTGCCGGAACATGGGATCAATACTTAGGAATGGCCGCGAGAAAGAGTGACGGCCAGTAAGCTTAGTAAGATGACCTGAGGGAGGGGTCGAGGGGGTGATGAGTAGGTTGCCTAGGTTAGATGCTCACAGCACTTGTATGTAAGTAAAGTAAGTGAGATGTACCCCGGCCTGCTCCCCGAATTCCGATCAGCTCCTTACATGAGCCTGTCTGCCTTTGTCCGGAGTCGACTGCCGGCCCGACCGACCGCGTCCAGCGAATGGAAATCGCCCTCCTCCACTTTCCTCGAATTCTCCACTGAACATCATGAAGCTACTGGAAACCCCACAGGCGCCCACTGCCTTGGGAAGGCGCGGGCGCTGTCTGTCCAGCTCGTATCTGTACGATACGCATTTCTGAACACTACCAGAAAACTGCTCGGTGGGGCACAACGGCGAAGACGAGCCTTGGCTGGTGGAGCAGGAGAGGAAGGCTAGTATATCATAGAGTTGCCCCTGGAGGCCCTGGTGGGGAAGAAGGGCTGTGAACCTGATCGCCTCGTTGCGAGAAATCGATGGTTTGTTTGTCGAAATTTCGCAGAAATTAGTGCCCACTTGCGGCGCCTCCAGTGCTGATCAACCGGCATCCAATTCTAATCCTGTACGAAAATCAGGGGCCGGAGCACACCCCCACTTTAACAAGGACTACAATTGATTGATTGATAACATTGAAGTATTAAATACCTACAGCAAGCAAGCAGATGGGTTTCAAAAGCTGTACAGACTCCAGATCTGTGTCTCAGGGCTACAATCTCTTTGACCCCTGTGCGCTTCCGATCCGGCCGAGCGAGGCGTATATCCCCTCGCGGAGCCTGAATCACCTCACCCCAACGGCCTGGCCGGGGTGGACGTCATCTTATCTTCAACTTAATGCTCAAGCCCCTGAGCTTAGTTGCCATGTTTTCGCTCCCTAATGTTGAACCACTGATTAAAGTTGTCTTTAGGGTCGACGCGACGTTTGATAGCCCGTAGTCTCGGGAGACTATTGCCGTACACGACCTCCAATGGCTCGTCGCCGTGGGCAAAGTTGATGTAGCTAGATGCAGCCAGTCAGTCAGTCGGTTTAGAATGCCGGCATAGTCGGTCAGGCAAGCACTCACGTTGCATCCGGCGCCAAACCATCCGTTGTCACGAACCTGGCCATCGGCGGTCACGACGCGCACGGAGACGACATTGTCGACCCCGAATCCATACAAGCCCATGAGGTTGCCGTAACCGCCACCGAGAATAGCCCCAAGCGGGCCTACACAGTTGCAGTTGCCCGTCTCAACAAGGGCCCCCGCGGCGGAAGCGTGGGCGATGGTCTCATTGACACGGGCGCCTCCTCCGATGGTAGCCCGAGTTCTGTCAGCATTGAAAGTGACCTGGTTCAAGCGAGCCAGGTTTATCAACACGCCGTGGGTACCGAGGTCGAACGTGGTGGCCCACCCACTCCCTCCGTTTTGGGCAACGAAGGGTATACCTCTGTCCGCGCAGTACTTGACCTTGATTCCACGAAGGGGCCAAGCATCAACACATGATGGGGAAACAGAATATGCATACCGTGATAGCGACATCCGACTCAGTATGGCATCCACCACTACAGCCGGCCGTGGGGGCTCAAATGTGCTCCATCGTGGCGGGGCCTGTGTAGAGATCAGATCGTGATGGGATAGCTTCGGTGCAAGCTCAAGAAGGAGTTTGCTGTAGTGGATCTTGGTGGGCATCGGGGGTCACAAGAGCCGACACAAGAGCCACCAAGTAAGCGAAAACGAACAATAATCCCATTGTTGCGAGACTCAACTGGTATTACAGGTACGATGATGAGAACAAAACCATGAAGTCCCAATATTTTGGATTGCAGTGAGGTGTGCTTTTTATTTGGTAATCATCAGACCTGTCCTCGGATTAATTGGCCTTCCCACAATATTGTGTTGCACCAATAATGAACATTGCCTTTTTACCCTTGGCACTGAGGGAGGCACCTAGGAGGTTAATGGCGAATTTGGTCTGCAATTACAAGTTAGTTGCCCAATATCGCTCCTCGTTGCTATTTTCAAGCTCTATAATGGGTACCGTATTCTACCTACATTCTCATACACAAGAAATCGAGGATCGTCTAGAATCGGCTGGCCATCTGGCCCGACAACCTGATGCTGGCCCAGTTGGCCCCTGATTGCAGCTATCGCGAACTGTCAGCAGCTCGAGCAAGTGTAAAAACAGAGCAAGGGATATTTACCGTACAGCTGCAACGCAGAACAGGTTATTGCGACTGCAAGCGCTGCTAAGCACAAGTAATCGTTGAGTTGTAACGATTTCAGCTTGAGCAATCTCGCACATATGCGCAATCCGACGAAAATGAAGGCACAGCTATGAAACCAACGGCCAAGCCGATCACTGCGATCCTTGTAAGTTAGTACAATATTGGTCGCAGAAAGTTCATCCGGGGGGTGGCGCCTTAAGTATATGTAGGCAAGCCTCTGGCATTGCCTCCTTCCTTCCTCCTAACTCCCTGTAATACAAGATCACGTACTCAACTGTTTGCTGTACTCTTGTTCCATGGCTCAAACCTTTTCTGAGGTTGTGAGGCCTGATCTTACTGCGGGAGAAAGATTATGTTCGAATTCGAGCAGCTGTGCTGCCCTCTACCATTTGAATCAATGGGCCCAAAGGAAGAGTTCAAATTACAGATCCCGAAAAGGGGCATTAGGTCCGCTGGTGAAGATTGACTGCATCATTTCTACCTAGGCAATTTCCATTATTCAAAGGGACCCGGTCCCTCGGCACATAAGCACGACGTTAGAATACGTAGTGAAGACGAATTCCGTGCGGGCACCAATGAAGCAAGTGGTGGTTGGTACACAACATTCGTAAATGCATGTATAAATGTAACATGAAAATGGGACTTTAGCCTTGCTTACCGCCCTGGGCCCCATGACCTGGATCGACCCCCGACCTTATCGTCATAACGTCATGAGGATGGGCAAGGGTTTGGTTACACAGGCATCCACAATCCATTGCATACATTGCATAGGCTATTATCGAAGCAGCACTGGAACATCTAGAGAAACCGTGAGACTAGAACACGGATACCTCTAATGATGTGCTGAGATTCGACTTCGACAGTCAGCCGGTTCTAGATATATTTCCAAAACAATTCACATCGTTGATCGGGTACCGAACCGCTCCCTGGCGCCATGATATTAAAGACAGACCTTGAGACTGAGCAAGGTGAAGCTCTACTTACACAAGAACCTGTTTTGGACTTGAAAGCTTCTAAGCAACGCTTCATGTCGAACTGGTCTGCTATTGCTTGCTCATCTTTGGTTTCACTGGCTATTGGATACCTCATAGGACTCGGCAAGGTTCCTCAGCAGTCGAATAAGGCTCAGTATGGGCTTCCTCGTAAGTGCCAATTCTATGCCCCGAAGCCGTAAGGAACCAACGCTGAATAGAAGTTCGCGATCGAAGCCCCCCTGGTTCGATTCATACGACCTGGGAGCATAACTTAACCTTTACAAAACTACCATCACCAGAGTCTGAAGCAGCCTGGGCTTCCATTATTCCGGTGGGCCGAGGTTTTGTCCATCATGCGGATGTGGCACCTTTCATCTCCAACATCGCGGTGTTTCACCAGCTGCACTGTCTTGTGGGTTCCCCCTTCCAAGTTCGTCAACACTGCAAATAATGACGGGATCTCATGTATACTGGTACAGCATGCCATAATCATCGCATATTACAAAGTCCTGGAGAGCCCGGCCGTAACTAACTTTACGGACATCCCTGACTTTGAGATCAACACATCCACCCGGATAGCGCCGTTTCACATCCGTCACTGCTTCGATTACATCAGGCAAGCCCTCATGTGCGGAGCAGACACGAACCTCGAGGTCTTGGATCGTTAGACACACCTCACTAACGGCTGGGGCCAGCCAAAGCCATGCCGAGATTACGAGCAAGTCTTTGCTTGGGCGGAGCGGTATGAGAATCCATCTGATACGGGGATTGTCACATAGCTTTAATAGTATTTTCCTGTTACTATTCCTAGGACGGCGAGAGAATAACTTGGCTTGGGGTTCACTACATTATCTTATGGAAATCAGATGCGCGCGCTATGATTGTAAGAATGCTATGCCCATTTACTCGTCCTCTACGAATTGAGAGTAATCTGCCATGTCGACCTTCCTCTGTCTCGCCCAATGATCCAGCTTGTACCAATCGACGCACCCATTGTCGGTATATACTCTGGAAGTCGGAACGCCATCACGCCAGAAGAAGGTTCCGAGTGTCGTATCGCCACGACACATAGCTGACTGTCGCCAATATTCCAGGCAGTGATCTATTTTGCAGCTTGATGAGATCGCCGAAGAGATGATGATGTAAGGGTTTGAGAAAAGATTAGCGCTCACCAATGTGCGTGTCTTCTCTCACCCTGTCCGCACCGGTCATATTTGGGTAATAATAAACTAGGTGCAGATAACGTCTCACCCGTTTCTTGGGGATGAGTTGTTGTTCGCCAGAAGAGAGAATTGCTACCGGGTTATTAAGAGCTATGTAGCCCTCGAATAACTCACAACGCAATGCAGCTCATGGTACACGCCCATCTCGGCAATGTATCCAGATCCATCTTTGAATGATATCGTGCTGTCGCCTTCACTGAAACGCGCAAGCTCGTCCGCCGACACTTTGATGGTGATGGCTGGACGGATGGCAATGAGCCAATAAGTAGTACATAAGAAGCCAAGGACTGACAAAACTCACGAGCTATTATGTCTCGCCATGCCTGGTCCAGCTCCGGTCGGGGCTTTCCGGTAAAGGGGTTGGGTCCGTCGATGTCACGCCACAGCCGTTTCTTCTCGTAGCGGATCGCACTCGTGGCCGGCGCTATCGTAGTTACAATATGTTACCAAAAAGAAGTAACGTTTGGGAGGGCAATACCTCGAGATATCATTGAGGAGTGGAAGCTTACAATATATCAATTGTGGCCGGACGCAACCCGGTGCTTCCGGGTGCTCTCTGCTGCTCCGAGTCTGTATCCACAAACCTGCGAACGCGAGGTTTGAGATTATGAGGAGTATAACGATGATAGTATAAGTAAATAGTCTCCGATACTTCTGTGGAAGGGAGGAGATGGTTGCGTTGCTGGCTTCCTCGGTCTCTGAGAAATCATCATTCTCCTTTTCAGTGGAGTGAACCCGTTGGTAGGTCTGTGACGGAGCCATATGAAGTTCCCTAGGATATTTCTCATACAACGCAGTTCATGAAGAATAAACCAAGTGTTTCAATGTTGCCTTTCTGAATAGGCCAGGCTGCTTTTTGGGACCGATTCTTGGGCAATAATCCTTCTTCGTAGGGTTGACTCTGTGGGGAGTATTGTACCGTTCCACAGGAATTGAACAATACCTTCAGGATGCAATTATACAGCATTTACGAAAGGGTGGGTAAGCGCGCATACAGTCTGGTCGATGTTGCCATCTTCTACCAGCCTACATTCGATATTATGCAAGCCAAGTCAGCGGGTCGTCCCCCGCCTCTGTATGCGTATCCGATTCGTCCCCTTCTTGGCTGGCTATGCATATAAGGGGCTCTTCCGAGACATATCTATATTGTTTAGATGGATGCAGATATAATTAGGCAAATCCTACATGACCCTTGTTACTTGTTACGAGCAGACTACCACTCAATAAACTCTCGCGACTCGTCAATAGTAACGAACTTTCCTGACGTATCCTCACGTGTGGCTTTCTCAATCTGCGACTTCAGTGTCAGTGCAAAAGCTCATTAGATCAAAGCCACGCTGACTAACCTGGGCAAATACGAAGTCGGCAGAAGCATCGACAGGCATGGGAGCTTCGTCGAGGCCAAACTTGCGCGCTCCGGTGTTGCCAGTGTCGGTTTGCATAAAGCTTGGAAGGCGGTGGAAGGTCAGTCAGTCAGTAAGTACTTAACCCAATGTGGGTTACAAGGTTGATGATTGTGAGCCGTCGTTCATAAGTCTTGTACTTACCCCGGATCCACAATAAACGCAGTGAGCTGTGGGCTTTCGCAGTGCATCTTCCTCGTAAGGTAATGCGCGGCAGCCTTGCTCGTTCCGTATGCGAGCATGGGGAAAGGCAACTTCTCCATGGCTGCGATGCTGGCTATTGGGGACCCGATCAAAACCCAACGCGGCCGGTTGCCCGCTTCGAGAAGCGATCGGACAGCTTGGAAGAGGCGCAGAGGGCCTGCGTACCAGATGTGGGATCAGTATTCGAAGGCGAAGGCGATGAAGAAGAAGGCGAACCGCTGAATCAATCAATCAATCGCAACCTGTCACTTACCCACGGCATTGATGTCGAATAGCTCGCGGAGCTCACTGGCCTGGACCTGCGAGAGGTCACCGTACACGGTGCCGTAGCCCGCATTGGCTACCACGATGTCGAGCCTTTTGATCCCATGTTCCGTCTGAAGAAGCTGGACAGCATTTTGGGCATCCGAATCCGACACCGAGTCGATTTTGACAGTGATGAGCTTGCTGTCAGGAGCGCGAGGCAATTCGGACAGTGATTGAGCCGTGGGGTGCTCCGTTTGACGGACAGCAGCGACAACCGTGGTCCTGGGCTGAAGCAGAAACCGCGTCGTTAGAGCTCTTCCTAGGCCTAAACCGGTAAAATGATGGTGGCATTAGCGGTCCAATTCAGCGTGGCTGACCGCCGCGAAGAAGGCACACCCACCTCGGTTCGAGCCAGTGATTAGCACAATCACCCCAGCAATCTCAGCGCTTGAAGACATCTTGACTGCTCCGACTTGCCAGACTTGAGGATAAACAAACAAGAGATCATGAAGCGGTGGGAAGCGGTTTTGTGAAGCAAGCCTGGCTTACAAATTCTCCTTCTTCCCCCTCGCATGCTTACATCCCTACCTCCCTTCCCGCCCCCTCATCCCTTTCGTCACGACTCAACCCCGGGTGTTTCTGTAGCGCTGGCTGCAGAAACCCAAACACACCCCTCAAATCGTGTAACCGACTTCATTATCGTTCTTTGTCCCACGTTGTCTCGGCACAAGCACCTGGCAATGTCCGTCTTCCCACTCACATTCACGCATAAGAACGAACTGTCTGTTCTTCGCTTAGGTACGAGAAATGCTGTGATCTACTTCATGCCCACAAGCTGCCCGTCAAGGTTGTCAATATCATTATTCAAACCCTTCGGTTCCTTCAAGGCTTCCTACCACAATGTCTGATCCAATTGCTGACTACATCGTTGTTGGCGGGGGCTCACCGGCTGCCTTGTGGCATCACGTCTCAGCCAGAGTGACAGCAAGCCCCGAGTTGTCTTGTTGGAAGCAGGATCTGACCCGTCCAGCAACCCTGCCGTTTCCGGCTTCCTGAGCGGCCTGTCCCTCCTTGGAGGTGAATTTGACTATGGCTTCAAGACCGAGCCCATCCCAAGCACTGCTGGTCGCGTACACACGCTGAACACTGCCAAGGCATTGGGCGGCGGGAGCGTTCTCAACCATGGAGGTTGGCTACGTGCAGATGCAGCTGCATATGATGACTGGGCCGACGTCGTTGGCGACCGACGATGGGGCTACGAAGGCCTGAAGCCTTGGCTTTGCAAGACAGAGCACTTCCATGACCCCGATGCCACCCCTGACGAACACGGGTTTGATGGTCCTATGCACGTTGTTTCCGTCTCTGCATCCGAGTCCGGTGGGCGCAAGTACCCTCTCCGCCAGCCTGTCAAAGACGCTTGGCTCGAGCTCGGTGTAACGTCTGGCCTGGCTGAGATGCCTGAGAACACTCGTGATGGCGGGCGGCAACCGTCAAACATCGTCTACCCTCTCGACAAGGTCAAGGTGTATACCAACACCCTCGTACACCGAGTCTACGTTTCAGATGGTACTGCCACTGGCGTGGAATTGGCCGATGGGCGTAGGATTGACGCTCAGAAGGAGGTGATCCTATGTGCTGGAGCTTTTCGCACTCCACAGGTGCTTATGCTTTCGGGCATAGGCCCATCTGCTTTGCTTCAGAAACAAGGCATTCCTGTTATACACAACTCCCCCTACGTGGGTCAGAACCTCCACGACCACTTTGCATTATTCCTAGCCTACCGGTTGCGCGACCCGTCACTTGGATACGCTCTTGGTCGCTCTTCATGGCAGGACCAGTGTCTTTTCAAGTGTCTTCCATGGGACTGGGTCGTGTCCCAGCCTCTGCCTACCGACATCATTAGCAAGCATGAGGCTGATGCCAGAAAGCAGAAGCGAGACCTTTGGGAAGTGATAACAATTTACGCCCCGCCTGGGATCCCTGGAATTCCGATTGATGGGACTCACATCGCCACATCTACTATGTTGCTACGCCCTACATCGCGGGGCACAGTCTCGATTCGGTCCAACGACCCAACCGATGCGCCGTTGATCCAGCCCAATCATTTCTCGAGTGGACTAGACCGCGATACTCTTGTCCATGCTGCTCAGATGACTCTGAAAGCTATCATGTCAACCAAGTCCATGGAGAGCATTGTCGAGGGCGAATCACCCCCAGCTGGAGAAGGGCTAGACGGCTTGACCCCTCTTTCAGCGGACAGTAGCCTCGAAGCAGTCGAAGAGAGGATCAGGCAGACTGGATTGGCGCATGCTCACCCAGGAGGCACAGCGGCCATGGGACAGGTAGTCGATACAGAAGGTAAAGTGCTAGGTGTCAAAGGACTGAGGGTCGCCGATGCAAGTATCATCCCCATACCTCTGAGTGGTCATCCGCAGGCTACACTGTACGCAATGGCTGAGCAGCTCACTTCGCTGATCCTCGGGGACTCTTGACAATCTCGGGTGTAAAGTCTGGATGATGATTCTGACATGCCAACATTGCAAAATGAAGAAACGTGAATAGCTTGAGGATGAATACACTTATGGCGAGTCGTGAGTATTCAATTGGAAGTTTCACGCTGCACATATTAGGCTGGTTCTTTTCAAATAAGCCTAATGCAGGTAGATACATGTCTAATAGTCCTGTGGCTGTGTTATTATCGCCAAGAATTGATGCAAGGGTGAACAAGCGTTAACTACCTAGCGTCGGCTTTACGAGAAGCACAGTCGCACAGCCCCCACGCGCCCATTTGAACGGCGTCGGCATCCTTCAGAGATCTGTTCGCTTTCTCGTCTCTTCCCTTCCAGAAAAGTAGAAAGAGCCTGCAAGATTCGACAGTCAGATGGTTAGACTGCAGCAGCACACCCAAATCCAATCGCACATCCCCAGCGTGCTGGCTGGGATCTTGGGGTTTGTAGACGATGGCGTCAGCGACCCCCGGCTGGCCAGGCATACGGCTGGTCAAGACATGCACCGAATGCAAGCAAGCCAAGGTTTGCGCCCCAACCAACTTCCGGTACCCACACTCTCGACTATACAGTCCTGGCTGACTACTCCGTGACAGTTGAAATGCGACTCCAAAGCAAAGTATCCCAACCCGTGTTCAAGATGTCAGTCTCGGCAACTCAGGTGTACCGTAGACCCAATGTTCAAACGAACGCCAGCTAGGAAGTAGGTTGCCTACTACAACGCTACAGGCACAGTCAGGGAGACATACCGCACGGGGCTGATCACATACTTGTAGGCGGATAGAAGCTATGTCGAGGGAACTGCAAGAGCTTCGAGAGAGGCGAGGCGCAGAAGGGTCTATGAGGCTCGTCCCTTCATCCACGGAGCCAAGCCCGTCTCGCAACAACTCACACACGCCAAATACTTCGGAGCCAGAAACGTTGGAGGACGACTTCAGCTTTGCAATGGAAGAAGTGCACTTCGAAGGTGTAGTGGTCAACAGGGAACTGGCTATCAATGCCTTCAAAATGTGAGCGTGCCAAGGACAAGATGTGTCCTTTACTTACTACAATTTGTCGGCCTCTAATCAGAGTGTTCACTTCAAAGCTTCGCGACGTACTATCATCCGCAACTCCCCATCCTTGGACGCATTTCGATAACCGACATCTATCAGAGTTGTCCTTTGCTATTCTGGGCTATAATAGCCATTGTTTCGTTGCGAATGTCAGAGTCGGTATATCAGGATTTGTTTCGACGCCTCAAACAGCCTTACATCGACATCCTGAGCAGAGAGGTGCTACAGGCGCCGCTTCCTCTGCAAAAACTCCAAGCACTATTGTGCGTATGTCACTGGACATTAGGAGTAAAGCACCAAAGGCTTGATCCCAGCTGGCTGTATTGCGGTATCGCAATGAATGCCGCGTTCTACATGGTTCGTTCATCCACCTCTTGACAGTGCCCTTGTATTGTCCAAATCAATCAAGCCTCTAACATAGTAATCTTGGTGGCCCTTTGTAGGGTCTCAACCGTCCTAAACCCCCTCCGGCGCTTCGGAGTATCGGTGTTGCCCCCGGAAACATGGAGATAAGAGCAAACACGTGGTTGGGGTGTTTTTATGTCTGCAACTCGTAAGCACAACTAGAACCCTCACATGACAGAAAAGGGGGATTACTAACTTTCGATTGAAGACTCGCCATGCACTTAGGGCTCTCACCGCTCATCAACCAAGCTTCGGATCTCCGCATTACCAAGTCACTCTTCAGCGGCTTCCGCGGCCCTCGCGAGTTCCTGACGAAAGTCAAGGTGCAGCAGCTTATCAGCAGCTTCTCCAGTATGCTGTGGCCCAACACTAACGACCTTCTCGTTGATGTGTCGCTCGTACAGACCATCGACGAAAAGCTCGACGAGATCTCCGATGAGCAGGCGGGCGTCAGCTCCGACAGCACCGTCTTCGCCATCCTGACGGCCAAGCTGCACATGTACGCCGCCATCGTCACCCGCGCGCCCGTCGAATCGACCTCGCGTGGCATCATCCTGAAGATGGGGCTCGGCGCGGCGCTCCGGATCATCGACCTGGCCCAGACCATCACGCCGCAACCCGCAACCACGGCAGCTGCTGTCGCCACCGCCGAGGACGGTGACAACAACAGCGACGAGGATCCCGACTTGTTGATGTCCCTCCTCCAGATGTCCCCCGAGGACCGCCAGCGCGCCCTGAACAAGAAACACTTCCTCGCCATCGTCTTCGCCACCGTCTTCCTGCTGCGCTACTTCAGCCTCAACAGCGCCGCGCCCGTCGACGAGCAGCAGCGCGCCGCGAACCGCGTGCTCGCGGCCCACGGCCTGTTCCGGGCCTGGTCCCTCGAGCCCGCCGACGAGTACGCGCGCGCCGCGGTCCTGTTCGAGACGCTCGCGCGCCAGGCGCCGCACCGCGCCGACACGCAGAAGCTGCGGCTCACGGACCGCATGGGGGTGTCGATCTTGTTCGATGCTGTGAGTACGGCACACGAGTTGCGAGGGGAGGCGTCTAGTGTGGTGGTGGATGGGCGGGTGACGACGCCGCCGCCGCCGCCCCCGCCGCTGACGAGTGGTGGTGGTTCCGGTGATGCAGCGTCTAGCGGCAAGAATAGTAAGAGTAATGATGACCGGCGGGTGCCGACGAGGGCGGAAAAGGGGAAACAGGTAGCCACAGAGGAGAGAGCGGATGCCTTCGAGGCTGCCGCTTCTGCCAGCGAGGTGGATGTGCCCGCGGTCTATGTCGATAGCGTGGATGTGGCGGCGTTGGAGGGACAGGGGTACGAGGTGGGTCTACCGTCGGACTTTTGGAATAACCCGATGTGGGATGTGTTCAACTTCGACTTCGAGGCGGCGGCGTCGGGTCAATATCTCGGTGACCCCTTTCACCAACGGCAATAGTCTGGCATCGAACTTGGCCGGTCGCTGGAATTGGAACAGACCTCTTTGCGGATAAGAAATCGGACTACGGCTAGGCTGCCGCCGTTACTGATTCTGTTCATTATATATGTCGTGGGTACTAACAGGAGAAACAAGAATACGACTTAAGAGCTCTAGGATGGTGTTCCTCGTCCACACTCACTCTCTAGAAAAACGTGGCCTCAGGTGGCTAGTTTCGCCAGCATCTCGTCCGACAGCTTCATGTTGTACAGCTCCAGATGCTGCTGGGACCCGTGCACGTCGTCCTCCATGAACCCGCCGGCGGGCACCGGCTTGCCGCCGCGGATGCGCGGGATCGTCACCTTGAACGCCCGGGCCGGGTCGAAGAAGCCGCACCAGACGATGCGGTCCCGGCTCACGCCCAGCGCGGCGGCCACGGACGCCTCGCTCAGCAGGCCGCTCTGCTTGACGGCTTGGTACGTCGCCTCGGTCTCCAACATGGCGCCGAGCGTGATCTCGTAGGGGCCCGAGTTCTTGGACCGGAGGACCCGGGCTATGTCGCCTAGCACGGTGGGCGCTGGCTGGGTCTCGGACGGCTTGTTGGGGGAGGCACCGGCGGGGGCGGGGGTTGGTCTGGATGCCTTCAGGCTTCACTACGTCGCCTAGGGGCTTTTCTTTCGTTGTCGGATTGGAGGCATGGCGGGGAGTGCTCGTCTTCTCGCCGTGGCCGATTGTGGAGACTGTGTGTAGAATGCGTACCCTGGGGGGTTCAGAACCGGCTTCAGATGCCACCCGCTCCTGGCCGGGGAGGGAGAGATGCTTCTCGCCTTCCTTGAGGTCCATCAAATGGTAGACCGAGAACTTGGCACACGGCCCCAGATCGATTTCAACTTTACCGCCGATGCCGATGCCGAAGTTTCCCGAAGTAGCCTTTTGGCCCTGGTAGCTCCCATGCTGATGATATTTCGTTACTTATGGTCGTCGGCGCCCTTGAAGCAAGTTAAGTGCCCTAACTTACCATTGTGCCAACTCGGGCAGTTGAAGCGATAGCCCTGGCTTGTGCCTGTGTGGGCGCAATGACCTCGCCGATTAGGAAGATGTCGTTGGCAACTCTACCCGACTCGTCTCTCCCGTGGATGTGCCAATGGATGTCCCAGTCAGAGACATCAGGGTGCTGTGCCGTGATATACAAACGGACCTGCTCGAGTAAGGGGTCGATCTGATGGACAAGTATCGCTGCGTTGTGCAGGTTAGCAACACTCAAGGAACCACTAAGTCTTATCAGCGAAGTACACCACATACGGTCTCGTATAGTTCCCATGTACATGCTCCGGTATCCGACGATCGTCGCCGCTTCCAGCTTCAGCTGATAGGGCTGTCCGTTGTCTTCGGAAAAGTGGAATGTGCTGCCCGATACCCGGACGGTTCTCCCGTCTGACAGCTGCTCGTATCGGGACTTGGTCAGGTCCAGCCACCCACCCGGCCCGTAGAGAAGATCGGGTCGGGATTTCTCGTACAACGTATGAGCCGCGACGGATAGGGGCGTACACCTTGACGTGGGCAGAGTGGGAACGATATCGAACGCGCCGTTGTCGTATACCGTGGCGACGGCTCCGTAGGACTTGGGATCACTGCAGAGTCCGCCACATTCCATGATCTTGCCCATGTGTTGGAGTGAACCCAAGATTGTTGCCTTCTCCTTGGGGCTTGCGTTTGCCAGCTGGGGCTTCATGAGGTGTGCAGCATAGGCGACATAAGGCGCGTGATCGTAGGCTCTTCCGCCAACAATGACATCGAAGTCTGGGTTGGCTCCCATTGCATCCAAGAACGGCTCGGGGCCTAGCTGGCTCACTATGGTGGTTGCATTCTCAACGTCTTCTTCCGTAAGCGTCGGTACGAATTTGCCGCAGCCAGTGATAGACCCTTTCCGCAGTCGATCCAAAATAATGGCTTTGTCGACCCCGGCGAAGATTGCAAGTACCTTGAAGCGGTAATGTCTACTTATAGGTTAAGCATTTTTTAAACCTAGGTTTGGTACAAAGAGTACTCTTACTCATTTCCCTTCTCAGTCACAATCTCCTCCAAGATCTCTGAAACTTCTCTCACGTGGTCGTCGGACCCGTCGCCCCCGACCGAGCTGAATATCAGGGGCACATGGAAGGCGTAGACTAGCTTCAGCAACTTGGACAGGTCTCGGTAGTACGATGAGCGGGGGCATGTCGTCACGCCCAGGGCCAGCTTCTCCGGGCCGCTGTCCGTTGACCCGGAGTCGAGGATGATGACGGTCGGGGTACCGGTAGCAACGAGCGATTCGAGCGCCGTCTCTGTCAGTTTCTCGTCGAAGCCGTAGCCCATCATGCCGACGGGGGTCACAACGTGGCAAACGGGCATACCGTTTTCACCAGTACTGGAAGCCATTGATACCAGATTCTTTTAGTTTTGCTTTTTAGGAGGAGGCGGTGCAGCGGGTGCGGAAAGGAGGCTGCCCCAAAGACAATGCGATGGACGGGCAAGAGGCCTGGTAGCAAAACAGACGTATTAAGAGTGTCTTCATCTACTTCATGATGATCTGCGTAACGGATAAATACAAGGTTCGCCCCTCATCCTCCGCATCTCGCTGCTATCTGCTCGGCGCCTAGCGTAACGCCGCGACGGCGTCGTGTAAAGCCGAAAACCGCTTTTCTCGGCCGATCTTCGCAACACCACCGTTAGCCGAGCCGGTGCCGCTATCCGGGGACATGTGAAACTGGATATGTTATTGGTTGTTTACGAAGCAAGATTTCTCCATGTGTCTCGCTATAAATTGTTGAGAACCAGTTTCGGGCATTGGGTTGCGGACATGCCGTGTTCTTCGAATAGATCTAGAAATATAACGACTAGTCAGACCAGGAGACACTCTTTATCTGTATACGCAGAACTATTCCACGCCCAAACCCCGGCAAGGAGCGTTGAAATTTACCTGGCTTTATCATGTCAACGTTGCCAGTGACTGTTCCAGCTTTCTATTTAAACTAAGTGGTAAACTCCCTGTTGTGATGATAACATATAGACCCCAGTTTCCGAATATCAAAAGTACAGCTAAGGATTTCAAGGGTACTAACTCATCATCTCCTATAGCCGGTACGGGTCCGAAGGTACTAGTACATTGCGTGTATACTTAACGTCATTGTCTCATACTGCAACTATAAGAAACTTTACTGTTAAATTGATAAAACGAAAAAGAAAACCGAAAAAAAGAAGAAAAAAAAGAAAGCAAAACGGATTACAACCTGCGTAGACTTATGAAGCGCTTGGTCACGGGCTCCTCGAGGCAATAATGGCTTCCCCGAACAGCAATAAAACTGCTAATCTACCCCTGACCCCTCTTAGTCCATTCCTATAGCCGTATGTCTTCAAGCCCACAATTGAGATAATAGAGGTACATGTAGTTGGACTAGATTGTTTCTCCACCACCATACCATAGTCTTCCGGTCCTTATCTCTATCCCTTGCTCTCCGCCGATCAACCACTCCCCGGCGGTGGGCGATTCTTGGTGGTGAGGCCAAAGTTGCTTCCTCAACTGTCCATTGATAGACTCGATCTTCGTAACCCACATCTGCCTTGAAGGAAGATTACTAAGCACTTCGTCATTGACGATGCGGGCAATCGTGACATGACTAGAAGTAGTAAAATACCGAGAAGCAGCCTCGACACCCTTATCACGACAAAGACGCGCCAGGTCGCGACGAAGATGGAGATACGTGTATTCACTGTCCCCTTCAGGTACGACAGTCATAGAAACTGTTCCTTCGTCGTAGTTCAGTTGTGGTCTGCCGAGTTTCACGGGATGGAGTCGGACAAAGTCGGTTAGCTGCTGGAATGA
This sequence comes from Apiospora aurea, assembly GCF_038362705.1. Lineage (NCBI taxonomy): Eukaryota > Fungi > Ascomycota > Sordariomycetes > Amphisphaeriales > Apiosporaceae > Apiospora > Apiospora aurea. Next base: position 2,359,900 of record NW_027117393.1, on the reverse strand, counting down.
AGGTTGGAGTCTTGCCACAGCATCCCGCAGCTTCTCGGGTGTCTCAGAGTGGACTATTTCCAGTAATGTCATATGCATCGAGCCTGACGGGGCCATCCAGAATCCTATATGTAATTTTTCAGAGACTTACAGGCCACTTGAGCAAGGGTAGAGAAACAAACTTCGCTTTGAGAAAATACTGACCATCGGGTACCATGTTTCGCAACTCCCTCTGAGCTTCGATGATCGCTTCGATAATTTCAGGTGGCGGCCGGACCCAAAGGCAGAGGTTGTTTCTGGGGTCAACGAAGGCATCGTCTTCCAGGATCGACTTGAGGATGTTATCACACCGAGCACCTTCAAACTTGGGATCAAGGAACGTCGCTTTTGACTTCGCGTTCCTATCATGCCGCTGTATCTCAAAGAGCTCTCGAATACGCCCAGGATAGCCCTCGGTTTGAGCAATGAAGCCTTCTATCGTCTCGGCGAGACCCATTGATGCCTCCATCGAGTACACGTAATGCCAGGCGGTGCAGTGTTAACAGATATAAGTTCTTCGTTTATGTACTGCGGGGTATGCCAGTGAAAAATGGATGTACTCCACTCTCATTAATATTCAGGAGCGTAGGTCCACGGTGGTACAAGCAGTTGGCAGTACTGAGATCAACCACTGCCGTTTGATTCGACAGATCACTTCTACCGGTAGCCGAGCCCGAAATCGGCGCCGGATCTTGCATATAATAGCACCGCGACCATAAAAGAAAAGAAGAAGGGAAAAGAAGCAGGGAAAAAGAAGAAAGAGAAAAGAGAAAAGAAACAAGTTGCACCACCGGTATATTCCCCTTCCTACTTAGTTGTGGCTTAACTCTTCGGTTTGACAGAGAAGTATTTGAAGTTTCATTGAATCGTAAAAGTTACCAGATCCCTTTTTGGCTCTCCCCCTAAAGCTTCGCCATCCATAATTCCATGAACATATGCCTCGCCATGGAAATAGAAAAGTCCGCAAGACTTTTCCCGCATAACGAAAGGCACTTCGCCGCCCATGAAGACACAGATGGTGTCACCACTGCAACATCCTTCTTCAGTCAAGCCAAGGTAGCCCGTTGAACTGACGAACAACACCTTGCCTGTGATGATTGCTTTTAAAGAGCCCGAGATAGGACCCCAAAACTCCTGTGAGGTAAACATATTGATGGTGTCGTTAGGGAGTGATGCTTTGTTGAATCTCGAGAAGTACTTTTGTCCGTACTCAGGATCGATTCTCGGAGAAGCTGGGGTTCGGTCCGCCGTGATGGTTCTGAAGAGTGCAAGCCAAGTTGGCTCGCGGGACGGAGCATACTCAGCATCAGTATCTAGATCATCGACCAGCTTGCGGAGCCAGTCTAGTGACATTGCCACCGAGTTTGGTCCGTTGGTAGGGAGGAGGCTCTCAAGACTGAATACCGCTGCGATCTTACCGATCTCAACCCCGGTGAGCGTAAGGTCATGTTTCCCCCTGGAAAGGATACCTGTGACTGAGTGGCACCGTTTGCCTTGAAAAGGCGGTCCCATAGGAAGCGATAGTATCTGTTCAAGACGCCTCCATTATCCATAGCTTGGCTCCAGTCTGGTACCCAAGAAGGAAGCCCAGCGACCTGGGATCCCCTATTCTTCTGTCGAATTATTGATAATACCCTGAGGTCGGAGCGAGATCGTAGGATGTGCTTAGTGCAGTCAATGTAAACATTCTGCACCGAGTCCTCATAGTTGACAGTTATCCCTTGGGAGAAGGCTTCACTGGCTATTCCAAGAAGCGCGTAGACCTTGTCTCTTAAGTCAGTAGCTTCCTTATCGCTACTGGACTTGATCAACACCCGGATGTAGAGCGCTTCGTCGCGTTTTGGATCTTGAAAATCGTGAAAAATAGCCCTCCATTGCCCGATTCCGACGGCCCTCGTTGCCTTTCCATCGGACAAGACGTAGAAGCCAGATCCAGTGGCCCGCTGAAATCCCGTGTGTAAAGTTTCCCAATCAATCGTTGAGAAGCCCCAGTGAACGCTTACTACCCGAGCAACAACCACTTCTTGGATCACCCACATACGTGAGAACCAAGGTCTTTGGAGGAGCTTTTCGAGAGCGGAGCGTCTTTCCGTTGCTCTGTCACTCTCAATATGTTTCAATGTGATGCTCGCATCCGATGTCCCATCGTCTTGCGCGAATCTTTCCAGCGTGTCGAATGCTAACCCAGCCTGTTCATCTGTCGGACCGAGCCATACCAAAACACGTTCAGCCCGTACGTATATATCTTTCATATGGGCTACTTGAGCCGATTTTTCCTTGCTATCTTGTTGATTGATGCATATACCGTCGACCCAGAGCCTTGTTATGGAAGGTTGGCCATCCTGTTTGTTCTGCAACAAATAGTCGAATACTTCACCCAGCGTATTCGATAGAGGGACCGGACTACCACTGAGCGTTAATAATGCCTGGTTTTGTACCTGACCCCACGTGTATGACAGAGCCGCATATGCTGGGGCGAGCTTGAGAGGGTATGTTTTCAAACTGGCACACATAGGTGTTGATCCTGCCTCGAATCCTGTTTGGAGCGGCTCGGGGTTCCCACGTGCAGTGTTGAACTCTAGAAGGCGGATTGAAGGAGTAGCATAATCGAGGAGAGGGACATCTTTGTATATATCCATCCAGCCTACATGAAGGGTTTCCAAAACGTGATTGTTGTCATAAAATCAGAGCATGATCCGGATAGTCTCCTTGCACCTTGATCATGCGAAGAGAGACGATTTGATCGGTATGGTAGCAATCATGGAGGGATTTCAGGGGGTATGAACTTCCGCAGAGGATTACGATGCTTCCTCTACGTTGCTGGCTCGTTCTCCAGCCAAGTTCTGTTCCAATGCAACGTACCAGAAACCCGAAGGACAGTGATTGGTCCTTTGAGCTGATGGAGTGAAGCATTGCATGAAAACAGGGGTTGGAGCGACACAAGGGCTTAATGGCGCAGTCACACATGCTACTTTCGTCTACATAAAGCCACGCAGTCTCAGTATCAGTTGCTACTGTGGCCTCGCCTTCTAGCTTGCACTTAATGATACACCACATACTACATCGTATGGGCCATCCCTGATTACACCCAGCCTGCTTCTTTGGCCTGCTCCCTTCACGTCTTTGTCGCTTTTTAGCCCTATTTTCACTCCGGATCAGAAGAAAAAGACGTTGCTACAATGGCCAACTTGGACTTGCCTACTGTCCGCATGTTTTTGATTGAAGTGGCCAAGGAGGCCGGACTTATCATTACTCGTGCAGGTCAGTCGCAGGTTGCATCAACAAACAAAAAGAATGGTAAGGCTAAGTATGGCTCTTTGTGGTGCATCTGACTGATACTTCTACACAGGCACTGACATTGTGACTGAGACGGATCAGGAGGTGGAAGCACACATTGCCTGGCGTCTCAAGGACAGGTATCCCACGTTTGGTTTCCTCGGAGAAGAATCCTACAAATCTGGGACGAAGGTTCTTGACAAGCCAACCTTCATCGTTGATCCCATTGACGGGACTTCTAACTTTGTCCACCATTTTCCAGCTGTTTGCGTCAGCCTTGGCCTTGTGGTTTCTAAGCGACCTGCAGTGGGCGTGGTGTATAACCCATTCGATGATGAGCTCTGGGCTGCAGTTCAAGGCGGTGGTGCATATATGCAGAAAGGCGGTGGACAGGTTCAGAAGCTCCCACTGTACATGACGCCACTCGAAAGCCTCCAGTCGGCCTGCATCGGTATAGAATGGGGGAGTGACCGCGATGGTCCCAACTTTGAATTGAACCTCAAGGTATTCACTACACTGGTACGGTCAACCAGAACCGGTGGGCGCTTTGTCAATTCCTTGCGCGGTACTGGATCGGCAGCGATTGCTATCTGTCGTACAGCAGCTGGCCAGCAGGACATGTTTTGGGAATGCGGATGCTGGGTCTGGGATGTTGCCGCAGCGTGGTGCATTCTATCCGAAGCTGGAGGAATCATGGTGGACGGGCATCCGGGAAACTGGGAGCCTCCCATTGACAACCGCAGATATCTCGCTGTAAGGCCAGCGACGACTGGCCAGAAAGAGGTAGTCGAAGAGTTCTGGTCCACCATGGGTGACCAACGGTCACTGTATGGGCCCCCGTGAGAAGATGAGGGTCTCTCGGCATTTCTTACGGTATGGATAACCGGCAAGGAGTGACATGGGCACAGCTGGTGTCGGAAATAGAGCAAATGGCAACAACCGTATCAACATTGTATTGTGATGTACTGTAGTGGCTTGCATGCGCGTCTATTTTTTGCACTTTCTTCACACCGCTGCATGTTGTGTAACTTAGACCAGGCTGGACTTGGGCGGAGCGACGGAAGCACCCACCCGTACCTGTATCAGATCAGAGTAAGCAGATGAGTCCCGCCTGGATTCGGCTTTGTGCGCTCTCTACAGCATCATCCTTATTTCCTGGGTGCATAACACAACAGGATAGACGACACTTGTCTTCTCCAATCCAGACATAGATACACTCTGCGCTGGTGTGTGTACTTCATTCACATGTGAGGAGGGTAATTAGGGGTACCCATTGAACAAGCTCTCTGCCAGAGGATATGCTCAGTGCTGTATTGTACCGGCTTCAGGCAGCTTACCCCGGATTCTGCCCCGCAAAAATGTGTTGACGTCAAGACCTAGTGCAAGCTCTCCTACCCCGACCTATCCCGACACCATTTGGAAACTCATTCACTGTTGACATTCTAGGGTAAAAGCTGCCGGTCTTTTCATAATAAACGTTAATCATGGCCACCCAAGGCAAAAGGATAGTATTTACCGGAGGCAGCGGCAAAGCCGGCCGTCATGTGATCCCCGAACTCCTCAAGCGCGGCCACAAGGTCCTCAACCTGGACCTGAACCCGCTGCCGAACCCGGACGGCCAGGGCCTCAACCCGGACGTCTTCACGCTCAAGACGGACCTGACCGACTCGGGCCAGGTCTTCAACGCGCTGACGACGCACTTCAACTTCGGCGGCTTCGACGACGGCCGGGTCCCGCAGCCGCCCGACGTCGTCATCCACTTCGCCGCCTACGCGCGCGTCATGCTGGTGCCCGACAACGAGACCTGGCGCGGCAACGTGACGTCGACGTACAACGTCATCGAGGCCGCGAGCAAGCTGGGCGTGCCCAAGATCATCATCGCGTCCAGCGAGACGACGTACGGCGTCTGCTTCGCCGAGGGCGCCGACGTCGACTACGAGCACTTGCCGCTGAGCGAGGACGACGACGTCAACCCCATGGACACGTACGCGCTGTCGAAGCTGTGCGGCGAGCGCGTGGCGCGGGGGTTCTCGCGCCGGTTCGGCGGCGCCGACATCTACGCCCTGCGCATCGGCAACGTCGTCGAGCCGCACGAGTACGCCCGCGACTTCCCGCAGCACGTGGGCCGGCCGGAGACGCGGCGGCGCAACGCGTGGAGCTACATCGACGCGCGGGACCTTGGGCAGATCTGCGACCTCTGCATCCAGAAGGACGGGCTGGGGTTCCAGATCTTCAACGCGACGAACGACACCATCACCACGACGGTGCCGACGGAGGCGTTCTTGGCCAAGGCGGCGCCGAATACCAAGATTACGCGGAAGATGGGGGAGTGGGAGGCGCCTCTGTCGAACAAGAAGATCAAGGACGTGTTGGGCTTCAGGGAAGAACACAATTGGAGGAAACACTATACGCCATGAGTCAGATTAGTATTGCATGATTGAAACTGGCTGAAAAGAAGTCGAGGAAATAGATTTTGAATGAAACGGTTTGCAACCTGGCTCGGCCATAGCCCCTGTCGATATTGCCAGAAGACCGCAGCAACATCTGCACCCCAATCCCTCATTGTGGCTAGCACAGGAAACCTTCAGCTATCGTGATAGCAAATTTGAGGTTTGCTTCGTCTTCCGGTGCTTGTGGATTCCCATGCCGAGTCACACGTTGCACGGCATACTTGGTTTGGTGGGGGCCTCCTGCAGTTGGCCGTCGCAAGCGGGCACCAATGCATTGCCTCATTTTATCTGCCTGGCCGCTGGAAAGGCCGTCCTTGTTGGTTTGCCCGTTTGCAAAGCCTCACCGAAACATAAACCCATCATTGTTGTGAGCCCTCTTCATTTCTTTCATCACGGTCTCCAGTCACTAGCATTCGACGTTCACTTCTAAGCAATTCTACTGCCTCCCTGGTTCTCCAAACACCATATCAACAAATCATGCAGCAAATCGGCACGCAATCGGAGGTTCTTGGAGCCGCGAGCATACAAAGTCTTATTGACTTGGCCCTTGAAAAACTTCTGGTGCCTATCCATGCCCTCGAGCAATGGATCGAGCATCTCCTCAGATCCGTGGGCGACTCCATCTCAGATGCGTGCGCGTCCGTCCGAGATTTCATCGTCGGCATTCCCGGCTGTATCCTGGAAGGTCTCAAAGCAGCCACGATCTGGGTACTCTGTGCCCCATTCCGGCTCATTGGATGGCTGTGGCGGACACTCGCATTAGGGCCCTTCCTGCTGGACCTTACGAAGTGGGTTGCTATCTCCTTCGGCATCCTTTTCGGACTCACTATTGCAGTCGGTCTAGCCCACTTCTGCTGTCAATGGTTTGCTGTAAGCGCCAAGAACAGACTCCTGCCTGGTCCCAACGGAGGACGCGTTTATGGCACCTTTGGCAACAGAAGCCAACGGGCTGGTCGAGGACGCTCGCATATCAGGAGCACCTACCGGGCCTGGGTGGCCTGGGGATCCGGCGTCGTAGCAAACCATGGTCCCAAGGCTGTAAGTCGTTGCTCAAAAGTTCGGTTCTCGCTCATCAGTGTCTGACTTTGACTGTGTTTCAGGAAAAGAAAGCTCGCAGTGTCGGGGACTACATCCATCAATGTCGTCTACGAGCCGAAGCAACCAGCCGAGAATGGGTCAGCAGCTACCAAGCCCGCCAGGAGTCACGCCGACAAGAACGAGCCCAGCAGCGGCAGCAGGCTGAGCAGGAACGACAGCAAGCAGAATACGAGCAAGAACAACGAAGACAACAAGAGCAACAAGAAATGGCACGACAGCAAGAGGAAAAGGCTAGACAAGAACAGGCCGAACAGCAGCGAGCACAATGGGAAAAGGCCCAAAGTCAAGAAGAGAAACCGGAAGCCTCTACTCCTCGAGAGTTGACGCAAGGTGAGATTTGTCGGTTGTTCGAGGAGTGGATGAGCACAACAGATGCTCTGCTCAGCAATAAATCCAACTTGAGGCACATCCCTGACCCGCCTACCCTGCCATTGCGGGAGCACTGCGATGTCAGTTGCAAGGAGTGGAAGAAAAGATTGGGCGTGACCTTTTGCGAGCATAGCATTAAGGAACTGATCCAGGCATACGTGAACGTACGCAAGCTTTCATGGAAGGGCAGAAGAGCGTTTCTCAGCAAGCAGAGGTATATCTGGCACCCGGACAGGTTCACCCAGTGCCCCGAGGACGTCAGGGACAGATTGCAACTGGTGGCTGGCGAGTTGGCCAATATTATGGAAAGATTGTGATGTTTCTTTCCATAGCAGCCACTTTCCTTTTCTTTGGGGGCAGTGACCGGTGGAGGATATGAGGTTCGGCCAGTGTGTTCTCTTTGGCATTTCCGTTTGTTAATGAATTCTTGTCAACGGACGTACCAACTACTAATTAGCGTTGATTCCACTTCTGCCGTATGAAATGTCCCTTGGCCATCGACTTGTTGGGACTGCAATTCAACGGCTACTTTCACCAGCCCACGCTATCACAAATAGAAGATGCCCACAAAGATGCAGCTTTAGATGCTACGATTTATTACAGCAACAGGGCCACAGAAGTTTATATCATGAAGTATTCACATTCAGGACTCATCTGGTACTGAAAGGGTATTTATATACATATGCCATTCGCTTTGTCTATCTCGTGTATCATCAGCTGTCGTACGTATCGAGAGACAAAATGCCATGCGCCAAGCCACCCAATCATCATTCATTAGCTCGTATCAGCGATTCCTGTCGTGCCTGATAACCATAGCAGCTCTGGATTAGCCACGGGAGTGAAGACCCAATGTGCGCCATCTACCAGCTCAGAGCCTCGGCGTCGAGAGTACCCTTGTCCTTCTCATCATTATCGTCTTTTTCCAGGTGCTCCGTCGCCTCAGTAGTATCTGAATTCGTTTCTGGATCACCCAAGTGCCCAGAGCCACATGGAGTCTCAGGGAAAAGCACATCCCATTTCCGCTTCCACTCATCAAGGTTGTCGTCATCTTGTTCAGTGTACAAGATACGTCGAGAGAATTGTAAAAGTCGTCTAGCAAGAGGGAACCAAGGGCTGGTGGCTTCCCAAACCCAATGCTCTCCAACAGCTTCCTCAAACGCTCTCTTGATCTCTGCATCTTCTGGTGTGGTGGGCTCATTTCCGTGGGTATCTAAGGGCTCTTCATTCCAGTCATAGTGGCCGCCGCACTGGGAACACTCGTCTTCGTCTCCACTCTCTTCATTCCCATCGTCACTATCTTCGTCGTCTTCATCCTCGTTGACTCCCCAGCCGGTCTGCCAAAGCCATCGGGGGAGGGATACGAGCAGCGAATCGAGGCGCAAAGTTTACGTCGTCCCAGTCTATAACTCCTGTGATGACAGGGTCCGGGTGGAAGTCGACCATGATGTTGCGTGGGAAGAAATCCGGATGTTGTAGGCAGATGTAGTCATTTTCAGGCTTGAAGAGGTCATTGTCCACCATGCCTTGAACCATCTTTTGAAGAGGCTCAAAACGACCCAGAAGATAGTCATGTGGAGTCCGTCTATTAAGCGCCTCGTAGATGCGCCTTTGGTAGATTGGTAGCATGATCTCATTGATAGACAGGTCAGGTGGATCGTATCGCAGGCGCTCGATAGGCAGAATGCCATTTTCTTTGTTGTTCCAATCAATCGGATCGTCAGGTATTTCGAGATACTCGGTTCCGAAAGGCTGGATGAAAACGTTATCATTGCTGTCACCTCGAGGAGAGATTTTCCCATGAGCCTTCATTCGTCCTGCGATGGGGCTGGTGATCGATTCCATCTGCCGATACAAGCTTGCAAGTTCCTTGGCAATGGCGACTTTCTGTTCTTTAGAAAGGTCTCCCAGGACACTCTGCAGAGTTCTTCCCGGGATTCGCGAAAGAATGACATAGTCATGGTTGAGGGCGTTGTCCTCAGTCGCATCCCAAGTGATAACCTTCGGGACCTTGATATCCGTAAAGTCGTTCAAGTACTCGAGAATGGCAACAGTGCGAGTTATCGAGTCGTCGTCCCACGGAAGGCGGAGCACCACGTCTGGCAGTCGGCCAGCAGCATCAGCGCAAGATATGACAAATAGTTGGTTGTAGGTTCCCTCGTCAAGATACTGGACATCGATGGAATCATGTTCGACAGATGGCCAAATCTGTTTACAGAGGGTAGCAATCCGGCCTATGGTTTCTTCCTCGGTAGCAAAAGGAACCTCAGGTTCATCATCGCATGGCACAAACTTCTGTGAATCGATGGAGCAGATGCTTGTGCGTAGATTGTGGAGTTTTCGGCGGAGCATGTTGGTGGCTGACTGGTTCATGGTAAGTTGGCTCAGGTGGTTTTTCGCAGCCGAAGAATGGATGTGGATGAAGTCGTGGAAATGGTTAAGAAGAAGTCCGGCAGCTAAATAATTAATAAATGTCAGCTGCCTGGGTTGAGGAAGGGTAGAATTGAATGTGTTCAGGCCGAAAGAAAATTCTCCGAAAATTCGAGGTGGCTCTCAGCAGCTGAAAGGGAAAGTGGAAGGAGCTAGCTAATTAGAACATTGAATGAAGCAACCGATAAAACTTACATGCGTGCTTGAACGGTCCGTGATGGGCTGTTTGCTTTGTAGAGCTATGGGCTGGATTATGCGTTTTGCTTGTTTTTGGCACCCTGGGTTCTGTTCTTTGTGGGGTGAAGTTTTTTCTTTGCGAAATAATACCACTTCCACTTCAGTTTCTATTGCTTTCTGTCAGTATTCACCGTTAGCATGAGGGAGGGGTGAAGAAAGGGATTGATATACTTTTTTCCGGTGGTCTGTTCGGCCTTCGCCCGCTTCCTCTCTTCCTCAGCTTCCTTCTCGGCCTGGAGTTTTGCTGCTGCGATCCGACTTTGCTCGGTTATGCGTTCTGCAATGCACTTGCGACAGTCTTTTCCTATGATGCAGATGTCCCGTGGGTGTTTGGGGCAAGGGCCTTGGTGGTTAGTGCAGTATGGTTTTCTGCTGCTAGCACACGGCCCACTGGTCCTCTTGCCCTTCAAAGGGCAATGACGCGTCTTTGGCATTGGCCTATGGCTTGGCAGTTTGGCCAAGCACAATGTTCATCTGGGGATGTTGTTCAGTTTGTCGTGAGTTATGCTAACCGGTGACGAGGGTTTGGCGAAAAGTAAGGTGGCGACCAGACGGCAGGTCGATGAGCAGACGACAGGTCGATGAGTAGAGAGCGGGCTGACGAGTATCAGGTCGGCAGCAAGGAGAATGACGAGAAGCAAATCGGTAACAAGCAAGTCAATGAGAAGCGACTTGGTGAGAAGGACATAAATTGGTGAGAATGAAACAGATCGACGAGAAGGCAAAAGCTCGACGAGAAGCAGTTCGTCGCAAAGAGATCGGTGAGAAGTAGGAACCAGACCTGGAGTTGTTGTTGCTTGGTGGCAGTGGTCTGCTGTGAATCTGTCAGGAAGGAGGTTGACGCGGTCCTATGCTCGACAGGAAGCATGAAACAAATGTTGTGATGGAGTTCTTTCCTCGGTGGGACGCAGGCGTGTGAGTGAGTACACATTCGGTGGTTTGGTTGTTATGCACCGGGCTGGTTTGATTGTTCCAGCTACCTTACAATTCTACGGGGATGGTTGATTGTCCGTCTTATTGTGTCTACTGTTTGGGAGGGGGAGGTACTACAGCCTGCCTATAACACATTTCACTCACAAGCCGGTCACCTCATTGGAGTTATAGGTTTTCCTACATTATCCTTTGATGAGCTCGGATATCATGCTATCCAATGTCTGATTTAGACACTGGTATAACTGGATAGCAGGATATGATCAGTTCATTGCCACTGTTACTCTTTTATCATGATAGCAACCTGAGCTTGACGCTCTTTGGTGTTTTGTTTCGTGATGCCCTTAAGGCAGGGCTCTCCAAAGCAGAAACCGTTTTGCTTGGAACACAGGTGCTGGTGTTTGTTACAATGGACCACTCGACGGTCCATCAGGACCAGTGCTATTGCTTCGGCATCGGCCAAATGCTTGGCTGAGGCTGAGCCAAGCAAGATATCAAAGATGGGTGTGTATGTAGGTGTGGAAGTAACCGTTTCCAGCTAGTAGTAAGATGACTAGAAGAGTAGCAGTGAGGCGAGAATAGAAAAAGAAGCTGTTGCTTAACTATTCCGATTTCTGGATCAACGAGTTCGCGTTGTGAGTTTGAACCTGTGTTGATAATAATAGGATTGAGGCTTACGCACGAGAAGAGGTGGGAAAAAGTGTGGTGTTGAGTTTTGTTACTCGGCAGGATGAAACAGAAGGCAGGCTCGATGGTTTAGTGATGTGCAGCTTTTTAATAATTTCTACAGCTGTTCAGTTGTTCGATTAAGGTACGGCTGATTGTCCTTGTTGTTCTGAAGCGAGCTCTGTAGATTTTCTATGGCACGTTTAGCCTACATGTCGGTCAACTGGGGGCTTGTCAGGTACGCCAACATCCTATCTTGACCTACCTTTTGCTTATTTCAGATCATGCAGTATTCAATGAAGCAGTTGTAACCCTATCCAGTCGGCTCTTAGGATCTGGCCAAGCTTATCAGCCTGTTAGAATTCCCAGGTACCTACCTAGGTATGTAACGGGACTGCAAGTCTTTCAGTCTGTCCTTGAGTGAATGCTTTGGACGTTATATTATCTTATTACACGATTACTTAAAAGTCATTGTTGCTATACGTCTCCTGATCTAGAGACCTACATTACTGGCAGTAGTATATGGCAGTCTCATTAACTCTGCAAGTCCTTTATTTATATAATGTTAAATGTATCCAAGCACATTGCCCCTATACCCTATCTCTTACTACACATCAATCAGTAGAGAGCAAACCTAACAGTTTGGTTTGAGGGTTGGTGGTGGTAATATGACTGGATATTCACAATGAACAACTGACTTTCAACGATATAGCGAATGTAGTCTGTACCACCTCTAGACGTATAAAAGTAACCTTGGCGCCGGGGCAGCAAGTTTGGGCACTGCTGCTCGCCTCAATCCAACAGCAAAGTGCTTCCACAATACCTACGTGATGAATTATATAAGATATGACTGAAGTCGTCTTGCTATTGAAAATGGGTGATCTCTGATTTCTCTGTGGCAAATGATTCATAGTTTGGTAGTAGCAAATCTGCCAAATGAGAATGGTTTTGCCTGGTGATGATAGTATTGAGGATCCCTTTTTTACTTCAAGGCGCTGAAAATATCTTACTGAGCAAATTGTACACATTAATCGTATTGCCAACCAGCAAGGACAATCATACCGGCTTTGAAGTGGAATGATGAGAGTATCAGGGAAGGACCCATCGCTCGTTCGGTCTTCGGGCCCTTCAAGTACGGACGAACTCCCGGCGCATGGGGCGTGGTATTGCCGTATTAGACAATCCGAGCGGACTCGGCACTCCTCATGAGGAGAAAAGGGGCCATGCTTAAACTTTAGTTCCCGCGAAACCTTGGCCTCCACTACCACATACCCGGGACGCAACCCGCTCTGCTCCTCGGCTCCCTCACGCTGAGGATAAACCTGCCGGTATCTTATCGAATTGAAAGTGAGTATGTATGCCGTTCCGGGATCTCTTACTGTTCAGGTTCACGCATAGCATGCGGTCAATTTATACATTGATGACTGGCAAATGCAGTGCCGTTCATGTATCATCGGACGACGAGCGTCTCAATGGATCGTGGAGCTCGTCTGTCGCCTGAAGGTAACGCACCCGGAGCTGGATCGTTGGTGCCGAGGGCGGGGGCGAGGACATATGAATCGGTCTTGTCGGCGAGCTGACCGTCGATGGGAGCCCTGTTACAGCGCATTGAACGGTGATACATACAGTGGCATGCCCTTGCTCATTTCGCAAATGGTGGAAAGTCGAACTGCCAGTCCCATCGGAGACTCGTCGCGTGCCTCGCGCGAGCGCGCAGCGAATCTCGTCAATCGCATCGCTTCTTCAGTCCTAGCCTAATCCGCCTGCCTCATGGCGCTACATCTACTGTCACTCAGCATTGGGGATAAATTTAGGATCCGCAGGCTCAAGTCGTGGATCGGGCAGCATCTGCCAGTGTACTGGGCCAGCCTATTGCTGTCCCGTCTACCCCATATCCCAGAGTTCGGAATTATGACGGAGATGGTAAATGCAATTCCATGACGACGGAACCGATTGCCAAACGATTCAACACTTTTCCGGTTGGGGATATCACGAGCAAGACCACGGGTTCTCAATCCATGGGGCACTGTCCAGAGAGTGTCAGCCAGCCACTGTCAAAGCCAGTCGATCTCGACAGCACAAGATACCCAACGAGTCTGGCGGTCGAGGAGACACGCACCCGATGTACGCACGTCCACTGTCTGATCTTGAACAACCCAGCTCCATGTGCTTTCTGCCCGCTGTTTCAAGGATCTCTCCGCATCGCGCCCCGATATAGATCCAGCCAGCCCCAGTATCGCGCCCCACCACCGCACTTGTGGCATCGGCCTACACGTTTTCCTCGCTGCCTCCGCTCATCGGTAGCAATGCGTCCAAGTCAGGCCCCGCTACGCCAGCGGCCCGGTCGGCGACGAAGTGCGTCAAGTAGAGTTTCCGTTCACCGTGTTTTGGGGGAGGGTACGGACACGACAGAGAATGTCTACGTGTATCGTTGACCGAACGTCTTCTCCACTTTGCGCGGTGGTGTTGAAGCGAACATGAACCCACCCTTGTGACCATCGGCGGCTGGCTGGGCCCTGTTAGTCAGTCAGTCCCTCGCACCAACCTAGACCAAACCTCTGCGATCATCGCCTGCAACCTAAGCACGTGTTCACCGCAAGGAGCATCGACATCCATCTTGCAATGGCTAGGTTAAGAGAAGCCGGCACGGAACTACACGGGATTTAGACTAGACAGCATGAACACTATGCGGGAGCGGAGCTGGTGAAAGGCCGCTGTACTTTTTTCTATGGGTCGAGGTGGCTGGGCCCTCAACCGCCGTGAGGAGAACGCCGCTTCGGTAGTGGAGGAGTATGAGTTGTTCAGCGTGAAGGCCCAGAAAGTGGTATCCGGGCCCTGGCTATTCCACGAGACAGTGTCGACACTGCAATCGTCGTAGTTTTGAAACTGGCAATCGCTTGCGGGGATGAAGAAGTCGAGATTAGACGTGTCACGCCAATGAAGCCAAAAGCAACATTAGCAACATGACCATACCAATATACAGCTTTCTAGACCATTCACTATTTCACCTCTGAAAGCTGCTGTCAACTGATGTGGTATCTCGCTATGCCAAATGAACCCGGGCCCCCAATTTCCAGGGCGAGGGCATCGCAGGTAGATACATGCCAGCCATGCAATATGCAATATACAAGCCATTTCCAACCATTCGTAGGTAGAGATCCGCTATTTGAAAAAATCAAGCACTTCGTCCCGAGCGCTCGCTACCCTGACGCCATTTCGGCTTATGGGGTTTCATCCATCGCCACATCCGGATCAATCTCTGTACCCAAATCTCGGTCCTCCAAGAATCGTCTCCCCAACAAGTCGTCAGGCAAGTAGTCCTGCTTGACTTTCCCGTCGCGGTAGTTGGGATTGTATTTGTACTCCTTTCCGTAGCCAAGCTCCCTCATCAGCCTGGTAGGCGCGTTGCGTAGATGTATTGGCACCGGCAGACCAGCCACGCCCGGCTCCCTCAGCGCCGCATAGGCATTATTAAGACCCCGATAGGCCTTTGTGCTCTTCGGTGCGAGGCACAGAGCCACGGCACAGTGGGCGAGAGGGATCCTAGCCTCTGGCATCCCTATCTGTTGCGTGGCTGTATATGTGGCCGTAGCGAGAGGTAGCAGCGTGTTATCGGCGAGACCAACGTCTTCAGATGCAATGACAACCATGCGGCGCGCGACGAAGAGAGGATCCTCGCCTGACTGTAGCATGCGTGCGAGATAATACAACGCAGCGTCCGCATCGGAGCCCCTGACAGACTTGTGGAAAGCAGAGATGGTATCGTAGTGCTGGTCGCCAGCTCTGTCATAGACGAGCGTCTTAGTTAGCGCCGCCTTGATGTCGGCCTTGGTGATTTCCGCGCGCGTGGAGAGGGAGAAAGCGAGCTCGAGAAGATTGAGAGCTGTCCGCGCATCCCCGTCGGCAAAGGTGGCGAGATAGGTTAGCAGTTCCTCATCCAGCAAGGGCGACGGTGGTTGAGAGGACCCGGTCTGTTCCATTTGCAGGGCGCGCTGGAGGATGTTCAATACGTTCTGTGTACTGAGCTTCTGCAACGTAAAGGTTCGACAGCGACTGAGAAGAGCGTTCACGACTTTGAAACTGGGGTTTTCCGTCGTCGCCCCTATGAGGGTAATCGTACCGGCTTCCACGGGCCGCAGAAATATATCTTGCTGCGCCTTGCTGAAGCGATGTATCTCGTCGCAGAATATGATCGTCTTTCGGCCAGTGAGTTTCAGCTCATTCTCGGCCTCCATGAAGAACTTCTTGCACTCCGCCACGCCCGAGCTGGTGGCGTTCAGCTCAATAAACCGGGAGCCAACCATCTGCGCTATACACCGTGCGATGGTCGTCTTGCCCGTTCCGCTACCACCCCATAGTATCATGGAGGGTACGCGATCCTGCTCGATCAGCGACCGAAGCACGCCAGTTGGCCCAACCAGCTCTTGTCCAAACACCTCGCTGAAGTTCTGCGGCCGCATGCGCTCGGCGAGAGGCGCTGCCCTGTTCGTCTTCGTCCTCTTCGCTATCGGCCTTGAATCGTCGTGTGTGTTCGCCTCTTGCTGTTGGCGTCCCCCTTCTGCTGTTGCTGATGCTTCCGGCACCGAGGGTAAATCGTAGTCGGAGGCCCCAGGCCCATCGTCAAAGGTGCGCTTCGTGCCGCCAGTCAGCTTGAGCACTCCGTTCGTCCCATTGGCGACGGGCGCGAGGACTTTGGCGGGTGTTGCATGGCGCTTGGCAGAAGGGGTCTGGAAGAAGGTCGAAGGCGGCCGTTTTTGGGAGGAGGCCGCGCCATTCTGTGTTGCTTGTTGAGTGGATGGCGCCGCTGCGGAATGGGGCGCCGATGATGAGGATGCAGCCTCGGCGGAGCTATCGAGGATGAAGTCTTTGCATTGCGAGTCGATGTGGTCGTTGATCTTGGCAGGCCTCACCTGGTTGGCGCAGATCGGGCACTCTACCATGGTGATATGCACACTTATGGACGTAGCGAAATGATCGGTAGAGATAGTGTGTGCAAGTCGCTCCTCGGGCGATCAGAAACAGATACCAGGTTCGGGATCATGAGGAGGCCCAATGCTCTCAGCAAACATGGGAGTCAAAAAAAAAAAAAAAAAAGCCCAAGTCCGCGGAGAGCTCGAGATCGATTCAATTAAGATTCGGGAGCTTTCGACTTTTGGAGAGACCAATGACGCGCTGGCTCGCGTGTGACTTTATTTGGCGTGGGGGGCATATCCTGGCCTGGTTCCTGGCCCGACCCGACCTGCATTACTTGGATTACTTGGACTTGTGCAGGCAACTACTGGTTGATTGGCCGAATATTAGAATCGAATCGCACAGCGCAATTGTCTTTGATTATTGGCTACAAAATAGGCAAGATCCATCGCCTTTAATCAACTGGATAGATACATGCAGGGTAGACAGTAGACTATCACATCCCTTTGAGGTACTCCGGAAATGTTGCTGCCAGGTACGTACCCGGATCTATTGATAGAATCATGTGCGCCTTTGTTTTACATCAACCACTATTCCGGGCCTCTATGTTTCCTTCCGGCAGTACCTAAGCAACCTTTCATAACAACACACTTGACATAGTGGTATTCGAGCTTTATCGGCCGACAATATCTACGGGTATCGCTTGTCCCGTCCTAGTGGGCTTTATATTCCAACATACAGCTATACTCAACCCCTCCAGTTGCTGCCTGCTACCATCTCTCATCTACGGCCTTTCTTTGCTGGCGGTGCAGCATCGACCTCACTGTCTTCGTCGTCCACCGAATCATTATCGCTGTAGTCCACCTCGTTCTCGTCCATGTCGTCTTCTACTGCTTCCAGCGCATCTGCACCCTCGTCATCGCTAGAATCCTCGTCATCCTCCGAGTCATTTTCGCCGACGCCATTAGCCATGGCCATCTCCTCCTCATCGTCGACGTCCATGATACCACCGTCCATATCATCGTCGTTTTCTTCGCCTTCGACATAAACGACGCCCTGCTCTTTCTCGTCTTCCTCATCCTCATTCGAGTATCGCATCATCTGTCGCAGCTTCATCTGCTGCACCAGGAGGTCCAGCTTGCCTTTGAGCGACAGGAGCGAGCTGAGGCCACGGGTGCGCTCCTCCATGACTCTGTGCAGCTCGCCCAACTTCTTGGTGAGATTGGGCTGGGTCGCGAGGGCTCCTCCGTGTGTTACGAGAGTCCACTGCACCCATATCAACAAGGTGCCGGCGCGGCCCGGACGCCTGTGCATCCGTGACGCCAGTTTCGTGAGCAGAATTCCTGCTAAAGACGAATCCAGGCGCTGAACTGTGCTTCGGATTGTGTTCGCGTCGGTTGTACGAAGACATGATTCGAGGAGGTCCGCATCATCGGTGCGGAGAGCTTGGGAGAGGGCGGTACCAAGAGATGCCAGGCTAGGAGGTGCCAGAATTCTGCCTGGGGCGGCTGTGGCGGAAGGCTGTAGAGCCAGAAAGGCTGATGGGACATCGATGGTTTCCTCTGCGTGAAGCCGCTCACCAAACGTGGGCTCGGCAGCTTCCTGGTCCGAATCGCCCTCGGTTGCTGGCTTGGGTGACTGCATATCGGTGTCTACGTCGCCGTTTTCAGTGGGTATCGTAGGCGCATTCTTGGAGGTGCTGTTGAGCTTCTGTGATCCGATACGCTTTGTAAGAGCCTCGCTCGCAGGCTTGCCCTCCTCTTCATCGGAGAAGTCGTACTCGCTGCTGCCTTCATCGCTCGAGATCTCTATGACACCTTCACCCTTGGCACTTGATTCGTGCTTATCGGTGTCAACGCCGGTGACAGCTGTATCGGCTTCGTTGATATGCGTCCTCAGTTGCTTCTTTGCACTCTGCCTAATTACAGGCTGGGAGATCCTCCCCGGGGCCTTTTGCTTCGTCGACATGGCCGTTGAGGTGGGGAGCAGGGTCTATCCAGAGGTGGTGATGGTCGTCGTCCGTAGATCGCACGAGATAGAATCGAGATGCCGCGATGATTTCAATTGGAGACAGTAGTGATGCCTCAAAAGCCTATTCCATTTACCAGACTGATTGAAGGTAGTAGATACGTGCAAAGACGTTGAACTGCCAAATTGGACACTGGCTGACGGACGTTCCCAAGTCCCAAGATGCGCCTGTACCAATAACGTGCACTTAAATTTTCTGGACAGAGCCAGGAACTTTTTTTTCGATAAGGAGATAGACATTGCGCGCTCCACTGCCGATAAGAGAGGCTGATGAGTAAGCGGACGGTGCTGTAGTTTTTCCAGCTGCTAGCGTGAGGTCAGGTCGGTACTTGGGTACTCCCATCCTACCTTGGGTACCTACCCTGCTCTGCTACCTAGCTTCAGTCTGGGTGATTGCCCCTCCGCAACGCCTGGACCTGGACTGTCTGTCAAAGCCGGGAGCTGACAGCTGTTGGAGCTTGGATCTTTTGCAAAGCTAGCACCGTGCGCTCTCTTGCTCTCACTCCCAGATTCGGCGGAGTGTACCTAAACCACCACCTTTGCTGCATCACACTCTTTTTCCCTCTGCATTATTGGCAACCTTCCCCATGACTCGAATGTGCACTTCCTTGATCTCAATTTCATGAACATGACTTTTATTTCTCTGGCTGAACAGTCGCATCGCATATTCAATAACATCTGCTTTCAGTTGCTGGTGTGCAAGCGAAAGCCGGTACCCTACATCGTTTCCATGCGAAGGCACTCTATTCAATGGAAATATGCCTGTAGTTGCAAACACCAGCCATACCGCATCCATCTTGTCTGGGGGCAGCAGCAGCGGCGACACTTGACGACTACACTTTGGCCCTTGGAGGCACGAACAATCCTCCTCTGCCGTGTGCGTGACGACGATGAAGCCACGCTGTCCCCAGGCAAAGTGTGCAATTGGCTGCAAACTTTCCAAGGTAGGTTTGGCAGGCTAGAGCCTTGATGCGACGGACGGCAAGTCGAGATTGGGTTGTGGAAAGCCCCATACCCATAGGAGCTCGACGCTTGTCCACTTGTCGCATGTTCCATCCCTCTGTCCTGTCTGTCTGTCTCTACCTGCTTTCTGTTTTCTTCGTCGCTTGGGTATGTAGGCAGGTACTCGTTCTCTCATTCAATCAGTTATCGCCAAGTTGGTGCTATTAGTCTGTGTTTTATCCGAGCAGCCTGCCTGCTCTCCTGAGATCGGAGCTGCAGCATGGAAGCCAGCAGCAGGAGGTCGAGAAAGCCATTTTATTTTCGCGTTGTTGTCAGGTCCGTGGCCCAGAAACGCCAACGCCAGCATCAGCACCAGCACCAGCTCTCTCGTTCTTCTTGTCTCATCATGTGACCCACACGTAAACCATAGCTTTATCTGATTGGCCCAAGCTCTTTTTGCTACAACCATTGGCCCAGGGCCCGCCGCTTCCTTGTCGTGATTCCCTGTCTGGCGCGTTCTACAAATAAGAAGTGGCCCCAAGAGCCCAAATTTTTCGCGACGGCCATCGGAAAGAAGAGTCCTTGATTCCTGACTTTATTTTTTTTCTCCCCCCTCCGAACTTTCTCTCGTGTCTCGACTTGTCTCCCTCCTAGTCACAAGTCCTCCTTCCTCACCACACACCCCCCTACCTCGCTCACACTGCCTCCCCCTCCGCCGTGTGAAGCTCCGACATCACCGACGCCAACCACCCGTCCAATTAATCAATCCAGTCCATTCAATCAATCAAATCGTCGGGCTGCCTGGGCTGGGTGCTCAAAAAGGTACTTTATTTCAAGTACCACTTTTTTATTCCCTCCCTCTCTTTCCCTCTTTCCATTGTGTTGTGTCGCGCCATTCAAATTGATGGTTCATTGATTTGACGATTGCCTTGCGCCCATCACTAACCTCGCCCCCCTTTGGAAGCTGTCTTCACCTTGACCTGGTCCAACCCAAACCTTGGTTTATCTTAGACCGACGAATCATTTGCATCCGAGGCTATTAATTCAATCAATTCTTCTCCCGAATTGGCAAATTGGACCTTCTCATCCACCATTTACACGCTTTGCACTCTCAACTCTCATCCTTACCCGCATACACGCGATCTTGCACATCGTGACACCCCTCCAAACCACCACGATAAGTCATCACCTCTTGTTTGGTCTGATTCAGTTCAACGCATCAAACAATCGCAACGCTGCCAAGCTCCACCAACCAGCCAACCACAACATCCTCTCCAACGCCGCAACGACCAACGCACTATTATTGTGTTCCTAGGATCTTGCGCAGCATAACCCCGGGTTTCAAAACTTATACATTCTGTATAACTGTTTCCGCTTTTCGTTGCCATCACCACTTTATGCACGCTGTTGTCGCAACACAACAGAAATAAACATCATCATCCAGTCGCATACTTTGTTGTGCAACCGTCTTCAGCTCGTGTTGCTTGCCTTGCATATAGTGAGTGAACATTTTTCTTCTTATTTTTCTTCTCCGTACATTGTTTCCTTCCAAAGCTTGCCTCGCGTCCTTGTTGTGTGCATCCTCCCTCGGTCTTCTTCCTGGGATCTCCCGTTCGCGACGGGCCTTGATTCGACATCTTGGTCTGCCCACTATTTCCGGGAGCGCAATCGCGAAGCATTCAAACCAGCCGCCCCGTTTCAATGCTTCCAAGCTCGGCCGACCTAAATGACTGTCGGCGCTCTATCCCGTCGCCAGACCCACGCCGAACGCCCCGACCGCAATCTTCGAGACAGCAAGTTCATTCGCTGGTGCAAACAAATCAACCCACCCTACCTTGTCGTCGATCGTGCGCACGGTCCATCCGCCAGCCCTTTTCAGTTCGGTCGCGCCCCAGTCTTTTTCTCCTGCGCGTGTTCTCTTCTCTCGTCAAGAGCTACGCGACTTGAGGGAAAAATTGGAAGTGGGCTTTTGCGATAAATAGCTGCGGATGCGCCATCTGCACTGATACGCCTTTTTGCGACCCGAAACCTTTCCCAGCCTCCCCCATTGGCCCGCCACCTCTTTACGCCACTCCAAGCTGTCGCATTGCGCAAGGCTGGAAAATAGCTACCGACCAAACAGCCAGCAACAACGCGCCAATAGGAACACACGCTTTTGCGCATGCACTCAGGCAGCATATTCCAGGTCACCGCTCCTAGAATTGAGTTTGTCGCCATTGAACCCAGGAATTGCCTTTGGCCTGATCGCACTTGCTCGGCCGCCAGGCGCGCCCATCATCCTCGCCGACCATATACAATCAACGACAGCCTCATCAGTATTACTCCACTAGAATCCCGCGAGGTGGCCTTGGTCTTTGGTACGACTCATAAACCAACAGCAAGTAGTGGCTGGTAACGAGCGCATACTCGAGGGAAATCACCTTTCTCGGCGTAGCCCGCGCAAGTGGCATCGGCGATGCAACAAGTGTTGGCACAACTAATGCTTTGCTTTCATCTTTTCTGGCAATCATACTACCCGTCGGAAGTTTGCTGACTGAAATGGTGTTTGTAGCCCCGGATTGCATGGACATTTGACGTCGCATCGTCTCAAGCCTCCAGGCAAACTACCAATCGCGGCATTCGACAATCGACTGAATGGCAATCATGGCGACAGAAGAGCCCCAAAACATTATCAACCGAAAGGTCGCACAGCCTGAGCCCGAGGGTGAGAGAAAGACTGTCGAGAAAGCTGTCGAGCCAACTGTTAATGGGTAGGCGATCTTTGCCCTCGAACTACTTGTATTTGATGCTAATACACTTGCTATGCAGCCACGCATCTTCAGATGAGACCTCTAAATCGGAAGAGCCCAGCACTGTCAATGGGAAAGCAGGATCACCGCAGCCGCCCGTTGAGGAAACCACGGTGGCAAAGAACCAAGAAGCATTTACTGCAAACGCAAGCATCGGCGCCGAGGAATCGCCAAAGCCAACAGACGATAAACCCACTGCAGAGTCCGTGGATAAGGATGTGGTAGATGCGAATGGTGCTCTGGAAGACGCTGCTCCTGCCAAATCTGAAGCTAAGGAAACCGAGGCTCCCGAAGTTCCCAAAGTTTCACCCGAACCCCAACTACCGGCGGCGGAGAAGGCAGACGAGAAGCCTACCGCGGAAACCTCTGCCGACGACTCAATGGAGGTGGATGAGTCTAGTGGGCAACCGGATTTGTCATCGAGTGGCGAACATGGTGAAAGCACCCAAGCAACAGCGCTTAGCGAGCCGGCCATTGTCTCTTCTCCACAAGAAGTGAGCCAGCCACCGGAACCGTCTACAACCGAAGATGTCAAGATGGAGGAAGCTGCTCCAGTCGAAGACAAGCCAGAGAGCGGTGCCACCTTGAAGGAGAGATCTGCTACGCCTGGCAAGGTTGCGCGGGAGCGTGAAGATGATGCCGATGAAGAGCGCTCTGCAAAACGCGCTAAAACCGAATTTCAGTCTGAAGCCGCGGCGGAGGACAGTATCGGAGTTGCTACCGGTCTATCCCCCGCGCCAACGAACCCGTCGGACGACTTGGCAGATAGCGTGCCTAACGATAAGCCGATTACTTTCTACCAGAATAAAGAGATTCGCGCGCAGATTGGCAGAGTCAAGAAGACCAAGAGTGGCAGTAACTTCCGTTCTTCCGTAGAGAAGTTATGGCCTCAGGTTTGGGACTCGTACAAGCAACAAATCGAAAACCCTGTTGATCTGTCCATGTTCGAGGTCAAGCTGCGAGAAACGAAGTACGAAACCTTCGGTGAATTCAAAGCAGACCTGCAGCTCCTCCACGACAATGCGCTCAAATTCAACGGTCCTGGCAATATTGTTACGCTCGCTGCTCTTCAGGTGCGCAATGACTTGCTGGGCCGTTTAGTGGAGATCTCCAAGAACGAGGAGCCTCTCAGGATCGACAAGGGCAAGCACCAGCCTACGCGCCACACCGAACCCCGAGCTGCCACCCAGGTACGCCGCCAGTCGCAGTCTCAACCACGTGCGCCGCCCGCAACAAGCCCAAAGGCCAAGACCGAATCGACAACCAACGTAGTGTCCCGCCCCTCTCCTGCTCCTCCGACATCCGCATCGTCTTCAGGGCCAGCATTTGCTCTCCCCCCAACGGCATGCCCCAAATCCGGCGGGATTCCACGAGGGGTGACGGAGACAGGCCAAAGCGCCCTATCAACCCTCCCAAAAACCGCGATCCAGACTACTCGTCGAAACCTGGTCTGAAGAAGAGACTGGACCCCGAATTGAAGTTCTATGGTGAGTGTCTCATGGAAGTGAAGAAGGCCAAACATTGGAATCACAACCAGTTCTTCTTGGAACCCGTAGACCCTGTTGCTTTCAACATTCCTACCTATTTCAGCATAATCAAGAAGCCGATGGATCTGGGGACAATGTCCCAGAAACTAGAGCGCGGCGAATATCGAACTGGCAAGGAGATTGAGAAGGACTTGCGCCAAATGGTGGCGAACTCGGAGCAGTTCAACGGCCAAGACTCACTTGTCACAATGTCAGGGCAGGCCCTTGAAGCTGTCTTCAAGGACGAGGTGGCCAAGAAGGACGCGTGGATGGCGAAGAACGCACCTATTCGGTCTCGCGCTGGCTCTGCTGGGACTCCAGAACTTAGTGCGCATGACTCAGACGAGGAGAGCGAGGCCGAGGCCGAGGAACAAGAAAACGACTCCATTCGCAACCTTCAATCTCGGCTGAGCGAGGAACAAGTCAAACTCAACGGCCTCCTCGGAGCCAAGAAACCTGACTTGACCATGATCGAGATCCAACAGAACGTCGTTTCTATGCTGCAACGGAAATTGGTTGAAGAGAAGACCAAGTTCAGCGGCGAGTCCAAGAAAACGAAGTCCAAGAAGAAGAGCATCAGTAAGCCCAAGCCAAAGTCTAGCTCAGGTGGTGGCGCCACCGCAGCAGGTAATGGCGTGAAGAAGTCGAGCGGTAGCGTCCCAGTCCTTAAGAAGGCCTCTGGGACAAGTAAGAAGACTGCCTCGAAGAAGCGCTATATGGGCAACCTTGAGAAGGCCGTGATTGCTGAGGGCATTAATGAGCTGGACGGGCCACTTCTGAACAAAGCGGTGGATATCATCAAGAAAGACACCCACCAGAAGGTAAGTTAATGGACTTCTTACTCACTTGACAACCTTTGATCGAGGGACTAACGATGAACGTGTAGGAGGACGATGATGGCCAATTGGAGTTGGATATTGAGTCTCTGTCGCAAGAGGCTCTGAGCAGATTGTTCGACCTGATAACTAAGTCGTATCCTGGTATTTACCAGACAGTGTCTTCGAAGCCTGAGTTTAAACAGGAAGCCAAGCAAGCGGAGGAGACGAAGGCTAAGAACAGCGCCCTCCCCAAGCCGAAGAAGAACAAACCTATGAACAAGCATGAGCAAGAACGCAACATTGAGAAACTGCGGGAGCTCAAAGCACAGTTCCAACGCCAAGGCAGTGGAAGCCAAGAGCCCATGCCAGGCGATGAGGAGAACCGCCCTGGCGACTCGAGCGACGAAGAAGAGGAGAGCGATTCGGAAGAGGAGTAAAGCTGACGCAAAATCACTTCGAAGCTTCTGCTATTCTTCCTGTCTGCTGGTTGGTTTGACCTCGGGGTCTCGTCATTGAAGCGATGCTTTACATGACCACGCAATAATGTATGGGGGTGGTTCTGATGAGATCAGTCGGGACCCAGTCGCTTCGATTATGCGAACAGGTACGGACTTTTGTATGATTATAATTTCCATCCGACGATATGGATACTGCACAAGGTGGGTGTGCAACAAGCGCGGCAGCAGATTGCGCAAAGCGCCTTACGTAGCGGCTTCTTCCTGTCTTTCCGCTCCCCCGTTCGCGTAGTCGGCAATGGATCCTCTGGCACAGGCTCAGTGGAATCTTGCCGGCTTGCAGAGCTGCTGTTGCAGACCAAGCGAGCTGGAGAGGACCCTGCTTCGGGTTTCTCTCGAGAGATGCGATGGGGAGGCCTGTGGGGGAAGGAGGATGCGAACTTTTGCGTCGCCTTGATTAGTTATGGACTAGCGATTACATTGAGCGTGGAGATGGGGGTGAACTTTAAGAATCAAGAAATGAGTTTAAAGCATCCATGATACTTTGCCTGTGGCGCCTGTGAAACCCTAACATGTCTCCGTCTCCGGTCGCTAGATCTGCAGTGTCAGCAAGTTTTCATGTCACAAGCCTGTGAGGGACTGTCAGTTTTGTGCATCTATGAGTTCTTGTGATTTGTGCGACTATGTAATTCTTCGTCTAGGAAGATTCATCTCACGCCGATGTCTCGTTTACAATCTTTTCTTGTTCTGTTGTGTCGACCTGGGGCACCACGATATCGGCTTTCGGGTTCGCGTCGCCCTTCTGCTTCTTGGGGCCGGGGAAACCGGTGCCCCTGTCCTTGACCTTCTTGACCTTCTTCTCGGGCGCCGGGGGCGGGGGTAGGCCTTGAGGGTGATTTCTTGCCACTCGGTCGACTCTTGGTAGGCCTTCTGGATCGGGGCCAGGAGCTCGGTCAGGGCTTTTGTGGTGGCGGCCTTGAGGAGCTGAGGCGTGAGGATGTCCTGCTTGTAGTCCTCGTGCATCTGCTTGACGTCGGAGTAGACGAGCGGCTCCAGGCCGTCGCGCTCCCGCGACACCACGAACTCACGCTTGCCCTTGAGGGCTGCGACGGGGAGGAGCACGAACTCGGCGAAGGCGAGGATGCCGTTGCCCTCGGGCTGCTTCGGGACGGCCTCGGCCTTGCGAATCTTCTTGGTGACGACTTCCAGGGAATCGAGCAGGTCGATCTTGCTGTCTGATTGCGGGTATTAGCTTACCGTCGGGCTTCTCTGGCGAAGAAGTATGCAGTGGAAGTATGTCGGGTACTCACTCTCGTCACTGGAGCTCATCTTGCCGCCTTGCAGACCAGGAACCATGGGGTTCATCAGATGCGCGCGCTATTGATTGAGACCTGTCAGCATTGCCCGCTTGTCTTCTTTCTATGTTCCGCTCACCTGCTTGTAGCCGAGCTTGGGGAGCCACTCCTTGGAGGCGGTGAAGAGCTTGCGCTGGTCGAGGCCGCCGAACTGGGCGTCGACGTCGAGGTACTGCTCGTCGAGGACCTGGAGGATGGGGTAGAGCAGGCCGCTGAGGGGCGCGTTGGCGGTCTGCTTGACGATCTCGGCGCCGGCCTTCTTGGCGTCGTGCTCCGAGGTGACGGCGCACAGCTTGAAGAGGTCCATGGTGTACTCGTGGCTGGTCTGGTAGGAGGAGCCGAGGACGAACTTGAGCTTCTCGGTCGAGACGCCGACGGCCCGCAGCATCTCGGTGATGCAGTAGCGGTAGAAGGTGACGCGGTGCGCCACCAGCTCGATCGGGGCCTTGAGGTTGTCGAGGAAGCCGTGGATGTCGGCCAGCAGGATCGTCACCTCGCAGCCGGCGGCCAGGTACTGGGCGATCTTGACGGCGGGCACGAAGTAGCCGCAGTGCGGGCGGCCGGTGGTGGCGGTGCCTGTTGGAGGAGGGGGGGCAAAGCGAGTGGTTAGCAACGGTACTCTCTTGTTCTTATTTCCTTGCCTCCTTTCTTTCTTTTGCCTTTGTTCCTGTCTCCCAGCTTCCTAGGCGTGGTCGTGTGCTTCCTCGACTTACCCCAGTAGATTTTCGGGTTGCGCCCCTCGGCCAGGATGTTCTCGATGATGGGAGCATCGAGGACCTCGGCGAGGTTCTCCTTGATGAGGGCGTATCTAGCTGTTGCGTCCATGGCTCCGATTGATTGCGCAGTGGGCTGGCCAAAGTACCTGGTGGCTTTCTCTGTTTGTGCGATTCCCTATCCCTACTGAACAAGCCGTATTAAAGGAAAGGACTCTCCAAGGTTGACTCATTCGCTCGCTTATGTTGGTGCGCAGCAATTGGGAAGTTTTGGCGGGGTGACTCGCCCACTCGCCCGCCGCCCAATCAGGCGTGGTGGGGGGGCAATGGGGGTAGGTAAATTGCCCATACTGCACTTTTTATCGATAAAGCCCGCGCCCTGGCTTATGACTGGGTGCATTTCCCTTCAGTGATTGGCTGCTGGCCGAGATCCGTTTCCTTCCTCGCCGAGTCGGATAGTCTCTGTTTGCGAGTAATAACGTGTCTATGCAAGCGCAATCAAGCAACGCCCTCAGCAGCCCAGTCAGTATTGCTTTTGACGACATTCTGCGTTGTTGGATAGCTCGGGCCCAATACCCCAGTGGTCACCCATGGAGAAGCGGCTGCGACCAGGCTTGCCAAGTGGGGGACGTTCCTGAGCAAGGTTTCGGGACGAACGAGGCAGCGACAGCTCAACCAACACCTGAACACCGCGAGTTCCGATGTAGCAGCAGAAGGCATCTCTGCGTCTTCAGGTTCAGACCTCAGACAAGGCAACAACTGCCGATGTGAAGATCCGACTGGGGCCGAGTTTGCTTCCTTCATACCTCGGCCACGTCGACGTAGGCTGACTGGCAGTTGATTAGGTAGGTAGGTAGGTACCTTTGGGACTGACCTATTCTTAGACCAGCGTCGCCTTCATCAATCATACCACGACGGGGCTTTCCGCCGGCCCTAAAGCACGACACCCTTCTGGAACGAACACTCGATATCTGCATCCCCTCGTGTGCGACTGATGGTGACTGATGACGCCTGTCCCATCTACTCAGCTGATGCTGGGGCCGATTGGATAAATGGCGGGTAAAGTCGAAGGCCTGTGTTCTGGATCCCCGCCCGAGTCCCTGGAGCCCTTGGAGCAGGGCAGAGTAGGATCCCAATCAATTCGGTAATTAATCTTGGGGTTCAAGCTTCTCGTTTAGATGCCCGCAGGCGTTCGTGCGGACGGCTCGGTATAGCCTACAGGGACCAGCCAAACCTTAAAGTCGACTTCGCATCTGATGTATGTTACGATGATGGCGTATATAGAGAATGCGCTGCCGGACCCTTCAACGAAATCACTTCTGGGAAGCTACGAAGAAAATGCGCAGTCTACGAACTATATTCCAACTGGAGGGCTTGCTAGCGATCGAATGGGTGACAGGACTTGCTTGGCCGCGTTTGGGTGCCCTCCATGAGCCACTGTCAGCTTCGAGCCATCCTTGTGTCTCGTCAACCCTGCGTCGCGCGTCGGCACGGTAAGCAGCCATCAACTCCGGGTTTGGAGCAGCAGTTGGGTTAGCACCCAGTTCAGTTGGCTGCGTGATGACCGTTCATGATGTGCATGCAGGGTGCGAAGCCAAGTCCTTCACGAGTTGAAGCTCGTCTTCCGTCAGGGCCGATGGGTGGCATGCGGGGAATATAGGGCCAGCAGCTGCACTCCTAGGCGTTGAATCCTCCCAGGATGCCACGCCTATTGGCTGCCCATTCCGTGTTCAGGCACCCAGACACGGCACGATTTTGGAGGTGTAGAGGCGGCAGATGTATAGTCCGCCCTGGGAGAGAGGACGTGTTCTCATCATCCAATAAAGGATAATCATCGCAACATCCAAGACTGAGGGGACCTTCCTCAAGGGGAAGGTCCTTATGGCATACTGGTCTTCCTTTGAAAGTCTCTGGGCGGCATTCTCTGGTCGGCGTTCGAAGTCGCTCGAGAGCCACGACTATAAAGAGGCTCGTTGCTCAGCTTCTTCCTCGACGATATCAGTAATAAAAGCATAGAAACAACAGCCCATACAGACAGAGATACTCTTCATCTTGCACCATGAAATTCTTTGGACCCCTGACTCTGGCGATTGGCCTTGTGGCCGCCGTCTCCCCAGCCTCCCAGGAGGCATCGCTTAAGAAAGCACGCATTCCCTCTCCTGCGCCTCTGAAATACATCATGTCTATGGTCGAACCCGCCATCAAGCGTGATATGAGCGGACTCGCCAGCCTTCCTGAGGGCCTGGCCAGTCGCACCTCATCGCATGTGTCCCAGGTAGCATCCGACGCCGCGAAGCGCCAGCTGTCTAAGCAAGACTTCTACGAATGTCAGGCCTCTGTAAGTTAACATCTCCTACAGTCCACACATACAGACAGAAGCACAATACCTTTCCTCCCTCGAAGTCGGCCCTGAACGCTCATGCATTGATCCCCCGCCCCAGAACCCGCCGCCGCAGCCGTCGGACTGCAACACCGTCATCAACCAGGTGCAGGCGTCGAACCAGGACTTCATCCTGAACGAGGGCACCTGCCTCGCCTTCACCTTCAGCACCTGCACGGGCTACTTCTGCTCCCTGTGCGGCCAGCTCGCCACCCACACCGACTTCATCGCCAGCCAGTTCGAGTCGGTCCAGGGCCTCTGCGTCGAGGCCGGGCAGGCGGGCACCATCGTCGGCGACGACGCGCCGCAGTACGAGACGGGCTTCCTGCGCGCGGGGTCGGGGGGTGCCTACGTATGATGTCTGCTAGACTGTTTAGATTGGTGGGCTTTTGGTATTGGTGTTTGTTCGTTCGTCTGGCTAGGAGTATTTGATGGGTGGGAGAATGTGATGGTTTATCGGAGGTGGTCTCACCGTGGAAGGAGGAGTCAGCATAGTAGACCGGTAAGTGGTAGTAGCATAACAAGATCAAGAATTTGGCAATCGTAATTAATACCTCATCGGTGATAATGTACTTGATACCTGATTTCTTTCATGTAAGTGACTCTCACGATACTTTGAAGGATCAAATCCTCATCGTCGGACCATCCAGAAAGCGCTTCGGTAGCCCCTGACAGTGTAAGTGCTGCTGAATGTATCACCTGCAACAAAGTCCATATATTCATAACACCAAAGACGTGTATTCGGATTGTTGAACTTGGTTTTACGATTATCCTGTACCTACTCTCAGTCCTCGGGGCAAATGTCTACTACACATGGTCACGACAAGCTTACGCCCTCCACTCCCCCCCTTTGCGCATGCTCCAAATGACGTCCCCTCCTCAAGGAGCAAGCCCCGCCCTTCTTTTGGGCGATATACGACCTCGTGAATTTTCTTCTATGCTTAAGCCCTGCTCTCTCCTGTGCAGCTGCCATGGCGTCGCCCGCCTGCGTGTCCGCCTACGACAGCAAGAAGTAGCAAACCAAATACTTACGCGACTGTGCCGGCCGCAACCTCCCATCCGCCCCGAGCCCCGCGGCTTCTCGATCTCTACGCCTCATCGCTTGACATACTCACAGCGACGCTTTTCCCATGGCGACGGTGTCTGGCAATTTACATCCGTTACACTCGGGATTGCTACGAGCTCATGGGTCTTGAGGGGTCAACCCGCACGACTGCCACAATGAACACACGCGCTAAGAACAAGCATCCGCGCCCCAGAGCAGAGACCTCGCCCTGGGGTCTGGAGGTGGCGATGGCAGATCAAAGCTCTGACTAAAACAAGGTCGGGGTACGATAAAGTTGGCTGTGGTTGCCACTGCAACCCTGGGACACTACCGCGAGGCTCAGCGAGATCCGGGTATTCGCGAAAGAGAGGTCCAACTTTGACAGCACTGGCTGTTATTACCCGATACAGAGTCACCAAGCCGATGATACGAGAAGCGAAATATTCTCAGAGATTGGCTGACAAGTACCAGGTGTAACGATCAGATAGCATCCTGAGGATGTGATCGTATTCAGTTATTCTGGGAGGCTATGTGCCTGTCTTTCTTAAGCCACTGTATTTTGATTGAATTCTTTATACATATCGTCCTGCCTCTTGTTACAATTGCGCTGTTTCTCCTTTACTCACGACATACAGCCTTGCATCATAAGCAACAGTGCCAGCTTCCCTCATTATTGAAACATGCATCATCGCTTTTCTACGGACAGTCTACTCCTTGGTGAGCCAATCGATCACAGATCTCACAGTACGCGTGACCACCACGATAGGAGGGCTCAGGGAGCCCGTGCTTCTGCCCCAGCAGCTTGATCACAATAGCATCTCCGTGCTCCTGTCACATACGTCAAAGCTCATGGAGACCTGAAGAGATGCTGTGGGCTATTCCCAATGACCATCATCGATCCGGGCATACCTTTCGCGGATGATTCGCATCCCGCCGTGTCTCAGTCAGCCAGGACCCCCTGCAGATAAGAAGGTGCACGGCATGTAAGTACGCCCGTGCCCTGACGCCTTCGAGTCGGGGCCCAAAATTGACAGAGACCACTCTTTCGCCCAGTGGGGATCGTATGTACCATACCGGCACTTGAGAGCACCCTTATGCCATGCCCGATATCGTTCGAGGTTAGGCGTTTTGAAACAACCCTCGGCTGTCCCTCCGCAGCGGCGTGCCACCCGGATGGCCAAACATGTTTCGAAACTTAACTCTTTCCATATAAGACGCCTTGACTGTAGGTATAGCATGGCGCATTATATGGGAGTGAATGCATATGCACTGCGCAGGTCAGGCAGCCCGCCACCGGATCCGGAGCCTGCGAACCCCCGTACTTGCGCCGTCCGACCGGGGTATCCATCTCCCGAGATAGGTGGACCAGTATCACCGACAAAGAAGGATGACACGACCCGGAAAGCCAATCTGATCACTCGACAGAACAAAGGGTCACCACCATCAGATGAATTCCGGTCTCACCATCTTTGCGGAATCGAGAACGAAGTGTGAAAAGGAGCCTGGAATGAAGCGTAGCCGTTCCCATCACATTCATGCAACGGCTGCCCAAACTACCGTGGAGCCCGAAATGGATGCTCCGCTTCGAGAAAGTTTCGCTAAGTCTTGATCTCCGGCTTGCAGATATGCAAAGGGACGAAGGGTTCCAGGGCCTGGATCCAAGACATGGGACGCAAAAGACCACTTGGCTGCTCTGCCGGCCAACCGAGCTGTTGGTTAGGATACGTCGAAGACCCACGTTGAAGATATCATGTACTCTGGTGTGATCTCTGCCAGCTTGCAGGCGGCATCTCTATGCAGGTTGGCCGGTCATAGCGACGAGGGTTAGTTCGAGAGTGCCCACAAGGACTAGCACGCCTGAGAACCCTGGCTTCCAGCCTGATAGGTGATGCGAGTTCGCCGTCCAAGAGAACAGCTGACGTCCTGATGATAATGCGCGCGGGGGGTCGAAGAGCGAAAAAGCACTGCACGTGGCGAACGGACGTTCTTAAAAAGGCGTGAAACGCCGAACGTCTGATGATGCTCCCCTGCCTTCTTCGTAGCCTTGGAGCCCTCCCCGCGCTGCATTGATCACAACCACAACCACGAACCTGAAAACCCCCAGGTTGAGTGCTTTAGCCACAGCTTCCGATCGCTTGCAGTTCCGACTGGAGGACGGGCATGCAGGCCGGAAAGGATGGGCCCCGCAAGGTGAGAGACATTGGCGTGATGACGCACTGCTACCGTCGCATATCACAATTGCCTGCGAGGGGTTCGGCGACGATGCCCTCCCAGGGCTGTGCCTGCACCGCCGTTTCTTTGTATGTGTTAGGTACCGGTACCTTCTCTCAGTCCTGGTCAGCAAGAGCTATAGATTATTGTTTGATGGCGAGTAACCCAGAACGGCAGCGTATCCTCCAGCATTAAGGTGATGAGGTTGAAGTTGTGAAACGAGGGTCGTGATGAAAAGGAACAAGCCATTCGGGGTATGAAGGAAGCCCAGCAGCCCGGGGCTGATGGCTTTAGGAAGACTAGACTCTAGCCATCGTTAACAACGGCTGTTGCCAAGTTAAGTTATTTCCAAGCATGTGAGTATGTCGGTACACTGGGTGGCTTGCCTACCAGTCGTCCGTTGGAGGATTGCGACCATCTCAATCGCTAGGCCAGTCGGTTATGGACCTTCTGGATAGCTTCGTGGCAATGTTGCTGATGCCAAGCCCAAGCCGCGGTTTCACGAGACACGAGATGGCGGGCTGTCGGTTGTTGGTAGTCCTGGCAGGCTGGACTGCTGGAGGTAAAAGGCAGATGTTCAGATCTGCGATGGCCCAAAATAGTTACCATGCGGCCGGATACTTGGTGTGAACCCAAACCGTCCTGCCAAAACCGAAGTGCAACTTTATCTAACCTGGTAATGGTAACGATGGGATGGGATGGATTGTTGGAAAGGGATTCAGCGGTCGGGCCTGGAGTCTGCATCCAAGCCATCTATCTTGTGGTTGATATAAAAAGGACCCAATCTTTGGTCCCAGGAGTGGTGGAAACCTTATTGGGATTGGCGACCCTGGATTTTACTCATGCTGGATTACAAACGCACCGCATCATCTTTCGGCATCGCTGCGTCTCTGCATCTCTGCATCGCTGCATCGCTGCATCGCTGCATCTCTGCGCCGGGCTCGGTTCGAACCGAGATATCCCACGACCGTCGGTTGATTGCATGCGCCCACATCTCAGCTCATCTCGACGGCGAGTCAGTTTGGGTGTGAGCCCAAGAGGGGCGCGGTCTATGCATGGACGATAGGCGCGCCCGGCGACCCCATCTGGCTATTGGTCGGTGGAACGAGCTTCCTATAACGCACCCATCGTCCGTCGCGAGTGACACTCTGTCGGCACTCTGTTGCTGTCCTTGACCGAAGCCTGAATGCGTCGCGGCGCATAGAGGCTGCCATGCTGCTTCACGTGTGGTGGATGATTGGGCAGCCCCAGGGATCTTGGCAGCACGCGCTTTAACCGCAATTTTAAGGCTGCCTGCCCATGGTCGGTCAGCTATCAGATGCGGTGCAGCGCCAGATGCCATGCCATCCATGACGAACGAACCCCAAGGGACCAAGGGAGCCTGCAGCCCCATTCGGGCCAATTGCGACCATCTCGTTGGCCACGCTGCTTCTCCGCTGCCTCGTTTTTGCTGACCTCCGCGGGTTTTCCACCGCCAAACGAACGAACTGACCTGATGGAGCAGGTTACATCGGCCGATTATCGATATATCGATGGAAATTGCCCCGACAGCCGGCCTGTCTGCCAATCGCAGCGCAGTGGGCCTGCGAACAT
Organism: Apiospora aurea; assembly: GCF_038362705.1. Lineage (NCBI taxonomy): Eukaryota > Fungi > Ascomycota > Sordariomycetes > Amphisphaeriales > Apiosporaceae > Apiospora > Apiospora aurea. The sequence goes on along the minus strand of NW_027117393.1, from coordinate 2,325,663 downwards.
TGGGGGAAACCCAGCCGACGGTGGTCTTGAAGCCTTGCACCTCGCAATGTAATTCACTGCCCTTCATCCTCTGCGGGTCGCCGGCCAACAGCTCATCAAAAGGAAGGTGCAGCGTAATGGGTGGGTAGGCAGCTAGCCAGATAGACGAGGAGGTCGACTACAAAAAAGGGGATGCCATCCTCGCCTTGCCCTGGCTGCTTGTTCCTATAGGTCACCCGCATCAGCACCAGCAGCGCCGTTGAGATCCGCAGCAGCCAAGCCCGTCTGAACCAGATCCAACCCTCAACCGAGATCGCCATGAAGTACACCATCAGCAACCTCGCGGCCTCTGCTGCCATTTTCGGCAGTGCGCTGGCGGCCAGCGGCGACTTCAATGTCCTGACCATGAACGTGGCAGGACTGCCCGAGATCCTCCAAGGCAACGATGTTCCAGGCGACAAGGCCGTCAACTCCAAGACCATGGGATCCAAATTCTCGGAGTACAACTATGACATGATCCACGTCCAAGAAGTAAGAAGGCCCCTTTCTCCATCCTACCATTGACTGGCGTGCCACATTGTTCGTCATGCCCAGCCGCATAAGCAAGACCACGAGTCTAATCACACCAATTAGGACTTCAACTACCACGCGAGCATATACGAGACTGACAACCACCCACACCGGACCGCCACTTCCGGCGGTGTCCCTTTCGGGAGTGGACTCAACTCCCTGAGCGTAAGTGGCCCCCGTTACACCCCACGATGCTTTAAGCGAGCTTGTTGCATTACGCAGATCAGCACTAACGCGCCCGCGATCAGACCAAGTACTTCTTCAACTACAACCGCGTCAAGTGGAACGTTTGCTCCAACGCCTCTGGTGCTGATTGCCTGACGCCCAAGGGTTTCACCTTCAGTGAGTGGCTGGCACGCCCTCCCTAATAACGGAACAAACTTTACCGGGACTAACAAACTTTCTTTTGCTTGCCAGTGCGAGTCCAGGTCGATGAAGGCATCTACGTAGACTTCTACAACCTCCACGCGGATGCTGGTACCGAGCCCGACGACCTGACGGCCCGCGCGGCCAACCTGAAGCAGGTCGCCGACTACATCGACGCCAACAGCGTCGGCAACGCCGTCGTCGTCTTCGGCGACACCAACAGCCGGTACTCGCGCACGGCCGACGCCATCCGGGTGTTCCGCACCCAGAACGGCCTGACGGACGCGTGGGTCGAGCTGATTCGTGACGGCGTCGAGCCCACGGCCGAGAGCCTGTGCGACAATCCGTCCAAGACCGACTACTGCGAGACGGTCGACAAGATCCTCTACCGTGCGGGCGCCACCGTCGACCTCAAGGCCACCCACTGGGGCTACGAGAGCACCAAGTTCCTCCAGCCCGACGGCAACATCCTCTCGGACCACAACCCCATCACGGCCAACTTCACCTACAACCCAGGCACCACCCTGCGCCAGTCCGACTTCTGGGGCGGTCCCTGGGGCAACTGGTTCAGCGACGTTCCCAAACTGACGACCCTGTCCAAGCCCAAGGCCGCCGCCATCACCGTCCGCGGCGCCAACCGCCTCGACGGCGTCAGCGTGCAGCTGGCCGACGGCACGATCTTCACGCACGGCGGCACCGGCGGCACCGCCACGACCCTCAACCTCGAGCCCAACGAGTTCTGGACCGAGGCGGTCCTCTGCCAGGGCCAGAAGGACGGGCACACGCGCAACTTTTACATCAAGGCTACCACCAGCACGGGGCGCACCGCCGAGGCCGGAAATTCTACGTCGGACTGCCGCACTTCGACAGCCCCCGCCGGGTGGCAGATTGTCGGCTTCATGGGCCAGGACGGCGACGAGGTGGACCAACTCGCGTTTGTCTACGCCCCTCAGTAGAGAAGAAAGGGGTTTCTTCTTCAACATATACATGATACAATACATAATCTCACACCCACCTAATATAATAATATGAATTATACCATCTCATGCTTTTAGATCGATGCACATTTATCCGGTCCTCTCTTTCTCTCTTCTATCCTCGGTGATCATGTGTCAGTATGTAAGTAAGACTCTGTCTGACGGAGGGTCAATCGGCAAGGGAGTAGTGGTACATGTTGGTAGAGTTCTGATCTCATCACGGCTTACTTTTTTCGAGCTTAAAGGAAAGGCCTAAACTGGCAGTGCGGAAACCCTCACCGCAGACGTCAACCTTAAAAAGCTTGCATTAAGGTGTGTTTCGTGTCCCCATTTGCATCGACCGATAACGATCGGGCGGACGGACGGACGAACGCGACGGGCCCCGGAACGGGAAGGACCCGTGGTTTGAGAGGCAAAGTTTTCTTCCCATCTTTCCCATTTGAGAAGTCGAGGGAAAAGCAAGGCCGAAAGCACGCCGAGGCACTAAGCCCACGCTTGGTAGAGCATGCGTCATGCAGTAGTAGTCGGAGAGGTTGATGAGTGAGATTCGATGAGCGCCTAACAAGGTAGAGCAAACAGCCGTGGTCACTTCTTACGCAGTGTGTCCAGGGCTGAAAAAAGCTTCGACCGGCGTACGGCGCCAATGCAAGGCACTTTGTTAGAGAATCCTTCCAAATACTGGGCGCGCGGCGAACGTATCAGAGAGCGCTATTCCGGAGTTTGTTACTTATTAGATCTCTGCCACCGTTCCTTAGCGGCGGGCTCGGCCAGGACGGGCTGTCGATTTAGCTTGCCTACATGCAGCTTGATGCAAGTTCCAGTCGCTTTTTCCTTTCTTTTTCTCTTCCCATCCGACTGGATCATGGCATGTCGGTTTGTTGTCCAGGACAACAATCGCCTAACAACCGTATTTTGCTGGTCACCGTCATCATCGGACATCTAGGCGACTGAACCGCTGGCTTAGCTCGCGTAGGGCTGGTGAGATACAGCATCGAGAGTGGACTGGCCGAACGGCGAATCGGATGCGGATTCGTTCAGAGATGGAAATGTCCTTCCCTGCGGAGATCATGCCTAGTTCTTGAACAGTGTCTGAGTGTCAGTATGCATATTCCCCCGAACACATTGTTTGATACGCGGATCTGTCCACATATAGTATAGGATAGGTAATAAGCATGCATACTTCTTACGCGTGGAACAGTGGCTAACTAACTGACTGACAAAGCGCATGCATCCTATATCCGCTTTTGCTGCCATGTGTGATGCAAAGCCGTGCTGCATTGCTTGACCTGAGAAAAGAAAAGTAAAGCTCGCCTGAAACTCGCATCACCCTAATTCTCCGAGGGACAGGGACAACTGGCCGAGCTCAACAGTTCCGTGTTCCTTGCCTCTCTTTCCGTCCCCGTCCCCTGGCAGCGGCCGCTCCCGGTTACGTTTCCGTCCGTCATCCAGCACTCGACGGGGAGGCGACGGGATCTCGTCCTGTCTGCACTGTCCGTTATGCGTGTGCCCAAGAGCCAGAATCGAGCCAGAGCAATGGATAGGGGACCCGCCACTAAGGCGCACTTTACTACGCAAGTAGTAAAGGCGGCTTGAATCAATATTGGAAATTGGCTCGGCGTTGGTAGTGCCGGGCTGTGAGTCGCGAGCTACCCAGCCTAGGTAGGTACACACCAGATACTTTTACCTCACAATCATGTGGCCTACCGGATTAGTGGTACGATCGTGGGAAACCACTTCCGATAGTGGGCTTCTGTCTGGCTTCTAGCTGGGCTTCTTCGTGGGGCGAGGCATCATTAGCCAGTAAACTAGCCAGGTAGTAACTGACTATGTATTCACGCTCTCCTTCCGATCTGACCGGTAGTGACGGACTTCGGGGATGGGAAACCGGGCGGGATGACAACCTGCATTTCCGGTGGGTTCGCAATGCCATTGATCTTCCATCTCCCTTCTTCTTCTGACCCAGCTGGTGGTCATTGCGATGACGTCGGTTCGGAGAACCAGCATGGATCGCCCTTTTGGTCGGCACCAAACATCTCTAGGCCGGCGGCAGTGAGGTAGGAAAGAAGCTAGCTTGCCTAATCCAGGTGTGCTATTCCTCAACTGTAAATACGACCGGGCAACACCAAAGGATCTGGCGCAATGGTAAAACCGTGGAAGAGGAGGCGGGCTGGGCTCAGCGAAAGTAAGAATAGAAATGTGGCAACAATGTTCCTTCCCACGCTCGGTCGCTGGAAAACGTTGGCCCTCCCCCCCTCATCGCAACAGGGTAGGTTGATGCATAGCGGAAACTGTGTACGCCATGCGTGAACGCGCGGATGTGCCTTTGCCCTTTGACAAGCGACCCGGGGTTTTTTTGCCTTCTTTTTCTTCTAACTGTTTCGGGTGGGATACAGAAGAGTATTCATCCAGTTCATTTTTCGATGTTCGAAGATCCAAGACTCGGAATACCACATGGAAAAGTTCACCGGAGTAGGATGGAGATGCATCGCGCCAACAAGCTGGAGTTGGCATCTCTGTAGCAGCATGCGACTCAGCTCGTTGTGTGCAGGCTAGTTTCTCAGGTGACTGATGGCGGCAGAATCCAAAGTGTACATAATGAACATGGCTCTTTGACAATGTATTCCCTGCACAGAGATCTGAGTTGTCCAAGGATATGCCCCCAGACCCCAGACTTTCGGTGTTGCGAAATCCATAAAAATAAACTCAGCAATACAAGATACCGTCTTGCATGCCGAAAAGACAAAAGATTCAAGACTCTCCTGAGCCGGATTTGAACCGGCGACCTGTGGATTACAAGTGTGACAATTACAGTCCATCGCTCTGCCAACTGAGCTATCAAGAGGGGGTGCTTATTGATGACGATGAGAGTGCTTATCGTAAACTATACTATGATGACGGACTCCTTGAGCCTGCGCTGCTGCAGTACGCTCGAGGCAAGGTAACGAATGAGTGGATCAAGCCTTGTCTTCGAGCTGATTCGCCCAAAGTGTGCCTGCCATTTGTCCATCGCATTGTGAAGCGGGACTGGCCGCCCGAATTGACTTTTCGCTTTCTTTTTCATCACTTCCTCACCTTCGTTCCTTTTAACCGGCTGGGCTGTTGCTGTTGGTGGCCGACGGTGGACCAACGATTTGCGGACTACGGCGACATTGCGGAGATTGAAGATGCCTAGCGGCCATAGGGCATGGGGTGTACCAAACCGCTGGGTATGGCACGATGATCGTTGGCTAGGGAGAAAGGTAGCAGTAGGAAGAGGCCGGCGATGGCAAATCTTGTCAATGCTTCTGTTTGCGATGTAGGAGCATGAAGCAGGAACCGGGGGCCCTGAGAGCTGCAACCGGGTTTGAGGCTATGTATGTCGTGAGGCGGCAGCATTCCGTATCGCAATGCAACAAGCAACGTGATGCGCGGGTTGGACATGATAGTGACCGACACCTGTCCGGGCCTGCAGCCGTGTCTTGCGATATTACTCGCTTGTGCAGGTCTCTTGTGCAAGTTTAAGAGGCTGAGGCTGTCTCATTGCCATGCATGCCCTTAAGCATGCACATCGCAATGACAGCCTTGTAAAACAGCGAAGCCGCCATCATTCATACCTTGCCTTCGTGTTACGCGTTGCGTAATAGTTACATGGCCCAGAGTTGCCTGCCCTGTGCATGAATGTGATATCAACAGCAGCAGGACGGCGTGGGCCGACGGATCGCCATCGTGGTCGACGGGCCACTTGGACCAAAAAAGCAGGCATTTGCGTCACAGGAGCAGAAGGATCAGAGTCAGGAGCGAGGTACTCTCGCCGTCGTGTATACAGTGCAGACAGAGGTAGGTACCAGACTCAATCCAGAAATCCAATTGCACCGGAGGCTCGCGGTCGGCAACATCGGCGGTAGATTATTAGCCTACACAGCTACAGCGCGCGCGTTCCTGAATTGAAGGGCAGGTGGAAGCATTGCCAAGACGAATTGTGACGGGTTGGGTAGGGGATCTGTTGGGGGTAAAGTACATCTTGGGGGGCGTGGTGGGTTGCCAGGGGTTGTTGCGTGGTCTGGACCGAGGGTGGACTCGCTCGACTCGTGGGCAGCGGGCTCTGTCGCTCTGTCTGTCGTCTCTGGCTGTTGTTGCGACGGAACGTCTGCAGATGATCTTCCGTCTGGATTCTGAGGTTCTTCCGTGAAGAGATCTCGGATGTACTGTTTGGCGGTGGCCTAATGAGGTAGATGATCGGTCGCTCATAATTTCCGCCGTTCAAACCCCAAGCACCTCTGGCTCCCTCGCGTCTGGGGCATCACAAGAAACGTCATCGCGAGCTCTCCGTTGCAAGTATCACGAATGGCGGGGATGGGTCGTCCGGCAGTCTCGACTCTCCAGAAACTAACCGACTGTCGAATGCAGAGGTCAAGCACTTGTAGCATGGAAGGGGAAGGATGATGCTGACCGTTGAGAACAATAGCAGCGCTGTGCCTACCAAGATGGTGGGGGAAGCCTGGAAAGCATTGTGCATATGCAAAGTGACTGGTGCCTGTCACGTAAGCAGTGTGATACGCAACTAGGTTAGCAGCTGCAGCCCTTGTAATCACCATTATCTGGGGCGGACACACCCCACCAGATGAGATTCATCAGCACTGAGCTGCCAAGATACCGAATCCAATGCACGGCTCTTTCTGGCTCGCTCTTGCGATTCGTTTGGTGAATTACGGAACCTGCGATTTTCCCAATTTGGAAGATTGTAGGTAGGTAGGGTGGATACGTCGGCGCATTTCCTGTACGTGTCTTCCCTGCTTCCATTTAGATACGGTGATTGGTCTTGGGTACATGTAGGTAGGATGTAGGTAGGTATTGTAATGCTGCTGCTATTGCGCAGTCATTGATGTACGTAGGTGTGTCTTCGTGTCTTCGTGTCTTGTGGCGAGTGGCTGGTTCAATGTTGGGAAAAAGCCGACCGGTGCCCGCAACAACACGCAGTGTAACTCAATCATCAGGTACCCGTCTGCCCGTTTTCCAGGTTGGGGTCGTGTGCATCTGAAAGGGCGTGCGTGCATGCTGCTGCGATAACCGAATGTTGAAGTACCCAATGGACGCTCTTGCAGGACGGTCTTATTGGGGCCTCGCCCCATTTTCGCAGTCTCCCACCAAAACCCCGCCGCACTGCTCGGCCTTTGATAGGCATTGGGAACGGTGAAGACTCCAGAAAATAACAGGATGAACCCAATCTATGCTCATGTGACCATGGCCTCTAAAGGCCCGATGAGATGACCGCAGTGCCAAGTTGGACCTCTGTTTGGCCCAAATGGGAAGAGCCATGGCAAATCAATTTGACGGAATTATATCGTATAGCAACCAACGCATCAAAAGGCAGTGACTGCTAACTGCGCTTTCAGGCGTTTATTGGCCGTCGATTCTTTCGACCTTTAGCCGCATGGGCGGAGGGCCTCTCAGCCTCAGTTCTTCAGCGAGCAGCGAGGAGCCACAAATGCAATGCAGGCAGGCCAATATTGTGACAGCGGATGTGATCTCAAAGCCCATTGGAAACTGATGGATGGAGATGCATCCTTTGGCTTCCGCATGCAAATACGTATCCTGCTTACATGACCTTTAATAATTGCTGCCTCGACTGCCCAAGGTCGGCGACCTACCCTACTGAATGTATGCATCACCGCTACTAACTACTACTACAGGTTCCTCCATGGTTCGATCCATGGGGATATCGATCATGGTCCCGTCCAGATGTGAGTGGCACCGCACCTCTTGCTGGTTGAGAGATTTCGTTGCCCCGGAAGCGAGCCGGCGTAGCATTGTGGCTGGGGGGTGTACCACACCCACGTTGGGAGCCTTCCCAATCTGCACATAATCTACCAGGACTTGCCAGAGTCTGTACGCTCCCTACTATGCATGCAGTACGTACGGAGTGCGTGACGGCAATTCCTACGAGATCAGCGGAGAAGCCGGGACTTCGTGAAGAGGCCGTCGGTAGTGGGTGCTACGAGAGATAGCCCCTCAAGCCGTTGTCGTGGGAGTTGGGTATCTGGGATGTTAGCTTCTGAATATAAGGTTTTATCCTAGGTCTCACTAGTGGTAGCCTTTGCATATCTTTATCTGCCATGCGGAAAAATCTGCGGTCTCCCCTATTTTGCTGCTCCCATTTTCGTTGACAGAATGCCCGAGTCTGCACGTGCTCCTGTTGCGCTATTGCTGATTGGTATTGGTATTGGGGTATGGCAGACTTACCGGCATATTTGCAGCTCATAGTTAGTCGTAAACACAACAGCTGCCGACGCTAAACCTAAGGTATAGTTGAGTTCTGGTCAGGGAACATATCGGTATGTAGATAACGGTCAGCTCTATCGCGAAGGGTCTTTCCCTGGCTCCCTGGGCATGTCTTTGGTGGTAGTCTTAGCAGAACCATTATGATATGCCATTAACTCTGATCGACGCATACCGCTTTTGGCCCTTTTAAGTGACGAACCTCAGGGATCAAACCCTTAAGACGGCTCAGTCGGCGGGTCTATCTCTACTATGTATTATAAAATGGCCATAAGAAGTATATTGTGATGGTATGATGTGCTTCCCTTTCCCCATCCGCTCTTCCTTGAAGCGGTAGTTATGATGCCGATGGTAAGACGCTACTCAACACCATTTGACCATGTGGGCGAAATGCCCCCTCCCCTCTCAATGCATTCCACGTGCTTAAAGTGATCTTTTCTTTTCTTTCGTAAAAATGTGATGTCTTCCGCACGTCTCCAGAGGGGCAACAAGGGCTTGTCCAGTAGACTGTCTGTTTATAGCGCCGACCCACTCACGACCGACTGCCGTAAGCAATTTGTTTTCGTGCGGTGAGAGGAAGAACGCGCGATGCAATGACCACGACCGTGCCCCTTATCGCGGGTCTTCGCTGCAGTTCAGTCCCGATCGAGGGACGTCGTCCAGGTACATGACATGTCAATTCAACAGAGTTGAGCGAAGGGCCAGTCGAGAGTGTTTGTCATGGGAGAAGAAGCATCGAGAGAAGCATTGCCATCGACGAGATGATCTGACTTCGTGAGGCGATGCAAGCAAATGTAAGGGTTCAGATTGAACATGCAATTGAGGTTTCGCCTACAGCGACGTCAGAAGGAAATAGATTGGCCTACAGGTACACAACATACGCACACACCACACCGTCACGTCAATAGGCCTACTAGTCAGCATCTAATCTTGGATTGAATCGTTGGAAGAAAAGAAAAGCGAGAAAAAGGATCAGTCGGTACGCTGAAAGTCATTTCGTCTCATGTCGCTTTGTCCCATCCATCCTAATTTTTTGCTGTTTGCTTCATCCAGAGCTGGTTGATTCAACAGGTACACAGCCCTTCAATTCATCATCGGCTTGGCTTTCTGCAAGTGAGACTCACTGCCTAAGGGTTTCTTAATTGTCGCCCTTTGTGTGCTTGTTGTGTCATCAGCAGCTCGGAACAGATCCTGGCATGATGCCGAACTCCTCTGACACATGCGCTGCGCATTGATCAGATTGCAGCTTGTCAACTCTGCGCGAACCGATGGTTGGCCACATCCCAGTCCCCTGCCTGTCTGGCCTGGCTTCGGCGCCATCCATGGTGGATTGGATGCTTCCTTTTCTCCAATTGATGCAGTTTTTTGTATGCTACGTTGCCTACAGTAGAGGAGACGGTTTTGCCCAGCATCAATTGATCTGATTAAGGCAAATTCGCTGTCTCGTGTACGTGGCAATTGATCAACCTACCTACATTATTATGTACGGAGTATCCGTATGTGCATGATATACGAGGTGGGCTTAATATGTAATTCGATACTAAGTATCACGGCTTGCAACCCCCCATCTTACATCACCTCCATCCATCCAGGCCTGCATGCATCCTTGCGTCTCTAGTTCTCGTCGTACATAACGCTGGGGTACGAACGAGCGTTGCGTGGCTGTCGGCTGATTTGATAGCTTCCATCACGATAAACCTTGAGCTCCCCTCAAGCAGCCAAGCTCCAAGAGTCGGCTCACCCCTGCGGCTACAGGCTGCACCCCTGACCCGGACAAGCAAAAAACCGTCAACTCTGTTTTTTTTTGGTTTTTTTTTTATAATTCTCTCGCAAGGCCTTGGCCTGTCAGATACTTCTGGTCCCTTGCAAGCGACCATGTCCCTGCAATGGGCGTTCGGGGCACCAATCCGACTATCACGCCTCTGTGAAACCCGCCCTGCGGTTGTTCGTTGCCCATGCCGTGCAACAATTGAAAATGGACCGTGCAGGCGTTTGTTGCTGTTCTATTCTGGACAAGAAGTATCATATGCAGAAGGGTAATGGGCAAGGATAGGTTATTTCACCTGCTTTGACCCAGTTTGGGCCTCCCATGCTGCGGCCACACTCTATCAGGTGTATAGAAGATCAGCGTTGGTGGAAGGGTGCGAGGTCCTTGTTTTCTATTGTACCAAACTCTCGTCCTGGTCGGGCAGGCAGATCTTGTACTCCCCCTCGTTCGTGGAGTCGTCGACGAAAGAAGCTACTACCCACTACGGCAATTCCTCTAACAAGGCAAGAAGAAGAAACAGAAGAAGGAAACCACAACTCGATCACACTCCATGCCAGCGCCTAATGTACAGTGTGCTGTCTACAGCAACTTGCCTTTACTTCACATTCGCATCAACCCAGCAAAGCTTTTCTGGCGACCAGCGTCCGTGAGTGGCGTTGGTTTATCCACCAACTGAGGCCCACTAGCATGGACCACATAATAGTGTGCTTGGAATATCACTGAATGGGACGACCTCAGCCAAGAGGGGGAGGTGGGAGGAGCACACCAAGCGGGAAATAAATAGCACAGTTGAAGATAAGGTACCTGGACGCTACCGTGGTACTTTGGGCAAGCCTCCCACCCACCCCTGGCCGTCCGACCCTGGTCCTGGCCATCCTTACATTAACAGACCCTGAACTGCAACGGATGGGTCCAGTCAGTCACTGGCCTGCCTGTCCGGGGTAGCAGTAGCGTGGTACATGTACATGTACATGTACATGGAGCGGCAGCAGGTAGCGAGTGGGACGATAGACAGTCAATCCTGTAGGATGAATTAGCTGCAGGCCCAACCCGCGTTGCGTCGCTACATGTATTCTCTTGCTTGCTTGCTTCGTCCCATTTCGATGAAAGCCCAAAAGCCACACTCAATATACACTCTGTCCCTGAATTTCCCTCGACGACCTCTCCTCTCCCTACTATACCACTCCTAATACACGACTCATATACACATCGTGGACCCGGCCGTCCCAGGAAGTTTGAGAGACCAACCGTCGCATCTAGTCTACCGTCTGTGTGCTCTCGACAATCTCCCTTTCTCCAAATCTGACTCTGTCCCGGGTATCTCACTTTCTCCCCCACTATCTTTGCTTTTCCTGCATGGTCGTTGAGACTCTCAAAGACCTTCCGACAGCACAAGTGTCAGACTTGACTTGCGGCTTACAGCCAGTATCGCGAAAGGGGGAAAGGTGATTAAGAAAGTTGTTGCCAACCGCAAGACCGAGCTGCCGGATTCCTCCAAGCTTGCAGGGGACGACGACATTTGGAAGCCGGCTCCTTTCTTTTTGCTATACTCGATCCTCCAGCCCGCCGACTTGCCTGCCGAGCTTGCTTCGACTCCCTTGCGCAGGCTTTGATTTCGTGTTCAGCACCGACGCAGTATCAACGGCCGGCTCTCTTGGAAGTGACAATTGGGCTGTGTCATTGCCATTGCCATTGCTACGCCGTGAGTGGGAAGGTTCAGACGGAAATCCGAAATCCTGCCACGCAATTGACAGGTAAGTGGGCTGCCGCATCAAGAACATGGATGCACGAAACTTCCGATCTATTTCCCGCCGTCTGGTGGTACAAAGCCCATGATCTTGTGCCCTGCTGAGCCACGACCTCTGACTGGTTTCCGAAACTCTGTACCAAGGGCATTCCCTGGCATTGGAGCGACATGCTGCCCTTTGCACCCCGTTTCGTTCGTTTGTCCGTTCGACCAGATGGGCCGGTAGTGGCCATGGGCATGGGGAGCATTCCTGGTCATGTGTCCACCGTCTCACTTTCGTCAACATCGCCAGCTGACCACCTCTCCCTTCATTCCATTCCAACATTTTCACTTGTACCACTGTTCTTTTGTCAACAAATGCGCATCTCTTCTTGCCCCAACAGCATACTGACGCGCGACTTGCTAGATACTCCTCCTATCTCCCACCCGGAGAACTTCCACCTATACGCAGCAAGTATAGCTTGACTGGACTACAGGAGCTTCTTGACGGTGCCATCATCGACAAGCTTGGGCTTGGGAACCAGCAGTTACCCAGGGCGAAGCTGCTGCTAGTACCCATGTTTTATCACAGGCAGGCTCAACGGCATTCATAATGCACCACTACCAGCCTTACCGGTCCAGCCTTCGAGTGGCTCCTCTAGCCATCCAGAAGTCGGATGTGGGCTCCGAGAGCGAAAGTTCCCAGACGGCAGACGATACTTTGCAGGCATCGACGAACCTCTATTCAACCGATCACATCACCCCGCCATCCACACCCGATGGCTCCGAAGAAGGCCTCGATGCGCAGCAAACCGCCGCTCGTCCCGTCTTCCACAATTTCTTGCGCGCCTTTTATCCCTTTCACCCGACTTTCGCCATCAGCGATTCCACAGTCACACTACCACTTAATGAAGGAGATGTAGTGCTTGTACACTCGATACACACCAATGGTTGGGCAGATGGTACACTCCTAGTATCAGGGGCCCGAGGCTGGCTTCCCACCAACTATTGCGAATCGTACGACCCCGAGGAAATGAGAAACCTGCTGAAGGCACTCCTCAACTTTTGGGATTTGCTACGAAGTACAGCGACCAACGATGGAGACATCTTCGGAAACCAGGAGTTTATGAAGGGCATCATCGCCGGCGTGCGGTTTCTTCTGGTACGTAGCAAGCACCATTGCCTTGCCGCTGATCAAAATAGCGCATCCGCGACAGTAACTAACATCCATGGCAGGAGCGAACAAATTGTCTCACAAGAGAGGCGACAGCAATACAACGCAATGAAACGTTGAGACGAGGGCGAAAATCCCTCCTCTCCGAGCTCTCCTCGCTCGTCAAGACGGCGAAGCGGCTCCAAGAAACGCTACGGACCTACCTAAGGGCAGATGACAATGTCAACGAGATAATTGATGAGATGATCCTGAAAGCTTTCAAGATCGTTGTGAAGGGTGTCCGGTTTCTCGATGCCCTGGAGGAAGAGCGGCGTCTGAGAGCGCCACCAGCTGTGAACGTCATGGCCACCCTTGCCGAGGAAGCGTATGTTCCACCGACACCACCTGCAGAGTCGACTTCCACTTTCAAAAATACGCATGGCAAGGGACAGGATGCAGGTCCCCGATCCGACGACAACTCGCATCTAGCCGAGGGCGCACAAACAAACGCACCAGCCAACAACCGTTTGTCGTCTATTTACTCACCTGCCAACACTTCAGCACATCGACTATCACAATCCAGTCCCATGCGCGGGAATCGGCTGTCGGCCAGTATATCGCATAGAGTCTCTTTTGCCGGCCCCTCGCCATTGTCCCAATCCCAGAATCTTGTCTCAGAGCGGCTGAACTCCAGTCATGATACATTTCTGTCGTACCTTGGTTCTTTCATTGGCAGATTGCAGCTCCACTCTCAATCCCGCCCGGAATTGGCGCTGGCCATCAAACAGTCTGCCACCTCCGGTGGTGAGCTTTTGCCGTGATCGATACCGTCTGTCGACATAATACCTCGGAATCGGAATCGCTGGACCAGGCTCGTACTGCTATGTTTGACCACATCCGAGACCTTGTCTACTCGGCACGCGACATACTGAGCGCCGTTGATCCAGAAGAAGAAGATATTATTATGCCCCAGGACAACAGCCGACTATTAGTTGCTGCGACGGGTTGCGTCAAGGCGGCTGGTGAGTGTGTTGCGAAAGCCAAGTGGGTGCTTGAGAGGATTGGTGACTTTGATTTCGAGAACGAACAGAACGGTTTGGGAATCAGCTTGGATGTATTCGAAAAGGTTTCTGAGAGCCGGCCACGGACTCCGGAGACATCGGTTGTCCCGGTTTCCAAGACTCCAGAAGCCACAACGGACTCCAAGAGAACTTCCAAACGGTCCAGTCATCATCTATCCCTGGACAAGCCTCTACCATTGATTCCTGGCGCCACCTCCCAACCCCTATACGGAAACCCGGTCCAAATATCACCACCGGCCTCCAGGCCGCAGTCGATAGTCGCTGGTGAGGACGTCTTCAACGTGCCGTCTTCAGTCACCTCGGCTAAAGCTTCTCTGCCACCACTTCCCAGACTGAGGACTTCGATTTCCCTGGATGAATCTTATAGCCCCATGACAAATAACTCGCACGATAGCGAGTATCATAGCTCATTCCGCTCCGACACAACCTCGTCAAGTGCTGGCTCAAATACCACATATCTTAGCCGGGACTCGGAAACGAGCCTTGTGTCTCAAGCCCCGACACGAGCCACCACTCCAGACTCGGCGCTTGGACCCAGGGAGCAGCCTTCCATGTCTGAACTAAGTGTTGCCGGCAGTGCTGGAAATAGCGAAGAGGTTGACGATGTGGAGAGCAAGCTACTCGAAAAGACATTTGCGCACGAATTGATGTTCAACAAGGAAGGCCATGTCACAGGCGGTTCCTTGCCCGCCCTGGTGGAGCGCTTGACGACGCACGAGTCTACCCCGGACGCTGTATTTGTGTCTGCGTTCTACCTGACCTTCCGTCTGTTCTGCTCTCCTTCCAACTTCGCTGCAGCTTTGATTGATCGTTTCGATTATGTCGGAGACTCTATCCACATGGCAAGCCCTGTGCGCTTGCGAGTCTATAATGTAATTAAGGGGTGGTTGGAATCACATTGGCGTGATTCCACTGACCGCGAGGCTCTTCCGACTATTCGACATTTCGCCGAATTCCAGCTTGGCTCGCTGCTACCGTCTGCGGGCAAAAGGCTTGTGGAGCTCGCAGATCGAGTTTCTTCGACGGATGGCTCATTGGTGCCGCGCTTGGTCTCCTCCATAGGCAAGACAAGTACATCGATTGCTCAATATGTCCCCGCAGATGCACCGCTGCCGAATCCGGTCATTACAAGGAGCCAGCACAATCTTCTGAGCAGTTGGAAGAACGGGGGCTCATCGCCGTGCGTACTCGACTTCGAGCCATTGGAGATTGCGCGCCAGTTGACTATGAAGCAAATGAACATATTCTGTTCAATTCTGCCAGAGGAGCTCCTTGGATCTCAATGGATGAAGAAAGGCGGAGTTGACTCGCCCAACGTCAAGGCAATGTCTGGCCTGTCAACAGACATCTCGAATGTTGTTGCCGATACCATTCTTCAGCACTCCGATGTGAAGAAGCGGGCTGCTATCATTAAGCAGTGGATAAAAGTTGCACATCAGTGCTTGCAACTTAACAACTATGACGGACTCATGGCTATTATTTGTAGCTTGAACAGTTCTATTATCAGTCGCCTGAGAAAGACGTGGGACTTTGTGAGCCCCAAGCGGCGCGAGATGCTCGAGGCGCTGCAAGCCATCGTGGAACCATCCAACAATAATAAGGTGCTCCGAGCCCGCCTGCAGGGTCACGTTCCCCCGTGCTTGCCCTTCCTGGGCATGTTCCTTACGGACTTGACATTTGTGGACATTGGAAACCCTGCCACGAAGCAACTGCCGGGTGCCAGCCATGATGAGCACGGCTTGACGGTCGTCAATTTCGACAAGCACACTCGCACAGCCAAGATTATCGGAGAATTGCAGCGATTTCAGATTCCGTACAGGCTGACCGAGGTTGCCGATCTGCAAGAATGGCTTCAATCCGAAATCGTCCGTGTCAAGGAAAGCGAACAAGGTACTTCGCAAATCACCTATTACCGCAAGAGCTTGATGCTGGAGCCTAGAGAAAATGCTCTGAAGACTCCAGTGGAAGTTCCTTCTGCCCCGACCAACCATGGTCAAAAGGCGGACTTGTTCAGTTGGATGACGGGAAATAGGGGGCAACAGAGCCACACTACTGTAGCCATCTAACCCCTGGTCATCCAACATTACTCACAAGACATCTCTACACTACATCCGCGACCTCCTTGCTTTTACTCATTTTTGTCTATTGATACCCCATCGTTTTAACGGTTATTTGGAATGGGTTAAGGAGCTCATCGGATTTTGCATTACGGATAGCTGGTTATTTTGGAATCGGGATTCGAAAAAGAAACCTCTTGAAAAGGGGCTTGGCGTCAGGTTCTATTAGCATGCAGCGATTACACATGTGTAAGAGAGCCTGGTTCTTGATGAGGACGACGCGGGCTTGTTGGACTGCGTTGGGTCCAGTCTTGGGAGTTGGTTTATGACCTGTCATTTGGGGCGCCTCTTCCTTTTTTCTCTCTTTTTCTTTTTTGAATACCCAGGACGGGGCTCGGAAAACACGATTGGGGACAGACATCCCCAGTAAAGCTGGCAAGCAAAATTTTGGCTAGCTTTTGGCTTCTGAGATATATATTATCTTTCAACAGACGGCAACAAGGTCAGGATTGCGTTTATTGTATAATCTCTTGCGATATGTTCAGGGGAACACTTGGAGGCGTCGCAGGCAAAGAGGCGGCGGAACATGGTCATATCCCCACGACATATTTAGGAGGAGGGCCTTGTCACCAAACAGACGCATTAGGATTCAGATCCGAAGATGAGGAATGATGGAAGATAATGACAAGGAACAACGTCAGGGAAAACTAGGTGGTTGAATGACAAACTCCTTGTTTTGAGAATTGCCTACATGTAGACAAATGTGTTGCCGTCATGGTCCTCTTTCCAATACTATTTGCTCATTGGCTTACTCCGAGCGACCGACTAGGTGACAGTATGGAGTAAAGAGACTTGAGGTAAAGAGAGTGATGATGACAAAGAGAAGCAAAGAGGCCACTGGTGTCTCGCCCGCGCTGACATGCTGACAGGCCTAATGGGGAGCAGGCTGGTTTATCAAGGCTTCAGATTGGCTCTCGTGTAAGTTACACCATGCACACACGCGAATTGCATTGTCTGATGGTTTGTTTCTCTGGACCGAGTGTGCTGCGACTACCCACAAGTAGCCTCCGTGAAGGTTACTTAAAGGTAGTACCTAAGGTTACTGCGGCCGGCCGATCTTATCAATTTCATGATCAGCTCCATTGAAGGTCGGATGTAACCTCGCAGGCAACTCGTCAGCTCTTGCTCTTAGGTAACATGCGTAAAAAAGGTACCGAGGCGTATCTGTCTACATGTGTGTGCACCACAATGCTGAGTTAGAGTCTTATCAACTGCAATCAATGGTTGCAGCAAGTATATACTCGAGCGGGGGAAAAAAAAGACAATTGATTTGGGTCTGTCCCAACCCACACGCAGACGGGCGCATTCTCGTTTGCATTTGCAGTATTGGTCGACATGCAGCATGCAAGCGTAGCATCTTTGCCGGACGGGAAATGGGGAAACAGGCGGGTTCGGCAGTCCACATGCATTAGGTACTAGCCGTCCCTTGCCCCCTCGTATCCATTTCTTGGTTCCCCCGCGGGCGCATCTAGCATCTTCGTAAGACTCGGATGATTGTTAGCGGTTGTTTGAATGCGACGGATAGGAGTGCGACGGATAGAAATGCGCGTGTTTGCTTTCAGTAGGCGCACTTCGCCTCATGTCAGCCCCATCGAAGCAAGCTGTGATGCGATAAAAGCAAACCACCAACATACGATTGATCAGAGTAGAGATCGTATCGTGCAAGGCCCGCTGTGGAGAAGTGGCCTCTGATTAGAAAAGACTGGAACCTGGAAAAGTCCGTGAGTCAGTCGATTTGAGTCTCGTCTCCGAGACCACCCATTTTCCCTTCAGCCATAGTCGGAGGCTTGCTGGGGCGTTCAACCAATTGATGATGGATGATGGACGGGCAGCGGAACTATGCGCAGCCTGCCAGTTCCCAACCGGCGCACGTTACGTTACATGGGATGGTCTTCTTCTTTTTTGGCCACCACATTGGCGAGTTCTACGTCTAATAAGGCTGGGTTTCGGTAGGTGCTAGACAGGCTTTGGGGTCTAGGCACTGACACACGAACAGCATTGGAATGCTCTGTAAAAATGTCGTGTCCGACGAACGCCCCCCCCGCTTCTTCTTACCTATTTCCCATTGTTTAGTGGTCTCCTTCCTAATCGGACCCCTGTATAGAACTCTTCCCCAGCTTCGCCTAGCCAATGGCTTTATCGGGGTGGGAACTGGGGGTCTCGTGACGGGGATGTTGGCAAACCAATCAGACCGATCCAGTCGGCCCGGCAGAGCTCGAGAGTCTGGGGTGGTGGCCTGCTAGCTCAGCCCACCCCTGCCCGCCCTTATCTTCAATGCACCATTCTCACCTGGTCCCTGGTCGCTCTGTAGGAATTTCTCGCGCACTGTCCGTATTGCTGGAAAACGTGCGCCGTTGACCAGACCATGCGGATTTCGATAGCGGGAGCGGCCAGGGCCTGAGATGCTTATCACATCGTCAAGATATCGCAGGCAAAGGGTACGTCGTGGGCAATGAATTCTACCTACAGTCGGGTTCCTTCGTCTCTGGAGTTGTATGGCGCTGTTGATGCCAATTGAAATCCCATGTGTGTTAGCCGCCGTAAGAGCTAGGTTAGGTAGGTACCTCCTATGCTGTAGTGCCTATTTCCAACCTTCGGACAGCTAAGTAGCTACCGGAGCATACCGCTGTGCCGTGCCGGGTGTGGTGGTGGGCAGTCTCTCATTAGTGCTGTCTGTTGTAGCTCTTATCGCCTATTCTGCCCCTACCCAACGTGCTCGGTCGATCATGTTAACTAGAATGACGTACAGAAAGAAGGTCGACTTCGTGTCGGGTTCAGCACTTTTTACTCCTTTACTCCAAGGCTAGACTAAGAAAAGGTGACCAGCGATGATGGCAGTGCGTGTCACGTAGTGAGCATCCCTCGTGCTCCCGTGCTCCCGTGCTCCCGTGCTCCCCTGGGCCTCGCGACCACCCTTGGATTGCTACCTTGCTTCCCTGACATCTGCAGATACTCGCGCTGCTTGGCGCGTCCAGCAAATCTGAAGTGACATTGGACCCCTGGAAAGGCCCTAGTATGCCGATCCTTTCAATTCATCGTATCGTAGCAATTGAACTCCATTCACCAACTTGGCCTTTTCAGCTCGCTCCTCAGGTAGTAGGTATGTAGTGGTAGGTGGGACAGGGACCCTAATCTTCCGGCCTGCTCTCCGTGATTGCTTTTCCATATTACCCTTCTTCTTCTCCTCCTCCTCCTCCTCCTCCTCCTCCTCCTCCTCCTCCTCCTCTTCCTCCTCCTCCTCCTCTTCCTCTTCCTCTTCCTCCATCCGCCTCGCCCATCTCACCCATCTGGCGCTCTCTTTTCTCACTAAAGCGAGCTGTTGCCAGCAAGCACCGCACTTGTCATCAAAGTACCAAGGGCAGAACCGTATTCAATTTGGAGCTACCCCTCCTTAGGTATTTATCGGCAACGGCTCCGACTGCCAAGTTCCTTCACACCTCACATCCATGCAAATTTGTACCTTGTGCATGCTAGCAAAGATAAACACTCGGTAGTGGCAAAACCACACTCGACCGCCCTTCACGATCTGAAGAGATACTATCTCACACAAAAACCAATAAAACCAAAATAACCTCAACAACACAACAACACAACACCATGGCCGACATAAAAGAAGCGGGCATCGAGTCCTCGGGCCCTGCCCACGACACCCCGGCAGTTGCTGACGGGCCCATTACCCGTCCTTCGGGCTGGCAGTACAAGGGTTTCAAGCTGGGCAAAAGGGAGCTGTGGTATGCCTCTCCCAAGGTGCAACTTCTCATGGTCTCCATGGTCTGCTTCCTGTGCCCCGGCATGTTCAATGCGCTCCAAGGTCTTGGTGGTGGTGGCCAGCTCGACACCACGGCAAATGACCGCGCCAACGTGGCTCTGTATTCGACGTTTGCGGCTATCGGTTTCTTCTCCGGCACTTTCGCGAATCGTCTCGGCCTCCGCCTGACCATGAGCTTCGGCGGCCTGGGCTACTGCATCTACGCCGCCAGTTTCCTCAGCTACAGCCACAACCAGAACATGGGCTTCGTCATCTTCGCAGGCGCCTTCCTCGGTGTATGCGCCGGTCTGCTCTGGGCCGGCCAGGGCGCCATTATGATGTCGTACCCCCGGAGAAGAGCAAGGGTCGTTACATCAGCACATTCTGGATCATCTTCAACCTCGGTGCTGTTATTGGCAGCTTGATCCCGCTGGCTCAGAATGTCAACAACACCGCCGGCCCCGTGACGGATGGCACCTACGTCGCCTTCATCGTGCTCATGGTGCTGGGTGCCATACTGGCCTTGTTCCTCTGCGACGCCGACAAGGTCCAGCGAGAGGACGGCTCCCACGTCATCCTCATGAAGAACCCGTCGTGGCAATCGGAATTCATCGGACTGTGGGAGACGTTGCGCCTGGCGCCCTGGATCGTCCTGCTGTTCCCCATGTTCTTCGCCTCCAACATCTTCTACACCTACCAGCAGAACGGCCTCAATGCGGCGGCCTTCAACACCCGCACTCGCGCCCTCAACAGCTTGCTGTACTGGCTGGCGCAGATTTTCGGCGCCGTCATCTTCGGATACGCCCTCGACTTCCCCAAGATGCGACGATCCATCCGCGCCAAGGCTTCCCTGATCATACTCTTTGCGCTCACCTTCGCCATCTGGGGCGGCGGCTACGCCTGGCAGAAGAAGCAGCCCAGCCGGGCGTGGTCTGAGGCCAATAAGGACAAGGTCTTCTTGGCCGACTGGACCAGTGGCGGCGAGCTCTTCATCGGCCCCATGTTCCTCTACATCTTCTATGGCTTCTATGACGCCTGCTGGCAGACCTCGATCTACTGGTAAGTTATATATTGTGTGCACAACTCGAAGGATCTCGGTGAATTAACGCGGAAGCAGGTACATGGGCGCCCTGTCCAACTCGGGCCGCAAGACTGCCAACCTGGCTGGTTTCTACAAGGGAATCCAATCTGCTGGTGCTGCCATTTTCTGGCGTTTGCACGATCTAGGTATTGAGGAGATGACCCTTCTGGGTGTTACTGTGAGTTGACTCGGTCCCGAATCTCGGCGCTGCGATGAGGACTAACTGATCAATCTAGTGGGGCATCCTGGCCGGATCGTTGCTCGTTGCTGGCCCTGTTATTTGGATGCGAATCAAGGACACAACTGCGCTGGAGGAAGACTTGAAGTTCAGCGACGAGACGATCGAGGATGTTGCGCCGACAGCAGCGGTTGAACGCAAGGACGTGGCAGCCTAGAGTCGGCGCAGAGGGGTGTGTTGATTCAATGACAGACGAAACAGAATTCCATGTCTGGTTTAATTTACAGGAGCCAGCTGTCAATGGAGAGAGACATGGGGATATATGATTCGCTAAGGCATCGTCATATGCGACGACGGCAATGAGTAATGACATGCATGTTTCCTGCCTGCATACATAAGTTGGCTGCCACCTGTTAATGCGGATTTGGTTTTACTGACATAACAATCTGTCGAGTATTTTTCGAGGGCGCTCGTCCCATCCTTAGCATGTGGGCACCCATATCCAATTGATACGCGATACACCTCGGCTCAAGATGGCGCGTCTCAGGAAACGCATTGTGATCAGAGGTCCGCAACCCATTCGGGTCCCAAGGCGGTGGTTTTGGCTGAATTGATTGGCTGGCTACTTTGTCGTCGCCTAACTCCTGCAGGTATTTTGTCCTAATAATAAATCACCTAACCTAGGATCGAGCTGCATCGTGGTTACCCGTCAGCAAGTCCCGTTGTTATCCGGCATGAAGCACATGGGCCCGTCGGATAAGCCTGGACGCTAGCCCGATGCGGTAAGATAGGCATCCCTGATACCGAGGCATCGTAGCTTCATCCTTTCCCGATCCTCCCAACTTAACATCAGCTTACGACGGCCTTTTCATCACATTTAAGAGAGAATACTTGTCTCTTCATCTCCGTTACCAAGAAGGGAAACCACTTGGGGCCGCGGAACATTTGTACTTTATTCGTGTAAGATAGATCGGATCATACCTGCCAGCGCAATGGTCGCAGTCAGTAAGGCGACCCGCCAGTCCCTGACGGTCGTCGACAACCGGACGGGTAAGACCTACGAGGTCCCCATCAAGGACAACTCGGTGCTGGCCACGGACTTCAAGAAGATCAGCGCCCAGGCCGGCCCCAATGACCGCAAGGAGGATGAGACGGACCAGGGCCTGCGCGTCTTCGACCCGGCCTACATGAACACGGCCGTCGTGCACAGCCGTATCACCTACATCAACGGCCAGGAGGGCATCCTGCGCTACCGCGGCTACCCCATCCAGCAGCTGGTCAAGAAGAGCAACTTCCTCGAGACGGCCTACCTGCTGCTGTACGGCGACCTGCCGACGAGCGCGCAGTGCGGCCGCTGGCAGGACGAGGTCCTGCACCACACCTACGTCCACACCGACATCGAGAACATGTTCAAGTCGTTCCGCTACGACTCCCACCCCATGTCCATGCTGACATCGGCCTTTGCCACCCTGGGCGCCTTCGCCCCCGAGGCCAACCCCTCGCTCGCGGGCCAGAAGCTCTACACCAACGCCGCGTCCGGCGACCCCCGCGCCCTCGAGGTCCTGGACAAGCAGATCCTGCGCATCATCGGTAAGGCGCCCACTCTGGCCGCGGCCGCGTACCGGATGCGCCAGGGCCGGCCCTTCAACCGCCCCGCGCAGGGCTTGTCGTACACCGGCAACTTCCTGTACTTGCTCGACAACCTCTCGGGTCACCAGTACCAGCCCCACCCGGTCCTGGAAAAGGCGCTTGACGCGCTCTTCATCCTCCACGCCGACCACGAGGTCAACTGCTCTACCGCCACCGTCCTGCAGGTTGGCTCTTCCCTGGTCGATCCTTACAGCGTTGTGGCGGCCGCGTGCGCGGCGCTGTACGGCCCCTCGCACGGCGGCGCGTCCGAGTCGGCGATCCGGATGCTCATCGAGATCGGCTCGCCCGAGAACGTGCCGGCGTTCATGGAGAAGGTCGAGAAGCGCGAGCGCGTGCTCGTCGGGTTCGGCCACCGCGTCTACAAGAACGTGGACCCGCGTTCGACGGCGATCCGGGAGCTGGCCGAGGAGGTGTTCAAGGTGACGGGCCGCAACAAGCTGCTGGACACGGCGCTGACGCTGGCCGACTACGCGCGCAAGTCCGAGTTCATGCGCAAGCGCAACCTGTACCCGAACGTGGACTTCTACTCGGGCCTCATCTACCAGGCCATGGGCTTCCCCCTGGACTTCTACCCGGTCCTGTTCGCGGTGCCGCGCTGCGTCGGCTGGCTCGCGCACTGGCGCCAGATGATGCTGAGCCCCGGCGGCGTCAAGATCTGGCGGCCGCGCCAGTTGTACGTGGGCGAGGGCGAGCGGGATTATGTCGAGGCTAAGGATCGAAAGGAGAAGGTGGGCGCGACGATCTTCGAGGGGCCGGTGCAGGTTGAGCATGGTGGGGATAGTAAGAGGAATGTGTTGGCGTCTTACAAGGATGAGACGGGCAGGACTTGGGGGAAGAGCAAGTTGTAAGAGAGTGTATGTGTGGATGTATGTATGGCTGTGGGAGTAGATAGACTGGGATGAAGATGTTGTGTTAATTGGTTGATTGGTAGGTAGGTAGTACTATCTGTCTGCCTGTCTGCCTGCTTGTATGTATGTATGTTCTAGTTCGGGGTTTGTGGTGGTGGTTCGGGAACCAGTCAGTATGTGGGTGTGTGTACGATGGGAAGCATGTCTAGCTAGGTATTTATAGATTGAAGTCTGGATTTATATGATTTGGTTCATTCGATCAATGAGAAAAGCCTGCCATGCTCGTATGGATGATGGGAAGTGTCGCTGTATGTGAGAGGCAGGAGGGGGTGGGTGGCAGGTTTGAGTGGCAGCAGGCAGGTTCAAACAAAGGGGGTGGGGGACAGCCAGTGAATGCATAGGGGGAGCGGGTAGGGTAATGATCCCCAATAACTGGCTGTTCTTTCAATGGTGGTCGACTTGGTACTTGTGAGTAATCATCCCACTAGGGACCCATGCCACAGTACCTGCGTTCGATCCTCGCAACTAGCAACTGCTTGTGTGTAATCATCTCAATATGAGACCCATGCCACAGTGTGTCAGCTGGTAACTCGACGCATCCGATTTTTTGGTTCTCCGTCGCTTTTACTCTTTTGTTCCGTAAGGTTATCTTTTTCACTTTCTGTTCCTGCTCTGTCTGTATAGGCTGGTTCGGTAATGGTTCATCTCTCCCATCAGGCCATGCCTATCACACATCCGTTCATATAAGAGCTCTCACTCTTTGGATTCTCTTGAGAAATTGTTGTTCTCTGTCCTAACTAGTTCATGCTCGGGTGGCAATATTTATTCTTTTCGTCCTGCTGCGTCATGTCATCACATTGAGCTCTAGAAGCTGGAGCAATCATCATCACTGCTGTCTATAGCTTGGAATTGAGGCTCCCGTATTTGTTCGTGGACTTCACACGAACTACTTCTTACAACTAGGTACGATGATAGTATCACTATGGAGGTCTCGAAAAAAGTCTGGTATGCCAGCTTCTTGGTTAAATTGTAGAAACTGGCAGTGTAGCCTGCCCCCAGGCCTAGAGTGATGGAACAGTAGTAACACTGATAAACCACAGAGCTTATAAGGCAATGGGCTTCGTTTCGGAATGTAGTAATATCCTCTTCCTCATCTTGCCTTTACCACCTGTACACATAACGATGGGTTTAATTTTTTGAGGACGAGTACCACTAAGGTCAAGTTTTTCTTTTTCTTTTTCTTCTTATCTTTTTTTGCCAGCTACCTATCTGCCTCCTCTCTCAACTCCATTGTAACAAGGAACCAACCGTCCACAAACGATTGCAACCACCTCCTAGGTTAGTTCGGTTCTATTTCACTTTCTCTATCAGTGCTAATTAATAAAATTACAGGGACGCTCCAGTCATGGCTTCACGCACTCCCGCCTTGCCCCCGCCTGGCTGGAACTTCGTGAGCCCCGATCTGGTCCTCAACAACGACGTCTTGAACCGAATACGCCGACTTCCTCTTCCGACCTAATTCGTGCTTCATCACACTCAGTGGGAGGCACTACAACCGAGTCGAGCGATTTCTGGTTGTGCTGTTTGGCGCCTTGCACAGTTTGGCAAAATGGATGGGCAACTGTGATTTCTGGAGGGACGTCACAAATGCCTGGCTGTACGGTGTTGTTTGGGACAAGAGCCACCTCAGACGGACCAAGGAGCTGGTGGAAATCGTCCTGGAAGCCTGCGGCATCGACTGCTGCTTCTACGAAAGCACCCGGGGCCCGGCCCAGACCCGCCTGGGCCGCATGGACCGCGAGCCCGCTGTCCGATCTCGCCGGATCCTTGGGACTGCTCCCTGGCGAGTTGAAGCAGGATTGCTCTCGGGCTCAGAAGCAGCTCAATTGGGATGTTCAGAACATACCCCTCGACGTCTTTAGCCAACTTGACTTGAAGCAAGGTATGTTATAGCATCAAGACCTCCGCCCCCTGAGGACCTAGGAGGAACAAAACTGTGTCAACCTGATGGAAGACGTACGGGGAAAGAGTCGACATAATAACCAGCCACCGTTGGAAAGATATGGAAATCGAGAGCAGCAGCCTGTCTCATGCGTCGGTTACCTGACTATGGATTCTGGAAGAATACCCATCTGACTGCGCTGTGGACGCCATCTGGGGCGCCATGTATGATCATCAATGTCAAGGACAAGCCAACAGCTCTCCTAGCAGTACCATGCCACGCGCGAATCCATGATCAGGGCTTGATAGATACTCGATTAGGCCTAAGATTGTACAGTAGAAATCCGGTACACTGTGAACGTTGAGGATGGTCATTCCCATGACCTGACCTACATTCTGCCACTGGTGTACTGCGGGCTCAATTTAATAATTCCTCCCAGCTGTCCCGTAAGAGGATTCCGATTGAGTAGGTGTATCGATAGGTAAAGTCAGGTTCCGTAGCTTCCCAATTCAGCTTGTTCTCACTTCGATCAACCCATTTGTACGGGGCATCGACCGTCCTTAGGAATCAATGCGGATGCCTGGCCATAACAGTTGCGGACTCGGTCACGATGTTGCCTTCAATAGTGATTGTCACTCTCACCTTGACCTCATAATGAATCTACCACTTGCACATGACTGCCTCCTTGACAGCATTCATTCAATGTTCGTTTGACTCATTGAAAGCAGAAACCTGTCGAGCAACTCCTTCACCCCATCGCAATCAAACCTACCAACCCACAACAATTGCAATTTCGCAATCTGGTATGCCCCATCTCTCGACTCCGACTTTGGTGCTTTAACATGGCCTGTTTCCTAGACTGAAGTCGTCAAAGGATATGAGATGGCGCAGGCTCGGATATCGCAGGAGTACCAGGCCACGGTAAACCCAGGCCTTGCTCTCGAGAACCCAGGTAAGAGCTTCATTGTGTCGCAATAATCGGTTGTAAGGGCACCTGAAACTGAAGGATGAACGACTCACAGGCCAGAGCCAAGACGACGCCGGAGCAGCTCAGAACATGGCTGCCGCCGCCAACGACCAAGCTGCTCCCACCACCACTACGACCTCGGCTACTACTCCCGCTTCCGGGCCGCGTTATTGGAGCCCGACCTTCAAGGCGCGCCTACAGGAGAGCCACGAAAGGATGAGGACCGACCGCGAACACCGATACAAGATGATGCTCATGAGAGCCAAGCGAGCCAAGCGAGTCCAGAAAGCCAGACTTCGCCTGTTATTGGCTTCGAAGCGCCGCGTGAGAGAAATTGAGCGCAACCTTCGTAAGAACCGCCACAGTTACCAGCGGCGGCTGCAGCATATCGGATGGTGCAGACTCCGGAGGATACATGGTGCGCAAGATGGGGCCGGAGACGCTGTGGAGGACGACGCTACGGTGGATGAGGATGAGGGTGAAGATGAAGATAATGGAGAGGATGAGGACTACATGATTGGACCGTGTTCTAACTGAGCTGGATGTTTGGGACAGTTCATTTACCCCAGACGCTCTCGGATATCTCGAATTCATTTGCTTGGCATCATACAACATCAACTCCGTTGTAACCCTCAAATGGCTGAAGTCATTCACTGGGCTGATCGTGCCTCCCCCTTGACATTGCCCCATAATTATCCCCCCTTTTTTATTGCATGCTCAAACCAAACCCATCACCACGAAGCCTCACAATATGCCCAATAATAATAGCGAGTCTCATAGTATTGCTTCTCCGTGATATCGGTACTCAATGACTAGCGGCTGCATCATGGGACATGGCATCCCTTCACCGGAGAGCCAGCACCAGGCTTGCACCAGGCTTACTAGCAATAGAAGTTCCCAGTAATGAAACATATGGATAAATAGCAATGGAGCAGCTGACAGCGTTCATGCTGGGTGGTCAATCATAGGGCTACTGATGACTACATAGGTGTATGGAAGGGCAGCGAAGGATGTTTGGCTGGAAAGCAAGAGGCTGAACGAGACAACGCCAAAGCTGGCCGAGCCAAGATGAATTACTATCTGAGTAGATAGCAAGCCCTGGTAACCCATGATCCCAAACGTCATGCCAATGATGAGCAGGCCTGCGTGTGAATGGCCAGGCTTAAAGCAAGTTAGATGTGAGAGCAAAGTCCAGCATTAAGGGAGGCGAATGGCGGGGCCCGACCATTGTGAAGAAAGAATGTAGGGGTAGGCATTTAGATACCAAGATAGAAGCTGTTTTCTCTAAAAAGATGGTCCAGTGGTTAATCATGCACTGTGCGCGGTAATGGGTACGTTTCTGTTGCAGTCCAATCTCTTCAGTCATCCGTACACAGCAAATCCGCGGCTATTCGAACCTCTCAGGTATGGTTAAATCACACCCCCACCCATCCAGATTTTTTACTTTTTCTTTTTCTCTCTATTCTTCATCTATTCTCTGCTCGATTCTCCTTGGCCTTCATGGGTTCCGTTTCTCCCTCCTTGCCAACTCAGAGACATCATCATTCTATACAGAGAGCTGCTGCCTGTGACTACCACCTTGGATGTCTACAAGCATTCCCGCTACTTATGTGATGATTACTGGCTAACCCTCTTAGTACCGGTCAGTCATCCCATTTGCATGAGTACCAACGGCAGCCGTCCCGCTGCCAGCTACCTCCTCTAGCCAGCCGTTAGAAACAGAGACCAGACACAATCATATTATTGCCATAACGCGTTGTTATGATATTCACCATTTTTCGGAATTCTTCTGCTGGACTCTAGAACAACGTTCCTGTTGCCTGTCACCAGCAGTCAAGAGACAACTACGTGAGCATTGTTAACGCAGAGGTTAGACAGTAGCAACACATCTAGAGAGTATCCCGAGATCGTACTGGAGACTCATTGCTTCAATTCAACTTATTAATAAGAGATGCCACTGTTCATCATAATATGTATCAATTCAAGGACGATTGCTTGACTGGACTGACAGAAGAGAGAGAGATACGGGTAGGCTAGGAAGACTTGACCTGTCTCAGCCTTCCCAAGACTTTTGACCAATAAATCGAGCAAATCACACTGGCCTCACGATGGACTTACCTTGAAACCGCTTATTAGGTATCTTAATAATTCTTTTTCCTAAGAAACGACCAATCCATAAGTGGTGGACACAAGGCCCAGAAGAGACCTTCCAATCTGCTCCCCACCACAATCGCTTCTCAACATTACCACCCGAGCTGCCAACACACGGACTGAAGCAAGGTAATTCTCCAGCCACTCTGCCCGTCGACAAAAGCAACTGAGTGAGTGGTACGGCTGTGTGCATCATGGCCTCAAAAAATCATGCGCTTGGCCTGGCATTCAAGAGCCCAGATCTGATCCTAAAGCAAGAGACGGTCAAGTGGTACGAGAGTCTCATCCTACGTCGCGATTCCATCTTCGTGACATATTCTATGAACGACGATGAAATTATCGAACGTCACCTCGTCGTCCTGTTTGGTTTGCTTCGAGATTTCATGCCACACACCCACCTCCAAAACGCCTGGGCGGCCATTATCCGCCAATGGCTCCGCGTCGATGAGGCAAGTAAAAACAGCATCAAACTTGCCAAGGGTCTCGTGAAGAATGTCTTGATGGCTCATGAAGCAGCTCTTGAAGCGGGCAGTTCTCAGTCCCTACGACGCATGGCGAAGACCCATTTGGGCAGTCTGGTCGATGATTGGGCCGAGTATCGTGAAGTCAGCAGTTACACCGGTCTCGCTGACAATCCCAAACCCACGAGCCAAGATCTGGACAAGTTGAAGGCTCTCGAGAAGGCAGTAAGCAATGCCATCAAGCGAGTGCCTCGTCGCGTCTTCGCTCACGATGACTTCAATCGAGGTAACCTCATACCCCGGCCATAGTACCTACCCGTTCGGGCTTGTTCATGTAGCTAACTGATACCACTTGTAGTCACCGACATCCTGCTTCGATCCCGAGTGAAGGCTGCGGCCATCACAGTCGCTAAAGGTCGCCCGGTCCCAGGAAAGCCCTCGATGCTCAACATGATGCCTCGCAAGAAACGATTCCGTGGTGCTCAGATACGAACGCTGAATGCGATGCGGATCCTGGAAGACGACCGCAGCAGAAGATACCGGAAGCTGTGCATCATGAGAGCCCGCAAGCTCAAGGCAAAGAAAGGCGAAGCGCGTAGCCGGCTGTGGGATCTTGATGAACAGAAGCGTGGCATCGCGAGCCGCAAATCCCAGTTCCAGAGACAGTCACGCGAAGCTTTGAAGCAACTGCGCGAGGCCGACGAGGAGCTGTACGATCTTGATGCAGTGAAGCATAAGCTACCGTATCATCACAAACGGAAGCGCGAGATCATGAGTCTGAAATACGACCCCCACGAGCAGATCGACGAAGCTCATGAGCAGATGAGCAAAGCTGACGAAGCGCTTCATGAGCTTGACCAAGAGGAGTACATCATCAAGCAGAAAGAGCGTGCTCATGATAAGACGTCAGAAGCCATTTTGTTCGGACTCGTTGATTATCACGATCAGAGCTTGGGTGCTATTAGAGACGTTTGCGCAGTGGATGAGTACAATGATCATCACTAGCTGCTCACCCAGCTCTATCTGCGAGAACTTTCCGAAGTAGGATCGGACGAAGGAACAATTGCTGGATCACATGGCTTTCGGTATTAGTGGTTTGCTCTGTGTGGACTGGAGCAAAGGCCGCTTTTCGTGGGGGAATGGATTTCCACCAAGGCGGGAATCACTTGCTGTCATTGGGTCAGTACTTGTAGGATATTGATCGTGTCTGGTTGATAGAACTGTTCAGCGTAGGGCCTGGAATACAACGAAGGAACAAAACTATACACAGTACACATCCTTGTCATCCCGGTCTCGGCCTCCCCGTAATTAGATGCCTACCTAACACATGTACACTCACTCTATCGAGGGCCAACTCTGCAAGAAGCCTCGTGATCGAATCTTGACTCCCAGTGTTCTTCTTCGATAATTGAACGGTCGGCTTGATTCCAACGATCTTTTCGCCAACGTGAATTCGACTTCTCCAGTGAAGAAGGGTCTGGGGTATATGCATCCCCGTTTGTGATAGGTCTCTCGAGGTGTGTCTGACGTCCCAAAGGGATCGCCGGACGAAAGGAGGCGCTCGGGCCGAGCGAGCCAATTTGGTGGAGCCTCACAGCTGGACCCTGGTCGCGTCCAAGACACGACACGAAGCTACCCGGCTACTGTGCCCTCCCGTCTTTTACGTCATTCAGGTACCTTGCGACTGAAATGCCACCGCTCGTGGGATGGATGGTGAGCTTCAAAACGGGGAGCAAAAAGCGCAATTGACTCGGGAGAATGAAGAATATATATAGTAGTAACCTTATCGCACCGATCCTACAGTATCCCCAAGAGGAGAAGTTCCAGCCAGGCCCACGATCTGCAGGAGTCAAACGGTGCTCGCAATTGATCGTCAGGCATCTATCGACGGTGGAAGCTCGGAAAAGACGGTGCTGAGTGCGGGATGCATCATCTCGTTGCTCGTCCTTTTGGGCGAGGAGCGAAAGAGCCCCCACCACCCAAATGGCATGACACGCGCCAAAGCAGCAAGTGAGGTACCTCACCAACAGTACGCAAACACAGGCTGCTCGTCGCTCTTTCCGCTTGATGCAGGTGGAGTCTGTGGAGGGGATAGTACGATTCTTCTGCCATTGAAATTGACGTCGTTTTCTTCCTTCTTCTTTCTCTTTCCTGTAGTCTTCCTCATCTTCTACCCCGTGGGGATTCTCAATCTTGGTATGCTCTCTTGAGAAAAACCCTAGCGACCGCGACCGCGACCACCCCAGCTCGTACACTCTCCACTCCTTTTCCTTTCTTCTTGTTCTTGTTGTCACATACATCATGGCTTCGCCCATAGCCTCGGCGGCGCTCAAGTCGCGAATCCGTCGGCCGTCCATGCTGAAGAAGCTGTGCCGGCCTGAGGATCTCCTCCACCACTTCCCCAATGGCGCATACATCGGCTGGTCTGGTTTCACCGGCGTTGGCTACCCTAAGTACGACCTACCTGCCCCCGCCCCCTTCTGTCTTGTCTCGCGTAAGCTGTGAAGCTTCCGACGTGCAAATGCTCACATCCCGGTTGCAGGAAAATGCCTACTTTTCTGGCCGACCACGTGGAGAAGAACAGCCTTCAGGGCAAGCTGCGGTACTCGCTCTTCGTTGGCGCCTCTTCGGGCGCTGAGACCGAGAACCGCTGGGCCGGGCTCGACATGATTGACCGACGAGCTCCCCATCAGGTCGGAAAGTCAATTGCCAAGGGTATCAACGAGGGGCGCATCAACTTCTTCGACAAGCACTTGTCCATGTTCCCGTCGGATCTGGTCTACGTGAGTTGCAATGCGATATCCTCACTCTCGCTGTGGAAATCTAATGCGATTCTCAGGGATTTTACACCAAGGACAGGCCAACCAACTCCCTCGACGTTACGGTAGTAGAGGCAAGCGCCATCAAGGAAGATGGTTCCATTGTTCCCGGCGCTTCCGTTGGGGCCACGCCAGAATTGGTGCAGATGGCCGATAAGGTATGGGCAACCTACTGACTTTTGCGATACGCATTGCGAGGAACCAACTAACTGGTCAACAGATCATTATTGAAGTCAACACAGCGATCCCGAACTTCGAAGGTCTTCATGATATCACCATGTCAGATCTGCCGCCGCGCCGAAAACCCTACCTCGTCATGGAAGTCGAAGACCGAATCGGCTCCACCTCCATCCCCATCGACCCCGAGAAGGTTGTCGGTGTCATCGAATCCGACTACCAAGATGTAACAGCACCCAACACCCCGGCTGATGACGGATCCAAGGCAATTGCCGGCCATCTTATCGAGTTCCTGGAGCACGAGGTTGCGCATGGCCGTCTTCCCAAGTCGCTGCTCCCCATCCAGTCCGGTATTGGTAACATTGCCAACGCCGTTATCGGAGGCCTGAGTGAAGTCAACTTCTGGAACTTGAAGGTGTGGACCGAAGTCATTCAGGACACTTTCCTCGACCTGTTCGATTCCGGCAGACTTGACTTTGCCACGGCCACGTCCATTCGCTTCTCGCCTGACGGCTTCAAGCGTTTCTACGACAACTGGGAGCAGTACCAGAACAAGCTGCTGCTGCGATCTCAGCAGGTTTCCAACTCGCCCGAGATCATCCGTCGTCTTGGTTGCATTGGCATGAACACCCCCGTTGAGGTCGACATCTACGCACACGCCAACAGCACTTGTGTTATGGGCAGCCGTATGCTGAACGGTCTTGGTGGATCTGCCGATTTCTTGCGAAACTCCAAGTACAGTATCATGCACACGCCTTCGACACGACCTAGCAAGACCGACCCGCATGGAGTCAGCTGTATCGTGCCCATGTGTACCCACGTTGACCAGACGGAGCATGACCTGGATGTCATCGTGACCGAGAACGGTCTGGCTGATGTACGTGGCTTGTCCCCCAAGGAGAGAGCCCGTGTCATCATCGAGAAGTGCGCACACGACGATTACAAGCCCATCCTGAAGGGCTACCTTGACAAGGCCGAGTTCGAATGCATCAAGAAGGGTATGGGCCACCAGCCTCACCTGCTCTGGAACTCCTTTGACATGCACAAGGCCCTCTCGGAAGAGGGCAGCATGAAGAAGATCAAGGCATGGTAAACCAATCTGCCAAGAAACCGTCTTTGGTGGGCTTGTATATAATACTATTACTATTGCCATATTGGATATATGACCCTAATAGAACAGAATAAAGTAAACTTCCACTATACGAATGACTGGTGACCGACCGTTACAAGACTAAAATATCAGCCTTGACTACTAGATCAAACCCCACCTTCGATTTTCATTGAACTTTGCCCTATCAAACCTGCCCGCCTTGAAATGTATAGGTTCTGTTCATCATATTATGTGCCCCAGGTCGGCAGCGAACGATTCTTGCCGGGGCCGGAGCTGCCTGGTTAATGGATTAAGAGTCAGCCCTGGACGTGAGCCTCTGAAGCAGGCAATGTGAAGACTAACCTACGACGTGGATGGTGACGAATCCTGTTGACACACCCACAAGCTTTAGAAAAGATCCTCGAGGCGCGTGTGGGAATGGGTTGACGGTCGTCATGATCAGGGGCCGGTGGTGAGCCACTTCGCGTCAGAAGCGGTTCGCGGTGATGGCTGTTGTAGTGGTCATCACCGGAGTAGAAATTGAAATACGACCTTGAAATGTGGACGGTATCTGTTCTGTAAACGCTACATTCTTCTTCTTTGCTGTCTGGATCCTTCGTATGTGCTTCGAACTCAGAGGCTTCTGCAGAAGCTTCTTTCTGGAGGTAGTTGTAATCGTCTTGGACTGCCATGGCTGGCGCGCTCTCTAGTCCAATCTCGGTAGAAAAGAGAAGACTTAACGGATAAAAGGGATCAACGCCGAATGACTGAGAGCGGGAAGATCGGATCTATATTCTATGTTGTTCTCTAGTTGAAAGGGATGCGTTCGACGAAAGACCGAAGCAGCCTTTATATTGACCACGACACACATCGACTCATCATAGCTTCCGACACAGTGACTTCAGCTCCGAGGGACACCTGAATGGCTGGAGATGCTCCGAGCCATCAAGCTGTGACTTGCAAGCGTTGACCTCGTGGCTTCGGGTATCTGCTTCTCGGAGCAAACTTTATTGTTATGGTGCAACGGTGACTGTCATCATAAATAGGTATAGATAAGTAACCAAAACATGCGTAGCCAGGTGGTCAATCAGGGCGCACCACTTGGTCTTGGTTGATGAGCCGCAAGAATTACTTTATTATGACGACTGGCAAACTGAGTCAGGTAGCCAGACTCTCGAGATCATTTCGTTGACGCTGTAGTGAGGAGTCTGGGGTATGTATGTACCATGGTATATCTTGCTCTAGCATAAGTATGTATTGCTGTACCAACCAATACCTGTCGCATACAACGAACGTCCCAGGATCCCCATTGCAACAGCAGAGTACCAGATTAGTAATTGAGATATTGAAGTCTCATAACTGAGGTCATAGAGTTGCATAGCCTTCTTTGGCAAACGGATGCCTCCAGGCTGTTGATGGCGATGTTGCTGTCGGCTGAGGGGCAATATGAGGGAGCCTGGGTTCTGGCCTGGGACCTGGGAGCGCAGGTGCGGTCGGTTCAACCCCACCTAAGCTCCAGTAAGCTCCAGTAAGCTTCAGGCGCGACTTCCAATTGATCAGCGTCATCGACAGTCTGGAGTACCAGGAATTATCTTATCGCTTAACTCCGAGCAGCGACGGGACTTTGCCACATCAACTTCCTCATGTTGAAGCGGCGCCTTTCACGAGACGCAAGGAGAAGATGTTGTACAGGATTGACGTAGCTGCTTGAACGACCAAGATGTCTGGCAAAGTCGTTATACCGTACACCTGCTCTAGATGCACCGTTGCCTTGCTTCGGCAAGAGGCGCGATGTCGCAGTACTGCGACTGCCTGGAATCGCTGGAATCGCCATTCCTCGAGCACCGCCAATGCGCACAAGTCCGACAACGACGAAAAGCCCCCAAGAAAGGATGCCGATTCGGCTGAGCCCGAGCCTGGGCCCATGTCTAGGCGACTCCAAGAAGCCACCGAAGAAGCCCTGCTCACTGGGGGGCGAGCGGGCCGCCGCGCAGTCGAAGACGCCGGGTTCTCCGAGGAGCTCAAGGAGCGATTGTTTGCGAGAGTGAAGGATGCCGAGTTTCGGTCGGAATATGCGTCCGCTTTCGCCGAGGCAGAGATGCCCAGCGCCGCCGGCTCGGGATCACGGTATGCAGCCGCCAGCCAGCCGTGGACAGGCGAGGAGTCGACCGAGGACGCGGTGCTGCGCATGCTCACCGACGCCCACAAACCCCTCAGCCGTGATTTGCGGGGCAAACCGAAGCTTCCCGATCTGAAACCAGTAGATTTCCGTTTACGACGGGAGCCCAATGCGAGTCCCGGCCAGCGCGCTGCAAGCGCCCGCGAGAAGGCCAGCGCCTACACCGACCTCGGCCTTTCCGAGAACGATTTGAACGAGAAGGATAAGGAGGCCAGGCGGAAGGAGTTCCGAGAGCGGTTCCGGCCCGAAGCGCGGGCGGTGCCCAGCACACTGACGGGGCTAGCTTCATTGGCGAACGAACGGATAGAAAACGCCATCGCGCGTGGGCAATTCAAGAATATCCCGCGGGGTAAAGGTGTCGAACGAGATAACCGGGCAGATAACCCATTCGTCGATACGACGGAATATATCATGAACAAGATGATTCAGCGACAGGACCTGGTACCCCCGTGGATCGAGAAGCAGCAGGAGCTCCTCAAGACGGCGCACACCTTCCGCACCCGGCTGCGGAACGACTGGAAACGACATGCTGCTCGGATCATAGCCAGTAAAGGTGGATCACTGCAAGATCAGATGCGCAAGGCCCGGCGTTTTGCCCTGGCGGAAGAGGTACACAATCCGCGAAAGCGCGATGTCGACCAGATCTCCGTCCCTACCAACTCGACCGAAGACCCCGTCATGGTCAAGATCCACCAAAAACTTGAAGCGGAGCTGGCCGCCGAGAGTCAAATGGAACATCCGGACGTGGCTGCTCAAACGCCGCGTGCGCCGTCAGAGTCAATGACGACAATAGCCGCCCAGGATCCCAGCTCCTCCCCCGAAACCGCATCATCAAATGAACCACCACAGCAACTGGAGCCTCTTCCTCCGCCCTTCCGTGATCCCGACTGGTTCGAGGCCGAGAAGTCGTACATGGAACTGGCTATCTCCAACCTCAACACCATCACACGGTCCTACAACCTGATGGCGCCCGAGCTCGCCAAGAAGCCCTACTTCAGCCTGGACCGGGAGCTCAACAACTGCTACGCCGACGTGGCGCCGCAGCTTGCCGAGGCCATCAAGGAGCGTGCGGCGCGGCCCTCGGCGTCTTCGTTGGGGGCCGTGGGCCAACGGCCCAAGAGCATACTGGATCGCTTTGGTCGCGAAGGCCACACCGCCGAAATATACGAATCCAAAGCGCCTCATTACGGCCTGAAGGAGATGTGGCGGGATTTGTTCAAGCGCGACGATAAACGGTGACAGTAACTTCTGTACGAAATAGTGTAGTAAAAGTTCTAAATTTGAGTTTACTCGGTCATCTCTGGATCCAGTATTGGGATAGCTGCCTGGCAGTAGAATATCTGGATAATAAGTTGTGACGGAGCTGGCAGCCGGGATGTTAATCGGTTTACCATGCGGTCATACTGGCGAAGTGCTAAGTCATCAGGAAGATGGCATGCACCGCCAATGGATATTCCTATTCATTCTCTGTGTCTCAGGCAGCTACCTACACTGGACAATCCTATGTATCTAGACTTGACCAATCATCCAGTACTGACTCAACGACAACAGGAAACTTTTGGGTACTAGCAATCCCATAACTAAACGCGCCTCTCTCCAAATCCTAAAACAAGCGCGAATGATCTGACAGTAGCCATGAAGTCCGGAGACTGCTTCGTCCAGAAGCAATTCAATCCTCTCGGTCTTGTGACTCGGCATCGCGGATGGTTGCCAGCACCTGCTCCCGCATCATCACCCAGTGGGAGCGTAGGGCTTTCGCGTGGGAGATGTCGTCTTCCAATTCGGAAATCTCTTCCGTCAATCCGGAAATTTCCTCATCCAGATCGCGAGTGGTGGTCTGGGGCTGCTCGACGTCCGGGACTTGCGTAGAAGGAGCCACTGGAGCGCTGGCACGGCGAGAAGCGGGAGTCGTCGCGTTGTTCGCAGGCGCCGGTCGAAGCAGAGCGTTAGGATTGGTGACTGTCAATAAGTAAAGCCATCCGTTAGTCAAAGGTCTGCGAAAGCTGTAACGATGAGATCGTGTTTCGAGGGGGTTCGTGTTATTACCTGGATTCGTGTCATCGGGGCCGAAGACGGTGAGAGGGTTCTCCTCGATGGCCTTGGAGACTTGTCTCTCAAGACGCTCGAACTGCTCGAACTCTGCGAGAGACGGGGTGCGGTAGTTTGCCACGGGGTGGTCTTGGGGGTGCTGGGCCGAGGCGTCGGCCATCGCGTGTGTGCTTTGGTCGAAAGCTGTGTAAGCTTGGTCAATGAGTGCAGGCAAGAGGAAGGAGATGAAAGTATGGATATTATTACCTTTGGTTGTGAGTTGTCAACTGGGCAATGGTGTTGATGTTGGTGGGTTGTCGATGGTAGAGAGGGGGAGTTGTGATAGGAAGGGTTTTGGAGGGGTGGTGGAAATGCAATTTTTTATTGTTATTAAAAGTGAATGATTTCTAGTAAAATCTAAATAGAAACTCATGTGTACATTTCGTAGAGGCACGTCAATGGGAAGGTAAAGGCAAAGTGACTTTCTCGGAGAGGGGAACGCTCCTGTTAGTCCATCTGCCTATCACTAGAATATCCCATGTTGGACTAGGTAATCATTTAGCACATTGGTATCTGTCGGCTGCTTCCCTCTCACATCACAATCTAGAATAACCAGGATCGGTTTCGTTATTGCCTTACATCAACACGTCTTCGCAGGTTCCCTCGCATAGGGTTTATGAGCTGAAGGTGCCTCCGCTCCGCCCCTGACCGCGCCCCATAATTTCCTTCCTCCCCCCTTTTCCGCTGGCGTAGTCAACATAGCCAAGCAGTCTTACAATGGTGCCTCTAGCAGTCTCACCGAATGATTGCCAACGGAATACCTGGATATCTGCCAACCGAACTGCTGATAGTGGCATGTCTGGGCAATTGGCACCCTTATCCCAGACTTGGAAGCACCAGATACCGTAGAAGGATAACTGAGCGCAGCTGCAGAACAATAGAAACGACAAATGCATGAGACTACACTATGAATTAGGTAGATCGATGCTAGACATTACATCCAGAAAATTCGTCGAGGCCCGTTGAATCGAGTCGGGTCATGTTCATTCGGTTAGGTTAAGTGGCAGGACTGAAGTATAGGAGCACCTCTATCCTAGGTCGATAGATAAACAGATAACGCGAGGTAAGATAATCCATGGATCAGAATTCATTCTATATATACTTATGTGCAGGCCAGCCCGGTGCTCGATGGACTTAACTGGATGGAATGGAGTGGCGGGGAAAGTAAAGGTGAAAGTGAAGATAAAGTAGCTGGTACTTGAGTAATAGGGGGAGTGAACGGTGGGGCATAACGAATAAAGCCCAGTTGATAAGTTGGAAGTTTGGTTTACCTGTAGGCGTATGTTTCCAGATAGATGCTTCTTTTCCCAACAAATAATCAAGTGGCATAGGTGGTCGAGTGGTTGAATATCTGACCGTGTCCTCCCCCGAGGGACCAAAGGACGTGGTTTCGAGTGTGGTAGTGGTGTGAAATCTGATTTCATGTCCACAGTGAATCCCAAGACCCGCCGGGGGTTCGAGTGCAACCAAGATGGGTAAGAGTCGCTGTGCGCAATGATCTCATTGTCGATAAGGAATTGATTCACTTCCACAAGTGAGATACGGGATATCTCTGGGTGCAGTGCGTTCAACCACAAGCCTCCCTTGCCTGGTGTTTTTTCCCTCCCCTTCTTCCTTTACCCCCTTTATCTCTTGTCCTTGCTGGCTCCATCTGCCTTTTGCATAGTCGACGATTCGACTCCAGTTGAAGAGTTGAAAGGGTCCTTGGGTACACGTTCCTAAATAGAGGCAGGCCTCTTTTCCCAATTGGCGTTTGGACACCACCATATGGCACGGGTGGTCGAGTGGTTGGATTTACAACCTCCGTCGGCTTCGCAGTTCAAGTCTGGGTCTCACCAGGATGTGATTCTGAACATGGTAGTGGCTGAGGTCAGAATCCGACTGGACTGGCTTATCTCTACAGTAAATCCGTGGCACCCTTGACTCTGGCTCCTGGGCTTGGACCCTTGTCCACGAGCAAAATCACTTTGATATTATTGTATTACTACGTGCTATCTGGGAGATTCGTCTACCTAAGATAGAGGTGCTGTGTCCTGTCCATCGGGTCTTTCCCGACCTAGTGAACATGAGAACCCTTATGGGTTGGATAAAATATCGTGTATTGAGACCGACTTCCGTATCTTAATCACGGTAGTGGACATTGGCTTTCTTCAGCCACGGCGCTCCAACCTCGACGTGCTGTTCGACGAGGTCTTTGGCGCGTTGCCCTATGCTGCGTATCGCCCGGGGACCAACGGTGAAGCCATCCCAGAACAAATAGTCCTCGACGTCTGCGCAGGGCACCATTTCCACCGTACCGGAGACTGTTTTTGCTGCTGTTGTTGTAGTGGTGTTCGGTCGCAGGCAGGCCTCCTCCACCTGGCCGAAGGCCTGGTCTGCGGGCATCTTGCCCATGCCCCTACCGTCTTCGAGTCCTGAGTCCTTTAGCTGCCGATCGGCAATGAGCTCCAGCAGGTACTTAGACACGTTGGGATTGATGACCTCCCGTCTCGAGCCGATCCCATGTAGCACGTTGCGATCGCTTCCATTGCCGTTTTCGTCGTCTGATTTCGCATCACTAGTGGACGCCACCTCGACGGTCGGCGTGTTCATCGCCAGCCATCGCTCCGTCATGCTGTCCATCCAGTTGTCCCAGTGCTTGGTCAGATACGCCGCGTTGCGTAGCTCGTCGGCCTGGGTGTGGGGAGGCGGGGGCCGGAAGCGCGACGTCTCAAAGCCCGGGGTGACGGATACGTCGAAGAGGCGCGGGATGAGCACGCGGAAGGGCCTACCGCTGTTCTCTTCGGAGGAGGCGGCAGCGGCCGGCATGCTTCTTCTTCTAGCGCGCCACTTCGTTTCGGGGTGATGATGATGCTCGGCGTCGCCCGGGTCCGGCTGGCCTTCCCGGGAGGCTTGGTAGAGCAGGTCGATTTCCTGGAAGATGATGGAGGCGAGCACTTCGATCATCTGGAAGGAGATGTCCTGGGGGAAGGCGGACAGGCGCCACACATCCCAGAAGCCAAAGTCGAAGACCCAGAGGGTGTCTTGCGTTGGATGGGCGGCGGGCTCAGAAGCAAGGAATGTATCGATTTGCTGTTGGAGATCGGGTAGGCGAAGGGGAGCGGGGTATTGGGTGATTAGCCAGCTATAGTCGTAGGCGGCACCGGATGTGATGTTTCTCGAAGCAAGTGTGTGGTTTAAAGTCAACTCATACACAATATTGGATACAACCGATCCTCCTGCCTTGTAGTTAGGAGGTACGTAAGACAGGTAAGACGCGCAGTCCATCTGTAATTCATGTTAGTCCCGTCGATCGCCATCTCCAGCCTGTATAGGTAGGTTTCATACTTCTCGGCAAAGTTCCTCGGTCCAAGATGCACTCTGGTCGTTAAAGTCGACTGACCCCTGGTTGAGCGTGGCGATGTTCCCTCCACCAAACACCACGAGCCTCGGGCCTCGCCCCAGACCGGCCGCGCCGTCCCCAGGTGTCCATTTCAGGGCCTTCAGGTACGATGCGCCGAGATCAAAGAGCCATAGCCGACTTGGCAAGGCATACACCAGAACATAAAAAATGGTGACGGCACCGAGGAGTTGCGGCCATCGGCGGTAGGTTCCTCGAACCGCCATGACGGACAAGAATGATATGACGGCCACGGTCCATTCTTCGGAAGAAACAATCAAGGACTTGTGATTCGAGAGCATGTTTGCGGATGCCAAGACGGAAGAATGCCAAGACGGAAGAGGGTGCGGCGATGACTGGGGCTTGCCAAGGCCCTCTTGGCTCCGGCTTGGAACCTGGAAGGCTAGTGCAAGACTCGTCGTAGTTTCGCCTCGAAGCGGCTGCTGTCGAACCTTCAGAGCTTATACCGACGGACGATCTAGGCTGCTTAAACGTATGTCGGGAGATCCGGACATGGTAAGCAGACTATGGGACGTAGAGGACAAGATGGGCAAGGGGAAAGGACAGTAAAGAAAACCCGAGCATGAATGAGTAGGTCCCTGGACCAGGTCGAGACAGGCCGCGTAGAAATAAATATGTAGCGGTAGGGGCAGAACCCCTGGTGTCCAAGGCTACCTGAAAGGGGGCGTTCGCACTAGTCTTTTACGAAGCGGGCGGTAGTATCAAACTAAACGCAGCCTAGCATCTGAGCGTAGACGTTGGGCGGAAGAACGGAAGAGTCACCTGAGGACAATTTGCCTGACGAGGAGCGCGAGGGTTTCGTGAGCGCGATCGACACAGGTAATGACAGGCAAG
Source organism: Apiospora aurea (assembly GCF_038362705.1). NCBI lineage: Eukaryota > Fungi > Ascomycota > Sordariomycetes > Amphisphaeriales > Apiosporaceae > Apiospora > Apiospora aurea. The sequence goes on along the minus strand of NW_027117393.1, from coordinate 2,284,057 downwards.
GCAATATCGCAGTATGATGCCAGATGGCGAACATTGCCTCATTTCAAGTCTGAAGCTTTGTTGAACTCGTCTGCCTGCTTGAGGAGTATCTGGGTTTAATCCCGCAATGCATGACTTGCCAGTCAGTAAGTGTAAGCTGGGGAAGAACAAGGCTAAGACATTGGGATCCCAGCTGGCCGGATCCCTTTGACAAAAAGCTTGTGTTGGTTTAAGCCGACCTTCATTTCGACTCAAATCCCATATGGCATCTTCAGAAACGGGCAGGGCCGCAAGACCGGCACTTAGCATCATTTCTTCCTTCTCCCGGCTTGAGCCACAAGCCCTGATCCTACCTGGCGTGAAACCCAATTCCTCCCTTTGGCCCGTCATCCTCCCATGACGTTGGGCCGTTTGGCTCAACCGTGTTTTTCGCGTGCCTGTCCTGTGGCAAATCAACAAAACACTACTAAACCATACGCGTGCGAGTCCTCTCTCTCCCACCGTTCAAGACTCGAGCCAACTGCCAACAAGGCCGCACAGCCCAAGTCCAACGAATACCGGCGCTTGAGGGAACCCGGGCCCGCCAACCTCGGGGTCCAGTCCGGCAGTCTCAGGAAACAAGATGGCCGCCAGTCCGGCCAGCCAGTAGACGGAGCCCGTGAAAGCGCTGATGCCCATGTATTCGCGCCGGAGCCGTGGGGTGAGGGGCTTGCGCCATGTGTAGAAGAGCGTGGCAAGCCCCAAGATGACGGACAGGCTGATGGTTTGCGCATTATGGAATCTGCACCCCAAACAATGTGAGACATGTTTATCAGTAACGAACTCACAACGACGAGGGAAGGAGTCTGGAGAGGGTAGGGTTTCCTCTCGAGATGCTCATTGCCTACTTCGCATGCGGTGGCCAATTAGGGTTCTGCATATGCGTGGGGCCCATGTCTGCCATGACGGCCCCGAGCAGCAGACCGACCGAGTCGACCGTGAGAAGCACGCGACCCAGCATGGTTGGTCGTATTATTATATTGATGAATGGTATTGAGTATTATTGCAAGAAGACGTCGATCCCACGAATTGTCAATTATCGCGAAATGCCACGAGTTGAAACCTACGTAGATATATACGCCTGTTTCGACGCTATCGCCTTAGCTGGCGCTCAGCTGAAAACGACCCGAATACGCTTTGTAAGCGATTTCTTTAGACGGCGGTTGTTCTGTACAAAAGCCCGAACCAATGTGGACGTCGGCCGCGGTACGGTCCAAGGTGGATCCCCGTGCCTTCGTGGGAGCAACCGTAGCAGATGATCACGGCAAAGGCGATGGCATACTTTGCGAGACATAGACCGTGAGGCGAGCATGGTACCAGATGCATTGTTCCACCAAACGGGCTTTGCGTACCCGTCTGGCACTTCTCGCCTGTGTCCCGGTAGTATGGAGTTGATCAGCTTCATAGTAGTAAAGCGATCTCGGCCAGAGAAGCACGGCTTTGGAGGGGGCCCGTTCCTTCTGCCCGTAGCTAAAGGGTTCTTTGACTCGACGGGACATTCCCTCTGCCAGTTCTACCTATGTACATGTAGCCCTACATACTAGATTTCGCCCATAGTAGATGCTTATAGTGGACATTGTATTGAAGATGCCGCCTGGTATTGATAACAAGACTGCAACACTGAGCCGCTGGATATGGGGTTTCGCCTGTCAATCCGATGCTGATGTTCCACGATTTTCTATGGTGGGGGAGCTTCTGGCCGGCTAGGCCCGAACGGGTTAGTGTCACAATAGCTGTCCTCGGCTCTGCGCCGATTCCTCCGTTGGGACTAAATTTTCTACGGCTTCGTCACGAACCTCAAAATAAAGGCGAAATCCTCTTCCAGTCCCCAGCACAAACTCAACCGTCTTCTCCTCCCTCTACCCCAATCTCTCTCTCCGCAAACTCCACGCCGCCTCTCCCTTTCTTGTTGTTGCTACTATATCCCACCCTAATTACCAGACATGCAGCGTGCTTTGTCTTCTCGGGCCAGAGCCTCGGCTCTGTCCACTGCTGCCAAGTACAGACTCGGTAGCTCATCACAACAGCTCCGGTTTGCGCACAAGGTTCGTTGCCGTCCAATTCCGCCCTCTGCGGGGTCCATCGTCATGCCATACTAACAGAGAGCAAACAGGAGCTGAAGTTCGGTGTGGAAGCTCGTGCTTCTCTGTTGGCCGGTGTTGACACACTCTCCAAGGCCGTTGCCACCACACTGGGTCCCAAGGGCCGCAATGTCCTGATAGAATCCAGCTACGGTTCGCCAAAGATCACCAAGGGTATGTTTTTACCAAAAAAAAAAAAAAAAAAACCAAGAACTGGCCTACATGTTGCCGTTGCTCTAGAGCCTGTCTGACTGGTCATAATTAGATGGTGTTACCGTTGCGAAGGCTATTACTCTCAAGGACAAGTTCGAGAACCTCGGTGCCAGATTAGTCCAAGATGTTGCCTCGAAAACGAACGAGTCCGCCGGTGATGGTACGACCAGTGCCACCGTCCTGGCCAGTGCTATCTTTAGCGAGACCGTGAAGAACGTGGCCGCCGGCTGCAACCCCATGGACCTGCGCCGTGGTACCCAGGCTGCTGTCAACGCCGTTGTCGAGTACCTCCAGAAGAACAAGAAGGACATCACCACCAGCGCAGAGATTGCCCAGGTCGCTACCATCAGTGCCAACGGCGACACCCACATTGGCAAGCTCATTGCCAATGCCATGGAGAAGGTCGGAAAGGAGGGTGTCATCACCGTCAAGGAGGGCAAGACCATGAACGATGAGCTCGAGGTCACCGAGGGTATGCGCTTCGACCGCGGCTTCGTGTCTCCTTACTTCATCACCGATGCCAAGACCCAAAAGGTTGAGTTCGAGAAGCCCCTGATCCTGCTTTCCGAGAAGAAGATCTCGGCTGTCCAGGACATCATCCCCGCCCTTGAGGTCTCCACCCAGCAGCGACGACCCCTTGTCATCATTGCTGAGGACATTGATGGCGAGGCCCTTGCCGTCTGCATTCTCAACAAGCTCCGTGGCCAGCTCCAGGTCGCTGCTGTCAAGGCCCCTGGCTTCGGTGACAACCGCAAGTCCATCCTTGGCGATCTGGCTGTTCTCACCAACGGTACCGTCTTCTCTGACGAGCTCGACATCAAGCTGGAGAAGGCCACACCCGACATGCTCGGCTCCACCGGTTCCATCACCATCACCAAGGAGGACACCATTATCCTGAACGGTGAGGGCAGCAAGGACAGCATCACCCAGCGATGCGAGCAGATCCGTGGTGTCATGAGCGACCCCACCACCTCCGAGTACGAGAAGGAGAAGCTCCAGGAGCGTCTTGCCAAGCTCTCTGGTGGTGTTGCTGTGATCAAGGTCGGTGGCAACTCCGAGGTTGAGGTCGGCGAGAAGAAGGACCGCTTTGTTGATGCGCTGAACGCCACCCGTGCGGCCGTCGAGGAGGGTATCCTGCCCGGTGGTGGTACTGCTCTGCTCAAGGCTGCCAGCAACGCCCTGAAGGGTGTTGAGGCTGCCAACTTCGACCAGCAGCTTGGTATCAACATCATCAAGAGCGCCATCACCCGCCCCGCTCGCCGTATCGTGGAGAACGCTGGCGAGGAGGGCTCCGTCATTGTTGGCAAGATCATGTCCGATTTCAGCGGTGACTTCAACAAGGGCTTCGATGCCTCCAAGGGCGAGTACGTCGACATGATTGAGGCTGGTATCCTCGACCCCCTCAAGGTCGTGCGAACTGGTCTGGTTGATGCCAGCGGTGTTGCCTCGCTCCTCGGAACCACCGAGGTCGCGATTGTCGAGGCGCCCGAGGAGAAGGGCGCTGCCCCTCCCATGGGAGGTATGGGCGGCATGGGCGGCATGGGTGGCATGGGCGGCATGATGTAAGGAACATACAAGCGTGATTTGTCTTTTCCAATTGTACCAAAAAGGGCATCTGGCTTTGGAGTTTAAAGGAACGGACGAGCGCGGTGGGCTTGTAATCATCTCCTCTCTTCGCCTATGTACCCCTATCTGTATATTTTACGAGTTGATATCCCGTCGGCGTTGCAGAGCTGTATAGTATTAGTCTAGAGAGGACCTTGGCTAAACAAGAGAGCATGCATTGATGATCAAAACCTGGTTGCCTCCTTGAACAGTGACATGCGTGACAGACACGATGAGTTGATTGGGACGGGTACTGACTCCCGTACACACGCATGACTGAACTGACCTATACCGCATCTTTGGCTACGAATTAGTATTATTGTTTTTTCCCATCAGTCGAAAATTAATGTTTCGTCTTTTCGAAGAACGCGGAGGTATTGAGTCCATCTTGTAGCCTGCTGCTACCTTCGTCATGCAGGGTAAAACAGACACGCTTTGAAGGCACGTCTATTTTGTCAGCATGCCCAGTCACCCCCCTTTGTTGGATGACAATGACGCAAGCAGCCCACGTACAACTTAGGTACCCGTTCCGACGATAGATGGGTTTCAAGACCAATTACCCTAGGTTATTAAGCTACAGGTAGGCAACAGTATTATTGGATCGGCCTCCAATAGCCTCCAATACTCTGCGTGCTGTGTTGTCGTTGTGATACCTACCAGTAACTTGAAAACTTACGATCTCTGGGGCTGAACCGAGCACAGGCCATGGCGGCCCCAAATTGCTGAGGCAACGACCACTTGTCCCCTGCCGTTTGTCCACTCGGTGCTCGTCCAACCCCCCCCACAGCGTCACATTTGTTTCCTACCACGTTGGTCGGGTTGTTTACTTACCTGCTTGCTTTGCTTTGGCCGGGGCCAAGGAAACAAAAGCCCAGAGAAAGCAACAAGGTCGACCCGACGACCCCACCAGGTCACCGACCGACAAGAGCTGCCTTGGCCGTAGTGGGATCCCAGTACCTAAGGTGGTAGCAGCAGTAGTAGTGTCGTTGCGTTGCGTTGCGTTGCGTTGCTCCCCCCCATTTACCCCTCCACCGTAGCCCGCCCAGTGACTGGCCCAGCGCCCAGCCCGTTCAATTGATTTGATACGTTTGTACTAAAATACCTTGGGACTTGGGACTTGGGACTTGGAGGGGGAGACCTTGAGCAGAAAGAGAGGAGACCCAGCAGCAAGCAGGAAAGAAAGCGAGAGAGAGAGAGACGAGCGAGCCCACTCTTTGCTCTTCCGCCTCTCCATATGCGATTGATTGCGACCACCTTACCTGGACTGGCCTTGGGACTAAAAACAACTCTTTCACTCTTCCACCTGTCTAACCTACCTTTTACCGCTCAACTCCAAATTCCCTACCCATCAAGCCCGACCGGCGGCAGAAGCATCTCCTTGCTATTGTAAGAATCTCCTCCTCGACGACACCCTCCAGCAAAAATTTTGCCCTTCCGCAATTTTCCTGTGCACCATTCCGCCAGCCTCCCGACCGCCCTTCTTCATCCACCGTGTGCTGGCCTGTCTCTCCTGAACTACCCCGCTAACCGTCGCCTTCTGCTTCATCACAGCCCAGTCAAGACCGACCAAAAGAGTTTCTTTTGCGCAACGACACATTCACAGCAAAAATGGTAAGCCGCGCCCCGTCAATATGTGCCCAATTCGACACGCAAGGCTAATTCTGGTGTTTACGTAGTCTCAATCAGGGTTCGTCTTCCTTCCTACCTCTCTCTCCTTGCCACAGGAACTGGCTGTTGTGTTGTCGTGTGCTCGTGAGGCTTTGTTGCCACGACCCCACCGAGACCGACCGAGTTTACGGCACACGATCAGCAGCGAGAGCCTGGCACGTTCGCGAAGAAAATGAATAGAGTTTGCGCTGACTCTTCGTGCACCACAGAGCTACCGTCTCGCAGGAGTGCATAACTGCCTTCAACGACCTTAAGCTTAGCAAGAAGTACAAGTACATTGTCTACAAGCTGTCGGACGACAACCGTGAGATCATCGTCGAGGAGGCTTCCGACGACAAGGACTGGGAGAACTTCCGCAGCAAGCTCGTCAACGCCCAAACCAAGTCCAAGAGCGTATGTTTGATTCGGCCCCCACATGTCTCCTTTAACCGCTAACCATGATGCAACCAGGGTTCCGTCGGCAAGGGTCCCCGTTACGCCGTCTACGACTTCGAGTACAACCTCGCCTCCGGTGAGGGCTCCCGCAACAAGATCACATTCATTGCCTGGTCTCCCGATGATGCCGGTGTCATGGTACGTTGCCTATCAGCCACGCGCTCCGTGGCATCCCCACTCCCCCCTCTGGTCTCCACCAGCGAGTTAACCCGTTTCGTTGCAGGCCAAGATGGTGTACGCCTCGTCCAAGGAGGCCCTGAAGCGATCCCTTAACGGCATCGCTACCGAGCTGCAGGCCAACGACCAGGATGATATCGAGTACGACACCGTGCTCAAGATCGTCAGCAAGGGTCTGGCCGGTTAAGGAACTTGACACAACAACACCCCAAGAGATACCAAGAACATAATGGATGAACTGAGATCTCTTACGTGATACAAAGTTGCAGCTGGAGTCTTATGCTGTGCGGGAAGTCTACGACGTTTACGAAACCAAACCCCCCCCAGGCGACCACTTTAAGGACTGAAGATTGGACGGCTAGGCTCTTTGCCTTTCTTCTACTACTATAGGATGGGGGCAATGTAGAAACCGTGATCAAGTTGGGTTCTCTCGAGGCGGCACAAGTTTCTAGATTTGATGTTGGTTGGGGAGGGCCAGTCCCTGCATTAGAGAAAACAAAAACAACCTCTTCTTCACCCGATGCTGGAATGTAGAGCATGGAATATTGCGCTTGCCCCGGTATTTTTTTTTCGTCAATTCATTACTGGATCTCAAAATATGCTCTTTTCTCATCCCTTTGTTTTCCAAGCCGTCTGGAACGTATCAAATATTTTCGTAGCTTCCTTCTCATCCCGTATCCGTTGGAGTAAGAATCCCTTAAGATCGTCCCAGAACTCGGGCGACTGCAGAGTGTCGGAGCCACTAGTACCCTGGGCGACGTCAGCCTGCGCAGCCTCCGCAGTCTTTGGGGTGGAGGCGGAGGGGGGAAGCGGCGGCGGAAGCAGAAGAAGAAGCAGCAGCGACGGCTGCGCCCCCAATAACCATGACGCTGAACTCGAGCGTCGTCGGGCCGCCCTCCTCGGCCAGCTCCTTGAGGACCTTGCTGTCGACGACAGGCTTCTTCTTGTAGAGCATCTTGATCTTCTCGAGCGGGACGCTGCCGGCCAGCTCGGCGGCAACGGCGGACTTGAGGTCGAGCACCGACGTGTTGGGCGTCTGCGACGTGAGCTTGAGGTCCAGCGGCGGGTTGCGCAGCGACTTAACGACGACGATGAAGGAGCGCTCGGAGCCCGGGGGCCGCCGGCGCTGGCGCCGCTGCGGCCTTGGGGCTTGCTCATGGGTTTCGGGGGGCGGGGGAGGGTGTACTGTTGTAGTTTGGGATGTTAGTCAAAGCTGCTGCGGGGGAGGGGGGGTATGGACTGGACGTACGGCAGCGCGGGCTGGGTAGCTCCGCGGATCCTCGACATGGTCGGCCGACAGCTTGACGGGGCGGCTGTCGAGCGCGGCGAGGAACTGCTTGGCGAAGGCGGCTTCGGTCATGGTGGCGAGGTCGCGCGGGTTCGTGCTCAGGGTCGGGAAGGGGTAGGAGGTGTAGAGGGTCTCGGGCGGCGGCGGGGGTCTTTTGTTGTTGTTGTTGTTGTTGTTGTTATTGGCGTTGCTGGCCATATACCTGCTGCTGGCTAAGTAGGTAGGTATTGTCTGGTCTGGTCTGGTAAGGTATGTATGGTGAGACAGGTAGTAAACCAGAAGTGTGGATGTGGATGAGGATGATGATGTTGCGGCTGGAGTGGTGGGGGCTATCAATGTGGGCTGGCTGGCTTTCGCTCACTGAGCGAGCAAGCGAGTTCCAAGCTGCCAAGTTCCCAATGCAATGGGAGGTGGGGGTGCTGTGGCTAAGGTCTTCGGGTGCGTTGTGGCTGGAGGGCTGCTGTCAAATCCGTCTAAACACGGGGAGACGGGATGGTGCTGATCCTTGTTTCTGTACTTCTTTTTGGAAACTGAGCTTTCTAGAATAGATGAGAGGCAGGGCTTTCATTCATCAATGAGGGCAATGCCGTTTCAATCTCATCTTCCCTCCCTCGTTCATATTCGGGCGAGTATTCTGAGTGCCTACCTACTCTTGCACTCATCCTTCTGGCAATGTCCTCTGGCAATATGGATCAGAAGTCTTGCCTCGAGGAAAAAGAACAGTATCCTTGCCCCAAGATGTTGCTTGAAATCCAATGAGCGAGTATCATGCTGCTATTTTCTTTTTCCTTGGACATCTCAAAATGATCTGGCCAGGCAGTTGTCGCGGCGGAACAAGACAAACTCCATCGAGGAAGTCGGATACTGTAGGTCAGTCATTATCTATTTTGTCTGTAAATTTCTCTCTCGTTCCCGCTTTATTGGTGAGGTGTTTTCAAAGAGCGTGTATCTTTGGTTTCGAATGACAGAAACCTCCCTTCGTTGAGGGATCTCCGGAGAACTTCGCCCTTCCATGAAAAGGAAATATGCATGAGGAACAAGAGATTTGCTAGACCAGCCGATTACTTGCACCCGGCTGGAGTCATTGGGTTCTCTTCTCTTATATGATAACCACTTAGGAATCTTCGTGTCTGGTCCGAATTTCACTGGTATATAAAGAAGATTGGGTTGGAAAACTGAAGTACAGACAGTCATTCCAAATCCAGATAACGAATATGTCACTGCCGATTTGGCCCGTTGACTTACAGGCACGCATACCGCTAGATAAACAAACCAAGATTAATCAACAACTAGATCATATATAGAAAGAAGACCCTTAGAGGTGATGATATCATTCAATAAGGCGATCCCTTAGCTTGCCAGCCTCCTGCCACTGCCCGACTGGGATGCTGTGAGGGATAGATGCGGCCGCAGGCTAGGCTGGGGGTTAGCATGACAGCGGGCCATCCCAAAAAGAAAGCCGACTGTCCCCGGCTTGCATCTTGACGATCTAGGCTCGATGTGCTATCCTGCTGGCCCAGAAAGGAAATGAGCTTTCGCCCACGTAGGTATATAAGTCATTCCTCGGCCGGGAAGGGAGTTGCCGCCGGAGTGGTCAGCATCCGGGGTAAGCTAGCGGCTGGCTAGTTCACGATGAACCATTCTCTTTAGGCAGAACTATTGTAAATTGCGCTCTTCTCATTGGTCCCGCCGTGCAGTCTAGCCTTGACTTTGTTCCTTGCAGTCTGTCATCCGGTGTCCATTACCAAGACATCGGGAATCGGCGCGATAGCTTGTTTTGGAACAGGGCAGCGAGTAATCTGGGCGAGAATGCTGGCAAAGCACATACTATAACCGACTCGCGATCTTGGCGCGAGTATACTTGGTTCCCAAGAGGGCGGGCAAGCCCGCTGTCATGTCTCGGAATGACAGCAAATCTCGAGACAGCACACATGCTGTACGGAGAAGATCTCCCGAATACGTTTGCCATTCCTGATTAGCGCGAGTGACTGTGGTTACGGCGAAGAAAAAGGACGCTATAGTCGTGGAGAATGTGGCTAGAGAAACTCTCACATTCTTGCTTTCTTGTTACTGGATTGGGAGGCTTGTCGAGAGACAACCCGGTTGGCAGACACTGCAAGCGCGCCCCCGCGATCGTCATCATCGTAGATGTTCTTAGTCGGCTACTATGACTTCCGGACTAGACCTGCAGCTTAGTATGGTAGGAGATTAGAGGGGAAGAAGAATGCAGGGGAAGTATCAGAGTACATGGCAAGCGGTATAGAGGGAGTGTATAATATCGGGCATTGCCCGCCATCTTTACGAGAGAATTGCTCCAGCTCTGTGTGCATCTTCCCTCTCAATCATCCCAAGACTATACTCTGTTCGCATCGTATATACCCCAAGCCTGCAAAATGCGTTTCTCCAGGATTGCAGCCGTGGCCGCGGCCGCCACTGTCGCCGAGGCTCAACGCCCTACGGACACCTCCATCTGCGACTACTACACCACTGCCTTATTGAAGGAGAACACGGCTAAGAACCAGTACACTCTTCTGACTCTGGTCGTCAACACTGTGGTTATCGGTAACTGTAAGTATTTTCTCTGCAGAGTTGCCTGTACACAAGCTAGTGGCGGTTGCTAACATATCCTCCTCCCACAGATACCATGCCCAATGTCGGCATCAAGGTTCCCGGTATCCTGGCCGCCGGCCAGTACGAAGGCACTGATGTCAACCTCCTGCCGTACTTCACTGGCGAGCTGGCCTCGACGAACCGCGGTGGCAAGTCTGGTGTCTCCGTCAACTTCCTTGACGGCGGTGCTGCCGAGCCCCTGATGAAGAACATGCCCGCCAACGACATGAACTCGAAGCAGTAGTAAGTCACATATCTCTTTACCCATCACCAGAGCCTATTATCGTTGAGAGGCATATAACTGACCAATGTTTCTTTTCTCCAGCTTCCTCCTCACCCATTTGTACCAATTCTTCGGCTCGCTCCTGGGCTGCTCGCAGCAGGGCATGCCCGGCTTCGACGCCTACACGGCCGCGGCCTCCATGTACAAGGTGCACAAGTTCATGGACCTGAACCCGTACGAGGTGGGCTATTTCATCCAGCAGGTGGGCATGGCGGCCGCTTCGTTCGGCGTGGCCGAGGAGGACGTCAAGGCGGTCGGCACGGCGCTCAACTCGCTCTTCGGCTACCGCTGCGCGCCGCCCGCGACCGCCATCAAGGCCCAGGGCCCCGCCCTCCAGAGCATCTGCATCGACGGCGCCTGCCCCGTCTCCCCCATGGCCAACGGCACCTGCGACCCGGCCTACGAGCCCGTCCTCGTCCCCGTCAACACCACCTCCAACGCCACCAAGGCCGCCCCCGGCGCGCAGGGCACCGCCACCATGTCCGGCAGCGGCAGCGGCAGCGGCATGATGCCCACCATGTCCAGCATGCCTAGCGCCGTCCCTACTGCTGGTGCCACCGCCTACGGCGTCAGCTTTGCTGCGGCCGCCGCTGGTGTTGCTGCTCTCCTTATCTAAGAGTTTGATTAATCAGGTGGTAGTGTAACAACCAGTCACGACCCCAAAGATTGCCCTGTATTATAATTTCGGGGTTTGATGTATAGATATACGAATCTTATTCATTGAATGCTTCGTTACTTGAGTAGTTTGTTAATCACTAATGATTGTTTGGAAAGCCTTGTTAGTGTCGTGCATGGCTGTGATCTTGATACATGCCATGTAGTTGTACAGTTTATTTTGGTATTGCCTGTTTGAGTGTCACAAAAGTCTAGCGTTGTTGCCGTCGAAGCAGGTTTTGTCTTTATTTTTAGTTCTTGCCGTGTTCAACCAACTTCACTCTTCATATCCACCTCGAGTCACACACGGAATTGCTCAATACCTCGCTCCTGTCCAATTGCAATCCAAATAACTGTAAATGTTACTGATCCGACATCTGATCTGCACGGCAACAATGGACTCTTCGAAGTCGTTATCTGCCGCTGCATTTCGTTGCAGTCCGTTGCATCGGACCGCTCCAATGATAGCATTATATCCTGGACAAGACCACCTTGGAGCCAGCTGCTAAAAATAATGATCAACACCCTAAGCTACTGCAACTACACCACAACCAGGCGGCTACCGAGCCTCACGCGAATTTGGCCCTGTCAATCCCGCTGATCCATCTACCTAATCCCCGATCCGTGAGCCCGCCTCTGCAGAGCCTAAGCCCCTCCTCATGACTGTTGGTATGCAGTGAGACTCGGGCTGCATGAGAACTGATGCTTCCATGGGAAGACTTGGGCTTGGCACCCTGGGGCCCAACTCCCGAATGGGACGATCGATCCGCGAAAAGGCTGGTCTGTCACCATGCCACCAGCGCAGAACAGGGAGCAACGGACAAGGAAAGGCTGGCCGGTTATACGATTGGGGTGGTAAGCTCCTATGCTTATGGGGACAAGAAATGCAACCCCGCCCTCACCCACCATCCGGATAGGGACGAGTATTGGGGGCTGTCAACATGAAGCCTGTACATATCCGGGAAGTCCATTGGTGCGTTGGACACCGTGCAGACATCCCATATTGCCCCGGCCACCCACACTCACCCAGTTCCTGCAATCCCTACTCATGGTTGGTGTGCCGTTGTCAGAAGAGAGTCGAGAAAGCCGTGGGTGGCATACCGCACTATCGATCGTTCGTGGGCTAGACCGCATGGCATTTGGTTTGGCCATGCGTTGGACGGGCATTGCAACAGCGGTGCATACATACCTGCCATTCCCGTCCATCCAGGCAGGTAGTCCATATCCCGCATGAGTCGAACTCTTACGGACAGCTCTCCCCTCTTTGAACCTATAGGCACGATCGCGAAAGCGAAAACCACCCGATCGCATTGTCATGAGATGGCCGTGTTCGGAACCGCATCATGATATGCGATAATTCTATGACAGAGATAAGCGAATAGTGCTTGATTTCCGCCATGCATCGCGCAGCGACGCAGCACAACCGAGGCCGCAGTGGCAGCTTTGCGCCGCTGGCCCAGGACGAGCCTGATCTTGAACATGGAAATGGTCATGAGACTGAGGTCGAGGCAGATGAAGAAGTCCACTCGGGCCGGCATAGGCTATCGGGAAGGGCCCGATTCCAGCAACAGGTCCAAGCAGTAATTCGGCAATCCTCACTGACTCACGAAGACCAACTTTACGAGCCCGTTCAACCCCATCACGAATACTCGACGCCCCTTGCCTCACCCCGTCTTGTCCATGGATCGTATGGTTCGCCGCCGGAGGAGTTTCAGGAAATCGACATCGCTGAGCTGGCAGCCACTCATATCGAATACTACGGACCAAGGGCGCCGTCCAGTCTTAGCAAGGAGAGCGATGTGCTTACCGAGTCTACGTTTGTGGACGACAAGGACAAGTTCTTCTGCTGCGCCTACGAGACGCCAATCGTCGGTGTTGATGAGAAGAGCGATCCTCAGGTAACCAACAGGCCTGCGCAAGGCTTCGCTGATTACAGGCCATTCGTTCTAAAGAGCCATTTCTCATTGCTTCTCTTGTTGATGCTGGGGGCCCTACTTGGCCTAACAGTCTATTCCACACATGTTCTTCCCACCGAGAACCAGCTGTTAGTCCCCCCCAATCCTTCAAACAGCCGGAACGGCAGTATGGCAGGTCTGAGGTTGCGAGGTATGGTCCCCGTCCGGGTATTTGGCCGCGCCTCCGTCGCTGTGAAGCTCGGCCGCGCTGGACAAGATGGCAACGCCACGCAACCTGAAGAACAGCCGCAGGAGCCCACCACGCCGACCCTGGTTCCTACTCAGCCGGTCGGCGGCACATCTGCTCAGACCCATCCATCCCCTGGGGAAGGCCACACAACTACTGATGATTCCCCAGGGAAGCTGCCGCCGCCTTCTCCAACATCCCCAGAGATCCAGACATCGCCCACGGATAGAGACGGTGGAGGAGGAGTGCCGACACCCCCGTTCTCGTCTACTACAGGCGAGCCGCCCAAAGACAACCCCCCTAAACCAACAACTGCAGAAGCGACGTCACCTACGGCCAAGCCAACGACTACGGAGGCGACTTCACCCACGGAAGCTCCGTCACCTACGGAAACGCCGTCAATTACCGAGACGCCGTCGACTACAGAAAAGCCAACAACTATAGAGATGACATCACCCACGGAAGTGACATCACCTACGGATAACCCGGGAACTACTGAAGTGAAACCACCTACAGACGAAACAACGACTGCGAAATTGACATCACCTATGACAGAACCTTCACCTACAGGAGTACCATCACCTACGGAGACGACGCCGCCGCCGCCGCCGCCGCCTCCTACAGGAGCGCCAGGTGGCCAGAAATCTGGGACTGTGTGTACCGACACCTTCGTATTGACAATTACCAAGACCACGACGCTCTCAGAAACTACAGTGTACGCTCGTGATCTTTCTGGCCCAGATGAAGGCTCTGATGTGCATGGACCCGAACCCCCTGGTCTGGGTGACATTTTCGGTCGTGGGCTTGGAGGGCGAGGACAAGGGCTTGCTGTTCCTGTGACGACTCTCTTACCGCGACAAGTTCCGGACTGTACCTCCACCGTCACAACCACTATAACCACGGAAATTACTGTGATAGCACAGAAAACGGTGACTACAACTCGCCCACCGACCAATACCGGCGGTGGGACGCCCAAGGAAACGGATAACGCGGGCTCTCCAGTCACAACCCCAATCCAGTTTCCAGGTCATCATTTCCCAGACCCCAATGGCGGTAACGGAAGTCCCAAAACCCCGGATAATCCAGATCCTACAAATAAAACTCCAGGCCCAACTACAGTTTTCACTACCGGTGATGGTCATCCCAAGAGCCCAGGCACTGGAGGTCAAGTTCCTACAACAAACTCCGGAGCCGGCGATGGTCAACCTAAGGATACGGATCGAACAACCCCCCCAGTTCAAATTACAAACGTAACTCCAGATCATCCAGGCCATCAGCAACCTTCCAAACAGCCTACTCCCGGCAATGATGAAACGAAGAAACCGGATCACCCAGGCTCCCCAATTCAAACCCCAGCTCCAAATCCAGACCACCCAGACCCCGGGACGAAGACGGCCGATCAACCTCCACCGAAGGCTACTCTGGGCGAAGATCCTCCTGATGCTCTTCCAGACCCCCCAGTTCAGACCCCAAAGCCAACGCCTAATACTGATCCTCCTATTCAAACCCCATCTCCTAAACCGAATCCTCCAGCCCAAACTCCAACCCCTGATCTAGGCACTCCAGCTCAACCCCCGACCCCTAATCCGGATACTCCGGCCGAAACTCCGGCCGCTAAGCCGGACGTACCACCAGCCAGTAGTACGTCTCCCATCGACCGACCGTCGCCGAGTCCGAGTGCCACGCCTGCTGCCAGCCAAGCACTTCCAGTCGGCAACGCATCACCTTTGCAGAAGCAACCGACGCCTCTGGCAACCTCCGATCCCGATGAGGTGCCGCCGCTTGTTCTTGGAGTCGTTTCAACACCCCTGCCGGCCACCAACACTCCGCCGCTGTCCCCGCAGCAGCAAAAGCCTGAGAGCGCACCACCAAGACCACGACCGCATGATCCCGAGAATGCACCAAAACCACAAGAGACGACAACAGAGAATGAACCACTGCGGCCGTTCAACACACCATCGCCGCAGGTTAAAAAGCCGCAAAATACACCACTTCCACCACATACTATCACGGTAGTAGTGAGTACGGAAGTAGACCAGCATTCCACAATGACGAGTACCTCGACCGAAACCACGACGGTAAGCTGTGCTCATTGTTAGCTCTCTTCGCTGTTACTTACTGTTTAATAGAACCCTATAGGTGCGGTCTTCACGCAAGAGAGCATCACAACATTGGACGTGGTGATGAAGGTGGTGTCCCAATCCACGATTATCTACACCGATTGGACAGAAACCGACGATTTCATGACCTGGTTAGCCACAACCCTGACAGACGCAGCAGGCAACCCCACCGCGACAAAGAGTAGCCTCGTGAACATGGCGCCTTTCCTGACCACCTATACCGATGCCGAGGGAAGGCCGACCCGTACCGGGACTGCGTGGCACCAGAACCAGTGGAGAGTCACCACCAAGACGAACGGGCACGGAGGCTACACTACCGAAACATACGCCACAAAACTGACTACATCAACATTATCAGATGCCTGGGGCCGTGCCACCAGCACAAGCACCGGGATAGTTACTGAAACGTTGGCAGTCACGACGCTGTATGGTTCCAATGGCGTCCCCACCATGACCAAGACCATGTGGGAGCCCGTAACATCCACAAGCACGGCGATAATCACATCTACGTTGGCAAGCAACTCTTCCCGTGATAGTTTCGCCTCGGCAAACATATCGGGCTTGAACGTGTCCTCTAAAGACTATTTTGTCGGCCTCGTATTGCCCCCGTTTCTAGCCGTCGCAATTTCGATCCCAGTGCGTATGCTTGACCAGACCGCCAAGCTATATCAGCCCTTCCACGCGTTGACGAAAAAGTACGGCGCCGAAACCGTCGACTCGCTCTGCTTGCAGTCAAGCAGTGTGCTGGGTTTCGTGACGGGCGTGCAGTCGCTGATGAGACACCACATACTGCTCTCGGTGACAGGCCTGCTACTTCTGATCAACGCAGTGCTTATACCCCTCAGCGCCGAAGCCTTTCGCATATCGGTTCGAGGGCCGGACTGCTCGTCACGGGGGGCGGCCTCGCCCGGCTGTGATGTGACGCTACAGGCCTTCCCGACCCTGGTGAGTATCGCCACCGCGCTGCTCAGCGCCATGATGCTCCTAGCCATAATCGCAGCCATCACGCTGCGGAAGTGGAAGACGGGTGTTTGGAAGAACCCCTGGAGTATGGAGGTGATGGGGCTTCTTGCCACGAACGGCGAGTTTCGTGCTCTGATGAAGAGACTCAAGCCGAAGAACAGCGGCGTGATCACGAACAAGGACGCCATCAAGGCCTTTGGCCAGCGGAGATTCGGCCTCAAGGAATGGTACGACACCTACGGTTGGGAATATGGCGTCCTCATCAAGAACGACGCGGGCAACCTATTGAAGGGCAATAAGAAGCACGTCGGCTTCAGCAATGGAAATATGGCGAATCGGAGCAAAGCCATGCCCTTTTACGTCTTGAGCCTCTGGGGCAGGCTGCTGGCTCTTCTGCTGCTGGTCGCTCTGCTCGTAGTCTCGCTCGTATATATCAGCACGGGCGCCGAGTCGAAGTTTGCTCATTTTATGGATGGGGATTCGTTTGGAGTTCGGTTCTTGTTTTGCGGCGTTGGGGTGGTTGTTTCCCTATTCTGGGCCACTTTCTTCAATGGTAAGCTCAACCGTACATGGATTCGCCTGCCTGGTGTCATGTCCTTTACTAACTGTGGCCACTTAGCTGTCGCGTTCCTCAGTCCGTACCGGCTATATCGTAAGCATTACGACGGCATCGCTGCAGTGTTGACCCCGCCCACCAATGCGTATTCTGGACTGTGGGAAGTGTGCCAATGGCGACGTCCCGACGGCTACCTGGGTCTCGTGGCTTTCACAGCGATCCTGTCTGACGTGCTGCCGGTCTTGTTAGCCAATGTCCCCTCGAAGGCCCTGCAGGCGTCGGCGACGCACCTCGTTTGCACCTGGATCGCTGCGGCCATCTTGTCTCAGATGCTAGTTGTGATTACCTGGTCCTTCTTGGTGGATTGGCCTCCTATGTCAATGGATCCCAGTACCGTCGCTGGGGCCATGTATTTTGCGCTGGACCCGGGGACGTTCATGGGCGGTTATTCGACAAGGTCGAGCACCCCGGGCGGGAGGTCCAGTCAGGTATAGAAGTGGAGTGGGCATGATATATATAAATACACGAGCAATGTCAGTTTAGTAGTGAATACAGCTTCCACGACATCCACACTTTAGAAATTACAGTGGGCTCACAAGAGAGTGTATTTTGCTAAACTCCTAAGGACTGGTAGATTGACAAGTCATCACATCCCAGCTCCCAGACTTCATGTAATAGAACAATCTTCCTGCAACTAGCTCATGTTAGACGGCTTTGTAAGATAACGACTCAATTCCTTCTGGATACGTCTCATGGTTGAATATTCGGTCCCTCGCCCACACCCTCATTGTGAGTACACAGTGGATAGCCTCGCCTATACTCCGATATAAAATCGGTCAACCATCGGAAGGCTTCGCCAACTTTGTGGTCTGTACCTCTCTTGCTACTTGCAAACCATCGACAACGTGTTCATCCAGGTATTCAGTGTAGACTCGCTTTCTTCTCACGTCCTTCGGCTTAGGACTAGGCTGCCCTGGACTTGGTCGCTCGTGTGGGACAGGCACAGTATTGGCTTGGCCCGATGCAATCGGGTCGGTGCTTTCCTGGCGAGTACCTTGTCTACAGTAGCCCAGTTTCAACTCGTTAGCAGAACGATACTGGGGCTCGAGAAGAAAGCAAGTACTTACGACGACGGGGCAAGGAGACTTTCAGGCTCACCACTCCGCTTGTCTGGAGAGTCCGTCCGTCTCCTTCATGGTAAGTGAACGTTTGGCTTCCGAAGCCGAGGAGGTGAGGACCTGGCCGTTCTGCTTCTTTGCGGCAGCAGCGGCAATCTTTCCAGCTTCAATCTCTCGCGTCATCTCCTCATAATCTGCCGTGATTTCTCTATGCTCGTTTAGTACTCTTCTCGGTTTCGTCAAACACGCAGGCAGATGCGAGAAGGCGAATCCTACTCACTTCATCAGCCGATCTAATCCTTCAGGATCTGTAGCTCTCGTATGCTCTAACTGTTCGCTCAGCGACATGCGCTTGAGGGGCAAGCTTGGAAGAGGCAGGTCCGTGGTGTGCTTGGAGGATACGTCTTTCTCTCTCAGATACTTTGGTTATTGGTATGATGTGATGTAGCAAGAAACCGAGATTGGGTAAAGAAAGAAAATGGAGGGTTGAGTTTCTACCTTAAAAGCGAACCTGCCGCATTATGTAGGTAAATAGGCAAGTGAGCTCCCGCTCTTACCGTTACGCCAAAAGACCAAGTCTTGGCCAGGCCGTTCCTTCCCTATTTGATATCTGCGAAGTGGACTTGCATCTCATCAGGACAGGAGCACTTTCCAATTTCCAGCATGGAAAACACAACGCCGTTCTTGATTCCACTTGCAGCCAGTTTCCACGAAGCCGTTTTCTTCCCAGCTGGGCATCACTCCCATGAATAGCCGTGTAGATGCTGGGATACATACCTTACATACATACATTATGTCTTCTTCGGGACTTTCGTGAAAAGGTGGGCGGTCCGTTACATGTATATTCCTCTACAGATACTGACGATCCAGGTCAATGTTGACCAGTTCCTCCTCTTAGTTATATCGTAACAGAGTTTGATTGGTATGACCCCCTTCTATAGTCCCCTTACTCAGCTACTTCCACTGCCTGGGCCATACCTGATACCGGCCTCGGCGTTGTTGATGGCGACTCGGGTCCACTCGTCCAGGTCCTCCCGGGGCAGCCCCAGAGCATCATTGTCGAGCCCACGCCGAGCCTCGAAGTTGCCCGAGCCGTCCGGGTAGAAGACGCGCGCGTAGAGGGACTTGATGTACCCTGTGCGTTCGCCCGCCCGCATCGTCTTCATGCCGTCCTGGTACCGCTCGGCCACGTCCTCGTGCCGGAGCGTCCACTCGTCTGCTTTGGTGCCCGTCACCCGCAGCACCGACTCGAACATGTCCCTTTGGCTGACCAGGAAGGAAGATACGTAGACGAACTTGTTCCTGTATCCATCCAGAGAGGGTGCCCCGTCCGCGGTTTGGATGGGCAGGGATAGGAGATTGGCTACAGCACGACCATTTTGCGGCATGGTCTTTTTAATACTGATTATTATCCCGACTTCCAACAAAAAAAATCACGGGAAAGAAGGTGATGAAGATGCTGTGCTGTGACTCACTATGGTGTTGATCTTCTGTGTCCCCTCGTCATAAAAGGTGAAGGTGCGCCCGGCCCAGTCCAGCCCATAGCACAGCTGGCTGAAGCCTAGGCTGAACTCGTACCAGAAGCTCGTGATGACGGCCATCCATACGCTGACGCCGAGTTCCTGGATGCGCCGGCGGATTTCGCGCTCGCCGCTGAAGAGGACGTCGTTGGCGAGGTTCTCGTCGGCCATGTCAACCGTCCACTCGTTGGGGAGAATCTGGAATACATTAGGCTATTAAGCACCATCTTCGAGCAGTTAAAGGGGGAGAAGTGACGATTACGCACATAAGGGACACCGGCCTCTGCCGCCGCTTCCACCAACCTCAGCTGTGTCGCCTGCTGGTCCAGCCCCGTGCTCGGAAGGGTAATGATCAGGGCCTCCTGTCCGCGCAGTGCGTCTACGAGAGTCGAGGGGTTCTCATAGTCTACCACGGCCACCGTCACGCCGGCGGGCATGACATTGGTACTCCCCTTGCGCGTGATGGCCGTCACTTCGTGCTTGCCTTTCTGGAGTAGAGCATCGACTATGTATTTTCCGATGGTGCCAGTGGCCTACCCGAGGTGGTCAGTTCTTATTTGAATGTTTATGACGTTTGTAGCGAAGAAGGAAGGGGTAAGGGGCAAAGAGGGGTTGCAAGCTTACACCAACAATGGCGACTTTCTTAATGTAGGTTAAACCCGACATTCTTATCTGCAACAGATGTTGAGTTAATACGTTTTTCTTGTTGAACTGGTGATATGCTTCCAGTATCTAAATAGAATCGGTTCGGATGACTTTGCTGTTTAAGGGGTTGGGCTTTCCTATGATCAGACCTTGGGTGCAAGGTTACTATTGTTTGTACAAGATCCATGATACTGCTTCTGCGGATTCCTCTTCGGCCCGACACTCTATATCCTCATCCGCTTCGCACGTCCAGCATAGATGGCGGATTTACCACCCTACTACAATTGATACCCCGAGAGTGACGTTGATGCTGCGCGGTAGCGGCATTGCCAGGAGTTAAGTGACTTTGCGGCGATAAAAAACTACCTGATCAGGCTAGTTTGGGTAGGCCCAGCTTGCGATTTCCGGTCCCGACCCCTTAAAGCCGTGTGTTTCTAGCAGGCGCGTCAGAGGCGAGGCATTACCTACTAGTAGGTACTTACATGTCTACTCACCGAAATCATTTCGGAGAATCGCGCTCAGAAAGTATTAGTTCAGGCCAAGCATCATCCAACCTGAACAAATCAATATCATCATTGCACCAGATGGCTCCCATCAGAGGAGGCTCCAAGGGCTTTCGGGGATATCGAAACAATATCAATTGCAACTTCCCAGAACGTCGACGTCGAGGCTAGTCCAGTACCAAAGAAACGGCAGATGCGCATTTCTACGCAAACACAGCAGCTTGTGCGGTGCCTGGGAGTGTAGTCCCAGGCTACCTTGTGCAGGCGTCGTGATGCTCGCGCTCCACGCGTGCAGCCTCGTCAATGCCAGATATGCTCTGACATACCTGCACCTGGCAAGTCGAGCTTTCGGCGACGCGATTCTTATTGGGGATTCCAGAATATGAGATGGTGTTGCCGGCAGCAGCGCGCTCTATCGCTTGTACCGTCCATTCGACGCTGCTGGATCTCCGCAGAACGTACCTGATATTATGCCGAACTATATGTCTATTAGAAGCAGCGAATCGTCTTAGTTGTGTCATCTGGTATGCCTTGCGCTGGCGAACTCATCGGCTCAGGTAAGCTAGCCTCGGCCAGGGCTTGGATATCGCTGGCATCAATTGATTCCAGGACCTCCGTGGCCATGGCGTCTGAAAATCGAATGGGATGGTTGACCGTAGATAGTTCGACGGGTGAATCGAGTGACTTGGGTTCTTCTCTTTTGATGCGTGCTCCTTCTGGGACATAACCCTCGGCTACGATCCTTTCCCATGATTATGCTGACTCTCTTTCTTTATCACACTCATTAAGCATATATTCAATCAATTCTCCTGCGATGTTTGGTTTCGTGACTACCTCACTACCTACTCTTTCATCGCAAGAATTGTTTCCTCATACGCCCTTCTTCGATTGATTCCCACCACCCAAGGTGCCTTATTGCTTACCTCTCACCCAGACTCAAGTTGGGCAATAGTACCTGTTCTTCACATTTCATCTATTTCTCGCTTCTCACAGCTCGTCTCCGCCACTTCGTCATTTCTGCAGACTTGAGGGTGACAAAGTAAGCAGCCTCTCGCCACTTATGCAAACAGGACTGGACCAGGGCGAGAAGATCGAAGAGAGGAAAACACAAGGTTACTGGGGCCTTCAGTTTCTGCAAGCGCTTCTGCAAGCGCTTCTACCAAGATCCTTCAACTCATCCAATACGACAGCTCCCAGCTCCGGAGCCAGACAAGATTCCATGGCGCCCGCCGCCCGAGATGACCTGAAGGCGAACGCCGAATCAGACTTGATGAAGGCGACAATAAGAAGGGAGATCGAGCAGATTATCGACGAGATGAAGCAATGCCCAGTAACTGCTACGGAAATGGTATTGAACCAGGCCAGAACAATGTTGGAAGTTCAGCTCCAAGACCCAGCTCTGGAGAGTCTGTTTTCCGGCCCTGTGCGCGAGCTATTCTGCCTGAAGAAGTTGCGGCAAGCACTCGGGGACACAAAGCCAGTCTACAGCAAAGATATGGGGCATAATGAATGGATCACGGTGTTCGTAATGAAGAACAACATTTCGGTCGGAGGCTTACTTGCAGCCAAGCGCATCAACGTCAAAAATCAGCACAGATTACCCCGTGTCATGGCTGATTCGCTCAACAGTAGGCACCAATTCGACATGGTAACCTGGCTCGGCAATCCCGAAGAGTTTCCTGCTGAGCTGTCCGGTTGGATTGGTAATGGGGGAGGAAAGGCACAGCCATCACGTGTTACGGTCGAGGATACCCATGAATGTCTCGGGGACCAAATGTTCATGGAAGAGCTTCGTCAGCCGCTTGAGCAAGGCTACGAGTTCCTAAAGTGGCTATACAACTATGATGAGTTCGAGCCGTTTCGGACGGAAGTGAAGAGGTACCAGGACGCCAAAGGCGCGCCACTCAATAATTCGCGGCGTCCTCAAGAACCCGTCAGAGCCCTACCGAAGAACGACAAAGACGATTCTGCGAGCAAGCGCCGGCGTTTCTTTAAACGCGCCTCTGAGCTCGTCGACGGCGCTTTTGCGGACGAAAATCTCTCGGACCCTGTGGCCATACCCAGCCAGGACGATTACCTCCACGTCGTTTTGAAGCGCGGCATCTCGATTGGGTTGGCCCAGAGCATGGAGGCGGTCGGAGAGGATCGGATTGTACGGGCATACCAAGAATCCGGTCCCCTTCAGCAGAGAGTGCTCCAGTACATCAAAGGGCTATATCCCAAAGGCAAGAGCGAAGGTGGCCAGAGTTGAATACTTGGCCTATGAAACCTCGCCGACACTTGATTGCATCTACATACTACCTCTTGCTTTATCTCGGTAGGTTTCTGCCGCCCAAGCACTCGGCTCCCCACTGCCACGGCAGATCTATGATCTATGCAGCATAGATCTTGATGCAAAAACGGGCGTTGAGAATGAGGTCGCATGGGACACAGCACCAGTTCCGACGGAACACGGGGGTGGCATTCAACAAGTGTACTATTGAACCATCATGGTAAAAACCCATGATCCTGAAGCCAGAACGAGGTCAATGATGACCAGCTGATTCATCTAGCTACATGAATAACAATGCAATGGATTTGATTAGATACTGCCTGCCTCTCCTGACCGACCCTTGTCATCTCAGGAAGTTCTTTTCAACCACTCCTATTTTCGCCTAAAGTATGAACCTGAACCACGTATTCGAGTAAGATATGTAACTTACTCACTACTACCAGATGCTATTAGCAGACAGGATGTGAGAGCCGTGAGTGCGTGTAGGCTGTGACACTGAAACAATTAGGCATGTGCGCATAGGGGTGCCATGAAGAAGTTACTACCAGACCGGTATCCAGCTTGCGGAGAAGTACACTTGGAAAGAATACTTCTATTAACGTAGCCACTTCTCCTCTGGCATGCTAGCCACGGGCCAAAGTTGTGAGATACTCAAAGCTCGGCGACGGTCTCGGATACAACGGCGGCCGCATAGACCTACCAAGTAATGATCCAGGTCTTCAAAAGAGAGAAAAGAGCCCATCTACTAGAAGAAGCTGGCAAGCGCTGTTGTCAAAACAGGAGAAGAAGAATAAAAAAAATACAGACATCCTTCAGAGGACATATATACAACCACCAGAAACACCAAAAAAGATCGCGAAGCGCGTCAGTGTCTCTCTCTGGCGGGGAATTGAACCTTCAAAGGAGGACCAACAGAAAGCTGCGACTGTAAATAGCTCTCATTTCTCTATAGTATTAATCTTGCCTCTCTGCCACTTTCTCAAGGACATCAGTTTTGTTCGTGTCGTTGTCTCGAAGACATCAAATCAGATCAACGCTTTCTTTCGATGCCGTCGAGAGAACTGTCGCACGCTTAAAGGTTGGTACAAATTCTCCCCAGGTAACTCGTCTCAGAAAACGGGCTGTTTTAAGCCCATATTCCCAAAACGCCCATAGCCGCCATACCCGCGACGAGTCCCACCAAGCCGCATGCCGTCCGCAAGGCGCCGGCATTGAAGAGCTCGCCGCCTGCCATCATCCAGTCATGCGCCCACATCCCGACGATTCCGACCCAGAGCAGAATGCCGGCCGATAGGGCGTCGAGGGAACCGATGACCTTGAGGGTGTGGGGATCCTGGCCGTTAAAGCTCTGCAGGACGGCGATGCCAATGGCCATGCCGATTGGTGTCGTAATGCCAAAGACGGCGGCCATCGACATCTTCTTCCACATCCACAGGCTGACGCGCCTCGACGACGAAGACGTAATCGGGGCAGAGGAGGAGCCATGGCTGCCGCCGTCGTTGGAACCACCGGCTATCGTCTTAGCCTCGGCCGACGGGGGCTCGACGGACGGGAGTTGTGACGCGTTTGTTGCTGAGGGCGGTTCATGCTGCTGGACCGCCGCGATGCGGACACCCAGCGCAAAGCCTTCAAACATCT
Source organism: Apiospora aurea (assembly GCF_038362705.1). Lineage (NCBI taxonomy): Eukaryota > Fungi > Ascomycota > Sordariomycetes > Amphisphaeriales > Apiosporaceae > Apiospora > Apiospora aurea. The sequence continues at coordinate 2,259,548 of NW_027117393.1, read as the reverse complement.
GGTGGAAGAGGATCACGACGAAGAGGGTGATGAAAAAGGAGTCGCCCGCCACGACAAGGGTGAGACCGACCACTACAAGGTTCTTGTTAGCACGTACTTTGGCAAGGACCCTACAGGATATCTTACATATCGAATGGAATATTATGCCAGCCTCGAGGATCAAGACATTAATGAGCCCATTGTTGGATGTCGCACTGGCCGCCGTCTGGTTGAGTTCTTTTCGCTTGTTGGCCAGGCGGTGGCAGCCGTAGTCCACGAAGAAAGAAATGACAAGCCCGGCCATCACAATGGCAGCCGTCGTGCCTTCGAATTTGATTTGGTCTTTAAGACATTCGTGGTTGAACATGAGGAAAGAGTGTGTGAAGAGCTATCATGTAGGCAAGGAACTTGTCAGTACAGCATCGCTCATGTCCAGCAAATGGGTGATCTCACGGACATGGATAAATGCAGTAGATATAATGATTCCTGTGCCGAACTGTTTGAAGAACACGTTGATTATGCCGAGCTTTTTCGGAAGGACAGGGGTAAGGACGATGGGCAAGGCGGCGCCTAGAAAACTGGTGACGAGAATCGCGAACAAGAGTCCTATCCGGATTGATACGTTATAATCTCGGTCTCGTCGTCCACATGATGATGTTGCCGCTGACGCCTCCGATTGACCGGCACTTACACAATGCCTGGAAGGTATTCCCCGTTAATGGCCTGATGCTGAAAGTTGGAGAAATATAGCAGGAGGAAACATACTCAACGCCGGCGTGAAAATGGCAGTTAGCCCCGCCCCGAGAGGAGGCATCGCCTTCCCCGTGACCGTGGTCGTGGTCGTGGCTGTCGCCGTGGCCGTGATCACCTTCTGGTTTTCCTTCGGACTCATGTGCGCTACCCTCGGCAGCGACCTCGACATCATTTCCATCAGGACCAACGCAGAACCTTGTTGTCTCGTAGTCAGTCACCTACTCAGTAGCCGGTAGGGGTCTGGGGGCCTGCTCACATGTCCGATCCGTGGTTGTGGCAGTCCGTATAAGCAGGCGGCGGGGGCGTTGTTGCTGTGGCCTGCTCGAGGACCTGATATTCAGATGTGCCAAACATGCAAAACACGGTGGCGCCGTGGTTGTGGCAGTCTGATATGGCCGTGACCTTCGGGGCGGCGGTGGTTGTCGGTGCGGGAGGCGCCGTCGTCGTCGCCTGCTGCTGCCGGCGAGCATTTGGTGCCATATGGTGTGCTGACGCCTCCCCCAGCAACAGGAGCGACGCGAGGAGGGCTCGCGTCCATCCGCCAGAGTTGCGCATACTCGATACCATGTTGAATACCGATGTGGGAGTCGTTGCACTTGATGTTTCCCTAGTAGCCGTTGGACAGTCCGTCGTCTGCAAGTCCCCAAAACCAGCAATCGCCTTACACCTCTGTTATATACTGTTAGTCCGTTGTTCGCAGGCCCCATGTTCGTCCATGCTGGCGTCTCTTGGCATTTACGGAGCTGCACTCTTGGCGCATCATGGGAGAATCCCCTCAGTGTGGAACCGGGAGGCACTTACATTGGCTGTTGTCCTCGAGTTGAGAACCTTGATAGCCATGCGGCTCCTTGGCGAGGTGGAGGAGGGACTTGCACATAGAAATGACCGTGTAAGCTGTGTTTTTCGTCAAAACTGCGCAGCGTGCTGCTATGGGACAATGTGATGTGTATGGCAGGCTCCCACTCGATGCGGTGTTTTGAGGACGACGGCCATCTTGCATTCAGGCAAACCCGAATCCAGGCGAGAGAAAGTGCGGTCAACCCGTCACGCCTGGAAGTCGAGACCGTCGTAGCAGGACAAGCCTTTCTGATGAGCAGAATTTCCAAGCCATGTTGAAATTTTCGCTGGGCTGTTGGTCGTCCCTGCGCCTCCGGCTTGGCAATTGCTTGGTAGCCATCAAGGTGTCTGTCTACGCACCCGAAAGAGCAGTCGTTGTGGCACGCCATCAATGGGAAAGATCAGTTGGTATTCGAATTGAGCAAAGAGGTGGATGTTGGTGGCAGCTGCCTCCGCTCAGCGAGAAGATAAAGAAGAAAAAAGTCAGTGAACCGAATCTCGATGGGGAAGCACAACACCGTCCACAACGTGCCGTTCGTTCAGGGGGGGCTTGGTCGAGAAAGAGTACTCTTCTTCGTGGCACACCAATTGATTGATGAGTAAAGTAGGTAGGTCGCAATTGAATCACGTAATGCATTTACACCTTGCGCTCGCTATGTCCATCTAACATGACAGGACATGACCTATACCCCTGTCAAGAAGGTCCAGTTCTACCATACACTCAAGGGTAGATCGAAAAAAAAAGCTTTTGGAAAGGACTTGTCTCATCCCACGCCACCACCGGTCCCTGCCATGCCACTACTTCCCCATCAGTCACTCCCTGCTTTCTGATCACTGACTCCCCCTTAGCGAGCACGTCTCTTCGTGCATCTTAGATGATGATGAGCTGTGTAGTTATATATGTTAATCTAGGTCATTGCGTGATAAGGGACGGACCCCCGTCTTTCCAAGCTTACCTCAATGAGCTTCTCGGTCAGAGCAAAGCACTGCTTGTCGGGTTCCTGGCCCTGGCTGAATGAGCACGATCTCCAGAGGCCTCCGAAGCCCACGTCTTCGAGTATCTCGTTGAGCACACCGCTCGTCTCCATCGCCGTCGAGATGCTGCGGTCCGCGGTCATGGCCTGGAGCAACGTGTGCGCGGCTTCGAGCGTGGTCGAGTTCTGGCAGTGCAGCAGAATATCATCCAGTATCTGGACGACAGGGAAGCTCCTGCAATCGATCATTAGCTTCATCTTTCTTTTCCCCGTCTTCCTCTCTTCCGTAAAGAATGCCTCATGCACGGGGTTGAACCTACAGATGAGCGATGACGGCCGGACGCATTATAGCCAGCTCGTTCAGCCACATGAGGGTCCGGTGCTGGACGGAATCTTGCAGATACTGGAAATCCACGAGTGTGATGGCTGTGTTCAACAACATGTCCTTGTCCTTCACCATGGGCAGTTCCGGGTTCGTCCGCACCTGCGGCATTGTCATCACCCCCATGGGGTTAATGCCTGACTGCCACAACGTTTCTTTGAGTTCGTCTGACCCTACTGTTCGCGATTGTACAAGGGCAAAGTATGGGGACGCGAGCATCTCCGATGGGACTTGTTCAGGTCGGCCTACCACAGGGTTGCTCATCTCCAAGAGGGTCGAGAGGACGCGCAGGGCAGTGCCCTTGGTCATGGTGTCCGTCAGTCCACGGATGAGGCAAGCCGCTATGGCGAAATGGAAGTTTTCAATCGTGAAATGGATGCCGTACAAGTCATCCAGCGGCAGCGCGGCATCCTCTAGCTGGGCGCGACCTTGGATCAAGACGTGCGCCATCTTCCCGTTGCGCACCTCCCCTGACGACCCGACATTGGTAAGTACCGCCTCCAGAAAGTTGGCTGCGCAATTGAACAAACTTGGGGGAACCAGACGAAGCAGCGAGATTGCAAGCCAGAACAGCTGCAGGCCATATCGAGAGGTAGTCAGCAACTTGCCCATCATCTTCGACAGCGAAGTTACTATGGCAATCAACATCTCGTTATTGTCTTCGCCAAATCGGCCCACCGCACTACGGAGGGCGACCAGAACCTGATAAAGCAGATCGTCGTCAACTTCCTCACGAGCCAGACATCCCATCACAGTGAAAGCCCTTGGCTGGACCGCGGGGTTGTTCTGGAACGCGGTGCTAGCCACTAGACTCATCCATCTGGACCGCCAAGCGTTGGCCATGTCTATGGACGGGGCAGCAGTAGAACAGATGTCGAAGAGGAGGGCAGCCAGACTCTCCGTACCGACAAGGGTCTGGCCATTCTCCTGGTTCGTCGAAATGGAGGCGCCGTCGCGAGTAAATACCGGAGGTGAAAATATTTCGTTTCTTGGTTCCGACAGTGTGTCGAGAGCGCCACGTAGTTTCGACAACTTTGCTTCTTCCAGATTGAACGAGGTGCAGGCGGCATGTATAGAGTTTATAAGGAGCCTGTGCACTAGAATGCGAACATCCGAGGGACCGGTATTGGCGAGCATAGTGACCACGTGGAAGATCTCGGGCAGATAGAGCTGGGACTGGACGCCACAGTCGAACGACAGCGACAGGCAGAATTGGAGCAGGGTACAGATCTCTGGCCAGACAGCGTTATCCGGCATGTACTTGGTGGGCCGCTGGGACGACCGGTTGAGGGCCTTTCGCAAACGCGAGATGATCTTGCCCCGGAGTGTGATGGTACCCATCGCCGTGATTATCGATGTCAGGCACTGGGTTTGCTCATCATGCATTCCGAGCGCCAAAGCCGCCTTTAGCACCTCTTCGAGGAATATATCAAGCAGTGTTTCGTCCTTGTATATGGAAGGCCAGACAGTGTGTTCTAGGGTCAGGTTGAGAGTGGGGTCCGTAATAGTCACATCAATGAGTTTGCGGAAGATGACAGCAATCCGCTCCTTGCCCTTCTCGCTGTCAGCCTCGTCTCCAAGCAGCGACGTTCGGAGACTTGGTAGCCAAGGTGCCATATATGCAAGACTCAATGGCTTCTGTTCGTCCGAGAAGCTTTCCCAGCCGACAAAGAACTCATTCAAGAAGTCTGAAGTCAGTTGAGGTTCTTCTTGGGCTAAATGCTTGCTGATGTTGACAATGAACTGGGTTGGGTCGAGAGGAACGGCGATATCTGGTAGATCTCGTTGTTAGCAGAGAATGTAAAAGATCGAATAGCTCGGCCAAGTTACCTCGGATACACATAAACTTCGAGGCGGCCTTGAATTTGAAGGCTCTGCATAAGGCGCCCAGTAAGTTATATGAAGAAAGCCGTAGAATGGGATCGGCGGCAGCAAGGTTTGTGAGCGCAAGGTTGAGTAGAGTCCCGGGGACGTCTTGTGGCCGAATAAGTCTCTCGTATGACTTCAATGTCCTCGTGTCTTTGCCGTACTTGGCTTTCGCGCCACGAACGGCCTGCAGAACGTCCGATTTCTTCGAGCTCTGAAAGTACATGACTATCTTGCCATTGTCTGCACGCAGACCAAATGCAGAGTCGTCATCGGTTGGGATGGATGTCGGAGCTTCTTCTACCTCGCCTAATCTGAAGATATCGTTGACGGTGGCGTGGAGACGGAAGCCTGGGTGTACCTCTTGTTTCTTCGTCGTCGTCACTTGGACGAATTGGCTGCCAACTTTGATAATGACTTCAATCTGACCCCTGGTTTTGGATAGCCTAGTTATGTTCTGGAACACGTATCTGGTATCCGTCACGACGCTGATGGTCTCTTTCGGAAGATGCAATTGACTGAGATGGAAATGTGACTGCAAGTCCTGAAGACTTCCGATAAGGTGGTAATCGACATTGCCTGGGTTGAATACGCTTGCTTCGTTCTTCGTAGCCAAGCGAAGGATACGGCGGAGACATTTCCTTAAGTTCGGTCAGAAACAGAATAGTGGAAAAGTGGCTCACGGGCGAACATACCTGAACGCGCTGTTCATGTTGTAGACGTAAATTCTGGATAGCGAACGGGAAATCTCGGTCGGGCTCAGGAGCTCAAGCTTCTTGAAAAGGTCATCCTGGGGCTCATTTTGCCCGTTGTAGCAGGTTGCATCGATAAGCAGGCCAAAAGGCCGATGCCATAGGCGACTTGCTATCTGCATAAGGGTTAGCTATGGTAGGGCGAGATGGCACTGCAGCCACATTCAGGAGCGTGCCCGTACCTTCAAGTAGCAGTATATAAGGGTATCAAAATCAATGGAGTCGGAATCAATATGGCGGAGAATGACGCATATGATCGACAAACCATCCTAAAGGGTTATGAGTCAGTTAACAATCCCCGTCTGTTGCAGTGTATGAACGCACCTTGCTCTCGCCGCCATCGTATACAGCTCGCGAGGTCATGAACGACTCAGTGCTGCGGAAAGCATTCCGAAGCATGAAATGCTGAAACCTGGAGTAGGCAAGCGGAGCATTGGATGATATCTGGGGCCGATTCCAAGTAACGGCGAGCGGAGGGGGTCCTAGGGTCGTGACCAGGTTGCGCAGCGGCTCGATAGCTGGAGACCGCCCACGGGCCAGCTCGTTCGGAGACCGTACGTAGTCTCTCCGTGTCTGCGTCATGAGTTTCTGCCGGACTTGGTCCCAATGGTCATAGAGAAATCTGTGAAGCGCCACGCATGAACCGAAATCGAAAGTCTCGGTCTCCGGAGAAGGGGTATCAAGCGTATCGGCGTCAGGTGGGATCTAAGATACGTCAGTACTATGATAAGCTAAAAGAGGGCTGGGGTTAGTGACGAACCGAAATCTCTCGAAGGAATTGAGTCACGCGGTAGATGTTCTGCGCAAGGAAGTCGTTGAGAGGATACATATACGGCTCTTTGGCACCAAAGAGGACGTTGTTTGCCAAGTTCTGGATGACTTTGGCGATCAAGAGCAGCCCACGCCGCATCTCTTTCGATGGCGCTACGCTTACCAGCCCTTCGGCTTCAGGGGCCACAATAGCAGGGCAAAAGAACCTCAGGAATATGAAGGCGCCAACTGCTGTGTACTTGGCCTCGGGGAATCTAGTCATGACTGCGGCTGATATCTGCGGTGGATTATTAGAGATGGTCTTTGGGGCGAAATAAAGGGGCGGGAAAACATACGATACTGCATATCTTCCTGAAGGAGGCTGGAATGGTGGCCGAAGAGGCCCTGATGTCATCGATGAAGACCTTCGCCACGATACGCAGTTGCAGTGCGTTCTTCTGCACCTCTTCTTGTGAGTGTATTCGCGCAGGATCCAGCTCGAGATCAAGATCCTTCGACGTCAACATGAGACGTTCGACAACCTTTTGGAGAGTTGCGCGTAAGTATTCGGCACCTTTCCATTTCGCATAAACCGAAAGGATCTTGGTTGCAACACAGTTCCGACGCAGGATCTCCGACTCATTCTCGGTATCTTCAATCTCTTGTTTGATGAGCGCCTCCATGAGTTCGAAGGTAAGACCACGCGTCTCAAAGATGTTGAGCAGGGATATCGTTAACTCGTCCACTTCGCTACTGGGACAGACGGTGCTGATGGCGACAGCAAGATGCAGGTCGTGAGTCAGGATGTCCAACAGCTCCTCGTACCTCTCGCTGACTGCGGCGTCCGATAGGTTGCTGAACTCGGTTCCTTGAACCAGGATGTTGTATAGGACCTTGACAAAAGCAGTGCGGATTTCAACATTTTCATGGTACCCTATGCTGAGCGAATGCTTGAGACCGACGTCAATGTTTGCACTGAGCAGGTTTGACAGGATGGTGATTGACAGGTCTCCCGAGGATGTCGACTCGTCGCGGTTGGTGGAAGGTATCAGCAAATCGCCTCTGTGGATGTCCATAGGCTCGTAGTTGAGCAGAGATAGAAACCTATTAAAATAGGTGTGAAACATCTGCGACTTCAGCTCGCTCGTTCCCGCATCGTTTTGCCCATCCCCTGGTTGCAAGGGCAGACGATACGTCAGTTCTGCAAGGGAACGAAGACATGCCCTGTCGAGGTCTCTCTGGATACGGGCTATTTCGTCTTGGCGAACGCCTCCGTAAGTTCCCTCGCGGGGAGAGCGAGGGCGCGCAATCCAGCCAAAGATGAACTCCAGCAGCTGGTTACGAATTCGCACATCGTCGCGTAAGTTCAAATGCTCCTTTTTCCGTGTCACCACCTCACAGAGTTGGCAGACCTTGATCTTCACTCTCAGGCAGCCGATATTGTCAGGGGAGCTGTCCAGGAACTTAGCAAAGTTCAGTGTCAATGACCCCAAGTGAACTGATGCTGCTGCACCCAGGTCGGAGGGCGTTTCTAGTCGATCAACAAGTACTTTCAACAGAGATGAGGTCTGCTCCGCGAAGATAATCTCGCCGTCCTGGCTTTTGCCGGTCGTCTCGAGCGCTCCAGTGAACAAAACCTCGAGCTCGGACTCCAAGGCTTTGAACAAAGGTTGGTAGAGGTTGGGAGAGATCTCGACCGATAGAACTTCTCTCATCGACTCCCTGACCCGAACGTTGCTGCATGCAAGGAGCTGGATCCCGAGACGCAAATATCGACTCAGCAAAGTCTCCTCAAAGTTCTCTGACGACAACCGGTCGATCCAGCGCAATCCTCCCACAGCGGGTTCCTCCAGGTTGTAAGCTTGATCAGCTACGCAAATCCCGCCAAGAGAGGCAAGGAACCCCGAATAATTACGCCATTCCGTTAGAGAGCGGTCATCCACGCTATCGATAGGAGTTGTAGAGACGTCTTTAGATAGATACATCCATCTGTCGAATGCAATCTCCCAAGCCTCCAAGATACCCATGCTCGGACATTGCATACGGCGTAGCAGATTTCGTATCCGCTTCTGAAAAGCGACCACGCCGGTAAACCTAAAGGCACGAGACGCTATCTCGGAGAATACTTCGCTGTTCCGCAATAGGGGCACTGTTGTTTTTGTAGTTTCTGAAGCCGAATCCACGATGCGACATTCGTCGTTGAACAGGCCGATGCACGACGTAACAAGCTGGCATGTCTCGATGTCTGCAGAGTTAAGAGAGACGAGAAAGAGTGTCTCTAACTTTGCGGTCACTGCCGTTCGCTCTGGAATCTCATCTGTGACTTCCGATAGCTCCTGTGAGATTTGGGTGAGCACAGTGCCGCCTTCATGTTGATTGCCAAGTGCTTACCTTGATATTGGTCAGTAACAGCAACCGGGATTCAAGATAGCCGTGAATTGATTCCAAGACCGTGGTGTCGCCTTGTTGCATGTATTTCATGCACATGGACATGAGAGAGAGCGAGCTGGCTGGCAATCAGTATACGGGCACCTGACACGAATCACGGAATGCTTACGTAAGTTTCCAGAATTTGATTTTGAACCCCTGAGTCTCGAGTCTCTTGGCCTTGCGTAGGGAGCCCAAGATGCCATCTGGTGCTAATAGGCGTTGCGCCATAGCGCTTGATAGTGCTCTGACCTGATCATTCGCCGATACTAAGCATGATATGAAGGCTTCAAAGTTATCCTCGTAAAATTTATCCGTGCTATCAGCAGGCGCGTTGTCGAAAAGAGTTGTCGGTGATGCATCCAAAAACTTCAGAATCGTGCAAATCATAGCGGTATTGGATGCGCTGGTCTCCGAAGCCTTGCGCTGCGAGGTATGGTCGCCTAGATACATATCCGTTGATACGGCAAGCATTGTCTACTTGAATTAGAGCGATACTGTGAGTGTTCATGAGGGCAAGACAATTTACCTTCATCTGTTCCTGAATGAAGCCTGCGACTTCAAGGAAAAGGGGGCGGTACTGTTCAGCTCGTCGCTGCCGCGCAAAGTAAGAGCACGCCTGTATCAAGGAAATCTTGAACATTTGCGGTGCAGACGAGTGCAGACACGCCTGGACTAGGGACTCGACAGATCCCTCGAAATTGAGATGAGTGAGACTGATCAGAGCAGCTGTCGTCAGATCCTGATCAAACCCACTGCCATCTAAACTGGGGGAGTATCTGCGAAACACGGCATCTCGTACTTCATCCTGGACATCCATGGCATAACTGACAAACGCAGCGTCGCTATCGACGTCGAAATGACGGGCTGCACGCAATAGGCACACCAAGCAGTATCCTGCGACTTCGTTTTGGTTTCTTAGCTGTTTTCTCAGTGTGTCCAGGAATTGCACCTTCTTGGCCATACTGCCACTCTTGGCTTCTCGCAAGTTACTGGCCACCTCAAAGACTTCGGGTACAAGGAAGAGCAGCATCATCTGCAAGGGCTGTAGCATCGATTTCCTCCTGGTGCTGTCAGTGATGGTCTGCGTCATGTCGAAAAGCGTATCAGCACCACCATCCAGCCTCCTACGCTGATTGTGTAACCTGACAAACTCATGGGGGTACCGATCAAGCCATCGTATAATCATAAGCGGAGTGACAATTGCAATAGTACTCTGGAAAGGCTTTCGGAAATGGAGAAAGCTAGAACACAGTTCCTGGATGACCTGTCCCAGCTTTTGGCTGTCGAGCCAAGCGTATGAGAGCAAGCGCAAGATCACTAAAGACAACTTCTCATCTTCGGCCAAGGCTTGCGGCTGCGGCGCACCAGCTTGAACGGGCACCGCTGCCCGAACTGTATAAATCACGGCCCTGAAGTATTCGAACGTTGCGGGCCAGCTTGACGCGGTCAGAAATTCACAGATTGACCTTATATGTGGCTCGACATCTTGGGGTTGCAGGTGGCTGGCGCCGCTGCCTTCGGCAGGTTCATCCGAGCTGCTTGACGACAAACCCCGGGAAAGAGGTTCTCCGTATCTTGGGTCCAGGACCTCCTTCGCGGTATCCTCGTCTAATATCGACCGCGCAGGGAGCGAAAAGCCGTCGGGTAAAGGCTCGAGCATATGCTTGAAATGGTCCAGTATCCTCGCGACGAGGTCATTATCGAGCCGCTGCAGGTTGAGAGCGACGGAAGGCGGCCGCCCATTTGGGTATGCCGCATCGTTTCCGGCATCCCCTCCGTCTTGCTGCTCCTTCCAATTCGCACGACAGCAATCGGCGGCCAATGCCAACACGTAAAGCTCGGATAGAAGTATATGGGTTGGGTGCGTCACGAAGCTCTTATAGGGGCGACCCAATTCTTCCAAAAGCGTCACAAGGGAATCCAGCACGACTGCGACCGACAAAGAGCTGATCTTGATCAGAGTTTGGCGGGTAATAACGGCTATCTCATCCTGACGTAGGTCCTGGGCGTGCGTGCCGGTACGATGTGGGAGCTGGCAGGAAGCTGCATTAGCAAGGCGAACAATGACTGTGCCGGGTCTTCCGCTGGGATCGCAAACCCAAAGCGCGTGTTGTCACCGTCAAGGAAAAGGAGTTGTGATATAGTGTACCCTGGTAGTAAGTCTTTCGACCAAGCAGCCCACGAGGCCCGCATCGCCATTCATCTTGTAAACCGTAGGCTCGAGATCGAGAAGCCACTCGTCATGGTGACGGTGCCATATACAAGCGGAAGCGTTGGGAGGGAGAGGTCGTCAAAGACTCGTCGCAAATGAGAGGGCGGTATGTCTCGGGGCTTGTACGACTAGCAGGAACTCGGAAGGGCACCTCGCGCTGGGGGTGCTTGCGGCGTGGTGATTGGGGATCTCGTGTGCGTGGGTGCGTGCGTGCGCGGACCTGAATGGACTCGACGGATAGGTGCCGGCGTTGGTGGTTTGGGAGCGAGTATGCTATGCAAAATAAGGAACAAGAATGCGCCGGGTGACACGTCAGTTCAGGGTCGGTGTTTTAGGAGTTTGCAGCTCGAGAACGGGCCCTGGGGTATATGGCGGTTGTTTGTTTGCGACTGCGAGCAGTGGTTTATTACTAGTGGTGTGCATGGATCGAGGCCGGGTGGATATATTGGTTGGAATGGTGTCGCAACTGTGCAGCTCGGCAGACCCTGGGATAGTGATCTGATAGACAGTGCCAGTGCCGGGTTGGGCTCGCGAGCATCGACGTGACGAAAAGGGAAGATCCGTCACCTTAGCGGTCCCAAACAGCCTAACCCAGGGAACGACAAGGAGCCCGGCAGGCGAAGCTAGCAGGCTAGGTTCTAGGCACGATACGGATATGGAGAACTGGCCTCTCGTAAAGCGGCCCCCGACAGCTCGATTTTGATCAACTATTGAGGGAATCAATCGATCCGTTCGTTCATGTTGGGTTTGCTCGAGAATTTCCCAGCGAGGAGGGTCCCTAATCCCGGCTCCTAGCCTGAAGGAGGACAAAAGGTCGTGGCGTGCGGGGGGAACTGAGCCTTTACGCCAATGAGCCGTGCGTGCGTTGAAGAAAAGTGACACCAAATGTAAGTTATGTGCCCACCGGTAATTTTGCCTGCTTTTTTGTTTGATTTGACTCCTGACGAGCGCGGAAAGCAGAGACGGCCGGCTCGTCGCGGACGGACGCAACGTCCCTCGGGTCGCGGAGCCCTGGCGCGGTCGTTCATTTCTTCGGTTCCTCCTCTCCTCCATTCTGGTTGCAGCACTAATATTACATACATATAACCTACTTTATCTCTCGGAGTGGTATCTGTTGCGAGATGAAGCGAAAAAACAAAAACAAAAAAAACGTGCTGCTTGGGTTGACGGGCTAGCGTTGCAGCGATCGCTAGACTTCTGTGCTTCGGCCAGCGGGGTGCCTAGGTAGTCCCTGCACTGCCTGCACGAGCGGTTTCGGTGCGCTGGGTTCCTGGGTTACTGGGTAGGGAGCTTGGGAGCTTGGGAGCTTGGGAGCCTAAGAGCCAGGGTGCAGGCAGGCCTCCAAGCCTGTCAGCGATATTCCGCGGTGCATGGATGGTATGGCCAGATGGTCTGTAGGAAATTCATCAGGGCCTGACCGACTTAATTTCTTGTTGGGCCAGAATACTGCTCGATGATCGCCGGCCTTGCTTTCCTTTCTTTCTTGCGGCTTCTCACTCAGTGTCACTTCAAATAGGGTGAAACACAAGAGTTACAGAGAGCATTTGCCGGGGGTCCTTTGATTCTACCAGATGCGTTGGAGACAACAGAAGAAGAAAAAAAGGCACACGATGTTACGCTCTGCAAATTCCTTGCGTGCTCGTCAAGGTTCTTACTGCCGCTAGCCTCGCAGCAGTCAAGAACATGTGGGCATTGCACTGACTGAATCTAATAAGCTTACCTACCCACATGGCCAAGGACCGATTTTGGTGTACTTCGGGGCCTATCCTAGCCTCCGGGGCCTGCGTCTTACCTACAAGCTACAAATACTAGTACTACTAGGTAGGTAGTCGGCCAATATAACACGGCATCTACGTGTAGCGTGCAACCGCCAGTGAGCTTGGGCGTGTCTTATATCCGAAGAGCAGTGTATACATGTACATTGTAAAAGATGCAGGAGCCGAATAGCAAAGGGCGCTTCCCGCACATCAAGGAGGATTCAGGAACCGCATGCTTCCGGTACATGATCGCATTAAAGGCGGTGAACATCGCATCTGGACCAGGTGGTCGGCGATCGAATAGATTATGCAGGGATCAATCAGTTTGGAGCAAACAGTCAATGGCCCGTGGGTTTAGATACTTGTTTGCATCCTACATATCCTGGCAGTCTTACTGCCAGCTATTGCGCACCGCCCCCGTTCCAGGTACCCCCGATGCCATTCAGCTAGTTCATCCCCTGTAGCCCCGTCCACCTCTATAGCCGCCACCTCCGCCTCGGCCTCGGCCATGATCATATGATCGTTGGCCGCCGCCGCCGCCTCTTCCATACTGGTTATATCCGCCATAGCCCTGCGGGGGCGGTGGGGGTGCTTGGTAGCCACCCTGATAACCGTACTGACCTGGAGGCTGTTGGTACGGCTGCTGGTACGGCTGCTGGTAGTTGCCGCCGTACGCACCCGGCGGCGGAGGCGGTAGTCCAGCGCCAAAGCCAGCTTGTCCCGGGGAGGCGGGATCAAACCTGGCGGTGGGACCCAGCCCGGCGGTGGTGCCGGGAACGGATTTGACCCATGTTGTTGATGGTGGCCATTGTTGTTGTTATAACGTGGCCTATCTTGCCGTCCACCACGGGAATCAGGGCCATAGTTCATGCGCCCTCTATTGCCGCCGTAGCCTCCCCGACCTAGAGGGGCACCGCCGTGGCTGCGGCCTGAGTTCCGCATCTTACCCTTCAATTCCTCAATATCACTGTTGTTCAACGCAGGGGTTGGAAGTTGGGCTCCGCGTAATAGCATCGACTTGTGGGTGTGGCTGCTCTTGGGCATTTCGTAGTAGACACTATCAAAACATGTTAGCTGAATGTCATATAATGGAGTTGATACATGATACTAACGTCAAAGATCGATCATCATCAATGTCGGGGAAGGCCTTGCGTTCCAGTGGGTACTCCAGAGCAGAATGCGGGAGATACTCGGGCATCTTCTCAATGACGCCCGACAAACCCTGGCTGGCTCGCGGGTCAAGCTTATATGTTGGAGCCCCTTGTTTCTTGGAGTAGAAATTGCTAATAACATCGTCATATAGTTCCTGGTTGGCCTCAGAGAGCAAAAGAACATCCTTTCCCGGCTCATTTCTTGCGCGGTCCTCCGGGCTTAACAAGGGATATTTCTTTTCGGCCGCTGCAAGAAGACGCGGCATATCGATGAATGGTAGCAGCGCAACGCCTTGCCATGCCATTTTCTTGCCATTCAGATCGATCTCGAACTCCTCAGGGTAAAAGTCAATAATGTCGCTTTCTGGGTCAGTCATAAGATCATGGAAGACTTCCGGAAGCACATGTTTTGACGCAGCCGGTTGCACACTGAGCAGCTGCTCGAAGGGCTTCGATGTTCTGCCCTTCTTGAAGTCAATCTTGGTCTTGACAATGTCGACGAAATCTTGAGCAAATGGTGCATAGTGGTATGGATAGTACCATTCCCAGCTTGCGCAGCCTTGGAAGTAGTATTTCAAAACCCAGGCGAGTCCTTCGACGTATGCGCGAGCCACGCTATGCCGGAACTCGATATCTTTGGGATCAACATGGAACTTCTGTTCGTAGTATCTGTCGGCATATCCATCTTCCCACAACTTGACGGTATCCTCAGACGGGTCTGGCTTCGCAGGGGTAGGAGTCTCGGCTTGAGCCTCACTGCCTGGGGTGCTCGCTGAGTCATTCTCAATCATCTCGGCCTTTCGTTTGCCTAAAGCAGATGATGAGTCCTGGTTGTCCGCTCCATTTTGGGCCGCTTCCTTGGGCATAAGTCCTTGGATCTGGCTCTTGAGAACAGCAGCGGCACTCTTGTTCGCCGCATTCGCATCCGGGACCGCGCTGCGGTTGATGACCATATCATGCGTCATAGTGTTAGAAAGTGAGGCAGGAAGCCCCGCGTTGCCGTTGCGATTCTGGTTGTTGAAACGGCCATTCCTTTCATCATTAAGCCTTCGCCTCTTGGCATTGGCCTCTCGCCTTTCCTCCCCTTCTCTTCGGCGCTTGAAAATAGCATCCTCTTGTTTGGCCAGGCCGTTCAGGATGAACTGCGCCTTCTCTAGGTCGACGTCGCCATCCTTGGTCATATAGCCTCCCATTACGGGGAGATTATCTCTCCAGATGGCGGACAGAGTATCGATACTGTTCTCACGGATTTCGAGGGCAGGGAGATGGGGCAAGAAATCGTTGCCAACGAAAAAGCACATGAATACCCAATCGTCGATGGCTCGCTCGAGATCCCAACGAAAAGGCAATCCCGGGACGCTGAGCTCCACGGCAAGGTATTCACGGAGAACTGGAACATGCAGCCAGATGAAAGGCTTCAAAGGCATCTCTTTATCCTTCTCATCATCTTTGTTCTTCGCTTCACCACGACACTGCGCCGCTTCGTGGCCTGGCTGCCCGCAGATCTTGCAGGTCCTAACCTTACCCTCCTGGGCGAAGACATCCTCACGGAGAACGCGGAAATGGGGCTCGTGCGTGGCTAATGCCAACATGATTAGATCGGCGTCCAACCCGTAAATCACATGCCGCGTGTTGGGGTCATGTTCTGGCGAAGCGCGCTGCGAACGGACAAAGTTCATGATCTTGTGCTCTCCCTCGCCGGGGATAGAAGCGTCAGAAATGATGACCTTCATATTTGCCCATCCAGGATCGGTGTTCAGCTTGTAAGCACACCAGTATCTCAAACTGCCTGCCAGGATATCCATAAACGGGGTTCCCGGAGTGATGCTGTTGGAGTCGAAAGCCTTCTTGGCCATGGCCTCGAGCGTCTCCGGGGGCAACACACCACCGTTCTGCTTTTTCAGCATTTTGTAGTGTTCTTCCTTATCGGCTGCCTTCTCCTGGGCCTCTTGCGCAGAACGGAAACGGCGGGAGCGCTGCTGGTTCATCTTGGCACGAGGCGCGACGCCGTCTATCTACAGGTCAGTACGTAAACTCGCGGTTTGTTGCGACAGAACCAGAACATACCAATAGCAATCATCAATAGCTTTTTGGGGCGAACCATGTTTACGACACGATCGGTGTACTTGAAGATTTCCAGCATCATCTCCTCTTCGTCCTCGGGCGCCGGTCTATCCTCAGGGTGCGAGCAAGGGTGCACAATACCGTTCATATCCAGGTAGAGATTGTCGAATTCCTCGCCGTTCGGATTGGGTCTGGTGGTGTCCACGGGGATGACTGTTCCATCTTCCATGACAATGGGTTTGTCCTCGATCACTGGCGAGATGATCTTGGGGTATTTGTTGGAAAGCCAACGGAAAGCTGCTGGAATACCCATGATGGCGAAAGTCGAGTTGGATGCCTAGATGGGCTTCGAACGAGATGGGAAAGCTGGGGAGTCTAGAAGAGATCTAGTGGTGATGCAAGAACCGATTCGAGAACGGATTCGATCTATGTGGCACGTAATCAAGCTGCGACTGGGCCGCTGAAATCAACGTGGTGCGATTGCGACGTGGTGATCGCAGACACTGTCGTAAGTGTCAGCTTTCGGGAGCCTCGTGTTCGGCCGGCGCATGGGGCTTGAACAAAGTTGGCGCACTCGATGGTCGGTACCAATTACTCGAATAAAGGGACAACAGGTCGCCGAATAAAGACCGCAAAGGGGTGCGGCGATATAGAAAGAAACAAAAACACTATGGTATTGTCCACCTAAAAGTATGTTCTTGGATGAGAGAGGCTCAGGCTGTTTCTAAAAGCTAGACACATCCATCCGGATTGCGCGCAACGCGACCGATTGATCCATCGTAAATTCTTATCGATAATTGATAGGAGTTAGGTACATTGGTACAGTGGGTACGTGGAGCTGTGAGAGCAGCCAACCTGCCCAATTAGCGCCGTCAGCTGCCGCATAGTCCCAATCGTCTTCTGGCCAGCTCATACATTAGGCGCTGGATGTACTGAAGTTCGGTACATTAGCTTCGCAGGTCACCAGTTGAACATTGAATGTACAATGTGCTAGTCGGTCTCGCACCTAACCTTACATTGTTCCAATTGATATGCGACTGCCACGATGCATTAAGTACTCAACATAGGTACGTATGCACGCAGCTGAACCTCTTCTCCTTTTAATACCGACCGGGCATAGTATAGTCCTCGAGAAATTGTTACCTATAAGACAAGAAGAGGCTACCAAGCAGCTTTCCCCAGCTTTCCCCGGCTTCACCATTCCCACCCCTGATCTAAGCCGAGACATGCACAGCGGTAGGTAATCACTTGCCTCATGGCATTGACGTATAGAAGAGCACATGTCCAGTGGTTTGTTCTAAACCATGTTCTCCTCCATCGCGACCGCGCCTGCTAAGCAGTCGGTCGGCGAAACCATCACCGTCCTCAGCGGCCGCCTCAGCTCAGCAACCCTTCTCGAAGACCGCCGTGCCGCCATTCTTGGTTTACGAAGCTTTGCAAAAGAGTATCCCGCTTCCGTAGCATCAGGGGCCCTGAGAAGCCTGATAGGAAGCTTATCCAAAGACGGCGAAGATGTCGATACCGTCAAGGTGGTCCTCGAGACCCTTTTAATGCTCTTTAACCCGAATCAGGACAGCCCAGAAGCTTCCGAGGAGATTGCGCTTTGGCTGGCCGACGAGTTCACCCAGCGCCAGGAGAACGTCACCCTTTTGCTCGACTTTCTCGAGACGTCCGACTTCTACTCCCGACTATATTCGCTGCAACTGCTGTCCGCTATATTATCTGCTCGTACCGAGAGGACCGAGGAGTGTGTTTTCACGGCACCATTGGGCATATCGAGACTGGTGGCCGTTTTGGATGAACGACGCGAAGCCGTTCGCAACGAAGCCATTTCGCTACTCACGTACCTGACTCCCGCGAATCCCGACATACAAAAGCTTGTGGCCTTCGAGAATGCGTTCGAGCGGATCTTTGCCATCATCGCGGCAGAAGGAGGGCTGGTTGAAGGTGACCGTGTCGTGGAAGACTGCCTCATCCTTCTGGCAAACCTGTTGCGCCTCAATGCGTCCAATCAGTCCGCCTTCCGGGAGACAGGATGCGTCCTGCAACTCTCCAGACTCCTAGAGAGCAGCTACCGGCCACCAAAAGGAGCGGAGGAAATGGCGACATGGGCTCAGCAACAGGGAAACAGAAATATCTACGCTTTGCTCGCTGTCATACGCCTTTTCCTTGTGCAGGGGGCTGTGGGAACACTTCAAAACCAAAACGCCTTCTGGCAACACGGTGTACTATATCATGCTCTGCAACTAGCTTTTACTCAGACCACAGAGTTCCTTATTAGAGCGGAGGTGAGAATATTCTGCCCAAGTCCCTGATTGTTCCTTTGATTAATCGTAGATGCTTGTAGGCCCTTTCCACCTGTGCCGACATTATCAAGGCGAACCCCAAGTTGCAAGAGAGTTTTGCGCAGCTCCAAGTGCCTTCTGTTTTAGAGGACGCTATGCCATTGAACGGCCAGAACGGCAACGTCAACGGACCTGTAGTTGTGTATGTGATAGACGGCCTCTTAGACCTCACACTCAGTATCACGGCTCTTCAAGCTTTCGACTTGCGACTGGCGGCATGCCAATGCATCAAGGCCTACTTCTTCCACCATCCTGAGATCAGACGTCACTTTTTACGGCGAGCAATCGATGGCCACACGTCCGGGAGAGATGAGACCGCCAATGTCTTGTCAACCCTGTTGCAGCCGTCGAGCCAAGTCACTTCAAGTGACCCATATCGGCATTGGTTTGCTTCCGTCATCTTGATGCATCTGATTTACGACAACGCGGAGGCCAAGGCCCTGGCCATGTCGGTTACCGAGGGCGATGCTGAAAGTGGCGAGGAGGTGGTCACGAGCATTCAGACCATTACGGCCCATCTAATCAGTGGGCTTGCCCGTCCAAACTCGGAGCGTACAGTGGATGAACGTATAACCGTTGGATATCTCATGTTGCTCTTAGGTTGGCTGTTTGAAGATCTCGAGGGTGTGAATGATTTCCTCGGCGAAGGCAGCAATATCCAGAGTATCGCTCAGGCAGTACACCAGGCCCCCAATGGCAGTCTTGTGCAGGGTCTTTGCGCAATGCTCCTGGGCGTTTGCTATGAGTTTTCGACCAAGGATTCGCCTATACCCAGGTCTACTCTCCACGATGTATTACTTCAACGGATGACACGAGAAAAGTATATTGATGTCTTGACTAAGCTTCGAAGCCATCCTTTCATCCGAGACTTTGAAGTTATGCCTCAGAAGCTTGATAATTCCGGGAACCTCCCGGAAGTCTATTTTGACGCTACCTTTGTCGACTTCTTCAAAGACAACTACAGTCGAATCCTTCGTGGGATAGATCGGGAGCCTGGTATGGAAATTTCCGTGGTGACCAATGGAGTGCAAAAAGGTATCTCACGCGAGTTGGTGGACTCTCTCCGCGCACAACTCGAGGAGAAGGAACGTGCTCTACAGTCGGCTCTGGTCGACGTGACATCTTCCGACCAGCGCCTAGGACAGGAGCAGGCCGACCATAGGCGCTCGAAAGAATCATCCGCATCCGAACTTGCAAGGATCAAGGAGATCAACGAAGCACTTCAACGAGGCCACGAAGAAGAAATTCAGTAAGTGATCAGCTCCATTCCTTTCAACTACATGAGTAGCTTCTAACAGTACCTAGACGAATTACAGCACAACTGAAGTCCCAAGAGGACATTTACCAGCGGCAGCTAGAAGCGGCGCGCCGAGAAGCCAAAAACGCTGCCGACAAGATCTACGAGGAACACCGTGCCAAGGAAGAAGAGCTTCAGCGTCAACTCGAGTATGTCAAGAAGACAGCTGAGGCAGCAACCTCTCGTGCGCAAAGACGCGCAGAAACCGAACTGGCCGATGCGAAGAAGAAGTCGGAAGCGGAACTAGCTGAGGCCAAGAAGAAGGCTGAGACCGAGGTCGCAGAAGTAAAAAAGGCAGCCGAGGCACAGACGACACGTGCGCAAAGGCGTGCAGAAGCGGATATGGCGGATCTCCGTGCTACCATCAGCCGTTTCGAGACTGACCTGATGAAGGTAAAGCAGCCGTCGAAGCCATGTTGGTCCATCTTACTGATTGTACTAGGCAAACAAGGCAAAAGCCGACGAGCTTCGCTCCGCCCAAGAAGAGCATGCCGCAACTCTCAAGGCGGCGCAAGAAGCATACACTTCGAAGCTCGATGCCGAAACTGCGCGCGCTACTGCGGCCGCGGCCAAGGCAAAGGCAGCGGAGGATAGGGTTACCGAGCTTGAGAAACAGGTCACAGATCTCGAGAAGCGAATTGCACAGGGGGATGATAACACCAAGAAGGCAAGTTGTTGGATATACTCTACTGCCGTCCCTCGGGATGCTAACATTACCTCTTCAGGCCCAAGCACAGTTGAAGGCAAAGGATGAGGAGAAGGACGCCGTCCAGACGGAACTCGATGACCTTCTCATGGTGTTTGGCGACCTAGAAGAAAAGGTTGAGAAATACAAGGTATGCTTACCACCGTCGTGATGTCCCTCGTTGTGTTTGCTAACATGATGTTTGTAGAAACGGCTCAAGGGGCTTGGAGAGACCGTGTCAGATGGAGAAGGCGACGACGACGAGGATGAGGACGAGGATGAGGAAGATGATGACAATGAAGTGGATTAGAGGAAATACATCCGGAAACCAAGCATATGCTTCCTGTGGTCTTTGCAAGCCAAGCCATCGTCGATACGCTTAAGTTCAATCCACAAAAAGTTGTTGCTATGCATCGCTGCTCTTCTTACAAACATCAATGGCCTCGAGGATGCTTGGTACATAAGAGGGGGGTCAACTTCGTCGGCTACATTACTCAATCCGTCTTATGCTGGTCGATACCTACCCAAGTATTTACAGTTGTCCAGATTTACTTACCCCTCAATGATGGCAAACAAACTCGAATGTTGACCCGGGAGATGTAGGTACTAGACAACTGTTCCAATACCGTGAGACCCAGCGACGGATCATCGACCAAGTTGATTTATGAGTGCACATGGAAGTATTCCGAAGCCAAGCTCTACCAAGCAGCAGGTATTAAAGATAGTTGTTGAGCAGACGGAGGGTCGGTCGATTCCACAAGACCAGCAGCAAGCACTAGTAACCGACCTTGACTCGCTATTGGCTGGGGCTGCAACGGCTTTTGACAACCACAACCTTGGAAATTTTGGGGCTTTTTTGTGATCAAAGGAATTTTATCGAATTGGCCCAATCCGCTTGCTTAGATCGGGCTCCGTTATACACATACATACACTCGACACTACTTGTTTGTTTGTTTGTTGTTGTTAACTGTCAATACACAATTCGAGTAATTCGGCACCCAACCCAACAAACGCATATTTCATCATGAGCCGTCCTAGCAGAGCAGAAGATCCCGTCAGCGACTCGGAGTCGTTTGATTCTAGGGAGGATGAAGAGGGCTGGAACGATGTTGAGGAAGATGAAGAGACCCAAGAGGTTATCTCCCTCCTAGACGACCGCGTCTTTCCCGACGTTGTAGCAATGCTTGCCCACTGCAAGGAGGCGCACAGCTTCGACTTCTTGGCACTTCGACAGAAGCTTCGACTTGATTTCCACGGCTGCGTCAAGTTGGTCAACTATAGTATGTCGTCTTTTCTCCCTCATCTTGGAAACCCGCTTGCTACTTATGGTAGTCATTGCAAGTGTCCAAGTTTGTTCCTTACAACCATGACTAATCACATGTATCAGTCCGCCAAAGAGTTCATGAAGGTCTGCCTGTGTCGGAGCAAGACATTACCAAGGAGCTGATCCAAGATGATCAGTATCTGAAGCCTGTCCTGGAGGATGACGCCGTCATCATCGGACTGTTTGACCTGCCCGAGCTCGAGCCGGAGCAAGCCCCGGCTTCGGGTGCCAAGTCGTCTGCCGTGGACGATTTGATGAAGCGCAACGCTGATCTGCAGGAAGAAATCAGCCGCATCACGGCGCAGTTCGAGAGCTACCGCGCCACTGTCTCGGAAACGCTGGACCAGCGCTGGGGCGATGCGGCCGAGGCCGAGGCGGCCGCGTCCAAGGACAAGGCCTTGACCGTGGCGGCCGGCAAGAAGAAGCCGGAGGATGCTAGCAAGTACTACTGGGAGTCGTATGCTACAAACGGTTGGTGGTTTCTCCACGCCCTCGTTGAGTTAAAATTACTGACAGGGTTCAACCAGACATCCACGAGACCATGCTGAAGGATACAGTCCGCACTGAGTCGTACCGTGATTTTATCTACAACAACAAGCACATCTTCGCCGGTAAGACGGTACTAGATATCGGATGCGGTACGGGCATTCTGTCCATGTTCGCCGCCAAGGCAGGAGCCGCTCGGGTTTTGGCTGTTGATGCCTCGGACATCATCGACAAGGCGCGAGAGAACGTTATTCATGCCGGTCTCTCCTCAACCATCACTCTTATCAAGGGTCGCATTGAGGAAGTTACTTTGCCCGTACAGTCTGTCGATATTATCGTTAGCGAGTGGATGGGATACTGCCTTTTGTACGAGGCCATGATGAACTCGGTCCTGTGGGCGCGCGACCGTTACCTGGCGCCGGACGGCCTGCTCGTACCCGGGTCGTGCAACATGTGGATCGCGCCCGTCGCGGACAGCGAGTGGATCCAAGACAACTACAACTTCTGGCGCGACGTGTACGGCTTCGACATGCGCGCTATGCAGGCGGGCATCTGGGATGACGTGCGGGTCCTGCACTGGCCCTCGTCGGCACTCTGCGGCAAGCCCGCCGGCTTCAAGATGCTCGACCTCTACACGCTGGCCGAGAAGGACCTGACCTTCACGGCCAAGTTCCGGATGGAGATCACCGAGGACATTGACGCCCTCGACGGCTTCTTGATCTGGTTCGACAACTTCTTCGCCCCCTCGCGCAAGGACAACGAGACCGTCAACGCGGACTCGGTCGCGGACGACTGGGCCAAGGCCCCGACGTCGGAGAAGGAGCGCGTAGCGTTCACCACGGG
The DNA here is from genome assembly GCF_038362705.1 of Apiospora aurea. Classification (NCBI taxonomy): domain Eukaryota; kingdom Fungi; phylum Ascomycota; class Sordariomycetes; order Amphisphaeriales; family Apiosporaceae; genus Apiospora; species Apiospora aurea. Next base: position 2,236,661 of record NW_027117393.1, on the reverse strand, counting down.
CCCCTTCGGCACGGAGACGCACTGGAAGCAAGGCCTCCTGGTCTGCAAGCCCAAGAAGGACGAGCCTACCGCGTACAAGAAGGGCGAGATGCTGGAGGGCGAGGTCACGTTCGCGCCGCCGGCGGACATGCCCCGAGGCCTGACCATTAGCACGACCTGGAAGCCGGCTGGCTCAGAGCAGAAGCAGCATTCTCAATCATGGGATATGCGTTAGGTCCGCCCAGGAAATAGGTAGTTGACTAAAGGTGCTGCATAAGATCCAACACTAGCAAACACCCATATACTGGTTGAACGCATTGGCTTGACCAACGATACATGTGCTGCCTTAAGCCAGTCTGGCACGTGATATTCGCTCAGCAAGAAGCGCTATAAGACCCGATGACGTGATTTTGAGTGATGTTTCGGCAGGCAACTTGCGATAAGCCCTTTCTCCCTGCAGATGTGAGGCAAGCAGACGCCTACCATTCTCAGCCACGAGGAGCCCAGGTCCAAGGACCCAGCAAGTACAGTTATACCGCCGTGTACCATCCGACCTGGGTTAGTGCAACACTTACATGCAGTACACAGTAGCCAGTCTGCTCCGGTCAGGTATATTATTTAAAACTGATTAGGGGAAGTGAGCACCTGCATGCTGTCGTTTCGTTTCAACTATCTTAAGATGACGCTTATTTTGTCCACGTAGCCGGGCCGCGAGGGGATAGCAATCGGATGTCAGGCTTGCGAGGCTACTTGTTCCTTACTTCTTTAGCCCAACGCGGGGGCAGGAGGCCAGACCAAACGTTGAATAATGAACCCTGGATTTCTCAAAGGGGGCTTTTTTGCCCAATTTGCTGGTTAGGACCAACCATATCGAAGAACGGGAGCTTCAACTCGACTTTCAGCTGGCAGCTGCCCGACTTACCTCTGTTCCTGATTTTCAGGCCACAGTACTTTACAGTACGCCGACCGAACGTTTCACGTCAATCTCGTCTATTCCTACCTAGCCCTATTCCAATTCATATTTATTCCCATAATTGGCTGACTGACTGACTCTTGTCGTGTACTGCATTTGAACACACGTATGTACACGTATGTAAGGACTAAAGAAAAGGGGGATCCATTCTCGCCCACTCCCTGGCACAAAAGAGCCCCCGACTATATTGATTTTGGCATTCAACTCGCCTTGCCATGACGATCGGCGGTGCGCAACTACGTCAGAGGCGCCAGGCCGTCAAAGCAAATCACGGTTTCTGCGGCCCTTGCGGTGTCTGTGGGAGGAGGCCCATTTTGGGGGGGGCTGCTAAAATCGATAGTGCTGAAGCCGGATCGCGGAATTTGCGGGAGTGGGCTCGGCGGTAACATCATCGGTCACGAGAGGTTGATGTGGGAGGTGGGTTATTCGGGGCACAGGGCACGTTCGTTACCGAATTACCTAAATGAATGATCTGAGCTCGAACCCATATCAAATCACGACTCGATACTATCTCGATGTATTGTATCCAGTCGTGCGTATATCATATCCATCCCGCGGCGGGGAAATTTTGCTGATGGAGTGGTGCCGAGGTTGCCCCTAGGTTGCCTGTGCAAAGGGTCGAAATCCTTGGTCGGTATCTGACGATCTCAGATTGATCGTCCGCAAACGAGGTGGCTAAGGTTCAGCTCTCGGCTTCGGCTACCGCAGAACTTTACCACGAAGAGCAAATGATAGGCAGCCTCCCAGCACTCCAGAGGACACAACTTGGTCCTCTACCATGCCTAGCGTCAGGGTGGGTTTCTCTATCAACAACCACTGCCCACATATTATGTTGGTGACTGAGCTAGATCTACCAGAGATTTCCAGGGAATTTGCAAGTATTGGCAAAAGCAAAGTAAAGTGCGTACACGTTAGAGACCTGGAAGAAGTGAATGTTGTTGATAAACATGACGCGGCCCCCTACCAGGCCCGGCTTTTTTCTTTTCTTCGCATAATAGCATGTCCTCATTGACACCTGTCAGTTGCAGGCAACTGCCCTTACTACCTAGCCTCTAGCAGGGGAAGCGCTCGTGTTTACCGATCCAGGGGTCCAACTCGAGCACTAATTAGTCTCGAGTGCAACTCCGGGAAGTTCCTTCACGAGCTAAGCCTCAACGACACAATTTTCCTGATACCAACATGTACCAAACAATATGACCGGCTGGCTTGGTAAACCCAGAGGAGCATGCAGCAGGTTATTCATCCTTTCTTTCCGACACGAGAATTCCAGATTGGTTGCTAGATGTTGCGCATATGATCTGACAAACTCACAAAGAATTGGCCGCTCGCAGAACCAACATGGGTAGCCAGTTACATATTCAGGGGATGGGGGGGGGATGTAACATGATTCTTTTCCTTTTCTTTTTGCCTTTGGCTGAAAAGACACTGGGCGACTGGCTGCGAAAAAAAAGCTTGGCCCGACGGACGATGCAGGGGCAATGGCTGCTGACGGACCAGTCAGAGGGACGAACGCAGAATGATGAAACCGATGCGCTGCAGGGATCGGGATGGCGGGGCTCCTGGTGGGTGGGCAGATGGGCAAGCTGAATTGGACAATGGGCCAGAAAATTGGATGGCCCTGAACTGTACCGAGGACTCGGGGCCAACTCTAAAAATATTCTGACGCAGCTCCCCACGCGGACACTCGAGGCTCAAGAGGAGGACACTGGATGCTTTGCGAACAGACGATTTGACGGCGCAGGCGAGAGCCAGTGTCGAAGAAAGCACTTGTAGTAGAACCAATGCCGTGTTAGCCGCACTTACTGTAGCAAACATTGGTCGGCTGGGGCCGGTTCTTTCCAACGTCTTCTAGGCGCCCCAATATGCGCCGAAAATGAATACATGCGCGACTAAGTACCTGGCCAGGGGCAGGCAAGGGCTGAAAGCCAAGGGGAGAAAGAGTCGAACGCGAAGGCGCAGCTTAAAGACTAGGCTGGCCGGAGAGTCCACACACCTACATCATCCGCCTCCAGTTCATATCGTTCATGTTGTTTCTCCCCACTCAGGCTTCCTTTTCCGTCAACCGCTTCGTCTTCACACTCGTTGAAAGCGATTTTCTCTAGTTTGGTCAGGCTGTCTTCCCTTCCCTTGGTCGCTGCCACTCGTTTGCTCAAAAGTCCAAGGATCCTTTCTTCTCCATCCTCTCTCGTTTCTTTCAACTCTCGTTTTGACTGTCAGCCGAACCGATCGCCTGGTGCCATCCCAAAGGCGAAGCACTACTCCAACCTTCGTTTCATTTCCTAAAACACCACACATCCCTCCCTATGTCCTAATCCTGCGACACCTAGATCTGCCAACATCCAGGCAAAGTCAGTCATACTACTGTATACAGCCCTTGTCCTCCGTCGTCCGATACCTGAGGTCTCCAGCTGCACCCCCAGTGGCTGTCTGAAACACCCACCTTCCGATGTCGATTCGGTCCCCCAGGTCACCGCCAAGAAGAGGATTCGTCCAGTTGGGCACATCACATTCAAGTCAAGAGAACATGACGGGCGACGAACACGGAATCCCGCTGGCTCCTGTACGGAGCACTGCCAGTTCCACAGGAGCTCGCAAACCAAGCCAAGGACTGCCCAACATGGAGTCGGCACAGCCCACAACCAGCAATGAGAAGCAAAGCTTCTTCCACCGAGGGCGCCGTCGAGCGCAGCCCGCCGGCCCGTCTCGAAGCGACACCCTCGGCTCTAACGACATCTCGGTCAATGCTATGGGTAGAATATACAACAAGATTATTGGCTTCTCTGTCGTTACTCGATATCTGGTCTACATTGTTCCCGTCGGCATCATTCTTGCTGTTCCCCTCATCGTCATCGCTGTGACCGATAATCTGGACACACCTGTCGGTCAGGCTACCCGCGGCAAAGATGGCAAGGAAATCGTTCCGGGACCGCCCATGTGGAAGCTGTTTCTCTGGATCGAGCTGGCTTGGTTGACCTTGTGGGGAGCCAAGGTCGTTGTTCACCTCCTTCCTCCAATCTTTATGTTCTTCTGCGGCGTCGTCAGCGCTGGTACTCGAAAATATGCCACCGTCATCAGGGCCTTGGAAATTCCCCTCTCTCTCTTCTTTTGGGCACTGGCGTCGTGGCTGATCTTCAAGAACCTCATCCCTGGGGACTTTGATCCCGTCGGCTGGGTTTCCACCCTCAAGACTATACTGGGTGCTTTGTTCGTCTCCACGGCTGTCTTCCTCGGCGAGAAGACGATTGTGCAACTGATCAGTATCACCTACCATCAGAGATCGTTCGCCAATCGCATCAAGGATTCTAAGCGAGAGGTCTTCTTGCTTGGTCTCCTATACGATGCTTCTCGCACGCTGTTCCCCATGTACTGCCCCGAGTTTGCGGAAGAAGACTATATCATCAACGATAGTATCGAGATGATGTTGGGCGGCAAGAAGGGCAAACGCAGACACGGCGCAGCAACTCCGATGAGGCTCATCGGCAATGTCGGTCGAATTGGCGACAAGGTTACATCCGTTTTTGGAAACCTTGCATCCGAGATTACTGGACGTCAAGTCTTCAATCCCAACTCTGCGCATTCGATCGTTGTAGAGGCCCTTGAGAAGGCTCGCACCTCGGAGGCAATGGCCAAGCGTATTTGGATGTCCTTTGTCTGCGAAGGCAAGGATGCTCTCTTCGTTGAGGACATCGTTGAAGTCCTAGGACTCAACTACCAAGAAGAAGCTGAGGAAGCTTTTTCAGCCATTGATGGTGACGGAAACGGTGATATCAGTCTTGACGAGATGATCCGCAAGGTGGTTGAGATTGGCAAGGAAAGAAAAGCGATCACGAACAGCATGAAGGATATCAGCCAGGCTCTGGCCGTGTTTGATAATATCCTCCTTTTCGTCGTTCTTCTGATCGTCGTCTTCATTTTCCTCGCATTCTTCCAGAGCTCATTCATCACCACTTTGGCTACTGCCGGAACTGCGCTTCTTTCACTTTCCTTCGTTTTTGCGGTTACAACCCAGGAATTTCTCGGCTCCTGCATCTTCTTGTTCGTCAAGCACCCATACGACGTGGGTGATCGCGTTGACATCACTGGCCCAGAGAAGGAACAGCTCGTGGTCGAGAGAATCTCGCTTCTGTACACCATCTTTTATAGGATCGACAAGATGCAGACTGTCCAGGTGCCCAACATTGTCCTGAACAATATGTGGATCGAGAACGTCACTCGCAGCAAGGCTATGAAGGAGGTCATCGACGTCAATGTGTCTTTTGATACCACTTTCGACGATATCGAGCTTCTCCGAGCCGAGATCGAGAATTTTGTGCGCCATCCGGACAACTCCCGCGACTTCCAGCCCGATTTCGCGGTTGGCATTGGCGGTGTCGGCGACTGTGACAAGCTGAACCTCAAGATTGCTATCAAGCACAAGTCCAACTGGCACAACGAAGCGGTACGAGCCACGCGCCGGTCCAAGTTTATTTGTGCCCTCACTTTGGCGTTGAAGCGGGTGCCAATTTATGGACCCGGAGGTGGAGGTGACGCTCTGGGCGCTCCTGAAAACCCAACGTACTCTGTGGCCGTCTCCGATGCCGAGGCTGCCGAGGCGCGGAAGAAGTCTGCCAAAGCCAAAGAAGAGGCACGTTTGGTCCCTCCTCAGCTTGAACGTACTTTCTCCAATGCCAGCAAAGTCGGAGGTATCGCCGGTTCTCCTGAAATGAATGCGGCCCAGAACCTCACCAACCTGAACACTGCTTTGGCGGCTGAAGATGATTGGCTTGCTCAACGCGAAGATACGCTGAGCCCACGGAGTCCATCTATGGATAGAGTCCGCTCTAACGAAATTGACGACCTGCGCCGCTCCCTCACCAAGCGTGAAAGCCAGCGTAGTGGGCGCCGTAAGGCGGGAGATACACTACCCAACCATGGTTACGGAGGTGACGCGCCCGGCATACAGGTAACACAGCCTGGATTTGATGAAGAGGCTGAGACTGGCGGAAACAGCCCTTATGCCTACCAATCTAGCTTTGCTACCACATATCCTCCCCCTCCGCCTGCCCAAAGCAAACCGCATTCATTGCACAGTACGCCTCAGCCAGCAAGTCAATTCGGCCCACCCAGGTCACAGGACAACAATCCTTACCAACAACGATAGGGTCGATCTATCACCACAAATAGAAGTGATAGAAGGGTTACGAAATAAGGAAAAGGCGTCAACAGCAGATTGATAATTGCATGTCTCTCTAGAGGCTAGAGAAAAAAGATGTATCATGCTTTTCAAAGGGGGCGTCTGTTTATCAGGTCTTACCGACCCGGTCACACTATATACTTCCACAGCCACATTTTTTCCCTTTTCGGCTGATGCAGCATACACGCCGTGATGATTATCACGGCCAACAAAATGAGTCTACAGGAACAGGGGTCTCTCACTCCCGGACTATAGACAAAAATTGGCATGGACTGTCGCACTGGTGTATTGTATTAAACGCCCAGAAAGGACTTAGCTGTTTTTTTCAGGTCAGCATCAAACCGAGAATTCAAACATTGTATATTAGTAATTCTGGAAGCGATTGCAAACTATTTCACCCTATGTGATCTGCCCGGTTCTTTCTTTTCTTGTTTGAGGTGTAAGTCAATATTGATTTACTGTGACAACCATCGATCATGAAGTTCAGGAGACCTCGATGTAAAAAATGCATACCTCCCATGGAACAAGTAAGCGCACCCAACATTGGTTTTTTTCTTAATGAAGCTATAACGGCAGTCAAAAATAGGTACGACCTATGCTCACTATTCCTGCCTTGCCCCTATTCTAGATTCTGGCTTTCTGTAAACACAACTCGCTAGATGGCAGAGAAAGCCCATTGTTACAGCCAAGCATTAAGTAGTAAAAAGGGCACGAATAGCACATCACAACTTGTTGAAATCCATGAAAGACAGCAGGGATGTTTGGCAGAAGAGTGACTAGCCGACAGTCTGTCATTTAACGACACGTCTTGATAAATTGGTTCTCCTTATCTGAGAATCACCTAGATAATCTACACTTTTGCCCCCATCTTTTTTATGACATTGGTAAGTTTGCTTATATAGCAAACGGAAGGGGGAATCAAGGCCAAGACAAAATGCAACGCCGCCCAATGCAAATGGGAAAAGCAAATCACCGCCAAGAGGAGGTCTGTAGTGGCTGACTAGACCATCGTAACGCCACCATCTATGCAAAGGTTGGTTGTGATGCCACCTCGGAAGACAGAGGAGAGCGCAGTACAAGAAGGTACTCGGGCTTAGTAGTCTCGTAGGACGCTCACGAGATCATCAAGCTTATTGACTTGCCCCAGCAGTCGGCTCTGGATGTCGAGGAACTGCTGATACTCGTTGAAAGCATCGCCGCTGAGCTTCTCCTGTTCCATACCCTGGACGTCCGTACGCTCTACGATCGACAGGATGTTCTTCTTCTTCTTCCCTTCGACCTCGAGCCGTTGCAGGTGTCGTACCATGGCCTTGTACGTGTTATCGAGGGTCCGTGTCAGAGTTCGGTGCTCGTCGAAGAACCAAAGGAAGAGCGTTCGGGCCGCAACGCGATTGTTATCTCTTGGAACTTCTTGCACGTCGAGGAAGCCGGCCAGCTCCATTTCCACCATCTTCATGTGCACATCGCCCTTCTGCATCAGAGCCATGGTGGGCAGGGTCTTGTCGTCGATTTTCCCCTTTGCTCGTAAGATCTTGATGAGTCGAAGTCCCTCCCTGCCGAATGTGTCCTCGATTATAGTATCAAGTTCCAAGAATCGTAATTGGCGGATGAGAATCTCGAAATCAACAGTCCACTCGCCCTGATCACGTGTACCGCTGTGCCGAACGAAATGAATGCCGGATTCTGCAAGAAGCAGCAAATGTTGACGCATGCGCTGCATACGCTCCGCCTTGGTTGGTCCCTTGTCTGCGAACGAAACCTTCGTATTTATGGTGCCGTTCTGGCCAGATACTTCCCCAACACCCCCTCCGTGAGTCCCATTGAGATGATGACCATTCGCCATTTCCATGTCCACGTCGTCGTCGTCGTTGTCCGGCTCCTCGATGGAGGCTTGAGCACCATATCCGGCCTCCTCGCCATCTCCGTCTCCAGAGGGTGGGTTTCTCTCAACCTTTTCCGCGCTAGTGACATTGATCTGATCTGCCGAAGGCTTGCCGATTCCCCCAAAAACATCCACGGATGGTTTCAAATACTCGAAAATTTCAATCGTGGTAACCGTCGGAGGATTCATAGGATCGATACTATCATCCTGTGGATCAGGTTGGCAGCAAGAGAGCTTTTGCTCAAAGCCGTCAACATCGCTTCGTATACCTGAGCGGTAGTGTACCCAATATTGTCGTCGACAAACTGGCAGAGTCTTTGGTTCCGGAGCTCTACGAGGCATTTCTCGTAGTTGACTCGTAGAATAATTCCGTCCTGAACATAGAGATTAGTAAGGGGGGTAATTTTTAGCGATATCAGTGCAGAGAAAACCCACCTCGATTGGATCCTCGTCGTTAGCCGCAGAAAACCCATGAGTCCTGTCTCCGTTGGCTAATTTGCGACGCTTGGCCCCGGACCCGTACAGATATGTAGGTTCCAACTGCATTTTGAGATGTTGACTCCTATTGCGGATTTCCCTGACGGTGTTGACAACCCTTGATTCGTGTTCCCCCTTTTGCTTGCCACGCAGACCGCTGGGGTACGCCTTCATCAGGTCTTTGTCAACTTCGCTTTTGATATCTTCGGGAGACTGAAGCATTTTCGGGCTCAGTGGCTCGAGGATTCCAATGGCAACAAGATGCGCAATGTCGTCCAGAACCTGGTATCCTGAAATCTGGGATTCCTCTTCTGCAGCGTCATCAAAAGGGTCATGACCGTTTTCGTGGCCGTTAGTCTGTTCCGACGAGCCATTGACGTTGTTTGCCAGCTTGCCATGGCTTTTTAGGTATGCATCCACGATGCTGCCGACCCTCATATGGCCAGATGCCATGACCAGATGCACTATCCTCCTTGCAGCTTCTCCATAGTTGCGGTGCGTGCAATCAAGGATCTTGCCATTGCGCACAATGTTGTATGCGAAGTAGTGGTTTGCCTCGTAGATCGTTCGGGAATTGTCCGAGTCGGTGTAGTGGTAGACCAAGTTCTGCTGTACCAGTACGGCAAGACCATGGCGGACATTCCGCAGGCCTGTGGAAGAAATGCGTCCGAGCTGTTGTACGGTTGAACGGCCTGTGGACAACAAGATCTCGAAGATGCGCTGTGATAGCAAAAGCAAAGAAGTCAGTTTATGCAAGGTCGTCGGCGCATATCATGGCGGAATCAGGTCATACCGAAGGCAGCTGGCCATAGAGCTCTCTGATGAGCAGAACACAGAGTTCTGCCGCGTTCTTTGTCTGGGTTGAAGAGGTCATGTTAGCGACAATAAATTCCGAAAGATGCCGAGCCTCAATAACCAAGGGCAAAGACGCAAGGAGCGCCAGATGCTGGGCGTGATGGGGTGCTGGGTTTGACTCACCACCTGCCACGACATGACTGGCGTGGGAGCGCGCAGTCGGCGACAGGGTGCTGTAGGTTGCGATTAGGTGCAAGTGGGATGGGAGAAAAGGAATACTGGAAGTCGCCGAAGAAGGGTTGTTGAGATCCTGAACGCCTGGCTTCTAGAGATCCTCTCACGAACTCTAGAGCCACAATTGCTACCGTAGTGTCATTGGGGAGAAAAAGGTAGGATGGTTGAATATGCACTCGCGTTGCGGAAAATAGTCTGGTCGTCGCGATTGTCACGGGCAGCATGAGCTGCAGAAAAATTAAAATTTATGTTCTACCTATAATACAGGTACCCACCAGACTGGAGGGGTTATGGTTATGCGCCAACCAGCCTTCAGGGTAGCCTCTTTAAGGTGCGTGCTACCGCCCTACAGATGCTGTAAACTCTGTCAGCACATGTCGATTTCTGGTAACAATGCCCTCTGCCTTGACAGCGCCTGGTCATTGCAATATGATGCAATCCATTGTTCTGTTTGTCTGTAGGAGCCAGCTGGGACAAACCACGTGCACATATTTATTATGGATGGGTGACATCATTGGGCGAGCTGCACTCTTGCGGTTGATTCCAGGACGCTGTCAAGATCTGCCTTGTTGGCGCTGTTTTCGTGGTGGAAGTGGAAGCTGTCAAGCCACATTTTGCGTATTGTTCAGTCCCAGCTGCGTACCTCCAGCTTCCCATACATCAATGTAACTTCATGCCCTATACGATTTCTACGTAACACCAAATGTCGAGAACACTTATTTAGAGATGGGATACAGGTCAAGTTAGAGATTGGTATAACGCAGGAGGGTCACTACATTTGCTGCCATCTCGTTGTTCTTTCGTCCAGTGATTCCTGAACACCAGACCAGCCAGCATCAATGCATCAAATCATTATTAGACCTGCAGTAGGCTAGACAGTGAGTTTCCCAAGCAGTAACTTACAATTGAAGCCAGTTGATAGGTTAGTTGGCAGGCGATCAACTCAGCCTGAGCCACATTTTCTGGCCCGAGCTTCCAGCCCGGAACCTGCCTGAAGGTTGCGATCCTTAGCCGAAAAAAGCTTCCAGTGTATTTCGACCTTCAAACGTTGCGTCCCATCCAATCGTCAATTGCCGACGAACACCAATCCCTTTACCGTCAACATGATCTCCAGAGCGGCTCTCTCACGAGGTGCCCAGCTGGCCGCTCGCAGGCAAGCTTCCAGCAAGCTTGTCCAGCGTGGCTACGCTGCTGCTGCGTCCTCCGCTCCCTCCTCCTTCACGTACGAGACGACCGATGTTGCCGGAGTCAAGACTGCCACTCGAGATTCGCATGGCCCGACTACCAAGCTGGCCGTCGTCGCCAAGGCTGGTACCCGTTACCAGCCTGCCCCCGGCCTGACCGTTGGTCTGGAGGAGTTCGCTTTCAAGGCACGTCCCGGCTCCTTACCATCCCACCCCGACCGGCAATGAGCTAATTAGTTGCACCGCGTACAGAACACACAAAAGCGATCCGCCCTGCGTTTACAGAGAGAAGCTGAGCTTCTGGGAGGCCAATTGGTCGCATACCACACCCGCGAGGCCCTTGTTCTCGAGGCACGCTTCCTGCGCGAGGATATCCCCTACTTTACCGAGCTGCTGGCAGAGACCGTCTCTCAGACCAAGTTCACCAGTGAGTCAGCGCCGCGAATACGCCCTGAAGAATGAAGGTTGATGCTCATGCGTGCATTCTTTTAGCCTACGAGTACCAGGAAGATGTCGATCGAGTTATCCACATCAAGCAGGCCAGAGTTCAGGCTGACGCTGCTGCGCTCGCCCTCGACTCTGCTCACTCTGTCGCTTTCCACCATGGCCTCGGTGCCTCCCTGTACCCCTCGCCCTCGACTCCTTTGAAGGGGTACCTTGATGAGAACTCGATCGCCGCCTTCTCTGAGGCCGCCTACGCCAAGTCCAACATCGCATTGGTTGGTGACGGAGCTACTTCGTCTGCCCTCTCCAAGTGGACCGAGCAGTTCTTCAAGAACGTACCCGCATCTCCCTCTGGCTCCATGACCCTGAACTCCAAGGCCACCACCTACTACGGTGGCGAGCAGCGAACTTCCCACACCGGTGGCAACTCTCTGGTCATCGCTTTCCCCGGTTCCAGCTTCGGCAACTTCAAGCCTGAGATCGCCGTTCTCGCTTCTCTTCTGGGTGGCCAGTCCAGCATCAAGTGGGCTCCCGGCTTCACTCTTCTCTCCAAGGCCGCAGCATCTGCTCCTGGTGCCACCGCCACTGCCACCAACCTTGCTTACTCCGATGCCGGTCTTCTCACCATCCAGGTCAACGGCAGCGCTTCTGCTGTCCGCACAGCTTCTCAGGAGGCTGTCAAGGCCCTCAAGAGCATTGCTGAGGGCGGTGTTAGCAAGGAGGATCTTACCAAGGCCGTTGCGAGAGCGCGATTCGACGCACTCGTCTCCAGCGAGTCTGGTATCTCCACCATTCTCGCGGCTGGCTCCGGCATTGTCCACTCTGGCAAGCCCTTTGAGGTTGCAGAGACATCGAAGAGTATCGAGAGTGTTACGGCCGAGCAGCTGAAGACGGTATGTTACTCCCCCATATCACATTCTGCCGAGATGATTACTAACAAAGTCCTACAGGCTGCTAAGGCTCTCCTTGAGGGCAAGGCCTCTGTTGCCGCCGTCGGTGATTTGCACGCATTGCCTTACGCGGAGGAGCTTGGCCTTACAGTATAGACGGGGACAATGGACTTGGACGTGTACCAACAACAATTCAGCTCACTGCTGTAAAGTCGAGTTTAGTATTTGTGCATATAGTAAATTCCCTAGAGTTTTCCTCAACCCGATGTTGGTGAAGTAGAGTGGCGAGTGGCCTCAGATTAGACTATCCGCAGCTATCAGAATTCGTAATCATATACTCGCATTTGTTTGGTACCCGTCTACAATTTTATACACTCGGATACGGGAGTAGTTCAGGTACTGTTGGTAGAATGACGACAGCTCGAACTGATGGAGCACCTACTCAAGTAAGACCTCGACGTCATTGTATCAAGGTGCTATTTATGGCAATAGGTACTTCTACAGTAGTCAATGATATGTTGCTAATTGAAACATTCAGTAATGTCGCCCTTTTGTTAAAATCAGCGTGGTGCTTGATGAGATAACTCGGGCAACGATGGAGTGAGGGAGTTTGGGCAGGCACTAGTCACGTGACTGGGTCGGCGTTACGGCAGCCGGCGATTTTTCGAGGCCCAGCTTCAACAGAGCCGGAGCTCCCTGTCGATCTGCCAAATCAAAGAAACAACCTCATCCGTACCCAACCTCATACAAACCTCTGCGACCGTCAAAATGGTGTTCGCTTGGAAGTCCGCCGGCCTCAGGTAAGCCAATTGGTTTATTTTAACACTCTAGAGACGGCCGACACCGCTGCCAGACGACGAAGCTAACCGAGTGCTTTTCCACCAGCTACAACCGCTACCTCGCGATTGCATCCCGCGTTGTGCGCCGCAGCCTGAAGGAAGACAAGAGAATCGCAGCCGAGCGCCGTGGCGAGACCGACTTGCGCTTCGCAAAGTGGTCGGTAAGTTGCAGCAAAGACCGGCGATCGCGGCATGTGGCGATGAGAAGGTGACTAACAGATTGTCCCTCACATCAGAACGGCAAGCAGGGCGAGTCCAAGAACTTGGTTGACGCCAACTCCTCCGGCATGGCCTCGAACGCTGGTTCTGCCTCTTCCTAGAGACGACATCCTCATCATCGAAGCGCAATCGATACAAAGACACCCGGGAGCGGGTGATGGATATTGCCCAGCAGTAGGGTGGTGGCACGCATGATGGATACCACGAAGAAAGGTCAATTTGGAGACGGACGGGATGCGCTGCTACCAAGGCATTCCGTCAATGTATAGCTGTACAAAACCAAGCATTTCATAGACATCGTCAAACCGTTATCCGTGTCTCTTCAAATCGTACTCAATGGCTTATTTGGACGCCTGCAGCACATAGCTGACGTGCCTTACTGTAAAAGCCAGGCTAGAGAGCTCAATCAGGCTCAAGTCCAAGCCCCATTTTGTTGGGCTTTGAGCTGCAACCCGGCTGCTTAATTACAACATAACATGCACCCATCCGACTGCTTTGCGAATGTTCCATATCTCCCATGCCGTGCATGCTAGTTTGCGTGATCAATTGAAGACATTGGAGGTGCCTGTAGTCCTGAAGACTCAATTCGTGACCTAGCACCAGCGCAATACTTGGTTAGAACGTGTATGATTCGAAAAGTATCGTTCATCTCTAATTCCCTGCACGAATTGCACAAAACCGGTCCGTGGGGTTCCTCACATCCCCACTAGATACGGTACAGTACACTGGAAACATGCAATCATTGCCAGTCACGTCCTCCCTTTATTATTACTGATTTCCTCTGCGCTTACTTAGATTCTATTTTCCATGTTGCATCCAGCGGAGGGTGAAGGCACCGTTCGGACAACTAGCGACCCAACTGATTTCTGAGGGAAAAGACCCCTTCTCGCCTGCACATCGCAAAAGGTAGGCGGGGCAAGTCGCCTGCCAGTGTCACAGAGATGGACGACGGCTTCCCGCCGCCTCCGAGCATGTCCCACCCGGGCATCGTCGCCCTCGATATCACCGACAAGTTTGCTTCGGCTGTAAAAAGTGAGCCCCCTCCATCTATTGGCTCCGGCCACCCACGAACGGCCGTATGCTGATCCATCCATACAGCCCTTCCGCCGGGTCAAATCGTCAAAGATGGCCACTTCACCCTGTTCGAGTCCGTCTCGGCTCTCGAGGTATGAGCAATGCACCTGTCACCTTCCCTGGCATGCCTTTACTTACGACCTCAGATCATGGACCCTAAGATGGACAGCGGGTGTCTAGAGGAAGGAGAGTCCCTCGACGAGGAGTACGACACGGCTCGTGATCTGCTTCCCGAGGAGGTTCTTGGCATTATTGATCAACTGTTATGTCTAGAGGTATGGACTCGTCACGTCTTGGCAATCCGCCATTTCACAGCTAACGTCATCGCATCAAGATGGCCTGGCACCTCGGCTACCCTCTGTCGCAGACCATTTTGACCAGCGTCTATGTGGAGGCGCTTCTGAGGGATCCCAACGCGCCTCTGAGCTCGATGACATTTTTGCGTGACTCGGCATCTCAAGCCAAGCAGCCCAAGTTCCTGTTTGTTTTGAGGGCTTATTGCGCTGGCATGTTGAGGGGTTGTCATTGCGTCAACGAGGTTGTCAAAGACGAACTATACTATGAGGTATGCCGCCATGTCACCTACTAGGGCTAGCAACCCACGCAGGCCCATGCTGATCATGACACAGGAGGAAGATTTTGTTACCAACACTTACGACCGCAACTTCTTATCGCACATTGAGATGGCAGAAGTCATCGCTCTACTCCAGGCGACGAGAGCTGACCTTCGAGAACTCAGCAATGATGTACCGAAGGATCTAGCTCTGGCCTTGGACCTGCGCCTGGAGTTGCGTATAGCCTTCTTGAGGGCAATGGAGCTATTTCCCCTGCGGAAGTCGAATCCAGACTCGCTGAAAATGCCCTGGATTCAGATGAAAGAACTTGTGAAGCACTTCAAGAAGCAGCATGCGTTAGCCAAGGCGGTGCCCGAAGCATTCAGCACCAAAATGCAGCGCCGCCTAGCGAGCACTATGCCACCCAGGCCCATTGTCCATCTCAGCTTCGACGACACATACACCCATTTTGAGCAGATGTTCCAGGATGGAAAGGATGCGATGGATGTGCTGAAATACGTCGACCCACAAAGCCTCCTAGTAAGTCTGGTATCACGAGATCAGCCAGGTTCCGTTATGTAGCTAACAAGGAACCAGCATTTTGTGTCCACGTTCCAAGCGAGAAACACCCAGCCGCTCGTTTTCATTCGAACCATGACGCAAGGTTTGCTTTTCAAGGACATGATCGTACTGGGGCATCATAGTATACGGAGGATTCTTGACGATGACCTTGCGATCGTGGTTTTGCCCAGTGCACGCCAACTAGATCCGGCAAACGACACAATAGAAGTCCCAACAGACCCCCGCCACCAGTTGGCTGTACAGATGGAGACATTCCGTCAGCGTGCCGCCGAATGCTATCTGGATCTCTTTAGGATATTTTGCCAGAACCGATGCAGAGTAAGACGGACACTCTGCCACAGCATACAGCAGTGGGACCATCTTCAGGCCGATGTGGAGGAAATCGATGGTCTTCTGCAGGTGTGCTTGGATGAGAAGTCTCTTACGACCGCAATGGGTAACATCGGGCACTCTTTACCCCTATCTTCTTGGGCATATCTCTACAAGCTACGCCAGATGGAGTGGATTGTCCAGCTGGGCTTTGAGCTGGACGTCTATCAGCCGGATGAGCTGGCAGGCATGTATTGGTACTTGAACTACCTGGCCAAAACGCGAGCACAGCACGGCGATCGTATCAAGACATTCGTACTGCGGGAGTTCACTGCGGCCCAAGAATCTCCGTCGTGGAGCCAGGCTAAGGAACGAAACTATACGCGCTCCATCGCCTACATCCGCGTGACGATGCTCGACGCCGCCTGCACGTGGGAGTTCGCCGACGGCCTCTGCTGCCTCTACACGGTGCTACAGCGCCTAAACCTCGTCAAGACACCCTCGCGCCCCTACAGCAACGACGAGCAACGCTACGAGATCCGCATGAAGCCCTTTGTCAACATCGGATTGCCCCAGCTGCCCTCCTTCGACGACTTCACCAAGGCCACGGCCCAGCCCGAGACCTCCATCACCGAGCTGCTCAAATATGCCGAAAACGCCGTCGGCGGCGCCAAGAAGGGCTACGAGGCCCTGAGCCGCATGAACGACCTGCAGACCTTTTCGGTCGGCTGCCACGACCGCTGGCTGGCGAATATCAAGGGATGCCAGAAGTCGGCCATCTTCGCGGGTCTCGCTATCACGACGCTGCAAAAGGCGATCGAGGCGGAAGGAGAGAATGCTGCCGATCTGAAGCTCAAGATTGAGCTGCCGCAGTCTGGAAAGGGGTACCATGATTGGTGGATCGTGCCTAAGCTGACGCCTACGAGCGGATCATGATCATGCTATGCAGTGTACATGAAGGGAGGGCATTACCACATAATCAAAACAGACTACTTTTGAGCGAACCTCAAGGTACTGCAGAGCCTATTCTTTACGTGCAAGTACACATAGGAAGCGAGTACAACCTAGTGGGTGGTGTCAATACTCATCAGATAAATCAAAGACAAATAGATTGTATCAGATATATTGATTCGTTGTCTATGGAGCAACAAACTGTCTACTAATCTTGGATGTGCGGTTGTAATCGTAGCCCGGGGTATGCCCCTCAGGCTTTGAAACCCCCCAATACGTGTGCACAGTTGTGTCTCTTGTGTAGCCAGATACGGATCGCCAGGGTCCCTTCCTTCTATCTTTGAAGTCCGAAAGCACCAAATGAACGTTGCAAGTACACGGAAAACGTACAAAACAAAGACAAAACAAGCCAGCGAAGACCAATAGAGAAAAAGGATCAACTCGTTATACGATAAGTAGCAAGAGCAGCATTTCTTATGCCTTGATAGCTTTCCTGGCAGCCATGATGCCCCTTAATCGCACGCTCTGCTCGTAGAGGACATCCTTAAAGGCGAAGAGGAAAGCGGCGGTCAAGACGCTCTGCGTGACCTTGGGCGCGATGCCCTTGTAGAGGCCCTTATAACCCTCCTCCTTGATGACGCGGCGAATGGCCTCGGTCATGCCCTCGCGCTTCTCGCCGTGGGCCGCGACGTGCATCTGACTCTTGACGGTGATGTAGGGGTAGGTGATGGAGGTGGCGAAGAGCTTGGCGAGGGCGCTGAGCAGGAAGGTGACGCCCGCGGTGACGTTGGCCTTGCGCCGGCGCTCGTAGGCGTTCTTCATCTGCTCGAAGAGCGTGTACTGGAGGATGGGGTTGATGACGAGGACGAGGGCGGGCACGACGCCGCGGAAGAGCGCCTGGGGCCCCTCCTCGCGCACCAGGGCCAGCAGCGTGCCGACGGTGGTCGGGGCGCGCTTGCGGGCGGCGCCCGGTTCGCCGGCGCCCTTGGCCTCGTCGAGGTGCTGCTTGCGCGTCGTCATGCGCGTGTTGACGACCCAGATGGGGTTCGTCAGGATCACGGTCGCGGACCCGGCCAGCGCGCCCGCCATCATCGACTCGGCCGTCGTGAGCTTCTTGGAGGCCCGCCCGGCTTTCACGGCGGCCGCCTCGAAGAAGGCCCGCGTCCACTCGTACCAGTAGTAGTACACGAAGTTGGTCACGCTGATGCCGAACACGGCGCTGTCGAGGCCGGCGTACAGGCCCGACACGCCCTCGCGCGCGACTAGGTGCCGCACGGCGGCTAGGAAGGACGTCTCGGCTCGGGAGGACTCGACTTGGGCTCGCGTAGAGAGGGCGACGAGGGGGTATCTGTAATGGGACGGCGGTCAGTTAGCCGTGTTGTTTGCTGTTTGATGGATGACGGGTCTGGGGGAGAAAGAGTGCATAGACTGCTAAGTCGTTGACTGTACATACGTCAAGATCATGGCCAGGACACCGCCGCCAGCGCCAGCGACAGCGTGCGCGACATTGTCATTCTGCGGGAGTACGGGCTTGGAGGTTGAGGGCGCCATATTGTTGGATTAAGTAGGTGCAGGCTTTCCAGCGCGCTGCGACGTTATGAGGGTTCGTTGAGATAGATAGGTAAGGAGCTTTACGACACGGGGTGGATGGTTTATGTTAGTTGTATCCGTCTTGGTCTTCGCGAATACCCGAAGTCTGTCTGTCGTCGGGTAAACAATATGAGTTCTTACCGCCAGATGACCACTTCTACAAACCTTCAGCTAAAAGCTAGCATCAATCAAACCAATGCCATGGGTTTCAAGTTATTACTCGCTCGGGTCGGGTAGGCGAGAGTGGCTTTGTTCCTGCGACTCGACGTCCCTGATTGAAGCCGAGGTCCGGCGTGGGGGTGGTGGAAAGCGCATATGCCAACGGCGGCACAGGCATAGAGGCATAGGGCATAGGCATGAGGTCACTGGGGACTGGCTGCGGGCTGGGGACTGGGGACAGACGCTTGTTGTACGTACATATTTTTAGGGGCAAAATGCAGGAGACAGCGCAGACAGCGCTGTAGGATTGGATTGGACCCTGAGTGTCCCCCGCATTTTTAATCTCAACCCGCATTCGCGGCACTGCTGCCACGACTGCCCGACCGACCCCTTAGGGCCTTAGGGGAGAGGGGGGGAAGCGTTTCATCGCTCGTGGAGCAGGGCTGCTTTCACATGTCCTTTCGGCGAGAGATAGATCTCTGCTCAATCTACCGAACGGTTCTCTACTTTGATCTTTGGTACATGTAGGGCGGAATGTTTCGGTTACCCAGCCCGCCGAGCTAGGTGCTGTGCATGACCTGCAAGCAATTAACCTACTCATCTGCTGCAATTGACCTAGGTAAGCCGTCGCTCACATGAGCAGCGTAGGTGCCGTTATTCTTTCGACAACAGGAGAACAGGAGGGTCTTGATGGAACTTCTCAAGGCATGGAGGGGTTCCGAGGAGCTTCTACCTGGTCGGTCCTTACATATGCGGTCATCCAACAACACTTCGGAGCGGCCCGTCTTCGTGGCATACCTGCCTGCCAGCTTCTCAACATGTTCCACGTACTTGGTCTTAGGTGGCATTTCTTTTCAGCGCGATCTCAGCTGTCCACTTGTCTATGTAATCTAGATCGCTTCCCAAGTTTCAAGGGTACGCGGACGATTCCCGATGATCCTCTATCTAGTCTGCAACATCGTATCTTGTATAAGTAGGTGCTAAGTAAGGGATATCATGAGACCACACAGCTGCGTGCCGACTCTAAGCAAACGATCTTAGTACTAGTAGGCATATGACGCTTGCCTTTAGAGTGCACTATGTATACCAAGAGGCAAACAGGACGCCACGACCACTTCGAATATAATCTGAAACAGCAATCCATCGTGCTGCATTGGCCCCATATTGGGGGAATCAAAGTCATTTACGATGCAACATCTCCTTGCTTTGGCGTGCCTGGGTTCATGAAATGCTGTTTCCCTCACCACCCTCCGAGTCAAGTCACGTGCGTTCGGGTGCGTAAAAATAGAAACTACAACGTCGCCCAAACGGGAGTGGCTGGGGTTCCATGTCCCTAAAATAGACGGCTCCTTTCACCATCGTCGACCCCAATTAACGGGTGCTCCATGCCGTGCCGTGCCATAGCCACAACAAGCTCCCCATACCTTGTGCAGCAGCTTGCAGGATATACAGTCACCAGTCTCTCTCTCGCGCGCGCGCGCGCCCTCTCTCGACATCTTCGTCCAACCCCGTTGTCGCCTTCTGGTTGTGACCCCAGATTACAACTACATAACTTACCCGTCTCCCTGCCTTAAAATCATAACACTCCTCGTGTTAGCTTCAGGTTACTACGCGTTTGACTGTCGAGCTGCATTGGATTCGCGTACTGGGGTCCGAGGGACAGCATGACCTTGAATTATCACCGAAAATGCAATGATCGCTCGCGCCTACCTTGCTTGCACCTCTCTTGAGGCGTTCTGAATGAACGCTGTCAGTCTGCTGTTTGCCGCTCAGCGAGGGCCAAGCTCCTGGACCGTACACATCGCATGAGCAGCCAGGTCAGCGCCATCCGCCATCCGCCATCCGCCATCTGAACAAACCCTACCAAAAGCCCTTGGCTCCCTATAAGGCAAGGGCGCCTTCTCCGATGGCTGTCACAATGAATACAAGTCACCCGGCACCCCCATCAACTATCACTATTGTATCCCCTAGGGCCGTAGGCACCAGACCTGCCTTACCAGACAGAAGAGTAACAGAAACGACGATAGAAGACGCCTATGTCAGCTTCATTCTCCACTGTAACCCGGCAGTCCCCCTGGAAACGAATACGGGGGTTCTGAGGGAGTCGTTTCGGGCCCCGCCCAAGAGTGACGGCAAAACATTCAGCACATTCACTCTGTACGAGCTCATCAGCCAGCTCGAGACGAAGGAGCTCAAGACTTGGGCTGAGCTGGCCTTGCGACTAGGCGTCACACCACCTGATCAGGACAAGGGCCAGAGCTCGCAGAAGATACAGCAGTATGCCGTGAGACTCAAGGTAAGCCGTCCCCTGTGCTGTCCCCTGTGCTCGCAAGAGCCGCAGAACATCCAACTGACCAAGATAGCGATGGATGCATTCGATGCACCTAGACGCATTCTTCGATTATTTAATTGGTCGCAGTGAGCACGTATACTGGACTCAGATTCCTACAGATCCGGATCCGATCTGCGAAGGGGGCCGAGATGGTGTGGCAGCCGAGGATGACATGGCGTTGCGCGCCTTGCTACCTCAGATCCGCCCAAGGCGTGGTAGAAGAAAGCCCGAGGACGACTTGAACAAGTCTCCATCCCAAAGACCCCGGCTCTCACCTCCCCTGAGTGGCGAGACCCGGGCTACTGAGCCATGGACTGCCCATCCTGACAGCAGCCGCACCTTCATGTTCCCGCCACCCGACCAACTGAGATCCAGCATCCTGCCGGGGCCCAGCTCGACGTGGAATAATGATGCATCCCAAACGCCGCTCAGCGCTTATCCGCAGTCTGCCATGACTCCAGTGAATGGGAAATTCTGGGCAGATGAACCTCGTTCGGCGCTGACACCTTCGAGGGCAAAGCTGCTCAGTAAACGGCACGGTGCTAAGGTGGTTTCCTCTGCCTGGAGGAGCGGTGGCGCAGGTACAGGGGGTAAGACACGTGGTCGGCCGCCCATCAATCGTATCAGTGAAGGCACGCCTCCGGCAAGCGCAGATGTGAACCGATCATCTCAAAGTTTGGTGGTCGATAGCGGTATCCCCGAGTCTGTACAGTCTGCCATAACCCCGACTATCGTATTCCCGCCACAACAGGCGCCCACCTCAGCACCGGCTCCTACCTCGTCACCGAGTGACTCGATGCCGTCTCAAGCATCGCGCACTGCTCGTCCCGGCCGGCTGTCTCTTCAGGTCCCGGAGCGAGTTGGAGGCTCCGTTCGCCTTGCCACGCCTCCACCTCCACCTCCGGCATTCGGCGTCAATCATAGTCATGACCACGGTGACAGCACGATACAAACAATGGAAGCAGAGACCATATGGCCCACCCTGGGTGACCCAGAAAGCCCAGAAGGTGTTGCTGTCGTCCCTGGTGCAGAGTCGCATGCGTTGAAGAAACCACCGATCGTGTTTGAATATCCTGGCGGAGATAGGGAGAATATGGCAATAGTGGAGAGCTGGTTCGTGTCGGATATACTCGTTGCCGACTGGCATGATGCAAACGACAACAAGATCGCCTCCTGTGGCGTGGACGAAGCCTTGGCCTTGGCAAAACAGATTATCAATGGCATGGCGAAGAAGGCGCCCAGCGCCGAGGTATTCCTTCTCAACGTCTCGGCCATTATGGGTGGCTGCCTGCTTCGGTCGAAAAATCGCCCGTCCATCAAACGCCTCGAAACAGGACCCGAGTACAACAGATATACGTGCCGATGGTATATCCAATACGGAACCCTAGTCAGTGAGTATACATTGAACGAGACTCTGCCTCATGATACCTGGCAGAAGGAAAGACGACGTGGTGAGAAGAACCCCGGCCAGGCGCGTACTGTCGAGGCAGAGGAGGATACCGCGGAGTTCTGGAAACAGAAGTACCAGGAGCTGCTGCATCAGCAAAGAGCGAACATCGACCAGGTTACAGACCTGCGTGTTCAGGTTTTCGAGGCTGTGAAAAAGAGCAGCGCATCCTGATTACAAAGATTTGCCCCAAGTAAAAGAAAGGGCTTATAGAAAGGGGGTTTGGATGGGTTGGGCCTTCGGTTGTGGCCATGATTCTGTTTTTTTTTTTTTTTTTTTTTTTTTGTTTTGTTTTTTTTTTGTTTTTCACCATGAGCATTGTATGATATATGATACCCTATACTTACTTGTATTCGATGGGCTCTCTGACGCCTTGTTTTGCTTTTCAAACCAGGCCAGCTTGGCTACCTGCTGGCATTTGAAGAAGGATGACAGCTGTGCTTCGTGCAACAGCTTTCCGTCAGCTTACGATGTGACATGGCTGCATGCGTGACCAGTGAATATATACATGTACCTACCATTGAAGTCATGCAGTGAATATTGGAGCTGTTTGGCACAATTGTGTGGGTATCAGATCTGGCAGATTGGGGACTGCCTTGCCAGTGAGTGAGTGCCACATGGCCCTTCTTGCCTTCTGAGCTTGTGGGCAACCAAGATCGGGAGCCCAGTTGCCCTCCCCATACCCGATGTGATACGACAAATTTGGGTCCCTGCATCCCAGCGTGGGATCCAGACTTTGGCCGAACTGGCTTGCTGTACATAGGATACTGGTAAGGCTTACACACCGGGAAAACGCACATAGATGGTCAATCTTTTCAGGTTCGGGGCAATAGGGTACGAACATTATACCGAGCTCGACAGGAGGTCAGGTCTGGTCAGGGCTCTGGATTGATAATCAACTGGACAATGCGAATAAGAACAGGACGATAGTCGGGGCCAGGCTTTCTGCAAGGACGGTTCAACTCAAGTCACCGGCCACGCCGTCTGCAAGCTGCAATGCCACTGTAGCGGTGTACCCATTATGCACGAGGGGGTGGGCAGGAAACATGAAAGACTGGGTGCGGGGGAAACTGGACTGGACTTTACTCAGCAGCACCCTTGAAGATGGACTCTGTTTATTGGCCAGATGAATTCCAGTTGTTTGTGCAAGGCCATGAGCGTCTTGAATCCTACATATGACCTCGACGGATACACTCCCTTCCAACCAGCACCACGCCACAGTCCAAAGGGCATGAGCTGAAGCAAAACGCGGGGAATGGGGAACAGGTAAGCAAGGAGTTTAGCACGCTGAAGATCACGGGGGTGTTGTCTTTTGTTTGTGAGGGACTACATAGTAGTACTACATACATACATCCATTGGGGATAAGAGAATACTAACCTTACTGCTAGGCGTCTCCAACCACCAGGAACTAACATGCCGTTGACATAGAAAGGGGCCCATAAGTTATAACAATACATAACAGTTCAGTGGGCTACAACAAGCTTCCTCCAAGACCCGCACCAAGAAGCTAGTGAGGCTTATTTCATCCTTATTCGAACTCCCGGCCGGCTTGGCTACTGCCCAACGGGTAATGATAGACAGGCGGCCAGGCGGCCAGGCGGCCTCGCTCACAAGGTTCGTCTCTTCTTTGCCTCGATCCATGCGATTGGGAGTCGAAGTGATGGAGGTAGTAGTATGTTTGGTGTCATACCCATCCGTTCAGCCCTCCACCAGCTTTGGTGGCGTCTGGCCACACAGCCGAAACCTAAACGACACCAGCAACTGGAACGCTCTCACGGCGAGGTGGTTCCATCCATACATACGAGGAAGCCGTTCCCCGCACTTCCACATATCATGAGAACTCCCTGCCTTCGTCCCAGCATCTCATAAACCCCGCAGGTGACATTCAGCCAGCCGATGGCCTCGGCGTCTTGGCGTACAGTCAGAGTACGCAGCACACAGGGCGGAGATTAGCTCTCTGCCTTTCTGGACTAATACCCTCGACACTCGGAATTCCGTCGACTCGTTCAAATTAGTCTCCATGCTCGAGGCCAAGCAGTTGCCATCGTGACGTGTGGTTGGGACGTATATGTACCTACCTAACCTAATTAGATGAAACAAAAACAAATAACACCAACAGGTATGGCTTCAGATCCAAGAGAAGATTGGACTGGCGCAAAGGCTACTTGATCCGCGACACCGGCTACATCCCTCCAGGTAAGCCGCGGTCTTCACAGTACCACACCACTACATGTCATCCCAATTTAGACTTGCCACGGTGCCGTCCAAGAACATGGCGTTTTCACTTTTTGACGACACCTTTGCCTTTTCAAAACCACATATGTGCCATACAACTTGAACTATCCCTGCCGCCACCCCAGATCCTTCCGCGTCGGCGGGACCATGTGTATGCGTGTGGCTGAACACGGCAGTCTCACAATTAAATGAAGATGCCTTTGCGAGGCAGGCATAATAATGATGGTCTCTGGCCAGCCAGGCTGAATAGCCTCACACACAATGACACAAACAACAGCCCGCTGGTTGAGTTTGTTCGGTCCGAAGCTGCTGGTCGATCTCTCCAGGCCGAACCAGGCCATCTACTTACACTTGTGCGTTGTCGATCAGATGGTTACCGACCAAAGGGGCGTAGACAATATTCTGCCAGGCGCGTCTGTCTACTACACACCCACCCTATCAAAGTAGGCCCTTCGCAGCTGTAGCTAAGGTAATGTGATCATTCAATGACAAGTCAAGAATGCCCTAGGATTGATCAATCATTACAGGGTTATTTAAAGAAGTACATCCCTAGCTTCTGTTGGGTACATACATACGTACATACATAGTATTTGTTGAATATAATATTGGCGAGTTGCATATGATGGTGCTACTACCACTGCCACCCATGGATCAATGATCCCACCCTCGAGCCCTGGTCCAGCCTTTCCTCTACACTGGGCGTATCACTGGAATTTGGAAAAGCTGAAGGTACATGCGGTTTCTGCTTACGGTACATACGTCGCGCAGTGGCTTCCGTTGATCAATCTTAGCGACACTGTGAATGAATGCCTGCTCGACTTACAACAGACGGATTGACTCGGAGCTCCTCGTGTTCTGGTACAAGAGCTGAAGTTCTCCCCGCATTCTCGAGGAAGCGGACGCCCTTGAATTGAATTGTTTTCTTTTCACGGTAACTGTGTGTCAACCAGCCGTTCAGCGTGTTGACTCTGGGATTTGGCCAAGTTGCATTCTTTACCAACCTCACCACGCTCTGCGAGTTCCTTCCGTCGGTCCTGGCGAAGCCGAACAACTTCCCTCTCGATACAATCTTCCTTCCTTGCAATTGAAGTGCTCGCGCCTCCGGTAGTAAGTCTCGCAACTGCGCACAAGATGGCTGATATCGAACCAGCTCCGGCGTAAGTCAACACTATCCCGCAAAAAGAACTCTTGTGCTCACATACCCGTCAGCTCGTCGCCGGAAGCTCATCGTCCACATTACGAAGTTGGCGGAGAGGCAGAGAAGGGACGTCGGAACTCGCTCGCCGTGGCCGACATTAACAAAAACGTCAACGCCAAGTAAGATTTCCGTACACTTTTATAGCAGGGGAAAAGAAAAAATCAAACCCCCTTAACCCATATCGTGGCTGATATAATGGGGCCAGAATCTCGAACCCCCTCGCGGGCATCTCTCGAGGCGAACTCTTAGCCAACGTGACCAAGCTCGCAGAAGAGCAGGGCCTGACCGAGCACCTCCACGTCCTTCGCCAGGGCGCCCTCGTCGCCCAAGATCCCCAGAACTTCGAGGCCATTGACGGCGAGTACGCCCTGGACGAGACGCAAACGGACGCCCTGCACCAAGAGATCCTTCACAAGTGGCGTGTGCCGAAGCTGCTCTACCTGACCATCATCACTTGCTCCATTGGTGCCGCTGTCCAGGGATGGGACCAAGAAGGCAGCAACGGCGCAAATCTGAGTTTCCCTCTCGAATTCGGTATCGACGGGAAAGATGACCGCTCTGTGTTCTTGGTCGGGCTCATCAACTCTGCCCCTTACATTGCCTCTGCCTTCATTGGCTGCTGGATCTCTGATCCATTAAACAACTACTTGGGTCGCAAATGTGAGTTGCTCTTGGCCAGCCTATTCGAATGCAATTGACCCCTCTCACTAACGCTCGCCAGGGACCATCTTTCTGTCTGCAGTCGTCTGCTTGCTTACGCCGATCGGTGGTGCAGTCACTCAGAATTGGGAGCAACTCCTGGTCACGAGACTTCTCCTGGGCATTGGCATGGGTTTCAAGGCCTCGACTGTTCCCATCTTCGCCGCCGAGAACAGCCCGGCAGCTATCCGAGGCGCACTTGTCATGTGCTGGCAAATGTGGACTGCCTTCGGTATTTTCCTGGGGGTTTGCGCCAATCTTGTGGTTGGCAGAGTCCCGAACATTGCGTGGAGGCGTAAGTGTCGTCGTCTCCCGGTGGTCTGCATCTGGCTAATTTCTTGGCTTAGTCCAAATTGGGTCTGCCTTCATTCCGGCGATCCCATTGTGTGTCCTGATCCCCTTCTGTCCCGAATCGCCGCGTTGGTTCATGAAGAAGAACCGGTACAAGGATGCATACAGATCCCTTACGAAGCTGCGGAACAACCCCATCCAGGCGGCTAGAGATCTCAATGCCATCCACGCACAACTGCTGGTAGAGCGCGAGGCCATTCACGGGTCGACCTACGTTACTCGCTTTATTGAGTTGTTCACCGTCCCCCGCATACGACGTGCGACCCTGGCCTCATTCGTGGTCATGATCGCCCAGCAGATGTGCGGCATCAACATCATTGCGTTTTACTCGTCCACGGTGTTCAAAGAGGCCGGGACTGACGACTTCACTGCCTTGCTCGCCTCGTTCGGCTTCGGTCTGGTCAACTTCGTCTTTGCCTGGCCCGCTATCTGGACCATTGATACCTTTGGTCGTCGATCGCTGCTCTTATTTACCTTCCCGAACATGGCCTGGTCCCTGCTCGCTGCCGGTCTCTGTAGTCTGATCCCCGGTACAGGAGGTGCGCATCTTGGGCTTGTTGCCTTGTTCATCTACATCTTCGCTGCTTTCTATTCTCCGGGCGAAGGGCCAGTGCCTTTCACGTACAGCGCCGAAGTCTTTCCTCTTTCGCACAGAGAAGTTGGCATGGCGTGGGCTGTGGCTACTTGCCTCTTCTGGGCGGCTGTGTTGTCCATCACGTTCCCCAAAATCCTGGCCTCGCTGAGTGTTGTTGTAAGTTTGGAGCCCCATCATTTTCGCGTTGACCAAGCGCCGCCCCCCTATCTGGGTTTCTTTCGAGTTGAAAACGTTGCTAACGCGTTTGCCTGCGCTTCAGGGTGCCTTCGGTCTCTACGCAGGCTTCAACATCGTAGCTTTCTTCATGATCTTCCTGTGGCTGCCCGAGACGAAGCAGCGCACACTCGAGGAGCTCGACTACGTGTTCGCCGTGCCGACCAGGACCTTCATCCACTACAACACGACCAAGTGGGTTCCCTGGTTCATGAGGCGTTGGGTCCTCTTCCAAAAGGATGCCAAGCTGGAGCCGCTCTACCACTTTGATCGCCCGAGCCACGGCTCCGACTTGTCGGATGCCAAGGGCACCGCCGACTACACCGAGTCTGCTCCGGCTGCGAACAAGAACGTCTCGACGCATAATGAGGGCGATGAGAAGGCTACTACGGCCACGGGTGTTGATATCTAAGCCCCTATTCATTGCCTCCTCCTTGAACGGCATATTTCTTGTACTGTCGTTGTTATCACAACTGGTAGAAGGGGATAAAGATGGTTTAATAACGGTTGACTCTGGAGAGAGCTCAATCGCTAATTTGTCGTGCGTTCGATCCTGGGCTGCAAACCGCTAGGGGGTAGCTAGCATATGCTCCATTTCCAGAGGGATCTCGAACGATTCATAGTCGGAATTGTAGTTCTTGTTCGTTCTGATACCGTTCGTTTGCTTTCCGAAATACCCCTTCATTTGCCTCCGTAGGGAATCTCTATATAGACAATCCCATTTTGACTCGCTGGTATGGTCTGTATCGTGAATTTTCCTTCTCTTGTCAGGAGTATGGACTATAGTTGCAGCAGGCGGGCATTATATTCTAAGCTTCGGGAGGCAAGGCAATTACCGACGCGATCGGGAAAACGGCCCTCCACAAGAGACTTGGGTAGCCATGCAGCAGAGGTTCTACAGATAGCTGTAGCCTGCGATACCAAAATGACCGAGATAGATAAGGCAAACCTAGAAGAAGCATATGACTCTCATCAGTAGTGATCAAGCCTCGACGGGAGGTACATCAGCTAGGATAATCAACTGTTGATCTAGACTACATAGGCGGCTACCGAGGATTCTGCACCCACGTCACTTTATTTTGTCAGATTCATAATCTTTACCTCCCGGTTGCTCGGGGTCATCTCAGGCAGAAGTAACACAATCACACACACACACACATACATATACTTTTTGGATTGCCACAAGAGAACTTGGGAACCCCCCACCCCAATCCCCAGCATACCACCGTCAGCCATTCTGGAAGATCTAACCTCTTTATTGTTTTGCTTCCTCTCTAGTTACACCTCTAGTTACACCGAGTTATTCGGTTGAGATATGAGAGCAAGAATCACGAGAGAGGGGGGCACTTGGCTAACACTAACGTCGACGAGCAGCGTCAAGAAGTTGATGCTCATTTGCTCTATCTTTTGAAGGGGCTGGGTTCGACGCCTTGGGTACGGCATATATGAACGGAGGCACAGTGATTTATACATACAGGAGCATCACGTCAACAGGCCCTCTTATTAGATTAGGTACACATGACCCGGGCTTGGATCATACAATTTCACCGCACCACGGTTAAGATAAACCAGATCCTGGCCACAACTAGTCCACTACCGTGTTCACGTACACAACCATCAAGAACATAACAAAGCGGCTGCCGATTTGCTTAAAATTCCTCAATTCATATGCCAGAGCAAAACCCCGTACTTGCCAACTTCGCCAAACGACCCGAAATCACTGCCAAAAACAAATACAACCATTGTATATATGACAGGTCGCCTTTTTGCAATTCTGCTCTAGTACGCCGAAGTGGGCTAACAGGTGGTGAATGAGCAGCAGACATGGTCTTCATATCTCCCTGGGGGTGGTTGGGGACGCATAGTCAATGTGGCTTGTGGCAGCCTTTAAGCGGCGGCAGGCGTCTTGCCCTTATCGGCAGAGGCGTCCTCCTCTCCCTCCAGAGCGGGCATATCGTCGTCATCTTCCTCCTCGTCCTCCTCCTCATCCTCCTCACCCATGGGGGCAGCACCACCGCCGAGCTTGGAGAAGTCGATGCCACCGAAGTCGCCACCGCCAGCACCTATTAAAAACACGTATGTCAGTATACGGGTTCGAAAGGATTGTGCATTTTCAGCATTGTCAAGTTCGAGTGCGCCATTGCGCAGGATTTTACGTACCACCCATGCCAGGCATGCCACCTAAAGAAAGAATATTAGCAAGTAGTTACAGGTAGTGCGCAGTTCAGGCGCGGGAAGCAGGTCCGAAAGGCAGGTGCGTCCGAAGAGTCCTGAAGTCAGACGTGCTGAGTGGGATTTCACTTACCCATGCCACCAAAGTTGGAGAAGTCCTCCTCGGGAGCCTCGTTCTGCTCGTCCTCATCGACCCACTTGTCGAAGTCGGTCTTGAGGAATTGGAGCTTCTTTGACTCCTTGAGAAGGCGCGGCCAGTACTCCTCCTTGAGCTCCTTCTTGCGCAGCTTCATCTCGATGTTGCGCGAAGTGTGGTTGATCTTGCTGTTCTCGACATCGACCTCACCGAAGAAGGCGAGCTCGAGGTGGTAGGTGGCCTTCTTGGTGTCGGAGAGACCCTTGAAGTTCAGGCTGTCGGACTTGAGGTCCAGCGTGAGGTTCTCCTTCTTCACATCGGGAACAACAATGGTGAGGTAGATGAAGTTCTTCTCGGGATCCGTGTTAGATGAGCGCTGGGCCCAGAGGACTGTTTGCAGCCAAAAATTGAGTCAGTCACGCGATGCGAATATCAGACGACCATGGTACGGCAATATGGCAGTCACGAGCTGTGAGTCAAGCTCTGCGAGGCGAGGCGAGGCGAGGCATGGACAGCTGCGCTGCGCTGCAAGCAGGTAGACAGCAGTGGAATCGTATGGAGCGGGTGGGGGTTGGGATTCGAGTGACATGGAGCAAGACAACATACCTTCGGGGGTCAACATATCTTGAGACATCGTGACTGTGTGTGTAGGAGGAAATAGATCTGGGGTATCGTGAAGTGAGAGTGGGAAGGAAGTCAAGATTGGCGCAGAAGAAAGATGCGACTGGTAGGATGGGTAGGGTTGTAGGTTGGGGAATGAAGCTTGACGCAAAAGGTCAAGGTCGGAAACGAGGCCGTTGTCGAACAAGCGCGGGGCGAATCAGGGCGCAAAGTGAGAAGGTCGTCACTGGAGACGGAGACGGACGGGGGGGGACGGGCCTAGCTAAAAATACTCTGTACCTAATCTAATCAACAAAGATGGGAAAAAGGTGGAAGTTTTGTCGGGTCTGGTCTAGTAGGAGGAGGGTGTTTGGAAACAGGTGGTTTCTGTTTGTGTGTGTTTCTACCAGACGGCACAGAAGGGGATCGAATCACTTTCTCCGTCTCTCCCAATCAATCCAATCCAATCAATATTGCGGTCAGTCTCTGTGTCGGTCCTGTCCTGCCAGACTTTGTGAGGCTCCCGACTCTTCTCTTTTTGCAGCTAGCTGTCTTTGGAGGGGGGCTTGCTGCAGCGCAACTATTGCGGTTTGCAGGCCGCTGAGGGGGTCCAATTGTCGTCTTCCCCCCAAAAGCCAAAAGCAGATCCAGGTCGACCGTCGTCACATAGAACTTCCCAGAAGGCCTAAGAAGCCGCGGCGTGACAGGGCTGAGCGGGCCTCCTCCAGGTGGACAGGGCAACAGGGTACCTAGGCATGCAGCTTATGTGATGCTCGTTCTCGCACATCCACGATTCAACCATGCCCCATGCATATTTCGTTGGAAGGAACCAACAACGAACAGCTAGCATTGATCGATGTCTTTTTTGGATCTAGAGCTAGCTGGTATAGTATATCTTGGCCCCCCTACATAGATTATACCCAATGCTTCACACGTTTCGTGAGGTCAAGATCCGGACAAACACCGTGCCTAATTGTACGCATGTACATATCTTTTTGCTGCTGTCGGATCTTTCGTCATAGGTACTCCGCTGTCCAACCAACAACTTGAGGGCCATGTCGCCAACAATTATCCCAAGCCACACAGATATAATGAATGTATCTACCTACCTTAGACACCTGATATGAGTATTCTTTTAATTCTACTTGTAACAGCCTGCCTATCTGTCTCTCGGTTTGTCTTGTTGGACATGCACCAGACACAAGAAGAGACGAGGCCCCAATGGCGGGGTAATAGTGCAATTAAAGGCCGGCCTGTCTCCATCATTGGTTCATCGACGAAGAGTGATGTGCCTGGACCGTAAGGTTATCTTTGCTCTGGTCGACCGAACCGGCCGCACTGGGCCAGTGGTCGGATATGAATGGGCCAGCCTTAGCACTTGACCCAAATGCCACTCGTACAGCGCAGTTGCACAGATAGGCAGCCAGGTTCCAGGTTCCAGGCTACCTCTAACATTTGATTGATCCTCAGGCGCTGTGCCTGTACCCAACCAACCACACGTCACACGTCAGATGTCGCACTCCCAAAGACGCAATTGCATTCCGCATCCCGCAACCCGCATCCTGCGCATGATACGATAACCGTATCGCGAGACCGTTGCTGCTACCAGGCACCCACCCCTCTTGAGAGCAGGACAAGAAGAGAGACAGAGCTCCAGCCTCTACTTCAGCTCTCGCCCTTGTTCCTCCGACCAGCACATTTCGTATTCCTCCTATTCTCGGACTGCGCTGCGCAATTGCCGCAGCTGCCTCTCCATCATGGAAGGACTCAAGGCTTTGTTCGTGAAGCCGGACCCCAATGCCCAAGTACGCTTTCTCCCTGATGTTACACCTGAAGCAGCAGTCGAGCCCCCAAAGCGAATCACCATCTAACGTCAATCGGAATAGATGCGCAAATGCAACGCCCTCATTCGCTCCAACATCCGCAAACTCGACCGCGATATCAATTCGGTGAAAGCCGCCGAGATCAAAACCAAAAACTACATAGTGGCCGCCGACCGACGCGGCCAACGGAATCCGAGCCAGCAGAAGCAGGCCGCCAAGGAGGCCCGCGATTTCGCCCGGGAGCTGATCCGGGTGCGCAAGACGTCGGCGCGCCTGACTACCTCCAAGGCCCAGCTCAACAGCGTCCAGATGCAGGTCAACGAGGCCTTCGCCGTGCGCAAGATCGAGGGCTCCATCAAGGCCAGCGTCGGCATCATGAAGGACGTCAACCGCCTCATCCGCTTGCCCGAGCTGGCCGGCACCATGCAGGAGCTGAGCGTCGAGCTCATCAAGGCCGGCGTCATCGAGGACATGGTCAGCGACACGCTGCCTGAAGACGGCCTGTTCGAAGACGAGGAGGACGAGGCCGAGGGCGAGGTCGATAAGGTGCTCGGAGAGATCCTCAAGGGTAAGATGGAGAAGACGGGCACGCTGCCCAGCGCCCCGATTGCACAGGAGCCAGTCGCGGCCGAGGAGGAAGAAGAGGACCAGGAGGCCATGATGCAGATGAGGAACAGGCTCGAGGCTCTAAGGAGCTAGCCGCCCTGTCTGCACTGGATACTTTTCTTGGGATGGCGTTGGGCGTTGTCTACAGGTCTAACATCCTCGTATATTGGACCCATGTAATCGGAGTTTTGTGGCCCGGTGTTGGCCAAGTATGGTATTCCTATCGAATTGGTGTTCTCATACACAAGAATGTGAGGCCAAAGGCATGGGTGAGCACGAACCCATTGAAAACAACCACACGTACCTACTATCTAAGCGAGCCTGGGAGCCCTGAAGGGGTTCAAGACCTGCCAGTTTGTCATATGTTGATATGTGTATTGTTGGGATAAGTATTTTCGGCTTATGCAAAAAGCAACGCCGTGTCTACTTTCGCGGCAGTCTACTATCCTGTTTGCTTGCGAAGAGTAGACGACGACCAGGATTAAAGGGCATGGTATATTTTCAGCTAGGAGATTGAAGACTATTGTAACGGCTTCCAACTCCTTGGATTGTCTGGAGAACATGGCAAACACATAGATTTCAGCATAGTTAGCAGCAATGTTTTTGAGACACTAAAGAATTCAACGAGTAGTAAAGTCTTGTGATTGACAAACTTGACCCCCTACATAACCAAATCCAAATGTGAGAGCTTCTGGGGTAGTTTGCCTTGAACAAAAGTATACATTAGCTATATACGTACCACGGAACGGCAATAAAGGTAGAAGAAATCAACCTCTCGTATAAATGGACAATTCGAAAACATGAAAAGTATCGAGAATCTAAGACGACAAGCATCGCTCCTCCTCACCAACTATATTTTCCCCGTCGCTTGCCCCTTTTGGCTTACTGACCCCAGTTATCCTCTCTACAATGCAACAACGGCCCCAGCAACTCCCATGGCAGCGGCAACCACCATGTTCAGAACGCCGGTCTCTCGGGGCCACGGCGCAGCCGCCGCGTTGGTCGTTCCCGTGGCCACCACCTGCTTGCGGTCGCAGCCCGTGGCCGAAAAGGTCGAGTAGGCCGCGAGGACCGAGTCGAGCTTGCTGGTGGCGACGGCGGGCAGGGCGGTGCCGGGGCACTTGGTGGCGAGCGAGCGGATCTCGTCGCGACGGGAGCTGAAGTAGTCGTAGTAGACGAGGTTGTAGGCGGTCCAGGCCGACGTCGCCGTCGAGGCGACCGAGACGCCGCAGATGTCGGACAGCGTCGTCGCGGGCATCACGGCCGACTGCACGACGGCGCTCAGCAGCATCGGCGGCGTGGGCATCGCGTTCAGCAGCGACGACTGCAGCGAGCTGCACTCGCTCGGCTCGGTCGTGTTGCTGGGGACGGTGCCCGAGCCGGTGGGCGTCGCTTGGCGGGCGACGATGGCGGCGGGGACGGCGGGCGAGGCGTCGCGCTTGCAGTCTTGGGCTGTCACTGCAGTGGCATGGAGGAGGGAGGCGACGAGGAGGGCGGTCTGGGAGAAATACATTTTGGCTTGCGGTGATGTGGTGTAAGGTTTCAGGGGTGGTGGCTGCACTCTAGGGACGTGTAGACTAACGGAGATGCTGTATCATGTATTTGGATCTTATTGCTTGGAACTCAGGAGTGATGATAGAATGTTCTTTCCAGTTTGTTGGGTTCATCTCTCCTTTTATCTTCATCTCCCATCCTCACCGGCCACGCTTTGGGCAGTGGCACGATGACGAAGCCAGGAACTTGCCACGGCCAAAGTATGGCCGTGATAAGGATAGGGCCAAGCGCTAGGGACCTGTCACAACTTTATAGTTCATGGCTATTGCAGTGGACCCGAGTATAGAATGCTCGTGGTTCAAGCCCCTATTTCGCGTGGTGCAGGTATGGGCATATTCTGTGGCTACGGCCGCACCAATTATAAAGTGTCCGAAATTAGATTGGCATTGTATCATGGAAGTTAATAAACAGTAGGTATCGCGACTTAGTCGGTAGTAAGAGGCAAGTACTGCTTCGTCACCTCGGGAATAAGCTTCTTCCTTCGCGATGATAGGATTCGTTGAGCCACGCAATGGCAAACAGGAAGCCTCGTGGTAGCCACGCACCTTCGAATACGTCAGGCCGCTAGATCTGGACGAGAACCATAATTCAAGAAGGCAGCTGACAAGTTGTATCACCGCATGAACGCAAATCCCGCGGAATCAGATTTGTCCACCAGATGGCCACAGCATTAGCCATTGCGTGTGTACGCCACCCGCCATGTGCTTGTTCCCTCGGTCGCCTTGCAGGATTGGGATGTAGGAAGATATCGCATCGCAATATGCTTTCCCAAGCTGCCGTCACCCACGGTGGCTGTGGTAGCATGGGTATGGTGGCGATCCAAGTCCAACAAAAGTTTTGCCGACGACTATCGAGCCGGCGACGTCGCCCTCCCTCGGCCCAGGCTGTGATCGGTGTAAGGATGGTTGTATCGATCGGATAGGGTCTTGTTCTGATCGGGCTGCCCCTTTTTAGGATTGAACATTCCTTGTGACAAAGGTGGTTTATATTCATTGTTATTATTATCACGTCAGAGCAGGTTTTCCTAGACTTGATGTGGCTGCTTTCGCTTTCTCGCTCTCCAGGACCTCGTCGAGCACCCGAGCATAGCTTTGACTAACGTCCTCGGCTGCGTCCTCGATGTTCAAGCGCCGCAGCTGTGTTTCCAAGTCTGCCAACATCCAAGCCTGCCTGCCTCGCATGTCCAGATCCTGTATCGGTATCTTGGTCAGCTTGTCGGCTGCCGCCATCATCCCCGCACGATTGCTCCCATCCGTCGACGTCTTGAAGGCGAGATAGAGGTACCACTGCTCCAGGTGGGCAAACCGCTGCAGGGCGGCAGGCACCTGGCCAGAGCCCCCCGCCTGCGCTCGTTTCTTCATGAAGTAGGCCATGGTCTGCTGTAAGCCGGCGTATATGGACGTCCAACTCAGCCCGGGCTGCTTGTCGATGTCCCTGAGCACCGCGTGGCACTTTGCTATGGCCGTCTGCCGATCGATCAGACCTTCGTCGGCTAATGAGGTTAGAAGCCTCGACCGGAGCTGCAGGTTCTCCATCGCAAAATGGGTACAGTCTGGCCGCTGGCTGGCCATACTGTCGAGATAAGACATAATAAAATGCTGAGCATACTCCTGTACCTGGCTTGGCTTCATGCGCCGAATCTTCTCCATTACAAGGCTCAGGGGATGGAAGTTGCCATTTATAATCTTACACAGCTCGTGGATGTATCCAACCAAGGATTTGGCCAGGTCCGGATGATCGACGAATAAGCGACATATAACGAGGTATGTATATATGAACAGGCGCGGGTCTTCGTCTTTCAGAAACTGCTTGTATTGGTCAAGGCATTGACCAAATTTCTGGAACGCTTGGGTAGTCTGGCCCGCCTGCAGTTCTGTGCGGACCTGACCCAAAGAGTTGTTCCAGAAGATGAGCCGGTAGGTGTAGTCGTAGTTCTTAACCGTACCGCTGGTGTCCCATAGTCCTCCCTGGAACGATCCTGTTACCCAGTCCCTTAGTATCCATATGCACTCTTCGGGGAGGCGAATGGCATCTGGCGTGGACATGATACTCGGCTCGGGCGGTGGCGTTAACCGGGACACGGTATTGGCCATCTTGGCCACGCGGCCTGTACCGGAGCAGGCCTTCAGGCCTGGACGTTTTGTTCGGCGTAAATATGTCTTGACCCTGCGAGAGTCGACTTGCCGGCCCTCGATCAACACCTGGGGCACAGATGCGGGCGCCGGCTCGTCGGTCTGGTCCTGCTGGAGCAGCTGTGAGACTTGTTCATATC
This sequence comes from Apiospora aurea, assembly GCF_038362705.1. Lineage (NCBI taxonomy): Eukaryota > Fungi > Ascomycota > Sordariomycetes > Amphisphaeriales > Apiosporaceae > Apiospora > Apiospora aurea. Next base: position 2,200,119 of record NW_027117393.1, on the reverse strand, counting down.
GCAGGTTCTTCTGCAGACCCCAGCGCTTGAACCGGGCCTTGTACATCTTTTTCTTCCCTTTGAGGTCAGCCTGGGCAACAAATTCAAGAGCAAAGACTCAGGCAGAAGACGTACGTTGCGAGGAAGCCATGCTTGTTGAGCATGCTGTTCATCACCTTCTCCAGAGTCATGTCCTCGACCTCGTACAGATGCGTGATGGTGCCGCGGTAGACGTCCCAGTCGTCGCTCGATGCCCACCTGGGCGGCGCGATACTGCTAGTCGACACCTCTGGCGCGGACATGGTGGATCAACGAGTCGACCGCGCCTTCCCCGGTTTCCTCCTGGGCGGAGGAGGCCTGGTTGGGTATATAATATATGATTGGCCGCATTCGGCCTGGGAGGCAGCGTGCTCTCGGGTGAGGCCTGCGGCTGAACGGGCGATGACGTTACAATGGCCGCCAAGCCAATCCATTTGACCCTGTCAGTTGAAAAGGGCTGAGGATCGATACAGCTGCTCCACAAGCCTGTATCGCTGCTGACTGCATATGTATGGCAGGTGGGAAGACAGAGAGCCGGGTTGCAAGAATCGAGGATAGTAATCATTCGAAAGCCTCGCCCGTGGCTCTGCAGAGAGGGAAAGGAAGGATGGATCTAGACCCAGGGCCACAGATGCACACCTTCAAGAAAGTCAAGCCTTGCTTCGGAAGGTGGTGAGTCTGTCTCTGAACTGAGTGAGACGGGCGACGTGGCTTGGACCCTTTTGCGAGCCCCGCGCCCAGCCCCCTGCAGGTTCTGGACTATATGATTGGTATCACCACGACGCCATCCCTTTCGCTTCCCGCGCCTCATTCCGAAGGGAAATCGCTGCAGCCGGCCGAGATCTCTCTCGCGCGCGGGAAATCCTTGGATCTAATCCATACGACAGTCGCACAGCCTTAGCTCGAGCTGCCGAGGGAGAAAGTCCCTGAGCCACTCGTTCATGGCCTTCTTCTGGTTAGTGTTAGTTCCCCTAGTGCGAAGTTCGCTAGCTGAGAAAAAAAAAAAAAAAAAAAGAGAGAGAGAGTGGCCTGGAGCACGCACGCAGCCAATTGAGTGTTCGGAATCAGGATGTAGGGCCCCTTTCTCTTTTGACGCTGTGCCTATGATGTCCAACAACCATCGGGTCAGTGGCGTCTCTCCAAACCTGCTTTCTGTGCAGATATGCAAGTTGCCCAATCGTGGCCGCGGCCTGTCTGGCTTGCATACGACAGGGACTTGGAGACCGTAAGGTGAACAAACATAGCATCAGCCCGCTGTGTCGAATCGCCCGCCAGGGAGGATTCTACGCTGAAAGAAGCTCAAATCATACGCTTCAGGGGACTCTCTTCTCTCAGTCCCTGTGTCGTTATACTAGCCATCTTCGGGGTACGTGTGAGGAAGCCACAGCGCTTCCGCTCGCATGGCGCGAATAACGTGAGACTCAACTTGGCAGCCACTCGCTGCTCGTTGGCACTGCCATCCAACCACTCGATGGGCATGTAGAAAGAAGCAACTACGGAAGTACGCCTCCCGGCAATGAAGATGGGTGCCATGACGACGAGGCAGTGCGGCATCGTCTTGACTCGCCACATAGGTGAACCTAGGAGAACCTATAGGGAATGGGCCACACAAAGCCAGTGCATTTATTAGCAATATCAAGAGCATTTTTCTCTCTTGTTCGTGGCGCTATTAGGTAAAGCCATACTTGGGCCATCTCGGATTTCTGTCTTGGATTTGAGGGGACCTGCTCCATGATGGCGTTTAGTACGTCTCTAGCCGCGCCCCCGGCACTTCCACTGTCAGACTTGCAGACTGACGAGGCCGCAAGTAGCCAAGGGCACTCGATTGCATGCACCTGGCGGCGGTCTGAAGCCTTCGATCGTCCGGGCAGAATTCCGCATAGTCATCGAGAGGGTGAGGGTGAGGGTGAGATCATAAAAAGATGTGACCGTTAGTGAGCACTCCAAGCTCGCCATTGATTGTGCGGCGGCGCCGAGGGTTCGGGTCACATTGACAGGAGCACTGCCACTAGCAGCGACCCATCAACTCCTGTCTCTCTTTAACTCCTCAGAGCACCTCTCCGTGTCTCCGTGTCTCCGTGTACGTGCGCGTGCGGGTACGATCTCTGCCGGGTACGGTGAAGACTCGAGAGCTGCGATCCCTTCCAGGACTCAGGAGTCGCAGGCACGAGAGAGCGCGGAAAGCCGCATTTTCCGTGAGAGACTCTTCTGCTCTCCACCGCGCGTTTCTATTCCTGTCGCGTTTTTGTCCTCTTTTCTCGTATTGTAGGGATGTTTTTATCAGTTCTGCCCCTTCGGCCCGTATAAAGCTAGGACACGCCGGTAGTTCACTAGCAGGCCAGTGGGAGTTCGCAGCGATTTGGCTCCACTAACGCTCCCTACAGGGCCCACAGCATTTCCCGGCAGAGATTTCTGGTATCAACTGCGCTGTCGGATCTCTTGGTAATTTTATTTCCTACCTACTTGCAGCCTTACCGGCTTCAATGCCAATTTGCTTCTGCATGAAGGGCCATGTACGGCCAGGGCCAAGGGGGCCCGTAGCAACGACATCCTACTCAGTCTTGTCCTATGGGTTCTGCAAGACCATTTCCGCACTGCAGGAACCGGTCTAGTCGGCCAACTCTGCTGCCCAAGATCCGGACGGGCTCGAACGCCATGGTATCCTCATCCCATCGTTTGCCACCGACGTTCAAGTGGCATCACAGCTCCCGTCCTCCCATCAACAGCTGATGGACGAGCAGCCGCAGTGGTTGACTCCTTTGTCTACCATGGTCGCCATGGCTTTATTCAATACCGGATGGGTATTATTTGCCTGGTGCTGTCTCCATCCCTTGCAAAACCCACCGCATTCTGCCCTTGCGTATACGAGGCCACTAGTGTACATACTAAGTAGGGCGAGCGAACACATGGGCAGGTGCCGATCTTAGCTGAATGGGTCCAGCCGTCATATGTATAGACCTGGTTCGGCATGACAACCCTGTAGGTGTGATTCCGTCGGTACGAGCTGGCTTGGTAGCATTCGGGGATTTGTTAGGCACAGTTGCGGCAGAGCGTGCAGACCCCAAGCTTTGTCGTACCAGCTGAAGGGAAGAGGCGCAGCCGGCAGCGAAGATATATAGCAAAGACTGTCCGCCTAGTCAGGAAGACGTTTGCTTGCCACACGCTCCTCACCATCACACTCGTTGCCCATCATGAGGTCCTCTTCTAACACCCTCCTTCAGTTCCTGAGCCTCGCCGTTCTTGGCGCCGCCTATCCTGCCAACACTAGCCGCAACGGCTCTGGTGACTGGACCACCGAGAAGTACGATGCCATCATCGTCGGTGCCGGTACTACCGGTATCATTGTCGCCGACAGGCTGAGTGAAGCCGGCAAGAAGACCCTGCTTCTTGAGCTTGGAGGTGCCTCATACAGCATCGTCGGTGGCCAAGAGAAGCCAGCCTGGTTGGACGGAACCGGCCTTAGCAGAGTCGATGTTCCCGGCTTGTGTAAGTTTGGCAGTTAGCCACCATCTACCCCTAGCCATTGTACTTAACTTCTGTTATAGACAGCACCATTTTCAGCCACCCCTCCGACATGATCTGCGATGCCGATACCGTGTTGGGTTACCAGGCTTGCACCGTCGGTGGCAACAGTGCCATCAACGCTGGCTTGTACTTCCAGCCTCCGGATTCCGATTGGGATGAATTCCACCCCGATGGCTGGAAGAGCGCCGATGTCAAGGATGCTACTCAGCGTCTACTTGCCCGCCAACCCGCGGTCACTCACTGCTCCACCGATGGAAAGTTCTACCTGGAGACCGCCTTCGATGCTGCCAAGGAGTGGATCGTCGACGGCGCCGGTTTCAAGAACGTCGGCATCAACGATGAGTACAACAACAAGGATAATGTCTTCGGTCGTACCGAGTACAACTACATCGACGGCCAGCGTGGCGGTCCCACCCGGACCTACCTGCAGACCGCTCTGAAGCGCAGCAACTTCCGCCTCCAGACTGGCGTCCGCGTCAAGTACATTAACCATGTTGCCGGAGCGGCCAGCGGTGTCACGGCAATTGTCGACGGCAAGACCGTGGAGATCTCGGTCGCCACTGGCGGTCGTGTTGTCCTCTCTGCCGGTGCTCTTGCGTCGCCCGGTCTCCTGATGCACTCCGGTATTGGCCCCCTGGATACGCTAACCCGCATGGCCGCCGCCAACTTCACACCTTACACTGTTGCCAGCTGGGTTCCTCAGCCCGCTGTCGGCGAAGGCTTGTTCGATAACCCAAACACCTTCATCCAGATGTCCAGCCCGTCTGTCAAGGCTGAGCTCTACGACTATGATTCTCCTTCCGAGGAGGACAAGGAGAACTACATCAAGTCTCGCAGTGGCACCTACGCTTTCGCTTCGCAGAGCTCGGTCTTCTGGGGCTTCATCGACCACGAGGATGGCACCAGGGGTGGCTGCCAAGGTACCATTGCCTCCACCGGACACGGTGAATTCACCGATAACCATACCATTACCCTGAACGTCTACGGTACCTCCGGCATGGCCACTCTCGGCCGCGTCACCCTTTCCGACGACGGCAAGTTTGTCCCCGGCTACAGCGACGGCATCTACTACAAGGATCCCCGCGACGCCAACGACATTGCCAAGTTCATCTACAACATCTTCCAGGCCCTGCCCCCTCGACGCCCGACCAGCCCGCCAAGGAGGGCCTGACGCCTCTGAACATGAACCAGAACTGGACCGTTGCCGAGATCCAGGAGTACATCACGACACCCTCGGACTACGCCGTCGGCGCCGTCAACCACTGGTCCAGCTCGTGCCGCATTGGCAAGTGCGTCGACACCGACACCACGGTCATCGGCACCCAGAACATCCACGTCATCGACGCGTCCATTATCGCGCCCCTGACTGTCAACCCCCAGTTCGGCGCCATGGTCGCCGGCGAGAAGGGTGCCGAGAGAGTTCTGGCTCTTATGAAGTAAATTAAGAATAATGTCGCGCGATAATAATGTGTATATAATGTAGCGTCTCGGCTATCGCTTTTGGTATGGATCAAAGGCTCCTTGTATATAGAATCTGATACCCCTTCATTATATGATAATTAGTAATGATTTACCGATCCTTCTTTTCGCACCCTCTGTAACGACACGACAAAGTAATATTCGCTCTTTTGACAGAGCAACACGCATTGGTTCTTGGGCCATTTGGTACTGGTCAAGGTGCCAGCGTTAAAGTCTGAGGATGGATTGGCTTCACAGGCGGGTAGTCTCCGTATCCGATCAACGGGGCATGATATGGCTTCCCGCCACAATTAATGGGAATCGAAATCATTGGTTGGATGGACCGAACGTGGGATTCTCAGCTCGCCAAGAGGCAAGACATTGCATTGACTTCGAGCCGTGTACTCTGGCCATCAGCTGAAGCAAGCTCAGCCCTCGAGTATCGACATCTCACGGGGTTGACGTGTCTCAGCTATTCTCGGTCCTGAACAGTTCTGATGGTGCGCCTCATGCCGGAATCAGGAATACGGGCGGCGCTATAGACAGGTCGGAATATTCTGGTGGCAGCATCGACCGCCCCAGAATCATTTGGCTGGTTGCTTATTCCTAGCACGGCTGACTTCGCGGCCTCCTTTCCCGCCAAGCCTGGGTTTACGAGCCGCCTCACGAATACCACGGTTCGCAGTGGGGCCGAGATCATGGCTGAGGTTATGACGGCTTCTAGAACAATAATCTGTATATTCAGCTGGGCTCCAGCACAATGGCTTCAGAAGGCGGCATGATGCTGACGGCCCAAGTATTCTGTCTATAAAGGCCACGACCTGCTGCTCCTTCTTCCAGCAGACGGACAGCATGGCAGCATCCCAATCAATTTGTACTTTAACTTCAACTTCAACTTTCAACCATCAACCATCAACCAGCAACAATGATGAGCGATGGAACTCACCACCAAAAGGGGTTTTCCCAAACAGGCTTCCTGCAGACACAGACAGGCATCCAGCAGACAGGCTTCATCGACACGCGCACTCCTGTTGCACCTAAGCGGATCATCATCTGCTGCGATGGCACCTGGCAGTCCTCGGTGTCCGGACTCAAGAACATCCCGTCCAACATCACCCGGCCCTCCCGCGCCATCTCCCGCAGCGGCAAGGGCAGCGACGGGCGGGAGATGCAGCAGGTCGTCTACTACGACGCCGGCATCGGCACGGGGGTCCTGAGCAGCCACGAGAAGAACCTCGAGGGCGGCTTCGGCATCGGCTTCGTCGGCAACGTCATCGAGGCCTACAACTTCATCGTGCTCAACTACGAGCTCGGCGACGAGGTCTTCTGCTTCGGGTTCTCGCGGGGCGCGTACATGGCGCGCGCTGTCGCCGGCTTCGTCAACGACATCGGCGTCATCTCGCCGCGCGATATGCAGGACTTCCCGGACCTGTATACGTTGTACCAGAAACACAAGGAGAGCCACAGCTTCCGCAAGTCGAGGGCTTAGAGGGAGTGGGTCAATGGCAAGCTGGCAGCTGATCAACCGTCACAGGCTCAGGAGGGTGGCTTCCAGCAGGGTGGCTTTCAAGAGCTGCAGCGCTACGAAAAGCCTCCGCATGCCTCGGCGCCGGAGGCTTCCAGGGTAGTGCAGGTTGTGGGCGTGTTCGATACAGTGGGAAGCCTCGGTATCCCTGACATGACATGGACTCAGGGCAACCTGAAATGGATCGAGAAATTCGTGGGAATCCCGGATCCTGGTTTCCACAACGTCGCTCTCAGCCCCTGTAAGTCATGCATCAATAACTGCTCGGGTATCCATACACCAACCAAGGTCTTGAATTGACCTCTTGTATAGACATCAGACACGCCTTCCACGCTCTTGCTCTGGATGAGCGAAGAGGCCCGTTCTCGCCTACTCTTTGGCACTTTCCTGCCGAGGGCGACCTCGCTGCTAGACAGCCTGTCCCTAAGAGGACCCACGAGGAGATCATGAAGGCATGGTCGGATGTGCAGGCGGCCAAGAACCCTGCAGATGAACAGGTCGCCAAAGCTTGGTCGGATATGATTGACTGCGAAATGTACGAGGAGCTTAAGGGGACCGACTCCGAACTGCTCCAGGTCTGGTTCCCCGGCGTCCACATTAACGTAGGAGGCGGCAGCGACGATCTGCTAAAGGAATGGAAAGGCGACTTTGAACGTGGGTTGCCAGTTATTTTGTTGCATTGGCTTAGGGATCCCGAATATGAACTGACTGACCCCCAACAGAAATTGCCATGATTTCATTCGCCTGGATGTGCGAGCAGGTCGCACCTTATCTCCAGCTCGACGTTGACCTCCGCAGTCTGGCTGAAGCGGCGGTAGAAGACCGCGTCACCCTCATCAAGCCCGTCTTGGACCGCATTGCCCACAGGGAGAAAGACTTCGGCAGCAACTGGCTCACCCGCAAGGGCTGGGAGGCGCTCGACTGGAGCGGGCTGAAGAAGGCGCAGCCGAAGCACGTGGCCAACGACGTCGTCAACGGCTGGGCCACGGGTCCCATCGTCGACAGCTTCAGCGGCACCATGACGCTCTCGGGGGCAGTCAACCGCACGCCCGGACGGTACGGCGAGTACAAGGAAAAGGGCAAGAGCCCCGTCAAGCTGGGCAAGACGCACGAGATGATCCACCCGTCGGTCGAGTACCGCATGCGGAAGAAGAAGACCGCGACGCCGCGGTACGACCCGGAGGGCCTGAAGGGGTTCCGGCGCGATGTGCGCAGGGCTGCGGACGAGAGGCGGTACGAGTGGACGGGCTCGGGGAGGTCGGGGTATGAATGGACCATGACTGGCAAGACCAAGGAGGGCGGCGAGGCCGTTGAGGTGCTGATCCCGGAGTATCTTATCAAGCCCGAGGACGTGTTCTCTCGCTACGTGGCGATGCAGGACTCATTGGGGGTGGAGGGCACGGCTTCGGACTTCATCGGCGAGATTGACAAGGCTGTTGGTACATAAGGGAGGCGGACATGCCTGGATGACAGAACGACTGATAAGAAGCAATTATTCGAAACGGGCGCCATAAAGAACCTCGGGTTATAAGGGACAATGGCATCATGATATCGTATCCTACACACACCACTTGAAACCATGGGATGTTACACGAGTTGACACACAACGACCCACTCCTTATTAACAAACATCGTTACTCGTGTTATATTTACTGAAACTATGGACTGCCTTCACTCAAGGCAAGGTGTACTTGTGATGGCAAAGGCATCGCGTGGGTCGCCACTGGTGCATGCATTTCAGGAAAAGGGGGTGAGGGAAGCAGCTGCCAAACTGTGAATAGAATTGTATTATTTAACACAGAACCAATATCTCTGCATCTTCGAATCAACGCCGTGCTTCTGGGTATGATAAAAAAATAAGCTACAGGTAATACAGGGCTATTTTCTACTAATGAAGTTGGGCTACGGGACAAGTAAATAGCCAAGGCGCTACGCCGTCAAGCGTGGCATATCCACCATCGCCATAGATCAGAATAGTCTCCGGTGGTCCCGGGAATATATGTAGCTACATGGAGGGAGAAGCGTATGGCAGTGTTGGACTCGGCCATTTATAGAGTTTTACATAAACAACAGTAGCGACTGGTCTTGTCAAGCTGCTGCACGGTCCGTTCCATCAAGCCGGAGAATTTTGTGGTTCCACGCAGTCTAGACTGGTGATGCACCGCCGTCATAAAACTAGAGCTGCACCAGATCTGCTGTATAAATGAAAAGAAAGGAAGGAATAAATATGCTGCGTCTTAGCACGAACTCCTAATCACTTCGATCGGCCATCCTGAATGGCGAGAATGGTTCTTTAACGTGGCGCTAATAGCGATGGCTTCTATGCGTTGTGCATTCGGGGCAGTGGGGGGGTTGACGATCCCCGGCCTGGACACCTCTTTGTGCACACGGAGACACACGGGGACACACACACTCACTGTCTGTGGGTGTCTCGAACAGTCTCGAACAGCATCCCCCGAGGTCGATTTGGGGATTACTTGCACTAGCAGAATCTTATGTCTTGCAGAACAGCCTATCATGGCCCGCCATATGGTGTGGTGTCTGGGTGTCTGGGGTTTCTTGGTAAACAAAAGGTTCACCGACAGAAGCAACGTACGTCAAGCCGGATTGTTTACTCTGGCGATGGCTGTCACAAATCAGAGGCGAGTGGATGACGTCGGGTCGCACAGATTGGGCCAAGTGCACGTCTTTTTGCGGGTGTTTCACCGTTCCTTGGGGGGAAATAGCAGCGTCGTTGCCGCGGCGACGTGGGCGCGGGAAGGCGCCAGCTGGGATTGGGCGAGCTGGTCCAATGTTTTCCTTGAGCTACCTTGGACCTGCATGCACCCATTCCGCTCGAGGTGCGGCCCAACCAAGTGCATCCCCCCCCCCAATGCACGCAAAATCCCTGGTGAATTGGTGAATTGATCGATGGGACTCCAGTCGCCCTCCATTTATTGATCTCTCTCTCTTATAGACCCTCGGAATATTACTAGGAGCTTGGACGGCAACCTGGCTCCCTTGGTCTCTTTTGCTCTTCCGACTGACCCTCCAAGCAACCATCATCAAGCCTTGGTTCTGGCTGGCTTGCGTTCAACTTATGATTTTGATACCTATTTGATCTTTTTCTGTGTTTTGTTCAAGCCGCCGCCGCTGCTGCTGCTTGCCTGCTAGCAGCCACTTACTTACTTACTTACTTACTTACTTACATTCGACTCTTGATATTTGTACTGTCCAACATCAGGCGTGTGGACACCCAAATTCCTTGGTTCATTGTATGGTACCGAGCCACACCACGTACACGATATTCCACCAAGACAGCACATTCCTCCCCACTACTACGCCAATTGCATTGCATCAACCGCCGCCAGAATGCCTCCGGTCGAGCGCGATGCTCCCGCTGACCGGGCTGACCGGCCGCAGCATCTGAGACATCAATCGTCTGCCTCGTCTGCCACGTCTGACCAGATGCGAGGCGCTCTCATCCCAATGTATGTTTACTTGCTGACACTACTACTGCCATCACCTCTTATTTACCAATGCCTCTGTTTCGTATGCTTACACAACGCAGGTGGGATAGCTCAGACCCTGAACGGGCGCCGCCTCCTCTGCCCTTGAACCCACAGTCGCCCACCGTCGGCGTCGGCACATCTAGGATAGGCACGTCTGCGGCGATACAGTCGGCGCATGCCGCCTTGAATGAAAAGGCCCGCGAGAATGCCCTCGTACCAACCATGCAGAAGCGCGTGCCCTTGAGCGACATGTCTCCGGAAAAGGCACTAGTCCCCCGAGGAAGCCCACACAAGCGAATGCAGTCTCTCCAGGCACCTACGGTCCGCGATCTTAGTTTGATGATCGAGGGCTCTGCGAGACGTGATTCCGTTAGCTCCCTCGCCCAGAGGACGCATTCGCCTGAGAAGAACAGCAGGCCCGGGACGCCAGTACGCGGGCGAGAGAGCGAAAGGGCCGGCTCCATTGACCACGAGCAGCGAGACAGCACTCCCACACCAATGCCCATCACCTTGACGCCAGTCATGCGGCAACAAATGAAGAGGGCGCCCCACAGCATTCTAAGCGAAAATACGCCACCCCAGTCAGCGACAATGCTGGCTCTACAAAACATGCCTACGGTCTCCTTAAAGGACACACAACCCAGAGAGCTACCCAGGGAATCACAAAGGGAACCATGGAGAGAATCCCACAGAGAAAAGGAATTTCCAATGCCAGAACCCTTGGCCCCGATCACGAATCACTCCGCAGCTATGGGAAAGACGGCACCGTCGATGGACAATCTTTCCCACCAGATGGTCACTCTGACGGGCATCGCTACGGCTTTACAGAAGGAAATGGCCACGCTGAGCAGGCGAAGCAGGGACAATGCAACAGACCTCATGAGTTTGAAAGAAGCGACCCATGCGCGAGATGAGGACATCCGAAAGAGTCTCCGTGAAATTGTCTCGGCCAAGAAAGCAGAACAACGAAGCGCGCGAGAAACCTACGGTGATACCCTATACGTAGAGCACAGGGGGCATGGCAGCCCTCCGCCATCCAAGAACGGCGGCTTCTCTTTGCCTCGAATACCATCTCCTAATAGCTTTGCTGCCTCAATGGATGGCTCTACGCTAAGTATGAACTCAAGTGCTCCATCACTGGTCGGAGATTCGCCGGCCACGCTCGCCCTATTGGAGAAGATCATCCGAGAGATGGGCACCAAGGATGGACAGGACGGGATCGTCGGCCGATTGACCGAGTTGGTGGAGATGCTGCCAGGCATGGCTTCTTCTGTCAAAGTTGAAGAACTCATACAACAACTCAAATCCACTTCTCAAGAGCTCTCACTAGTGCCAGCCGCCGGCCAAGGCGGTGGCGGCGGCGGTAACATGGGACGGCCGCGTAACTTCAGCTTCGACGAAGATGACGATGGAAGTCTGCGTGAGCTGGACTGGAGCCAACAACACAGCTCGATGACTCAGCGGGCCAATGCTTTGCTACACGACAGGGAACATCAATCGCCAGCCGCCGCTCACGGCCATGAAGTACTTAACGAGGAGGTTATCAAAGTCATCCGCAGCGTTAAAGACAGCGTTGCTGCAGGTGGCGGCCTAACTGCCGAAGTCAAAGCTCTCGTTCGGGAACTCCGTGGCGAAGTCCTTGGTATGGGTCGGGACATAGGCCGACGTCTGGACGAAGTCAGTACGAAGACCGCCGGCAAGGAGGAGCCCGCCACTAAGGTGCAGATGGAAAGGATCGTCGATGAAGGCATCGAGCAAGTGAAGCTTCATGTGAACGAACTTCTCAAAGAGCATCGCAGGGTTTCATCCGCATCCATGAAGTCTATCGTCGACTACCAGGAGATCTACAATGCCTTGAATGCCGCACTCAACGACCAAGAGGCTAATAAGGCACAGCCGGATCTGTGCCGAGATGATGTCATCCACGCGATAAAAGAAGCATGGGAGGACTACAAACCAGAGATCTCCGTCGAACAGATCGGCCTCGACCGCGACGAGATCCTTGTTTGCTTGAAGGAAGGTCTTGAAGACTTTGCGCCGCAGCGCGACACCCCAGGTGGCGCAACCCGGGAAGATGTATACGAAGCCATTGCCGAAGGGTTGAAGAACTATTCCCCGCCAAAGGTCGAAACTCCGGCAGGCGTCTCACGCGAGGAGATACTCGAGGCGGTTAGAGAGTGCCTTGAGGAATTCGAATTCCCCGTAGCCCCGTCAGCTATGAACGACCTGACAAAAGATGACATGCTCGATGCTGTTAAGCAAGGCCTCAACTCCTTCGAATTCCCCAACAACGCAAATGCGCTCGTCCCTCATGGGGGTCAAATTGACAACAACGAGGTGATCGAGAGACTTCACGACATAATGCAGTCCATGCGTGAGGAGTTCAAGGCCATATCCGAGGAAGCAAAACAGAACATTGCCGCAAATGGCAGAGACACGGAACAAGTCATTGACGCGACGAAGGATGGTATCGAGCAACTTCGTGTTCACATGGAGGAATATATCGACCGTGCCAGTTCGGAGAACAGCCAGGCAGCTCACATGGACAGTCTTCTCCACAGCCTTGACGGATTCCGTGGCGAAGTAGCAGAGCTTATCGCCAGATCCGAAGAAGGATCCAAGTCAGTCCTCACTGAAGAGATCGGGTCGCTTCGAGACGCTGTCAACTCGGTGCTCGTCCCGCACACACCTCCCATGGCCGACAATAGAGAGATCCTGGAAGCGATGCGAGATGGTCTCGAGCGAGTTCGCCAGGAGTTGTTGCGTCCTCACGCCGGCACCGCTGAAGTCCTTGATGCGATGCATGAGGGCTTCGGTGATCTCCGTGCCAGTGTTGAGCGGATGAGCAACAAGCCCGTCGACTTGACAGCCAATGACGAGATCCTCGACGCCCTAAAGAGCGGGCTCGATGGCGTGAAGCAGGACATTATCCTGCTTCGGGAAGAGCAGCAGAACCCGAATGATAGAGCCATCGCCACAGTAGGCGATACTACCAGCAATGCTATGGTTCCTATATCCGCAAATGCCCTCAAGCAAGACGATATTAAGAATCTTGAAGTTATGCTTACCCAACTACGGACCCAGATGGAAGCTCTGGAGCCTGCAGCACCGACGGAAAGCCTCTCCAAGCAAGATTTAGCCGAAATGGAGAACATGATTCGCAACGTGCAAGAATCTGTTGTTGGCATTACCGAGAAGCAGGCGCCTGAGAGCTTGTCCAAGGACGACTTGGCACAAATGGAGGAGATGTTGCGCAAAGTTCAAGAATCGGTCGCGGGCATAGAATACCTTAGAAAGAAGGACCCTGAGAACCCTGACGATCCTGGAATTCCGGTAAACATGGAAGATGCAGCAAACAAGGAAGATGTCCTGGCGATCGAAACCATACTGCGCAACACCAAGGACCGAATCGAGGATCTGGTAGATGGAGAGCAGGCCGTCAGAAAGGACCATATCGACAATATCGAAACTCTCGTACTGGAGACTAAAGAATCAGTTGTCTCTATAACGGGACAGCTGGAACTGATTTCCAAGAAGGAGGACATTGCGGCCGTGGAGCTTCTAGTCACCCAACTCACAACTGGCCTCGACGAAATGAAGGAGCGCGCCGAAAAGTCTCTCGAAGACCCCGAGAAAGTGACCAAGACGGATGTCAACGCCATCGAAGCCGTCTGCTACGACGTCAAAACCATTATCGAGCAGATGTTAAAGTCCGACATTGCTGCTTTGCCTACCAAGGAGGACCTGAAGCCCCTTGAGGACGTCACCAACGAAGTCAAGGCCGTCCTGGACACTCAGGTGGAGGCCAACGCCAAGGCCTTCGAAGAACGTCAAGCCGAGATCGTTGGTGTTGGCGAGCGTGTGATTGAGGTGAAGACGTTCCTCGAGGAGTTCCAGGGTCTGCTGAAGGGGAAGCTCGAGGACGAGGGCAACGGCCTGGAAGCTTTGCAAAAGCTCCTTGCGGGTCTCAGCGAGACTATCGAGTCGAGCACCGTCGCAGCTGACCTCAAGGAGATGCACGAACTAATGAAGGCAGAATTTGAAGAGTCCAAGAACGGTGTCGCCGGGGCTAAGCTAGATTCCGACGAAAAGCTCCAGGCTACCAGCGATACTCTGAGCACCAAGATCGACGAGAAAGTCGGAGAGTTGATCACCAAGTATGAAGCGTTCGAACTCGTTATGGACGGCCGCTCAAAGGCCGGCGAAGCCCGGGATGTGGAGCTAGAGGCTGCGGTCGTCGGAACCAAGGCCATCGCTGATGAGCTGAAGCTGCTGATCGACACGCTCGGCTCGACCGTCACCGACTCCATGGAAAAGATGGAGGAGGCTTCAAAGACGGTGTTCGGCCGCGTGGATGACCTCTTCTCCAAGTCGGAAGAGAACCACTCCGAGGACAAGAACGAGCATTCCATGACGCGGGATCAGGTCCAGGCTGCTGTAACTGCCGTCGAGGGCCTGCAAGGCCAAGTGGTGGAATACCAGCCCAAGATTCTTGAGTCGATCAAGGATGTCCTTCTCATCGTGGGGCAGCATTACGAGCATGCCCAGTTGACATCAACAGATCTGCAAAAGCAGATAGAAGACGTCAAGGAGAAGGAAAACCAGCTACTATTGATGCCTCCGCCCGAGAAGTATGACGACACGGAGGTGCACTCAAAGCTCGACAAGCTGGTCGATTACTCCCAGCTTGACACGCTGGACAAGGTTCATGCCCAAGTAGTGCAGACTGCATCCGACATCTCCAGCTTCCTGGAAGCTCAAACCAAGCGCATAGAAGCCGACCACGAAGACCATGAGAAGCATCTTCAGGAAACGGAGAAGAAGGTGCAGGAGACAAACATCAATCTTGCCGTGGCACAAGCCGAAAAGGAGCATGTCGAAGCTAACGTTAGCTCCTTGCGGTCGGAAGAAGAGCAGCTTCGCGAGAGCATCATGTCGCTCAGGACAGAACAGGAATTACTCCAACGACAAAAGACACGCCTGACAGCTGATGTCTCATCTCTTGAGACAGCAATGCACATCCGCCGTGAAGAACTTCAGGCTATGGAAGCAAGAGCCGAGGGTCTCGAACGCCGTATCCTCGAGGGCGTTCTTGATCACTCCCGTGCACTTCTTCTGACCAAAGCGGGGACCAAAGGGCGCGATGCCATGTCTCGCAAGCGTGTTCCTGGTGCTAGATCCGGCCTGGCGCCTGTCGATCCTGCCTCGCTCAACGCCCAGGCCCCGTCAGCCCACCGCAAGGCCGTCAATATCGCAGTCAACGGCAACCGGGGCCTCATTCCCCCCAATCCTGCCGGGGCGGCGCGGCGCATTCTGAGTCTCAGCCAAATCAACAACAACATGGCCTCTGGCGGCATAAAGCGCAGCCAGAGCGTGCGCACTGGCAACGGACCCCTGCGTAAGAGCAGCTGGGGCGGTGGCTTGGGCAAAAAGTATGGCGACCTGGAAGGCGACAAGGAGAACGAGGTCATCGATTCGGTTAGAGAGATCGATGAGCCTTCTGACGAGGCCGAGCCCGAAGCTGAACCCGAAGCTGAACCCGAAGCTGCGCCTGAGCCTGAGCCTGAGCCTGAGCCTGAGCCTGAGTCTGCCGTCGACGATGCTGCTAGCGAAGAAACAGCTGAGCCAAATGAGGACCCTGAAGCCAGCGGCGCAGAGGACAACGCCAGTGATGCTGGTACCCTTAGGAGGTCCAGCCTTGGCACCACCGTCATAACCGAGACCGAGGGTGGCTATACCGAGGACGGCTACACTGACGAGGATTACGACAGCCGCACCGAGAGCGGGGTCGGGACGGAGAGTATCGCCGATACTGATTCGATGGATGACTTATCGGTAGTAGGAGACGACAGCAATGCGGTAATTGTGCACGCTGCTTAGGGTGCAGGAATGGATTGATGATGGGACGAGGGACGAAGGAGGAATGTCGATAATGTCTTAAGGAGAAGGAATTAGGGGATGTCGGCGACATTACAGGTTGTCTGTCTGTCGTAGCAGGCAAAAGGGTTTGGTTCGGGGTTTCATTGTAGATACACACATTACGAGTCTTGTTTTTATTGTTCAGGTCTAGGGGCAACGGTATTACGAATCATGATCGAGTCGTTAATTCTTACTGCAGGTTGACACATGAGAATATAATTTTGCTACCCGTATCTTCCGTATGCGTCGTCTGTTATGAGGTGATAAATCTCGCAACCATGTGAGTTCTGGTAGATATGCAAAGTAGTCATTGCTTACTGGTACTCTCATGGCTACATGTAGCCCTTGAGTCCGAAAAGAATGACAGGTGATGGCCCTGGGACTTGGTGAATCGCCTCCATATTTGCCTTGTTTACTGTTCGGGCCCGGCTGCAACTTGCCGAAGAAATACACGATGTGATATCAGGGGTATATATTGTACAACATCCGCACCTAGTCGACTACCTAATCAGATCCCAACTCTGCTTAAGACTCCTCATGCACGACGTATGTCTACGGGTATCCCTTTCCAACTAAGTAACTCATTTGATCCTGTGCTTCATGCCAATGACGTCCGTTCCCATGAGATCCCACAGGCACTCCGGCAGCTTGACGTGCATCTCGCCCTCGTCCCAGCCGTTCTCCAGTATGGCGGCGAGGACACGGGGCACGGCGAGGGCGGTGCCGTTGACGGTCCAGGGAAAGGTCATCTTGCCATCCGTCTTGACGCGGGTGGCGAGGCGGCGCGTCTGGTAGTCGGTGCAGATGCTGGCGCTCGTGACCTCGCCCCAGCCCTCGTTCTTCTGGCGGCGCGAGGGGAAGAAGGCCTCGATGTCGCACTTGCGCGCGGCCGAGGCGCCGAGGTCGGTCGAGGGCATCTCGAGGATGCGGCAGTGCAGGCCGAGCATCTCGAGGATCTCGGTCTGGATGTCGACGATCTCGTCGAAGAGCTCGGTCGTGGACGACGGGTTCGGCTCGGTCCAGGCGAAGAGCTCGACCTTGTTGAACTCGTGCACGCGGTACAGGCCCTTGGTGTCGGCCCCCGGGCGCCCGCCTCGGCGCGGTAGCAGCGCGAAACGCCGACGCGCTTCAGGGGCAGCTCGGACTCCTCGAGCAGGGTGTCGGCCTTCATGCCCGCGAGCGGGATCTCGGCGGTGCCGGCGAGGACGAGCTCGGGCTTGCCGCGGTCGCGGTCGGCGGCGGACTGCGCGAGGTTGTAGATCTGGGTCTCGCCGTGCTGGTCGCGCGGCTGGAAGCCGCAGGCGGCGGCGATGTGGCCGTAGACGATGCTGGGCGGGGTGACCTGGCGCCAGCCGTGGCGGGTGGCGACGGCGAGGGCGAACTGGATCAGGGCCTGCTCGAGGCGGGCGCCCTGGTCCAGGAGGTAGTACCAGCCCCAGCCGGTGGAGGTGGCGGCGCCGGCGAAGTCGAGGAGGCCCAGCTCGGAGCCGATGTGGACGTGGGAGCGCCAGACGCGATCCGACTCGGAGGGCACGGGCTCCGGGTGGTCGTTGATGTAGGAGAGGACGAGGGCCTCGTCGCCGCGGGGGGTCGAGTCGCTCGTCAGGTTGGGGACGGCGAGGGCCATGTCCTCGATCTCGCGGGTCAGGCGGTCCTCGGCCTGCTCGATGGTGGAGAGCTGCTCTTTCAGCTGCTTCGCCTCGGCCAGCAGCTCGTCCTTGGACATGCTGCGCAGGCGCTCGGTGGCGGGGTCCTCATCGCCCGTCGTCGTGGCCGAGTTGGCAATCTGTTTCCGCAGCCGGTTGCTGCGCTCGCGCAGGTGGCGGGCGTCGCGCTGCTGCTCCTGCCATTGCTGGTGCAGGAGGTTGATCTGCGCTGGGTATGCGCTCTGGGCTTTGTAGTTGCGCTCGATGCAGTTTTGCTCGTGCAGGGTCGGGTTCTGGCGGATGTGCTTGATGTCGATGCTCGGCCGGGGCGCGGTGGTCGGCCGACCAGAAACGGGCTCTGCCGCTGTGGTCGTCAGGTTGGGATTATTGCTACGGCGTGGGATCGACGCATGGAAGAAGCGGGTTTGCGCAGGGCGAAAGCGACATGGCATGCAGACAAAAGAGGCCCGAGGCGGTCGCATATTCAACTCGGATACGATGCGAGCTAGCTACTGGAGAGAGACTGCAAGAAGGTCGGGACAGCCTCTGCCTCTTGTTATATCATGAGCTTGAAACCAAGGCAGGCAAGTACAGGCCGGAGGGAAGTTCCGGGAGCTGCGACATCGACAATGGGCCGAAATTTTGAGATGGCGGGACGCCCAAGTTCAGGTGCTTAACATTGATTTTAGCAGCAGAGCTCTCCCCGCATTTTGCCAATTGGTTGTTGACCGGGGTACAGGCTACAGGCTACAGGCTACAGCTGCTTTGGCCGTCTGGCCGGGTTGGGCCCGTTCAGTTGGTCACCCGTCACCAGTGACCACCAAACATCGTGCCATTCTCTGTCCATTTACACTTTTCATTACGCCGTGACGCCTAGTTAACCGAGGGTATCGTCATGTGTGGCATGGCCAACACGCCCGCATTGCATCAGGTCTACGAGTGCAATGCCTACTCCAGCTAGGTACAGTCCGACAAGGACACATCAGCCATGTATGCATGTATGTCCTGACTGGCTGGTTTGCTGCCTACACAGTACCCCAGACCCCCAGCGTCCAGCTAGTCGCTTGATTGCCCTGACCCCTAATCAGGCCACCAGTCCCCATGCTCTGCCGCTGTTGCTTCTGCTGCGCCTGCACGTCCACCTCATTCGGCCGGCTGGCCCCATTGACGCCCTGCTGGAGCCAAATGTCTCGTTCGATCATAGCAAGCGCTGGCACCTTCAGCTGCGTCGCCATGCTCGCGCCGCACCATGGGCCCAGTGTATCAATCACTCGCAACACGCCCTGCACCGGCGTTCTGTAGTTCTTTTCCTGTCGTATGTGCTCTTCCACCTCGTCCACATCTGCTGGCGCATGCGCCGGGTCCAGAGGCACGGCCTCTTCTCCAGAAGCGCCGGATGGGTCGGTTTGTGATATCGTGGGTATTGGTCCATCGTTTGTCTGTCGGCTTGCGTTGCGCTTGAGCTTGGGATTTTTCCTGTAGGCGTCCGCGCCCTTGCCTTGGATGACTTCCCATCCCTTTTCCTGGGCGAGGAGGGAAACCTCATCAAAGATACGGCCGCGAAGCCCAATGATGTTCGAGCACCCGCCACTGAAAATGATGCGTGACATGCACATAGCCCTTACGTCCAGGGGCAGCTGAAGTAAACCGCGATAGATCAGCAAGTGGAGAGGGAGCTCATGGTCGTCGAAGCATGCTGGCGCATAGCGAGTCTCGAAGAACGTGGTCTCGCATGGTTCAGCCAATTGCGAAAAGGGAACCTCTATCGTCTTGCTAGGGTTGCACGAAGTAAGATGGATTGGCGTAGGTGTGGAATCTTCTGCGGGATACGGAGTGTCGGATTCATCCGCCTCGTGGAGAGTAGGCAATCCTTCGGTGTTGGATTGCTTCGGGGTCTTCTCCGATTTCTTGCACCAGAGCATGCGGGTAGCAACTTCCTCGCACTCTTCGAAGCTGATGATGTCCTTTGGTGTTGGTGCTTCCTCTACTTGTGATTCGGCGGTCCGGCATTGGAGGGCATTCACCAAGAACTTCTGTGTCTCCTCCAGCAGCTTCTTGCCGGCTCGGACGGTGCGCCATGTCCGCACTTCGCGGAACTCGTAGACTGCCGTGACAATGGTCTCGTTCCAGCCAATGTCCACCACGAATCCAGAGCGCACCCCTGCCGCAAAAGTGGCCATGACCGGCGACGAGAGAAGAGATATGGTGGGGATCTGGAAGTTGCGGAAGAGCGTGCTGAGGGTGGACGATAGAAGCGGCAGAGGAGCGGCGGGCGGTAGCACCAGCGAGATCCTGCGGGCTTTTGAGTCGACCAGGAGATAACGGGTGAATGTGTCTCGCAAAACACGCTCGAGCTTGTCGCCCACGAGGCCCAGGTCTTGGCCCCTCACATCGAGCTGGTAAAGCTCGTGGTCGCTTCCCCAGGCCTTGCCCGCCATTCTCTTTCGCCAGTCATGCCCGTAGCCGGGCTCCCAGGCGCGGTAGTCGCCGGCTCGTTTGTCGTGCTCGGAGTCGAAGGCGACGATGCGTTTTGGGGTGGAGTCGCCGGCAAAGCCTACTCGCAGTTTCCGGCAGCCCAGCTCGATGACGATGATTTCTTCCTCGGCGCGGGCGCTGGAGGGCGAGCCGAAGGCCGAGGTGGATAGCGGTCGCAGTGGGGTGTGAGGAGCGCCGGATGTAGAGTCTCTGGCCGACGGCTGGCCACCGGCGCGGATGTTAGACACAGACCGGTGGGCAAGAGTCGGCCTTGCATCGGGGTCGGAGGCCATGGTGGGTGGTGATCGTGATGGCTTATGTCAACCGTGGGGGTAGCTGGTCGTAACTGACCTTACGCAAAGAGCATGGCTGCATGCAATTAGCTACACATCAGGGAGTGAATGAGGATGCAAACGCGCCGCGACAGGACGATGCGCGAGTCCAAGTGGGATGGAGCCTGGGTTTAATTGAAAGCCAGTCAGTGAGTGGGTGAGCGAGTGTTGGACCGGCCTGACAGGGATTATTCCGACAGGGCCTGGATTGCTTGTACCGGTACTTTTCGGCTCCAGTTTCCCTACCAACCGGCAGCCAAAGTCAACAATCAGCTTCCCAATTCGGCCATCTGGTCAGTTTGATGGCCTCAACCTTGGCGTTTGAAGCGGAACGCAGCGCTAGGGCCAGAGGAACTCATCTGGGTATGACCTTATCAAATGAAACAGCAACATCCAAAATAGCTTTCAAACCAACTTGTCCGACCAGAAGGCCTATGGGCAGAGAACCAGTTGCCTGGCCACGATGGGTATCAAGGGGATCTACAAGGAAATAGGCACCGGCGAGCGCATCTCACTCACAAAGCTCGCCGTCGACCAGCTGGAACAAACAGGTCGGCCACTGCGCCTAGCTATCGATATCTCCATCTGGCAGTTCCAGGTCCAGGCCGCTCGCGGTGGTTCCAACCCGGCCGTCCGCACCCTGTTCTACCGCCTCCTGCGTCTTCTCAGCCTCTCCATCCACCCCATTTTCGTCTTTGACGGCCCCAACAAGCCCGCTTTCAAGCGCAACAAGCGCTCCGGCCGCGGCGATGGCGTCGCCACCGCCATGGCCAAGCGCATGCTCCGCCTCTTCGGCTACAAGGTCCACGACGCGCCCGGCGAGGCCGAGGCCGAATGTGCTCTGTTGCAGCAGCGCGGCATCGTCGACGCCGTCCTGAGCGAGGATGTCGACACCATCATGTTTGGCTGCACCAAGACTTGGAGGAACTGGAGCGCCGAGGGCACCAAGGGAAGCAAAACCCCGACCCACGTGTCTGTATACGACACCCATTTGCTCCGGAATGGGGAATCGGGCCTGGACCGCGAGGGAATGGTCCTCGTGGCTCTGATGAGCGGCGGTGATTATATCCCGGAGGGTATACCGGGAGCGGGCGTTAAACTGGCTTGCGAGGCTGCTCGGGCGGGGTTTGGGAAATCGCTCTGTCTCTTGAAGAAATCCGACACGGCCAAGCTCGACGAATGGAGGGACAACCTCGTTCACGAGTTGCGCACCAACGAGAGCAAGTTCTTCCGCACGAAACACAAGGCCCTCACGGTTCCCGAGGACTTCCCTAACATGGAAGTCCTCCGGTACTATACACACCCGGTCGTATCCCCATCGACCAAGCTTGATCAACTGAAATCCCAGAAATGGGAGAGCTCGCTTGATGTTCTGGGGCTACGAGAATTTGTAGGCGAGACGTTCGACTGGAGCTACAGGGCCGGGGCCATCAAATTCATTCGCGTTCTCGCGCCCGGGCTGCTCACAAGGAAGATCATGGATCTCAGCCAGAAGCGTGAAAGCCAAGCTCTCGATGTCGAAAGCTTAGAGGCAGCGGAAACGAGTCTGGTCAAATCAATCACGAAGAGCAGGGTTCACTTTAGCACAGATGCTACCCCAGAGCTCAGGTTGAACTTCATCCCAGCGGATATCGTGGGCTACAATTTCGAGGACGAGCCCGAGGAGGAGATCAACTTTGCTCGAGATGGGCTGGCTTTGAACAGCGACGACGAATTCGAAGCGGTGGCTGATGAGGACGGCCCAGAGGGTACAGCCAAACCTTCAAGCCGAAAACCATACAGCCCGACTGAAACGGATGTTATGTGGACGCCAACATCTGTTGTCAAACTCGGTATTCCGATTATGACTGAAGATTGGGAAGGGGCTCAGCGGGCCAAGGAGAGCCGAAAGAAGACAAAGGCGGCGCCAAGGTCAAAGTCCAAAACGGTTGGTGTACAAGCTGGTGCCCTGGATAGATATGTCAGGGTTACCAAGAACAATGCAGCGGCGCAGGTGACAGTCGCGGAGAAGCCAAAAGACAAGCCAGAGCCTGCCACTACGGGCCGCAGTCCTCTCGAAAGCCTCTCATCGCTCGGCACAGAAAGGAGGCCTTCGCCCCCACCACTCCCTCCTCCTACTCAAAAGCCCGTCAAACCCCTGATTTCAAGGTCACAAGCCAGCAGTAAGCAGCAGCCTAAGACCAGTAAGAAGGTCCAGGCCCAGCCTCCGCCGGATTCGGGTGTCAACCCCTGGACGCTCGCTGGCTTACAGCACAGCCCTAAGGCCAGTAGAACTAAGAAGACAACGGACTATACTACCGCACCCGACGAGGTCATATGCATTTCCTCTAGCCCCATTGCGTCAACTCAGTCACCTGTTCGCCACCCCCGAGGCATCAAACCAGGACCGCAAAGGAAGATTGGGTGGATCCCATTACAAGCCCACACAAGAGGCGATCCATTTCACCATTAAGTCCCTCGCCGCCACGGTCTGGATTTCACGAGAGGTCACTTAGTCCAACCCCTAGGCCCCGCCAGGACCGGGGGAAGCTGGCCAGGACAGAGTCGATGCCTGTCACTCCTTCCGTAGCCCCTCCCAATGCCCGGACCTCGGGAGCCCGGCGAGGGGGGGCTAGAGAGGGTACAAAGTGATGTGCTGGCGGATCAGACAGCGTTCTCAATAGAGTCGGACGACGATGACCTACCGCCACTTAGTAGCTTCTGCGGCCGCCCTCGTCAGAATCCAACCGCTCCAAGCTCAACTATATCCGCACCGGTGGGACACAACAGCGCCCCGGCACCGCAAAATGCGAGAGACTTCACTTCATCTGCATTCGCGTCCAAAACTACTACTGCGGCTACTGCTGCCGCCAGCACAGCGAAGCCATCACGCAAGAGCGACGTGAGAAAAGCAGGCCAGCCAGCCAAACAACAAGCAAAGCTGAACGACGGCGTATTCGGCATGCGCACGACGAAGAAAGTGTACAAGCCGCGGAAGAGC
The DNA here is from genome assembly GCF_038362705.1 of Apiospora aurea. Taxonomy (NCBI): domain Eukaryota; kingdom Fungi; phylum Ascomycota; class Sordariomycetes; order Amphisphaeriales; family Apiosporaceae; genus Apiospora; species Apiospora aurea. The sequence continues at coordinate 2,176,750 of NW_027117393.1, read as the reverse complement.
AACCCGGGCTACTTCCGGGAGATGGACGTGCCGGAAGAGGAGGCTGAACAGGACCAGGAATTAAGTTTGATCGACCTGACCGGCGAGCCAGACTACTAGTAAGATTGGGTAGAGAGGACGATGGTATTTTGTGTAATATTTGGCATGTATATATTTGGCTAGGCGTTGGGAGTTATTTGGGCTTCCTTGGGGCATATACGTGATCACGAATCCAAAATGATACCCTTGACTTCAAGTTTTCGATCCGAGACTCCCAATTTATGATGTACGCTGTGGACAATCACCAAAGAGAGTGACTGTGTGATACGCAACGAACGCGTAGAGATGTGAGCCCGTCACCCCCCCCAATCGATTCTATCGCACCGGTGTGTTTCAAGTACACTTGCATAATGTCATTCATTCGACTTCGAGTGGTAGTTAGAATATTTCTGTGCTTATATGTTGGGTATCCTGCGATAAGAAAGGAAAAGAAGAAAGAGACTCATCAAAACGCCACCCATCATATCCCACCTTCCCTCTCTTTCCATCTCGTCAGGGCATTCGGGCATAGGGGGGTATGGAGAAGAAAAAAAGCACAACAACAGCGACAATATCCTCCATCTCCCGTTCCGTTACACATCATGAAACTCGTCATACTATATCAACATGCGATCATTTCCACTTTTCATTCGGTCCCGGGTAAACAGCCTCATTCTTCACAGCGGATTTTTACTCCTCGGCGGCCCAAGGCAGGTCCCGCTCAACGACACGGATGCAAGTCAAGTAACTCACAGGAGACGCAGTCACCATACCGCCCGCTGCCGACCCTCCTGGACCGTTGCCGTCTTTTCCACCGTTTCTGGTACTGCTCAACTCGAGCTCAAGCCCCGTCCCCATGAGAGGTCGCACGAGCTCGCGCGCCGCTGACTTGAGCTCGTCGACGCGCTTTTCGAACCGGCGCAGATTGTCGCGGCTGTAGAGGTCCGGCGTGAGCTTGAGGAAGCGCTTGCAGTCGTCGTGGGTCAGGTACGAGGCGCCGCTCGCCGAGCCGAGGGCGCGGTATGTCCGGCCCAGCGAGGCGAGCGTCGGCGGTGGCGGCGGGGCGTGCGACGCAACAACGGCGCCCGATGCTGCGGTGCGACTTGAGCCATGGTTACTGGTGCTGCCGCCGTGGTGGTGGTGGTGATGGCTGCGGCGACCGTCGGACGACGACGTAGGTGGCGGCGGCGGAGGGGCAGGGGACGTGTTGTCGGCAAGCCACTGCCGGAAAAAGCTCACGGCGAGCCAGTCGAGGTAGGAGGTCGAGGGCGTGACGCGCTCACCGCGCGAGTTGGTCAGGTTGAGGCGGAACAGCCTGCCCTCGATGCGCGCAATAGTCTCTTCGAGTTCGTCGACCTTGTCCTCGATAATATCGAGGACCACTTCGGGGAACGCGCTACGGATGCTCCGCTCGCCTGCGGGCCATTGACCCACGACGTGGATCAGAGCCTCCTGGAAGATGATTTTGCTCCGGCTTAAATAGCCCAATCGCAGGTAAGATACTGGGTATTTCGCAACCTGCTTCCATAGCCGTGACTGAAACTGGAGCAAGTGGTGGTCGACGCGGGGGCCACAGACGGCTAAGGCGTCGTATTGGTCGGCAAGAGTGAGTAGCGATTTGCACTGCACATAGGCATCCGCAATATTGATGCCGTCCATGACGGGCGGGTAATTATAGAAAATCCTGAAAAGATTGTCATAGTCGCGTAGAAGGTCGGCGTCTGCTTGCGACAGCGGGGGCCCTTCGTCAACCGGCGGAGGGTAATTTTGAGGATGCCGGGGGTGATTGCTGCTAAGTGAAAGGTTTGCGACGGATCGGAAAAAGGAGGACGTTGAATGCGACGAAGCAGACTGCGTATGTTTGTGCCGGCTTGATGATGTATTCGCAACGGCATCACGTGGTCCCACACTTACTCCACCGCCGCCGCCGCCGAATATTGAGTTGCTGGGAGGTGGCGGTAATGCGCGACTGCTACTGCTGTCTGCCTCCTTCTGGACGAGCATAGGAATGTCGTCGGGGCCCGCCCCGGGATCCAGCTCGTACCTCCACCGCTTCCTCGAAGCGCCAGGCGAGCTCGCGCGCGGTCTTGCGACTTCTGCCGAACTCCTGCCACTACCCGTGCCGCTGCCCCCAAAGCTGACGCTGACGCCGCTATCCTCCCCAATCCTCGAGAGCTCCCTGGTCGGCGGCGTTGCTTCTGGCAGGAGCGGCAGCACGCTAGCCTTGCTCCATTCCTGGCTGGTGCTCGCCTCGAAGAAGCCAGAGCAGCGCGTCAAGGTATGGCGGTGCAGGAGATATCGGTTCTCCCTGCCGCCAGCCCGGATGACGATCTCGACGTCGCCCGAGTGGCTGAAGACCGGGAACTCATTCTGTGGTATGTAGGAGGTTCCCCCGGCGTGGGATCGGTTGTATCGCTTGCTCCGGGATGAGACGTGCGGGCGCGAGGAGGTTCGCGCTGAGACGACGGACTGGGCGCCGCGGACGAAGGAATGGGACGGGTTCGAGTCAGGTTGCGACACCATGAATACAACTATTATCGGGGTTGGTAGCTCTCGGGCTCTGTGCTATATATGTACCAAAACAATTGGTGGCTGGCTGGCTGGCTGGCTGGCGCTGCTCTTTCTTCCCCAACGGGTTTCCAAAAACTGCCTGGCTTTATGCGTGAAGCATAAAGTTCAGTAGCAGTAGATGTCCGGCGATCGAATCTCGCAGGATCGTTTGAGGAGGGGTAGGCTTCACGTGGTGGCTGAAGCTCATTGACGATGATATGATGGCAAAAGGCTTCCCGTCCCGGAGAATTTCCCCAAGGTGTTGCGCGAAAACGGGCCGGAGGGTAGGGTAGGTAGGGTGAGAGGTGCGGAAGAATCCCGAGAAGATGGGACTGCTGCACGATTCGCACGAACTGCCGTTGCGTCCGAACGAAGAAGATATATCAAAGAAAGCAGCAGACCGCCCTGGACGGGTCTCCGAACTAGTTCGCTTTCTCGCTTGGACTGGTGACTGGGGGAATGTATCGGCACACGTCCAAGCTCGTGATTCGCGATTGCAGCCGGCTTGATTGACTTTCTGGAGGCTGTGCGACCGTTCGCCACAAGGATGGGAGGCCGGCTCACTTAGACAGGGATGGCTGCAAGGTCTTGGGTATGGAGGAATTCCAGGGCGGACGGAGCTGGGTATGTCATCAATTTCATTCAGTAGTACCTAGCGACGACCGTCGGAGGACCAGAAGCAGACGAAAACGATCGTGAAGTGTGGTGTGTTTATCCAAGAAAAACAAAATAGAAATATTCATAACAAGTCGTCTGAAACTGCCCGCTCGAGGTGAGTGAATGCGGACAGCCTGCTGCATGCACCTAGTCTAAGTAAGTAGCATCTTCCCCCTCCGAGTTTGCGAATAAGGCCCAAGTAAGCCCAGTCGCGCAGCAACTCCGCGTTCCAGCTTGTTTACCAGTACCGGTGCTCCAATGGAAGGAAGGCCACACACACGGGCTTGATAGGCATGTACATGTAGTCTACCTAGTGCTTGTGTGTGCAACAACGAGGGCGTGCGTGCTGCAGTTAGTTCAGCCGACTGACTTGCTTGTTGCACGATTCCCAGCCAACCCCCAGCCATGCACTTTCGCCGGATGCAGCACCAGGGAAAAAAAAAAACTTGAGACCAAGGCAGACAGACACGAAGCCATGGGGGACAAGCCGACAAGGAAACAAGTGGGCCGGGCAGCCCACGAGCCCCGGCTTCGGCTGGCCTGTCGATAAGCACGATAAGGCCCATCGTCCCCTCAGTTCAGCTGCCTTGGTCTTGAGCGAAGCGGAGATTGAAACGTCGTCGGCCAGTGCTTTCTGGCCCCCGAGTTGCCTCGAAACGAAACCCTGGCTTCCTGGCCATGGGGAACTTCATGGGAGGCCGTCTGCCCATCCTTCCCACCCAAAAACTCTTTACAAGGTGGTGACACCAGAACGAACACGTGACCACTGTCCTCCTCACACTGGAAGGACAAATGGATTGACATGATGCCAGAAACGATATTGTAGGCAGGGCTGGCTTACAAACATACAGTCTTGCTCCTTGTAATTCTCTGTAGAGTAGACCTATTGTAGTATTCCCAGAGGAAAGTCGCGCCGCAAATGACAACAATACCGGCCGCCTCGCGACAACACAGGATGAAGCTATCACTGCCAACATCATAGAAATGGCGAGGGTCAGCCAGTAGCTAGGTAAAAAAAGTAAGAATCATTATTTGAAAGCAACTGCTGTAAACCTTCTTTTTTGATATCTGGGAGGCATCATCTTGATGGCAGGGCGCCTGCTGTCTACTGGTCTCAAAATAAGAGCCGGAACGAGTTGTCTTTTGGTTTGTCCCTTTGCACGAAGCCGAAGACTAAAGCTCGATTCCCAACGTGCGTCGAAGCAATACTGCACCCTTTCTTTAAGACCGCGCTACGGAATATAACTTGGAGTTCTGGTTGCTTCAAGTAGTTGCACGTAGGAAGGACGTAAAAAGCGATAGGGATGCTGAAGTGGCAGTATTACCGCGCCGATCAGGAGAATACACAGCGTCATTATTTCCGTTGAGCGAAGGATCTGGTATCTGCCAATTAAAAGGTATCCGCCAGGTTATTTGTGGGAGTTGCATCCATCAACCTCGCAGCCATGAGGTGTCCTCCCAGATCCGGCAAATGCTTTTCATGCCACTTTCAAACTGTTAACACCAATGGATTGGCATTAATTCCAGCCATAGATGTGATCGTATTACTCAAAGGCCCACATAAGGAAACAGCCAAATCAACATTTCTTGATAAAAACCTTTTGGAATTGTTGCAACTGGTCGGCACCATGTTGCTCATAGATATTCATACAACTAGCAATACAGACCGTTTAGCCTTGAAGACATCAGATACCCCCATCCCGGGATTTTTGGGAACGCAAGCAGCGACGCCGCCCGTCGCTGGGATGATTTGAAAAACGAAAGCCGGAAATTCGTAGCAAGTCGAGAACTCCTGCCCAACCAGCCACACCCAAACAACGCCCACCAGTGCACCATATCAGAAATTGCATATCGAACCACCAAGCGCTCGCGACCGGCCTTCGTTGTTTAGCTCATCTCCATGTCGACGTCGCAATTTGACGTGGGTTGAGGTGTGCCAGCAGCCACCATCGGTGCAGCGCCTTCAAAGACAGGAGGAGAAGCCTTGAGGTTGAGGAATGTCTGATTGAGATCCCTGCTCACAAGCTGGCCCTGACGCAGGTCCTCGCCAAAGAGGAAGTAACCCTCCGCGGCCTCGACGAGATAAGATTGAAGGCCCTTGCTCTCAAGTTGTATATTGACATTCGTGACAGGGAAGTGGTTCTCAATGTAGCGTGCCCAGCCACGGGAAGCGGCTTGGATATGTTCGCTGTCGCTGATACGACTCCAGCCGATTCCGAGATGGAGAGTGAAGTTGTCAACGACAGTTTCGCGCGCCGGATTCGAACGGTTGGAAGGTGCGTTGGTGGCAGAAATTGAAATGGAGTTCATATCCAGACGTTGCGACTTAGCGCTCCTCAATGACGGACGCGCTTGTTGGTTGACTGAGCGAGCTTCTTCGTTGCGGCGTACGGCATCCTTAGCCGCTTTCTCTTCAAGCCACGTGCCGGACTGGCTACCGGCATTTGCGACGTAGGTGGACGGTGACTTTATGAGAACCATTCCTTCGCCATAAACCCACTCATCTTCGGGTTCTTTTACAGGCTCGATGGTCTCGCGTTTGGCTTCCTCGACATCAAGATTGATAGAGGCTTCTTCTCTTGAGCGTTTACGGCCTGCGGTCTGGGCAAGTGACGGACGAGCAGAGGACTGAGCCCATACAGAAGAAGCGGCCTTGAAGGGCACAGCCTGGCCGAGGGGTGAGGCTTGGTGAGGGAACATGGGCATGCCAAAATGGGATTGATGGGCAGCGCTGGGGGGGCATGGTGAGGACAGGAGACTGGGTGCGTGCGAAGGAACCCATGGTAACCTATGATAACTAGATGTCAGATGGAAAGACAACAAGTGTGGTTAGATGTTTCCCGAGGCCGTGGCGACCTTGAGCTGTGAGAACGAGAGCCGTGCTGGGACCCGTCTAGGTAGGAGGTAGATAGGTAGGTAGGCAGGGGAGATGTCAGTGGAGTATGGTGCTAGATAGTATCATAAGTGTCAATGGGAACCTCAGATGGGGTGGACAAGAGTCAAGATGGGTGGTGAGGGTGATATGGCAAGGTAAGAGGCTGAAGGTCAGAGACGACGTTGGTGATGGGGGCGTAATGGAAGTGATGAGTTGGATGGAGAGAAGAGAGAGATGGATAGATGGAAAGAATTCGAGGGAAAGAGGGAGGCAGTCTTAAAACAAGGATGTGGTTGCTATGGGAAGGCGTAGAGTGAAGTGGGAAAGAGGACTGGAGAGTGTGGGCATACAGGAAGGATTGGGTGTGTGAGAAAGAGCGAGAGAGAGCAGAGAAGTGCGATCCAGTTGCAGTCAGTGTGTGTTCGGTTCGGCTGATCACGTACAGAGAACGAGAGAGAGCTTGAGGTGAGGTGAGAGGTAGGGTCCTAGTTGAGGTAGGGAAGGTAGGTGGCAGGTGCCTGCTGCCCAGGGTCTAGTCTGATGGCACGCCGGAGGTACCGACTCGCCCGTTGGCACTGCAAATGGATACATGCGTTGATCTTACCAGCCTCATTGTAGACTGGTCTCGTCTGGGGATGGGCTGAGATCCCGAGAGGGGCCCATATTAAAGTCGTCATGTACCTCCACACCATGCTGGGCAGAAAAAGTACTTTGGCTTCGTCTGGCCGTGGTGATTGGCCGGGTGACGACCTGCATCGCCGGGGTGGGATCCTCAACTTCCGACTTGCCCGTCTTTGGTAAAGAGGCGGCGAGAAAAAGGCGATTGCGATTGCCTGCAGCTCGAACTGAGATGCTGGTCACTGCGGCGGTGCCGAAGAATGATTGGCTTGACCGGATGGCGTTTGGCTACCCAGACAAACTACTGCGCCTTTCCCCCTTGGGCCTTAGTGCGAGCGCACATTTTGACCCTGCAGGAAGCTTTTTAGTGCCTGTTGGCCCGGATCAGAGTCGGATCTTTGTGTGGGAGTCCTTCCTGCCTTGACTCACGTGTCGGGACTCAGGAGCGACAAGCGCGTCCTACCTCCAGCGCTGCTGAAGCCTGAAGCATGGAGGCTGCCTTTTTCGTTTCTCCTCAAAATGGCATGTTCCGCCTAGCGCGCCGTCCCCGTCCGGACAGACAAGACAGACCAGACCGGTCACGGGTCAGACAAACAGACACGGAGTACTTGCAAGTATGTACATGTCACATCCAAGGTTTTTTACTGCATGCATCCCGTAACTGCCGGTGGGTGCTTCGTCCGGCCTCATCGTTACGTACTTTACGGTCAGTCAATCAATGCAACCATGCTCCGTAATCATTTCGGTGCATTCGTTTCACCGATACAGGACCTTGACAGCGGCCCACCTTGGTGCCGACCTGGTTATTGCTTTGAACCTCCAGCGGCGCGTTCTGCGGTTCCATGTAGAAAAAATCGCGGTAGGCTGAACGCGAAAGACAAGTCGCCTGTCTCCTTTCCTTTGAGGACATCCAAGACTGACTCCATATGCAATGCTGGCTGACCAAACTTCTCGCACAACCCTGTACCTACATGTTTCCTGCAACTTACTCCCTCGTTCGTGACCATGGGGTAGACCAGCTTCAAGCGAAATAAAAGGTACTGGCCCTACTCAATTGATCTATTGCCGTGGTAGTTCTAGAGGCTGCTGTTACACGACGCCACAAACTCTAGGGCTGTCTAACAATGGCATGTCGGGATGTATTCATGGTATACCGTCTGAGCCTGCATTTCCCTCTTCCGCCTGATCTCATTTGAAGTATCATTATGCCTCGTCGCCGAACCGAGCAGAGTCATCCGAACTCTCTGTTCCTCCGAATAGCCCACGGAACCCAGGTGTTTCCATACCGGACGGGCCGCGGGTCCTGCCGTAATGTCTGTGGGAGTGATGAACGCTTCTTGACGCAACACGACGGACAGGGGCTGTGTGTGGCACATGCAACCGACTTTGATGTCGAGCTTCAGGCAAATTTCGCGGAGTCTGAGGCTGCAATGAAGCTGGGAGCGAGTCGTTGTAGACTCTGACCCCAGGAGCCGTGCCCATTGCCTCTTGAGAAACACCTAGCCCACCACTCTCACGTCGCGTTTCCAATACTGAATGATTGGCCGAGGCCTGAGTAAGGGAGTGTTCAGCTGACTCTGCAGAATGGTTCGCCGAATCCAAGGAAGAACCTGAGCCATGCTCCGCCTGCTTTATCAGTCAATCACCCAAGTGCTCTGTTTAGGTTGGGGCTTGGGCTTACCCGGATCGGTGTAAGCGTTTCGGTCTGAGCTCCTGATGATGAAGAGAAATCGAGTCTTGCCATGGGAAGATCTTGGGCGAGCTCTCCCGGATGATCCTGCGATGCTTGATCATACATTCGCTGAACGGCCACTGTCAGTCTGACAGGCAGCTACACCATGAATAGTAGTGGGCATACGAGTGGGAGTGACAGCTGATCAGACACTGTTCTCTCGCTAATAGAGAATGGCGGAGGCAGTATCACTGTACTTGATTTAGGCCCTCGCCAGTCTCTTAAGAGAGATGAGGTATACGAAGACGTGCTCTGCGAGCTTCCAGACGCCTCATGCGATGTCGGCGCCTCCATTCTCGAAGGAAAAGAAGTGAACTTGGGTGGCCTGCGTGGCGGTAAACTGAATAGCTTGGGGTTGTCGGGCTGGCAGCGTCGTTTGGGCGTCTCCATGCCACCTTGCCCATTTGTGCCTGCGGGATTTGGTGTTTGAGGAGTGGTGACAAGCGATTCCTTGATCGCTGCACCGCCATGCTGATGTGGGCTAGGGGATCGTCTACTGCAATCGTCGTGGCGGGCAAGATATCTCTTGAAGCGGCGGCGGTTCTCGAAATCCTTGACTTCGGTCACAGTGACCGAGATCGCAGTTGGTGGAAGTCGCAACATGGCTATTGTTAGTAGTAGCGCACATCTGGAAGAGGTTCTTAGCAGTAAAGCACCGGTTATTGGATTAGCATTCGGCCGCGTCGCCTGATGCCGAGCCGGACGAGCGCGAAGCTGGCTACATGGAGATGGATTGGATATATCACCCTCCAAATAGGTACGGAGTACAATTTTCCGAATACTGAAATGCAAAAGGCGAGCAGCAGCTGTCACTAGAAGATGCGAACGCATGTGCTGATGACTGCCGGGTGTTTCATCATGCTGCTCCTTCCAAGCTCGGTTCGGAGAATTACCGCGACTCCCTTCCAACGGAGCGGCCAAGATACGTAGATAGATGATGGCCGCCTTGGCTGGAGCGACTTGGAAAAGCAGATGCTCCAGAGCACTTGCCGATATCTCAAATCTAATATCAATCAACTCCTACGTCCTTAAGCACGCGTAACTTGCTGCTAGGTAGACACATGCATGCTTGTACAGTGCTGCCCTTCGCACTGGAAGCTTGGAAGCTTTCTATACAGATCTCCAACTGGCTCGAGAATACATGAAAGTCAAGGCGAATTCGGATGTCTATCAATCAATAACTGGTGCAAATATAGGTGAGATATACCATCTCTCACAAGCTAACGCTTGATTGCACGTCACTTCACGTATACAGTCACCTTGGCCCCTGTTCGCGAAACCCTCATAGGACATTTGTCAAAGTTGAGTTCGTTCCTGCATCTAACACAGAAACATCAGTGCAGATTGGTTCCATGCATAGGTATAGCCAGTCGTTTCATGGTCTTCAGTTCGATGCGAACCTTGGAACCTTGTCCGCTCTGTCATGTTTGCCTTCCTACATGTACACCCTCACAGTCCTCCGCGGCATCAGGTGCTGCTTACTTGGTACGGGCTACGGCGGTCGGGAAGAGTCTCGAATGGAAATTCCTGTGCGCATTATATGTATGTATCTTTCATTTTTTGGCCTGTGCATTTAGGTAGAGATGATAAGACATTGATGGATTCTGCCATTACATCAGGTCGCCTGTTGCCGGCCAACCTGTCAGCTGCGGGCGCAGGCCAAAGGCAATTTATTATGAACCTCGTAAGATCCATTTGATGATAGCCGTGAGCCCTTGACAAGTTGACCGACGGGAGCTAGCAGAGGACCGGGCGCCAATCAAAAGACCCCACCCGTCCCTCTCCAGTTTCCAGCCTGCGCAGTAGCAAAGTAGCTGCTGAGTTTGGCGCAGTCGAGGCACTGCCTGACTGATGTATTACCTAAAGAAAGGAGAAGCAGATCGAGCTGGTCAGGCCTGTCAATCCAATTGTCCGAACCAGTGCTGGCTTATTGCAAATGCAGCGACCAGCGTCCTCACCACCCGCCGACATTCGCCAATTTGGCCAGGAACCGTTGACCTCGTATTTGGGTTATTGAGCTGCTGCTGTGTGGGCTATCTCGCTATACCTTCCACGCGGTCTAAACCGAAAAAGACGGTCAATCTTGCATTTGCCCGGCGAACCTCAACCTCGAGCTGTCCTTGCCTGGGGCCTGGCGCTCCTGGTACTGCTCCTGGTGCTCCAGTCCGCCCAGCCGTTCAGGGCCAGGTAATAGCACAGTGGGCGGCAGGCAAGACTGAGATCGCACGTTATCGTATGCGTGCTGCACCCTGCACCCCGTGAATTTACTGCACTGTACTCCGTACGCTGGACTGCTTGTCAGACAACCTAACCTACCTTCTCTATCCCACTCAACTCGACTACCTCACTACACACGTGGGTGCATCTGTTGTACCTGACATCGCCAGGTACTGGCATTATTCTGTCTCTTCCCCCACCAGCTTCACTCGTTCCATCCTTTTGTGTTGTCGTCCATCGTTTCTTGTTCCTAATGCTCTCACTTCGACCGGCTCGGCACTGGAATACACCGCAACCGCACCACCACAGCCCACTGCGGTCCGCGGTTTCGCCCAGTCGAGCCACCCTTTTCACGATTCACCACTGAAGCCCGGCACACCGAAGCTATCGCGGCGACTCTCTTCCCTAGATAATATTCGATTTTTTCCGTGCTAAGACTCTCGTCGCGAGTCAACCACCATCCCCTTCAACGAGTGTCTGCCAACGCTTGGATCCTTATAACTCAAACAGCCACCTCCATCACGACGGCTTTTATTTGATTGGGGCCTCCTTCACGCTTCGCCCAGACGCCCAAGGACTGTGTGGGTTGACTTTGGGTTCTGCTGTCTGATCCGTCTTGCCTGGGAGAAAAGTCACCTACGGACAGCCACCGCGGATCCGCCCCAGCTCCTATCCCACAAGCCCGACACATTAGACTTTCTCATCAGCACTATCCTAGCTAATAAGACCATTCGCCGCCATGAATAACGACCTAAGTCTTTCTCGAGCCCTTGGCGGCTTACGAATCGCGAACCCTGACGACGCCGAACCCGGCCCTCAAGAAGCTTTGGCTGAACGTGACGAAGCTGTCCAACCTACCGTTTCCCGTCAGACAACTTCTAACAGTGTAGCTCCGCTACAAGGCCCAGACTCACAGAGCCCGATTCAGCCCCAGAGCCAGCCCGAGCCCCAAGAGGGCAGGAACCAAACCGCCGACCCCGGCCTCTCATATCCAGATTCCCAGGGGCAACTCTCGAACCCATACCCACACCACACCTCTCCGCCATATTCTGGCCCGTCTGCGCGGCCTGGTTCCGGTATATACACGGCTGCGGAGCGAGACCAAGCGGCTGATTCCTACAAAATATTACGGTCCGAAGCATCTAGGACCTCCATGTATAATATGCCCACAAGACAAGATTCTCGCTCAAATCCCAACTATACAACAAATCCTGCGGCGGCTCCCACGAGGGAACCCAGCCATCGAGATCGATCCTACAATCCGAACAGACAAGTCCCACCTGCAGCAGGCGGCGGTCCCTTGCCTCCCAGGCGAAGCTCAAGGGGGGATGGCTGGGGGATACGCATCGATACCTGGCATTCCCACCGTCCCGGAGCCTCGAGGTCCAATTCGGCCTGACCTTCCCATGTCCAACAGCAGCGAGGATTGGAAAGACAGAGGTGCGGCGGTCAGTACCCGGAGAGAAATCGACGCAAATGGAAAGACAATTGTAAAAACCGTGAAAAAGGGAGTCCGTGACTTCTCATTTGGTCGTGTCCTCGGCGAAGGATCTTACAGTACAGTCTACCTTGCTACCGACCGACAAACGCTCAAGGAGTATGCCATCAAGGTTTTGGAGAAGAGGCATATCATCAAGGAGAAGAAGATCAAATACGTCAACATCGAAAAAGATACTCTGAACCGACTCACGGAGCACCCGGGTATTGTCCGTCTTTACTATACCTTCCAAGATGAGAATTCGCTCTACTACGTGCTGGATTTGTGCAACAGCGGAGAGCTGCTAGGCGTACTCAAGAAGACGGGGACTTTTGATGTTGAATGCGCAAGGTTCTTCGGAGCGCAGATTCTCGATTCCATCGAGTACATGCACTCTCGAGGCGTTATTCACCGTGACCTCAAGCCCGAAAATGTTCTCCTTGACGATTCTATGCATGTCAAAATCACTGATTTTGGCACCGCTCGGCTTCTCACAGACCCCCGTGCACCGCCGACTGCTGCTGGTGCTGGTGCTGGCGCTGCTAGGCCGGACGACCGTCCTGGTAGAGATAAGCAACAGGATGATACAAGAGCAGAGTCATTTGTTGGCACCGCTGAATACGTGAGCCCCGAACTGCTTCGTAATAAGAACGCTTGTAAGGCGAGTGATCTATGGGCTTTCGGATGCATCGTCTACCAACTCCTGGCTGGGCGGCCACCGTTCAAGGGGGTTCCGAATACCTGACCTTTCAGAAAATCGTGGAACTCGACTATGGGTTTCCTCCTGGGTTCCCTCCGGCTGCCCAAGACTTAATAGAACGTCTTTTGGTCTTGGATCCCGAAAGACGACTTACCATCGAACATATCAAGAACCACGAGTTCTTTGATGGCCAGACCTTTGGTAAGCAACTGTGGAGAATGAAGGCTCCACGATTGCGTCCGTATGCACCACCTCCACAAGAACCCAAGATCATCAATCTCAACGGCGGCAACTCACCTCAAACTGCCCCGCAATCACGGTTGCTCCAAACCAACAACAATGGTCACAACGGCTCAGCACGCCCTCCCGGGCGCATAGTCACAGATATTCCCCCGCCATCACAGCTGGATATTGAATGGTCTCCTGTCTTGAATCGCACAAATGAGAGAATACTGAGACTTGGCGACCTATTGGTTATGTCGACGCCCATTCCGAACAGTCCGCATGCTAAGAGTGGTGGCGAACATGGAGAGGGACACCGGAAGTTTGCTCGTTTCTTCGGAGGAAGCACAACAAAGAAGAGGCAGCGCCTTGTGATGATTACTTCAAGTGGTCGGATCGTACTGGCCCCAGCAGGGGGCGACGAGAAGAAGGCAAAGCAAGAAATATCACTTCTTGCGCCAGATTGCGCCTGGAGAACCCAGATTGATGCCAAGGGACAGACAGTCTGGTGTGTCGACTCGGTAAGTTATTCTGATCGCGCTTCATTTCACAGTCCTATTATACTAACCTAGAACAAGTACGGGATGCACTATACCTTCGAGGAACCCAAGGCTGCGAATTCACTTGATTCTTCGAGGCCCACTGCCGACGACTGGATTGAAAACCTGGAGCAGGCCAGAGACATGGCCGCCTCGAACAACAGCGACAACGGCTTTGGTGACATGTCGTCATCTATGTCTAGTCCGGCCAGTACGTTTGGTGGCACTGGTGCTTTGAACTCGGAGGGCTTTGGTATCAGTGATAGATCGCACAGGAATCATCTCAGCAAGAGCCAACTGAGCTTGGAGGACACAACGACAAGCAAGCGCAATCGGTTCAGCAAACGGCAATCCAAGCAAGGGCTTGGTCCAGCATTCTGAGTTTGAACCGGGGATGGTGGTGGTTGCTGCTGCACAGTAGGTACTGGCAGTGCCTTGGATCGAGAGTCACGGATCCACTTCACTTTAATTTCTCATGTTCAGCGCAGGCGTAGCAGGTTCTGGCAGCACTTTTGATGACCGGGGAGAACAGGGAGTCTGGCTAGCAGTAGCCTAGCAGATGACAAAATGTTGCCCAAACACGGTATTAACAGAGGTCTCCCGAAATCACTTCTTAACCGGGACTACGGGGTTCTTTTCTATCGATCACAACCCCTTCAGTTGCATTTTAATCAACATGGTGCCTGCCTCATGAGGCTTGCAAGGCAGCCGCATTGAATTTTGTCTTGGTGGGACGGATGGGACACAAGACGGGGAACCTGTAGCAAGACCGCATCTTCTTGTTTCTTTCCTTTGTCGACGGGTGGCCGAGTAGAGGGCAAAGTGTGAAGACGTGTCTGGGGGCCATGGTGCTTAAATAACCCCAGACCAGCATTGCATAGGTATGGAGTATTCAGATAGGACGATCAGGAGACGGCTCAACTCCATGGTTTCAGACTAGATGCGGAAGTGTAGGCTTATTATCTACATCTACATAGCTACGGCACTCAGCCTCCCTATTCAAATACGCGTGGACGAGGTAGCTATCTGCATATGTATAATAGTAATCTGCCCATTGATGTCCAGCATCCATTGCCAGAAGACACGCAACAAGAAGGTGAACAATTGAATGTACTTATTGTTAGGTACTTGATGTAGGATCATCATGCAGCACGGGCCACTAGAGTTGACAAGAGACCAGTCAAACAGAGCCTCAATGAGCAAGTTGGCTCCACTTGTTGTCGTCCAGCCTCATGTTAGGCTCTGGTCCAACTGCCAACACCAATCAAGACGACAAACCGCCAGCAGCAACCTGCAAGTCGCGTTTGACCGGGGCCAGAGAGACGAGACCGACCAAGTTCTCCAAAATTTCTCGATCGCGAACTTGACTTACAACCTCCGGACCAAGAGCCCATCGTCGCACCGGCCAGCACAACGCTACCCAACGCTACGTACGCTGCGGCTTCCTGTCCCACCAGGCAACGAACGAATTAAACATTGCCAATCCCCTCTTATTATTCTCCTGCCAATTGTTTGGGTCGTCTCGTCGCTGCATGCTTGGCCGCCAAAATGCAGCCCGCTTATCGTCAGTTCCCGCAACAGCAAGTGCCACCTCGCACTCCTCACTCGTCCGGCCCGCGACGTGGAGGCATCGGTATGTGATGTGGTCTCTCCTCTAGATTAATTCGCCTCGGGCTTGGGCTTGGTCGTGGAATGCATTCATTGCCCATCTGGCTCGTCGCCGCATCTAAGTTGGCGACACCCAGGCGCAACGGGAACAAGTGGAAGAAGCCGAGTGTGGTGTCCGCGCCGCCAGTGCGGTTGTCCCGATTCGACGCAAACGCGCTATAATCCGCCTTTCACTGGCTTTATATGATGAGCATGTCGCGACCGTTCCTCAGACCATACCCCACACAGAAATTCACGGCTCCACAGGTCATTCAATCAATAGCCCAACTAGTACCAGGGTACAGGTCTTGATCCTCTGGAATCCATCTTGTCCTGTCTTGCCTTCATGCAGATGCAGCTCCAGCCCGCCATCTCCATCACTACCTCCCTGCCCGACCAACCGTTTACCACCGCCTCCCCAAAGCTTACCCTCGCTAACTAATCGGTCATGGCAGGCCCTATGATGTCCTCGGGACCTCACCCGCAAGTCCCCTTGACCCAGGCCCAGATGGCACAACAGCAGCAGGCCGCCGCGATGCAAGTCGAGATGGCGAAGCGACGCAGCCGCAAACCCACTGATAAGAACCTCCCCGACAATATCGACGAGTGTACCATTGGTGAGATGGGCCTCAAATACAGAGAGCTGCGCGACTTCGAGCGGCGGCTTGACGCGACCATGACGCGAAAGAGATTGGACATTGTAGATTCCGTCAACAGGAGCGTGAAGGTAAGCCAAAGTTATACACCCGGCTCAATTGGGAGCTCTCGTTAACGAGCAATCGGTTCAAGCGATGGAAAACGCTGCGTGTCTGGATTTCCAATACCGCCGAAGACCAGCAGTGGCAGAACAACGACCTCAACGTACCCGCTTTCGATTTCAGCTCGAATCAGGAACCCACCTATCGAATCAAAATCCAAGGTCGCCTTCTGGATGATGACGACGACGACATGGACAAGGAGGATGCTGGCGATGAGGATGAAGATGACAAGATGGACGAGGACGGTGCTGATGCCAAGTCTAAAGAAACCAAGGCGCCCAAGCACCGCTTCTCCCACTTCTTCAAGGCTTTGGCAGTCGACTTTCCTGCGAATCGTAAGGGCATTGATCAGAGCATGGAGTGGAAAAAGCCAGAACGGACTGGTCCCTCGACCAACCTCCCGGCTTCTGCAGACTTTGACGAGTTAATCTTCAAGCGCAGCGGCGACGAAAACATGCACATCGTCATCAATCTGACACGCCATGAAGACCCAGAACGTTACGCTATCGAGCCCGCTCTTGCCGACATCGTGGACAAGACAGAAGCCACGCGCCAAGAAGTCGTCATGGCTGTGTGGGATTACATCAAATTCATGGGTCTGCAGGAGGACGAGGAGAAACGCAATTTCCGATGCGATGACCTTCTCAAAAAGGTATGTTGATGTTGCTGACCGAGTATCCAGGTTCAATTTACTAATTGAGGGACACTTAGGCCTTCAACATCGAGACGGGCTCTATCCCTCTCCTATACAACTACATCACTCCCCAGTTGAAGCCCCTTCCGGCCGTCAAACTCCCTTACACCATTCGGGTGGATGAGGAGTTCCACAAGGATCCCAAGCCAACCGTCTACGACATCCGGGTAGCGGTAGATGACCCCCTGAAGGAGAAGATGGTGACCTTCCTCAACAATCCTGGATACGCCAGCATGCTCAAAGAGGTTGCTCTGCTTGACGACCAACTTGCCACGATTGTGCAGGCCATCCACGTGTCGAAGTCGAAGCATGCGTTCCTGTCTTCACTAAGCGAGGACCCCGCCACATTCGTCAAAGACTGGCTCAGCTCCCAAAAGCGGGATCTCGACGTCATCATGGGCGAATCCATCAGGGGCAGCGGTGAGCATGCCACAACTGGTGATGAGTGGAGGATGGGTGGCAAAGACAGCGTATGGAACACCATCAACGCGAAAGAATCCGTTACCATGTTGTTGGCGAAACAACCACCTGTTCCACGCTAAAGTTTGGCACCTGGTTGGGCAAGGGGCCCTGGTTTGATGTTTATCGTGGGAAATGGGGAGTTTTCGGCGTGTTTAGTCTATGCTCGATTGTGTGTGCGTCAATCACGATATCCAAGAGGGCATGAGTATTCGTTTGTGGTTTATATCTACTGTACTATTACACTTGAGGAGAGCACTTGCCACCTACAAGATCCGTGTGGCTGAAGGAGGCCGCGAGGTGGCTATTGAATAAGAACATATTCCGCCAGACTTCTTGATACGTGCCTGACCGTAGTATACCACCATTTGACAGCCTCGGCCCTTTCTGCCGACTATTTCATGAACTCGGCAGCCTGCTCCTTGTACTCCTCGCGCCATCGACTCAGCGGCGGCCTCCCGTTGATGACGTCGCCGGCGCTCCATGCCATGCGCTTCTTGTCCATCTCCTCGGTGACCTCGTTGTCGGGACATATGACCCAGAACTGCTTCTCGGCCATCTTCTTCTCAAGGTACTCGACAACGTCCTCGGGCCACCAGGGCGCATCGGGCTTATTCTTGCCGGCGTCGGCGGCCTCAGTGTCGCGGCCCGCGCCCGGTTGACCACCCGCCAAGCCCGTCCACGTCCACCCGGGCACGAGGAGGTGCACCGAGACGGCCGGGTGGTTGGCCCGCAGGTCGTACGAGAGCTGCTCGGCTAGCGACTTGACGGCCGCCTTCGACGCGTTGTACGCCGGGTTCCCGGGCGGGTTGGTGATGCCCTGCTTGGAGCCCGTGATGACGATGGCGGATTCCTGTGCCTCTGTCCCCGAGGTGGAGGACGACTTTTTGATCAAAGGGAGGAGGTGGGTGATGCCGTGGACTACGCCGAAGATGTTCACGTTGAGAATTTTCTCGAACCCTTCGGGCGAGTCGAAGCTGTGCTTGGCTCCGGTACCTGCGTTGAGGGCCAGGAGGTTGATTTTACCTTTTTGTCATCCGTATTAGCACATGTGGCAAGAACTTGCTGGTTTCCTCGCTCTGCCTCCTCGTGCCATACTACTACTCATCGCATGATGTGCTTCAGTTGTAGAGGGAAGAGAAAGATGCCTACCATCAAAGTCCTTCTGGATCTTCTCCTTGAAGCCTGACCAATCCGCCGCCTTGCTAACATCCATCTGGTAGGTGGTGGCCACGTCCGCGGGGACCTTGGCCAACGACTCGGCGTTCCAGTCAGCCACCATTGCCTTCATGCCGTAGCCGGCGCACTTCTTGGCCAGGGCCAGGCCGATGCCGCTCGCCCCGCCGGTAATGACGGCCGTGTTGCCGGTTTTGAAGATTGCAGGCGATGATGACGATGCCATTGTTCTTCTTTTTCTTGGGAACTCTTTTTTTCTCTGGCCTGTTTGTTATGGAATTATTGCAGAGTTTGGGTAGGTTGTCTTTTCCACGGTTTTCGGGTATAGTAATCGCCGTAGGAGTTGGAGACTGTGACAGTTCCCAGATGGTCTTTAATATACCTACCTGTACATGCGAACGTCAAGCTATATGAGGAGTTGCCCCACTCGGCACGCATAGGGGCCTGGACTTGCAGATATGACATACATACCCCGAATCTATGCGCGTCCAGCCTGGAAACAGACATGGAATCTCGATGATATTGGATGGAGGTGTTTCTTATATAATACAAAGTCTCGTGAGAACGAAGGCTGTAAATACCATCCATAGCTCAACTTTTCATTATTCATTAGCCCTGCCGTAAACGCCTAGCTACATGCATCGTAATGATTTCGCCGTCGGGGCTGCTTCTGCAAGTCTACCGCATGTACCATCGTGCCTGCGGCCTCCCCTTACACTATGCCCCCATGTTTTGGTAGCTGATGGCCATCTGTCGTGACGACGTGCATCCTGCAAGGAACAAAGACCACAGGTTCTTCATCTCCCCAGGCCCATACTACGGACGGGGGTGTATCAATAAGAGGTTCCCTAGTAAATCGCCAAACTCGTCGGTCGATTAGGCGCCCTGAGGCATCTGCCTCGTCGGCGGGACGGGGTTGGGCGGCATATTTCGGATTTGTTTGATGAGGAATTCTCGTTCATCGATGAATTGTTCGTCGTCTGTACGGTCCTCCAGAAAGTGGCTTAGGAAATTCAGCAGCTTGTCTCTGTTCATCAACAAGATCTTCTGCACTGCGACCGACTTATGAGGGTTCGCGACGAAAACTTTGAAAACATGGAAACCCTCATATTGGACCATTTTCCTATCGTCGCGCAGTAGATTCATGCAGATTTTGAGATGTTCGCCGCGGTCTACGTAAGCCGTCATGACATTGTAGTTGGAACGGTCGAGTAATATCTCGCCGAGCAACTTGATGGACTGACGCTTCGTGACATAGCTATTTGATTGAACCAGAACATGGTTGTACCTGTCAAAGAATAGCTCGAAATTGACAGCCAGGTAGCGCGGCACAAGATCTTTGTGCTTCGTCAAAAGTTCCTATGCAGATCAGGTGAGTCAGCTGAAACAAACCATGGGGGCCGGGGACCCTACCCTGAATGTGGTGAACGCATCAGCCGCGACCTCGAACGAGCTCTTGTCGATCCAGTCGAAGAATCTCCAGAACACGCCACTGCCGCTCTGTGGCCGCTCTCTTTCAATAGCCGTTACCCCCTTAAGACTCGAACCGGGCTCCTCTCCATCGTCATACAGTATAATGGCCGCCGCCGCTTCGTTCTTGAGCACTTCCCGCAGCACCGACCCGGCGGGCGTGGCGCTTTCCTTGTGCTCGTAGCCGCGACATAATTCCAAAAGGACTTGCGGTTTGTTGTTGACCACGTAGCTCAGTGCGACCGGATCAGTCTTGGGGGATGCGGTTGGCGGTCGGAAGCGGAACACGTAGGAGAATATGACCTGGGTGTCTTTCCGCGATTCGAAGGGCAAGCGCCAGAGATGCTGGGCAAGCAGCAGCAGCAGGTCCTCTTCTATCAGGCCTTGTACCAACTGGTATACTTGATCAGGCGTACTGTCGGACTCTAGCGAGGCAACAACCAGTGTAAGCAGCACTCCGTCATAGATTGGCGCTGAGAAAGACAATTGACCGACCTGGTGTCCCTTGGAGTATAAGTTTCATCTGACTGAGTACCTTGGCCAACTCCTCGGCCTACATAGTACAGCCCCTGCATGTCAGCCCTGTAGTAGCCATTGAAACAAAGACAGTGGGTACAAGGTATGAACCACCCACCTTGCCGGGGACGTCGAGCTTGAGTACATGCTCGCGAGCTTGCTTGGACAAGTCGAGTGTGTTGGTTCGAGTGCGCGCGCGGCCGAAGAGGAAGGACATGGCTGCGGAGGGCTGTCCGGGGGGCGCTTTGTGGGTGAGTTCCAGGCGGTGTCCAACCTTGCGCTGCAGAGCGGTGGAGGGTGCAGGTAGAGAGACAGTCCACGAAAGTCGGCTTGAGCGACTAACACCACAGGGAAGACGACGGGAGCGCAGCAGGTCGAGTCAAACCCGGGGGCAAGGGGTGCATTAAAACTTAGCCGCAGGAGAGACTCTTGCGGGAAATAATAGCAACAGGAAAGAGGCGACAAAGGTCTATTGAAACTAAGAACAAGCCCGGCCAAGATGTCCCGTTGCGTTGCGTTGCTGTTTACTCCAAGTTGTCTTGGGGGTGTTGTTATTTACTTTCGAGTCCATGGTAGGTAAGTTGAAACATGCACTTGGCTGGGTAGCAGTGCGCAATAAGGCCCCGACTCTGCCAATGACGGGTGGTACTGCAAGTATTAGTACAGCGACTTCTGGGGGTTAAACTGGGATATCGCTTATCGCCCGCCGTGGGGCTTGTCAAGTTTGAACTCTTGCAAGTATCGCGACTCGGGTGTCGCATTACTACTTCGACAAGTCCAGCGTTGTGACCAGCACTGTAATTAGACTGTACGTCGAAACCCTAGAAGCATCCTGCAGTACCATTAAATTGGGATCTCAACAGCGGGCAGGTAGGTGCCTAGTCAGTTCATCAGGAAGGACATGAGTTGAGGTGTTGTTATCGTCTTCGGCCCGTCCAGTGGTGGCGGGAGTCTCTCTACTCATGGTACATTGAATCCAGCAAAAAGGTACTTGAGCGAGGGGCAGTCGAGCCCGCTGCCCAACTACAGAACATGCCAGACCTACCCCGCCAGTGCATAAAAGTCCGAAGAACGTCTTGTTCCAGTCATAAGCGGGTTGACTCACATTTTGTGCCACCCCACCAAGGAATTTCGACGGCAAGGTGGGATGTACATAAAATCGTGCCCCTCGATTCACCATTCTTAGGCAGGCTACCGATTCCACTCTGCGACAGTAATCACAATTGCCAACCCGACGGCTCTCTGGTAGCTGCGATCATATTGGCCCGTTCGTCTGTTGCCTCCTGCCAGACGTTTCAATATGTCTATCGACTTCCCCAAGTCAGAGCTCGAGGTCATCCAGAAGTGGAGGGAGTGGGATGCCTTCCAGCGCCAGGTACGGCCGCCCGCCACATCTGGTAAATGCGCACACGATAAATCACAGAGGCTAACAACATCTCCATCACCAGGTCGAATTGACCCAGGGAAAGCCTCGCTACACCTTCTACGATGGCCCGCCCTTCGCGACCGGTCTCCCCCATTATGGCCATCTTCTCGCCTCCACCATCAAGGACATCATCCCGAGATATTGGTCGATGAAGGGCTTCTATGTCGAGAGACGTTTCGGTTGGGACACACACGGTCTGCCCATCGAACATGAAATCGACAAAAAGTTTGGCATCACCGGCAAGCAGGCCGTCATGGAGATGGGTTTGGAGAAGTACAATGCCGAGTGTCGCGCTATCGTGATGCGGTACAGAGAGGAATGGCGTCATACCATCGAGCGTCTGGGTCGCTGGATCGACTTCGAAAACGACTACAAGGTAACTCTTGGCGATACGCCTTACATCACGGGAGGGTAGCTAACGTTTGTTTAGACAATGGACTTGACGTTCATGGAGACGGATTGGTGGGTCTTCAAGCAGCTCTTCGACAAGGGGGCCGTATACCAGGGCTACAAGGTCATGCCTTACTCCTGTGCTCTTACGACGGCTCTGTCGAACTTCGAGTCGAATCAGAACTACCAAGATGTGACGGATCCCGCAGTGGTCGTCTCATTCCCTCTTCTTAGCGATCCCAAAACTCACCTCCTGGCGTGGACGACAACCCCGTGGACCCTGCCCACCCATCTGGGCCTGGCAGTGCATCCGGAGTTTGAGTATCTCAAAATCGCTGACGAGAAGTCTGGCAACAACTACATCATCCTCGAAAAGCTGTTGACGACAATCTACAAGGACCCCAAGAAGGCGAAATACAAGGTCGTGGAGAAGATCAAGGGCAAGGACATGTTGGGCTGGGAATACGAGCCTCTCTTCGATTATCTCAACGACGAGTTCAAAGGCATCGCATTCAAGGTCCTCAATGCAGACTATGTCACCGATGATAGCGGTACGGGTATCGTTCACCAGGCCCCTGCTTTTGGCGAGGACGATTACAACGTGGCCATTGCCGCCGGTATCATCAACGAGACCCGCCCGCCGCCCGATTTCCTTGATGAAAAGGGCGTATTCACTGAGAAGGCAAAGGAATTCGCTGGCATGCACTGCAAGGAGGCGGACAAGCATATCATCAAGCATCTGAAGGGTACTGGAAGGGTCGTGGCCGACTCTCAACTTAGGCATTCCTACCCCCTGTGCTACCGGTCCGATACCCCTCTGATCTACCGCGCCGTCCCATCTTGGTTCATCCGCATTCCCGAAATCATCCCTCAGATGTTGAAGAACATTGAGGGAACTCACTGGGTTCCTAACTTTGTGAAGGAGAACCGATTCGCCAACTGGATCAAGAATGCTCGCGATTGGAATGTTTCGCGTAATCGATACTGGGGAACGCCGCTGCCGGTCTGGATGAGTGATGATAAGGAGGAAATGATCTGCATCGGCAGTGTT
Source organism: Apiospora aurea (assembly GCF_038362705.1). NCBI lineage: Eukaryota > Fungi > Ascomycota > Sordariomycetes > Amphisphaeriales > Apiosporaceae > Apiospora > Apiospora aurea. The sequence goes on along the minus strand of NW_027117393.1, from coordinate 2,153,558 downwards.
GAGGAGCTCAAGCAGCTCAGTGGCTACGAGGGAGAGATCACAGACATTCACCGGGATAAGGTCGATCACATCACCATTCCCAGCAAACAGGGCCGAGGAGACCTGAAGCGTGTCGAGGGCGTCTTCGATTGTTGGTTCGAGTCTGGAAGCATGCCTTATGCAAGCCAGCATTATCCCTTTGAAAACAAGGATAAGCTGAACGACAGTTTCCCAGGCGACTTCATTGCCGAAGGTCTGGACCAGACGAGAGGTTGGTTCTACACCCTGCTTGTGCTAGGCACCCACCTGTTTGGAGTGTCTCCTTTCAAGAACTGTGTCGTCAACGGCATGGTCCTCGCCGAAGATGGAAAGAAGATGTCCAAGAGACTCAAGAACTACCCGGATCCTAGCGCCATCTTCGAGAAGTACGGCTCTGATGCGCTTCGACTGTACATGATCAATTCGCCAGTGGTCCGTGCTGAGCCCCTGAGATTCAAGGAGTCAGGTGTTAAGGAAGTTGTCCAAAAAGTACTGCTTCCCCTCTGGAACAGCTACAAGTTTTTTGAGGGGCAGGTGGCACTCCTGAAGAAGGTCGAAGATATTGATTATCTCTTCGACCCGAAGATGGAGAGCTCGAACGAGAATGTCATGGACAAGTGGATTCTTGCCAGTTGTCAGAGTCTGCTTCAGTTTGTCAACGAGGAGATGGCAGGTAAGTCACACTATTCGACGCATTTATAACCATGGGTCGATACTAACACCTTATGTTTTTTTTCCTTCTCAGCTTATCGCCTCTACACCGTTGTCCCTAGACTTCTGGAGCTCATTGATAATACCACAAACTGGTACATCCGATTCAACCGAAAGCGTCTCAAGGGTGAGTATGGAGTAGACGACACCAAACACGCCCTAAACACCCTCTTCGAGGTTCTATTCACCCTATGCAGAGGACTGGCCCCCTTCACGCCTTTCATCACGGAGACCATCTACTCCAAGCTTCTGCCTCACATTCCTCAGGATCTGCAAGCCAAGGACTCTCGCAGCGTGCATTTCCTTGAGTTCCCCGATGTCAGGCAAGAACTTTTCAACCCCGTCATTGAGAGGCAAGTCGGCCGAATGCAAAAGGTCATTGAGCTGGCCAGAGTGTCAAGAGAACGCAGGACTCTGGGACTGAAGACCCCCTTGAAGACTCTTATTGTTCTTCACCGCAGCCAAGAGTATCTTGACGATGTCAAGTCCCTTGAATCCTATATCACCGAGGAGCTCAACGTCCGCGATTTGGTATTGACCACGGACGAGGCCAAGTACAATGTTCAGTACAGTGTACAGGCTGACTGGCCGGTGTTGGGTAAGAAGCTCAAGAAGGACATGGGCAAAGTCAAGAAGGCGCTTCCCAGCATCACAAGCGACCAAGTCCGTCAGTACACCGTCGACAAGTACATTGTGGTGGATGGCATCCGCTTGGAAGAGGGTGACCTGGTGGTCAAGAGAGGCCTGGCACAAGACGAGTCGTCCAAGAATCTCGAGACCAACACGGATCAGGATGTCCTCACCATCCTCGACTCGGAACTCTACCCCGAGCTTGCTCAGGAAGGTCTTGCGCGAGAGATTATCAACCGAGTGCAACGGCTTCGCAAGAAGGCTGGTCTCCAGCCTACCGATGATGTCAAGATGGAATACAAGATCCTTTCCGACCCGGAGAACATCGGACTTGCTGATGTCTTTACAAGCCAGACAAAGTCGATGGAGAAGGCTCTGCGTAGACCACTCGACAAGCACGAGGCCACACATGTAGATGGTGAGATCCCAGAGAAGAAGGAAGATGGCATCCTCGCAGAGGAGGAACAAGAGGTACAAAAGGCTACCTTCTTGCTCAGGTTGCTGAAGATTTAAGGTCGTGGGCCAATCTCAAGTCATAGATAGAGCTCTCGATACGTGAACGATGATGAATAGAAGAATCGGGCACGGAAAAGCAAACCAAAAAGTAGACTACGGGCCAAACAGCGGCTTGAATATATTGAGATTGATGATTGAGTCCTATTTCTTTTTCGAAGCTTTCTGTGACTATACGGTTAATAAGCGGCTCATAAGCGGCCCGAATTGATCGGAGGCTCACCAAATAGCAGTCCTTCAGCTTCATAAATTCAGCAACACACTTGTCCTTGTGTACCGAGTTGTAGTCGGCGACAATGCACCGTCCATATACGGCTGCCTGTCCAGATTTGAAGGTTAGGCGGAGTAATTGCGAGAACGTTGGAGAAAATCAGCGATGGACAATTAAGCACCCACCTCAGGAGAGCATTGAGAAGCAGCTGCTGCAAACTTCTGGATAGGTCGTGTGCGGGCGGGCATCGTAGCTTCGCTCTCAAGTATAAACCTTGTCGTCCTTGTATTCGTTGCTGTCCTTGTTTCCGAGAAAACAGGTATCCAGGTATGGCTACAAGACCGGCACCTTGACGGCTAGGAGGTGGTGACGGTGTTACTCTTGAGTGGTGGGGGGAGCCGCCTGGGGACGGGTTGCTGGACTTTAGTGGCGGGTCACTCGCTCGGCTCACTAAAAATACACGCGCTCCCTTAGGCGACTGCCGACGCGTTCCATGTGCCAATGCCCGAATTGATGTCCAAAAGCCAGCATGCAATTCTAAATCGAGACACTCAGCCTGCTTCTGATCAACACCGCAGCTCGCTACGGCCATGGTGTCGTCGCTGGTGACTGCTCTCTCACTCTTTTGAGCCCTTTTACCAGGACACCTCAAACCCGGTTCGCGCTTTCCAGTCCGAGCAGTTCTACTAAGAGGATAATGCTCGCTGCACTAGTCGCTCCCTCTTCAACATGGCCAGTGGCTCTGACCCTGGCTCGCTCTCTACTATCCCTGAGATAACAAGCTCCGAGGAACAGAGCTACCACTTCTCCGCGAATAACCCTCCGGCTCACAACGCCCATGCGCCCGCAATGGCTGGGCCTGCGCCCCAGGACTTCCACGACAACGAGCTCCAACTTATCTTCGAAGTTGTCCAAAGAGCTGAGCAATTGCTCCCTACCGCAGGCACCGCCGTGACCGCCTTGTACGCCGCGCACTCGGACATCTGCAATAAGCAAGGGCTAAAGACCGAGGTCGACCAGCGGAAAGCCACTCTCTTCTTCAAGCTCGGGAGCCGCACGTATGCAGACACGCTCCGTGGCTCGTTCGAGGAGTGGCTGCGTCGCATGAACTGCACCATCCGCTTCGACGACAATGACGATTCGGAAAACGATTCATCTAGTGATGTAAACGACGACGACTTCTCTTCACGGTCCGACCATCCCGACCTAGCCTACGATGCAGATGGGGCAACCGACTCCGACTCCAACGACACTAGTGATCGCCTAGACGAGGATGGTGACACTGACGCGGAGAAGGGCGCTGAGGCCCCCGAGGATGCGAATCCTCGTGCGCAGGGATATGATGGTGAGCGACCTGGTTCGCCAGCAGGACCTGAGAGTTTCCTTGAGAAAAGTGCGATTGCTTTCGAGAACCATCGCACCAAATTCGCCGCTGTGAGCAATATCCAGCAATGGCAGGCTCGGTCATCTGGCTTGCAGATGCAGCTGGAAATGTTCCACGATGCTAGGGAGGCGGATTTTATCGACACGGCTGAAGACAGGTTTCTGTACTGGAAAGACGCTGCTGCCGAGCTTGAAGAGGCCCCTGTCAGTCATATACCTTCGAACGTCTACTCCAAGCGCATTGAAACGATAGCGTGTCGGACTTATGAAATACTGACTACCAAGAAGATTCTGGCTCGGTGGCGGCGACAATGCGCCAAGCAACCACCTGAGCCACCTGAGGAACCGCCGGAGGAAGAGTACGAGGAAGAAATGGCAGGAGACTTGTACCTATCTAAGCTTGCGGTACGAGCTCACGAGACCCTTATGAAGTCTCGCGTGTTCACTCGGTGGTCCAACAGAGCATCCGAGGAAGAGGACAAAGCCCGCGTCGCCCTCCGGGCTCACGAGATGGGGCTCAAGTCCAAAGCTTTTGGTGTGAGGCCCAGATTAGAAGTCTTAGCATTAGCTTTGCAGCAACGAATGCTTTCAAACGATGGCTTGGCCTCGCCCGTTGAGATGCCGGAGAGGCCGGCTTCAGCCCCGGTAGAATCGACCGCATCCCCTCTGGGATCGCCTCTGCCACCACCCGCTCAGCTCGCAAAGACTGATGAGGTATTGCCTCAAGCCGTTGCGTTACCTCAAGCTGTCGAAGTCGCAGAAGCCGAGCCGGAGGAGGACGAGCGAACAATGCTCGCCAGGAGGCATATTATGCGGATGCGCTTCTTCCGAGCCTGGGCAGAATATACGCAGATACACACCGAAAAGGTGAAGTGTCATGTTATGCATGTAACTTTCGACTCGTGGCGTGGCACGTCTTGTGCGTTGAACGAAAAAGCATCCATCTACGCTCAGCAGCATCAGCAGACCAATGCCAAAGCTACATTGCAGAAATGGATCGCCACTACTTCGGAGTCTGCCGGCTTGAATGCAACGGCAGAGGAAATGGAAAAACGAGCCCGGGTCGAAGGTGTCTTGAAGCCGTGGCTTGCCCAAGCTCGTGCGGGACGCAGACTCGAGGAGAAGAAAGGAGGCGACTTCTGGCAATGGTATAACACACCCTTGCGCGATTTAGCCTTCGACAGGGCCGCTAGTCTATACCACGAAGATCGCAAGAAACGCGAAGTCCTCTCAAAGTGGAGAGTCTTGGCCAAGGAGGCGATAATGCAAGGAGAAGTGCGGCAAGACTGGGCATCCAGAGCTGACTACTACCGCGCCGTGACAACAACTCTACGCACTTGGAAAGCACATGCTCGAGAGCACGCAGTTCACGCGTCTATGAAGGAGGATGCCTTCGGCACTTGGCGACAACTCAGCGCTGTGGACCGCCCCCAGCAGCAACAGATGCAGTCGTTCGCTGAACGGGCAGACTTCTTCTACAAGATGACGGAAATACTTCCAGCTTGGCAAGCTGTTGCGGATGAAGCGAGCAACCGGGACCAGCAGCTTGAGGAGTACAGCGAGCGTGCAAATTTCTACTATAGGGCTCGTGACACGGTGCTGCAATGGAGGTCCTTGGCTAAGAAGAAGCGGAAAGCGAGATTCAAAGAAGCCCATCTCGAGGTTCGCCGGAGAGTCAAAAAAGGAATGGGAGAATATTGTATTACCCATTGGCGGGACAAACTACAAACAAGTTTTGATCGCTACGAGTATATGAATGTAGCTTTAGAGGATGCCATTGCCGGTCGTGAGTATATAACGACTGCGGAAACATTCGACACGTGGAGAAGGAGAGCGCAGGAAAAGACACAACTGAGCTTGGTCAGTAACGATACCCTTAAGCAACGAACGATCGATAATTGGAGAGAGCGGCATTCGGCTGTCCACGATATGCAGTTCGAGGCCGGGCAGTACCGGAGGAACCGGAGCATGGGTAAGGCCCTCAGAGTGTGGAACCTCAACTCTCTCCAGATCAGCAGCCGCAGACATACAGTGGATAATATCCGGGAGAAGAGCGGCCGCAGGTTGCTTCGGCAACGCTTTGAAGCGTGGCGCGGCAGTGCTGCAGAGAAGCTTGTGCCGGATCAGATTCAGCTCCCACTTCCCGAGGGCAACGGGGATATCTTGGAGGATGCGCAACAGCAGGCTTCGCGTCTTCAGTCCAGGAGCTCCCTTCTCTCGTCATGGCGAGCGACAGCGACTAGGGAACCACCACTTCGGTTCCAAGATCTCCGGGAAGAAGATGTGGCCGAGAAAGTGGCAACGCCAGAGCCGGAGCCGGAGCCGGAAGTTGAGGCGGGAACGCCGTATGCCCCTACTCCGGGCAGGCCACAGCTGTTGCTCGGGTCCTTTGGGAGACCAGAAACTACCACTCCACTTGCGCCCGTGCCTCATCGACCGGCGGCGTGGCAGGCAAGAGATTCGATACTGGGAGGGTCTGCCATTGAAATGAGAGCCAACCGCGCAGGTGCCCGGTCGAGACGGAACCTACGGGTGTCGTGGGCACAGTAAGCAAAAGCAAAGGTCGCGTGTTGTAAGCTTCGAGTTAAGAGATTGTAATGTTTGGAACACCGGCGTAAGATTATATATAGGAAAGGGCAAATCTGCATGAGTAGGCGTCGAAGTATTTGATACCCCGTTGGTTATAGGTGGTTACTAGTTAGTGGTATTGAGATGGAGATTCAATATACAAGTTATAGCATCAGTTCAGGCTCTTTCCGTCTCGAAGTAGTACATGCGAAGACACTGGCATATAATACAAGACACATGAACACTGCAGGAGTAAGATGGTAGGTGCCTACGATGACTACGCCGCCAGAAGGTGGGCCGGCCACAACTGAAGCCGAAAGCCGGCCACTCCAAGCCGAAAGCCGAATTCTGCCTAGCCTATACACATCCCTATCCAACATCTACACTACCTACTCCGAACGCAACTTGATAGCAACAATAACTTCCAGCCTTGAGTTACCTTTTCCAAAATGGTTCCACAGCCACAGCAACCATCACCTGGTATCGCACCCAGACGTAGGAATGGCAGGAAGCAAGCTTGTGTGCCGTGCCATGAGAGGAAAGTGGCTTGCGATCATGTGTTACCCGTCTGTCAAAGATGTCGGGTGACGGGGAGAGCCGAGATATGTGTGTACGCTGCCACAGTGGAGAGTCCGTCCGCTGCATCGTCGGCTCCGAAACGCAGGCGGCTATCTGCGACGGCTTACAGTGAACCGATCACCCCGGCGGCAACCCCGTCGACCAACTTGCCCGAGCCCAGAGAACCTGGGTATCTGGGCCCTACGAGTTTCATGCCCGTCTTTGAGGAGGCACAGTCACATCTTCTGACGCCCTCGATGACCGATCCTGCCGTGGCGGCGCTGGCTGACCCGTCGGACATGTCGGCTTCGTCAAGTACTAGCCAGCCCCGGGAATCCGAGGAGACTCTGAAGTTGTGCCTTGAGGTTCTGTCGTGTATTCCACCACGATCCACAAGCGAAGTCTTATTTACAAGAAACGTAAACCCGAATGATACCTGGCTCCCCGGCGGCCGCCTCCGCCTCGCCAGATCACTCTATGAGGCGTTCGGCGCCAGTCTCGAGGGCAACCGGCACTACTCACAGCTCCGTGAGATGGCCAGCATACTGTGCTCGAATTCCAAAGCTCGATTCATCGAGGATCAGGACGACCCCGAGGAGTACATGAGCTCCTTCTGCGGCACGCAAATGCGCTGGGAAAGCCTCGGTATCCTGTTCACGTATTGGGCCTTCAGCGCCTCCTTAACAAGGGATACGGATATAGACCCCGTCGGGCAGAACGTTTTTACGGGACGTCAGATGTCGAGGCGGTTCACAAACTGTGTTTCAAAGTGTATCGACATCTGCCGGAAACTCGGCGCACCCCCGAACACACTGTTTGTCTATGTATGCTTCCGCCATATGCTACTAGAGTCCAACGTCTCAGGGGATGCAAGTGAGTGAATTATGTTTATGCTGGCTTTTCGGAGGTGTGCTGAGCTCATATCCACAAGATACTAATGCTTGGATACAGGCCTGGAGACGTGGAGGGCGCATGCAGAACTTGTGGCCATCACAACATTCCTCGGCTTGCATTGTATACCGCGAACTACACCTTACGAGCCAAGCGTCTCGTCGGAGATCAAGAGGAGGCTGTTTGCTTGCGTCTATAATATCGACAAAGTGGTATCTTCCTTCACTGGACGCCCGCCTTTGCTGAACGCGCGGCATGTGTCTACGCCGCTGCCTTTGGACATTGACGACGAAGTACTCCTTGGCGACAGGGAACGCTTGCTCGAGGTCGCGCGGACGCCCGAGATATCGGACGAGCGGCATTTCTACGACAATAAGCTGAAGTCGGTGACAATCATGCGGGCCCGTGGGATGATGGCCTTCATCCGCAACGATATCTTGGATATTTCTTTGGGTCAAATCCACGGTGACGTTGCGGCCTCCCTCAGGTGAGTCTCTGCGAGTTCACGGCTGTGGCAAGAACCAACTAATATGAACATCCCCAAGTCAACTGCGCCAGCGCGAGCTCGAAACGTTTGCCGGCTTCCCGGATGTGCTCGTCTTCCGGCTTGATGAGCTCGAAAACACTACCCTCAGCTCTGCCACCAGATACTCCAAGCTCCTGGTCCGCCTGGAGCACCTCCAGAACCTCTTCTTCATACAACGACTCTACGCAAAGCACGGACAAAGCGATAGGTCAGAGTTGCTGACGATATCATTTGAAATGGTCTCGTTGACTGTCTATTTCTGGACGCATCGCGACTGGTTCAGAGATATTTTGGGGGGACTACGAGTGGGTAGTAAGTGTGACCCAAGGCCCAAGACCCCAGTCTTTCTATTCGTGCCCATCGTTTGCTGTTACTGACCGCTGCTCTGATTCAGGTGATGTGCTATGCTGCACCGGCCGGAGGGGTTCTAAGCATGGAACTGCTGAACCCGTCGCCGCCATTACTTACTCCTTCAGTGGCATCTTCCGCGATTGTGGATGCTGCCGCCACGAGCAACGACAACACCACTGGCAGAAGGAGACCAGTCCCATCAAGGACCTCTCCTCTCCCCTCCTAATCCCTCCTCTTCGGCCGCCGACTTCGGTTCGAAGCCGCCGCCGAAGCGCTCGCAGATCATCCGGCAGCTGAGCCTGCTCGTCGGGTTCCTCGAGTGGATCCGGCCCGCGGCGCCCAACAGCGAGCTCTGCCAGACAGTGGCCCGCATCGTCCGCCACGTCCTCGACCAGACGCTCGACGGACCGCCCCGCGGGGCCGGCCCGGAGGACGCGGCGGTGGACTGGGGCACGGCCGAGTTTGCGACGGATGTGAGCAATTATTTTAACTTTGACTTGTTGGATACTTTTGACTGGTTGTGATAACGAGCGAGGTATTGGGGACTTGGCTGCTTGAGAGCGTGGAGAGGTTCGTGTTGCTTATATGGACTATAACATAGCATCATACTGTGCATGCTTCATCACACTGGGCACAGTCAGAAATACCATGGTACCTGGCCTCCTGTCATTGCTCCATAAGGTACCACCAGTTGCTGATGCCAGCTATGAATGGTATTGGTAGATTAGAGAACTACTGAGATGCATGTGTTTGGGACTATTGGACTCCTCGGTTGGTTAGCAGTCAGTGACATCGGGAGAGGTTATGAGCAAGGTGGAGGAACTGTACCATACCCTTTCTCTCTGGAAACCCTTATGTGCAAGTCAGCGGGGTCAGGCATACTTACTGCATGTAGCAGTTGAAGCGCAGTGTGGTAAGGCAGAATCGAGTACCTCCCTACAATTGGGCGCTTCGACGTACCCCAACCGGGCTGAGTCTGGCGTTCAGCTCTGTCGGTTACCTCTTCAATTACTACGCATGATGTTCTAGCTAACGTAGATATCATCTTATTTTCAGTGAGAATACGTATCAACGAGCACGTTGTCCATATTCTCCATTACGCAAAGGGATGGATCCGTTGAGTCTGTTGTCGCTCGCGGCGGCAGTTGCCCAATTCACGGATTTTGGCATCCGCCTTTTGAACGGAAGCGCCAAACACTTCTGCACGAAGCGTTCAGACCAGGAGATCGACTTGAAGGGCCTGGGTAGGGTCTCAGAGACACTGACACAACTCAGTGGTGAAGTAGAAAGCAGTGCCTCCTTGCTACCCAGTACCACCTATGAGACTAGCAACTCAGAGTCCATATTCTTTAGGCTGTGCGCTGAGTGTAAGCAGGTCGCAACCGAGATTCAGGGTCTCTTGACTTCCATGGAAATTCAGCAGCAAAATGGACGCCTGTCTTCTCTTTTGGTTGCCGCCAAGCACCTCTGGGGAGACAAGCACCTCGACAGCCTACGGGAGAAACTGGCCGACACGAGGCAGCAAATGATGATGGCCAGTCTCGTCGTATTATGGTAAGTGCTTGTATCAGTATTCAGTTGAGATATGCCCTTCGCCCAAAGCGGTGACTCCTGTCTCACCAACTCTTTCTTGAATACAGGGAAACGTCCAAGATCAACTCACAGCACATTCGGGGATTCTGTGACCAGCAGGCAGACATCATGGCTGGTTTGCGGAACATGGAGGGCCACATTAAACCTTTGGACCATCAGCAGCTGGCTGCAGCGGCAGCTGATGAGGCACGACCGGATCTCAAGCCCCATCAGCGCGTGGCCGTGGACAGTATCTTCGCTACGACCTTGGGTCCGCCACTCTGGGGGAACGCCCTGCCAGGTCTTCCCACCAACAAATTCGACGCCGATACCGATGTCTCTTGGGCCACTTTGATAATCAAAAGTATTTCCTTTGTCGAATTCGACTATCGAGAGAGGGCCATACCAACAGCATACCGAAACACTTTTCAGTGGGTTCTCGAGGAGCCCCTGGAGACAGAACCCGGGTCTGGTAGACTCCAATGGTCTGATTTCCCTGCCTGGTTACTTGCATCATCGCCGGATGTGTACTGGATCACTGGGAAACCTGGGTCGGGAAAATCCACACTGATGAAATTCTTGTTTCAGCACGAGGGTCTGCTAGAAGCTCTGAAGACTTGGGCAGGGAAATCTCCGCTGCTGGTAGCCTCCTATTACTCCTGGAACGCAGGTACCGCTGCGCAAAAGTCCCAAGAAGGGTTGCTCAGGACCATTCTCCATCAATGTCTGACGCAGGCACCCTTTTTGGTCCCTCGAGTATGTCCAAGACGCTGGGCTCTGATGAAGATATTCGGGGACGGCGCCGCAGACTTCGCACCAGCATGGACAGCAGAAGAGGTCCGGGAGAGTTTCGATCTCCTGAAACTCGCTATACAGAGCTCGTGCAAGCTGGGACTGTTTATTGATGGACTGGACGAGTTTGATTGCAATAGACAAGATATCATTGATATCGTGCACGAACTAAGCTCAGTTACAGCTATCAAGATCTGCGTGAGCAGTCGCCCGTGGAGCCTGTTTTCCGATGCCTTTGGGCACTGTCCGAGTCTCAAGATGGAGGTTCTCATGAAAAAGGACATTCAAACCTTTGTCGAGGGCCGTTTTCGGAACAGCGTTGCCTTTGTTGAGCTCAGGCAGGCACTGCCAAGTGAGGCCGGCTGTCTCCTCGACAATGTTACCGAAAAGGGGCAAGGGGTCTTTCTATGGGTTTCGTGGGCTGTCAGAGCTCTCCTGGATGGACTCAGAGAGGGCGACAGCCTGCGTGATCTCCAGAAGATACTTGACGAGCTGCCCAGCGACCTGGAAGAACTCTTCGATCGCATATGGTCAAGTATCAACCCGAGGTACAAGGGCCAAACCTCGCAATTCTTCCAACTGCGTGGGTCGGCACTGGAACACATCACCACCGTCACCTTCTGGCTGGCAGATGACATAGACTCCCTGAGCATTCATCTCGACGACATCAGCCCTTTACAGCTGACACACATCATTCAGCGGCTCAGGCGGCGGCTAGACAGTCGTACCCGAGGATTGCTGGAGATCTCTCCTGCCGGTCACTTGGATTACGTGCACCGTACTGTCTGCGACTGGGCGGGCCGGAACTGGGAAAAGATTTGTACAGGCTCGTCGGAGGATTTCGATCCTAACTTGATGCTCCTGAAAGCCTCGGTCGTCGAGTTTGGTGAGGCTGACCTCTGGGAACGGCGCGTGTCGTCCGTGAAGGAGGAATTCTCGCGAAGAAAGCTCCGTGCCTTCGAATATGCCTCCAAGGTGCATAGTGTCGAGCCTAACCTACCACTACTGAGAGCCATCATGGATCGGTTCCAAGCCAGTCTAGCAAGGCATGGCCATGTACAAACTACGACTGCTGAGCGGAGTAGCCAGGGCGTCGATCTCCCATCGTACGACAACAAGTCCCATTACTTTGTTGGACTTGCCGCCCAGTACGGTATATCGCCGTATGTACGGGCCGTGGTAGCTGAAGATGCAAGCATAATGGAGACGAGTTTGTCCTACATATCCCTGCTGTCCGAAGCCGTCCTGGGTTTCCCCAAGTTCATTGACGAAACGGATCGGCGGCATATCGAGAAGGACAACTCGTTCAGATCGCTGTTCAACTCGCAGAAGAGACTGGAACTGGTGACATGGCTCGTCGCAAGGCGCGGCTTGCCGTCGAGATCCTCCGTGGAAGGGCATCACTTTCACGAGTCGGTCGAGATTATGACCAGGAAGAGGCAGCTTGACGCGGAGCTCTTCGCAGACGACGACTTCATTGACCAGGTGAATTATTGGGAAGGCGTGAGAGACGTCCTGCGAAAAGAAGCGGCGAAGCCTTCGAGATTGCTGCAGGAGCCTGCCACCATTTCGCGGCAGCTCTCAAGAAGCCTTCGGAAGGTGTTGAAGCTTCCATGAGAACACTCACACGGCGCGGCAGCTATTTGATGTTTGCATGTAGGTCAGAGACCATTTGGATACGGCTAAACGTGCAGTTACACGGCCGAAAATAACCAAGTAATAGGTCTGCATGGTCGTGAAACATAGTGCTTCAGCGCTAAGTACGGGCGCCAAGTGCCGCGCAGCTGTCGTTTTTTAGGCCAGCAAGCCCACGGCCGACGGTGCCACCATCGCTTGACCCCCCCCGGAAGTCGCGTTTTCCGGGGGTCCAAGTGGACGTCATGCTGCAGCAGAGCTTCGTCCAGATGACAGCTAAGGTTGACGCGAATGGAGCTATCGTTCAATGTTGGATGTGCGTTGATGCCCTGCAGCGTCTAGTTAAGTACACTTGCATCTGGGAGGCCACCAAGCAGCCGCAATGGGCTTTTTGAGTTGTTGCATTACCCCATGACTTTTAGCACTCATAGTCGATGTATGCTACAATCTCAACTTGATTTCGTTTGCCTGCACGCAAACAAACAGCCAGGGCCGCCGCTGTCGGGTTTATCTTGCTATACGTACCTGAAGCCCCCTGTCGTGTCGCTGGTGCATTGCATGTGGTTAGCCAAACGGACAAACTCACTTGAACGCACGTCGTAATCCGAAACAACCACATCTCACCACTCTTACTCAACTTTCCAATTTCACTACAGCGCCCAACTAACCATTCGCAGTCAACTTGTCGCGAAAGCAACACTGCTGTTCTTAGACTGAACATACTTCGGGCTGCTGCTACTCCGACTGCTGCTACTACCCGTGTCTTGCGACTCCTGCCCTGCGAACCTGTCCCGACGAGGGCTTCTACTTAATACCAGCCTGCGCGAAGCTAGCGATGCCCTCCCGGTGATCTTGGATGTCCAGAGCCGAGCATGAAGGCCGTCCTTCCAGGAAAGCCTGAGGCCAACCTTCAGGCGCTCTCGACGGGCTACTGGAAGGGCAACCGCGTCATCGTTTACACTACTGGCAACGCCCTTACCATACTTTCCGGCCCTGACGCCATTCTCCAGACCATATATGACGATGACGAGCGCAAGTTGGAGGCCGTCTCTTTCGACGAGGCGTCAGGCAAGATAGCTGCCTGCACAGGAGCTACAGTTAGGGTCTACAAACCCTTGGAGTACAGTGACGATGCCCTCAAGGTTTGTTCACCCTGATGCTGCGGAACGATCATATGCGCGCCCCCGAAAATGGACAGCGTCCAGCTTACCAGTATGCATTGTAGTGGTCACTGCAATCTTCCTTCGACATTGAAGATGCCCCATCGAGTGCGACCTTGTCCTGGGGCAGCTCCGAAGAGCTTCTTGTTGGCCGAAACTCACTATGGTTGTACGATACCTCCACGTCGAATCCCGCGCTCCACTGGAAAGCCGAACTAGCTAGCCCCGTGAAGGCTGCCACCCTATCATACGACTCAGCGTACATAGCATCTGTGGGACATCATGATCGCCTCGTCAAGGTCTGGCGCAGACAGAATTTCGGGTCGGAAGAGGTTCACTTCGATTTCAGCTACCTGTCACATCCTCGCGCGGTGACGAATATGCAATGGCGCAAGCCGTTCCACGTAGACCAAACCATCGAGAATGTCCTCTACACCTTTTGCGCCGACAATAACTTGCGCGTGTGGACTGGCGCCGAAGGCCTCACTCGCGAACCCCAATGCCTCTGGGGCAAGATCGACCTGGCAACAGCGATACAGGACGACGCCCTCCGAAACACCCCCGGAAACGAGATGCGCTGGGCCTTTATAATCAACCAGCGCGATCTGGCTGCGGCGACAGAGAGTGCAGTGCAGGAGAGGACCAATGGGCAGGAGAAAGAAGATGTCCAGCTGCAATACCTCATTTCCATCGCAAATAGGGACACTGAAATATGTGTAGTCCTCGACGGAAGGGGCAACATGGCGGCATATGCGCTCGAGAACATCAGCCATAAATCGAAGAGCGCAAACCATATCGACAACGTTGCGCTGGTCAAGTCTAGGGACTTTGACTTTATGGGGACAAATAAAAACTTCCCCCATGTTGAGATCACGAGCTACTGCAACAGGTCCTCAAGCCATCTGTACGTGTTGGTGCACCAGTTTGATGGAAAAGTAGAGGTGTATGAGAGCAATATAGCGGACTTGCTTGATCCTACCTTAAAGCCAGGCCGCTTGAGCCATCGAGCAACGTGGTCTGGCCATTCGGCTTCCATCAAGAAAATTGTGCGCAACTTCAGCGGACGTGCCATCGTTTCAAGGACCGAGGAAGGTGAGAGTATGGTTTGGAGACATGCTGCCAAGTCGAGCGATACGAAACTCCTGCGTCAAGCCGTCATTCCAGAGAAGCGACATATTCATCGGATATGCCTTTTCCGCGGTGGTAGTTTTGTCGTTTTCTTACACCACGATGTTATTTGCCTGTGGGACTGTAGACCGTCAGCGCCTTTGCTCCTTGCAGAGCAGAAATACGAAGTCGCCGGCAAGCCGCTCTGCATCTTGGTCCTCCCACGACCTGATGTCGATGAGGTTTCTACAGCCCACATTGCGACCATCACATCTGACCAGCGAGGCATTGTCTGGGAAGTGAAGCTGCCACTGATGGATCATGGAAAGGCACGAACCAATGGCCACAAAACGGAGGCGGCATCCATACGCGTGTTTTGCAGTTTCAAGCTGGACGATGCCGGCGATCTTGCCTACGTTCTACCTGTTGACCCTGCTGGAGCCTCGCCGGTCAGCTCTGGGTTTTTGGATGTATTTGCCAAAGATGTTGCAGTCTCCTACACACACAGTGGACGAGTCGAGTTTTGGACAGCGAGGGTAGACAGAGACCGCAGTCGAGTGGAGTGGCTTTCTACTGCGGCAATGGAAACGGGTGTCAACGAACCAGCACTGGTCAGCGGCAGCACTATGAAGAAAGGCGCACTGGTAAACACCAGCCGGTCTGAGGTTACAATCTGGGATATTCGGGGCGCAAGGCTCGAATATGCACAGGATTTCGGAAGCCATAACACCATCCAAGACCTCGATTGGACATCAACGCCGGACTCTCAGTCGATTTTAGCAGTGGGATTCACATATCGAGTCATCCTGCTTTCTCAGATGCGATTCGACTATCTGAACAAGGGTCCCGCTTGGGCACAGTTACGAGAAATCAACCTTCGAGAACTCACCCCTCATCCCATCGGCGATTCGACCTGGTTGAGCGGCGGCGACTTGGTTATTGGCGCTGGCAACCAGCTGTTCGTGTACGACCGCATGTTTGAGCCACCAAGCCCCGTTGTCAACAACAGTCGTATGCCACTGCGCAAGGGCGCAACCAGGGACCTCTTCGAAGTAGTCCAGAGGCTCAATGGACCGCTCCCCATCTTCCACCCCCAGTTTCTTAGTCAATGCATGCTTACTGGTAAAAACGTTTTGGTGAAGCTCATTTTGCTGTCATTGAATCATACATTGAAATACCATGCCGAGGGCGATGTTATCGATGACTACTTGGGACTCGATCTGTCCCATTTCTACCTGGGCGGCAATGTGAGTTTAGGAGAGTGTCATCTACAAAACTGCTTACTGACTCCGTCTTTAGACTGATGACAATAATGAATCTTCGCGCCTAATGGGGCAACTATCTCTTGACGACAGTGAAGATTCGTTTACCGAGGACATTGCTCTCAGCATCTGCGAAAGGCTGCAGAGAATTCCACTGCCACAGCTTTCAGGCCATGAGCAGATACAGCTGCTGGACATAGTGGAATGTCTCGGCTTAGTAGAGCAGCAGCGACGCTCGATGGATGAGAACGGAGCGCGATTCATGCTCTTCTTCCGACAACACGCACTTCGGAAAGGCCGTACCAACGAATATCACATGTCCTGGCGCGAAATCAGTTGGGGTTATCATTCGACCAGCCAAGATATATTGACGGACTTTGTCTCGCGGCAGTATCACGGCTCCATGCTGTGGGAGAATGCAAGAGAGAGTGGCATCTTCGTGTGGCTTACGGATGCTGCAGCAGTAGTGAGTCACCCAGGAAGCATATGTGTTGATGGAGCTAACTATTGGACAGAAAGCCCAATTCGAGATTGTGGCTCGCAACGAGTACACGAAGAGCGAGACGAAGAGTCCTGTCGACTGCACTCTGTTCTACCTTGCGCTGAAAAAGGAAAACAGTCCTCCAGGGTCTCTGGCGCATGGCTCACGGAAACAGGGAGCAGGCTGCGACCCAGAAGCTACTGGCCAACAACTTCGAAGATCCCAAGTGGAAGACCACGGCGTTGAAGAATGCCTACGCTTTGCTCAGCAAGCGACGGTTCGGTGAGTTAGATGCAAGCGCGCTCATGCGCATAGACTATTGAATGCTGACCCCTTGGTAGAATACGCCGCGGCATTCTTCCTTCTAGCCGATCATCTGCAAGATGCCGTGAACGTTTGCTTGAATCAGATTAAAGATCTGCAGTTGGCCATTGCCATCGCCAGGGTTTACGAAGGAGACAGTGGGCCGGTGGTGAGGAGACTTCTTGAGAATGAAGTGCTCGCGGTGGCATGCCAGGAGGGAAACCGGTGGCTCGCGTCATGGGCTTTTTGGATGTTGGGGCGGCGTGATATGGCTGTTCGGGCCTTGATTGTAAGTCTGCGCCGGAAGCCTAAAACGGGATGATGCATGCTAACCACGAGGGCAGACACCCGTCTTCACACTGCTCGAGACACCGTCGACTCCCGACCTCAAGGCCAAGTCGTTCTTGACCGACGACCCGGCCCTGATTGTGCTGTATAATCAGCTGAGACAGAAAACATTGCAAACCCTCCGGGGAGCCTCCAAAGTCACACCCCGAGTCGAATGGGACTTCGTTATCCATAATGCGCGGCTTTACGACCGCATGGGATGCGACTTGCTGGGTCTGGATCTCGTGCGCAACTGGGAGTTCCTGCGCACGCCGAAGGCGCAGCCAGGGTTGGGCGGCGAGATTGACCCTAGGAAGATGCTGCGTAGGAGCAGCTCGCTCGTAGTGGCGGATATGCCGCTGAGCCCCGTGGACATGGAGATGAAGACGGGCCACCACCCGACGAACAAGGTACAGCAGACGCCTACGGTGTTTGAGGAGCCCGACGCGAGCAGTCTTTTGGATAGCTTCGGGTTCTAGTACTGGTATTGTCTTATTGTCTATGCATTGCATATCACGCGCGTTTTTTTTTTTTTTTTTTTTGTATTTCTAGGCACCGACTGCATAGCTATTATTTTCTCGTCTGCTTTCACCCGGAGGGAGGGTTCCCGGCGTGGATGAGAACTGCTGGGCTGGAGTTGGAGTCAACGCGATGCCGTTAATAGCTTCGATTTTTACTGAAGGTAGCACCTGTTTGAAACACGTTGAAACTTATATGACCTCTGTGCCCAAGGTGAGATGGCCGGCTACATGCTATCAGCCGATCAACTTATCCCTTTTGTGCCTTGATCGTCACAGGCTGTAGCCCTCCATCGAGACAGTAGAATTTCGATGTTGTACCACAGCTGCACAGGGAGATCAGAGAGGACAGACCAGCCGCCATCGTTCCCGTCGTCGCACCAGCTCAACCCAATCCCAACTGAGTGTTTATAGAGACAGGTGGCGGGCGGGGAGCCTCTTCCGGGTTGCGCAGACAATCTCGGTGGTTGCGGGTTCAGCGGACGAAAGCGGGTTTTCTGGTTTCAATGTTTCGGGGGCTCGTCATTGGGGGGCATTTGGCGCAAATGGCTAGCATGGACAGACAGCATTGATCTGGTGCTGGTGCTGGTGCTGGTGCTGGCTCGTCCTCATCATCCAGACAGACCCTGCCTGACCTGGGTTACCTTACTCATGGGTGGCAGGACGGAATGAAAGGGTGACTGACTTATTAATCGACGTTATTTGTATTAGCCGGGAAAAAAAGGACCTGCCTTATCTGGATCTGCATTTGTATTACCATCACCATCAAGCCCATCAATTGATCGCCAACCTCCAGATCTACTACCTAACGCCATTTCAAATCCCGGGCCCGCTCTCTATTCTATTGCCCCAGGAGCCGCCGCACTTGGCACGCTTTATCTATTATATCCCAGGGGTCGCGCGCTATCTACATATATCTCCATCCATCTCCCTTCCTCACCCATTTGCTTCCTTTTTCGCCGTCGGAATGATCCTTTAGAGTTTATCTTTTCTTAAAGCGACTATCATCATTTACATAGATCGATCTTGGTTTCCTCACCTGTCCAAGTAGGAATTCTCGGGTGAGTTTGTGACGAGGCAGGGTCTCACTCAGCGCGCCATGCCGGCAGATGCGGAGCTTCCGCGCACGCCATCGGCTGCGGCTGCGGCTGCAACATCAGGGGACGACGTCCAAGACCTGGACGACTACCACCGTCCGCCATCGCAACAACGTCATCCAGCACCCACAACGACCATGGCACCTCCCGTCGCCAAGGTCCTCCCCGAGGGCCGACACTTCACCGCGCGCGGCGTCGGCGTCGGCCTGGCGGTCGGACTGGTCATCTGCTTCTCCAACATGTACTTTGGGCTGCAGTCGGGATGGGTCTCGATGATGACCATGCCCGCCAGCCTCATGGGCTTCGGCATGTTCCGCGTCCTCGCGCCGCATCTCAAGTTCCCCTTCTCGCCGGTGGAGAATGTGCTTGTGCAGTCGGTGGCGGGCGGTATGGCAATTATGCCTCTGGGCTGTGGTTTTGTCGGGGTGGTGAGTACGAGTACCGAAGAAACCATTGAATGCATGAATGAAACTTGGAAGGTTAATACGATACGAATCAATAGATGCCGGCTTTAAACTACCTGCTCTCCGAAGAAGAGCAAGGACCCGTGTTCCTGCCCATGTGGAAGTTGATCGTATGGTCTTTAGGCTTGTGCTATTTCGGCGTCGTGTTTGCTGTGCCTCTGTAAGTAACGCCTCGCCAAGTTTACGATCGGAAGGTCTGGTCTGGGGCTCGATGACTGATAGTTGCTCAGCCGGCGGCAAGTGATTATAAGGGAGCAGCTCAAGTTCCCTAGCGGATTTAGTACTGCTGTGCTCATTGGCGTGCTGCATGGTAAGGGCCAGTCACAGAACGGTGCCGCTCTGGATCCCTCGAAAGCGGCTACGTTCGGCAGTCTGGCTTTGGAGAACAGGCCCCTGGTGGAGAATGAAGACGTCAATGACGATGACGAGGTGAGAACGCTTGTCGATGGAGAGTCTCAGACCAAGCCGGAAGAAAAGTACAGTTGGGGTGCTAACATCCGCCTGCTTCTCATTTC
Source organism: Apiospora aurea (assembly GCF_038362705.1). Taxonomy (NCBI): domain Eukaryota; kingdom Fungi; phylum Ascomycota; class Sordariomycetes; order Amphisphaeriales; family Apiosporaceae; genus Apiospora; species Apiospora aurea. The sequence continues at coordinate 2,133,965 of NW_027117393.1, read as the reverse complement.
CTTTGCGGTGTCTGGCTTCTACACTCTGCTCACCTATTTCTTTCCCATCCTGCGCAGCCTTCCCATTTTCGGTGTTCATGCAGCCACCACCTGGCTCTGGGACCTTAATCCCAGCCTGGCGTACGTCGGCCAGGGCATCATCATGGGGCCTGCCACTACAATTCATATGCTGATCGGTGCCATCGTGGGTTGGGGTATACTGTCGCCCCTGGCACATAACCGCGGCTGGGCGCCCGGGCCCATCAGTGATTGGGAGTCCGGCAGTAAAGGCTGGATCGTGTGGATTTCACTGGCAATAATGCTTGCGGACTCTGTCATCAGCTTGGGTTATGTCGCCTTCCGGCCTGTCGTACAAAACGGCCCGGCCTTCCTTCGGGAGAGCGTAGAGAGGTATAATCAGGGCGGGATACAGAATGTGTTCCGATCTACGCGTCGAGGACCCCGCTATTCGGTTTTGAACCCGGATGAGGCAGATCCACGTACCTCTACCGGTAGGAGAAGCTCGACGTCGGAGCTGCTTCCTAATCCCATGTTCGATGGCCAAGATGAGGAGCTGCGGACATGGGATGAGGATGACGCGCCTCCTGAGCAGCTGGTCGGCAGCAAGACCGTCAGTATCGGCCTGGTGGTTTCCATACTGGTTTGTGTGGCCAGCATCCACATCACGTTTGGGGACCTGGTGCCACTCTACGCCAACGTCATGGCCATTCTGATGGCTCTGGTTTTGAGCATCATGGGTGTGCGCGCGCTAGGCGAGACCGATCTCAACCCGGTCTCGGGTATCTCCAAGTTGGCCCAGCTCTTTTTCGCTCTGGTTATTCCCCAATCCAACAAGTCGAGCGTCCTGATCAACCTGGTTGCTGGTGCGGTATCGGAGGCCGGAGCGCTCCAGGCCGGGGATCTCATGCAAGACTTAAAAACGGGCCACCTGCTCGGCGCCGCACCCAAGGCGCAGTTTTGGGGCCAGGTCATCGGGGCGACTGTGGGTGCTGTGGTGAGCGCCTTCATCTATCGACTGTACACGGCTGTGTACCAGGTGCCGGGCGAGCTGTTCGAGGTCCCTACCGCCTATGTCTGGATCTTCACGGCGCGGCTGGTGACGGGGCAGGGGTTGCCCCCCATGGCTCGGGAATGGGCCATTGGCGCGGCGGTCGTCTTTGGCTTCTTCACCATGCTGCGGACTAGAGGGATGGGCAAGTGGTGGCAGGTATATATCCCGGGTGGTATTGCCGTGGCCGTGGGTAAGTCAACAGCAGACCACCAGCTTTGATGAGGGAATGATATGCGCGCAAAAGCTGACATTTATACCAGGCATGTACAATGTCCCATCGTTTACACTGGCGAGGACTATCGGGGGTATCTCGAGCTGGTTCTGGCGATCGATACTGAAGAAACAAGACACGCCACTAATTGTGCTGGCTTCGGTAGGTTTCCATACCTCAAAGTCCCATCTTAAACAAGATACGTGAGCTAATGCCGCATTTTAGGGTTTCATCTTGGGAGAGGGATTCCTGAGCATCGTGAACTTGCTCTTGCAGAGCGGCAAAGTGCCGCATTTGTAGATTAGATATACTTGGTCCTATCTTATAGCGCTCCCTACCATCTTTACCACTTAAGCGCTTAGCGAACTAGAACGTATAGAGCACTATACTACAGCTCGATAGATAGGTAATATATATATATATTATAAATAAGTATTAAATCGCTATAGAATATATATTCCGTTTAACGATATATAAAACGCGTATATATATACGTTTTATATTAATCGCGGTAAACCCCGGAATATTACGTTATATTATATAAATAAGTGTTTTTTACGTATATTTAAATAGTATAACGTAGAGCCGGTCGGTTAATACGTTAATTTTACTATATAATAATGTTCGAAATACTGTTTTATTATAAGCCGATGTCTTTTAATTCCTTTTTTCTCTTTTTTTACTTACTTACTTAATAGGAGGCCGTAAAGACTTAAAAACTTAGGGTTAGTTTAACGTTTTATTAAAAGGGACGGTATACGCGGGAGGTATTAAAATAGAGTGTAAATATTATAAGCATCGTTTATATACTATATTTAAATCGTTACGGATAAGGTTTTACTTAAAAGGATATATTAAGTATTTACGTATATAATATAACGGTATTACTCGTAATATTTTTAATAATAATAATAATAATAATAGTAATAAAATTAATAAGTTTATACCCCGGAAATTAATAACGGCCTTATAAAAAATACTCGTAAATATTATTTTCGAAAGCGGTTAATTTTTTAATAGTTTACATAGTAAAATAAGTAATTAAATTTATAATAATATATTTAATATAATAAAAATATTTAATAAACGTTTAATCGACAATATATATTTAACGGATTTATATAATGTAATTAAAAAAGAAGTTATTATAAAAGGTGTATAAATCTAAGTGGTAATAATAGGTAAAAAGTGGTAAAAGGATAAAGCTAACGCTTATCCTTTTATATTTTTAAGGGACCTAAGTTTTTATATATATAAGGCGGCGGAATAAAGCCGGAATTAATACGTAAGCGCCCCGTTTTTCTACTTTTATTATAATTATTCCCCTTTTTAAGTAAATATTCCGATTATATAAACGGCTTTGTTTATGCGGTCCGCTTATCCCGATAAAGGTTTAACTAGTAAAGAGTTCCGTAATAAATTATAAAGTAGTAAAGTAGAGGTAAAAGGTGAGTAAGAGGTAAGTAAAAAGCGCGGGCGCCGAGGCGCTTATATTTAAGGTACCCTTTAAAATATAAATAAATTTATAAAATTACCGAATTTACGCTCGATATCTTTTTTATAACGCTGATTATAACTTTTTTTTATAATTATTAATATTACGGTTTTTTTTATATATTTTAATACTTTTATGCCCGTTACTTTATCGTAACCCTTTTAACACCCTTTTATTTATTATAGTTACCGTTTACTACCGAATTAATTTATTAAATAATTATAACGGTGTTTTTATTACTACCGCGGTCGATTAAGTTTACTATTTATATGTTTCGTTTTAAGCGGTTAATTATAAGCCTTTTAAAGATAAGTTACCGGAATTTAATTATATCTTTAATAACCCGCGCTTTTTATTATATAATTAAGCATATTTAAAGCTCGATTATATTAACGGTAATAAAATTTATAAGGGCGTAAATACACGTAGTTTTTTTTAGTATTAACGGTATTTCGTTAATGTTTTATAATAAGTTTCCGGTGCTTTTATAAGCGACTTTAATATCGTTAGCATTATTTTTCGGGGCTAGCCGAGTACTTTTAGGAGATAAACGATGTTAATAAATATGTTTTCTTTTTAACCCTTCGCCGTAAAGTGGGTAGTATTCTTTACCGTTTTATTATTACCTTTACTTATATAATTAAGGCTTATAAGGCTGAATTTAATATTAGCGGCTCGAAGAAGATTATTAAGGTAAATAAAAACTCTCGGCTATTTTTTTTATAATTACCGCGGGTACTTAACGAATTTATTTTAAATAAAAGGGCTTAATCGACTACCGTTAAGAATACCTCGCCCGTGAGAATACTTTACGTAAACGCTTTTTATAAAAGGTGCACGAATTTAGGTGGTAACGATAGGTAAGGGGTGGTAAAAGAATAAAGCTAACGCTTGTCCTTTTATATTTCTAAGGGGCCTAAATCTCTATATATATAAGGCGGTAAAGTAGAGCCGGAACCGGTACGTAAACGCCCCGTTCCTTTTATTTTTATTATAACTATTCCCCTTTTAAATAAACGTTCCGATTACGTAAACGGCTTTACTTATGCGGTCCGTTTATCCCGACGAGAGTTTAGTTAATAAAGAGTTCCGTAGTAAATTATAAAGTAGTAAGGTAGAAATAAGAAATAAATAAAAAATAAATAAAGGGCGCGGGCGCCGAGGTGCCTATATTTAAGGTACCCTTCGGAATATAAATAAACCTATAAAATTATCGAACTTACGCTCGATATCTTTTTTATAATGTCGATTATAACTTTTTTTATAATTATTAATACTATGGTTTTTTTTTTCGTATTTTAATATTTTCGCGCCCGTTACCCTATCGTAATCCCTTTAATATCCCTTTATCTATTATAATTACCGCTCGCTATCGAATTAATTTATTAAGTAGTTATAACGGCGTTTTTATTACTACCGCGGCCGACTAGGTTTATTACTTATATGTTTCGTTTTAAGTAGTTAATTATAAACCTTTCGAGGGTGAGTTACCGGAGTTTAATTACGTTTTTAATAACCCGTGCTCTTTATTATATAACTAAATATACCCGAAATTCGGTTATATTAACGGTAATAAAACTTACGAGGCCGTAAATACGTGTAGTCTCTTTAGTATTAATAGTATTTCGTTAATGTTTTATAATAAGTTCCCGGCGCTTTTATAGGCGATTTTAATATCGTCGGTACTATTTTCTTAGGTTTAATTAAGTATTTTTAAAAGGTAAATAACGTTAATAAGTATGTTTTCTTTTTAGCCCTCCGCTGCGAAATGGGTAGTATTTTTTACTGTTTTATTATTACCTTTATTCGTATAGTCGAAGCCTATAAGGCTGAATTTAATATTAACGGTTTAAAAAAAACCGTTAAGGTAAGTAGAAACTTTTAGCTATCTTCTTTATAATTGCCGCGGGTGTTTAATAAATTTATTTTAAATAAAAAGGTTTAGTCGATTACCGTTAAGAGTACCTCGCCCGCGAGAATACTTTATATAAACGCTTTTAACTTAGTATCTTTAACGCCGTAAGTTTAAGGATCCTCCTCTTATATTACGTAGTCTCGTTAACGTTTTTTTAAATTATTAACAAGCTTATAATTATCGAGGCTTTCGTTTAGCTTCGTTTACTACCCCGTAACCGTAGTTTCGCTATTTAATATATAACCCTCGGTTTCGCTCGAGAGCGTATCGCCGCCCTTTTTACCCGTATTAACGATAACGCCGTTAATAAATAAGCCGATTATTTCGAGGATCGTTTAAAACCTATAGGTTTAATTTTTTAAACGAAAGTTTCGTTTTTATTTTAGCCGCGTTTCTTTTTATTAAATATGTAATTTAGTCGGCGTAGTATAAAACCTTATAGCTTATTAAAAGGGCGTAAATATAATTACCGTTTAAGCGAGTAAGTTTAATTCTTACCGGGGCTCGGCTTCGGTTATATTTTTATAATTATTAATTAATAACTTACTAGAATTTTTAAGTCGTTTTAACTTTTTATTATAACTTTTTTTAAACCTGCCTCTCTTTTTCGTAATTAGCTAATCGATGTATACCTTTTTTTCGTATTGCGCAATCTTCGCCGGCGCGTTCTTTAGGTTTTCGGCCGGCTTTTATTAGTTGTATTCGAACGGCTAGCCCTTTCACTTCATTAGGTAGTATACCTAGTTTTCCTATTTTATTTTATTTTACACTTTCTTTATTTCTTACTCTTTATTAGCCTCTAGTTCCGGTATCGGAAGCGCTTTATCGGCCCTCGCCGTTTATAGCTTTAATAGCTAGATAAAGAAGACGTTATAAAGCTAGGCGTACTTCTCGAATAGGGTTAATCGATAAATAAAGGTTTTAATACGCTTTAAAACCATAAAAGGTCTAACGAATTTAAAGGCTAGTTTCCGGTTTTAAACCTTTAAATTCTTAGTAAATAAGCTTATTATTTAACCCACGTTTAAAGTTAACGGTTTATAATAAGAGTTATAATGTTTCGCTTATCCTTTAATCGCTTTTCGCTATTTTTTTTATTTCCGCCCGTAGTTCTTATAGTTTTAATAGCCGGTTTTTTATCGTAGGGGCCCCTCTCGGGAGGGAGTTATCCTTAATAAATATTCGGAAATCCGGTTAATAACCGTAAGTTACTTCGAAAAGGGAGAGGCTTATTGATAAATTAACGGCTAAATTAATTACGAAAAAGGTAATATATAATAAGTTCGGCTATAATTTTAATTATTCCATTATATAATAACGTAAGTAAGTTTCGATAATTTAATTTATACGCTTTATTTATTTATTAGTTTATAAGTGAAATATTATCGAATACTTTAATTTTACCCTATTTTTATAGTTTAGCTCGGATTAAAAAGCGTTAGTAAAAATAACTCCCCGGTTTAAAAGTAACCCTTTTAAGCTCTCGAACTAATACTTTATTTTTTCTTAAAAAAGTTAAGTTAGCTTTGCGGCGTTAATAAAATTTATTACTAAGAAAAAGAAGGATAATTTAGTATATCGGTTTATTATTATAAGGATAGCTTTAACGGCTTCTTTATAATAAAAGGACTCCGGTAAGCTAGTAATAAAATTTATATTATACTTTTCTTTAAAGCGATTTAATTATAATAACGACGCGAGCTTACTGTAAGATCGATAATATTTCGCCTTTAAGCCGAGGTATACTAAATAGTTTTTTATATATTTCGCTACGTTATTTCGTAACTCGAGTTAATAGAACTTCTTTTTTAAAAGCTATATTATTTAATTACGCTCGAAATAGCTATTAAGCGGGTCGTTATAATAAACCTATAATAATTACACTTATAGCGCTATTTACTCTAATATATAGGTTTTTCCTTTAAAGTATACTAAACCTTTTTTATAATTAATTAATCGCGGTTCGGGCTAACCTCGGCCGCGTATTACGCTCTACCCTTTTAGTAAGCTTTATTTCATTTTTAGGCTCGCATAATAAGAATCTTTAAATCTATACTAATTTAATTTATTAAAAGGTCTTTTTTTAAACGGACCTTCTTACTTTTCGCCGGAATATCGCTTACGATAAAACTATACGTTCCCTTATACTTCGCGTTCTATATATCACTTAAACTAATACTTATAATTTACCTCTTAAAAGTATAATATCTATTATTAATTTCCACCTTAACGTCGATAATAATATTAAATTATTTTCTATATCGGCGATATAATTAAACCGTTTTAACGAGCTATCGACCGGGTTATTTTTTCCCGGCTAATATATAATTATAAAATTAAAAAAAATTAAATATATACACTATTATACTTAACGATTATTTAACTTTTCGCTTCTTATAAAGCTTTATAAATTCTTATAATCCGATAATATTTTAATAACGTATTTCGCCCTTTTTAAATAATATTTTTAATACTTAAAATACGAAACGATTACTAGTATTTTTTAATTTAAAATTCTATAGTTTAATTTTAACCTCGAAAACTTTTTTAAAAAAAAGGAGATCGGGTATTAAAATTCTCTATTACCCTTTTAAAAAAGGTTCCGGCTATTACGAACCGGGAGGCGTTTATTTTAAGCTTTACCGGCTTTTCGGGGTTAAAATAGGCTAATAACGGAGCTAATTAAAAGGATTACTTTAAATACTTAAAAGCTTACTTTACGGCGCTATTTAGCGGGAATAAACTCTCGTTCTTTTTAAGGTTACGCCCTTTTAAAAACTTTATTAAAAGGGTAGCGATTCCCGAATACCCTTTTATAAATCGCCGATAAAAGTTATAAAAACTTAAAAAAACTTACAGGTTATAAACAGAGTTTAGTATAAACTATTTTCGAATATTATTTACTCGTAACGGGTTTATCGATACTCTTTTTATAAAAATCCGATACCTTAGGAATTTAAGCGAGCTTTAAAGAATTAGTATTTAGCTCGTTTAATATATAAGTCCGTTTATATTAACTTTTTAACGATTTATTATATATACTTTTCGTAGGTTTCTTTATTAGTAAAATAAATTAAAATATTATTTAAGTATACTATATAATACGTATTAACTAGTCCCTCGAGGTACTATGAAATATAGTGTTAAAACGTAATTAAGGCGTTAGTAAAGCCTATAATTATTACTAAGAACTTATAATATTTATATCGAGTACGGAATATAATTTTCTATTTATCCCCTAATTTAATACGAATATAATAATACATATCTTTTAAGTCGATTTTAAAAAAAAACTTTTAATTACGAAACTTTATTTAATATCTCTAAAATAAAGGGTAAAGTATAACGATTCTTAATCGTAACTTTATTAAAGCCCTTATAGTTTATATATAACCGTAACGTCCTATTCTTTTTAAGGACGAAAAGAATAAGGGCCCCGGTTAAGCTTTAGGATTTATGGATTTTTTTTCTTTTTTTTATTTTATTTAGCTATTCGCGCAGGGCTTTTAACTCGGAGTACGATAATAGGTAAATAGGTTTATAAAAGGGTTTTATGCCTAGTTTAAAATCGATAGTATAATTTATTAATCGATTAAACGGGAGGATATCGTATTTCTCCGTGTTAAAAAAGTAATAAATCCGTTAAGGTACTACGGAAAAGGCGCGTCGAAGGGACGATTAACGACCTTTAACGTTTTTTCTTTTTTTATATATTTTTTTTTAAGGATATTACGGCGTAACATTAAACTCGGCCTTTATAAACGCGATGAAATACTTAAAATATAAAGAATTAAACCCGCGTTATATCGATAAAGAACCACTAACGGTTTAATTTTATATTAAGCACTATTTACAGTGTTTATATAGCTTTATAAGATAAAAAGACGGAGGCGTCGATATATTAAAGGTCCCGGTTAATCGCGACGTAAAGCCGGCGAACCTTTTAAGTTACCCTTTAAAAATTAATAATATTAAACTCTATTTAATAAACGTTATACATAGAAATATATAGCTTATTAACCGACGTAATCGATATTACGCGAAATAAAGCTTAAAGTAACCTAGTTTTTTTTAACGAAAGTATAGTTAACTATATCTATTTTTAAATAAATATTTAAATCAATAAACGTATAAACCGAGGTAACGCACAATAATGGGGTAACGACCGTAATAAGGGTCTTTAAAGTTTTAAATACCTCTACGATTAAACTAGTGATTAAGGAGGGTACTTCTCCGTTTAAAACCTACGGCTATTTCCTAATATATATTATATTAGCGTTATATTCGGGGCTATACACTTATTAATATAATAGCCCTTCTTTTTATATTAATAATAAATAACTTAATTTAAATTAAAACGATTTATAATATTATTAAGTGAAGGTCGTATATTACCCAAGTAAAACGGTAGGGTAATAATATTTTACCGAGCTTTAAAGGGGTTTATTTTACGCTACTTAAAGCTCCCCTCTTTAAATTTAATAGCGTCCTCTTTATTTTAGGACCGTTTCTTTAAAATTAGCCTAGTTCGGCTATAGGGTTTTCCGTTTTTTATAGAAACGAGGAGGATTTCCTATCGTTATTTCGTAAGGTTAATTATATTATTATACCGATTTAAAAGGTTATTATAATAACTTATAATATTTTAATATAAGGATAAAAAAAGTTTTTTAAAAAAGTAGTGTGTATATTTTTTATTAAAGCGTTAATATACTTAGCTTTTTAAAGATAATAAATACTTATAAAACTACTTTAAATCTTAATATAAAAGTTAATAAGTTTCTTTTAACTATAAATTAATTATAGCGTTTTTATTAACGGGGCTTCGAATTACTAATTTTATTTAAATCCGGAAGGTTTTTTAATTACTTTATAATTATTTCGCCTCGCTTTTTATAGAGGATTTCGTTTTAAACCGAAACTATTATTTTACTTTTAACGTTATTTAACTACGAGTGTATAGAATATATACACGTAAACGTCGATATAATTTTAATATCGCCTTATAAATTATCCTTAGCTCTTTAATCTAGCCCTTTTATTACGTTCGTATAAAAATTAAGCTTAACTATTCGTGGCGGAATTTAATAGGCTTATTAAAATTTATGTCCGAGTTATTAATTAATAAGGCCCCCTTCGCGTTATCGTTAAGGTGATTTGAGTTTTAATCGCGTTTATCGGGTGCCGAAGGGGTATCGCTACCGTTATTCGAGGGTGATAAGGGTGAAAAGGGGTTTCTATTATCCCCTGCGTAGCTAGAACGTGGTTATTAATTATTAAGTTTTTTAAAGCGTTATTTAAACGAAGTGCGGTTTATTGTAAGTTATTTTATCTCTTTTTATAAGCGTATTCGAGGGGATTCGAAGGGAAGCTTTTTTAATCCCGTGGTGCCCGAGGCCCTCGCTATAACGTTATTTATAGGTTTAAAGGGATCTCTTTTTTATAATAAATTCGGGGCGTCCCCGAAGCTTTTTTACCCGGGTTTAAATTAAAGAGGGCGCGTTTTATAAAGGTTTTACTTTTTCTTTTCGAGGTTAATATCGTTACTAGGTAAATTATTATAAAAGCGTTAAAATTATAAAAAATGCACGAATTTAAATAGTAATAATAGGTAAAAGGTGGTAGAAAAATAAAGCTAACGCTTATCCTTTTATATTTCTAGGGGGCTTAAGTCTCTATATATATAGGGCGGCGGAGTAGAGCCGGAACCGGTACGTAAGCGCCCCGTTCCTTTTACTCCTATCACAGTTATAAATATTATTCGTTAATTATATTATATTAACGTTATTTTTAATAAAGCTAAGGATTTTATAAAATACCGAATTATTAATATCTTTTTTCAATACGATTAATAATATACGTTTTATTAGAAAAATATCGATATTAGTAATTTAAAGATAAATACTAATAATAAATTTAAAGTAATAAAGCTTTACTTATTAGAAATTTCTAATAGTAACTTAAAACGCATTAACTCGATTTATATTAATACTTACTTAGTAATAAAAGTAGTTTATTATTAATTTTATTAAGATTTAAACCTTTCTTACGTTTTTATTATTTTTTATGATTTTTACGGTTTTTAATTACTAATAAAGAACGTTATTAATATAGCGTAATAAAAGTAAGTGTATAATTTAACGGAACTTTTTATTAATAAGTTTTATAACGCTACTAAATAATATATAAAATTAAAAGAAACGTTTAAAAAAAACCGGCTAGAAAATCACGTTACTTTAAGCGTAAATCGATCGGAATCGATTTACATTAATTTCGCATTAAAAACTAAAAAAAAAACTTTATTAACCTATGTTTTTTAAAAAGTACGTTTCGCGTTAAGGGTTAATTTAACGGATTATTACTTTCACTTTTACTTATTAACCTACTATTAATAAATATCTACTTTAACTTAACGTGCTTACTAAGTTATTAAAAAGAAATAATAACTTCGTCGATTTTATTACCTAGATAATTAATTTAAAAAATAATACCGAGTTTTAACAGTAATTATAAATATTAAAGTTAATTTTAACGCTTATTACCGAGGCTCTTAAAATAAGCGAGTTTAATAAAACTAACCTATTTAATATGCTTAATCGATAGCGTTATATTTATAATACCTAAAAAATAATAAAAAAACAACACGATTTAATTTATAGATTAGTCGATTAGTAGGGTTTAAAGATTATTTACTACGCTCGTTATAATTTATAAAAGGTTAATAAGCACTAGATAATTTAAGCTTTATAATTAAGTAATCGCAACGATATTATTACTTTAATAAATATATAAACGATTAAGAACGTAATTAAAGTATAATACCGCGAATTAAAGTATATTTTAAAGGAGTTTTATAATTTTTAAATTTAAATAACGTGGTTTACCACTACGCGACGTATATTATTTAGCGACGCACCTTTTTTACTTCTCGACCTTTTTATATAAATTAATTTAACTATAACACTTAAAATCAATTAAAACTACTCGCTATCCGATTCTTCGCTTAATTTTATATTTTTTTTATATGTTCGCGTATTATAACCTGTTTCGCCGTAAATACTACAGCGTTTTTCACCGGTCGCCCTCCGCTTTAACGAACCTTTATTTTTATTTTTATCGGGCGCTAAACGCTTTCTTTTTACTTTTTATTTTATAGTTATTAAAAATTTTTAATAATAAAAGCTTTTTTAAATTAAACTCGCGACTTTTTAACTCTCCGGCGTTTAAAAAGTATTAAATTAGCCTCCTTTAATATATATATATTATTACGTATAAAAATTATTTTATAAACTATTTTAGTTATATTTTTCGCTATTTAGTTTACCGTATTTAAAATCGGCGTCGGAAAGCTTTTTTTAATAAGTAAATACCCTCTTTTTAATATAAGTAAAGTGCTTAGTTATTTATTAAGGGTTAAACGGCGTTTAAAGGTAGTAAATACTAGCCGTCCCTAAACGGGATAGGTTAAATATAGGCGTTTAAAAACGTATATTCAGCTTATTAATTACCTCGTTAAGGTTATAAGGTATTAAACTAAATACGCTAAATTTAAATTTAATGTTAATTTCTATAAAAACAATAAAATACGCGGCTTTAAAAGCGATAAAAAACTCGAGCTTAATAATATAATTTATAAAAGCCTTAATAAATAACTCGATTTTTTTTAGATAAATACGCTTTAAAAACGAATAAAATACTATATCGAAAAGTTAAAACAAGTGCGATAAATAGGGAAGTATATTAATAATAATATTATTATTATTTTAATAATATACTTCGAATTCGGCCGAAATATAGCTTTCGTAGCCGTTAAAAATTAAGAAGCGGTAATAACCCTTCGTTTACGATCTAATATATTTATCGAAATACTTAATTTAGTCTAGGCTTATCTTGTTATTAATCTAATTATTAAAAGTCGGCTTAATTACCTAGTCGCCCGGTAAATCGGTTTCGCGGGATTAATTCGCGAGGTAATATTAGCCTTAAACGATTAAAAACGGCGGAATATATTAGCCTTACGAATTAATATATTTAATCGCCGTTACCTATTCCCGATTACTAAGCTAGACCGACTTCGTTTTTTTACGCCGCTTAGCGTATATTATAACGAATATTAACCCGATTATACTTATTATAAAGCCGGTCTCGTCGAAATTTTAAATATTTTCGTTAACGATCTTATATTTCGCTTTTATATTTACGACTAATATAAATTAAATAGAAATAATTTTAAAATTCTTATAAAAAACCCTTTAGTAATCGTACCGACGATTTATTTTAATCTTTAAGTTTAAGTTACGGTTAATAAAATGTTTAACTTAATACTTATTAACGCGGTCGCCGCCGCGTAACGCGGTAAAAAAATTAGCTATATTTTTTACATTAATAAAATCGGGAAGTATCCCTCGAATATTTAAATTAATTATATACTTACGAAGTACCTCTTTTTAATTAGATTTATTTTATATCGTTTCGGTTAGATTCCGTGTTTTAAAGTTCGGCCGTAAATTCGATAATATAAAATTAATTCGGATATATTATAAGCTTTTATCATTACTTTTTAATTTATTTAATTCGGTCCGTTTCGTGTCGCTTAAATTACTAAAACTATCCGATTTTTTTAAGATTAATTAAGTATTATAATTATAAAAGTATTACACGTTAAAGTTTAATTATATTAAAATTAAATTAAGGTACGTCGCTAAGTAATATACGTCGCGTAATAATAAACCACGTTATAAATATAATAGTTTTTTAACTGCCTTAACTTTTTAACTTTATAATACCTTTTTAATAAAAACACTTTTTAAGCGAGCTTTTTTTATAATAAATTTTATTAAAAGCTGTTTTAAAAATAAACTTTTAAGTGAGAAAGTAAATATAAAAGCCTTTATTTATATTAATATACGTGTATTAACGCATATACGTGCAGGTATATATTCGTTAAAATTTAGTAACCTTTAAATCGCTAATGTAAAAGCCCTTAAGAAGGACTTATATAACAGCAGGCGTTTTACACTATAACTACACTAAAATCAATAAAAAAAACATCTCCCCTCTAAGATTAACGCATTGACCTCCTTGGTCTGATGTAGAGTGGCCTGAGCGCTGTTTTCTACGCAAAAACGTAAAATGCACATACTGCAATATGCGCATACTGCGTTACGCAAAACGCATTCGTACATCGCTAGTTCCGTCCGCCCGTTGCGCCGTCAAAAGAATGTCCGATTCTATACACTGGGTAAAACCCCACCAAATTACTCAGCCCCCACTTGGAGAATGTGTGATCGGATGGAGGGGTTCGCATAGTAGTCGAATGATTATGACCACCTTAGGTATCAAGAAGGTTCAACATTGTTGTCATTTAAGAGTGCCCCTTTCGCTGTGGAAAAAAAAAAAAACTCTCTCAAACTAACAGACTACCTATCCGGCACGAAACTCTGCTTGTCTAGTATCTTCATAGCCAGCCCCCCAGAGAATCGAACATGTTAATCCAGGAGAGCCACGTGGACGTGCCGACCAAGGCGGATGGAAAGGAGTCCTCCATGAGTAAGGACAGACCCCCCACGTCTACCATACCCACGATGATTTAGTGCCTGACCCTGGATAGGAATCTTCCTCTTCCACCCGACTGTCCCGCTGTACCCCAATGCGTAAGGGCCCCCCATGGAGCTGGGTTCATGTCATCCATTGCTAACTCTGGCCAAGTCGCTTCCCCGGCGTTGCGCTGTTCAGCGAGATTTACCAAGGTACGTACAATTGAGTATTCTTGGTAACACATCAGCTGCCAGGCCGGATGCTCATTCTGTTGCAGTGACTGGACCGGTGGCCAGATTCGCCCGCCAGATCGCTGGCCAGGGCTACATTGTTGCGGCGCCGTCGTCGTACCATGACTTTACCGGCCCCGAGCCATTGGCCTACGATGGGCCAGGTACAGATGCGGGCAACGAGTGGAAGATCAAGAAGGTAGGTTTTTCAAGGCCCAGCCCCTGATATGGTTATGTGAGGTTACAAACTAACAATATATCTCAAGACTCTCGAGTCGTACGACGAGGACTCCTCCAAGACCGTCGACACCCTTCTGAGCCTCCCCCACTTGTACCGGGCGCATCGGTGTTACAGGCATGTGTCTTGGTGGCCATCTGGCTCTGCGCGCTGCTGTAAGTTCCCTTATACGAACACCTATTCATGTCACGGTAATCCAAGATCTAACACTTGAGAACAGCTCGACCAGCGCGTGAACGCCTGCGTCACCTACTTCGCCACCGACGTCCACAGCCGCACGCTGGGCCCCTACGACGCGGCCAACACGTCGGTCGAGGCGCCGGCCAACAGCAACCACACGATCGACCTGCTGCACAAGACCAAGGCCGAGGTGGGTCTGATCTTCGGCATCAAGGACACGCACGTGCCCGACGCGGGCCGGGACCTGATCCGGCAGAAGCTGCGGGAGCACGGCGTCGTGTTCAGCTTCTACGAGTTCGCCTGGGCGCAGCACGCCTTCATCCGCGACGAGCTCAGCAAGGGCCGCTACGACCCGGCCATCACCAAGGTCTGCTTCGAGGTCCTGCTGGAGCTGTTTGGGCGCCAGCTCAAGACGGACCTGGGGAGCCGGGACGACAAGCCGGAGAAGCTGGAGCATGTGTGCTAAGTTGGTTGCCGTGGTTGGATGAGATGACATGAATGCGGGTTGACACATTCCATACCTACCTTGTGTTACGAGCGCCGGATAAGGATGACAAAGACGCATTTTATGAACAAGCATTGGCATAGTTGCAACCTGAAAATAGCGAATTGACTCATCATGAGATAAGTAAAAGAAATGATCTTGGTGATAGCATGTAATAATTATGCAGCATGAGGGCATTCGTGACTGGTTCGATGTCATTGGACACTGGGCAAGGTACTTTGGTACATGCAGCTATGCAGCTATGCCCATTAGGTTGACCAGGGTCGTACAAAGTTCTGCTTGTAGCATCAAATGGAACACCAGTCCAGCCCAGCCTCACTTGATTATTCGTTTCATGGTCAATGGTTACGCCGGATTGCCCCTGTACTGCGATGATTATTCCAGTGCTGACTGACACATGGGATAAACGTGTAACAACATCTACTGGAGGCTAGAGATGGCCCGTAGAATAAACAGTGGTTGGTGACATCCATGGTGATTGACAGACTGATTGTCAACGGGTATGGAGCACGTTGGGTTAAACATTGAATAAGCTGATCAGCATGGTGTCCTAGCGACGTGGACAGAGTGGTGGAGAGCTTGGGCCACCCGGAATGGCAGCATCTGATTATTCTCACCGTTTGTTTCATCGCCGGGTTGACAGACAAAAATCTAGACAGACGCCTTATGCCACTCCCAGCCTGTTCTGGACATCGAAAGAGACCTGTGGAATTTTACGATTGGAAAGCCAGCGCCAATCCGGCAACCGGGAGGCCCCATTGCAAAGGACCCGGGTGCCTGGGGCAACGAAATCTGAAAATTTTCAGTGGCAATCCAAGGCACAATCGGCGCTGGGCTTTAGCTGCTAGTTACCGTGGTACCTAATGGGTTGAGGCTGTAAGGCTGCCAGATGGAACAGCGAGGTTGGAAAAAGATCAAAATGACATAGCACCATGATGTAATGTGGACTGCGGGGTACAAAGTGAAATGGCCTGGGGGCCCATAGTAAATTAAATCTGGAAGCATCTTGAACCTCAGTGCCAACTGGTGAATGGACTGACTGCCGGTGACCAAGAGGGAAAACAAAAACAAAAAAAAAACACACCAAGGAACCAGGAGACAGCCAAACCGAAAGAAAAAAAACTCTGGTTGAGTAGCGGCTGTACCTGAAAACAGAGCATCCTTCTGGGGCCACCGAATTAGGTAGATGCTCCCAGACCTCGCATGAATGCCTGAGTCGTCGCGCGAACCTCCCGGCGGTTGCTAGACAGAGAAAGCCATAGAACCTTCTCGAGAAGCCATGGTGGGGCACGCACTCCCATAAGTAGACAGGCAAAGACTTGCTCTCCCACTGCTCTCGATCTTCATTCTACATTCACATCCTACTTTACACACACACTTTTTCCCAGAGAAAAATCTTCCTTTTTTTCTCTTCTCCCACATCAACTTGTCCTTGCCCATTAAATAGGACATTGCTTCATCTCTCCCACGAAGTAATCCCCCACCTCCACACCTGCATCCTACACCACACACTTTCACCCACACACAACCGCCAACATGGTCGCTGCTGTTGGTATCGATCTGGGCACCACCTACTCTTGCGTGGGTGTCTTCAGAGACGATCGCATCGAAATCATCGCCAATGACCAAGGTAACCGCACAACGCCCTCCTTCGTGGCCTTCACGGACACGGAGCGTCTCATTGGCGATGCCGCCAAGAACCAGGTCGCCATGAACCCCAGCAACACAGTCTTCGACGCCAAGCGTCTGATTGGTCGCAAGTTCGCCGACCAGGAGGTCCAGGCCGACATGAAGCACTTCCCGTTCAAGGTCATCGACAAGGCCGGCAAGCCCGTCGTCGAGGTCGAGTACAAGGGCGAGACCAAGAACTTCACACCCGAGGAGATCTCCTCCATGATCCTCATCAAGATGCGTGAGACGGCCGAGGCCTACCTCGGCGGCACCGTCAACAACGCCGTCATCACCGTCCCGGCCTACTTCAACGACTCCCAGCGTCAGGCCACCAAGGACGCCGGTCTCATCTCGGGCCTCAACGTCCTCCGCATCATCAACGAGCCCACCGCCGCCGCCATTGCCTACGGTCTCGACAAGAAGGTCGAGGGCGAGCGCAACGTCCTGATCTTCGATCTTGGTGGTGGTACCTTCGATGTCTCTCTCCTCACCATCGAGGAGGGTATCTTCGAGGTCAAGTCCACTGCCGGTGACACTCACTTGGGTGGTGAGGACTTCGACAACCGCCTGGTTAACCACTTCGTCAACGAGTATGTTACCCCTCTACTCCTGGTATAAAATATCATCATAACATATGCTAACCACTCTTTTATTTAGGTTTAAGAGAAAGAACAAGAAGAAAGTTTGCCCCGTCATGCTGCCCCGAATTTTTGATCTTTAATACTAACCTCTTCTATAGGGATCTGTCCGGCAACGCCCGTGGTCTTCGTCGTCTCCGCACTGCTTGCGAGCGTGCCAAGCGTACTCTTTCTTCGTCCGCCCAGACCTCCATCGAGATCGACTCCCTGTTCGAGGGTATCGACTTCTACACCTCCATCACTCGTGCCCGTTTCGAGGAGCTCTGCCAGGATCTCTTCCGATCCACCCTTCAGCCCGTCGACCGTGTCCTTGCCGACGCTAAGATCGACAAGTCCCAGGTCCACGAGATCGTCCTCGTCGGTGGATCCACCCGTATCCCCCGTGTGCAGAAGCTCATTACCGACTACTTCAACGGCAAGGAGCCCAACAAGTCCATCAACCCTGATGAGGCTGTTGCCTACGGTGCTGCTGTCCAGGCTGCTATCCTTAGCGGTGATACCAGCTCCAAGTCTACCAACGAGATCCTGCTTCTCGATGTTGCGCCATTGTCTCTCGGTATCGAGACTGCCGGTGGTATGATGACCAAGCTCATCCCCCGCAACACCACTATCCCCACCAAGAAGTCTGAGGTCTTCTCCACCTTCTCCGACAACCAGCCTGGTGTCCTGATCCAGGTCTACGAGGGTGAGCGCCAGCGCACCAAGGACAACAACCTGATGGGCAAGTTCGAGCTCACTGGCATCCCCCCCGCTCCCCGTGGTGTCCCCCAGATTGAGGTCACCTTCGATCTTGATGCCAACGGTATCATGAACGTCTCCGCCCTCGAGAAGGGTACCGGCAAGTCCAACAAGATTGTCATCACCAACGACAAGGGCCGCCTGTCCAAGGAGGAGATCGAGCGCATGCTTGCTGAGGCCGAGAAGTACAAGGAGGAGGATGAGGCTGAGGGCCGCCGTATCGCTGCCAAGAACGGTCTCGAGTCTTACGCTTACTCTCTCCGCAACACCCTCGCCGACTCCAAGGTTGATGAGAAGCTTGATGCTTCCGACAAGGAGACTCTCAAGGCTGAGATTGACAAGGCCGTTGCCTGGCTCGACGAGAGCCAAGCTGCTTCTCGCGAGGAGTACGAGGAGAAGCAGAAGGAGCTCGAGGGCATTGCCAACCCCATCATGATGAAGTTCTACGGTGGAGCTGGCGGCCCCGGTATGCCCGGTGGCATGCCCGGCGGTGCTCCCGGTGGCGCTGCCCCCGGTGCCGGTGGTGACGATGGTCCCACCGTCGAGGAGGTCGACTAAACTGCCTGCCTTCTTACAACATAATACCCTGCTTTCTTCGTTTCGGCGTTCACGGGTGTCCTCGACACAAATGAGTGGTAGTCTGGGACAGGGGGTTTGCACTAGATTTCCTACACATAATGATGTTCAGGGAAAAGTTTGAGGTTTCACGATAGCATGGATGTATTCTAGGTAGTAATCATCCGACGATTCAATGACGAATAGTTCATAATACTTTCTTGCTGTTCTTCCTATGTGACATTTATTTCGAAAGATTATGTTCTCTCCAATTTGTCCTAAACAGGCCCTTTTCCTGAAATTTCATAATGACATGGTTTCACGTTAATAATAGTAGGCTCTCTGTACGACTTAGGTATTAATAACCACGTTATAATAATCTTGGTAAACATTGATTTTGCTGGATATTGTGTATAATACCTGCGACTTCATTATTCAGGTAATAACCTCTAAATCCAAGATTAGAACACGGAATGTGTGTCTTAAGCCTGTGTAATAATTTATCCCTGGAATAACCAATGTCTTTGCTGGAACAAGGTACAACAGATCTATTGCTGACGGACAGCCTATGATTCCAGTAAATTATCCTGGTTATGCCATTAGATTAAGCCACAAGGCGGTTAATCGTCACAGGCAGTATCTCGTAACCACTGTGGCTTTGTTCCTCGGTATCCCGTTCCGAGTTGAATAAACAGGTGGCCTTCCTTCACGATGGTCAAAAGGAATCACCAGTAGCGAATGGGACAGTTTAAAAATACTCTCATAATTTACACAATTGATGCCAGTTATGATACAATAGAGTGATGTGAAAAAGTAATACTACGTTTTTGGCCGACGACGAAAGAATGGGGGATGCACGATGGTTATGGCATTATTCATGGATTGTTTTACATTAACTATAGCATAGACGTTCGACCGTATGAATCACTACTAATTTGTTTGCCATCACCGAGTCTACTGCTGTGCATCCTTTTCCAGCGCCTCTTGCACCGCGCGCCGATTCTCAATCTCCTTGACGCGCCACTCCTCATCGCTGATCGTGGGGTCCTCGTACGGCTCGCGGAAGGCCGAATCGTAGGGGACCTTTTCGTCGCGGCTCTCCCAGACGTTGGCGCTGCTGGGGCGGCCGGGCCCGTACTTGTTCCACTCGCGGCGGCGGTAGTGGTCGCGAATGTTCTCCTCCTTGCGGGGGCCCGAGGCGGCGCGGTTCCGCATGCAGAACCAGAAGTCGTCCCAGTGCTCGCTGCAGGTCCGCACCGTTCCGGCCCGGTAGATGCTGTGGAACTGGCTGCCGACGCCCTGGCAGTAGAAGGCCGCGTCGAAGGCCTGCCGGCACGACATGGTCGTCGGGAGGAGCGATTCGGAGAGCGGGTCGAGCGGGGGCGGGCGCTCCGGGTTCTCAGGAGCTTGCGCGGTGTCAGTAGTGGTAGTAGTAGACCTTACTGCGTCTGTGTCTCTGCTGGTGCTGGTGGGTGTGTCATTGGAGGGGGAGAAGGGGGATGGTAGTGATGATGCTAGACGGTCGGATAGGGTGGCGGACGATTGTGATGAGCCTCCCCAGATGGAGCTCCAGAGCGACGACGACGACGACGACGAGGATTTCGCGGCGTCGGCTGTCTGAGGCGCCTCGGTGGCCGTCGGTCGCGATGGCCCTGCGGATCTGCTACTGCTACTGCTGCTGCCGCTGCCGAACTCGCTTTGGATCTGGGCCATGAACTTGGCTATCTCTGGGTCGCCATAATCGTTCTCGGGTCCCTTTGCGGGCGAAGGGTGGCAGCAGCCGATGTCTTCGTCATGTCGTCATTTGATGCCTTCGAAGGCTCAGGTGTTGCCCATAACCAACCCATATTGTATGTAGTTGTATGAAGAATTCAAGGTATAGGTTGTTGCTGAAGGCTTGAAGTCCAGATAGCAGCAATAACCCAGCGCCGAAGTGGACAATATAACCACTGCCGGAGAGTTGGGCGGGGGAGACGATTCGTGGGGTAATTGGCTCTCAAAGGTGTGTATATCTCGTCACCATCACACCACCATTCCAGCGCAGATTCGTAGCCGTATGCAGTGTCCGCGGGAATATCGATGGCACAGCCTCCGTGTCTCGTGACCAGTGGTATGGTACGCAGGCAAGCGAGCGATGTGAGGAGCCAATGGGGGAGATCTTTCTCCAACTCGGCGTCCTGTCCTGCGCCAATTTTTGCAAATATGCGACTGCCCAGAAATGTACCAAGCAGTACTGATTACACGCTAATAATACAAAGGCAAGCCGGGAGGGAGCGTAGACACACGTAAGGGGGTGTTAATGACGTTTTCACGGGTAGGAGAGATACTCTACTTTTATTAATGAACTAACCCGCAGTCTATCATCTGTCTGCCTATCGGTTATCGCAATCACTTCGCGCATAAATACTAACCTACTCGGGGAGAATTGTCGCTACCGATTGGTGTGGCTGGTGTGGCTTTTCACACGGAAGCGCTGTGGCTCATCTAAGCTACCTAGGTGGGTGACCAACATAAGTGACTTAGTGACTTAGGTTAGGTTAGCACAGCACCTGCAGTTAGGTACACACACAGGTTATGACCTCATGCAGCTGGTGGCATGAGCTGACACTCGGTAGCTTGCTCCTAGCCAGGAGCTGGGCTAGGCTGATCACGTAATAATAAAAAGGACATGCTGCCCACACCTCTTGTTACACACCTTTAACAGTGTGGCTTCCAAAAGTGCCAGGCTGAAGCTACTTCGCCGTTATGAGGGTCTTCAATCGGACGCTCGTCCGGCCAGTCTCGAGGCTGCCCTTGAGACGGGTCTATGTCCAAAGAGCTTGGGAAAGTACAAGTTGTACGGCTACCGGTGACGAGAAGTCCGGCCATATTGCCGCAGAGTCAAACGAGTCCATCCTATGGATCGACACCATCTTCCCCCTGAAGCTCACCGGCCTGCTGCGGACGCCATGGCAGAGCCCCGACAGGGATCTGTCGGAGCTGCTGAAACGCTCTTACACCTCGAGCCTCGGCATCATGGACCCCGTCAACACCGTCAAGCGTGCGCTGCCACAGTCTGAGAACATAGAGGTCAACGAGATCCTACCCAGGCTGAAAGACGGCGGTGCTTTCGTCAAGTTCACTCACCCGGCCGGTGTTGATCCCAAGGAGATCGCCGCAAATATTTCCAAGGGCCTCCAAGAACGCCCCATCCGGCCATTCTTCAGCCCCTTCAGGGCTGTCCACGCCGGTCTTGTAAAGGGAGTTCCTTGGCTCGAGGATCTGCACCGATTCCCCTACTCTAGACTGCGAGTAGAGTTTGTGCCCAAAACGCCCGGCGAAGAAGCCGTCGAGCTCTCGCAAGAGGACCTCTACAGCATCTTCCGCCGATATGGCAAGATCGCCGAAATCACATCGCAGCCCTTCGACTCCAAGGTCGTTCCGAGGTTCGCGTACGTCGACTTCGCCCTCGTACGGGACGCCATCATGGCGCGGAACTGCTTGCACGGCTTTGTCGTCTCGTCAGAAAGCGGAGGAGGCAAGGCCGGGACCAAGCTTCGCATGTCGTATGAGGAAAAGGCCAAAGGTCACCAGTTCTGGGGGTGGATGACAAGCCATCCACGCATTGTCTTCCCGATTCTCGTCGCTCTCCTGACAGGTGTAACTGTTGTCATCTTTGACCCGATTCGCAACTTCTTCGTCAAGGCCCACGTGCAGAGAACGTTCCGTTTGAGCAACAGCAAACTCTACAGATGGATCCGACGCCAGACCTCGGATATTTTCACGTTCCATCGTCAGAAGTCCGATCAAGCCGGGCTCAACGCCGTCTGGAGCCATCGCAAAGACCTGATTGAACAGATCCAGAAGTGGCTGATGGAAACCGCCGAGACTTTCATCGTCGTTCAGGGACCTCGTGGCTCTGGAAAGAAGGAGCTTGTAACAGAACAGGCTCTGAAGGGACGGGGCAACGTTCTGGTCCTCGATTGCAAGCCAATCGTGGAGGCCAGAGGAGAGTCTGCAACTATCAAGCATATGGCCGCTCAAGTTGGCTACCGCCCGATCTTCTCTTGGGCCAACAACATAAGCAGCATGATCGACCTGGCAGTACAAAGCACCACAGGCGTCAAGGCTGGCTTCTCCGAAACACTTGAATCGCAGCTCCAGAAGATCCTGGCCACTGCAGCTTCAGCCATGAGCGAGCTCGATGTTTCCGGTCGCAAGAAGACGGATAGCGATGCCCAGCTTCCGGTCGATGCCTACCTCGAGAGCCATCCCGAGAAGAGGGCTGTTATTGTCATTGACAACTTCCTGCACAAGAGCGAGAGCAATGCCATTGTTTACGACAAGATTGCCGAATGGGCTGCTGCTCTGGTCCAATCCAACGTAGCACACGTCATTTTCTTGACAAACGACAGCTCCTATTCCAAGTCCCTGTCGAAATCGCTCCCAGACCGTGTCTTCCGCCAAGTGTCTCTTGGCGATCTCTCTCCGGAGGTTGCCAAAAGCTTTGTCGTCAGCCACCTGGAAGGCGATGACGAGCCTGTGATCGTAATCGAAGACGATGCCGATGAACCAGTAGAGAAGGCGTCGAGACCTAAGCAACAAGTGAACCTGAGAGAACTTGACGACTGTATTGGAACATTGGGCGGCCGCTTGACCGATCTTGAGTTCCTGGCCCGGCGTCTGCGAGCTGGTCAGACCCCTAAGCAGGCCGTTGCTGAGATTCGCGACCAGACCGCCTCGGAGGTTCTGAAGATGTTCCTTCTGCCTGGAGGCACTAAGTCTGACGAAACCAGACACTGGACCGTCCAACAAGCTTGGTACTTGATCAAGGCCCTTGCTTCCGAAGACAGCTTGCGCTACAACGAGGTGCTGCTCTCGGACACCTTCGCTACCGACGGCGAGGCTGCCCTCGAGAGCCTCTCCAACGCCGAGCTGATCACGGTCAAGAACCTCAACGGACGTCCCCACAAGATCACTGCCGGAAAGCCGGTTCACCAGGCCGCCTTCACGCAGCTAACCCAGGACCGCGTCTTGACCGCCAAGATGGACCTGGTCGTCTTGGCCGAGCTGTCCAAGATCGAGGGCCGCACCATCGAGAAGGTCGAGAGCGAGCTGGCGCTGCTGGGCGGCTTGCCCAGACAGCCTGCCGAGACGGCCGGGCGAGTCAAGTACCTCCTGACCAAGCTGCAGGCGAGTCAGGCTAAGATTGAGAGTTATGACAAGGAGTCGTCTGGCTTGAAGAAGGTTCTGGTTAACCATTACTAAAAGCTTCGATAGACTATCGTGTTCATGGTGCTTGAAGCGAAGCCCATTGACATGCCGGTTTGAATTACATCTTGCATGCGGTACGATAAAAGAGGGGTCGGGGGTTGGTGGTTGGTATACGCATAGTTAAGATACCCTGCTCAATTACACATTTTGACTGCAATTAGAATACATCGCGTTGTCCAACCAATGTGTTTGATGAAAAGGATAAAGCTGCTGTCAGTATGTATGTACCTATATATACCAGACTCGCTCCAATTGTATTGTATATATACGCAACCACCTGTAGCCATGGGAGTTAACATCAGTAGGCAAACGCGCGTGTATGCGCGCATAGCAAACACCAGAACACGAAATATACGTAAGTAGCCAAGTTGTGTATCTGTGCGGAAGAAGAATAAAAAAAGTGCAGGCCAGCGAGGACTGTTACGATAACAAGACGACGGTGGGTCGGAAGTCGATCGACCCCTGGGCCTCCTGGGCGGCTCGGAACCCGATGCCGAACCCTGCACGCCGCGGAGCCCTTTACGGCCGGCGATCCAGATCACCTAAGCCTCTCGATTGGCGAATGGTCGCCGCTCACCTAAGGAGATGGATGGAAGTGGAAGCCGAGAGCGAGGATGTCTAGGAGCAGCGTCCGGGGTGTCGAAATACCTCAGGTCTGACATCTGGGTCGGGAAGCTAAAACTGTGGCCGGAGACCTGTCTTCTATCATGTTGGATATGCCCAAGATAACAAACTGGGTTTGAAAACTACAGGTCAAGGTCAGATGACGCTGCCAGGCAACCGATGCCCAGAAAAGCAATATGGTTGTCGTGAGTAGTCAGATCAATCACATGGAAATCCGCAAACCACCACCAAACATCGTTACATATATGGAAAATTGTTCAGGCCGTACGCAGCGCAAAGTACGCTGTTTGGTATCATCACGCATACATACAAAAAGAAAAATTCCTGAAACGCCATGGTTTTTTTGTTTGATAGGTGCCACGCCGCCTTCCGTCCCTAGGCCCGTAAGTCCGCATGGCTAAATACTCAGTACATGGACGTGCCCTCCTCCCCTTCCGGCGATAGGAGCATCTCGCAGCCTTGAGCGAAGAAGATGCGCGCAGGCCTCTCTGTGTTGTTCTCGATAGAGTAGTGATTGCCTGTGAAAGAAGAAGAAAAAACACAGGTTAGTACGGGGTTGTCGGGGAATCAGAATATGCATGCATGTCTTACCTCTCGGAACAAAAAACTGTCCGCCCTTTCCGATACGGAATTGCGTTTGTGTGATGTTGACCACCACACTGCCGTAGTGTACAAAGAAGACCATTTGCATCTTACGCGAGTTCTTGGCCTTCTTCTCCGAATGCGGAGGCAGGTCGACTATGCCAGAGCCGAAGAAGGGTAGTGTCAGCGTCTTCGCAAACTGGAAAGATGCGCCCTTGATGTCCTTCATCTGGACGGCCGCCTCGGATACGGCGATTTCCTCATCCATCACTTCGACTTGTTCTTCGCCCTCGGGCGGCTCCATTTCGTACTCTGGGCGCCAGAGTATGCACTCGCCTACTATGCGGCCAGGATCATCTTCCCAGTCAGAGCGATCTTCCTCCTCTTCTTCCTCCTCGGCCACGGACCGACGTTTCGGCCTACCTCGCGCCCCACCAGCAGCACCAGGCCTGCCGCGACGCTTTGTTTTGGGCTCGTCTGCCCCGGCCTCCACCCGGACAACCGACTTGATCGTTGCCAACTTGATATGCCGACCCCCTTTGTCTGGTACGAGATCTTCGTTGTCTGTTTCGTACTCGTAGCGCTCTCCCTTCCAAAAGTCCAGTGGCTTCGTCGAGATTCTCCCCGAGCGCGTAGTTCTGATATTGCCTTCATTCAGGCCTTCGCGTCTCAAGATCTGCAGTCCCCTTGATTTCGGCATTGGGGCGCGAGGAACAACGGCAGGAGAAGCAGGGCCAACACCGGATGATTTGCGCTTTCGACCAGGCTTGCCCTTTACCTTGGGTTCTTCGGCCTTGACCGGCTTTTCTTTCTCCTTTCGCGCTTTTTTGGTGCCACGTTCGGCAGCCGCGGCAACTTCGGGTTCATCCTCATCGCTACGTCGCTTGGATTTCTTGGGCGCCTGCTCTTGAGTGGTGCCCACGGAATCTCGTTTTGGACGACCTCGCTGCTTCTTGGCAGGTGCTTCCTGAGGTTCAGCTGGAGGCGCCTCGGGTTGAGGTGAAACAGTGCCCTTATTCTTCGGTTTGCGTCCACGTTTCTTAGGCTCTGGCTTCTCTTGTTCAATGGAAACTTCCTCCGTCGGCTCATCCTCTTCATCCTGCTGTTGCCCTGATTCATCCTCCATCTCGGGTCCCTCGGGTGCAGGAGGTTCCAGGTCGCCATCGTCGTCGCCCATATCGAGCACCTCCATAGGCTCTTCTTCGTCTTCGTCGTCCTCTTCCTCCTCGTCGGCCTCTTCTTGCACAGGCTCTTGCTGTTTCTGGGGACGGCTGCGCCTTGGCAAGTCGTCCTCGTCGTCTGAGAGAGGAAGTCTGTTCACGGACCTGCCGCTCTGGGACCCCGAGCTCTTAGCCTTGGAGTTTCCATTGGTAGGGGGTTGCAGGGTTGGATCGGCGGAGAAATTCAAGCGGCGCTTAACCGACTTGCTGGAGGGACTCTCTGCGCGATCGTCCACGATGGATCCCCGCGTAGGCGATGATCCAGGCGCTACGTGGGTATTGTGCCTGGCAGGGGAGTTCAGGTGCGTCTTGACTGGCGATCGAGCTCTAGGAATGGAGAGGCGGCCCTGGCTAGATTTCCTCATGCGAGACACGGTTGCCGGACCCAGTTGGGACTCTGCGATTTCATGTTAATCTCCGTGCGCGTCGTGCTCTCGTAGCTAGACAGCCATAGTGCATACCATCGTCAATCTCCATATCCTGT
Source organism: Apiospora aurea (assembly GCF_038362705.1). Classification (NCBI taxonomy): domain Eukaryota; kingdom Fungi; phylum Ascomycota; class Sordariomycetes; order Amphisphaeriales; family Apiosporaceae; genus Apiospora; species Apiospora aurea. Next base: position 2,106,838 of record NW_027117393.1, on the reverse strand, counting down.
TCTTCATCCGATTGGTCCTCATACTGCCCATTGGCGGCGCCATTTTCGCCCTTGTCGGGCGAAGAAAGAGGTTGTCGACAGGTTCCATGCCGTATTCGTCGCGCTCGCCCGTATCTACGAGGGTGACGCCGGTTTTCCTGTCGCAAAAGTGTTAATCGCCAAGTTTTGATGGTGGGGGAGGAAACAGAGGCTCAATATACCTTCCTCGAACGCCGAGCTCAAAGATCTGGCCTTCATTCTGGGAGGATTGGTTGCGCCGTTGCGCCGTAGCTTGTCGCGGCGCCATCGCGGTGGCGGGTTATCGTGAGAATTTGGAGTTTGTCTTATTGCTGTTGAGCGCAGGTACCAAGTAAGAAAAGATTGCCAATTGATCGCATCTAGATCAACTGATCCAAGATCATCGGAAGTCTCGATGAACTTTTGTTCACGCAGCTTGACGCGTGTATAGTGCAACCGGCGTGAATCCAAAGAGTTGGTTGCACTCGGGGTTGTGGTGGGGACGCTGGATTCAATTGTTTACTCCATCGCTGCTTCTGGGATAGAGTGGCTCGCTCGATGGGTTGCTAAGGCGTAAGGCTCGCTTCCGAGTGTTGAGTAGCAGGCGCAGGCGCAGGCACCGCACCTACCAGAGAGGGAGGGAGGGAGGGGTGCTAACATGCACTGGATGGCCTGAAAATCCAGGTAGGAGCTTTCATTTTTCATGGCCATTGCCTGCCAACCTGCCTACAAGGGCCTACCTACCTGCTTGCCTGCTTAGTGCCACAGGGAGCTCGACGCGCCTGTGCTCCCCCGAAAACGCGTCCATCCATACTGCGAGGTCCCCTGCTTGGTTGCTAGTGATACCAAACCACTTTACGCGCCCAATACGCGATTTTGCACTTTATCCTATATCATATATCACTATTCTTTCCAAGACGCCGATTGGATCTGTGGCTGAGCTCTTTGATTCTGACTCTGCTAGTTTTTTTTGGCATTGTAAATCGTAATGATTGGGTAGCCCCATCTATTGTTGTGTACACAATTACCATATAACCACCGGTCAACGACCAACCTATCTACCGCCCAGCATGGAAGACTCCCCCATGGCCGACGACGCCAACATCGAGCTCGAAACCCCCGCCTCCGATGTCTTCCTGCCGCCCTCGGTACACCGCGAGACCCTGCACACCGGCGAGTCCTACACCCACTTCTCCCCAGTGCCCGACTCTCTCAAACCGGCGGCGGGCTCCGAGCTAGGCGAGCCCTGCTGCCTGGGCGTCGACGAGGCCGGCCGCGGCCCCGTCCTGGGCCCCATGGTCTACGGCGTCTTCTACCTGCCCATCCCGCTCTCAGACCCCCTCCTCAAGACGACGCACCACTTCGACGACTCCAAAGTCCTGACCCCGGCCGTGCGCTCCGCCCTCATGGAGACCCTCTGCACCCCCGGCACCGTCCTGAACCAGTCCTGCGGCTGGGCCGTCTCGAACCTGAGCGCGCGCGACATCGGCGCCAACATGCTGCGGCCGAGCGCCATCTACAACCTGAACGCGCAGGCCATGGACGCCACCATTGCCCTGATCGAGGGCGTCCTGTCGCGCGGCGTCAACGTGCAGGAGATCTACGTCGACACCATCGGCCAGCCCGCCGCCTACCAGAAGAAGCTCGAGCGCGTCTTCCCCACCGTCAAAATCACCGTCGCCAAGAAGGCCGACAGCCTCTACCCCTGCGTCAGCGCCGCCAGCGTGTGCGCCAAGGTCACGCGCGACGCGGCGCTCGAGGTCCTGTACGAGGCGCGGGATCCTGCCCGCAGAGAGCAGCAGCAGAAAGCCAGCGATGGAGACGACGAAGAGGAGGAGCAGCAAAAGCCAGAGGGTATGTCGTGGGGGTCGGGCTACCCTTCCGACGCTCGATGTGTGAACTGGTTAAAACAGAATATGCACCCCTTATTCGGTTGGGGCCCCGAATGCAGGTTCAGCTGGGGGACGGCAAAAGATATGTTAGAGAGCAAAGGTGGGGTCAAGGTCGAGTGGCCGCTGGAGGACGAGGGAACAAGTCGTGTGACCGATTTCTTCGTTGAGGGCAGCCGGGAAAAGGACTCTGACGAACTGGGAACTTGGTTTGGCGCACCTGCCGGACTCGAGGCATTCTAATTTATCAAGACCTTACAGGGGGAATCAATCACTATGTGATATGCTAAGAAACCTCAGGTTGAGAGCATGGAGACTTTTGTATTATACCTAGACCCTGTCACGACCTTTAATGAACATATATGCATTATATCCTGCGCCTTCTGTTTCGCCATAGTTTCCCAAATGTCCGCCATCAAATTTCGTCATCATCGTCAATCGACTTGGAGGAGATCTTCTTCCTGCCTCGGCTGTCCAAGGTGTCCAGGCTGACAGAGTCGCTGTCGCGGCCGCGTGCCGGCAGGGAGATGGCCTGGCGGGCCGTCTCGTTGCTCTCAATGAACTCGCGGAGCTTCTGCTTGCCGATGTCAATGCCCTGGCCCCAGGCAGCATTGCTCACCTGCATCATGGGGCCAAGCAGGTTAAAGAGATAGGCGACATACGTGCCACCCGCGAGAACGATGAGAAGCAGAAACAGAACAGGGTTTCGAAGGACTAGAAAATGTTAGCAGCCGAGTCTTTGTGCCAGATAGATGTAGTAGTAAGTGGGAACACTTACCTGTCAGCAACTCATTCCACCCAAGAGCCAGTAGAATTCCATAGAAGTACAATGGAACCTGGGAAACGCCGCCAATGGCACTGCGCTTAGCCTCGACATAGACGCCATCGGCAGTCTTCTTGAAACGGACGACGAGATCCTGGCGCTTGCCCTCGCTAAGGACGGTCATCTCCTCCTCGAGACTCTTGCCATCCTCCTCATCGACGCCCCCAATGGGAGTAAGATCGTCCTCATCCTCGGGCTCAGCGCCAGGAGGTTGGTGGCCAATAAACGCAGGCAGCCCTGGAGGCCCCTGAGTCGCGGCGAGCCTGAAACTCGAGAGAAGAGGGATAAGAGCCAAAGTGGACTCTCGCGCTTTGGTATAGATGCCCTCGATGTCGTCGGCAGGTCGCCAAATGCGAGGGACTCCTGCATCGTCGTATCGGAACTTGTCCTCAAAGTTTTCCCGGAGCTTGAGCAGTATATTGCCTTCCATTACTTCCTCCTCGATCTTTTCTCGCAAAGCGACCCAGCTCTTCCTGCGAAGGCGCCACAGGCCAACATCAACTTCGTCCTGGCTGGCCTCGAAGCTCTTGGCCCTTTCGCTGAAGCGAACCTCGGCTTCCTTGACGATCAATTCGAATCCATTCCAAATTCGATCCCACAAGTCCTTCTCGGTTTGCGGTTTCTCGCCTTCTTCGGGAGCACCAGAGCCGGCTCGGCCAGAGCCAAGCTTGTTGAATTCCAAGCCAACTGAGTCGCCAAGCCTGGACTTGACCCAGCGCTCCACCCGCGTTGCCAAGCGACGCATTTCCTCCTTCCTGAGCTTGGCGCTAACATCATCCAGCTCCTTTTCAAAGAGTAAATATTGAGGCTTGAAATTGGTCCAGGGTACGTCTTCGATAGCTAAGCTCTGTGCCTCCGTCTTATAGTACTCGAGGACCTTGGTCTTCTCAGCATCAACAATCTCTGCGAATTCGTAGGCGCCGCCAGACTTTTTGGCCAGCTTTCACAGCGCCGGTAACAGCGTCGCTGAACGAAGCCACACCCGACTTGTGGGCAGCTGAAAGTTGACCATGATAGAGTGTCTTCAGCCGCTGGTCGATCTTGGTCTCCAACTCGGTCTGCTTGCGCTTGTAAACGCCCTTGTGATATCGGCTTGCGGACACCTCGAAGGTCTTTATAGCCTTTGCACGGGTAGAGCTTCCTGAACCGCCCAGATTCGGCAAGACAAAAGGCTTGCCAATGCGAGCCGACTCGGCTTGCTTCTCCTCCATGGGCGTAATTACCTCGTCAAATGCTACGAGGCATTCTCTGGAGATTTCGTCGCAGCGGAACTGCGCCAACAACTCTTGCTGGGTTGGCAGATCCAGGTCTTTGTTATTGACAATCTGATCCCAGATGCCCTCGGCGTAGACAGAAAAGCCATCAGCAGGGATGCGCCGGTGGTACTCGGGCAAGAAAACACCGCCCTCGAGCTCTTGTTCGCCATGCTCGCCCTGGTTCTTTCCGCTACGACTCCCCGAGACGAATCTTTGGCCCAGTTTTTCGACCTCAGACACAAACTTTTCGGGCTGCAAGATCTTGTGGGGCAGAGCAGAGAAGGCGAAATCGAAATAATCCTCAATTCTTGATGTCTCGAGGCCTTGGGGCTTTGAAATAGAGGTCCAGAGCGTGCTCAAATCCTGGACAAGGGTGTTTCGAAGGTTTGATAGGGGAGTGTTGCCGATATGGTCACGGATGACGAAAAATAGGAGGGACCTTGGTGTGGACTGCTTATCCTTGAGGAAAAGCTGCAGGTTTACCTCGAAGACCGTCTTCAGAAGGCCCATGTTGGCACCTTGATACAAGCCAACCTGGTGTTCCCAGATGTTCACGATAAGGACTTCACTGGTGGCCAGGGCGAACAGGGCGCTCTTCCTCTCGAAGTCTTGATCTTCACCTCGCTCTCGGCCATCGGTACCCTCGACGTCCATGACCATGATGTTCTCGGCCATGGAGCCCTTTTTGTTTTTCGACATCCATATTCCCTTAGTAGTCTGGCGTCGTTCTGTTTCGGACATGACATTGAACTCGGTTCCGAACAGGTGGTTCAGGAGGGTTGACTTTCCGGTCGACTGGGAGCCGAACACGGAGATGAGGTGGTAGTTGAAGCCCGCCTCGGCGACTTCGGTCCCCTCGAGATATTTGTTCAAGGCGGTGCTGCAAAGAGAGCACGAGGGTTAGCATAGTGCAAACCCTCTAGAATGGACGTGGGGGTTTGGCTTACTTGTACTCCTTGTCACCGTCGATAACTTGGATGCCATGCTCGTAGTGAGCCTGGGAGGGCTCATCGCCCACGGCAGCGAAATGGCCGTTCATGTTAGGTTGGGTGGTGTGTGCAAGCAAGTGGAAGAAATGCGGTGGTACGGTTTACTATAGGTCTTTGTTGTGCAGGTCGGCAAGACTTATGCCATTGCGGCAGCAAGGTGTCGGGATGGGCAAGAGAGGGGGATGCTGGAGATAGTGGGCTTTTGAAATGGACAGGATGACCAAATCACACGATAGGCAGGTAGCTTTATTGTTGAGTGTGTGTCCAGTATGTTGTTATGTACGTACAAGTAGTCGAAATGACCGACATGTGGGCATTGTCCAGCAGACCCCCAGCAAGCCAACCAACCAACGTATTAATCTTGGTTGGCCTACGCAAAAGTGTGTAGCCACCGCTGGCCGCAAGCAATTGGACCAATTGGAGAAACGACTGAAGCTGATGGGCTCTTTGTGATGGGATGGACAGACAGACAAGTACCTAGACAGACTGGAGCGTGCGCTAAGCCGCTTCAGGCCAAGCCACCTGCTGCGCTCCCAGAGTCCCAGCAGCCAGCAGTACCAGTGCCAGCTCGAATTCGTCACTTACACCCAAGCACACCCCGGCACCCCACCAGAGGCCAGCCAGAGGCCAGCCAGAGCACTGTCCAGCAGCCAGCGCCTTCATCAGTCCTTCTCCCCTACCTACCTACTACTACTGGCCTGGCCTACATCCTTACATTGCGATGCACTGACGTACTGTGGCACGTCGGTCCTCCACATAACTTTAGGTTAAGTAATCAAAAGAAACGCTTTCTTTCAACCATGTCTCACAACCTGCATGCGGCTCGAACCTGACAGCCAGCCGGGAATGGCGCAGCAGCAAGCGTGCTATTTGTCCCAAAGATGATGCGAACAATTACAGTACGCATGGCAGGGTAGTGCCTGGAGAACTATAATGCTCCAAATCTATTGATATGCTGTACACGCAGATAGCAATAGTAACTACCTAGATACGGTGTATATGTATCTATACACCTAGGTCTTCTCCGTCAAGGAAGGCTCAATTGAGTTGAAGGTAGGAAGCTTCATACCCTGCCCGAGATTACTGTAGGCATGTTCATACGGTACGGTACCTGGGCTAGCTTACAGTTATCCCTTGGCTTTCGTCAAGTGGCCAGCCGTTGTTGATTGATTCGGCTGCATGACTATTACGTCGATACCTTCTTCAATGGGAGTTGCAAGGTGGCCTGCAGACATTTCACGAACAAACCCGAGACTATGGAGTTGCCTTTTCCAGAAACAACATGGACATTTGGATGAGCAGTCGATGGGGTGGTCATGGGGTAGGCCCAATGGAAACAACAGAAGAATCCCCATGCAGACAGCCATGGATGCGATGGTCTCGCCTCCTACTCCGTCATGGTGGACCCTTGTTACAGGCCCATAGGTGGACGCCGTAGCGATCGAAGCAGCCCAGACCAGACGTCGGAGGGTCGGTTAACAGGCGATTCTGACCACCCTAGGGGCCCCCAGGTACATAAAATCGTCCAACCGTCTCCTGCCGCCTCTCTGTTTACGGCACTTGGTGATTTCCCGTCTTCTCCTTTTTCTCGTCGCCTGTAATTTCGCCCGGCCATTGTTATATTTTAAAGGGAAACAACAGCATGGCAGCAGCGAGCTTTGTTTCCATTCGTTATTGCATGCCTTTTCTGCCTTGATTCGTTCCCAACACCCCCCTCCCCGCTGTCCTGTCTTGTCTGGATCACCAAAGGAAATAAAATAAAAATCATGTCTATCCTCGATGATGGCAATCTTACCGATTCCGAAAAAAGCGGACTGCCTCCGAACTCAGCACTGATGTTGAGAGCTACGGATCCCCGACCCACGGGAAGCATCCTGACCTGCTGCTCTTTGACGAGATCCCCGAATGGGCCAGAGACAACAAGTTCGTCCGGGGCGGCTACCGCCCGGAGTCGGGCTCCGTCAAGAAATGTGTTCAGAGCTGGTTCTACTTGCACAACGAATTGGTCAACATTCACTCCCATCTCATCCCGGCCGTCCTTCTTTTCCTCGGCGAGTTGTACCTGATTGCGCCGCTGCCATTCCGATATGGCCATGTTAGTCTAGGCGACTACCTGATTATAGCCTTCTTTTTGCTCTCGACGACTGTCTGCTTTGGGCTTTCGGCCATGTATCACACACTAATGAACCACTCCCACCGCGTCGAGGCGCAGTGCCTGAAGCTGGACTTTTTTGGGCATCATCGTCCTGATCCTGGGCGCCTTCTTCTCGAGTATATACTGTACTTTCTGGTGCGAGCCAGACCTACGGCAGATATACTGGGCAACGGTGCGTATCTCCCTCACCCCTTTCCTGCAACCTTTTGTGGTGTTCTGTTTTTGTTTTTTTTCTTTCTAGTGCACCATAGCTGACTCACGTCACAATTGGCAGGTTGGCGGACTGGGCGCCATATCCGTCATCGTATTGGTGCATCCAAAGCTTCAAGGGCCTAGGTGGCGTACGCTGCGGTTGCTGACGTTCGTATGCACTGGCTTGGCTGGCATTGCTCCCTTTGTCCATGGTGGGATCAAGTTTGGCTTCCCGCAAATGGCCCTGCAGTCGGGCTTGCCGTATTACATGACTGAGGGCGTACTGTTTTTGATGAGTGCTCTCATCTACGGAGTGAGTGACAATAGAACCGCCCCCTCTCCCCAATCCCCATCATCCCTCGCTTGCCGAACTTTACTTTGTACGCCCAATTTTCTAACTTGTAGGAGACGCGATTCCCCGAGAAATTCTGGCCGGGGCGGTTCGACATGTTCGGGTCCTCGCATCAGATATTCCACCTGATCGTCGTGGCCGCCACGGTGTTCCACTTGGCCGGGGTAATGACGGCGCTTGACTACAACTTCAACAGTCGGTACTGCTCTCCGCGCTGACAGCGGGCGGGAAGCTGGGCGTTTGGAGACTCGGGCCGAATAGATAGACCAAAATGATTTTTATTGGCGAGTTGCTATGGATGCACGTCAGATGCGGTTCATAACCCTACGGCGTGTGACTTGTCTGTTTGTCCCCCTCAATGCAGTGTGACGTTCCCATGTAGTGTAACCGTTGTGCTACGAACCCCTCATGCCAACTACATGTATGTTCCGAACATCCCAGCCTTCAGGTTTGCTGTATTCTAGAATTCAGTAGCAACGATAGGACGAGTTATGCGTCAACTACAGCGTGTATACAAGCAACATTCTGCGAAGCCATTCCTGTAAGTCTTGGGGTGCAGACAATGGGGGTGTCTGGTTGTGGTATCATATATAAGCACCTGCTCGCTTAAATTGAACGTCCTTATACATACAAAATAAGTGTACATATTTCTCGCACAGCAAGGTTTGACATCAACATTAGGTATGTTCCGTAGAGCTGGTTTGTCTTAGCTGAACATACTAATGCGAGCCCAGCTCCAAGTAGCGAATTCAAGTCTGTGGTAACACCCTATTGCAGTTCTGCCAACTCATCGAGCCCTAGGTGGAGAAACTCACATAACCTTGGCCGTCTACGAAAGTGTAATCCCACGGTTTCTGCTCCGTATCCTTCACAAGGTCGAGATACAACTTGGCATGCGCCTCACCATCCACTGGTATAGTCGGACCACTATCCGGTTGGCGTTGATCCGCATAGTAGAACCTAGACCAGCCAGTTAGTCACTCTCGATTCAGATGGTCATTGTGCCCTTGGAATATACGGAGAGATCCACGAAATGTAGCCAAAAGTGAAGTTTCCATGGCAGCAGATAAGACTTACTTGTAGCCCTTGTTCTTGTACGAGATACTAGCGTTCTGGATCATGTGAGCCGCGGCCGATTTGCCCATGCCGAAGCAGAGAATGCCAGGCAGAGCAACGGTGTTGAGCATGTTTCCCGTCATAATAAACGTGCTTCCCTGCCCCGTCTTCTCGAACCCCTTTACGGCCTCGCGGGCAGCTGCGTACGCGCTTATGGCGTTGACTGCCAGCGTTTCCTGTACCTGGTCAAGGTCCAAGCCGAAAGGCTCCTCTGGCTCTGTGGCGAAGCGCTGCGCAGCTGGTGTGTGTAATTATATGCTTTCAAGGGAGAATAACTGGTATGCATATGAAGGACACGGAGGTAACTGGTGTACGTATATGTAGCTCTGTTTATGGATATATAAGGGCCACAGTTGTGTAATTGTTGATAATGCTTACTATTGTATATAACAACTTTCGGCGGCCCCATAGCGGCCGTCACTTCTGCGAACAATGCCTTCACGGTATCAGGCTTAGCGGCGTCGAACGCGAAGTGCCGCATGGACGGGTCGGCCTTCCGTTGCCGAGTTCGAGATGCTGTGGCAACACTGTAGCCAGCGTGCTGGAAAGCTCTGGCAGTAGAGAGGCCGATTCCCGGGCCGGCACCAATGATCAGCACGGTATCCATAGTCTAGTATCGTACGGAGTTTCGAGACAAGTATGATAGCTCAATATAGGAGAGATGCATAGGAGTTTGGTGAACGAATTCACCTGGTTTTATTTGACTATGCCGCGGCGCTCTCATTACTTTGTATCCCGCGGTATATATAGGAATGCCACCCAGTGGGAACCCAGTCAAGTGTATTAACAATCAAGCAAAGCTGCCTTTGGGATGCTGACCAATCGATCCTGATATGACCTGCTTCTCGGCGATGGAGGGACGATGGGACGTCGGCATAACTTCAAGTGGCACGTATAAGCATCGTACTTGAATGAAACCCCATATGTAAGCCGCTGGTTTTCTTAAATAACACTCTTAATGCTGATGGCATAGCTATCTGTCTGTTCATCGCCAAGTTGATGTTGGGTAAGCACTTAATAATACAATGAGTAGCCAAATAGTAGGATTCAAAGCTAGAGCCAGAGCTGGAAACCTAGGGTCAAGTAAACGATGGAAGCTAATCTGTAGGTAAGTATGTAGGTAGGCAGGCATATATCCCAGTGTTGACTTCCGGACGTCCAGAGGATTGCTTCAGTAGGCCGAATGGGGACGTTTGCTTATAATCAACAGCGAGCCGCATGATTGATTTGGTTTGCAGCCAATGGTTAGGGGTGCATGGGGATTATCGTGATGCGATGCCCAGGTTGTCAACCGATGCAAAGGCAGGTTCGATACATGTACCCAACAACCCGACAATAAGCTGTTGTTTCAGAATATATATACATACATGTACATGAACCAACACCGGAGACAAGATTTATACTCGACATGCCTGAAGAATCAGGAGGAGTGAATGCGTTGCTCCGGTGCGGAGCGGCCTTAGTTCCATGGCCCAAGACCATGACCCCCACCTCGGTGCTGCAACTCTATCGTTGCGTCGCTATCGGGGATGATGTGGCAGTTGTCATCCTTAGGTAACCGGCACCAACCGCAAACAACTTGACCTAGCAACATCACCATTCACCTTCTTCTTCTGCCGACCGAAAACCAACCTCTCGCACATTTCTGCCAGTCTCTCTGTATTCCAGCAAAGCGAGCGTTTGAGTACGCCCCAGCGCACACAACACACGCGCGACATCAGCGGAGACACAATTATTGCATCATGACAGAAACGGTACAAGCCCCAGAAGACGCCGCAGCAGCTCGCGCGGCCGAGCAGGCACGTCTGCGCAAAGAGCGTCGCGAGGCCAAGATCAGAGCCGGCGGCACGGCGAGATTGAACAAGATTACCGGACTTGGAGGTGGTCTGCAACGAGGTATGTCAGAGAGAGAGAGAGAGAAAAAGAAAAATCAAATCGAGTGACGCAACGTTTTGGGCCCTAACTAACAAACCACCCCCAACAAAAGATCCCGAACCCCAAGCTGCTGCTACCCAACCCGCCAGCACCACAGCAGCTCCTACGACGACAACACAGGCGACGAGCACGCCAACAGCCACCGCTCCCAACCACGACGACCCCGAAGAAGTTGACATCTCACAACACTACTATGCGCCGCGCAAATCCGGCGGCGCGGCCTCGCTCGGCGACGAGCCCGCCATGTCCGAGTCGCAGCTCCGCCAGATGATGCTGGGCTTCGAACGGGCCGCGCCCCCAGGAATCGGCACCCCGCCATCTCGCAACCCCTACGTAGACCCTTCTAGGGCAGGCGCACCATCGGGTATGCCGCTGCCCATGCCCCCGGGAATGGAGGGCATGGAGAACGACCCGATGATGCAAATGCTGCAGAGCATGATGGCCGGCGGCGGCGCGCCAGGCGGTGGAGCCAACCCGTTTGCTGGGACTGGCATGGAGTCGCTCCTGGGCGGGCTCGGTGGTATGGGGGGCATGGGTGCAGGCGCGGGCGACCCCAACATGCAGCAGGCGGCGCATGCCGTGGCCGACAAGACAGCCAACATCTGGCGCATCATCCACGCCGTCTTCGCGCTGGCACTGGGCGTCTACGTGGCGCTGTCGACGACCTTCACGGGCCTCAAGAGCGAGCGCGACATGCTCGCCCTGCACGACACCGACGAGGACATGCGCAAGTCGGCCTCGGTCTTCTTCTACCTGTTCTCCTCCGTCGAGGCGATCCTGCTCACGTCCCGCTACTTCCTCGACAAGCACCGCAGCCCGCCCTCGGGCATCGCCTGGACCCTCGTCGGCTTCCTGCCGTCGCCGCTGAGCAGCACCATCCGGGATGCGCTGCGCTACGGCCAGATGTTCAGCACGGTGCGCAACGACGCCTTGGTCTGCGTGTTCGTGCTGGGAGTATGCTGCTGGCTGAGGGCATAGTTGATTGGATCGCGAACAGCGGCCTTGGCAAGTGGACGAATGGACGGATGGACTGAACGACTGGTATGGATCCGTAATATGAGATAAGATGTGCTGTGCTGTGCACAACTCTACGATTCTGGACGTTTCATGATGGTAGCTGCTGTGCTTCGTGTTGCCATTTGATTTGGTATGCATGTATAATAAACGAAGGTCACATGGTGATCGGGGCTGCATGACTAAGTACACTTCAGTTTTGCCCTTTGATGATTAATATTAAATAAAATCAATAACATACGTACGTCTAGGCTGTTAAAATCATAAGTAGTTCTATTTTACAACATCCGTTTTATCAACCGGCCGGTATCTAGCCCTTCTCCCGCTTACCCGGGATTCCATAGATATATTTACAAGTGGTAATACAAATCATGAACAGAATATCCCAAATCCTCATTTTATCCGTATGAGTACTTAGCCAACTTAGGGTTGCAGCACTGTATTCAGAACACCACCCAGCACGCCCCTGACCCGCGTCGGGTTCTCCAGGACGCAAGTGAACACGACGGCCGTGCTGGCCGCGAACACCAGCGTCTCGCGCCACTGCTTGTCGAGCGGGTAGCGCCGCGGCAGCAGTGTGGCCAGGGCGCGCGGCGCGACGAAGAGGGCCATGTCCTTGCGGCGCCCCGGGTTCTCGAGGAGGATGCTCCAGCCGCAGGCGAAGCAGCCCGTGCCGACGCAGAGGCCGCCGTCGATCCGGTTGCGGGCTTCCGCGTCCTTGCCCAGGATGTGGGGGCCGATCCGGGTCCGGGCCAGGCAGACGCCGTAGTAAAAGAAGGTGATGAAGGCGCCCAGGAACGCCGACGACCGCGCCGCCGACAGGAGGGCGTGCTTGAGCTTACGGAAACTGGGCTTCCGCGCCACGAGGAGCAAGTTCAAAGGGAGATACGTGAACATGGACCATTGGAAGGACCGGCAGAAGCGCGACAGGGCGTGGTACTCGCAGGACGGGCCGCAGCCCATGTGCACGACCTCGCAGGGAAAGGGGATGGCTACGGCTGGGTCTCCCCACTGCAGTGGCCATTTGTACTCCCGGCACATGCCTTGGATCAATGGTGCTTGGCCCGTATCTTCGCCGTAGCGCAGCTCCTTGGTGCGGCAGCGTTGGAGAGCTTCGATGAGTCGCTTGTCCACGGACGCGGCAGAACTTATCCACTTGTTGTAAGCCTGTGGTAATCTTGAGGGATAGTAGAACCATGACCACATGATTAAGGCGCACGAGACGGCAAACATTGACGGATCAGCCAATCTCGAAAAAGCCGTCTCAAACTGAGGAGTTGTCAGTGTCCAAACATAGAACCCCAAATGTAGGGCCGGTGCTTACGTTGGTCCATTGTTGGTTGGCGAGACGCCGCGTCCGCCGTTGAGCCCATAGTTCGCCGGCTATCACATCAAACGCTCGACAAAAAGCGAACAATGATAGATCCAGTGTTCTGCCAGCATAGCTGATAGTCTTGGGGGTAATGATTGATCCGTCGCCATTTTCTGCAGAAACTGTCTCTGTAAATCCTCGACTTGCCTTGGACTGCAGCAATTTAAGGCTGAGCCATGCCGCAGTGAAGGTTGCTAGCCATTGCGATAATCTACAGAGCGATCAGCACACGGATTAGAGATACCACAGAAATATGCAATGGAAGTCCACTCGAGGAGTAGTTGTCAATGTGAGTATGGCATACCTCTTGCGAGCAGCAACAGAAAGTGAGCCGGGTATACGAGTGCAGAGCCTCCGGAGTAGGATCTAGCAACAAAAGTCAGTGACCAAGCTAATGGCTGACTACAATAAGCCACAGTGATGTAAACGAAGTCGTGTAAGTAATCAGCTTGAACCATGATTTCGACCTACCTCTAAAAGTGTACTTCCGCCAACAAGAGCTGCACAGAAGGCAGGGAAGCGCTGGGGATCAAGACCGGTTCGAAGGATGCGTTGCAAGGATACTACCGCAGATTCGCGCGGGGGTTGCAGCGCGCCATTATCCGGACCGCCGCCACCCCTGCTCTTCCTGGTGGTGGTAACCTGCTGTAGAACCAAGGTGAAGAGCCTCGGTACGACCACGGACGCGTAGCCCAGGGCGTAGGCGCGTACCAGCGGCCTCAGAGGAGGAGGTACCGACCTGTCCCATTTTTGCGGACCTCGTCTGGCAGCTGACCGAGGTTGCAGCGAAGATGTCATTGCCGCGATATGACGCGGGTGCTGGCTAATGCACCGGGTGTTGAAAGGAGAAGGGAATGTGGAGTAGGTGACTGTTTTGCATGACCCAAGTGATAATCGGACAACATCAGGGAGTAGGCAGCGGCCGTGCCCAAATCAATCTCTCTCAAGGCAAAAGAAATCTGCGAATGTCTCAACGAGCGTGAGCCTGGTTTATCTCCAGACACGAAAATCCGGGGCAGGGCCTAAAAAGAAAGCTAAGACCGACCGATTGGCGATGGTCCAGAAATCAGGGCCGAAGCAGCGGCCGAGGGGGAGGAAGAGTACCGGCAATCTGCACCAATGCCGAGCGGGGGGGGGGTTTGTTGATCCTGCCAAGAGAGCTTTCTGGCTGAGGAGCTGTGCTGTGTTGGATATGATTATACAGACTCAACATCCCTTGCCCAGAAGAAAGAGAAAGGAAAAGGGGTCGAGTAATCCTTGATGTTTGTCTGTGTGTGGTGTGTGTTTCGATCAAGCTTGGCCAACCGAGCTATGCGCTAGGAGAAGAAGGGGGTGTCGAAGATCTGAATATGCCGCCAAGCGACTGCTATTGATCATCTGCCTACTACGTAGAGTGGCTCCGATACGTACGAAAGACGCCTATACGGTAATCGGGGCCGAGCCGCAATATTGAAGCTGCGCGAGGATCAATGCAAGCATGGCATGCCTGAGCACACTCCGGAAAGCTTGCCGACAATTCTGGACAAAGACGGCGGAGAAGGATGGGATGGTCCGGGGGAGGAGGAGGCAGCAACGATAGAGATGGTTGCTACACTGACCAAAAGATGTGTCCATGCATGGATATATCTGCCCGAAACGATCAACCACTTATAAACTACATAACTCATGCAGTCAGACAGAGTTGAGCCTCAAAGTTCCGATGCAGTCACAGTCTCACAGACCGGGGGGCTGAATGAGCAGAAAGAGATGGGCGCGGTACGCGCAGCCGCCACCAAGATGAGGCTAAGGGGGGATGTTGACGTGTTGGAGGGAGAAGCTACGTGCAGGCAAGACCAGACGCGTGTGATGGCTGGGAAACCGACGAGGAGTCTTCTTTCTCTTGTCGAAAAGGATCCGGGCAGCCACTTGACGCCGCTGGCCTCATTCTAGGGTGACGATGGAATGACTACATAACTTGATGTGTGTGCTTCTAGAGAATTGCCCAGTCAGTGCATAGACATTAATTCCGTTAGGTACCCAACAGGAGGTTCGCCGGATGGGATCGAGACGACCAAACGAGTGGTGAGGGCGCGAGACGTTGATTGACATGTGAAAACCGGTGGGTCGAGTTAGCTAGGTCGCTTTCGACCTTTGCGCCTTGAGCCTTGAGCCTTGAGCCTTGAGCCTTGAGCCTTGAGCCTTGAGCCTTGAGCCTTGAGCCTTGAGCCTTGAGCCTTGAGCCTTGAGCCTTGAGCCTTGAGCCTGGAGCCTGGAGCCTGGAGCCTTCCAGAGAGCAGTTTTATTGGGTACGGCAGCCCTAGGCTAGTAGGTGTGCGTGCGGTATGGGCATTGGGCATTTGGGGGGGGCGTGTTAGAGGAGGTCACCGGGCACTTGACCCCTTCGAGTAGGTGAGTCAGTAATACTAGTAAAAATAATGGAAGCGGGATACCTCCAATTCACAAGCTCGTGTGTTACTTATGCGACACGCCACATGGATGTACAGGCGATGCCATATAAACTAGCTCTCGAGATGCATACATGCAAGCAAGCATGCATGTAGGGCACTGCAGAAATCATCAGCTGCTGCTACTACTGCTAGGCTATGTACATAAATCACTCTTATGTATACTACGCCGTCTAGTTTGACAAGTTGATAGAGGTCAGTACACGATGCATGATCTGTTTGGGTTGCAAGTGCGGACAAGCCCATTCAGTATGGTGGATGCTTCTAACCCCAGAGTCCAGAGTCCCAGTCTGGCCAGACGATTCGCCGGGGGTACTACGGCGCGGGATCTATGCCCGTTCGGGTACCTTTGCCATTTGCTGATCCGCGTCTCGACAATAATGCTCCCATGCTATTATGACCATGCACGAGAAAAACAGAAGATGGCTGGATGGCTCGTCTTTCCTGGGGCTGGACAAGACCTGTGCAGAGCCAACGTCAACTGAGGCAGATGTGTTATATGCACGTTATTTATCCCAGTATACAACTATATATTTATTATACTTATATCAGAGAATACATACTACATAGGTACGTATTGACTGGACCTCAGTTCTATAATAAGTAGGATCAGGGTTAAAAGATGGGCAGTTGTACCTATATCCACCCACCCTCTCTACTTGTACCTGCTACCGTTCTGGTATCCATCCATCCACCCATCACCCATCTGTCTCCCTCCCAAAGCAGCACCTCGAGCTGATACCTACCTACATGACGGTCTACCTAGCAGGGCGTTGAATGAACAAACACTAGAAATACTTGACGTATAGATTTTGTATATAATAATAATAATAATCCATAATATAGACAAGACTAGCAGCCACCTAAAGACTAGTCCCGGCGAGGCAGGACGAAAAGAGTTCCCACGGCCCAATAGGCTGTGGCTTGATTGTTGAGCTGCAAGGCAAGTGCGCCAGCGCGGATTAGCAGGGGTCTTTTCGGTTTTCTCCAGCGAATGGCCTCGAGCGCCCGGAGGAGCCTTTCGTTCATTCCCTCTGGATCTGCAAGAACTTGAGAGGTCCTGTCGCTTTGTTTTTTATTTTTTCCTCGCGGGCCAACTTCCCATGCTTTTTCATGCAGTTCCTTCTGGTCTGCAAGTACCCCGTCCCCGTCCTGCTATAGATTTCCACATTCGAGACCCGGTCCACCGCACCGCGCTCATCAACGCCCTTTGCAACATAGGAATACCATGACTTGCGCCGGCGGTGGGATCACTGCCGCCCGTCGCTGCTGCTGCATCTCATAGTCTACGGCTGACCTTTCGAGACCACGTACTCGCATACTTACATACAATACTTCCAATACCTACTTACTTACAGGCCTTGCTGGCTTCCGGCTTAGACGTGGCACTCCTTCTCCTGCACATCCATCTCTTCCCAACTACCTCCCTACCTACCTACTCCATCCGCCCAATAGGGCACGGCAACATCCTGCCTCCTCCGAATCCCCAATTTCTTATACCCCAAATGTACTGGGCACCTGTGCTCTATCCTGGTTTGATCATCGTCTTTCTTGGAGCATCCCACGACCCTTCGGATATTATGCTCGGGCCATGACGATGTTTGGTACAGCAATGTGCAGCAACCCTATACACCCTCTGCCGTTACTGTCCCGATTCTGAGCACACAGCCGTTACTACCATCTCGAGCCAAGTCGACGACACCTCTATCCACCCTTCCGACTCCGAGTCGGTCCCCAGGAGGAGCCCCCGGCTACGCGTCCCGCCGTCAACCTTCCTCCCACGCGAGATATACTTTTATAAGGTAGCACCTAAACCACTGCAACGGGGCGAGCACTCGCACGAGCACATGCCATTCTCGCCCGTTACTCCGCGCTCAAACTTCGACTACATTGCACCTTGCCAAACAACCGCTGCGCAGGATCTAGTAACACCATTCACCGTCGGGGATCCTTGCAGTCCATTGCCTTCCCGTTCTAGCCGGTCCGCCGTCCATAACGAGCCCCCTTCGCCAAATTCGACATCTGGTAGATTCTTGACCTACTGCTGAATCTTCCGTCTAGACAACCGCCGACTGCCCTCGAGTCTCTGCCGCTTGCGCTTGCACGACGAGTCCTTTTCGACCTCTACGCCGAGAAGAAGCACCCATGCTAGCAATACAGCACCCCAGGATGGGTTCGTCGCAGCCGCCTGACGGCGCAGGGCCGTTCGGATGTACGTGATATATTCGCAGACATTTTCCTGTGAGAGGTCGACACCGGCATGCTAACACCGTCCAGACTCGTTTTCCACCGATGATAATCTCTTCCTTCAACCCCCGGAACCTGCGCCCGGAGAGCCACTGCTCAGCTTTGAGGATGATCGCCTGATGCGCACTTTCTTCAACCAAATAGAATCCAATCAGTATAGTGGTATAGCGTTCGGGGAAGGCCTCACTTTCAGTGACGCATGGCACGATCTGCCGCCACAGTTCATGGGCACTGCGACGTCGTACGGACAACACCCGGCTCACCCTTCAATGTCTTCCGTGATAGAATTTTCCGAGGCCGACGACTTCCCTAATGTCTTCCAGTTCGCAGCCTCTGCCTCCAGCCATATGGGCCCGCCGCCTCCACCGCCGCCGCAACGACAGGCGCCGCACCCACCGCTGCACTCGTCGATTGAGCACAGCACGCCTGCTGACGCTGCCGCTGTCTTGACTGCCCTCCACAACGGTCACCCTGGACGGTCGAGTAGCATCAGTCACGGCCACATACTTCCTTCACAACCCATGGGACCCCCACCAAGCCACCCAGTCACTCAGCATCGGAACCACTTCGATCCTGAGCGATCTGGCTCCATGCACCCGGTCCCGATAACAACGACGGTGGGACATATCCCAGAACAGCGCAACGGCGATCATATGTTTGCCAGCATGGCGTTTAATAATCCGCATATTCACAGCAACCAAAGAGCTGTTCAAGTGCCCGAGGACATGCAATGGGGCTCAGATACCAGCTTTGGTCGAGGGCACTCCTTTATCCCAGCATCGGAAAGAGAGACTGCCCCGGCTCTCGAACACGAGCGCATCAAGTATATCGAGTGCCTACAACTCAGCAACAGCACATCGAATACACGTCCTTCGTCGCCAGTGGTAAACGGGGAATCAAGCGTTGATGGCATGCGCAATGGTCATTTGAACGGCGCGGCAAGGAAAGATTCCGACGTACTGCCCCGGAAACGACGAAAGAGCAAAGCAGATGAAGACGCCGCCGCTGACGAGGATGTCGAAGACCCATCTACTGCTCCTGCAAAGGTACCCGCAAGGAAGAGGAAGTCGAAGACCGACCTTGGTAAGGCGGAAGACACGTCTTTAGCGGAAGATACTCCCGGAAAGCGGCGGAAGTCCAACACCAATGGCGCCAAACCCCCGCGGGAGAATCTGACCGAAGAGCAAAAACGGAGTAACCATATCAGGAGCGAACAGAAGCGACGTACACTGATAAAAGAGGGCTTTGACGATCTCCAGGAAATCGTACCAAATCTGAAAAACGGCGGCTACAGTAAGAGCGCAATGCTGCAACTAGCAGGAGAATGGCTCGACGAGATGCTGAAGGAGAACGAGCTATTATCTAGCTAGCAAGTTCTAGCATCTGCACATCATGATATGCACCTATATTCGCTTACGATGACGAGG
This sequence comes from Apiospora aurea, assembly GCF_038362705.1. Taxonomy (NCBI): domain Eukaryota; kingdom Fungi; phylum Ascomycota; class Sordariomycetes; order Amphisphaeriales; family Apiosporaceae; genus Apiospora; species Apiospora aurea. The sequence goes on along the minus strand of NW_027117393.1, from coordinate 2,087,630 downwards.
ATGGAAAGAGGAAACGCTTAAGTGGGAACTTGAACCCAGGTATAGGAGTTTACCAGGCTGGATTTGAGACATGGATTTGGGCGTCACCAGGAGCATATCGAATTTATATGGGTGGCCTTGTCCATTCTTCATACCCTTTGGGGATATATGGCGGCGCCTTCCTGCTTTTATTTTTGATACCTTTGTGTCCCGGATAGGGGGCATGTGAGCATGAGACACTCTGCTCCAGCGAATTGTTTTTATTTTCTATTTTGGTTCACTTGCAATTGACGAACGGATGAGAATGAAAGAAGGAGGCACAACCACGAGAGAGAAGAGAGAGCATCTCCACCCCGTTCCCCCCTGAACTACGTTTGCATGCTGTCGTTTTGTGGTGCTGCATCGCCAGCAATACATACCACTTTACACTAATCAATGAATGCCCTCGTGCCTGTTGTGTGAGGTTTTGGAAAGGACTCGGGAGCTTTTGTTTGGTCATTATGTTTTAAGATATCCCCCCCCAAAAGATGAGGAAGAGGTGGTGGAGGAGGAAGAGCTTAGGCGGCTCGCGAATGACATGTTGCCTGGAACACTGGAAGGCTGAAATATGGCGTGGATGTGATGGAATACAGCAGGTGATCTGGAACCTGATGGGTCTCAAAAGCAGAAGACTACATGTATATAGCCTAACCAAGCAAATACAGTTCAAGAGTCCCATTAGCTCACGGGACCAGAATTTCCTTGGGTATCAGTTGGGTAAATTGGCTTCTATCTTGTTAATCGCCTAGAGCGTGGAATCGCCGGTGTGCACTCATAGCAAACTCGGGGGTGCGCTGACCACATTCTGGGCATCTCCGACATTCACCGTCCTCGTCATCATCCTCATCCCATGTCATCACCGTCCCTTCTGTCTCCATGTCTTCCATCTGCTGGCCGTGGCCCTTGTTATCATTGGATATGCTTTCTGCAGCTCCTGACGGCCCCTGAGCAGCCTCAGCAGCACCGTTCTCGCTTGAGTTGCTGGGCTCCCTCCATGAGTTCGGCTTGACAGAGGCAGCCGGAGCTGGCGGATCATTACTGTATACCGTAAATTCCTTGAGCTTAGCATCCTGGGTCTTGAACATCTTGGAGATATCCCGACCGCCGCCAATGCTGCCGTCTTCGTTACCTGTGGGCACCATGTTGGTCACGCAAATGTTGACAAGTGCCAAGTTCCAGTTCTGACGTTCGCTATGGAGGCGTCGAAACAGGGGCAGGATAGCCTCGTGGACAAGGCGCTCAGCTCCGTAGTCGATGCCGTCTTTGAGACTGAATACAAAAGTGGGCAACGGAGAGCTCCGGGAACTGCGATTATAGTAGTTATCCCGCGGAGGCGCCGCCTGCTGACTAGCATCTGTGACGCTCGGTCTGGACTTCACACGTGTCGACAGACGTATCGTCTTGGGGTACGCGAGCCACTTCTGGGGCGTCTCAGTCCCAGGTACAGCAGCAGACACACCCGTTAATGGGCGGCTGTTGCCATCATCATCTGCCACTACGAGGTCTACGCGCATCCGTCGGATCAGAGAGCGAGATAGCGCATGCAATTCCCGCATCAGTTCAGCTTGCGTGTTGAGCGTCTTGGTCACATACGTGTCCTCGATGCTGATCTGTGTCGGGATGTCGCTCGCCGCCTTGACGTCGGCGTTGTCGACGCCGTGGAGCATGTTCCAAACTTTGTCACCGATGCCCCGCTCCGTGCCCGGCCCACCGAGGATCTTCTCGAGGAGGCCGGGGGACATGCCGGGGTGCGCGAGAACCTCCCGCGTGGTAATCCCTGCAGAATGCTCGTGATCGTGCGGGACGGCTTCCGAGGACCGCCGAAGGACGTGACTTTCCACCAGCTGCGAGGTTTTGAATCCCATGCCCGGGATCTTGCGGACCTGCCATTCGGCCATGAACGCCAGGGCGTCCCCCTCGTGGAGATTCAGCAGCGTCGTCTGGTTCTTGGGTTTATTTTTGGTGCCCGCTAGTTTGGCCAACACTTTGTTGGTGGAGACGCCGCAGGTGGAGGTATACCCAAAATCCTCCTCCAGCTTATGTCGTAGATAGCCGGCAAGGTGAGAGGCGACTAGTAAGCGCGCATATGCTGGATGATTCCCGAGCGTAGCACCATCGGCACCTGGGCGTTTGGGCGGTATTGTGCAGCCGAAAAAGGCACTTGCATCGAAGCTAAACCCCTTCTCGGGGTCCTGCTCCGACAGCTGGAAGAAGGAGTGCGCAAGCGCGTTTGGGTTCAGCAGCTGCACGTTGTACTCAACCATGTCGGTGACATCCAGGAACACCTCGTCGAGGCCCAGCCGCTCGACCTTGCGGTTCCAGGAGTGCGAGCGCAGGAAGGACCAGAGCCGCTTGGAGACGTCGCGGAAGCGGGTGAGGTCCTCGCCGTTCCGCAGCACCAGCTCCGGGCAGATCTTCTCGGCGTCGGAGATGAGCATCAGCTTCTTGACGCCCCGGGCGCGAGCGACGTAGTTACAGGTGGCCAGGATGCTCTTCTGCTTGATGCCCAGGGGCAGCGCCTTGAGTGCCGGGGTCTCATTTTCAAAAACGCTGGCGTAGAAGCAGTCGTAGTCCTGGACAAGATCAAAGGAAGAATATCCGGATTAGGTATGAGATGATCATGAAGCGGATCTAAGTGCGCCGCAGGTGTGGACTTGCTTACGAAGTGCAATATAATCCTGTCATCCTGTGGCATGGGGATCTTGGGTGTTGTTCTAGGGGTTTGTCGCGTCAACAAGGGAGTCGTCATCTTGCGCCATGCCCGGCCGTAACGAAGACTGGACAGTCTTTTGACCAGCCATAGGACTGAGATTACCCAGTCGTGATTCTAGCTGATGAGAGCTCGTGTCTCTCCGAGCTGTAAGTAGTGCAAGCCTGCGCAGCAGGATCACGGCCAGAAGCTAGGTATAAGATGACTCTAGGTATTCGAGTACGAGGTATGCTTGATAAAGTCCGAAAATAAAAAACAGTCCGTGCGCTTGTTTGAGTGTGCTGGCAGCGAGGAAGTAGTAAGAACGGGCATGTACCTAGCCAGATTTGACAACCACCATCGTCTCCAATATGGGGTTGCCGGTATCAACTTCAGTCTCAACAGGTGATATTTGATAGACAATAGGCAGCCGCAATCAGTGAGTATACTTAGTGTACTGTTTGTTGACACTTGGTCCTTTTCTAGACTCTGTTTGTCCGATGACGTTGCCCCCCAAAACGCACCACCGCAATGCGACACACTCCCGGGCCACCGGGTGTTCATGTTCATTCCAGTCTGCCGATGCGATATATTTATATCTGGCTCCAAACGATGGATCGGGCGATCCCGTGTCTACTTTTGTCGTCGCTGGCGGCAAACTGACATACTGGCAACTGTGGTCGTCGGCTGCAGAGTCGGGCCAGGAAGTTCGGGTCGGGTAGGGAAAAGGACCAATATTCTATTCTCATGCATGCAAGTATGCATGTATGTACCCAACCTACCTACCCTGAAAAGTCGGTCGGCCGGTTGGTCGGTCTGGAGGCAAACACCAAAATAGTAACACACTGTCGAAAGTCCGACAAGTCCGACCTGCCGACCTTTTGGGCACTAGACCGACCAAGACACCGCAGACAATATAATCCAGAAATAGATGGAGCACAGATTCGTGTTGTCGATTACTACACGTTTTATTACATTAACCTACCTGATCCACGACGACTCAATCAATCGGGGTAAATCGGGGCCCTGGCACTTGAGACACTCTTCGTGATGCTTCGTCTTCAGGGTGGTTCCCTAGTGGGGGAGGCCATGGCACATTGGCACCGCAGGAAAAAAAAAAAAAAAAAAAAACAAGAAGCTTAACCTTGGATCTTGGTTCCCGTAAATCGGACCAACTCTTTCTCTCCCTCGCCTGCGCAATCCTTTCGACGTACTGCGATTCGTCAGGCCTGTGGCTCAGGCTCCCTGTCATCCGTATTACTGGGATGCTGCCCCATTGGCACTTGACGACGATTCAGCGCCTCAAAGGATGCTCACCTTGCAATGCTGCTGCCGTGTGCCCCTCCTTCCTCCCTTACTCAGATGGAAAAGACCTCCTTCCACCACCTGACTTGCCCCAAACCAATCCAATTTGATTGACACGGGACGCCACGAAGCCCCGGCAAACATCGCCATCCTCGTCGTCCTAGTACGACTCGGACGCTCGCTTATGCTCGTGTGCGGGGAACAGGGAGGTCCTACCAGTATGTACCTAGTCGGGTCGCTAAGACATCAGACAAGCCAGCCAAAATAGACGCCGGACGGATCGAGCAGGCAAGCAGGCAAGCAGGCAAGCAGGCAAGAAGGCGGTCGGTCCCAACAGGTCGTATGCGCGTTCAGGCCAGCGTTAGCCGACTTTGCGCTGCTGCTGATTTGCTTACTTGGGCAAGGATCTTGGCTATAGGCCAGGGTCCCTCGGCGCTTGTGCCCTCGGCCACCACCCCCCTGCTCGCTTTTTATAGCCAACCAATCGGTTGGACGGCCTCCCAGCGTGCATGCCCGGCTCGTCAGCGACTGGCCTGGCCCCGGTCATTCTGGAGTCTGAGTCCCAGTATTCAATGTGACAGAACATATCATGCCCTCTCTTCGTCCCTTTTCCCACCTGTCCTTGCGCGTCTACGGTGTTCTTTCACGTTGCATCACGCATTAGCCCCCCTTGCTTACCAGGCGCTTGTCGTCGCCCAGGACCAGACTCTCCTACCCCCTCACTCGGGCTGTCACCTGAGCTTCTCCGTCCCTTCGATTGGGAACCAACACATACATCTTATATAGCTGCTGTTGCCCGTCCTCCTGCGGCTCAAGTGCCCTCACTGCTACTTCTACTTCGTTCCGTTCTGGTACATCCCGGCCGGCTAGGAGGTTACCCGAAAGAGCCCTCGTCTATTGGTGCCACGGGCCGAGAAACTATATCGCAACCCATATAATCCATCTGCATACCTACCCGAACCCATTGTTCGTTTGAATTTCACGGCCATGTCGAGTACCAGCACAGTCAAGAGGCCGCGACTGTCTCTCCAGACCAAACCCGCCTCAGGGACGACGGTCCGGAATGTGCGAGGCAGCAGCCTGGGTAAATCGGACCCGAGGTCACCGACGTCGTTTAACACTCTGTCCAACGTCTACGTGACAGCGATAGAAAGATCTACGCCGGTCCAGTCCACACCGTTGACGGCGATCAACCTCAGCGAAGCCCTGAAACTCCAGACAGACCCCGAGAATGCGAAGGACTCTCACCAGCGGATACAAACGCCATTCACGGCAACGTATCCAGATACGCCGCTGACGGCCAATCCCATGTCTCCTACTATCCCCATGGAGATGGCCTTTCCCAGTGCCATGACGGCAACGCCGCCGCTCTCAGCCGGTTCCGTGGATCCTTCCGGGCCCAAGGTGTTTTCTTTCGCACAAAAGGATACTTGGACCCAAGCGGTTCCGTCCTCGCCAAACCAAAGCAGACGGAGAATCCCTACAGCACTGCATGGGTTTGGCTTGAAGGCGCCCTATACACACCCACGAGGAATCCACAGTATATTACGCAACTCACCACTGCCTCCATCGAGTGCGAGAACACCAGTCTCGCCGAGGCGGCAATCACTCCGGTTACAGGAAAAGGCGGCGCGGCGTGTGGGCTATGAGAGCCCTTTGACACAAACCATCACGACAGAAAAGTACACCAAGTCCCACATCGACCTGCTAGTGGAGGAGGCGTCCCCCTTTTCGGCGTCGCCCATTGCAGAGGATGCGGAAATGGCTCTGGACCTCACTATGGCCTACTCGGGAGACGAGACACGCGACGGAGGACAAACCCCTGGCCCGTTTGAGGAAATGCGGAGGCGCATGGCCGGGCTCGGGACGGAGACCCCTATCTCTTCGCCCGGTCCTAGCGGGATCAAGAAACGCAAGAGAAAGGAAAAGAAGCGCAGATGGGTGTGGACCATTGGCCAGGAGGAGGAGGGTGACGACGAGGGAGGGGCCATGGCGGCGGTGAGGGCCGCAGGGGTCGCGACCCCCAAAACCGCACTGCCTGTCAAGAAACACCGCCTCTCTGAGCCGCTGACTGCAGTCAAGGTCAGCGTCGAAGCCTCGGAGTCCGAGAGCGACGCGGCTCGGCCAGACGTGGAGATGTCAGACGTCAGCAGCATCTCCTCGGTCAGCCGAGCCACCACGCCGCATAGTGTAGACCCGGACCTGGAGACCCCGACAGTTCCGGCTGCCGCCGCGCCGTCCACCGTCACAAACGACAACCGACTTGGTTCTACGGACCTAATCAACCCCGAAACAGGATCGAGGAGGGATACGCCGATTCCTCCTGATCTAGTAACCAATTGAATCGACACTGGCATTTTATATAGTAGCATGCATCATTTGACCTTGAGGCTGGTCATGTTTTGATTTTATATGCATCTCGCAAGGCGGATGGGGAGTACGGACGGTGTTTGATACCATGGGGTGGTAAAATGTACATTGTTTTTTATAACGAAGCCAGACGAGAACATGCCCAATATGAACACATACCATCTTGCATCCTCTCTTCCCACACCAAGCAGGTGGATCATAGTTCATCAAGCCTAAACTCTCCGATGCCCCTGGACAACCTGGCAGGTATTGACGGGGCCAATCAAAGGATGGAGGGTGTGGTAGCCCTCTCGCGTACTCTGATCAATGGGATTGTCGATGGCATGCAGGTGTTGTTTGGTTTTGCTCAGCGCCAATGACGCAAATCTAGATCCTTGTCGTAGATCGGCTCCGTGGGACAAGGGATACTTGTAGGGAGAGAGGAGGGGTTGTTCAAGTCGCGCCGATCCACACCACTTAGCTCAGGATGTATGTAAGTGCCACTGCATCCATAGGGCACGCATATATGTGCGTGGTATTCTGGTGGTGTCATGTGGTGCTGCTATATTCGGCAATCCCACGGTTTGCTAGCCATTTGTTTTTTCATTACCTATCTTTGCTTTTTTTTTTTTGCTAGGCTGGGCGGTTGCTTGCATGTTAGAAAGATATATATCAATGTGGTTGTGTCATTGAAAACCTGCTTCGAGACTAGGGGATGTGGCAGCAATCAACAGATAGGCCCCTCTAGCCCCCTAAGAACGCTGCTAAGTGCCTAGAAGTCCCAGCGCTTCCAGGCGACGTGGGGTAATCCTTTTTCAGCTGCTGCGCTTTGAGCTGTGTTCTTAGGCGGGTACCCACCCGTGTGCTAAGCTTGTTTTCTCCCTCCCTCCCCCCTTGTTCTCCAGCTTTCAACTGTCCGCTTAGGCTAATGTTGTCTCGTTCAAGTTTACTTTCTAGCCCGGGAACACCACACCTACGTCATACATCAAAATTGCTGAAAGACAAGTACGCGTTCAACTGGCTGGCGATGATGCAACAATCCGCCAACTTGGCACCGGTAGCAGCCTTCCTAAGCTAGCCCTTTGCTTTTTTTCTTCAATTGCTGGAAGCGAGAAGTAAATATATACATAGATAGATGGGCGCACCAACTACCCACCCCCTACCTTATATTCTTCCTAATATATATCTTCAACGGAGTCCATCTTATGCTCCCCGTACTCCCACACGAGTATCGTAGAGCGTACAGTTGTGAGGCGAGTTGCTGCTAGCTGTGCTGAGCCTGCTTGATCCGCAAACCACCAGACTGGCGTTGCCATTGCGTAAAAATTAATAGGTATGTATAGTTTGTCTACCAAGTCATGAAACTGACTCGTGCTCAACTGATATAATGATTGTCATTTCTAAGCGATAACCACAGTCGCCATCTGTCGTTGTGCGACACACGCTGAACGAGACGACCCCGCCGTCTCCAGCCGAAAAGATACTTCGCTCACTACAGTCTTCTTCTCTCAAAATCAGCAACAGTTAATCCCCTATTCGATCGCTGGGGCCCCAAAAGCCAGCACTCGTCATGGAGAGCGAGCCACAGCAGCAGCACCAGCACAAGCCGGGTGGTCACTACTCCGGCCGCAACCGTGTACCGAACATTCAGGAGTTCGTCGCCTCTCTCGATCGCGACAAGAGGCAACGCGATGCTCAAATTGAGTCCGGCAAGAATCCAAATGGAAGCGTCACTGACCACAAGCCCGAGGTGAAAAAGCCAAAGGGGAGAATCGTCACAGACCCCGTGACGGGGAAGGAAGTCGAGATCACAGATGTCGAGACCGATTTCGTAAAGGCTACCGACGACCCTATGGTAAGCTATATTGCATTCATGTTCTTCCACCGCTGTTGGCTACAGATGACTTACATACAATTCCATTGCTAGCTCTCCGTCCCAAATGCCAACCTCAACAAGGACACCCCGGTCAAGACAGAAGCTACACAGTCTGGCGAGGAGTATAGAGAAGCCCAGGATGTCACAGCCCCGCCAGACCCAGTGGCCACGGGCAGCACCTCAGACGTCCCGATTCATGGAGAGAAGACGAACATCTTGTTTCACCCGACGCCGAGCGTCAGCTACGACCCAATGTACAAGATCATTGAACAGCGGGCAACTGTTCTCTGCGCTGGCATATTCCTCGGCATCGTCCTGATCGGGAAGTTCTTCGGGGGCAGATTATTGGGCTTGACCCCCTTGGGCGCTGTCGTTGCCTCTGGTGTCTTCCTCTGGATGAAGGACCTGGTCAGACAGGGCCGGGATATCGAGTGGTCGAGCGAGCAGAAGCGTGGCGAGTTCGCCACTGCCAACCTGATTCCCGAGTCGGTCGAGTGGATGAACACGCTTCTCGGCGTTGTCTGGGGCTTGATCAACCCCGAGATGTTCTCGGGTGTTGCCGATACCCTCGAGGACGTCATGCAAGCCTCCGTCCCCGGCATCATTGAGAACGTCAAGGTCGCCGACATTTCCCAGGGAAACAACCCCATCAGAATCCTCAGTCTTCGGGCCCTTCCCGATGCTCATATGAAGGACATCAAGGATGAGATGCACAAGAACAACGAGAAGATCAAGGACCCTCAGGAGCTCGCCGCCGATGAAGAGGGTGGTGATTACTACAATTTGGAATGCTCTTTTGCCTACCATGCTAAGCCCAAGTCGAGTGGAAATGCTACCAACCCCCAGAACATGGGCATGCAACTGATCTTCTACTTGGGTATGAAGGGATTGTTCGGTGTCCCTCTGCCAATCTGTAAGCCATCCAAGTCGCCCAATACTGAGTACAGCTGCTAATACATATATGTAGGGGTCGAACTCATCGGCCTAGTAGGAACTGTGCGACTGCGATTGCAAATGACTCCTGAGCCCCCATTTCTCAAAGCTGTTACCTTCACCCTCATGGGTGTCCCCAAGGTCCAAGCCGGCTGTGTTCCCATGATCGAGCGTGGAGTCAACATCCTCAACCTACCCGTGATTTCCAACTTTGTCAACTGGGCTGTCAAGACAGCCTGCAGCATGTACGTCGCTCCCAAGAGTATGACTCTTGATCTGGGCAAGATGCTCCAGGGTGACGATATCCAAAAGGAAACAAACGCCATGGGAATTGTGTTCATCCGCATCCACAAGGCAACCGGGCTCTCCAAACAGGATGCTCGTGGCTCCGAGGGCGGTGGCTCCGATCCGTACGTGACTGTCAGCTTCTCCAAGTTTGGCAAGCCCATGTACTGCACGCGTGTCATCCAAGACGACCTGAACCCTGTTTTCGAGGAGACATGCGCCCTCATGATCACGACCGACCTCATCAAGGCCAACGAGCAGCTCTCCATGGAGCTCTGGGATTCGGACCGGTCATCTGCCGATGATGTCGTAGGCAAGGTCGAGCTCTCGATGCAAAAGTTGATTCAACACCCGGGCAAAATGTACTCGCAGATCTCGAAGCTGCGTGGTGTCAAGGCTGACAGCGAAATGCCCGGTGAGCTGCACTGGGAGGTTGGCTACTTTGGAAAGACGCAGTTCCGCGCGGCTCTCCGGACAGATGGTAAGGACCATAGCCTGCCGGCCGAGCTTCGCGACAAGAAGGAGCTGCAAGATGACAAGGGTGCCATCGACACGGCGCAGGAGGACGCCGTCATCCACACGCCCCGGACCCTCTCTGGCCTTCGGGTATCCTGTCCGTCGTCGTCCACCAGATTGTCAACCTCGAGCTTGCTAACGTCAAGGGCTCTGAGGGCGGCAAGCGGAAGGGCGGCAAGGAGTACGAGCCTGCTCAGGACGCTGGTGAAATCAAGGAAGAGTCGAGCAAGAAGCTGCCGAGCCCTTACTGCACAATTTTGCTGAACGATGAGCTTGTTTACAAGACGCGTACCAAGGTTGTCTCCTCCAAGCCCATCTTCAACGCCGGTACGGAGCGCTTTGTCCGTGACTGGAAGTCTGCTATCGTTAGCGTCACGGTCCGTGACTCTCGCAACCGACAACATGACCCCATCTTGGGCGTTGTGCCATTGAAGCTCACTGACGTGTTGCAGACAGCCAGCCAGGTAAGTTTCTACCGAAAACCTTTGAAATATATGAACTTTTACTAATCCTGATTAGTCAACCCGATGGTACCCCCTGGATGGCGGAGTGGGCTTTGGACGCATCCGTATCTCGCTCTTGTTCCGTTCTGTGGAACTGAAGTTGCCGCCGCCCCAGCTTGGATGGGATGTTGGCACCTTCGAGTTCACTTCAAACCAGATCACTTCCACCTACACTGACAAGGGCAAGGTTAAGCTCCGACTCCGAACCGGTGGAAGTTCCGGAGTCATCAAGAGAGAGCAGTGCAATGTCGAAGACGAAAGTATGAGCTGGGATATCAGCGGAAGTGACGACAAGAGCTTCAGACCTAGACTGCCCGTTCGCCACCGCTACCGGTCGCCTATCTTCTTCGAGTTCCACTCTAGCGGTCGACGACATGTCGATGTCTACGCCGCTCTGTGGTTGTCGCAGATTGTTGACGGTGAGGACCAGGAGTTTGACATCCCGATCTTCCGCTGCAACAACGGTGTGCGCTTGTCCCAGAACTTCATCACCGAAGAGAATTTCAAGTCAATCCCCGACATCAAGATGGAAGAGCTTGGCCGTCTCCGATTCCGAGCAAAGTTCAAGGCCGGTACTGACCGGGATCATCTTCGGTTTGTCAGCGACAACGACTCGCGAGAGACCATTGAGACTTGGGAGGCATGCTACGCCGAGGGCGTCCGAGAGGAGGACGTGTCTAAGGAACTTCCTCCGATCATCCAGAAGCTGCATGATGACTCCCTGACCCAGGGTCGCGACGTCTTGGCCAATGCCAGCGAAGAGGAGAAGCGAAAGTGGCTCGCCAAGGACGGCACCGATTGGAGCGGCGCCTTTGGAAAAGACCCGTCCCAGTTCATGAGCGGCCAGCCTGGCGATCCCGAGGAGGACGATGAAGTGGAGGACATGTACGAGGACGAGGACTCGAGCCACGGCGATCCGATGTCGCCAGTCCGCGTCCGCCACCAGAGCACGGACTTGGGCATTGCCGACGGCGACACAGCCGGGGCGGCCCACGAGGACTTGGCGGGCCACCGTCGGAACTCTTCGTCCCAATACGCCGGCAGCAACTCGCGCTCGAGCGTCGACGGCGGCGAGGGGTCGGAGATGACGCGGGCGACGACGAACCGGACGAGCAACTCGAGTCACAGCCGCAAGAGTAGCAGCAGCAAGAACCCCGTCACGGCATACAAGGAGTACCGCTCTAAGAGCCGGGACCTGCACCGTCAGCACCGCGGGCTCATGCAGTGGAAGCCTATGCGCAACATTCAGTTCGTCAAGGACGAGGCCAAGTACGCCGTCCGCCGCGTCACTAAGCTCGGGGCCCTGGACGGGCGCGAGCCAGATGTCGAGACGGAGGTTTAGAACTATACTATACCCAACAACAATAAGACGGTGGAAGTAGAAGGAGGAGGCGGAAGAAACGATACCCGGTCATAAACGAAGATTGTCTTTCTGGCCCGTCTCTTTTGTAAGGAGTTTTAAAGTATGATTTATTTTGTTCCTGTATCAGTCCAAAGGGGAAAGGGGAAGAGGAGAAGGGTGTCGAGTCATCCTTGTAAACGTAATATGGATGGGGAAGGATCTATACAGACACGAGCAACGCAGTATGAGATACGAATAACTATATGCAATATTCTACCAACGGCAAAGTGTTTAATCATGAAAAGCCCGAAGTGACATTCCACGTTTACATATCGGGCTCTTCTGAAACTCTGGCAGCGATTCAAGGGATGTATAGAACTTATCAATACATGTCCTTTCCAGCCACCAGATAATCCGCCGCGCTGCTGCAGATCATCTACATTCGGCCTCTCTACACGTCTTGGCCCTTGTTGGTTGCTTGAATATTGTTCGTCTTTTGGTTTATATAGCTGTACTATTTGTTTTTAATAATGCCATTTTCGTCATTTTTGTACAAAACGTGCGGGCCCGTTCTGCCTTCCTCTGCTCGGTCCACGCACGATGCGTATGCAATATTCTACACCTTGTCGTACATTACAGGCTGTGCCTGTCCTCGGTCTGTTGTTCTCGTTCGCTTTCGCAAGACCAACACGACCAAGGCGACCCCTGGCCAACGCCCCTTCCCGCTTTCCCGATTCAAAGCCCAGTAAACCGCCATTTCCTTAATTGGTTGATCACTGGTTAGCCAGGCGAATGGCCTCGGCCTCCTCGCGCGCGCGGGCCAGCAGACGCTCCTCGGCTCGCTTGTCGTCAATGTACTTCTTCATGATGGAGCGGTCGATGGCGGCGCGGTCCTTGAGGTCCTCGGCCTGGCGCATCTCGTTGAGCTCGTCGGGGCTGGGCTGCAGGACCGTGGCGCCCGTCTTCTGCAGGAAATCCTGCAGGATGGCGTCCGAGTGCTGGTGCTTCATCTCAATGGTCACGACGCGCTCCCCTTCCTCGGGCGGCGGCGCGGGGCACTCGTTGGCCGTGCTCGAGTGCGGCTGCTGCGCCAGCGGCGTTATGAAGTTTACTTTGGGCGCCGAGCCGGCGGGTGTGGTAGGGCCCGCCGCAGCGGCCGCGGCTTGGCGGAAGTAGATGGAGAGTGTGGCCGGGCCGGCGTTATTCGAGGATCGGTTGATGATCATGGGAACCGCTGGGTTCCAGAATTTGAGGCGAGGTAGGCATGTTTTCCAGAATTTCCTGGGCCCCATGTGTCCGTCATTCCACCTTAAAGCGAAGTCCATATGCAACCTGGAGATCTCCGGAGGGAGAATCGCTGCACCGGGGCCATGCCGTAAGTTCAACAGCTGCCATCGATGTCAATACGCCTTCGTTCGTGTGCCACCGGCTTCTCTTTCGGAGGAGGGCTACCTTCTGCAGAGACGAGTTAGCACGCTATTCCCAGGACATGGGGCAGTTGTGGCAACGTACGGTCTTTAATATGTTCATGCGCTTTCCCGGGTTCACCATCTTGACTGAATTGGAGCAACGCTGCTCCTCTCAAACAGTGAATGAAGTGGCTGCTGGGCGGCTTCCGTAGCTATGTCACCGTCGCATGGGGTTGCTGTACAGTCGCAAATCGATAAATTTCCAAGCTCCCCGATTGAATACGGCCCGAAGGTTGATCCTGCCAGTGCCCAGGTGCTTCCGGTATCTTTTTTAGGGGATTTAGCGCTGGAAGCAGCGCTGGGATTGGCGCAATTACCCCCCCCAGTTAGCTCTACGCTCTAGGCCCCTCTTATCGCTGCCGATAACACTTAATGAGCCCAGAAATTTTGGGAGCTTCGCATCCGCTTCGTCAGAGGGGCCGGCATCATTCATCTTCCTACCCTATGTCGGGGGCAAGTATAAGCAAAGATGCACCGTGCCATAGCTACCAAATGGCTCGGGTCTTCTTTGAGGACCGCCGAGCGATCCGGTTCTCTTCAAATCCCTATATTTTTGTGCCCGGCTTTTGGCAACCGGCATCATCACAATCTGACACGACCCCGGACGACCTTCCCAACCCACCTTCCATCATGGAAGGCCCAGCAACGGTGCCTACAGACGCAAGCTGAGCCTACCGACAGTGCCTTGGTCGAACCTTCGGAGGTGCCTGAGTCCGACCCTGTGCCCATCAGGGACATTCCTACCCAATGTACAGGATGCGGCGCATTGTCGCAAACTTTCGCATCGGACCAGCCTGGGTACTATGATTTAGGTAGAAAAGCTGTGCGCTGGTACTTGGGACTGGAGAAGTCTAGGAGCAAAAGGTCTATCAAAGACCGCGAAGAAGAGAGGGTGTACCGGGATGTCCTCCAGCAGTTTGACGAGACCGAGATAGAGAAGCTCGGCTTGGATGTCCAAGACATTGCTCCTACTTTAGCAGCCCAGCCAGAACCCGAACGTATGCTACTTCCCTTGAAACTGCCTTCCGGAACTTGTAGTTGACATGTTTGTCCGTAGCTCAAGAAAGGCCCCTGAAAGTGCCTCTGTGCGACCGGTGCCATAATCTCCTGCACCACCAAACTGGAAACTCCATCTTTCATCCTACCATGGACTCGATTCGAGATACTCTTGCCGAGTCTCCTTACAAGTACAATCACGTATATCACGTTCTGGACGCTGCCGACTTCCCTATGTCTATATTGCCTCAGATTCATCAACTCCTGGATCTCATGCCGTTGCGCACCAAGAACCGTCGTGCCAAGTCTGGCAAGTTCTTCCATAACCAGAAGACGGAAATGAGCTTCATCATTACTAGATCAGACCTTCTCGGGCCCACCAAGCCTCAAGTTGATAGGCTCGTGCCTTATCTGAGAGAAGTCTTACGAGATGCTCTTGGAAGGGCGGGAAGGGAGCTTCGTCTAGGCAATGTTCGCTGCGTTAGCGCTAGAAGGAGCTGGTGGACCAAGGAGCTCAAAGAGGATATCTGGAAGCGGGGCGGTGCTGGTTGGATGGTTGGCAAGGTCAATGTCGGCAAGAGTCAGCTGTTTGAAGCTGTCTTTCCCAAGGGGCGCATGGATTGGGACCCAAGTCGCCATCAGATTTCAATCGACATGTATGGGAAGGAAGTCGCCAAACCAGAACCGACATCTGCAGAGACAGGGCGTTCCGAAGAGGCGGGGTCTGACTTGGGCGCCAAAATGGACGACCAGGACATCGACGAGCTTTCTCTTCTCCCCCAGCTGCACCCGAGAGCCAATACCCGGCAATGCCCTTGGTCTCGGATCTTCCGGGAACGACAGCATCACCTATCCGTGTTCCTTTCGGCAATGGACGGGGAGAGCTTATTGATTTACCCGGAGTGGAGAGAACAGCGTTGGAGAAGTATGTCAAGCCGGAACACCGCTCATTACTGGTCATGCGATCCCGCATTGTGCCAGAGCAAATGGTGGTCAAGCAGGGCAAATCGATTTTGCTCGGCGGACTCATTCGAATCACGCCTCGCGTTCCGGGGCCGATTGTCTTGTCGTACGCATTCACGCCTATCCAGCCTCACTTGACTGCCACCGAAAAGGCGGACGAGCTCCAGCGGCAAGTCAGTGAGCTGAATGTCGATACTATCACAGCGCCGGGCACGGGCGAAACGATCAAGTTAGCTGGCTCGTACCCGCTCAAGTGGGATGTGACCAAGGAACGGTCAGGTCCTATCACGAGGAGGGATGCCGTGGGGTTGAAGGTCGACCGTCTGCCTTACCGCGTTCTGGCGACTGACATCCTCATCGAAGGTGTCGGTTGGGTGGAAGTGGTGGCGCAAGTACGAAAGAAGGACCTTTATAGCAGGCCAGTGGCCGCTGAAGAGGATTTATCTCGTATGGAGTCGGAATCATCATCATCTCGGGCTCAGAGAGAAACGGGAGCGGGAGCGGGGGCGGAGGCGGAAGCGGAAGCGGAAGCAGAGCCGGAACCTACAAAAGCACTGTCTGCGCTAGAAAGGCTGGAGGCCATCGCGGAGGATCCGAGCAAGAGAAAGAAGAGCTACGTGCCGCCCCGTGTAGCAGCTGTTCCGATCAAGGCCGTCGATGAGCCGAACTGGCCCATTGTTGACGTCTACAGCCCCGAGGGCAGGTTCATCGGATGCCGCAAGCCCTTGAACGGGTGGTTGTTGAACAAACCTCTGGTCACGGCAGCCCAGAAGAGGAAGCGGCCCCGAAAGAGCATGAAGGGCCAAAAGAAGCTGGAGAAGAGGATAAGACGGGCGCAGACCGGCTGATGTGTCGTGTCGTCACTCAACTCGTGTACAACAAACAGGCCACGACAATAGCGACTGTATATAATTGGACTTTTGTAAAGTAGGAATGTAGATCAGTAAAGGCCTAGGAAGGTACTTGCAGTGCCTGTAGGTACGCACTGCCTAAGGTTTGGGTTAGGCAGCGGCTAGCTCCTGCTGATCCCGATCGTCCAGTGTCCAGTCTCAGGTCTCAGCAGGACCCTTGCCAAGCCTCCACCTGCCTGCCTGCCTTTGAATCCAGTCCCGGAAACCAGAACAATGACGCGAGGCAAAAAAGAACAAGGCAATTCACCCCGCGATGCCGATTAGATAAATAAACCCCGACGCTCTCTAACTAAGCATGTGTACTGTACTTACATAACCCGATTTCGTTGAGCAACACACTGTCACCGCAACACTCCTTCAATGTTCTCTCTGCTTCCTTCTGTTCCCTTCACAAACATAACCCGTTAAACAAGCCTTGCCGGCACTCGACGTCTTCGGAGCTACATACGTACCACCCACACATATAGAGGGCATTCAAACGCCGCCCTGCCCACCAAGGGATTCCACCTAGCAGCAAGGCAGAACGAAACACACAGCCAAACAAAAACATGTCGAGTTCAAATCCACAACAACACCACCAACAACAACAGCGCCCCGGCGGCGGCGGCGGTGGTAACAACAACGAACGCGCCCCCGGAACAACCTCGCAGACCGTCACCATAGACCCGACGACCAACGAGCCCATCTTGCGCCTACGCGGCGGTCCCAGCACCAGCGACCGCGGCCCGCGCGTGCAGTGGGCCGAGGGCACCGTCGACAACGAAGGTCTGGGCCGCAAGAGCAGCAAGGTGTGCTGCATCTACCACAAGCCCCGGGAGGTGGGCGAGAGCAGCAGCGAGGACGACTCTTCCTCCTCGTCCTCTTCTTCGTCAGACTCGGACTCGGACTCGGACTCGGGCGGCCACCGCGGGGACGCGGACCGGGTGGGCAAGGGCAGCAGCAAGGGGAAGAAGAACAGGGGACACAAACACGACGAGCATGACGGCCACGACCACGACGGCGAGAACTGCGACGGGCGCCACCAGAGGCGAGGCAATAGGAAACCGACGAGGAGGCCGAGCCCAAATGCGTACGAGAAGCAGCCAAAGCCTAAACCTAAACCGCAAGACGGCGGTGGCGGTCCCAGTGGCTCATGAACGGATGTAAAGACTTATAAATGACGTGACAGTGGGAAACGGCATCCAACTTTTTGTTTTGTTTTTCCGTACCGTTTAACGGGCCAGCGTCGATATTTGCCGGAAGTAACGTATAGGATCATAAGCATTTGCTATAGCTGAGTTTGCGAGGGAGAAGAAAACACGTTACCCCTGCAACTAGAGAGCGAGGGCGCAGAAGCCCGTGTGCACCAGCATCAGCGAGATACATAGATGCATTGCTAGTCATGGGGAATAATGCTGGCGGAAACCGCTATGTTGATTTACAATACCCTTTGCAGTTACAAAAGCAAAGCAAGAAATAAACTATCATGGGAATACTCAAACCCACAAGAGAAACACTACTGGCGCGGTAAACTAAGCCGAGATTTTGTATTGGTCACAGCCAGTAGTATGAGGCTCGATATACCATTGAAATTATAACCAGACATTACTCCCAAACGTTGCGCTGTCTGAATTCTTGCGCTCTATCTCACGGGCCAATGCTTTGGGATCCTCTCTCTATACTCAACTTCCAGAAAACCATCGCCCAGATGGTAATGATCTGTCCCAGCTTTATTGAAGTGACTTCCCACCACACCCGCTCGCTCTTTCCTCTCCTTCTACATGCTCCTTTGGCTTTGGAGGCCCCTTGTCTTTAGGGGCTCTCCTATCTCGAATCCCAACAGGCAACGGACGACGCATTATTTGGCCTGCCCAGGGGTCCACAGATCGATCTATCACTTGATCTGTCGCAGCCCTTCGTCAACTCTATGGTGTAAGACGAGACTGCCCCGAGTCGTGAAAAGCAGAGAAAAACAAGATGCCTTAGGAAATATCAAAGCTTGATATGTGCTCTTCCCATAACCCAGCAACTCCCAACATTGTAAATATGATACGCATTCGGAAACCCCTGTCGTTTTCTGTCTTACGCAGATTCGAGCTGTGTAAAGGCGAGTGGGTGGTGTAGGTAGGTAAACATTACATCGGATCGTCTTTGGATATTTTCGCCATGACCGGAAACAGTCAAAGAAAAAAAACCATCGAACATCTATGTCTCTCGCATAAAGTGACACAAAAAAGCACAAGCCCTCCCACCCCCCTTTTTTCTCTCTCTCTCTACGTAGGGCTGGCCGGGGCCCACTGCGCATCATCAGCTTCGCTGTAGTAGTAATAGTAGTAGTAGTACAAGATACAGTTGCTTCCAAGCATCAAGAAAACAACAGCAGGTAAAACCCCAGATTCGATTTTGCTTTGCGAAGTATGGCGGCATGCATTAGAGATGGGCCCGCGATGGATCTATTAAACCCGATCGACCGCAGTGCATTGCATGTGTATTTTCAAGAGCCGTTGGGCGATACTGGTGACACAGGACCGTTGCCCATCATCATACTGGGAACTTGTTTCCTTATCAAGCCCCTCTTGCGCTGCTCAGGTCGCGGGACGCCCTCAATGGCCCGAGGCTCTTTCATCAACGATCGGTCCAATTTGCTGGGTATCCGTGTTGTAATGGCCCTGTAATCACCGTCAAACTTGGCATTCGGCAGTGGCACAGAAGCCGTCCTCCAGATATGGTCATTCGTATCGCACAGGTAGCTTTGGGTCTTGCTATTTCTGGACGATCCATGCATCCCTGGAATCGAGTGGGAAAGCCCGTGGGATGCCCTGATGGTGCCAAGCCTCGACAGTCCCGTGAGTCCCTGCTTGCCTCTTGCCTTCTTTGCCAGTATTATTTCGTCAAAGAGCCGGATAGCAGGGTTTGTAGCAGGATTAAGTTCTCGTTCGTGGACGAACTCATTGAAAACTGTCCAGTACGTCAGTGACAAAGTCCTCAAAGATAGCGTTATGGGGTATGTTATGCTTACGCTGTGTTTCTTTCATCATGCTACCATATTCCTGCTGATCATATGGCATGCTCTTGATGAAACCATTCATGTCGAAGGCATACAACTGACCGGCATTCCTCTGATCCTTGCTTGGCCGGCCAAGGTATTTTCGATATGTGTAGAGAAGACTGGCTTGACAGCGTACGAAAGCAGCCCGGACCTTATCGGCATGGAATGCAGCTGGGCAGACGAGCGAGACACAGCCTAGACAACGTCCATGAGACACCGCAAGGCATCCCTGGCACTTATAAATTCCATCACCTTCTGCACGTTCATCGCAAATCGAGCATTGCGACGTGCTATCCTGGAGATTAAAATCGAAGCAATGACCCTCGACCCACACGGTAGTCTCGGTATCGTGTACAGGCTGTACCAGCATGTTCGGCATGATAGTTGAGGCTGCGATGGTAGACTGCGCGTACGTAGAAGGTGCATAGCCGCCGTATGAAGACTTGGAGTCTACCGAGATAGCCGAGATGGAGAGGTTTGCCTGGTGGCCGTTGAGGTAAGACATGTTAGGTCGATGCGTGGGAGGCTGCCCGAACGATGAACTTCTACGTGCCTTTTCTTCGAAATTTCCGGCAGATCGCTTCTCCTTTAGCGTTGCCGCAAGTGCGAATCCTGAGTCACTCCTGGAAATGGGCGTACTGGGCATTTGCGAAAAGCTAACCGATACTGGCGACACCGAGTTTGGGGGGCTTGTCTTGCTGGACTTGCTGGTTGCGGGGCGCTCAGGGGCAACGGGTCTGGCATGACTGAACGCGTTGAATAACGGCGCCTTGGGGGTGTCCGTCGAGCTAGGCTCTCCAAACGTCGAAGAGTTTTGTGCAACCCACTTCCCTAATGTGCTCGGAGGGGCTCTTTCATCAAAGATGGCAAAATTCTCCGCCGAGAACGCATCGTATGGGAACGATTCCATCGCATAAGGGGGTGGTCCGGTAGGGACACCGTAGCGAAGACTGTGGGGAGCTGCTATCTGCAGCAGAGACATCAGCTTGCGCCGGACCTGCTTCGGCAGCCGATGAGGTTGAGAGGTGGCATCGATTGTGTCTCTGTCCAAATCTACCAGGACATAATCATCATCGGGAAGCTCAATATTGTCGTATCTCCTTTCAATGCCCACGATGTAAGGGCACGGCGCATCTAACGCAGACAACAGTCGGGCCGGGAGAATGGGGATGAAGATACTGGCCCACTGCATAGGATACAGCAAGTTGGCAAGAGCATGGCAGGCAAGATGCAGCATCGCCGTATGCGAGCTGAGGAAGATGATGCGCGATTCGGACATGGTGTACTCAAATAGTGCAACGATGTTCTCCAGAGACAGCGATCGGAAGAGGGCATAGATATCTGTGCTTCGAGATTGAGGAAGTTCGTTCTCTGCCTCCTTTCGCGCATATAGTCGGAGCTCCCGCACCCCTATCTCGACCTGAGTCTTGGACGACAGAGGGCTAAAAGCCTCGGCGCACAGGTTGATGATATACCGCTCGAGGGGTTGCCATCTGCCAACCCGCGGCGAAGTGGCTGGCACACGTAGCAGAGCACCGTCCGACATGGGGACGATCACGGCTCTCAGCCAATCTTTCCAGAAAGTCAGTCTACTGGGATCTCTCCCGAGTATACCAAACGCGCGCGGGGTCCAAAGGCCGCTTTCGCCCGCGGTCAAGCCATCGATTTTGGAAGCAGCGCCATGCCTCAGGGGCCTCAGCATTTCCGTCATCAGACTGATCTTCTCTTCGACTGAGCTGATCTGCTCATCCAGAGTGTCCCGGGCGGCAGATCCAGACGGGATAGTTGGCAGCTTAGCGAGCAGCTGGGAGAGGTGTGCCCTTTCGGCTGCCAGTCGTGCACCTAGGCTGGCGGCGAGTTCTCGCTCTTCCTCTGTCATGTGGTTCTGCCTCCACTGCTCACATCTCCTCTCGATATCTTCAGCAATGTCGGCCGGCACCGCTGTCCAAACAATGACGGTGATACCATATATCTTAGAATTATCATCCGACGTCATTGTGAAGCCGTGCCAGGTTGACCGAGGACGCTCGTCAGAGGAGACAATCTGTATATCGTTGGGAAAGGCAAACATGGGCACGTAA
The DNA here is from genome assembly GCF_038362705.1 of Apiospora aurea. NCBI lineage: Eukaryota > Fungi > Ascomycota > Sordariomycetes > Amphisphaeriales > Apiosporaceae > Apiospora > Apiospora aurea. The sequence goes on along the minus strand of NW_027117393.1, from coordinate 2,066,366 downwards.
TCCGGGAATTTGCCTCTCCTGGTTAGCTCCTCTGTCGCATCGCGAGGGGGATACCGATCAAGTAATTCGGGTTCAAAGCGTCGTTTCAGGGGGTGCATGTCCGGATCTAAGTTGAGCGGCTCCGGCGGCGGTATAACGGAGTTGTAATTACTTAGTCGCTTAGTCGTGCGGATCGAAGCTGCAGTGTCACAATCGTAAGTATTGGCCAAAGCAGGGGAGTAAAGGGGGCCCATACCAGCTTTCGGGACTAATGGCGCCTTGCGCAAACTGTTCATATCCTTGAAACTAATACCGCGCCTTAAGCTCCCTCGAATACTCCCACGAATGCTCTTCAGGGGGGCTCATCCGCCCATTGGCATCTGCCTTGATCCGCTCGGTTCTTGGGTTGACCATGGGCGGGCGCGAGTGCGTTTTGGCGCCAGCGCTGAAGCTAAGGTCTTCGAGGAAATTCTCTCTCTCGGCTGCGAACTTGAAGAGAGCTTTGTCGAAATCAAAATCTCCCAGGAAGTTCCCCAGTCCTTCATTATTGGCGGCCCCAGGAGTTGGGTTCGGGCGGATCGTGGCGCTGCTCCTATTACTCCTCGTGTTCCCGTCCATCTCTTCTAGAGTATGCATCGATGACTTAGACAGCCGGTTGCCCAAGTTCTGCCCGGAGCCCTGTCTCGAATGGCGGGCAGTGACTTTGGAAGGTGGGCTTCCGATGATACTGTCGCGAATGGGGCTTTCGTCTTCTTCGGGCTCGCCATCTTCGGTGATTGTCGAGTCGACCTGAGTGGGCGCGGATAGTGGTGGGAGGAAATCTTGGTACGAAATCGTCTCTATGCCTGCGATCCAGAAGTAATCGGCAAGCGGGGCCGGAGCGTTGCCCTCCATCGCATGTCAAGTTGAGGGGAGAGTCAGCTCCCTCTCTGCCTTGAAATGGCACCGCCAGTTAAGATTGACTAAGTAGTAAAATGTGCGAAATGGTTAATATGGAAGAAGCATTCGAATATGTCGTATGGGCTTCTTGGCGTTCTTCTCCCCCTCCAGCAAAAGCGTCCGGGCAATGGCAATTGATCCTCGTGGGCGTCACTCGCAGCAGGGACGGTGGGATGTTTCAGGGTGGCTAGTGTCGAGAGAGCCCGAGGACCTTTCCTTGGGGCAGGAATCTTTGCTACCCACGAACAGGAGGGATGGGCGAGAGTCGGATTGTTATAAAACCCTCAGGTGAGGCAGGTGAGGAGCAATCGAAATAGGATCGTCAAGCCCGATGCAGCCAAGTGGGCATCTGGCAAAATGCGGTGCAATAGAGGGGAACCAGGACTCGTCTCGGGCTTGTCTTGTCGTTGGACGATGGAAGTTGACCAAGCGCCGTCGGGAAGAGGACGAACTAGCGGATTGTCGAGTATGGGCGGTCGCAAAGGGGAGGCTTGTTACTTTTCGGCAGTCACCAGAGTTGTTACAGCTAAGGGAACCTCTATCTCGGTGATTTTGCTTGCCCTGTCTCGTTTTCGTTTGCAGTTTTGCGCACAAGGGGTGCAGCTTGTGAGTGAAGTCTTGGGAGTTCAAGTACTCTAGTACTTTTCCACGTTCTCATGCGGCTGTGATGCACGCCCAGCTTTAGCCTGCATCCATTCAGGAGCAGTTGTGTGTTTTTTTAATCCCCCCTGGTGGTGGTGGTGCCGCCGGCCGTCGTTGGGGCCTCGAATAGCCGGTCTCTCTTCGATTGGACAGCAGTGGCCAGGAACGTTGGTATCCAAGGAGTGGGAGTTGGCGTTGCGCATGCGTCAATACAACGGCCTGGGTGCAGGTGCAATGACTGAATCAAAGACTTTGGGGGTCGGAATGAATCAATGTATTGAAGTAAAGTAAAGCAAAAGCAGAGGAGCAGCAAAGCTGGGGGGTTGCTGTGGGATGGAGTGCAAGTCGAGGCGAGAGTGGGCAGCGTATCGAACTCGGGAGGTTTGTCGTCCAGCGAGATCAGTCCACACACACGCGCGCACACACACTCACACACATACACACCACCACCACCTCCTTTGGGACTGGGTAGGGGGAACGGTACATACAGACAGTACAACTAAAACCGCTACAGTATTGCATTACATTACCTGCTACTACCACTGCAACTACCACTGCTTTGGACGAACATGGATGGCGAACCAACCCAAAGCCCGCCAGCCCATGCGCATAGTAGTGCTACCGAGGGAGGTGGTGGGCAGGTGGATAATTTGTGAGTCGATAGCCTGAACGAGCAACCCAGCCAGGGTTGACATGAAGGAGGTGGAGTGTGTGCGAAAGCGGTCGCGTTGAGTCGACTTGGGTTGATGCGGCTTTCATCTTTTCATCCCATTCCCGTCCTTGGGCCCTGGCCGGCCTTCAATGTTGGGACACCCCTGCACCCTGGCTGTTAGTTGGGCTCTGCTAGTGCAACTTTGCACCCCGGCAGGCGGGTGACAAAAAAAGAGCACTGCCATTTCAAAGTCACTATGTAGCAACACTTACATTTCTTCCAAAACAACCATTTCTACACCAAATTGAGCCCTCTTTCGAGTTTCTAGATAAAATTAACAGTATGATTAACTCGGTGCCGAAAAGGCTGATTCAGTGTATTGATGAGATGGATGGAAAGTTAACAACTATCGAATTCGATGATTCCGATGATGATGGTTGATGTATTGCAGTTTCTATATAAATTACTAGTAAAATGCATAAGTGCGCAGTTGGAGCTGGATTGGCAGTGCTCTTTTTTTTGTCACCCACCTGCCAGGCTCACTTTTTAGCTGCATCGTGAAGTGAATTGGGTTGCGCTGGTGCCTCTGGTGCCTCCGGACGTTATTATGATTAGCTACATACATGTACCTACATTTTTAATAGCCTGTACGTACTGTCGATATTTCGTATTTTGCTCATGGGCATCCATCCATACGTACAGTTAGTGTCCCCCCTGGTGGACAATACGAAGTAGTGACACCTCTCTTTATCACACGTAAGTAGTTGGATATGGCTGCATTTTTGTACGCCGAGGCGGGGCGACGGGCGAACCAACTACATGTACATACTACAGACCTACCTGCCAGGAACAGAAGCAAGCTGCACAGACACTGAGGGGAAAGAAGAGTGTCTTGGGTTTCAATGTGATCCATTCGATGCATACGATCTACACGTCGGTACGTTTCCTGTGTGTGATGTGTGGATAGATCAATGGAGAAGCCGGTAGACAGCCAAAGCACATTCTACCGATAGGCGTGTCCGAACTCAGGCAGGCATGCCTGCCAATCGAGACAATCGACAAATCGGAAAACATCCAGTCCCCTTCCTCTCCTACGAACGGTCTAGTTTCTCTCAGGTGCTGTACAACCTCAAAAACAACAACATTCAAGGGATGAATATGTAAACAAGAAAGATGGGTAGAGGGTGTGAGAGAGAAAAAATGTAACCCCGTCCGTCCATCTTTCTTTCCGTCCATTCAGCCCCTGGAAAGTCCTTCTCAACTGTACTGTATGGGATGGTTAAGGGACGCCCACGCTAGCAGCCAGTAGACCACCACCCATCCACATCCACTCCTAGATTTATCGGTACCTTTGTTTTCCCTCGTTTCTCTCCTTCTTGCCCCCCCTCCCCCTTGTGCCCCCTGAACAACGGAGAAGGGGGACTGCTGAACCCCGTGCTGGATGCTACCTACAGTACCTGTGGCCCTGCCTAGATTAAAACTCGTAGCCTACCAATTAGTCACTAAAAGAACTAAGGGAACCCCCCCGGTTGTCGATCGGTGCTGCTTCTCAACGCCGTTGCTTCAGCGCTTTCCCAAGAATGCCCGTAGCGCCCATGTTGGGTTACGTTCGGTCGTCGGCACGGCTACTGTATTGGCGAGGGAGGGCCGTAACGAAAATTGGCCTGGGGTCTTGGCCTGGCCTGGGATGGTAAGAGTATGGTATGAATGTAGGCAAGGCACTGTAAGCATGCACACACAGACGCACGCACACGACGACGACGACGACGATGATAATGGAGAAGTGTTCTCGACCTGCTTGTTGCCCGTAATCCACGAAGGGGGGTCTGGGTGTGGATGGAACGGAGAGAATGGAATTGAACATATGATACTACTGGCGTCCGCTCACGTTGGTTGGCTGGCGCAACGGCGTTTTTCCTTATCGGGCAATACTCGAGCCAAGGCAACTAATATATCCCTAGGCTCTGTTTCCTAGCCTAGCCTCTCGACCTCTGTGCCTCTGTGCCTGACAGTTATGATTCAGCCTCCAAACGAGCACCAAATCAAAATACCCGATGCGCCACCCCATCCATCTTCCATCCATTGATCCGTCCATCCCCTTTCCTGGGCTATGTGTGTGTGTGTGTGTGTGTGTGTGTGTGTGTGTGCATGTGCTGACAAGGTAGGCAGGTAGGCACGCCGACGTGGGTTTGCCTCCCAATCGGTGGCCTACATAGGTATGTACCTAACACACTGGCAGCTTACAGTGCATAACTGATAACCTACATGGACTTACGTACAGCGCAAACAACGCACTGCACTGCACCCTCTTTTTCATCATCCCGGACGGGTGAACGAGGAATTCTCGTATTGGGGCCGCCCGCGCGCCCGGAGTCTGCCCGGAGTAAACGTCTCTTTCTAGCCCTTGGTTCCTGGCGAATTCTCTCTCGGTGCTGCCATGGGTAATGGGCAATATGGGGTCCGCCTGAAGGGCCCCCGAGTGGGGATGGCCACAGTCCAAGTGGACATCCATCCTTCGCCATCGTCGAGACATGAGCCAGCATCTGTCAGGAAATCTAAATCGGTATCTCAGGGATTGCGCTCAGGCCACGACGATCGAGAGCATGAAGGCGAAAGTCGGCCGCGGCTGCCCATCCCTCGCATTTCTTTTCTTTTTGCTTCCCAAAGTCGCATGGGATGCATGCTTGGTATGTATGTGATATGATACATGTATGCAGTCAATCAATCTTTCCCGTCTGTCAGTTTTGGAGTGTGGTGTTTCAACAAGCCCGGCCGACAGCGGTGCAGTACAAAGAGCGCTGGAGCGCGACTAGAGCGACTAAGTAGAGCGACTAAGCCCATCTAACCAGCGACCGTGGAAATAAACCGGTTAGTACGTACATTAACATTAACGTATATATATTTATACCTAATATATTAAAATTAATATTATTAATAATACTTTTAATAATATTTTTAATATTATTTATTATTATATAACGTAGTTTATTATTAAATTGATTATATTATTTCTATTACGGCGCACTTTAAAATAAGCCTTTAATAGCCTTATTAATTAAAGTGAGGTAAGGGCGTGCGAGAGATAGCCCGAGCTCCACCTGATTTTTCCCCACCTATTTAAATAAGGAAATCGTTTCGGCAAAGCTAGACCTTTTCCTTTTTTCTTTATTTTTTCGGTTTTTTATAATAAAATAATAATTTATAGCTTTACCTTTTAAATTACTATAATTATAATATTACCGAAAAGATTTAATTTATTAAGCCTAAGAAAGCTTTATAAATATCTTACTTTTTTAAAAATTAAAACCTAGATTAATTTCGATTAAATAAAATAATTAATTAAAATAACCGCCGGCTTAAAAGAGCGCGATACGCGCGTAAAATAAACCCGTAAATCGGTATATTCTAATATTAACGACATTAACCGCTCCCTCGCGAGCTTAAAAAAGCGTGCCGCGTAAAACTCTTTATTAATTAAACGTATATTCTTCGTTTACTTTAACGTAAGCTTAATAAACGTAAATAATTAAAGCGTTATTATTAAGCGCGAAAACGAGGATTTATTATTTAATATTAAAGGTAACTTAAAATAAAAAGTTACCGCCCTCGAATTATTCTATTAATTATATTAAGTCGAGGTTAAATTTAAACTGCGAGCGTTTTTTTTTCGATAACTTTTTTAACGTTATAAACGAAAATATCGAAAAAAAAATTAAACGATTAATTACTATATATAATTCTTATTATAATATTTCCGCGATACCTTTTATAGTTTTTACCGAAACCGCGAAAACTTAATAGTTTAAGCGCGAAAGCTTAATTATTAAAAGATATTTTAATAAAATATAAAAAAAAACCCGACCGCTATTTAAAAAGAGTTTAAACTACGAACCTTTTTTATAATAAACTTTAAAAACTAAGCCTTTAACTTAATAAAAATCTTTAAAAACCTTAATATTAATTTAAAAGAAAGCTCTATATAAACTACTATCCTCGGCGAAAAGGATTTAAATAACGACGCTAATTAAAAAAATAATTAAAATAAAAGACTAAATAAAAACGGTAAACTTACCGAGAAAAAAAAAGACTTTATATTAGTTATTATAAAGAAAAACGAGGAAATTTAGTAATTAAATTAATATATTATTAATTTTTTAATTTAAAACCGAGAAGTTTCGATTTAAATAAAAAGAATAACCCGTACCGGCGTTACGTCGCTTAATAGCTTTAAGCGAAGTATTAAAATATTCGACCCCTTTTTATTCACTAATAAAAAAAGCTTTAAAGTTAAATTTAATTATTAATTTATAACCTTAAAGGGTAAATTAAAAACGAATATTAATTATTACCTTACCGATAAAAATAAATATACTTATATTATTAGCTGAGTTAATAATAAAACCGCTAAGAATTTATACTCTTTCGTTATTAATAAATAGAATAACCCTTTAATTAAAACTTTTAAAAACCTTTTAAATTATTTATATAAATAATACTATAACCTTAACGTTTATAAAAAAGCCCGTAAAGCTTTCCGAAACTTAATTATAAAACTTAATAATAGTTTTTAAACTTTTCGACTTGAATTTATTAAATTAACCGGATACGCCCGCGTTAAAAAAAATAACTATAAACGGGAACTTAACGATAAATTACCCGCTTAATTAAATAAAAAAGTAATTACCGATTATAATAATAATAATATTTCGTTTAATAAATTTTACTTTACTATTCTCTAATATAACTATTAATAAAATCGTAATTATATTTAGCGTAACGGCGTAAAAAAAAAAGAATAACCCTAAAATTATTAGAAAAAGTATTAAACGAAGTATTACCCTTAAAATTAGTTCCGCCGGTAATTCCGCTGCCGGATCGTTTAAATAGACCGATATTTTTCGTTATATCTTTACCGTTAAAATAAAAGAGTTTTTAATTAAAGGAATATATTTTAATTATAAAAAAACCGGATATTTTTCCCGGAACTGTTTTAATAAAAAGACTTTCGATTAATAACGTATTAAGCGAATTAACGAATTAATAGTTTTAATAAAATATAATTTTATTAATTTTAAATTAACCGTTCCGTTTAGTTTTACTTGTTTAAAAAAGGATTTCGATAACTCGAAAAACTAAGTACCCTAAGGAATTTTAACTCTCTCCTAAAGATATTATTTAAATTAAGTATATAAGATATACCTTTTAATTTTTTATAAACTTACTTTAAAAGGGAACTTTTTATTTTTACCTATATTATAATAAATAATAGATTATTTATTATTATTATTAATATATTCGCGGATATAAGAGTTAATAAAAAGTTATTTATAAGCGTAAAATTAGCCTATAAAGTAATAAAGCGATTAAACCTTTAATAATTAATTAAGTTTTAATTTAAAATTATCGGAGGATACGACGGTAAATCTTTTTAATTAATTAATATCGCCTTTTTTTTAAACTTTAAAATATAAAAATATAAAATACCTTTTATACTTTTTTTTATAATCGATATAAAGCACGACTTTATTATTAAACGAAAATAGTTTAAAAAATACGACGTTATAATAAATTATCGAAGGAAGCGGCTAGTTTTTTTAAAGGATTAATAAAAAGCCTAAACCCGAGATATTAATATTACGAAGGTAAAATAGTTTTTAAAAAAAACCCGAGTATAATTAAAACGTTATTTAAAAGTAAAAAAAAATGTCTATTAAAAATAAACGAAAACGAGATAAAACTTTTTTTCCGAAGCTTTAATTTGATTATTAATAACGTGGTTTATCACTACGCGACGTATATTACTTAGCGACGCACTTTTTTTATTTCTCGATTATTTTATATAAATTAATTTAATTACAATGCTTAAAATTAATTAAAATTACTCGCTATTCGATTCCTCGCTTAATTTTATATCTTTTTTATATATTCGCGTATTGTAACTTGTCTCGCCGTAGATACTATAACGCTTTTTACCGGTCGCCCTCTATTTCGACGAACCCTTATTTTTATTTTTATCGGGCGTTAAACGCTTTTTTTTTACCTTTTTATTTTATAGCTGCTAAAGTTTTTTAATAGTAAGGGCTTTTTTAAGCTAAACTCGTAACTTTTTAGCTTTCCGGCGCTTAAAAAGTACTAAATTAGCCTCTTTTAATATATATATCTTATCGCGTATAAAGGTTATTTTATAGATTATTTTAATTATACCCTTCGCTATTTAGTTTATCGTATTTAAAATCGGCGTCGAAAAGCTTTTTTAATAGGTAAATAACCTCTTTTTAATATAAATAAAGTGTTTAATTATTTATTAAGGGTTAGACGACGTTTAAGGGTCGTAGGTATTAGCCGTCTTTAAACGGGATAGGTTAAATGTAAGCGTTCGGAGACGTATATTTAATTTACTAATTACCTCGTTAAGGTTATAAAGTATTAAATTAAATATACTAAATTTAGATTTAATATTAGCTTTCGTAAAAATAATAAAATATACGGCTTTAAAGGTAGTAAAGAACTCGAGCTTAATAATATAATTTATAAAAGCCTTAATAAATAGTTCGATTTCTTTCGAATAAGCACGTTTTAAAAGCGAATAAAGTATTATATTAAAAGGTTAAAATAAGTGTAATAAATAGGGAGGTATATTAATAATAATAATATCGTTATTTTAACAATATATTTCGAATTCGGCCGAAATATAGCTTTTATAGCCGTCGAGAATTAAGAGGCGGTAACGACTTTTCGTTTACGATTTAGTATATTTATCGAAATACTTAATTTAGTTTAAACTTATTTCGTTATTAATCTAATTATTAAAAATCGGTTTAATTATTTAGTCGCCCGGTAAATCGGTTTTACGGGATTAATTCGCGAAGTAATATTAGCTTTAAATAATTAAAAACGGCGGAATATATTAACCCTACGAATTAATATATTTAATCGCCGTTATTTATTCCCGATTACTAAGCTAAACCGATTTCGCTTTTCCACGCCGCTCGGCGCGTATTATAACGAATATTAACCCGATTATACTTATTATAAAGCCGGTTTCGTCGAAATTCTAAATATTTTTATCGATAATCCCGTATTTCGCTTTTATATTCGTAATTAATGTAAATTAAGTAGAAATAACTTTAGAATTTTTATAAAAAACCCTTTAATAATTGTACCGACGATTTATTTTAATTTTTAAGTCCGGGTTACGGTTAATAAAGCGTTTAATTTAATACTTACCGACGCGGTTACCGCCGCGCGACGCGGTAAAGAAATTAGCTATATTTTTTATATTAACGAGATCGGGAGGTATTCCTCGGATATTTAGATTAATTATATATTTACGAAATACTTTTTTTTAATTAAATTTATTTTACGTCGTTTCGATCGGATTTCGCGTTTTAAAGTTCGGCCGTAAATTCGATAGCGTAAAATTAATTCGGGTATATTATAAACTTTTACTGCTACTCTTTAATTTATTTAATTCGGTCCGTTTTATATTGCTTAAATTATTAAAACTATCCGATTTTTTTAGGATTAATTAGGTATTATAGTTGTGAAAGTATTACGCGTTAAAGTTTAATTATATTAAAATTAAATTAAGGTGCGTCGCTAAGTAATATACGTCGCGTAGTGGTAAACCACGTTATATTAAGTAATTAATTAATCTACGTGTATCGGTTTTAATAAAGCTTAGTTACGTAATTACCCCCTTTTTTTAAAAAGGCGCGCCTTAAGCTTTTAATTTAATTTTTATTATTTAGTATAATTTAAAGTCATTTATAATTAATTAAATCTTATAGATTTTAATTAGTTTTAAATTAACTTTTATTGAAATAGTATTTAATAAAATAAATATTAAGGTTATACAAGTTTTTTACAGCTTTATTTAGTTTTATACTTATCGGCTTCGAATTAAAAGCGTTAATAACGCTAAAATCTATTTTATTAAATTATTTATTTCTAGTTTTATTATTCGATTAAAATATTAAATTAAGGCTTAATTTAATGTTTAATTTATAATAAAGCTCGATAAAATTATTATAAAACTCGGGTAAACTATTAAACTATATTTTATACTCGTTAAACCGATTTTAAATTTTAATATTTAATACGTAATAAAAGGCTTAAATACGCGTATCGTTTAAAACGAATAAGTAACTAGACTCGATCGTAAGCGTTTCTTATTTTATAAAAAAAAGAGGCTAAACTATAATCGTTTTAACGTAAGTTTTAAAGCTTTTTTAAAGTACGCTTAATTTTAAAGGGATCGGCGTAAATATATATAAATATTTTACGTATTAGTTTATAGTTTTAAGTGTTCGTATTAATATAATAAATAAAGTGTAATTAAATTATACGTTTAAGCTTATTCTTTAAGCGCGAATATTAATAGCGGTATTTTACCTCGTTATTATTAATAGCGGCGCCGTTAATAAATATTTTACTATTTATTTTCTATAGTTAATACTCGAAATTAATTTAATTATTATTAAATTTAATAAGATTTAAAAGGTAAGGCTTAAATTAAATAGGGGGTATATAGTTAAATATTATAAAGTGGTTTTTTAATTAATTAATACGAGCTTAAAAGGCTTAAAAAACCGTATCGAGGTTTATTTAATTTTAATTACTATTTATTTTAGCGGAAGTAGTAAATTTAATTAAGAAATCGATATTTTTTATAAGTTAACGTTTAAAGTAAATATAAATAAGTAAAAGTAAGTGGTTAAAAGGTTAATTAATTTAAGTCGGCTATACCTAAACTCTTTAAGTAAATAAATCGATTACGAGGGGATTAATTAATTAATTTAATAAGTATAAAAAGCGTTAATAAATCGATAAAGTACGCGTTAATTAATGCGTTAATTATTAAGGTTTATAAACGTCGTTAAACTATAACGCTTAAAATCGATTCGGGTTTAATAATAAAAAATCAATAAATAAAGCAGCGTTATATATATATTAATATTATTAATTTTAAGAATTCGGTTTATAAGTAAATCGCGTAGATTTTTAAGACGGCTATAGCGGCTTACGCTTTAAAGAAATAGCTTTAATTCCTTAATAAATTTAATAGGTAAATAAAGAAAGTAATCGTTTCGAATTAAGTTAAAATAAAAGGTAAAAAAATAAAGCTATAATTTAATTATAATAAACTTAAGAAAGTTACTAAATTAAGTGCTCTGTTATAATAAAAAAGTGTTAAATTAAATCTTTCGATTAATACGATTCGGTAACCTATTTTTTCCGCCGATTTATTAACGAGAAGTACGTATTATTAAAATATAAAATAAATCGAATAAAAAGCCTTTATTAATAAGTTTTAGTATAAATAAATACCCTGTTTTTTTATTAAATTAATATACGGTAATAAGGTCGGTTTATACGATAATTTTAACGTTTATCGGCACCGCTTTTAATAATAAAATCTTTATCTTTCGATTAATAATTAAAGGAGCTTAATATAATTATATAGCACTATCGGCAGTATATATAAAATTAGCTAGTTAAGTGAAATTAAAATATATTAAATTAAAGAGGAAAAAAAAAAAGGTTAGTTTTAATACGATGCGAAAGGTAAAATAATAATATATAAAGCATTATATCGAGTAATTAATTAATCCACGTGCATCGGCCTTAATAAAGCTTAACTACGTAATTATATTAAAATGTTACGACCTAGCCTAATTATACGGCTTAGAACCCACTTTACGGCACGGTTCTACGATACCCCGAACCTTTATATAAAGACTTAATATAATTCGAAGCCCTATTAATTAACGAAGCTTTACTAATTAATAAAACCTTATTAATTATTATAACCTTATTAATTAACGAGGCTAATTACGACGATAATTAATATTATTAATTAAATAGTATAAATTAAATAATACGAATTAAATAGTATAAATTAAATAATATAAATTATATAATTAAAAAAGAATAAACTATAATAAAATAATATTAATTACGTAAGAATAAAATAAGCGTAACGACTTTTAAGATCGTAATAAAAGCCGAAGAATTAACTCGATAAAATTTTATAAAAGCTATAAATTCCCCGAGATTTAAAAAAATTAATAAAGGAAAAATTAAATATATAACGATAAATATTCCCTATATATTTTATATAAATACTTTCTACTTTAATAATTAATTTAAATATTAATTTAACCTATTAATAAAGTAAATAATTTTAACGACTTTATTATAAATCCCCTTAAATTTATATACTTTAATTACTTTATTTCTACGGTTATTATATATTATATTAATAAGAGTAAACTTTTATCGCACGTTTGAATACTTTTTTATATTATTAAATATAAACCTTAATATATTTTATTAAATTTCCTTTAAAACTTAAATAGTATTCGTTATGTTTTAATTATTCTTATTCTTACGAGTTATTATTTAAACTTTTAAGTAATAGAACTTATAAAAACTATATTTACACTTAGACTTAGTAACACCCCTCGCTACGAAAAAGCCCCTATTATTACCGTAAGCACCCCTTACCGGGATCTTATAATAGAGATAAATAGCGACGACAGCGACGATAGCCCTACCCGGTAAACGTTAGCTAAACGAATTAAAGAATTTAAATAAAAAAGCGCTAATTATTAATATTATTACGTTAAGTTTAAAAAAATATAACGAACTTTTAATTAAAAATACTTTAAAATAAACACTAAATATTAATAAACTACGTAAAAAAGTATACTTTTTTATACCGCCGTTAATATTATTTAAACCTTTATTACTCTTAAAAAAGGTATAAAGATTAATACCTTAATAGCTTTTAATAAAATAAACGGGAATCTCCGTAGATTCCTTATTTAAATTAAGGCCTATTAACGATTCTACGAAAAGACTTTTCGGGATACCACTTAACGAGTTATTTATACCGCCTCGTTCTTTAAAAGTAAAGTATTTACTTAATTTAAACCTTATTTAAATAAATTAATAAAAAATAATTAATAAATTAAGCTATATCGCGTAGAGGTATAACGAATCTTTAAAAGTTATAATAATTTCGAATAAGCTTTTAAATTACTTTTTTAAAATCTCGATAAAAAGCGATAAGTAAAAAGAGAATTAAAAACTCTTAAATAAAAAAGATTAACCGCTTTTTATACCGTTAAGTTTCGACGTATTATAGCTCGATTAAATTATATCGAAGCTATAAAAATTATAATATATTATCGGGGGTTAAAAAAAGGTATTAAAAATAAACTTAACTAGCTTAATACCCTTAATAATTTCCTTTTATATATAAAGCTTATTATTAAAATCGATACTTATATATATAAACGATACCGCGAAAAGTAAAGCGGATAATAACGATAAATTAATTAAGTCTAAATTAATATAAGACGATTATATTATTATTATAATATACCATTAAAGAGTAATACAGCGTATAGCTATTATAGTAAACCTATAAACCTTAACGTTATTAAACACGATAAATACGATAAAAAGTAAAGCGTTACTTATTATAACTATTAAAAATAAAGATATTTCGCTTAAGATTATCGATCCTTAAAAAAGGACTTTTAAAGAATCTCGGATAAACGATAAATTAATACTATTAATAATCGATTAACCTTTATAATTAATAAAGGAAATAATATTAATAGCACGTTAAATATACTTTATAATAACCTATTTTAAATAACTTATTACGATAATAATTACCGCGACTATTTAATAAATAAAAAAGGGACGAGATAATTCCTTAAAACCTTTAAATAGTAAAGTACTATATATACCCTCGTAATAATATAATAATAACCCCTTTATAATAACGAAAGCAGCGAGGGTAATAATAAAAATAAAGACCCGAGGAATAACTTAATTCGTAATAAGCGCCGATTAAAAGATTTTAAACGGCTTATTAAACTACTTATACTCGAACTCGCCGTAAAAGTAATAAAGCCCCGAAATTTAAATATTAACGAATAGCTAATAATCTTAAAAGTTATACTTCTTAAATTATAAAAGCTACGGTAAATATTTATTATATATAAATTTAAATAAAGAATAAAAAAAACTACGCTATTAGCGATAATCTTAAAATCTCGTTAATATATAATAACTACTTCCTACTCGTTTAAATCGGCTATATTCACGATAATTACACTAAGCACTTAATAAAAAAACTTTAAAAAAATAATTCTTTAAAAGGATTAATAAATACTTAATTAAGTAATTATATCTTAAACACCTTATCGGGAAAGTTAAAACGATTATATTTAACCCTGAACGAGCTTACTTATTAATCGAAAAAACTTTATAATAACCCCGGGAATACTACTTAAAAAGGTAGGATTAAAAAATTTATATTAATAATAAATACTTATAATACGCTTAAAAGAAATTATAAGCTTACCGAACACTTAAAAAAAGCGCACGATATTTTTAAAATACCTAAAACTCCTAGGTTAAAAAACCTATTATAATAATAAAATTTTAAACACCGTTATCACTATACGACCACGAAATACCGTATATATAAATCTATCGCTATTAACGAATAGCCGATAAGCGAAACTTATTATAACGGTCGGGAAACGACTTTTATTAATTATAAAGGGATAATACCCGATAAAATATATTAAATCCTTATACTTAATAACGAATAATTAAAATATTTATAATTATATCGTATTAATAGTCGAAATTAAAGGAATTATTATTTAAACGTTACTAAATAGTAAAGTATAAAGTAATTATATTTTACTATAAATCGTTAATAATTTAACCTTAAAATAATAAAAAAGGACGCTTTATACCGACTTAAAACCGTCGATAAAGGATTTATAATATATAATAATAAAAACGTATAAAGGGAAATCGCGAACCTTTTAATTAATATCGAAGGACGTTATAAACGAATTATATATAATATTATAAACGTCGTAAAATACGATATAATTTTAAGGATACTTTAATTACGAGTAAGTAATCTTAAAATTAATTAAAGAATAGGTTAATTTTAATAAAATACATTAAAAAAAGGTTTAATTAATAAGTAGCGATTTAAAAAATAACCCCTTAATAAACTTAAAGTTTTTAAGGTATACGTTATTATTAAGGAACTTAAACCGAAAGTTATAACGATTATATTAAAAGAGTACCGGTAATTCGAAGCCCTTTTTAATAGGAAATTAAAAAAATAAATTACCGTTTTATATATAATAGGATTATAAGATACCGTTAAAAAAAGAAAAAGAGCTTTTTTTTATACCGATTTATAAATTAAACTAAGAGTATAAAAAAGCTTTAAAGGAATATATTATAGAAAACCTCGAAAAAAAATTATATAACTATTTACGTTATTAATAAGATTCTTTATACTTTTCGTTTTAAAGAAAAATAAAGACGGGAAACTTAAATAACGTATATATATCGATTACAGGAAATTTAATAAAATCACTATTAAAAACCGGTACCCCCTTCCCTTAATTAACGATTTACGAGATAAGCTATTATACGCTAAAATCTTTATTATATTTAATCTTTTTAACGTATATAACTTAATTTATATTAAAGAAAAAGAAAAGTAAAAAACCGCGTTTTAAATTAAATACGAGTATTTTAAGTATTAAACTATATCGTTTAATTTAATTAACGTATTAACTAACTTTTAAATAATAATTAACTACGTTTTATAAGAATATCTCAATAAATTTATTATAATATACCTCGACGACATTTTAATTTACTTTAAAAACTATAAATAATACTAAGAATATATAAAATTAATACTTCGGAAATTATAAGACGTTAATCTATTAATTAATTTAAAAAAAGCGAGTTTTATTAACGATCCTTTATATTTATAAGATATATAATATTTTTTAAAGAAATCCGAATAAAACCTTTTAAGATTTTAATAATTAAAAAATAACTTACACTTATAAGCGCTATAAAAATTAAATCTTTCTTAAAACTAACTAATTATTACCGGATATTTATCCCCGGATTTAATAGATTAATAATACTTTTAACGAACTTAATAAAAAAGGACGAATTATTTTAATAAATAAAAAAAGAAGACTAAGCCTTTTACGATATTAAAGAGCGAATCCTTAACGAATTAATACTTCGCGTAATAAATCCGTTTAAACTATTTAAGGTTAAAACTAACGTATCGAATTATATAATCGAAAGGTAATTAAGTTAATAAAACGATAACGAAAAATTATACCTTATTATATTTTTCTTTAAGAAATTAAATAAATTAAAACTTAATTATTAAATTTACGATAAAGAATTAATAGCTATTATTAAAGTATATAAAGAATAAAGGTATTATTTTAATAGAACGATAAAATTAATAAAGGTTTATATCGACTATAAAAACTTTACGACGTTTATTATTATTAAAAAGTTAAATAAACGATAAGTATAATAATTAGAATTCCTATTAAGATTTAATTTTACTATTATTTACCGTAAAAGTAACGAGAACGGTCGCGTCGACGCATTAAACCGATAATTAAATTATTAAGAGGAGGTTTTACTTAAAATACGAACTATTTTAACTTATAATTAAAACGGTAACCTTATATTATTACGATAATTAAATATTATAAGTTTTATATAATATAATAACGATTAAGTTTTTAAGTTTTAATAATTAAATTAAGCCCCGAATCTTATTAATTATACTAAGAATTACCTCGAGAAATAAAATAACCTCGTTTTCTACCGAAATAAAATTTATATCCTTAAGTAATACCGTAAGAGCTTTATTAAGGAATTTTATAAGCATTTTATATATAAATATTAAAGAGTATTTAAAACTTAAAAATAAATTATTAAGTAATTCAATTATAAAAACCTTAAGTTAATTATAATTAAGGTAATTAACGAGTATAATTTTTATAATAAAGCTAAGGCCGCTAAATATTAACTTTATAAGGAATTATAATTAATTTTACCGCTAGATAAAGTATAAAAGATAATCGCACTTAATTTTATAATTAAGCTACCTTTATTAAAGGAACCTTTAATTAAAGTTAATTACGATAATATCTTAATAATTACGAATAAACTTATAAAGTATATTTATTTTTTACCGTATAAAAATTCTAACGATATTAATATTTCAGTTTATACGTTTTTATAAATAATTATTAATTAATACAAGCTATTTAAAACGATTATTTTCGACCGAGATAAACTATTTATCGCTAAATTTTAAAAGTTACTAATAACGTAATTCGACGTGAAATATAAGCTATTTATAACTTATTACTTTTAAATAAATAGGTAAACCGAGCGAATAAATTAAATATGAAAATAATACTTACGTTATTATATTAATTATAAATAAAATAATTAAGTATAATTATTATTTATAGTATAGTTTATTTATAATAGCGTAAATAACGAGGCTACCTATATATTATTATTTCGAGTAAATTATAAGTATAACTTAAAAATTATTAGAATACCTTTAAAAAGAGAGTTAATATTTATCGCGATTATATAAGTTAAAAAACTAAAGGAGCTATAAATAATATTATAATAAAACCTTATTTTCTTTTAATAATAAATAAAGTAATACGCCGATTAAATTAAGTTAAAGGGATTAACTTTAAAAAAAGGAGAAAAAGTTTACCTCTTATAATAAAACATTAAAACTAAACGACTAAGCGAAAAACTAAACTTTAAAAAGATTAAACTATTTAAAATCGTAGAAGTTATTTTAAAAATTAATTATTAACTATCGCTACTTAAAATAATACGGATATACCTTATATTTTATATCTTATTACTCGAATTAACCTTTAAAAACGCGAAAACCGAAATATAGCTAGAAATCGAGATAGATTAATATAAATATAAAATTAAAACGGTTCTCGATAAGAAATAAATAAAGAAGGGATAAAAATACATTATTAAATAAAAGGGTTACTTAATAAAAAATAATACCTAAGAACCTAAGAAATATTTAGGGAATACTATTAAGAAGCTTTAATGATTTAAAAAACGACCCTAAACTTTATTAATAATAACGGCTTTAATAACACGTTAAGGTATATAGTATTTTAATTAAACGAGAAATCGAAAGGTAATATCGAAACTACTTTAAGAGCCGGTTTAAATATAGTTTTATAACGAGCCTCTTTCTCCGCCTTTTCTCGTTTTATATATTTCAGCTCCTCGATAAAATTTAAACCTCGCTAAACGGCACGTATTATTTTTTTAAATTATAGTTTTTTTTATTTTTTTTTCCGAAAACGCTATACTTTCGTATCTATTTCACGACGACGTTCCTCGACTTCCTCGATCTCGGCCTTTAACTTCGAGTATTAAAAGGCGGCGTTTATTAATACTTTAATCGAAAAGCTTATATTATACTTAAACTAGTGGTTAAAAACGTACTCATTATATTAAAAGGAATCGTTTAATAAGGACCGATAAATAAAACTATAACGAATACAGTAAAAATAACTGTCCGGTATTTTAATAAGACTTTAAAAAATAACCTAAGTAAAAAAATCATAAATATAAAACTTTTCCGTTTTAAATTATTTAAATATATAACGTTTCTTAATATAATTAAACAATATAATAAATATATATTATAATAAAAGTAAAAAAAAAAAAACTTATAAAATTTTAATATAATAATAACTTATAAGTATTTATAATAATTAAACTATTTTAAAAATAAAATAAATAAAAAGGAGGGGATAATATTATAACTTAACCTAGCTATACGGCTTAAAACTTACCCTATAGCACGGTCTTACGATACCTCGAACCTTTATATAAAGACTTAATATAATCCGAAGCCCTATTAATTAACGAAGCTTTATTAGTTAACGAAACTTTATTAGTTATTACGATTTTATTAATTAACGACGTTAATTACGACGATAATTAATATTATTAATTAAATAATACGAGTTAAATAATACGAATTATATAACTAAGGAGGGATAAATTATAATAGAATAATATTAATTACGTAAAGATAAAATAAACGTAACGACTCTCGGGATCGTAATAAGAGCCGGAAAATTAGCTCGATAAAATTTCGCGAAAATTATAAGATCCCCGAGATTTAAAGAAATTAATAAAGGAGAGATTAAATATATAACGATAAATATTCCTTATATATTTTATATAGATACTTTTTACTTTAATAATTAATTTAAATATTAATTTAATTTATTAGTAAGGTAAATAGCTTTAATAACTTTATTATAAATCCCTTTAAATTTACGCACTTTAATTACTTTATTTTTATAGTTATTATATAGTATATTAATAAGAGTAAACTTCTATTATACGTTTAAATACTCTCTCGTATTATTAAATATAAACCCTAGTACGTCTTATTAAGTTTCCTTTAAAACTTAAATAGCGTTCGTTATATAAAAGTAATTAAATTAATTAAATATAACGTAATTTAAAATAACTGGTTTTTTTCACGGCCGTTTATTTCTCTTAATAACCGATATAATTAAAATAAGATTAACCTTCCCTTTTTAAACGTTTTATTAATTATGCTAACCCTATTATTATAGCTACTAAGTATACGCCTAATACTATAAGTAGATATACTTCCGGTGATCATTACCTAACTGCCTGCCTGTCTGGTCTCTTACGTATTTGCCTTACTTTAGAGACGCTCTTAAACATGCACATTTGCCATAGTCGTTGAATGAAAGTGACAGGTCGCCTGCCCCCGATGCTTTGCTTCCGTCGGATCCGTCTTTGCATTGCTTGGCTGGCAAACATGCCGACCCAAACTTCAGATCAGGTAATCTCTATACTCCTCCTTTGACTGCAGAACGGGTTCACAGAATCTTCGTTCAGGGGCAGATATTAGTATTGGGATTGGTCATCATACAGCATCTATATCAGCAAACCGCAGATCGTCCATTATCACTTGCAGCTGCGGATCTCCGCCCCCCCCTCGCCCAGATTACAAAAGCCCAGGCGCTCTTTCGAGCCTGCCCACAGACCATTCATGCCCATGGCTAGAAAGTAGGGTAGGGGTCGCTGGGGATCGGCGAGGCGCAAATACGTCACACTGGCCCACGCAGCACATGCATACACTAAAGAAACACACCCAGCAACCACCCAGTGAGTGCTTGCCCACCTGCCTGCCTGCCCAGCCAGCGGTTCCTACGTATCTGGTTTTACAGTAGGTATTTGTGATCGCTGCCCAAAATCTCTGCCCAGGGGGGGCACGAAATCTGTTTACCCCTGGCTAAACATAAGCTACTGATGTGATATTTCCTTTCATTGCCGATGGCCGGACCGTCCTACTTTAGAACCGGTTCTGCCGTTGGGCGGTGGTGGCCACGCTATGTACCTAATAAACTTGCTGGGCCAGTAGGCCAGTAGGCCAGGCACCAGGCACCAGGCACCAGGTCTCTCCCAAACTCACCGCTTCCTCACTTGCCCTCTGGACTGGCTGATTTACTCCGAACATATAATGCCTAGTAGATCAGACACAAGGCAGGCTGCTGCTCCTTGGTTCGAATATCACATACATATTCGGACCTGGCTGATCTGCGAGTCGCCAGATTAGGCTTGCAGTACGTGGGTTAATATGTAATAGGCCAAAGGAGGCATTTGAAACATATAGCAGCGGTTGCTAGCTAGGGGTATCTACAGTAGCGTGCTTATTTAGTAAGCGGCCGTGGAAAAAAAACCGGTTATCCTAAATTACTTTATACTTAATTAATTTAATTATTACTAATATTTTTCTTTTTTTATTATTATTAACGTGGTTTACCACTACGCGACGCATATCACTTGGCGACGCACCTCAATTCAATTCCAATACAATTAAACTTCAACGCGTAATACCTCCACAACCATAATGCCTAATCAATCCCAAGAAGATCGGATAGTTTTAGCAATTCAAGCGACACGAAACGGACCGAATCAAATAAGCCAAAGAGCAGCAGCAAAAGCTTACAACATACCCGAATCAACTTTACGCCATCGAATCCACGGCCGAACTTCAGAACGCGAAATCCGACCGAAACGACGTAAAATAAATCCAACTGAAGAGGAGGTACTTCGCAAGCATATAATTGATCTGGATATCCGAGGGATGCCTCCCGATCTCGCTGGTGTAGAAGATATGGCTAATCTCCTTACCGCGTCGCGCGGCGGCGACCGCGTCGGCAAGCACTGGGTCAGGCGCTTTATCGACCGCAACCCGGACCTGAAGACCAAAATGAATCGTCGGTACGATTACCAGAGGGCTCTTTGCGAGGATTCTAAAGTTATTTCTGCCTGGTTTGCGCTGGTCGCGAATATAAAGGCGAAATACGGGATCGTCGACGAAGACATCTGGAATTTCGACGAGACCGGCTTCATGATGGGCATGATCGGGTCAACACTCGTCGTAACACGCGCCGAGCGGCGTGGAAAGGCGAAGTCGGTCCAGCCTGGTAATCGGGAATGGTCAACGGCGATTGAATGCATTAATTCGCAGGGCTGGTGCATTCCGCCGTTCTTGATCGTTCAAGGCCAATATCACCTCGCGAACTGGTCCCGCGAAACCGATTTACCGGGCGACTGGGTGATCAAGCCGACTTCCAATGGCTGGACCAACAACGAGACAGGCCTAGACTGGATCAAACACTTCGATAAACATACCAGATCGCAGACGAAGGGTCGCTACCGCCTCCTGATTCTCGACGGCCACGAGAGCCACATTTCGGCCGAATTCGAGGCATACTGCCAGGACAACGATATTATCACTATTAGTATGCCTCCCCATTCATCGCACTTGCTCCAACCTCTCGATATAGCACTTTATTCGCCTTTAAAACGTGCTTATTCGAAAGAAATCGAGCTATTTATCAAGGCTTCTATAAACCATATTACCAAGCTCGAGTTCTTTATCGCCTTTAAAGCCGCGCATTTTACTGTTTTTACGGAAGCCAACATCAAATCTGGATTCAGCGCATCTGGTTTAGTACCTCATAACCCTGACGAGGTAATTAGCAAGCTGAATGTGCGTCTCCGGACGCCTACACCTAACCCATCCCGTCCAGGGACGGCCAGTACCTACGACCCTCAAACGCCGTCCAACCCCCAACAAACAACTAAGCACTCTACTTATATCAAAAAGAGGGTGTCTACCCATCAAGGAAGCTCTCCGACGCCGATTTTAGATGCGGTAGACCAGATGGCGAAGGGTATGACCAAAATGGCCCATGAAATGACCCTTATGCGCGATAGGATGCATATGCTGGAGGAGGCTAATTTGGCACTTTCTAAGCGCCGGAGAGCCAAAAAGTCGCGAGTCCAGCTTGGAGGAGCCCTTACTATTGAGGAATCTCAGCAGCTACAGGACGAGAAGGCAAAAGGGAAGCGTTCAGCGCCCGATGAAGGTGAAAATGGGGGTTCGTCGAAGCGGAGGGCGACCGGTGGAAGGCGCTGTGGTGTTTGCGGCGAGACAGGTCATAATGCGCGAACATGTGAAAAGGATATAGAATCAAGCGAGGAATCGGATAGCGAGTAGTTTTAATTGATTTTAAGCGTTGTGGTTGAATTAATTTATGTAAAAGGGTCGAGAAGTGGAAAAGGTGCGTCGCCAAGTGATATGCGTCGCGTAGTGGTAAACCACGTTATTTAATTAATAATATAATTATATAATTAATTAGTATTTTTAATAATTAAATTAATTTTACGAGCGTTTTTTAATAATATTAATTATATTTATTATTTATAACGTTATTATAAATTAATTTAAAACTTAAATTTATTATAATACTTTACGTCGGTTTAAACTTAGTAAAATAATAATAGCTTTAAAATATTTCGATTATTTTAATTAAAAAGAAGATTAAACTTTTTAACGAGTAATTCGACGCTTTTTTAATATTAAAAAAACCGGGGAGGATTTTTTAATTAATCGGTTTAAAAAAGTTAATTTTAAGTATATTATATTTAATTTTTAAAGGTTTAAAGTTTTTTAATATTATAATAACTTTAATTATTATATTAAAAGTAATAGTTAAAAACTTAAAAATTTTAAAAAATTTATTTATAGCGTTATTAATTTTTTTTTCAGCGGTTTTTTATATATTAATAAAGCGTTTAAATCGGTATTTATTTCGAAGTTTTTTATTTAAAATTATAACTTTATATAAAACTTAATAAGGTTTTTATAATAAGTTATTTATAAAAAAGCTAATATTAATATAAATATTATAGAGTATATTATTCGTTAAGGAATAATTAAAGATTTTAATTAGTATTTTTAATATAATAAAGTAAAAGGAACGCGGTGCTTTCGCACCGGTTTTGGCTTTACTAAGTTACCTTATATATATAGAGACCTAGGCCCTTAGAAAATATTATAGGATAAGCGTTAGCTTTATCCTTTACTACCCGCTCTTTACCGTTACCACTTAAATTCACGCACTTTTCACATTTAAAAAGAGTTAAAAAAGAATAATAATATATTAAAAAACGAGTAATATTAATTAAACCGAGTTTATTAAAAATTTCAGTTATAACATTAAATAAATTTTAATTAATACGTTTAATATTCTATTATTAATAAATAATACTTCTTTTAAAATAAATTTATTAAATAAATAAAAAGTTTTATTATAAAAATATTAATTAAATATTAATTAAATAAAATTAAGAATAAAACAATTATATTATTATTATTATTAAAAAAAGAATTTAATTTAAAGATTTTTACCGGTAAAAAACCGATAAAAAAGAAATTAATAAAAGAATAGTTTAAAAAGCTTAATCCGATTAAAGATAATATAACGTCGTTTACTATTACGCGACGTATATTACTTAGCGACGCACCTTAATTTAATTTTAATATAATTAAACTTTAACGCGTAATATTTTTATAACTATAATGCTTAATTAATTTTAAAAAGATCGGATAGTTTTAATAATTTAAGCGATACGAAACGGACCGAATTAAATAAGTTAAAGAGTAATAGTAAAAGTTTATAATGTACCCGAATTAATTTTACGCTATCGAATTTACGGCCGAATTTTAAAACGCGAAATCCGACCGAAACGATATAAAATAAATTTAATTAAAAAAGAGGTACTTCGTAAATATATAATTAATCTGGATATTCGAGGGATGCCTCCCGATTTCGTTAGTATAAAAAATATGGCTAATTTTTTTACCGCGTTGCGCGGCGGCGACCGTGTCGGTAAGTATTAGGTTAAGCGTTTTATTAACCGTAACCCGGATTTAAAGATTAAAATAAATCGTCGGTACGATTATTAAAAAGTTTTTTATAAAAATTTTAAAGTTATTTCTGCTTAGTTTACGTTAATTACGAATATAAAAGCGAAATACGGGATTATCGATAAAAATATTTAAAATTTTAACGAGACTGGTTTTATAATAGGTATAATCGGGTTAATACTCGTTATAATACGCGCCGAGCGGCGTGGAAAAGCGAAATCGGTTTAGCCTAGTAATCGGGAATAAATAACGGCGATTAAATATATTAATTTATAAGGCTAATATATTCCGCCGTTTTTAATCGTTTAAGGTTAATATTACCTCGCGAATTAGTCCCGCGAAACCGATTTACCGGGCGACTAAATAATTAAGCCGATTTTTAATAATTAGATTAATAACGAGATAAGCTTAAATTAAATTAAATATTTCGATAAATATATTAGATTATAAACGAAGGGTTATTACCGCCTCTTAATTTTCGACGGCTACGAGAGCTATATTTCGGCCGAATTCGAAGTATATTACTAAAATAACGATATTATTATTATTAGTATACTTCTTTATTTATTACATTTATTTTAACTTTTTAATATAGTATTTTATTCGCCTTTAAAGCGTGCTTATTCGAAAGAAATCGAGTTATTTATTAAGGCTTTTATAAACTATATTATTAAGTTCGAGTTTTTTATCGCTTTTAAAGCCGCGTATTTTATTATTTTTATAGAAGTTAATATTAAATTTAGATTTAGCGTATTTAATTTAATACCTTATAACTTTAACGAGGTAATTAATAAGCTAAATATATATTTCCGGACGTTTATACTTAACTTATCCCGTTTAGGGACGGCCAGTATTTATAACCTTTAAACGCCGTTTAACCCTTAATAAATAACTAAGTACTCTATTTATATTAAAAAAAGGGTGTTTACCTATTAAAGAAGCTCTCCGACGCCGATTTTAAATACGGTAAACTAAATAACGAAGGGTATAACTAAAATAGCTTATAAAATAACCCTTATACGCAATAAAATATATATACTAAAAGAGGCTAATTTAGCATTTTTTAAGCGCCGGAGAATTAAAAAGTCGCGAGTTTAGCTTAGAAGAGCCTTTATTATTAAAGAATTTTAATAACTATAGAACGAAAAGGTAAAAAAGAAGCGTTTAGCGCCCGATAAAAATAAAAATAGGGGTTCGTCGAAACGGAGGGCGACTAGTGAAAGGCGTTATAATATTTACGGCGAAATAGGTTATAATACGTAAACATATAAAAAGGATATAAAATTAAGCGAAGAATCGGATAGCGAGTAGTTTTAATTGATTTTAAGTGTTATAGTTAAATTAATTTATATAAAAAAGTCGAGAAGTAAAAAAGTGCGTCGCTAAGTAATATACGTCGCGTAGTGGTAAACCACGTTATATAATAATAAATAATATTAAAAATAACGTGGTTTACCACTACGCGACGCATATCACTTGGCGACGCACCTTTTCCACTTCTCGACCCTTTTACATAAATTAATTCAACCACAACGCTTAAAATCAATTAAAACTACTCGCTATCCGATTCCTCGCTTGATTCTATATCCTTTTCACATGTTCGCGCATTATGACCTGTCTCGCCGCAAACACCACAGCGCCTTCCACCGGTCGCCCTCCGCTTCGACGAACCCCCATTTTCACCTTCATCGGGCGCTGAACGCTTCCCTTTTGCCTTCTCGTCCTGTAGCTGCTGAGATTCCTCAATAGTAAGGGCTCCTCCAAGCTGGACTCGCGACTTTTTGGCTCTCCGGCGCTTAGAAAGTGCCAAATTAGCCTCCTCCAGCATATGCATCCTATCGCGCATAAGGGTCATTTCATGGGCCATTTTGGTCATACCCTTCGCCATCTGGTCTACCGCATCTAAAATCGGCGTCGGAGAGCTTCCTTGATGGGTAGACACCCTCTTTTTGATATAAGTAGAGTGCTTAGTTGTTTGTTGGGGGTTGGACGGCGTTTGAGGGTCGTAGGTACTGGCCGTCCCTGGACGGGATGGGTTAGGTGTAGGCGTCCGGAGACGCACATTCAGCTTGCTAATTACCTCGTCAGGGTTATGAGGTACTAAACCAGATGCGCTGAATCCAGATTTGATGTTGGCTTCCGTAAAAACAGTAAAATGCGCGGCTTTAAAGGCGATAAAGAACTCGAGCTTGGTAATATGGTTTATAGAAGCCTTGATAAATAGCTCGATTTCTTTCGAATAAGCACGTTTTAAAGGCGAATAAAGTGCTATATCGAGAGGTTGGAGCAAGTGCGATGAATGGGGAGGCATACTAATAGTGATAATATCGTTGTCCTGGCAGTATGCCTCGAATTCGGCCGAAATGTGGCTCTCGTGGCCGTCGAGAATCAGGAGGCGGTAGCGACCCTTCGTCTGCGATCTGGTATGTTTATCGAAGTGTTTGATCCAGTCTAGGCCTGTCTCGTTGTTGGTCCAGCCATTGGAAGTCGGCTTGATCACCCAGTCGCCCGGTAAATCGGTTTCGCGGGACCAGTTCGCGAGGTGATATTGGCCTTGAACGATCAAGAACGGCGGAATGCACCAGCCCTGCGAATTAATGCATTCAATCGCCGTTGACCATTCCCGATTACCAGGCTGGACCGACTTCGCCTTTCCACGCCGCTCGGCGCGTGTTACGACGAGTGTTGACCCGATCATGCCCATCATGAAGCCGGTCTCGTCGAAATTCCAGATGTCTTCGTCGACGATCCCGTATTTCGCCTTTATATTCGCGACCAGCGCAAACCAGGCAGAAATAACTTTAGAATCCTCGCAAAGAGCCCTCTGGTAATCGTACCGACGATTCATTTTGGTCTTCAGGTCCGGGTTGCGGTCGATAAAGCGCCTGACCCAGTGCTTGCCGACGCGGTCGCCGCCGCGCGACGCGGTAAGGAGATTAGCCATATCTTCTACACCAGCGAGATCGGGAGGCATCCCTCGGATATCCAGATCAATTATATGCTTGCGAAGTACCTCCTCTTCAGTTGGATTTATTTTACGTCGTTTCGGTCGGATTTCGCGTTCTGAAGTTCGGCCGTGGATTCGATGGCGTAAAGTTGATTCGGGTATGTTGTAAGCTTTTGCTGCTGCTCTTTGGCTTATTTGATTCGGTCCGTTTCGTGTCGCTTGAATTGCTAAAACTATCCGATCTTCTTGGGATTGATTAGGCATTATGGTTGTGGAGGTATTACGCGTTGAAGTTTAATTGTATTGGAATTGAATTGAGGTGCGTCGCCAAGTGATATGCGTCGCGTAGTGGTAAACCACGTTATCGTTAAAAATATCATTAAAAATATTATTAATAGTATTAATTTTAATATATTAAATAGGAATATATATACGTTAATATTAATGTGTGCACTGACCGGTTTATTTCCACGGTCGCTTAGAGAGGGAGCAGTATAGCGCGCCACGTCGCGTTTATCTAAGCCACCTTTATGCGACAGATCAATCTAGATTGCTGTATAGAATCCAGTGTGTAACCAGCAGACGGGTAGGGGCGACCAGGGACGAACAGGGCTACCCCCCGGTTGCGTCACGTCAACCTGCTTTGTGGGACAGCAACATAGTCTATAGACGATTACAATGCACTTACCCTGCCGCGAGACACGTGATACTTCCATGTAGCAAGCATAACAGCAGTTGACGGAAGGCCATCTCGGGTTGTTGCTAACAGGATCTGATGCCCACGACTTCGTGTCCTGCTGTATATAACCCTTCTCAGGAAGGCCGGGTTAGAGTCCTCTCGAATCACCAAAAGCAGAGGCTCTAGCCGTGGTGCTTATTTCCATATCGCACACAAACATTTTACTGTGTAACGATGATGCCCTTTAGGAGACTACGGATTTACAGGATCTGCCAGACGAGCCACCCACATACATACCCGATAGGTACGTACAAGTCGAGTGGTCGAGAGCAAGGGAAGAAACTGAAACATCCATCTTTCCACTCCCGAGTCATGGCAAACGGAGCCGCGTCCGCACGTCAAGTACGAATCCTACCTTTTCCCATCCCAACGGCTGCTAGCATGAAAGACACCGACGCGGTTACTGTTGTTGTTTATGTAGGGGCGCGAGTTTCCGGCTAACCGAATACTGAGTCAGTCGCAGTCCTGTGTTCCCCCGTCATGACGTGTGAACCACGTTTTGCTCTCCTTCCTCGAACCCGCCCCTGCTGATTGATACCATATGTAAGGGTTACAGGCGTCGTGGATGTGTGTGCAACGCAGGTACCGACGCGGGCTGCAACACAAGCCCAGCACGAACCGACACACACTTTACTTTCGAAGCTAACTGAACGACTCTTTACCTCGTCCCCCTGGTCTGGCAACCAATGAGCAAGAAATAACGAGCCCAAACTGGACGGGGGGGCTGGGGTCTCCCCCTTCCTCCCCCTGATCATCTTTCTAGCTCCTTCTTTCAAGGTTTAGGCCGGCCCAAGCCACCCCGTTTGGATCTGCAGGTACCTTCTGATATCATGGCATCCTTGCTAAAAAGTCGAGAAACGACAACATAGACGCGTTCTGCCGTTTCTGTCCCGATGAGACGGGCGGGACTTACTTAGCTCTGCATGGTGCAAAGAACGACAACCATGGGCGGACGGGCAAAGGGTAAGCAAAGACGTCCTGGTTCACCAGATCCGGGCTGCGGGAAACTGCTCTTCTGGCTCTCGCTCCGTCCCATTTACTCTACTACCCAGGAGGGGCAAGTTCAACTGTTACTCTATGTGACAAAGATACCTAGCAAGGGGATTTAAACTGGTGCATGTTGAGTCGTACGCTTGTTTTTTTTCTCCCCAACAGTCAAGCTCAGCTGAGGCGTGGTCGAAGAGGGCCTTTTATGGTTATGGCTCGGACCGATACATCTTTGGAAAAAGAGCAGCTGAGATAATAACCTCGGAAACATTGTCGAGCTGACTTTGGGCGATGGACTAGGTACCGTTGCGACGGCCTCGACAAAATTGAGTTCGACTGGTACGCCTCGGAGATACACATCAATCTGTCAATCAGCCTCGTAGGGTTTTTTGCGTTTCGGTGGCTTCATGTGAGATGAAGAAAACGTAAGGATGGATGACATGTGCAATGGACGAAGAGTGAGTCACGGTGAAACAAGGGCGATGAGTGTGTTGCGGATACGGCGAGATCGAATAACCTTGGCTCTGATAAGACTTCTCGAGATAAACTCTTTGGCAGCCAACATACTTCCATCTTCGACGAACCAGTCTCAAGACCAATGTTGGATACCGAGGTAGAAATGAACATGACAGCGGTGGTCAAACTGCAGCGGATCCGTCTGAGGTCGAGATATATAAGGTCTAGACTCCCTCTGTGAGAGTGGCGCACATCAATCAGACCTCACTCCTTGGCGTTGTTCGATTTTATAGATAAGCATACATGGACATGCTGTTCCGTACTCCGAGTCTACCAGATGGTTCGAATAGCCCAGCATGGTAGATGAAAATGGTTGGGTCTAAACATTTCTTAGCATAGCCAAGCTACACGAAAACCGGCAATCGTGGGGGGCATGATCAAGAACTCGCAGGCGCGAACTTCATGTGAAGGATACTGGGTTGGCAGCCGTCACTCGAAGATAGAGAGCATCTTGAACAGTTTTCGGTTTCACTCGTGGCATGTCCTCATGATTCAACCCCCCAGGCGCATAGTTCATGTTGAGGGGGTACTGTCCTGTCTTGGTTGTCATTTGTAAATAGGGGGTATCTTCAACGGTTCGCCGGCTTCCTCTCGCCCGACATGTCCTTCGGGCGGCTCTCCTCTTCATCGCGTATTCCTAGCGCCCAGCTTCCCCGTAGACAAGAAACCCCTATTGCCCATCTCGGTCCTCCAGCCGATCCCGAGCACACCAAACACGACCCGCCCGTCGCTGTCCTCGACCACTGCGCTGCCTTTGCCATCCTCCTCGACGACGAAGCACACCTGCTCGACCTCGCCCGGGTGCAGCACCGGCCGCGGGCTCTCGCTCACGATCCAGTTGGCATCGCGGTACCGCAACCCCGTCTCCAGGTTCAGGACCACCCGCTCGAGCTGCATGGCATCCTCACTGCAGTTCTCGAGCTGGGCCTCCATGATCCAACGCCTCTTCTGTCGGAGCTGTTTGTTCTCGTCGTCTTCCGCCAGTTTGGGCACCTTCCTCGTCGTTGCCGTATTGTAGGGTAACGGGCCCACCTTGGTCCGCACAATAAGCGATCCCTTGCAGACAAACTGGTACAGTTTGCGGAACGTCCGCGTCCGGCCACTCGTCTCCGTCGCCTCATAGTAGCTGACCGTGACGGCGAGCACGTGGTTCCCCTCCTCCTTGAGGTCGAAATTCACAATCTTCTGTAGCGTCTGGCCAGGCTCGAGATCCACGCCGCCGGCGCCCGCCGCATCTGCCGCCGCCCCCGTTGCTTCTGTTGTT
Source organism: Apiospora aurea (assembly GCF_038362705.1). NCBI lineage: Eukaryota > Fungi > Ascomycota > Sordariomycetes > Amphisphaeriales > Apiosporaceae > Apiospora > Apiospora aurea. The sequence goes on along the minus strand of NW_027117393.1, from coordinate 2,035,479 downwards.
GCAGCCGGTGTGCCGTCGTCGCCGTGCGGACCCAGGAGGAGCTTTTGAACTGATGCTGATCCGGGTGTCTTCATCTCTGCCTCGATCTTAACGTCTCGGATCGACTTCTTCTGTGACTGCCCCCTCGCTGGTGTCTGCGCCGTCGCGGGAGGCTCGGGCGGGATGTCTTGGTTCGCGCATAGTGTACAGCTGAATGTCTCGCCTACGTACGCAGACCCAAACGAGGGCGGGAGGTTGAGGATCGGGGTGAGCAAGAAGGGGTCCGGGTTCGTCCCGGCGGTGGACCGGTAGGCGAGAGACGCGGGAACCAGGTCATCTGGCGCAGCGCCCGTGGTTGACTGTAGTTCGGAGGGTGCGGCTAGGGTGTGCTGGGCGACCAGGGATGGCCTCGATAGCCTATGCGAGATTCATGTTAACCAGGACGTCATCTTGCCGCGACAGACTCTCAATGAAGCTATACCGTAGTACTTTGAGAGAGACCGAATGCGGTTCTTTGACTGGGTCCATCGACGGATAGCGCTCGTGGCTCATTCTGGGTAGACTCCGCGGGCTACTTTCCAAGGCACGTTTGCAATAAATGCAGGGTCTTGTGATCAGGACGACGGTTGTTGAGTTGTTGATTAGTACCCAGGCCATCAACAAGAGCTTTATCGATAAGCGACCTATGATCTAACGCTCGCTAGGTCGCACGACATGGTGGGGTTGGCTGTCTCGGACTCGCTGAGGTCGCTGACAGGGGCAATGAATGGCTTTGCCTGGCTTAACGGGAAACGGCAGCTAATGCTTAGGTATCTCCAACCATGCAGTTGCTTTAATCAATATATATTCGTTACCCTTTGTATCTGATTCTGGGTGGGTATGTATCCTATCCTGTCTATACTCCAATGAAAACAACGCTATAGTCCCAGAAACGAACCTCTAGTCCTGTGCATGTGAACGCCAAACCCAATGATGTGGACAATCTGCTACTAAAATTGTACACGTGCGCCTATCCCCCTTCCGATATACCAAACAGACTCCTTCCAGTTCCCCAAACGAACGTCGACGTTGGCGCGTGCATCTAGTTTCAGTTGACCGCCCAATGCCTTCCGGACCGCGTCGTAGCCGACTGACCCGACTGACCACTGTACTGGCAGCCTGGGCGTGGTTGACTGGCCAGGCGGTGCTTCGAATGGTAGCTCACGTACAATGCGACCTATTTTCTCCGTGTGGTTATAGAAGGCGGTGGCATTGACAAAATCAATGTACATGGTGTTGAATTCCAACGGCGAGGCCAAGGTGAAAGTTGCCGTCGAAGTAAAGAAATGGAAAGTGGCATCTCGAATGAAATGGGACCTCTCCTCCGGAGTCCGCCCAGGCAGTTCAAGTTTTGGAGCTGCCAAAGTCAGGTTGAATCTCGAGAGACCTTCGCAAATGGCTCGTTGGCCGGGAATGCTATCGCGATGTGCTTTGACGGTGATGCTCGTGTTGAATCCAGAAAGGTATTGGGAAATCAGATCTCGACCAATCTGGTGACCGCTTTTTCCACTTCTCGAGGGGTTCCATGTCGCTGTAACTAAGAGATCGGTGTTGTTTCCTTTCACAATCTCCACATTCTCAACAGTTGCGTCTGCAAGGACTGTATCGTTGTGTAAGACGTGGATATTGGCATAGGGCACAGTCGCCGTATAGGGCGTGGGATTGGTCACGTTCACCAGCGCCTGAAGGGTAATCGATGTAGAAGTGGTGTCCAGAATTCTCAATGAGCGAACCTTGGGGGCAAGGTCGCCCATCCAATTTTCCCCATCCGATAGTTCTGTAAGACAGTTAGCTTCATTAGTATTGCGAGGCGATGCGAGGGAAATCTGGCTTGTCCTAATAGACATACCACCCCAAAAGAGCGACTAACAGGCTTAAAATGATGAAGACGGACGTTTTACTGGTATCATGCCCTCAGCTGGCACCTCCTTGAGAACCAATTGACCCAACGACGTTTCGACTTTCACGTCTACCGCGGCCTTGATAGCTAACTGAATATTCTTCCGACCAAAAAGGAGCTGTTGGACTACGTCGCCAAAGACCGAGCCGTTTGTGATTTCAAGTGGCGCCTCATTGATGCGGGAGCCGATCACCAAGGAAGCTTCGTGGTGCTTATTTTCCTCGACTCGAGTGGAATTCGCGTCCTGCCATTTCTTCAGGTCGAGCACGCCAAGCTCGTGAGACTTGTAGTAAACGGTGGCATTCGCTCGGACCTTGGTGACGTTGATGCCGAAGTTCATTTCCGATGGAAGACCTGCAGTGACCAGGATGTTGCCGGAAACCGTAGGGTTTGAAGCAGGATCATCCGGGTCGGCGAAAGGGTCGGGCATTGTGAAATGTACGTCCGACATTGTGAAGTTCCTGATCAACCCGTCGAGGCTTTTACCCGGGAAGGCCACCGGAACGGTGATACTGGATAATATATCAGCAATCCACCGAGGCGTGCTGCCGTCAGGTCTGCTGCTACCGCGCACGTAAAGGGTGGCAGGCTCTCCTTGCATGTACTGCTTGAGTATCAGGTCTAAGGGTGATGACTTTGAGTCGGGACAGTCGCGTGTCAACGACTCCGGTAGTTCACGTATGATTCCGTGAACGTCAGCTTGAACGTTGGAGCGAGGCTTTACGGACATCTCGCTGGTCACTGCATCCGCAACGACGATAAGATCATCCGTGTCGCAACCGGGAACCAGAATCTCGAAAGCGAGCTCGGGCACATCGAGTTTGAGCGGGTAATCGTTACGGGCGACTATGGTTACCTCGGCCAACATCGACTGCTTGTCTCCTGGGCCTGGCACATCTTTTACATTGAGACGGGTGATATTGTATTGAGGCAACGCGGGTATTTTCTTGGCTGTAATTCAATCAGTGGGTGCTCTTGAAATACGTGCAAATACATTTTCTTCGATATCCTAGAAGAAGACTTTCTGGCCCAGGTAAAAGGATGAGAAGGAACGGTAGAGGGATTGACCTTCAAAGACCAAAGATTCCGCGACACTGTGCGTCCCTAGAGGCAAAAGGCCAGACTTGAGAGCAAGGTCTGCCTTTCCCTCCAGACGCACACTACCCAGCCTCCCTTCCAGCCACTCATTGGCGATGGATCGAATACCATCCACGTTGCCCGGGACAATGTCGGTGACGAAATCGAAATCCGTCACTTCGCCGTCCTTAAGATGGATGACCAACGGAGGGAGAGTAGCTGTTCCTAGCAACAGGTCCTTGTAGTCCGGGAGCGTCACGACGATGGTAGTTTCCTCAGTCCCAATCTGACTGGCAACCCATGTTGCTGCCTTGCCCACCCTTCGCACATGGCCGTTTGCGACTCTTGCCCCATCCAAACGGAAAGTCGCCTGTATTCTTGCTCTTAAGCCATCTGCCGTGATGGATTCGAGCGAGAGGCTGGTAGGCTCAACAACAGCGGCTTGCTTGGCGTATTCTTGCACCGCATCCGGTACGATGTAAGCTAAAGCGATAATGGCGATGACCGAGAGGCCTAGGACGGCCATAGCAATGAACGAGGGCCATCTTCGTGTCGCGGTCTTTCTGTGGGAGCCATCGCTCAACTGCGACCGTATAGAGGCGACTTCGTTTTCAGGCTCGTCGTTGTCTCCATCGTATCGCGGAGTATCGGATGTGCTGGAGAGCAAGGGGGTTGTCTCTCCAGAGGTGTTGCCTGGCGACTTGCCCTTGGCAGCAGCAGCTGCAGATAGCAGCGGTGATGTTTCGCCGCTAGCCATGGTGTGTCGGAAGTGGAAGCGTGATGCGTCGTCGCGGGGTCACCGTGCGGGTGGTTGCGCAGACACAATAAGGCGAGTACGATTGTGGTACCATGTAAAAGACAATGATTTATAGCACTGTTTGCATCCTAGTTGGGCCAGGGAGTGAGATGTTCCATCAGCCAGTGACAGCAAAGGAGCAGGATGGGCACACGCAATGGATGAAGAATGATGGGAAACGAAAGGAAACAAGGTTGGGCTGGCAATGCGGTTCTCTAGCTAAAAGTAGCGACAGGCAGAACTCGTCATCACCCGGGCCAGCCAACCAGCCTACGTTCATCACTGTTCCTGTCAGCTGAGACAGAAACAGACCCTGGGCAGGCTGGGAGCGGCAGGCACGATTCAAACAGCGGTAATCTACGGTTCCGGCTAGAGCCTGAAGCGGAATAGTGTTATCTGGGGAACCAGCCTAACATGTGCATACGATTCGCAGTGGCGATCACCCTCAATTTCCATCAAGGCAATCAATTGATGGTGCAAGACTCTTCTGCTGAACGACAGACTTTTCTTCGGGAAGGTTAGGCATTTGGTTGATTTGATGCACGGAATACCGCCCCTCGTATTCCCTGTCGTTGTCTTGGATGAATTTGACAGAGTTCAAACCGCGGGAAATGGCTTGTGTGTACAAGTTCGGATGGTCATTTCACCAACACCTGGCAGACCATACCTCGTCAAGCTACCATACCGGACTAGCCCTGCGCCCTGCGGCCTGCGGCCTGCCGGGGGTCCAGAATGCTTTTTTCCCCGGCAACCAGCTGGGATCGCCGGTCACGGAGAGCAGCCAGCTGCAGGAAACTAAATTTACCTCCTCCAAGTCTCTTATTCCCTGCATAATATGAAGTGACTCAAACTGACTCCAAGTGCACATTTCGGCCTACCATTCGAACTAAAACATAGACAGCACGGCCACTGAACCAATCGTGCGGTATTCGTCTCCAGATTTGATCTCCATACTGGATCGGAGTGAGTGCCTTTCGGTCCTGCCTGGTTACTCATCCAATTGAGCCTCACAGCTTCCCTCGGACCTCACTTACACGGCGTGAGCGAGGCGAGTGACTTTTTAATAGCACTCTTTTCCAGAATATCATTTGGAAGGCGACACATTCCGAAGGAGCTTCAACTTACTTAACAAAATGATGTCACGGCCAAGAGTGATTAGCCTGCTCAGGACGGGCGCCAGGGGCTTCCATACCACGCCCAGCCCCAGGACCCGTCATCTCATGACCATAGGTGACCTGAGCAAGGAAGAGTTCACACAGCTGGTTCGAAATGCGGCTTCCCACAAAAAGGCCGTCAAGTCAGGCAATGCTCCCCAGGTATTGAGCAGTGGCCTTCTGGGCAAGACTGTGGCTATGATGTTCAGCAAACGAAGCACCAGGACTAGAGTCTCCACGGAAGCTGCCGTGGCAATCATGGGTGGCCACCCCATGTTCCTGGGAAAGGACGACATTCAGCTCGGAGTGAGTACAACCATACCTCTCAGCGCTACATCAAGTACTAAACAACTATAGGTAAACGAGTCTCTGTACGACACCTCCAAGATCATCTCCTCGATGACTTCTTGCATGGTTGCCAGAGTGGGACCTCACTCAGATGTCACTGGCCTGACAGAGGGCTCAACCGTCCCTGTCATAAATGCCCTGTCGAATGATTTCCACCCGCTGCAGACGATCGCTGATTTCCTTACCATCCACGAGGCGTTCCCGCCATCTCCAGGCAGCACTGATCTCGTCCGGTCTGGCCTGAAGATCGCATGGGTTGGAGATTCTAACAACGTTCTCTTCGATCTGGCCATTGCTTCCATGAAGCTAGGTGTCCAAATCGCCGTGGCCTCTCCCACCGGCTACGGCATTCCTCAAGACATGGAAAAGTTCATCCGCTCACAGGCAGAAGGCGTTGACCGCCCTGGTCAGCTGGACCTCCACACCAAGCCGGCGGATGCCATCAAGGATGCCGACATACTTGTGACGGATACCTGGGTTTCCATGGGCCAGGAAGAAGAAACGAAGAAGCGTCTTCAAGCTTTCGAAGGTTTCCAGGTCACGGACGACTTGGCCGCCAAGGGAGGAGCTAAGGAGGACTGGAAATTCATGCATTGCTTGCCTAGGCACAAGGAGGAGGTTGATGATGCTGTCTTCTACGGACCCCGCTCGCTAGTCTTCCCAGAAGGCGAGAACCGGCTATGGGCGGCTGTTGCGGCGCTTGAAGCCTTCGTCGTGAACAAGGGTCGGATATTATAAGCGGCAATTGGCCTTTGCAGGGGTGATTCGACTGCAGAGTCACGTCTAGTGCAAGGCACAAAATATAGTAAATCGCACCCTGCAACTTTCGTCCCCGAAAGCTTCTATTCGGAAAGCTCTGGGGTGCAATTTCCATGAATGGCATCACCGATAATCTAGGTGAAGTGGTGCAACTATTAGCCAGTTGCTTGTTTATCAGTCGATTATCCCAACGGCCTCAGATGTTCCATAACCAGCTATCCTACATACCTCGAGCCAAATCTACTATAACCGGCTAGCCCTCGCCATCAGCTATCCCGTTTCATTATATGTACAGTCAGTTATGCCCTGTAGTAACCTGACTACCAATGACTACTAGTTTCCTAGAATTCGAAGAACGAAGTCTTCAGGGTGTTTTCCACGAGGAGCAGCATTGAGATGTCTAAAAGGGTGATGCGAAGGATTTTCATTTTTGTATGATGGGAAACAATGCGATTAATCCATGATAATCTAATAGTCACAGGTGATGTTCCCCTTTCTTTGCTTTTGAGCCGGCCAATAACGCCATAATCGAACACATATGGGATTCCACAACCCGACTAACCAGGGGGCAGCTGGCTAGCATCAACAACCTCATCGGCTTCCATAACGAGGCCGTCCTCATCAGGGCCATGGAGAGGGGATCGAGGCAGTGCCATTAGGCCAGTTCGCGTTGACTCCAGAATACCAAACGGCGCGATAAGCTTCAGGAAGGAGTCGATTCGGTCGGGTTTGGCAGACCTGGAGTTTGTCAGTTTTTGGGTCATTGATAAGTGTAACATGCCACTTACAGCTCCACGATGCAACTGTTTGTGCTGATATCGAGAACCTTTCCCTTGAATTGGTGGGTGAAATATGTGATAGACTTCAGGTGCTCATGCTTATGGCGCAGCGCTTGACTAGCAGCCAACTTGCTTGGGTGGTAGTCGTTGGAAACATCGCTCAGAGTACGCTCGTGGCCCTGTTTAGCATCTTGACCGGTGGGCGTCTCGTCTTGCGTGATCTCCCGGTGGTGCGCAAGGAGCTCCTCGAAGTACTCGGGCCCCAAGATGTTGATCTTAGCCAACAGAAGCTCTCGCTGGACGAGGGCGGCATTGGTATAGTCCAGCACGGCCCAGACAGGCACCAGATCCTCCAATTGGCGGCGGGCCTGCTCGACAATGCCGTCCTGACCGGTAAGGACGATGGTCATGCGAGACAGGTCGGTAACCTCGGTGTTGCAAACGACCAGCGAGTCGATGTTGAAGCCGCGGGCGGCGAGAATGCCGGAGACTCGCGACAGCACACCGGGCTCGTTGAGAACCAGGCAGTTCAGGACATGGCGCTTGGGAGGCGTTGTGGACGGGTTGGGGGTCTCGTAGAGGATGTTGGAAACCGCGGCCTGCGCCGACCAGGCCGAGGGTTGGTCATTGCTAGGGAGGGGAGCCGAGCGGCGACGCATGGCCTTGTAGGCAATGGCCGAGGTCGAGCTGCTGCCCCATCGTCGCGTGGAGATGGTGGTGGTGGCGGCAGTGGCCTTCGCAACGGCCTTGGAAGTGGCCTGGAAAAGCGTGCGAGATGCCATTTTTCCTGACCGTTGGTGAAGACTTCAGCCTTCTGATCAGAATTGGGCTATCCTCGGAAGTGCAACAAGAATAATAATGGCGTAACTTGAGGTGTTGACTCAAGACCAAAATTTCGTTTGCCGGGAGCTATTATCCATCCACGGCCTATCCAGCGCTTGCGATACCGGAACCAACAAGCTCGAGTCTAATACAAATCCGGACTCACGTTGTACCGGTCACTGGGACAGCTGAGCAAACACGGCGTGAGTTTAATGGTAGAAAGTAGGTATCAATCGTTTACACGTGACCGAGACCAATGCTGATGAGACATTCTGCTGCCGAATTCCATCGTGGCTACCTTTGAACTCATTTCCTATCGGCTATTACCATGGTCTGGCCAGGATAGCCAATTCGACGTCAACTCGACGTATGTTGAAAAACTAGGTACCTAAAATAAGCATACCTGTACCTACCAGCAGCCGGGTGTTATCCCACATTCTTGGAGTAACAGGCCAGTCATTGATTGGCCAACAATGTGAACGTAAAGTGGGGTCTTTCGTAGCTAACCAGCCTGCCTAAGTCCAGCGCAGTAACCTTTTTAACAAAGGCAAGCAGCGCAGCCTCTCGTCGATAGCTTCAGTGGTATCGCATATCCCGTCTTAGCACGTCGGAAAATTTCCCCTTCCACACCAAGACATCCACGCCGCTTAGTTACCACGTTGCGCGAGTGCACCTCTCTCAACATCTTACTGTCATTCACCCAACATTATATCTCCATACAAAAATTCGATTATGGACGACTCCGAGCGGCGCGTGAAGCGCTCGCGTTTCGACCAGACGGAGCCTGAACCTCGGCGCTCCCGTTTTGACCGCCGTTCGCGCTCTCCTCCTGCAAGAAAGGCCGATTCTGGCCCCGGTCGCGATCGCAGTCCCCTCAGCCGAGGCCCTGAGGGCGATGGTGCCGAAACGAAGCGCAGCTCTGCCGTAGATGCTGCCGCTGCTGCAGGTTGGTTCTCTTTCCATTGTTGCCGCCCGGCTGTCGCACGTTTGGGCTTTCGCTAATCTTTGTTGTCGCCAGCTGCTGCCGCTGCTAAAATCAACGCATCGATTCAAGCGAAGAAAGGTATTCAGCATGTCGATGTGCCACCGATCAAGTCGACCTCGTCCGAGTCGCCTGGCCCCAAGTCGACGCCTGCCAACATCAACGGAGAGATTTATGTTGCCGACGGCGACTACATCAAGGACATCGAGGTCAACGACCTGCGCAACCGTTACCTTTTGACGAAAGGCTCAACACAGAAAATGGTAAATACCCTTGATCATTTCAAACTGATCTCTTCAGGACCTTCTCTCGTGTCGGCATCCTCCCCAAGGATAGCTGATCGCATACCTCCCCTGTTTCTCGTGGCCGGGTGCGGACAAAATTGCTCACATAGAAGCATGCTAGCTCGCCCACCACTCCCCTCTGTGGCACCTGCTGACCTCACCTGCTTGATTTAGATTAAAGACGAGACCGGAGCCGGTACGAACTACCCAAACTTCCTTACTTGATTCGTGTACAGAACTCAGATTGACTTTGTGAAAGATGTCACTACCCGCGGGAACTACTATCCGGACAAGAGCATGGCCACAGCTGCTGTAAGTATTCGCAAATCAGAATGACTACTATGGATGGCTAATCTTTTGTTAGAACCCTCCGCTTTACCTTCATGTCACGAGTACATCGAAAGCCGGCTTGGACGAGGCCATTGCTAAGATCGAAGAAATGATGAAGCAGGAGCTGCCGAACCTTGTGGACGAACGGCGATTCCGCCGCCGAGACCAAGAGCAGGTTGAGCGCGATGAATTCGGTCGCCGCAAGTGGCCCGAGGCCAAGATTCCTATCAACCTCGAACCCATCCCGGGCTTCAACTTGCGCGCACAGGTGGTCGGATCTGGTGGTTCGTATGTCAAGCATATACAGCAAGAGACGGGTTGCAGAGTTCAAATCAAGGGGCGTGGCTCAGGCTACCTTGAGGCTGCTACTAACCGAGAAAGTGACGAGGATATGTACCTTCATGTTACGTGAGTTGATCGCTATGCTCCAGCAGATTTGGCAGTCTCCTGAACCAAGTACTAATTTTATCCTAGTGGCCCTGATCCTAAGATGGTCGAGAAAGCCAAGGAGCTTTGCGAGGACCTGCTGGAGAACGTCAAGGAGCAGTACGAAGACTTCAAGACCCGTCCGCCACGACAGCACTATGGTGGTCATGGCGGTCACGGCGGCCATGGCGGCCACGGTGGCTACAACAACCACGGAAGATCCGGAAACGGTAACGATTCTTACGGTGGCTATAACAACTACAGAGACTCGCCTGGCCGTGGTGGTGGCGGCGGCGGCGGCGGCGGCAGCGGCAACTCTGCTTCCCTGCCCCTGCAGCTACCCCGTCTAACGCAACAGATGCATATGCGCAGCAATACGCGCAGTACTACGGTGGACAAGACCCGTATGCCGCATATGGGGGGTTACGCAGCGTAAGTCCCAAACGACCACTCTACACGTCCTGGGTCAATGTCGAGCTGACGGATGAAACAGTTACATGCAGTACTATCAGCAATACTATGCAGCAGCCCAGGCTCAACAGCAAGGATCGCCTGCTCCTCCTCCGGGTGCGCCTGCTGAGGCCCCTCCGCCGCCGCCTAGCGAGGCACCACCACCACCCCCGCCTCCCTTCTGGCTCGCCGCCCGGCGTTGGTGTAAGTGTGAAGTCGTCTACAGACTGCGTATAGCATGCGATGGACCTAACTGACCCTGTTGAATTAGATCCCCCCTCCTCCCGGACTCTAGGTAGTGGAAGACGGTACTGTTTGAGCTAGAAAGGCTGACTCACAGTTTCGTCACCGATTGGCGGTACAACGTTGAACAGGAGCGCAGAGCGTGGAAAAGTATATTTGTATTGCGAAGATCTGTTGCTGAATTAATCAAGACTGACTTTCCCAGCTTTATATTGCTTAGTATACTGTGTAGGTAACACGTATGTGAGCTGACAAGTGACAGGCTCTATAATAACGCTATCTCAGCACATGCAGTGTTTTGGTGATGGTAAGTTGGGTGTTGGTGTTAACAGCCTAATAGTGTAGGAAGCATTGCATCATATCCCTGCTTCACCTCAATGTGGTCGTCGAACAACCCCGAATGTGATGAACCACCCAGGTGGTCGGCTCTCAGGTGTCCTTGGGGCGAAATAGGGACGTATCAGACAACCCCCTCGACTTGATCGGCATCAGGCCTCGGTCCAACCCTGTAGCACACATGGGGGTTTGCCCAAAACTACTTGGCCTGATCATATTCCTCACGCAAGGCAAGTGTTTCTTGATGGCTGCTCGAAATTCTCGTGATTTATGCAGATTCGAAACCACTCCTGGCCGTTGGTATTCCCAGGCATGTTGAAACCTCCAGTAGACGGAGAAGACTCGGGGGTTTAAGATACAAGGCGCAGATGCCGCTGTCGGAGTGAATCTCTTAAGAGCTCCAGCCACTGTATTTTATATGTCGTTACTTTGGACATGTTAAATATGAAATTCTTGCACATCTCATAACCCCTACTGTGAACGACGATCCCCTCGTTCCGTTGCGCTCGTGAACAGGTACCCAATGACGTCGGAGGGTGAGAGCGAGAAAGCGAATTCTGGGGTCCAGTTGGGACCCGCTGTTTAAGGTAATTAATTATTGGCTTTAAGTAGAGCTCAAGCTCTCAACACCCGCGAGTCTTGAGAATTGAAGCATTCAGAGAACCTATTCCAGTCCAATCTCAAAACATACCCTGAAGTATACTTATATATCCATGTACCTGCTCAACCAGCAAGCCTACTTACATGACCGTTCACTCTTCACATTTATACCTCTCTGCATAATCTGCCCCGCATAAACCCCACGCGCAGAGACGGGCCCAAACAGTCAAGTCGAATCGAAGCCAACAACAAAACCAACTAGATTGAAAAGAAGGAGAAACGAAAGGACGAAGGAAACAAAAAAAGCACATGATTAAAAAATGCTGAGAATCGGAAGGATTTCTCCCTACGGGCCACGACCGCGTCGGTCCGCCCGGCTGGTCATGGTCTGGGTCGCCTTGTTCGCCTTCATCGTCTTGGTCACGTACTGGATCAACGCGCGGGAGCGCGCCGCGACGACTGTCATGTCGTCGGAGCCCCTCGCCGAGAACATACTCATGCACGACAACATGGCCAGGGACGACGCGCTGCGGAACAAGATTCGTCCGCCCACTGCCCGGGGGCCATCGAAAGCACCTAGGTTCTGATGACTTTTGGAGGGGGCAGGGCTTCGGTTGTTCCGTGCAAGCAACGGTTGAACGACCAATATGAAGAGCTGGTACGGACAGGGGTGTTCAATCTGACTGCCTGATCAAAAATCTAGCTATGCGATGGTCAGGAAGTGATGTGGGCACGTCACAGCATGGAACAATGCAGTCCAACAAAGAAAGAAGGGGACTGGCTAGCTAGCAAAGCCGAATTGTAAATGTTCTAGGGGACAAAAGCCTTGTGTTGCACGAACAACAATATCCCCCCCTGTTGTTGCGAGGGGATATTACACCCCTTACTGCTTACTTTATTGGGTGGCTGCTGGGAAAACCGCGGCTTACATGGTGTCTGGCGTTTTAGGGGTTCGGATGTACAGTCAAATAAATATTGTTCGCAAAAATAGGGAGGTTGCCGAAATGGCAATGCTTGGCTCTCGGTGATCATAACGAAATATATTCTTCTACACTATACATACCATTCCAACAATGTTTCTCTCTACTTCAACAACACGCCCTCCAGCAGCACCTGCCTACCTATTCAGCTCCCTTCTCCTCACGGTCGAAGATACTAAGCTTGCAGGATTCACAAGAAGAGCCCGCTCTTGATGCCTCTGTCAACTCTCTCCTGAAGGTCATCGGGCATCTTACCGAGACGCCTCTCCTCCTCCTCCTCCTCCCTCATCCTTCTTCATCTCGTTCTCCGTCTTGCCGTCGCCCTTCTCCGGCTGGACAGGCGTTGTGGGACGCTCGCCAGTCGGGGTCGAGGGGGGAGCACTGGTGCCGGAAGGGGAGGGGCTGCGGAAACCTTGACCTGAGGAAGACATGTTGGCTGATGGTATGTGAAAGTGGTTTGGTTGGTTGGTAGGCGGAGTTGGTTGTGAAAGGGTGGGTTGAGGGGTGGTGGTTGCAATGGCCAGTTCGAGGAGCATCCGCTGGATTTTTATATCTGGGAATATCGCCGTAACAGTTTGATTGTTACGGAACTTGGATGGCGATGTCCAGAAGGAAAAGAAGACTGGTGTTTGGCATGCAACATGATGCCTGTAATCGATCCCTTCACCCTTCACCCTTGTTACTCGAACTTGTTTTCTGGGGCTTTCGGTCAATGGCTACATCAGGACCAGCAGATAATTTCAAGAAACAGACCTATCATAACAACCGCAATTTTTAGGGCTCCCAGTAAACTACAAGATTATGTTACTCATGCATCTTGTCTGCCAGTGATGTCACCAGATTGGGCTGTCTGCCTGCCTTGTCGAAGAACGAACGGGTATAATGATTGCTCGACTATGCTACGCCTCACGTCTCGCTTCCATCCACCTCTCTCTCTCTCTCTCTCTCTCTCTCTCTCTCTCTCTCTCTCTCTCTCTCTCTCTCTCTCTCTCTCTCTCTCTCTCTCTCTCTCTCTCTCTCTCTCTCTCTCTCTCTCTCTCGATTAAGTAAACTTTTCCGAACCTCCGACCGCCGCACCCCCGGGCGCACCGTAAGTCGGTGATTCGCCGCCCCCGGCAGCCGTCTTCGCTTTGGAAGAAGAGCGCGAATGACCGCCCCCAGCTGACGCGCCGGCCGCTGTGGCCGCCGCCGACTCGCTCAGACCGTTCTGCGTGTCCCAGATACGCAGGGCCGTCATGACGGCCATGAGGGCCCAGCGCGGCCCCATCTCGCCCGTGGCGCCGCTGCCGAGGAACTTGAACTTGACGACCTTGCTGGCGCTCCAGCCCGAGACCTCGGCGAAGACGGCGACGAGCTCCTTGCCGTCGCTCGACGCGCCGGCGTCGCGGGCCCGGCGGGTGCCGCCCACGCCGTCAGCCTCGCTGTGGATGCGCACGAGCTTCCAGCCGCTGTTGAGCTTGTCGAGCTGCTTGACCTCGTTGCCGCGCGAGTGGCGCCACTCGAACCGCTCGCGGGTCCACTGGTTGGATGCTGGGTCGTCGCCCTTGCCCTCGCCGCCAGCGGGGGTGATGGCGCCCAGGGTACCCCTCTGGACCTCGAGGGAGAAGGCATAGCCTGCGCCCGACATGGTCATGTGGGGCTCGAGGGGCTCCTCGGTAGTGGGGCGGCCGAAGTTGGGCAGGGCGGGGATGGTGATGAGGGAGGCCTTGCCGGTGATCTTGTTAGCGAAAGTCTCCTGGCCCGGTTCCTTGTCGGCCGAGGCGAGGGCGGGCGCGGCCGGGTCGGGCCCGTTGTGGAGCACGAGGCTCGGGTTGCCAGAGATGCCCGAGTGGATGGTCAGCGTGTAGAGGGGCTCCGATTCGTGCTCGCCGAGGGTGTAGACGAGGGACCGCCCGGACCGGGACTTTTGGTGGTACAGGTTGAAGGCCGCCGGGAACTGGCGGTAGGGCGTCGTGGCCGTGCCAGGCTGCAATTGCGGCGCGGCGGCGGAAATCGCAGACGAGGGACGCGGCGAGGCCTCGTTGCTCTTGCTTTCGGTGTAGGGGGAGGAGGAGCCTCCTCGTGCCCCGCAGGCTCGGCTTCCTCTGGTCGTCCCATGGCAAGCGGAGTGTAGAGTTCAATGGCTTGTTGAGGATGGATTTGTACCTAGGTAGATTGAAGAACGGGCAAGAACAGGAAGAGAGCGAATGTTGACCCTGAGATGTGTACGAGCAAGCACGTGCCTCGAAGAGACAAAACAAGGAAGTTTAGGCGCGCAAGTTGCCGGTAGTCAATGGTTGATGCAGCCGGGCAGGTTAGTTCCTGGAAAAAAACAAAACAAGCTAATAAGTCAAGTAGAGCAAGAGCCCAACCCTGGCGCGCTGTACTCGTAACCCACTGTCTACTAATTCTATAGGTATGTGTTTCCCATCTGCACGACATGCGTAACCCACCAAGACCTGATCGATTTGGGGCCGTGGCATGTTCATCTAGCATCATGGCCAATGGAGGCATGTCTAGTGGGGTCCCCAGTACCCAAAGTCACCCGTCGTCACACATTGCAATACTCCGTCCTGGCACATTCTCGAAAGCACTTACCAAGCAAATGGACTACGTATACAATCGCTTTCACCTTTGGAATAGTAGCGCTTGGCATTTACAGGCAGACTTGAGGGGGAGCGACTAGCACCCGATCTTGAGCATGGATTTCGGGAGTGGGCAGGAGAGCGACTAGAAGCATGACTTCATGCTTCGTCTGGCAAAGGGGAGAAGAGGGACAGGGGAGAAGGGGAAGTGAGGCTTTTGGAAGGACGGTCGCCGTAAAGCACATGACCAAAAGGTATCAGGATCTTCACAATTATCTTGTCAGCATTAAGTAAGAAACTTCATATAAGAATACAATCAAGGGATATGCACCTTTTGGAAAGCCCCCGGTGAAGCTATTGCAAGCGTACACCCGCCTCCTTCCGCTTCTTCGTCTGCTGAGCCGCTGCCGAGCTCATGCCCACGTTCTGGCTGGAATCGAGGACGCTCTGGGATTCGCGGCGCTTTTCATCCTCAATCTTCTTCAAGTACTTGTCCGTCTTGCCCTTACCACTGCCCTTGCCGTGGAATTGGTGACTCAGATGTTTGAACGCTTCCTTCTGGTCCAGGGAGCGGCCGTGGTCGTCAACGTAGTTCAGCTGCACATTGGGCTTATACCCCTTGTTGAATAGTTCGTTCATCTGCCTAGCCGTCTGCTGGTCGCGCATGTTGTTCTGCTGGCGTGCATAGTCTTCCTTCTCGCGTGCCGACATACGGTCCAGCCTGCCGCTGGTACGGTCACGCTCGCGTTGACTTCGTGCATCATGTTCGAGTTTCTGTTCACGCAACTTCTTTTCGGCCAAGAACTGCTGTTGGTGACGGAGGTTGTCGTTCATCTCAGAGGAATTGTTGTCCTTTATCAGGTTACGTTCCCTCAGTAACTGCAAAGCGGCACCAATGCCACTGCCACTGCCGATCGTCTTCTCCTCATCAACACCAGCGGCGGGGGCCTCTGCGGGCGCAGACGTCTCCCTCTGGCGGGCTTCAACCTCGTCTCTATCTACCATAGGCTTGTCTTCGTCGGACTCGTCATCCATAGCCGTGGCAGCCTCCGGGTTTGGTGTTTTTGGTTTTCGTTGTTTCCGATCCTCGATGTCTTCTTTCTTTAAGCCAGAGATGAACTCAGAGGTCTCGTCGATAACGAGACCGCCCTGGTTCTCGCTGTGTTCATCGTTTTCTGGCCCCGGCGTTTCAGACTCTTCCTTCAATTGCCGCGCAAGGTCTTCTGGGCGAACACGCTTCCGTTTCTTCAGAGCTTCTTTCCTTTGCTTGGTTAAAGTAGCCTGGAGGTCCTCGTCATCGGCTAACGACGTGTCTTCCACCTTCCGCTTTCTGCCAAAGGACACAGCACCGGGATCGATGTCCATCGACTGATCGTCTGCTGCGGGAGCCGAAGGGAAAATGTCGTCTTCGTCGAGGGGACGTTGCCTCGAAGTCTTCTTCTTCTTTTTCGGCTTTTTCACCTTGACTTCGGAGATATCCAAGTAATCCGAAGAAGGTTGTTCGTCTTTGAAGATGTCTAGGTTGATTTGTTGCAGCTTGCGGTCCTGGGCCTGGCCTTCTGCCACTTGCGCTTGATAACTGGTACCCTGAGCGTCGAGAGTAAATCTCTTCGCCTTTTTGCCATGAATCTCCTCGTCGTAGTGCGCCAGGATGCTGGTTTCGCCCCCCTCATCAGCAGCGAGTGGATCGTAAACCGGCTTCTTCTTCTTCAGGTTGAGTCGCTCAGAGAGTTTCTCGCGGTCGCGGAGGTCGATGTTCTCAAGTTCGTCGCCTTCGTCATCGTCTCCGATGACATTGGAGTCCTTCAGAGTCAGGACCTGCTCGTCGCCATCTTCAAAGGCAGATATCTCGTGTGCAACTCGGACGCCTGCTAGATCCTTGGACTCGTATTTGACTTGTGCGGCAGCGGCGGCTTCGGCGGCAGCCATTTCTTCCTCGAGCTTGCGCGCCTTTTCTATCCGCTTCTGTCGCTTCTTCTGTGTCATCAGCCAGGATTTCGCATCGACGCCTTCGCCCTCGTCGACTTCGCCCAGGCCTTTGCCCTCGAGCTGCTCAGTCCGTTTCGCCGCATCGCGCGCCTTCTTGATGGCAGCGGCCTTCTCATCGCGTCGTTTCTTAGCCGCTTCGGCATCCTGGATCTTCTTGAAGTTGTCGTAAGCGGCCGCCTCTCGCGTCTCCAAAGTGCTTGCCGGCTCCTCTTCCTCGTCGTCAGAGGCAGCTTCCTTGAACTGCGGACCAGCCGCGCCAGGGACTGGCAAGGGCGCCAAGCCCTGCTCCGCGCGAAGGCGGTTGAATTCGGCGATCTCTGCGGGATCCATCTCGAAGTCAAAGTATCCTCGACGGATGGGTAGGAGAGAAAGCGATGATAAAAGACCGGCAGATAATGGTGGTGGCCAGTACAATTGCGCAAATCGTTATCGTGTCCAACCGCGGTTTGATACCAGAGTCTACTGCTGCAGCCTGGTCAGGTCCTTTCTTTGTACGTCAAATCGGTTTATTACGGGGCTGGTCTGGCTCAGAAGAAGCTTCTGCATCTGCACGGTACTGAAAATCTTAATCAGCAGGACCCACTTCTGATCGATTCCAGTGGTTCAAATAGTGCTTCTCTCGATTCCTGCTTACAGGAATTTTTTCTTTCCTCTCTCATCACAAAACAAAACTCCGGATCTGGTCCTGACGGTCCTCTGGTCGTGTCCGCACGACTCAGGGTCGATTGTCAGGCTACTCGTATAACTTATGGAGCCATCATTCATTTCCATGATGTCCATTTCCTATCGACAGATCCCAGAACAATCGGCTCTCTCACGCAATGGTTCGCCCGCAAGGGCTTGAGCCGGAGCAGAGGGATGTTTCCGAGGGCGCTATATTCCACCCCTTTACCGACGGATCATTGATCCATGAGGCCGAAGGAAAACCATGGCATTGCCCACATTCCATCAAGTAGTCCCCTCGCAGCAGGTGCAGTATCATGCAACTTTTGTGCAGAGGGAGTAAGCCTCCCATGTAGAGACGACATCATCGAGCTATAAAGTGAAAATTATGCAGGGATAGTTTTCTCGATGCGACCCTGGAAAACTCAGTCTATCAGCTGTTCACTGGCCTTCGGCCCATTGTTCAGCGCCACTTTGTGTTGTGATTGAAGCAAAAGCCGTTCATGATACTCTACGCTCATGTTGCAATTGGCCTTCAAATATCAGTTTCTCAACATGTGTGTACGGAAAAGGCCCGAGTCACGGCGTCTGGGATGGGTTGATGCAATTCCCAATGCACGCTCCATGACCTCGTGCCTTCTACAAAAAATCTAGAAGACACGATGTAATGCTGCTTGCGCAGGAGGTTGCCCAAATCTCCGCGCTGCACAGGGCCAGGAACACCGTGATTTGCTTGCCATCAAGCACTCCTCTTCAGTAGCGGATTTGGATTTGCATGCTCGAGGTAACCTAGATACTCATGTACACACAAACACATGTGTACCTAGGAATCCATACCTGCCTAGGTGATGATCATGGCATCCATTAACAGATGTGGCCTTGGCCTAGCTGGATACATTTTATACGTTTCCAAAGGAATGGATGTTTACATGAAGTCATTCATGCAATACATGGATGATATGTAGGCCCATGTACGTACATCCCACCATCCCACGCTCACTTTAGTCATCCTGTGGGTGGGCCGGCTTGTGATTCCATTGGGGAATACATGTAGAATGTAGAAACATGAGAATGGTGTATCATCGCGGGCAAGAGCTAGTGGGTAAGTCGTAAGTTTCAATTTTGGCACTCCCGCAAGTCCCGCACTTGCCGGCTGGCCCCGTGCAATGGAGAGTCGGGAGTCGGGACTGCTGTACGCTGCAAGTGGGCAAGTGAGGTGAGGTGTGATGACCGCCGCGTATGTAGAGTCGTAACTGAGACGCCAAACCTTATGTTGAACGAGGTCTGGACTCCGGAATTGCGGTAAGCCTTTCCCGTCATGTTCTTCCATCCCTGATTCCATGCCGCTCGGTAGCTGCCTCTTGCGTACGCGAGCCGTGCTGTGTCTTCCGTTTATCTAATGAATGTAGGTACTTACCTATTCTCCCTGCCAGGGCGTGGGAAGCTGCTCTCGAACTCGGCTGAGCTGAAGTACCCGAGCAGGTAAGGAGCAAACTTTCAATGTTGCAGTGTCGGCCAAAGGGTGCTACGATGCCCTGTGAACCCGGACCACAAGTCGCCGTTTGGTATAATTTAGGGAGGCGCGGGTGGCCAGACTGTGGGGTTTGGCAAAGGAAGTAGGCAGGCACTGACCAGTAGTGGTTGCAGCCCCCTACGTACCTACTTTCCCCGCAACAACCTCTCTCCACAACATCAAGCGCTGTTAATCCGGGGTCGGTTTCTTCATTGGGACATGCCGTATGCAGGACACCTTCAAACCTGGAGCCACGTTCACTTCCGGTCCGAATCATATTGCGCGTGACCTCCCAAGATCTTACAGCTTGTACGACACTCCGACTGCAACTCCGCCGCTATAGCATCAAGGCCATAGTGTATACTGCCAAAGCGACGCCAGGGGGAATAGCATCGTCGTTCATCACGACACCATCAGCTTGCTTGGAACAGCCAACCTCCCCCACTACGCCCAGAACCTTCGTCCAGCTACCTAATACGGTAAGAAGGGTGGCCTCAGCTCTGCTGTTGCGAGGACCGAGAGACGCTGGCCTACCTTACACAGAGTCGGCCCTTTCCTCTACACTGAGGGACGGTACCAAGCAAGGCATAACGCCCGGTTTGCTTTCTCGCGGTGCTTGCTTGATCGAGAAAGTTCGAGTATATAAACCATGATGGATCTGGCACAAGGAGCTCCTTTTGCTATCTCAGCAAGCAGCAACATCTCCTTCTTCGAGCCCATAATGCATCCCTTCAGCTCCCTTCTCCTGCTGGGAACACTTGCCTTCCAGGCAGTCCTCGGCCGACCCAACTCACTGTTGAGCGAACGCGACGTCATCAAGAGAGATGTTGATTCATTCCTGGCTACCGAAGTGCCATATGCCCTCAGCCAGGTCAAGTGCAACATTGCGGGTGGATGCAATGCCGGAGGAGTCGCCTCGGGCTTGGTCATCGCGTCTCCCTCCAAGAGTGACCCAGACTGTAAGTTTCCATACCCCTTTTGAGCTTCCTCCCCGATGGCAATGTGCTGATAAAGCTATAGACTTTTACCACTGGACCAGAGACGCCGCCCTTGTCTTCAAGGCGGTCGTCGACAGATTCGTGAACGAATATGATGCCGACTTGCAGACGTTGATCCAGAACTGTAAGGAGACTTCACTCTTGCCTCATTCACCTTTTCCCACTTCCATCCCAAAATGCTTCACCATGCACATATCTATGCTTTCGGTATTCAAGCAAGGTGGTCACGCAAATAACTAACGTGGAGAAAAAGACATCACTTCGCAAGCTCGTCTGCAAACCGTTTCGAACCCTTCCGGATCTTTCTATGATGGCAGCGGACTTGGTGAGCCTAAGTTCAACGCTGATGGGAGCCAGTTCACCGGCTCATGGGGTCGTCCGCAACGTGACGGCCCTCCGCTCCGTGCTCTAACCATGATAACTTATTCCAAGTGGCTGGTCAACAACGGCTATCAGTACACGGCTAAGGACCTGGTCTGGCCTGTCATTCAAAATGATCTTGCCTATACAGCTCAGTACTGGAATCAAACTGGATTCGATCTGTGGGAAGAGGTCCAAGGAAGTTCGTTCTTCACCATCGCAGCTTCTCACAGGGCCCTGGTCGAGGGAAGCAACTTGGCTAAGACCCTGGGAACCTCGTGCAGCTCTTGCGATGCCATTGCGCCCCAGGTCCTTTGCTTCCAGCAGAGCTTCTGGTCCTCGTCCGGCAACTACGCCTTGGCCAACATCAATGTTAACAACGGCAGATCTGGCAAGGACACCAACGTGTTTGTGTCGACTAACCAGGGATTTGATCCTACATTGGGCTGCGATGCCACCACATTCCAACCTTGCAGCGACCGTGCCCTTGCCAGTCACAAAGTTGTTGTTGACTCTTTCCGCTCGATCTATGGCATCAACTCAGGATTCGGCAAGGGTCAAGCCATTGCCGTTGGTCGCTACCCCGAAGATACTTACTACAACGGGAACCCGTAAGTTTCCTTCGTCTTATCCTACGCTGCCATGTACTTACACTGCATCAGATGGTACTTGCACACCTTAGGCGCGGCGGAGCAGCTCTACAACGCGCTGTATGTCTGGAAGAGTCAAGGTTCCATTACTGTGACTTCAACTTCATTGCCCTTCTTCCAGGACCTGTCAAGCTCTGTGTCGGCCGGAACCTACGCTTCGGATACAACAACTTACACTACGCTTTACAATGCGGCGATGGCCTACGCTGATGGTTTTGTCAACAATGTTGCAAAATACGTAGGCGCAAACGGTGCTCTTGCAGAACAGTACGACCGCAACAGCGGTAACCCATTGTCTGCCCGGGATTTGACTTGGAGCTACGCTTCTGTGCTCACTGCAGCAGCTCGTCGAGCTGGCGTCGTGCCCCTGGGCTGGGCCGAGACCAACGTTGCCGCAACTTCGGTACCTGGAAGCTGCTATGCCACATCTGCTATTGGTGCCTATTCCGCAGCGCCCACAAGCCCCTTCCCAGCTAGTCAAACACCCGGCAACGGAGAGCCTGCCCCCACCTCTACACGCACGACCAGTCCCCCGGCCCCGACGACTACCAGCTGCGCACCGGCGACGTCTGTAGCTGTCAGCTTCAACGAGCGAAAAGTGACTTCATTTGGCCAGACGGTAAAAATCGTCGGCAACATCCCAGCACTTGGAAATTGGGATACCAGCAAGGCTGTTGCCTTGGGCGCTTCCCAATACACCCCCAACAACCCGGTCTGGTCTGTTTCCATCACTCTTGCAGCCGGTCAAGCCTTGCAATACAAGTACATTGTTGTCAATACCGATGGATCGGTAACCTGGGAGGCTGACCCCAATCATGCCTACACCGTGCCCCAGGGATGTGCGACTCAGACTTCGAAGTCCGACTCTTGGCAGTAGGACTGCCTGTAAGCTGTTTGCAGGTCTGTATATGGATGCAGTGCATTTTGGTCGCAACTCCAGAGTTGCAGGCTCATATATCCTTGCGCCGAGCTGGTGGTTTATCTTCTCCTGGTAACTATACGTTTAGATGATCTTTTAGAGGGCTTGTGCCCATGTCAGTTGATGAAGTTGGGGAGGTGGAATGGTTTCATCTAGCTTGCACCGGAGAGAGGGAAATACTCTTGGAGGGGTTTGGCTGGTCAACACAATGTGGACAAGCTCTTAATTCGCCTTAACAGTCTCTAACCTTGTCGAATACCCCTTGTCATAGTTGAAAAGAAAATGACTAGATCAAACCAGCATTTGTGTTTTCAGTATCGCGACAGTAAGACAAGAATCCCAGAGTCTCTAAGTCCCTTTTGCGAAGTGCCCCAACTGCTCTAATAAGGTATCTACAGTCCATTCAAATGTCGTGTCCATGTCCACATCTAAGCCCCGACCCTGCTGCGCCAGGATATTCGTTTCCTTCAGCACGGCCCCGTCTAGTTCACCTTCGACGTCGTCCTTTTTGAACAGCCAAGCGTGCGACTCTGCGTAGTTGGGCCATACGATCTTGTCGACGTAGCCCGGGGGTCCTTCCAGAAACCCTCGAGCGTCACGTAGCCGTCGCGAGCCTCGCGCCGCTGCGTGGCCTTGGCCTTGCTGACCAACAGGAGCATCTTGACGTCGAGCTGGTCCATGACCTCCTGCATCTCTCGCGAGTACAGCAGGAACCCGTCGAGAAGGCAGATTTTCAGGCCTTCCCCGCCTTGCTGCTGCGACTGCATGAGCACGTCGTGGCCCGGCTGACCCGGCTGGAGCCAGGCTTCCACCTTTTTCCGCATCTCTTCCCGCTTGGCGTCCGATACGGGACATTGGCCTACAGAGTTCTTGTCCTCTTTGGAGTCGACGAATGGCTGTCGTACTCGAGGTTAGTAGGTGCATTGTCGCGATTATCAGTCATCATCCTTTAGGAAATCGATGGGGGTAAGAAAACGACACCACCGTCCCCCAGCCCTCCAGATTCACAGCGCTATATAGCCAGAGAGAGTGAAAGAAGAAGGAAGAATAGAGACCGGGACCGACGACCTTTGTGCCATGATCGGTGCGGGACGTGTGCTTCTGGGCCTGGATGAGACTAACCGGGAAGGCGGCGTGCTGCCGGATGTACGCCAGCGCCTTGGCCATGCCGGGGATGTCGATGGCGGCGGCGCAGTCCCAGTCCAGAAGGCCGTCTCGCGTGGGGAGTCTGTTGTTGTCGTTGTATAAGTGCCCACGTCAATCAATGGAAAGAAAAGAGGCAAAAAAAAAAAAAAACTGACTCTGATTCGGCTTTGTAGAAATCATCCTCGTGCAGGATGAAGGTGTTGGGGAAGATGTCGCGGAGCAGGCGCGCCAGGGTCGTCTTGCCGCTGGACGATGCCCCGCTGATGCCCACGACGACGGCTTTTCTCTCCGCCATGCTGGGCTATTCTACTGAGCCCCCAGCAGAGACCAGAAGCAATGTGTGGGCTGGAATGAATTGAAGCCTCTACCGATAGCCGGTCGGTGGTTTGCTTCCGGCGGACTTGGCTGTGGATGAGTATACCTAGGTAAGCAAGAAGGGCAGGGGCGAATCGGAACGGTAGCGAAGAGGCCTTGTCAGATCCGGCAGTGCTTTCTTTTATTTAACGAACGAGGGAGCAAGGTCGACCCCACTTAAGCCCGCCGGCAGTTTCCATGCCAGAAGCAGGCCACCCCAGATTCGAGAGGACCTTTCTCGGGAGATCAACACGGGATGAAAGTCACTGCATAAGAAGTAGACTGTGCCGCTCTATCATTAAACCCCATTTGCATTTATATACTTAAATATACCGTTTCCTGGCCCCTTCATAACCCCATGGCGTACGCAATTTTGTCTACCACAGGCAGTACCGTTTTCCACTGACATAATCAAACCGTAACGCACTCGCTACCTTGATAAGCACACAACCACAGGATACACCTCGCCTATAAGTCGACATTACCCCTAGCTCCTGCCCTAGCCATACTTTGCGATCAACTTCTTCATGATCGCCAGGGCCCCGCCCCGATAACCGCCCCCGAACATTGACCAGTGATTGAGATGGTGATATCTGTTTGTGGGGTTCATATGATTAGCAACGTTTTCATCCCATCATTAGTGCATACATATAGTCCGAGATCAAAATGTCACTTACAGCTCATACAGAGCCACCCGGTCCTCCCACTCCTCTTTCGGCTCCGACTTGGGCACGATCCTGAGATACTCGTTCCAAAACGACGGCCCGAACCCGCCAAACATCTTCATGTCGCCAATCTCGTACTCGGAGTGGCCATAGACGGCCGACGCGTCAAACACGACCTCCTCAGCGCCGCCACGGCCCGCGATCCGGCCGCGGCCGTGGTTGCCGCTCCACAGGTCGCCGTGGATGATGACGGGCTTCACATCCTTCAGGTGATCGTCGCCCAGCAGCCGCGGCACGACGGTACCGGCTACCTTCTCGACAGTGGCGCTGACCTCCTTATCCGCGCCGTTATTCTTGACGCCTGCCTTCAGGATGCCGCGCAGCCGGTTGTCGGCGTAGAACTCGGCCCACGATGCCTTCCACGAGTTGTCTTGCGGCGTCGAACCGCAGCACGTCGTCACGGGGAATCCGTACATGGGCTTGTCATAGCCCTCGGGAATGGGTGCTGGCGTCGTGTGCAGCTGGCCCAGCTTCTGCGCCAGCGACTTGCCCGAGCCGCCAGACGCGGACGAGCCGAGCTCGAGGAAGTCGGTTGCCATAAAGTACTTGCCGGGGGAGTCCTTCAGAGCGCCGAAGGCATGGGACTTGGGGCAGAAGTCGGGGACGGCGTCATGGATGACGTTGAGCGACAGATGCTCTCCCTCAAACATGAGCCTGGCCTCCTCGCCGGTGCCCGTCTTGACGAAAAAGGTCTTCACGTCGTCCTTTCCATCGCTGCCGTCGCCGCCGCGAGAGGTGAGCTTGAAGGTAGAGGTGACGATCGAGCCTCCATGCGACGCGATTTGGGTGACTGCTGGGTCAAGAGCCAGAGCCTCAAGGATAGCGGGATCAACGCCGGCACCCATATTTGTGCCCAAACTTGCAGTGCGGTCGTCCTGCGGTGTAAGGAAGAATCGGTTTCGCTGTTAATATTTCTGGTAAAATCGAAGGGCTAGAGTGAGACTGGCTGAGAGAGAGAGAGAGAGGTGAGAGAAAAGAGAAAGAGAAGAGCACTCACATGTGTATCTAGAGATACTTACGTTTAGCAATCCAATGCTATGGGGGTATGACGAAGTGTTCGACACTAACCGTAGAACACGAAGATCAACATAGAAGAAAAAAAGGGTACCGCTCTTTTCTTTTCCGTTCTGTTTCTTTCGTTCTCGGCGAGGCTGAAAACAAGACTCGAAGTTCGGAGGATTTCAATAAAATGGACAGCCCGATCTAGATACAGTAGTAGGTGCTTTTATTTTAAGACAGGAGCTAGATGGCGCTGTTTGCTTGCTTGCTTGCGGGACGGAAAGGGCAATCAATCGGATGGAATAGACTGATAAGGGGTCTTGGATTCGTTCGATGGCAACGGCACGATAATCGTATGTATTCTGGTATCAGAATTTGTGGGAATTGTTGATGTAACTCTGCGTTGCTACCCGCCTCAAATAAAAACCTGCCGGCAATTGGGGGACTTGACACGATGGCTGGTGAAACGCAGTGACGTAAAGCTGCCTGGAATGTTTCGTCGGAGTGGTCTCCGGAATAATTTGGATCGGTCGGATCGGCGTCTCGGAGCTTCCGTTGGCAGCTTGGCCCTCGGCATTTCTCGATCGACTGACTGTTGAAGGCTGATTCCCGTCTTGTAGTCTTTGCAGAATGGAACTAAAACTCGATTTCTCGCGCCCGGCGCGGGTCAGGCCATCGCCCACCTTTTGTGGGCTCGTACGAGTCCGAACCAAGTCTTGCGCGGTAGGAAATCGACGGATGGAAAACAAATATCACGATTCCCTTCCAGAAAACCCCTCCTCATCACATCCCATGGCTTCAGGTCTTCGGGTGCATCATGCTCACGCATACCTACTCCAGACTCCAGACTCCTATATCCAATTAAAGAGCGCAAACGACTCGCTCATTAGTGGTGATGGGCAATCATTTCTCGGAAAGGCACAGAGGCAAGGCATCCGACGCCGTGCTCTCGATGCTGAGGCGCCGCCGTTGCCAGACTTTGGAGGCGTTCTTCTTCTCGTACCAATGTCTCTTCGGCGAGGACCCCTTTGGCTTCGACACCTTGGGCTTTGGCTAGTGTAATGTTAGCATCTTGGCCTCATTGGTGTTATCAATGACAGGGCGTTTACTTACAGCCGGGTGGCCGATGCCTTCCCAGCATCGTGTACACGGGCAAATGGGTGGCGCCATGGTAAGAGTGCTGGTAAATGTTGTGTGGCAGCTCGCTAACAATCAGGGTAAAAAAAAGAAGAAAAAAAAACCACGTCCACAATTGGAGATGAAATCCGTGCTGATGGCGATCTACCCACCTTGTATATATATGTATCGAAGAATTTGGTTATTGACGTCTATCCAGGGCTATTCGCGCGAGTCTTTGCGACAGCGGAGATGTTTCGGACTTCGATTGGCGTGTAAGTCTCGATCGCACGATCAAGATGCGGCAAGCCACGGGAGATGCCCGACAGTGCACCAAAACAACAACAACAACAGCAGCAGCAGATATGCTAGAGATAGATAATGGGGACTGTCTTAACAAGGCCTCAACAAGCAAGTTGACTGGGACGATCGGAGGTTCATGCACGCATGGGCTATCTGGGCGTCTATCCGTCCCCATAGTATGTAGCCAAGGGAGGGCGCCAAGGCGGTGTTTATATACACCGTCGTGGAGGTCATGATCGCCAGCAAGGCTTGCCCAACACAGCGTATAGTCCTGCAGCCATCATGGAGACGTAACGGCGACCCAGTTGGAAATAACGAAGAGGGTTGACTGGGGGCTGTGAAGCTGTCTCTTTGTCAACATGGGCTTCCAACATGCATACTGGAGGTTTGCTGACTCGAGAGCAAACATTTTTACGACCCCAATCACACGCTGACATTCGCATATGTGACTGGCAGTATCAACGACAATTGTGGCTGATAGTTGAGAGCTTCACCATTCACGCGGGCTTGCCTGTCCAGGCTTTGCCGAGTCTAGAATTTGCTTTCCAACCATGATGCCAAGGACAAGCGGCAGTAGCCAAACCAATGGGAGCCAAGCCCTACCTACCCTCTTACCCTGCTCTGGCTATGTAGGTAGAGGAGCTCCCCCGAAATAGTACAGCTGACGGGAGATCAGCTCCAAAACTCCCATTCCGGCTTGTAGTTGGCGGCCCGTAGAGGTGGGTAGCATCCAGCGTGCGGCCGCCTTGTCTTTTCAGTGTCACCAACTGCGTTGCATGTTGGAAGCCTGACCCCAGTAATCCGGAGAGAGGTTGCAACGGGCAGGCAACTATTCCTCCCGCAGATGCATGATTGACACGGGGAGGCGTTCCCAACAGATCGCAGCCCTCGGTCTCGGGGATGCACGGCGAACGAGGCTGAGCGGTGCACGCTGAAAAGAGAGGCCGAGTATAAAGATGCAGGCTGCCCGTGGGGGCCAGAAAGTGCTATTGATATTATAAATTACTTTCGACGGCTGCCTTGCCTAGGTAATATAAGCTGCTGATTTTTACTGGAAAGGGCTCTGCTTGGGGGCTGTTGATCTACAGCGCAACCGTTGTCTTCTTTGTGTCATGGCACACATGGAGGGTATGATCGGGGGGAACAGGAGTAATGTCAAATTGTCAAGCTCTGTGTAAGCTGGCCCCCAGCCCATTTGAATATCCAATATATGAGGCAGTTTTCCTCAGCCTTACGGGGCTTTTCATCGCCTGTGTCACATTGGAGGAGCCGATGGAGATGTTGGGGCATAGGGTTCGCAATATTCGACGCTGTAGTCTGCCTTTGAGAAACCAGACAGGCCCCGACCCAACGTTTCTGGCCAAGCTTCTATTGAGAGTGGATGATACTAGATAAGGTAGACACTGCGTTTAGACAAGAACGGTTGGGCAACAATGGTACTGTGCGTACTACGTCAGCACCTTATCTCCAGCCTACAGGTGCAGACGAGTGCTCTGGCAGAGATGGCCATTTGGATTTGTGGGCATGTGCATTATAAGAAAGAGTCGGGTAGCTGAAGGGTTTGCTCATACCAACAAAGGGCTCCTACACGAGGGAACTTGGTTGCTGCCTGGTTAAACCATCTCGAGGAAGGTGATGGATCTCATCTCAAACCTCAGCAGGCACTCAAGACTCAATCCAGCATGACCGGTATTCAATCTAAGCCATGAGACTGCGTGGGTTTACTTTATGTGCTTATCTGATAGATACCAATGACCAAGGTGTTCCTATTGAGTGCGTTCATGAGGTCTCTGGAATCTGTTGCTTAGGCTTCCAGAGCAACAGAACCCATGCGAATAGGCACCCGATCTGATTATCAGCCATGGACCACCCATTCGTGAGCCACAAACTATGCCGGCAGAGATCAAGAAAACCTTCACATATGCCCACATCAAAGTTGGGTATTGGTTGATTGAAGATTGTGATGACAATTGGTATAGCATCTGCCTGCAGGCACTCAATCACACAGGTCTTTCCAGGATTTCTGAACCAAGTCCTGCTTGAGAAACGGTTGCGGTTTGGTTGGGTTGCTTGGAACAATCTGCTTCAATCACGATACCACGGACAATCCGTCTATCCTCCATCTACTACAAGAGTGCCCTCTTGCTTGCCCAGACCCTCCTCCAGTGTTTCTCTGATCCCGCAAACCTCTCCTCCCCAGTTCACTGTCAAAACCCACATCGACCTTTCTCCTTCTAGACCCTTTCTTCGGAAGAAGAAGAAAAAGACAGGGATAAAAACACAGCAAGAGCAAGCACACAAATACTCCCACCAAATCCACCATCACCAGTTTTAATGCTTCCTCCATCCGCCATGGCCCAGCAGCAGCAGCAGCAGCATCTACCAGCGACAATCGCCTACCAGAACGAATGGCCCGTCTACCCCCAGCTCAAGTGGGGACACGAGCTCTGCCCGAGCCCGCACCGACGGCCCTTTGCCCCCTTCCGCAACTGCCACAAGCCCATCCCGCCTCCGCGCCGGAAAACAGCCGACGAGCTGGCGCGCGAGGCTCGCGAGCAAGAGTGGAGAGACCGCCAGATCTACCTCACCAACCTACGCGGCCCCCAGCTGTCCTCCTCCGTTTTCTCAGACTCAAGGCCAGGCTCACAATCAGACTCACGGTCGGAGTCGGACTCGCAGTCGCAGTCGGAGTCGGACTCAGATCAGGAAACTCAAGAAGAGCAGGAGCAGGGGCAGGGGCAGCAACATCATTCTTACCGCCTCGAAAGCATGGTCATCCAATCCCTTTCGGCCACTCGTACTTTCGTCCTCAAGGCCCTGGACGTCATCGCGGCGCTTCTCGACTGGTTCTACCATCCCGTTATCGTTTTGGCCGTCGCTCTCCTGCTGGTCTCCGCTCTTCTAGACCCTGCGAAATACTTATTCGAAAAGTTCATACTGTTGTTCATGGACGACGCTGAGCCCAACGAGTTTCGCTACGTGTTAGTACAAAACTACCGGAGTTGGTCAGTAGCTCAGCCATGCTAGTGAATAGGGGGGAGAGTGGAAGACAGTGGGAGATTAGAATTGTTGCATATGCGTGGTGTAGGACGTGCATTCCCGCCTATACAGGCATCGGATGGGGACAAGGGTGTCAGATGCGAAAAGGGGGCAACCGTATCACAGATGAAACCAGGAGGCAGAGTAACCTCCACTGCGCCTAAGAGAGGAAGACAAGGAGCATCAGGGTATTCAATACAATTCATCGTGCACAACTGTAATTAGGAAAACCCAGATGCGATGCAATTGGCCATTGGCCGTCCAACTCTATTTCCACTGCCATCCTATCGCACAACTGAATATGGGTCTGAAAAAGTTAGTACAGTATGGGCCCTGGCTATGCCATCCTTAAGTTTTAGATACCCAGAGTGAACTCAACGCCAACATCAATGTCACGTGCTGTGCCTCGTGTTAGCAATATTCGTTAAAGTAGTTGGATTGGTGGACGTACCCATCTTCACAACCTTGGAAAGCTGCACAGCCCGCTCAGCGGCGCTCTGGAGATCGTCGATGGAGAAAATCTTCATGCCGGACTCCTCGATGAGCCTGTGTGCCTCATCGACGTTGGTTCCCTGTAGACGAGCAATGATGGGAATCTTGAGGTCCAGAGTCTTGGCGGTGTTGATAAGACCGTGAGCAATGGCATCACATCGCACAATACCACCGAAGATGTTGACGAAGACAGCGGTGACCTTGGCATCGCTGGTGATGAGCTCGAAAGCCTCCTTGATGGCGGCAGGGGTAGCACCGCCACCGACATCCAAGAAGTTAGCGGGCTGGCCGCCGTTCAGCTTGATGATGTCCATGGTGGCCATGGCAAGACCGGCACCGTTGACGAGGCAGCCAATGTCACCATCGAGCTTGATGAAGTTCAGGTTGGACTCGGCAGCGCGGACCTCCTCGGGATCCTCCTGGGTAGTGTCTCTCCAGGTGAAGATTTCCTTCTGGCGGTAGTCAGCGTTGTCATCGAAACCGAACTTGGCGTCCATGCACAGGACCTGGTGGTCCGAGGTCTCGGAGAGGGGGTTGATCTCGATCTGAGTGGCATCCTTCTCGCGGAAGATCTTGTACAGCTTCTGGATGGTGTCCTTGGCGTCCTCGATGCACTGCTCGCTGAAGCCCAGCTTGGTGGCGATATCACGGGCCATCTCGTCGGTGACACCGACGTTGATATCAATGTAGGTGGTGTTGATGGCCTCGGGGTTCTCCTTGGCGACACCCTCAATGTCCATGCCACCCTGGGAGGAGGACACGATGACGGGGCTCTGGTTGCCACGGTCCATGAGGATGGCCAGGTAGAACTCGCGGCGGGCGAACTTGCGCTCGCAGATGTAGACGGAGTTGCAGAGGCGGCCAGCCGCTCCGGTCTGCTTGGTGATAAGCTTGTGGCCAATCATCTGGTCGGCGAACATCTTGGCCTCGGTGGGAGAGTAGATGACACGGACACCTCCCTTCAGGCCGTTGTCGAAGCTACCCTTTCCACGGCCACCGGCAAGGACCTGGGCCTTGATGACCATGTCGTCGTTTCCGATATCCTTCGCAATCTTCTCTGCCTCGGCGGCGGTCTCAGCATTGGAGCCCTTGGGGACACCAATGCCATACTGTAGTGGGGAAACAAGGTTAGGCGGATGCGCTGAAGGTAGTTGGGGGCCAAGTTCAAGGTCTCTGTACCTGTCGCAGGAGGTCGGCCGAGCGCCACTCGTGTATGCTCAGATTCCTTCGTTGTTGCTGGGCGATGCCGGGGAATCTAGCAGTCGAAGCCTGGGGCTGCAGGGAGCGAAGAGTACGGGTTAGCAAGCGAGGTTGTGCGAGTGCAGTCCGAAGGAGGTTGTCGTGCGGGATTGCATTGCATAGATAAGACTAGAGCCTAGAGACTAGACAGACAGACAGAGACATACCTTGACTGAGCGAAGAGCTGAGGCAGCAGCTCGGCTACGGGCGAGCTTGAACATTTTTGAGGGTATGAAGCTGTGCTTCGCGAACAAGCCAAGAAGTTAGGGGGTGGGAGGAAAAAGGAATTGGGATGGCAGAGAGGAAGAGGGAGGAACAACGACGTCGCCGTGGTTGTGATTTTTTCTGGAGGCTGAGTCTGATAGTAGCTGGTGATTGGATTTGACGGCACTACGCTGCACTATGCTATCATCTGCTAGTGTCCCGTTCGAAGTAAAATTGCTGGTGCTGGTGCTGGTGCTGGTGCTTTGCTCCAGGTAGGTAGGTAGGTGCCCCCGTGTTTTGTTTGAGCTATTTGCCTTGCTATATCGGGATTAACCGGTCGGCCACGAGGACTGTTCGATTGGCCTGCAAAAGCTGTCTGCGCCTGCGAGAGCACTGCGCGCCGGCAACCTGGCAACCTTCCAAGCTTTCCCTTCCTCCAGCCAAAGGGGCCACCAGAAGACCGGGTCGGCAACGCCTGGCTAAGGAACTTGAGAACTGTTCGGGTTGGGCGTCTTCGTCTCCAGGAAGAAACTTTCACCGGCAACCGTCGTCGCATGGGCTAGTCCCGTTGTGGCTAAGTGCCCCCAGCTATCGCGGGGCATGGGGATGCTACACAGTCTGCATTCGTCACAGCTTCCTCTGAACCGAACCTGATGCGCTGGAGGGAGTGAAGACGAAGCCGAGCATCGAATACTCTCATCCCCTTGATTGCCAATTGCAAGCCGTTCGTCAGTGGAGATGGTTTCTATGCATACTTGCCGATCGAATGAGCAGATTGCCAGAGCCTGCGGAGATCACAGCATAGAATAACCGACAGTATCGCGTTGACTCCACTCCACTGTAGGGGCGGGCTGCAGTCGGCAGAAGGAAGGTAGGACGTAGATATCCTTCGATCAGCAACTCTCTTTGACTTCTTACTCGATTGATGTATACGCTTCATTCGTATCTATGAGGCCAAGTATACTGCATGTGTCTGGTATGGCAAGTGTATCGCATCTCGGATAATGCATGTTCCTCAGCTCCCTGCCGGGGACCATCTTGGCTGCTGGGCTGCTTAGCATATCAAATGCGGCGTATAGACGGCATCGACCTCATATCCACAGTCGGTCTGGGGAAGGTCCAACTGCAAGGTCGAGATTGCTGTGCCGTCATCCCTTGGAGCAAGGATCAGTGCCCCTGACTTGCATAGCCACTGATCTTGATGTTGTTGATGGCCTCCGCGGACGACCGATCCAGCGAAGATGGTGTTCATAGTTGACAATAATGTAAAAGCGGCTATTTCTGACATCTTTTATCTGAAAATGGGAGAGCAACCCATTTCGCTCAATAGACGCTGACGAGCATCCCGTAACCACCAGACAGTCAAAACATCATCGAGTTTGAAATTCCCCCGTTCAATCGCCTTCTCATCACGCGAGACCCGGACCATATCAAGACAATATTGACCTCCAAATTCTCCGACTTCGGGAAGGGTCCGATTTTCCATAGGATTTGGAAGCCGTTCTTGTATGCTTCATGAGACTTATATGCTGCCTCGACCCCTGAGAAGCGAAAGCTAATCACAACTTGTCTTCCAGGGGAGATGGCATTTTCAGCACAGATGGGCAGTTATGGCACGGAAGCCGCTCTCTCACCCGGCCCATGTTCATAGAGGACAGAGTCAGCGACCTCGCAAAGTTCGAGCGCGGCGTACAGGCTTTCATGGCCCAGTTGCCGAACTCTGGCCGGGCAGTCGAGCTAATGGGGTTGTTCTATCGGGCTACACTGGACATCACTACGGAGTTCCTCCTAGGCCACAGCGCTGGTTCCGAAGGTGATCCGGGATCAAATCATGAACATCCTACTCGCCGGACGTGACACCACCGCCGGCACCCTATCATGGGCATTCTGTGCGTCCCCTCCCCTTTCGCCCCCTATATGCCCCTATGTGATGCGTCCCTCAGCTTACAACCAACCCCCTTTCCGTCAACCGTAACAAAAACAACAAACTGCATTGCACTCCCTCTTCCACGAATAACTGCTCACAGATACTCGGTGCTACAGATGAATTAGCGGCCTACCCCGAAAAATGGGCGCGGCTCCGTGAAGAAGTCCTGTCGACGGTCGGGTCACACTAGGCCCCAACATACGACGACCTGAAGAACATGCGCTATCTGCGCTACACGCTCAACGAGACGCTGCGTCTCTACCCAGCCTTGCCTTACAACACGAGGGCTGCACTGAACGTTAGTACCCCCTGAGCATCCACCGCCCCCATGATGGTAACCACTTCGCATTGCATGCTAATAGCTCATTTGCTGAACAGGGCACCACCTTGCCTGGTGGGCCGGGCAGGTCCGACATCGCCATCTTGAAGGGCGGCGCTGTCGCCTACAGTCTCTACCTCATGCCGCGGCGGCGAGAACTCTACCCTCCGGTGACGGCCGAGTTCGCTGATCCCTTGATCTTCAGCCCGGAGCGGTGGTACAACTGGCAGCCCCAGGCCTGGGACTTCGTGCCCTTCAACGGCGGCCCCAGGATCGTCAGTAATACCCTTGGCCTATAACCTCCTCTATCCTTACTCCTATTTCGTTTTTTTCCCAGCCACTTTCTGTATGGGTGAACTAACGGGAACAACTACTTGCCATAGTGCGTGGGACAGAATTTTGCCATGACGGAGATGGCTTATTTCAGTACGTTTCTATCTATTCCCAGTTCGCCGCCCTCGATCAGGCTCGGCAGATCGAGTACTGGATGCAGCTAGCTAACGCGAGATATGCAGTGGTCTGCATCTTGCAGCGATACGAACGGCTAGGATATCGTGGAGACTGGGAGGCACAGCGTCACAAGGCCGATATCGTCGCGCGGCCCTCGCTGGGAGTGCCCGTCGCCTTGTTCGAGGCTGTGGGAGGAAGAGAAGGAGAATGAGGAAGAGGAAGAGGAGGCCATGCGTGATGGCGAAGCTCGAGGACTGCCGTGGCACCCTCCTCGACCCCCTTACTGCTTTGATGTCCGAATATCATGAAACAGACTAGATGGCGCTATTTTGCCACCCTTTCTGTCTGCTCCTTACTACTCAGAAGTATATGAGGCCATTTAACTACTGCCGATGTGCGTGCATGCATATTTGGAAAGAAATTTCCATCCGCTCCAACGCAAAGCTTGCTGTCGCTGGTGTTCTACAACAGGGCTTGGGCGAGAAATCTAATTGGCAACCCCAAAGGACGGGGGCTGCATTGTCCAATCATCGTGAATGCGTTCATGCTTCACGGAAACAAACCTCATCAGCTGATCGAGAGCAGTGCAGGGCGCAGCGTGGCAACGAACGAACGAACGAATGGCTTTCGCTATGCTGTGCTGGAAGGAAGTCTGCAACCGCTACTGGTGCTGCTGCTGCTGCTGCTGCTGCTGCTGCTGGCCAACGAGGGTTTTCTTGCTCGTCCGAAAACGGCAACCCGTTCATTTGCTTGTAACGAGGAGGCAGGCAGGCTTAGAGGCAACAAGATAAGAGGAGAGGAGACGTGCTCTTGGACGCTTCTGGACTCTCTCTCCCGACACCATCTCCTCCTTCCTCCCACGCCCGGCCCCCCTCATGCTACTGCTGTGTGACCCGAAGCGACTTTGCTTGGCCTGATTTGATGAGAGAGTGAGAGAGAGTGTGAGAGTGAGAGAGAGTTGGCCCCCTCACCTCCCCCCTCCTTGAGTGGTTCTTTGGCCAATGCCGAAAACCCAAGGGCAAGCAAAGGTATACAGCATTACGGTTGGGGCCCGGAGAAGAAAACAAAGAGGGAGCTTCTGCTGCTGCTGCTGCTACGCCAGATGCAGAGGACCTGTCACCTCCCGCAACTGCACTGCACACCCCCTCCCCTTACCCTCCCTCCTCCACGTCAAATAAAACGTCTCTGCACCATGGCGGGCGATTGCTTGGAAATCATGACGATGCGTGTATGTAAGTGTTATATTAAATTTTCGGTGTGCCGAGGCCTCCTCGTCTAGTAGTAGCTACCCGACCTCTCTGCTGTAGCTGTAGGAGCAGCAGCAGTAACTGACCCGATGCCCATCCATGCCTATGCCCCCGTACATACACATACTCCATCAATGTGTCCTGAATCCTTCCTGGATAAACCCACATACGCACACGACAACAATGTCGGCGCATATTGCACGTGGTGAGACGTCGTATCCTTCTCGTAAGCAGTAAGAAGACCTCGCTAATCAGGCTTCTCTTTCCCTGATTCTCTCGGCGGTGAGAACTTCTGAACTGGACCGGACCCCAAGTGCACCTTTTACCCCTCGACGCTGCCGCCGCCCGTCAGACCGTACAACACCACCTGCTTGACTTCGGCGGAGTCCGGGCCCCAAGGTGTGAGTAAGCGGGCAATGCAATACTTTGCGGGCAACGGCTACTTTGCGGGCAGCCGCCCAAACAGCATCCATCCGTTTCAAGAGAGCCTCAAGTGCTTGGGTCTCAGGCAAGAAGTCAGGTGAGTTGGCAGGCGTCACGCGCTCCAATGAGCAGACACAGCCAATTTCGCTTGGCGTCGGTCCAGCAAGCAATATCTAAGACCTTGTCGTCCGTCATTGCGAATTGATTACTCATGTGTTCCCGCAAATTGCCATTCTTATACTTGCCTACATCCTAACCTACACACAAACATTGCCACAAAACCATGTACCAGTCCCCGGTATTGACTGATAGATAACTGTCCCAGACCTTGCCAGCCATGCCTGCTATGCCTGCTATGCCTGGCCCCCTGCTTGCTGGGCGCCACCCAGCGAGATTTGGTGACTGGCTACAGTACTATCGACAAGGATTGTTTTCGGCATAAGAATTGTTTGTTTCATGAGAACCCATGATGATCTGATCCCCCGGCCCTGGCTCTGGTCAGCCCTGACATGACTGTATCTCGACTACTAACTACCCGTAGTTTAGCGACGTACACCCTACCCCTTGAATTATTGTCGTTGCCTATACCCTTTGCAAGAGCCCTTGTGTGTGTATTTTATGCGTCCTCGATACGTGTAGGGTGAAACGTATAATCGTTGCGAACGTCGGTTTGGTGTAGTATTTTGTCGATTTTTATGTTCCGGCCACGACGTCGATGTACCTCCTACACATTTTTGGCCTGCAAGTACTTCGTCCGAAGTGCGAAACGATATCCACCATTTAACAATAATTCAAGGGGAGGGTGTAAGTCCTTGGCTTTGTCAAGCGAGCCTGGATCCTTGCCAGACCAGCACCAGCCCAGGGGATGATCCATTTTCCAACACAGCACCAATCCCAGCAGCTGCGCCAACATCATCATTAACAACCAACCAACCCCAGGATCACGGCAAAGCTGAAAAAAGCAACCTCAAGATGAGGAGTGAGTTTATGAAGAGCCAGGCCCTATGGGCATTCTAACCACGTTGAGCCCAGACGCCCAGCCCCAGTCTGCCAGCCAGCCCAGCCCCAGTCTGCCAGCCAGCCCAGCGCCAGAAGGATGGTACATGCATTACCGCCCACGTGGTTGTGGCTTTTTTGTTTTGTTTCGGTCGCAGGGGGGTTAGGGGGTTCATAATCCAGCAAAGCCACCCAACCAAGACACATGAGCCGAAGAGGAAGTAGAGAGGCAAGAAGAAGCAAGGGATGGCGATAGCTAATGGCGGAGAGGCGAGTGTGGAATCTCCCGAGGCAGTGGTTGACGTGTTTTGTGCGGGTAGAAAAAATAAAGCCCCCTGCCTAGCCAAGCAGCTTTTGCTTTGTGATGATGATGTGTGCGATGCAAGTGTTTCACCCGCCCGCCCGCCCGCGCTCGCACGCAAAGACATCATGCCGTCCGTACCATTCTGTTGGGAGTGAGTTAGTAAACACCTGTTCCCTACGACGTAGGATCACCGCACACATATGCAGTCGGCAGCAAACAAACAAAGCACAAGGTCGGTTTTGTGGTTGCGAATTACATACCACTGCTACCATACCATGCCAACTCACAGGAGAGAAAGGCCCTCGGGTATAGCTGGGATGAGCCAATCGCATCTGATGAAAAGGTTCCGGCTGGCGACACAAAAGTTCGATGCTGCAGTCACCCGCATGCAAAAGAGGCCACCGAAAAGCGATGGAGCCGAATCTAAGCGTATGTGTGTGTGTGATGGGCTTGGAACTCCCCGTACGACAATCATGTAGCCTGTCCTATCAGCTGTCGTCTGCTTTCCACGTCTCAGCTGGGCGTCCGAAAAGCCACGACCTGGCTTTTCGGCGTCCGCGAGGCCTTTTCCCGACGGCAGATAGTTGCCTTTCTTTTTGCGTGTATGCCTTCCCAAGCGAGCGGATGCAGATGTTGTAGCAGACTCAGCCGGTGAAAGCAAAAGCAAGTCGTGACGATGCCACATACCTCTTCCATCGGGATTCTAGTGCCCCTCATGCTCTCACAAAAAGCAAAACCCGGATGCCGAATTGGTATCTGGGTTGCGAACTAGAGCAAGGTACCGCCCATATCAAGCCAATAGATTTGTCGATGCCGCCTTTCATCTCGACGCCCCAGAGCAGCCATGGCAGGGTGGTGGCCACTGGAATAACCATAGTATAGTGCTTATCTTGCTGCTGGCAAGGGGGCGAAGAGGGTGTGGTGCGCAATATACCTAGCCATGTATGTTGGTCGTTATCTCTTGGCTTGGGCATGACGCATGATCCTCCAAGCTGACTGGGCGAGGGAGCTGTTTTCCAGAAGAGGCCAGCTGCATTCGAAAGGACCAGCCTAGAGCCGACTCAGAACCGTGCCGACAATGCCGTAAGCACTTTTACTTCGGGACAAGCTTGGGCTGTCGCCTCTGCTGTGTAGGTGGTGTGACGGGCCGAGACAGAACGAGTATGCGATATGCGCTTGACAGGACAATTCGAGGCTTGCGTAGCACGACAAGTCGCGCGTGCAAGGCCTCCAATACCACCCCCCACCCCAACCCTGGTTGAGCAGGCCACATAGTGCTTACCTGCTAAATTGTTCGCCTGGCGGAGCGTTGACAAATCCGGCAATGCGCTCGTTAGTAGGCAGTGACGAACTATGGTAAGCCCATGATGCTTGGGCAACCCACCCAGGCTTTGTGTGTATCAAGGCTTTCCTAGATGGGATTGATTGTCTCCGCCGTATAGTTGCTCAGGTATCAAATCGCAGTGGGAATGTTACGCTGGCAGCTGGCTGGTTGATTGCGGCGTCGAGCTCCGAGCCAATGCGAGAAGGTGCTTCCCACACATACTGGTTACCGCAGACAGACAGACAGACAGACAGATGCTGTAAGCAGCCGTCCGTCCGTCCGTCCGGCCGCCCATCCGTCCAAGTTGGTCTCTATCCTGCCAAAGGAAGGAGAGGCGTTGCTCTATGAACCGCCGCCGAAGACATCTATGATGATGTTCACCAGCTAACCCCAGACTGCACTAGACCGAGCCCTGGGTGAAGTACGCACGGCCAGGGCGGCTGAGCTGGCTCCTGCGCGTGCGGAATGACAGTAGGGTTGCTCTCCTACATAACTCTGGGGCAGCTGGGTGGTGCAATCTGGCTGGTGGCCAGTAGTGGCAGATCAGCCCAACCTTGATGGTGACAGTGTGGGGAAAACGTGGTCAGGTGCAGGCCTCTGGTGTGTTCATCAGTCTCTCTGGCTGGTGCTATTTTCTGCTTTTCTTGTCTCGAACCCACCACTGATAGCGTGTGCCTGCTGTGTTAGTCTGCAGATGTGTAGGTAGTCATTTGCTTTTCTTCTTTCTTTTCGCTTAGGGCCAGGTAAGAGATTACGGTACTAGCGTGCAAGCGAAACCCCACGATGCCCTCCTGTGCTCAACCAGCAGGGTGTGTGCAGAAGGAGGCGCATGTAGGCAAAAGTACTTACTTTGCTGACTGACCACTTGCACTACAACCCACTGTCAGGGGAGGCCAGAATGCGGGGTTGCATACGACGACGACGATTCGTCCAGCCGTGCCAGACAAACAAGACTAATCTGCTCTCACCTTGTCCCTAGCTGCATAAGCCACCTAGTATCACTATCCTATCCAACCCTTCCTCTCAGAGTCACGAGTCGCTGCAACGGACGCTGGCGCTATATCATGATGAAGTGGTGCGTGCCCATTCCTTCTGGGCTTGGCTCCTGGGTTACTCTACTGGCGGTGCAGCCATTCACGGCTACTGGGAGTTGGTTGGGTACGTGAATACACAAGCAAGACAGCTCAGGCACATACGATATAGAACCATCCATTCACAGCACAGTGCCCGCAACAGGCCAGGTTCGAACGCGGCTCGGACTTCCCTGGAGATGCCTTGCGTGCTTGGCTGACCGGAAGACGAGAGACAAGAGAGTGAGAGGCTGAGAGCACAGAGATCCGCCAGGACGGATCGACCGTTGCCTGAAAAAGAACATTGAACCCTTCTCGGAAAGCCAACCAATTGGAGATGCGAACATGCCCATGTCCCAAATCTCACCCCAAAAGGTCAAAGCGCAGGCAGGTAGGAGGAAGGGTAGGCAGACCCAGCTACTAGGGGAGGAAACTATTGGCGGCTGACTGTGCTATCAGACGACGACTATTGTCTGAGCTCCGTCGGCAAGGGACCATCTGTCTGTCAATGTAGACGAGATGGACTGGTATTTGTCTACATATCCAGCATCACGAAACCCCACGTCCTCCCTTGAGTGGTCGAGGTCCGTATGAGCTAAGCCAAGTCCCAACAGGGGGACAAGGACGACGGTGAATTGTAACATCTCCTGCGTATCGTGCCAGGGGCCACGCCACGGGAATTAAGGAACTCGGCCGATACGGCGACCAAGGGGAAGTTAGTCCGCCATCTTCTTGAAGGGCCCTTCGGGGCTTGTGGTAAATCAAGAAATCCTCCGGCGCCGTTTGTGTTCCTGGCAGGGGCTCTCCCTTGGCCATCGTGCAGCCACCGCAACCCTCCCTTCCGGCGTCAGAAACCTTGTTGGCGAACGATGTTACATAAGCCCTGCTGGTGCTCGGAGAGGGGAAAAGACAAGACGACTCGATTTCCCTATAAGGAAATCTCGTATATGTACCGACGTAGCATCAAGAGTTTCTTCTTCTTCTTCTCGTTTGCTATGCCACCGGCAGGAACAATTTCTCCGGCCCATTCATTACGCAGCGACTCTACGCGTCTCCAGTTGCCGGCGATCATTGTAAAGTCCAATCCCAAGCCGCCGTATTGGCGAGCCCGGCCGTGTTGTGTTATCGCCATGATCGTCCGCCATCTCCAAAATAGCTAGCAGCATGACCAGGGTCCCTTCTCGACTAGCACACATCCGGAGAGAGGAGGAGAGGGAGAAAATTTGATCTTTGCTTGGCGAATCCCAACTGAATAGATTCACACCTCCTTCCATGTACATTCATGCTTACATACTAGTAGAGCACGGGGGCTTAGAGGAATCGATAGACAACCTGAACAAACCCTCCTGGCCTGCAGTATCTCAGGAGGGGTGAGGGCTAACCATACCATCACCACCAAACCCTTTTCAGTACACTACTATCGTGAGAATATGCAGTGCTCCTGCAAGCACTCCCAACTGCATGAACTATTGGTGGCGAATGGCAAAGTCTTGCACCCCTTGATGCCTCGAGGTTTTCGATCCAGGCCACATCTTGCATGCAAATCGCATTCAGATATGCCATCCCATGCCCTCCTAATCTCGAGCCTCAGCAAAACGTGTAAATAAGCGCAATTCAATATTGCAACCATGGGCGAGGTATCCTTGGCAGATGCGCCATTGATGCTCGTAATAGGGCCACTAGAGCACGCACTGACAGCAAGTCAAGGATGTGTTAGGTAGTTTCTCTGCCAAGCAGGCGATAATACGACCATGGGGCGAAGCATGGACTGCACCCTTAAGACCAGGGGGTGGTATCAAACAGCATCATCTTGTCCTCGATTTTTTTTTTTTTGCCTCTCTCTTTCTTACTAGAAATTCGGTACCACAGC
Organism: Apiospora aurea; assembly: GCF_038362705.1. Lineage (NCBI taxonomy): Eukaryota > Fungi > Ascomycota > Sordariomycetes > Amphisphaeriales > Apiosporaceae > Apiospora > Apiospora aurea. The sequence goes on along the minus strand of NW_027117393.1, from coordinate 1,993,992 downwards.
TAGCTGGCTCCCTAAAGCTAGTATGGTAGCCCACCGGCTGCTAGCTTCGCGGGTAGCGAATGACTCATGGCGTGAGAATGTTTGCGACGCGAATGAGTCGGGTCGGGGTCGCGCGGGTGAATCACAGATCGTACGAGCTATTTATCTATTGTGCCTGACGATCGGGCGCTGGCCTCTTTCTACCTGTGCTTCCCGCAAATCGCCGACGGTCTCCCCTTCCGACCCGGAATGGTCCGGATCGATGCGGGTGTCGGGCAGGAAGGTATATACAGATATACAGGTACAGCTAGCATCTTGCACACAGTGCCGGAGATATTGCTGGGAGCGATCTAGATCTCCTTTACAGTGTATACCCATAAGCGTAGGCCGCCCCGAAATAGGGTAGCTTATTGGCAGGACTCCGTAGAGTATTACACATGATATCGTGATCGTTGTCCCGAGGATTCGGTTTTGCTCTGAGACTGAGTCCGAGCATGAGACAGTCTCTCCCGAGAATCTGTATTTTGAGGTTCGATCGAAGACAGACAAGACTACTATTGTTGGTGTACCCGTGGGCGGGAATGGCTGGCGGGCTGGTGCAATAATAATAAGAAAGTATAAGAGAGTAAATAGATGTCGTTGACGTGATGTGTTCAAAAGGTCGCCGACTCGACCCTCTCATTGGCTCTCGCTAGATGCCTCGAGAGATCAACCCTAAAGAAGAAGAAAAAAGAGAAAGAAAAAAAAGAAAGCCAACCGAGCGAGCCTAAACCCCACTGAGAGAACCCGATCGAGTGGACTGGGCTCCGGGCCGCTTAAGGGTGAGCCCGTTCAAGCACAGATTCAGTCTTCCCTTCCCTTTCGGACCTCAAAACCCAATGTAGGTTGGGAAGAAGTACCTCCCACCTCGGCAAAACAAATTCGATGTTCGGGAGATGCACGACTTCTTGCGAAGTGCCATATTGCTCGATCAATCCAAGTCGATAGCGTTGTCGAATGCCCTATCGCAATGTGCTGCCGGCCGATAGATAGCACACCGTTGCCCTTCGGAGTGAGTTCCAGGGGTGGTGGCATTATCTTCTTGCATAATGAATGGGTTGGGTGGTAGTGATCGTATCGCCAACTAAGCTGGGTGCGATGAGATATGGCCTCGGCACCATGGGCATTGCTACTCCATGAGGCACCGATGACGTCTGACCCAATGATAAGTAGGGTGTTGTTATGGTTGTTGTTGTTGCGATATCTACTGGATGAGGCGGCGGAGGTGGGGATTCAAGCGAGTGCCCGCCCATGCATTTCTGCATTTCTGCGCTGCGCGGGCGGCTAGTGGGACCTGCGATAACGTCGCAGAGACACTGGAGACACGTACGCCGTCTTGCTTCCATGTGTCGATATGGAAATGATGGATTGGATTGGATTCCATGCCATGGTGATGGCATTTTTGGCGTCCATATATTTGCGCACCGGCCGAACCAGCCAGCCAGCCCCTTCTTGATCTGCAGGCTTTATCGCCGGCCCTAGCTGTTAGCGGTCCTGGACACACCTACCTAATGTGAGAAGGGTTCGTTGCCGATACCACCAATCTGCAACCTAGAACCTAGGCAGTAGTCCACCATGTGCACACCTTAGTAAGTGATACCATAACACATACCGGCGCGATCAACGTAGGTCGTTGCCGCCATAACCGCAAGCATTGGAAGTCGCAAACAAAGGTACGGTGATGGCATCGCGTGCGAGTCTCCGCCAGTGCCGTCATCTTGCGCTTGCGACGACGAAAAACGCCCGCCTAAGACGTAAGGATATATCCACCAAAGCTGTCTGGGCCGTCGCGTTATTCGGCAGTGTTGTTATTGTTTCAGTGGGGAGTGCCTATCATTCTCGGGTACGATGGAGAATGGAGTATGGAGAAGGAGAAGGAGCTGCAGGAAGACATCATGTAAGGCATGTCCCACAACTAGCCATAGAGCATGGCACACACGATACCACCACCACTACTACTATATTCGCTCATCCAGACCAACACGAACGTCTCGTTTCAAATTTGGAGCGTCGTTGATCCTCAGCTGCTCCCCAGATCTAGCCAAGCCGGAGCCCCTCATTGGCCAAGGCCTTATCTTCTTGGGGGGGTGTCTTGATAGTCCCGAGTTTGCGAGCGAGCATCATCGCTCGCAAACGTACTCCGTAGGCAGGCAGTAGGCGCACTCGCTTTTCCTCTTGCTGCCCAGCTGCCAGCCTCTCCCCCTCTGTCTCACGTAGTGAGTGGTATTCAGTACCCGCGACAACCTCCGTGTCGTCTGCTCCCTTGACATCACCCGTACCACACACTCACTTACACCCACTCGTCTTGATTGGACATAACGGATCGGCTCTTTCGACGAAGCCCTATTGGCACTACCAGAAATCAAAACAAATAGTCACCACCACCACCCCCTCTGGACGCTGGTTTGCCTAGTGGCCGAGATGGATATTATCCCACGATGAGGTTGTTTGTGTGGGTTTACGTGTGGGAGAAGGGTAGGTAGGTATGGAGGGAGGAAGGTAAGAAGGCGTCATTGGAAACCCGAACGATCCAGGGTCCTGCATAGCTATCCGTCGTCCTGCCTCCTGAAATCACGCCTCGTAGGTAACGCGGGCGCGTCTGCGCCCCTCTCGCAACCCACCACATTGTGCTTTAGCCTCCGTAGTATGCACACTCCGCAATGCGTCGCTCCTTCCTATCCGATGATCATGGGAGTGTGATTGGAACATGTGGTCAGGTGGCGATGGGGAGAGAGCCAACCCCAGCAGCAGTAGTGGCACAGAGGTTCGGGCATATGCGTGCGTGCGTGCGTGCGTGTGTGAGAGAGTATGTGTGAGTGTGTGTGGCTCACCATCCATACAGCGTCGTCGTCTTTGTACGTGTAGATATGCTTCAGGCAAGAAGCAGACTAGTGAGCCATGCTTCATGCAGGCTGGTCGTGGGTGTGAAGAGATAGGCCTGGTACGCAGGTGAGGTTTAGCGGGTGATGGGTGGTTTGAAGATTGCATCTCACGGCGCCGAAAGAGGAGAGCATCTCGGCGTGTATGCCGGAGGAATCGAATCGGGCATGGTGGTGTCCAGGGCCACAGACTATACAGTAGCCATCGAACGTGCTAGCGCTGCCGATGCAAAAGGTGGGGAAAACGAACGTGAGAGTCCGGGGTGACAGGCACCAGTTGCTCTCGTTTCTGGCTGGCCACTCTTCCTCCCGTCCACACACACACATGCCAAGGACACGCACACCCATCCTACATATATGCAACAAGTATCGTCGGGTAGTACAGGGTGTCGTCATCTCCTGCCATTGGACAGAGAGGGAGAGAGGGCCACACATGTCTGCATATGTATAATCCCTCTCGCCCATTCTTTGTTTTGGGCAATCCGGGAGAGACCCTGCCAATCACGACGAGTCTTGCTGGTCTTTCGAGCACCTCCATTGGTGGCTCGATGCCTAGGGACCAGAGGCCCCCAATGTAAGGTACAGCTCAATTGGCACAGCAGGCACACAGTACGCGAGTTCAGAGGCAGGCAGAGGCAGGCAGAGGCAGGCAGAGGCAGGCAGAGGCAGGCAGAGGCAGGCAGAGGCAGGCAGAGGCAGGCAGAGGCAGGCAGAGGCAGGCAGAGAGAGGGCCGGAGGGCTCCATCACATTCGTTCCCTTTGCCCATGGCATGGATGGGGCCTGGGCAGAGCAGGAGCAACACTTGCTACAGCCTCTCAAAATGGCATCATGAAGGAGCATGAAAACGTGACGGTCTGCTGCTCCCACGCGATGTGCTAGCATCTGGGTGGGGAATCTTTGGGGCTGCTAGACAGATAGACGATTCCGGGGAGATCATCTCGAAGTTCACCTCGAAGACACGGACTCATATGTAGGTTAAGTTGCGCACAACCGTCACACCAAGTTCGATCCGGACGGCTCGAGAGATAGCAAGAGGGAGGGAGGGAGGGAAGGAGAGGGCCGATGCCGGTTCTGCGTATTGAGGTCGTACAAAACAAGCTGGAAGAGCGGATGGAATCGTCAAACACGGATTCCGGGGGTTTCTTGCGGATCCAGTACTGATCTTGGTTCGCGGCCGTCGTGATACCTGTGCCAGATTCGTGATATCAGAACAGGCATGCAATAATAATCCACTTGTATGGTGTGATTGTATGTAGTTCATGACTTGCTTTGCGGCGTCGTGTCGTGCCCCTTGGACACCAAGCCCAAAGACAAGCAGCCCCCTTTCATCGACGATGACGATTGGCGGGTAAAATCACCATTGGATATGACAGCCTACAGCAGAAACAAAGATATGCTGGTCGAATGAAATATGGAAAACATGCATCTACCAGCGAACTGCCGCACCAGGCGTTGCACTGCTGCAGACATCCATCCATACTCGCCATCGCCCAGGAGGAAACAACAGACTCAACTCCACCCCAATCACTGCTAATGCTACCTGCCTACATGTACATAGCCAACGACTATTCAGCATACTTAATCCCAAGTCATAATCATAATCAAGCCCCCTCCAGCGATCAATCAATCATCAGGTGGTTCGCAATTGCTAGTTTGATGGCCAGATGCAATAGTTAATATCAGACCATCGTTCAATTTGCCGCTGGGGTAGTGAGGAGAAACCCCACGTTGTGAGCCGTCAGTCCACTTCCCATTTCCGTTCTGATCATACAGTAGTGGGACGAGCGGTTCTCCTGTAACCCTGGGTGGTGGTGGTGGTGGTGAGGAAGTTACATGCAGGAGAGACAATGAAGTGAAGGACGCTGCAACCTGGTATGTAGACAGAGACTTGACTGACTGACTGGCTAACTGACTGGGCAAGAAGTCGTCGGTGGCACCGTCGCTGTGTATCTTTCTTTCTTCAGCGTGATGCGGCCTTTTCTCTCCTCGGTAAGGCAAGCAAAAAAGCAACAAAGACAATATATCGAAAGCAGTCACTCAACTAGTGATTCACCCAGAAACGGCACGGTATTCGCCCAAGGCGCACACGCAAGGCACGTACGTCCGCAGAGTTCACAGTTCACATTCACAGTTCAGAACGAAACTCCTAAAACACAGTACGGTCTGACGAGACAGCAGCTCGCGTAGACTGTGCTGTGTGAATGAGGCCAAGGAATGTACGTACTCTGGAGCCTGCTTCGTCCTTTTCTTGGCTACCGACGTAACCTTCTGCAAGTATCCCTGCCCTGCCTGGGGGCAGTTACAACGTGGACCGCAACGAGGCAGCAAAAGAGAGAGTGAGCGAGGGAGTCAGCCATTGAGCAGCTTGTCTGTCGACACACCCAACGCAGGATTTTCTTCCACTTTTTGGGGGAGATTAGCCATAACAGCACACCATGGGCTTGCTTCAGCAGATCGACACCACACCCCCCCTCCCCCCTTGGGGCCCCTGCTCCCAGCCGGCGCTAGCCCGTGCCACCCCTGGTGACCGACTGAGGACAAGGGAAAACTCTTCTGTCTCGAGGCTCGACTCTGTTTTAGGCGGCGCACGCCGGTGTCCTCCCATTACTGGGCATACCCCTTGCGAACCACTCGCACACCCTCCCAGCGCTACTGCAGGCGCTAACACGCTTTGGATGATAATAGGTACATTAAGTAGGCAAGGGGGGGAGGGGCCATAGGGGGTGTGCCGTGCAAACTGCTCTGCTGCGGGCTGCGTGAGGGCTGATGAGTCTTTTCATGCGACTGCCCATCAGGGTCCGTCTCCAGGCAGGCAGCAGGCAGCTCAGTGAGCACAGTACCTGCGAATGGGTGCCAGGCACCGCCTGTTGCCAAGTACTTCCCCACTGGCTTTGGGCTGGTCTCTGTTAAGCACACCCTACGCCAAGTAGCGCATGGTCTCTCGAATTCACCATTACTGCAGCGCTCCACTCTTTTCGCCGGTTTCCCATGTCACTTGGACTCTGGGTCCTCCTCAGTGCTGAGCACACCATCTTTTGGGAATCTTGCAGAAGGATAACCGAAGACCAGAGCCCACTAGGTACCTGTTCGCGCGCCTTCACATACACAAGGTACATAGGTCGGGTGAGTGACAAGCCTCCCTCCAGTGACTGAACCTCTTCCAATACATATGAGTCTTCTATTCCTCCACTTCCTGAAGCATCTATTTCTATTTATTTTGATACAGCTCTACTCTTCACCACCCTCGTTGCTTCTCTTCAACTTGACTCTACCATACTTCTAAACAACACACACTCCCAAGAGGCAACAGTACAAAAAGACTGCTTCTCAACCAACTTCTCCCACTACCATCCCGTCGACTCTGCTCCTCTGCCTTGCTCGATACCTACGATCTATCTTGAGAACCGAAGATCTCGAAAAGATTCTTGGTTCACCAGCAAACAACCATATCTGATATTTGGGGAGTCTAGGCCGACCTATTAGCCAACGTTGCGTTGTCAAGTCTCGTAGTTGGGGATCGATTCCAGCCATACTACTACTACTACTACCACCACCATCTACGAGCACCTTCCTCGAACCCCTCCTTCAGTCACCATGTCTTTTGATCAGACCTGGGACCACCAATTCTGTCTGTCTTGTGATAGACAAACAGATGGTGCTACCTACTGCTCCGAGTCCTGCAGACTTTCGGACTTCGAGTCATCATCTCCCTCGACCATGATGAGCACCGGTGCTAGCTCCCCGGGTTCGCTGCCTCGTCACATTCGTGGGCAACCTCGAAATCGTCCACCAAATTCTACCTCTCACCAGCATACGACTTCAGCAATGCTCAGCCCTACGGCTCTACTCCTCAACCTCAGTCCTCCCTGGCCCAAAGGTCAGAACTGACATCGGGCCGGGCCCTTACACCCTCCAGCTCGCATAGCAGCTTGTGCTCCTTGCAAAGCAACTCTTCAACCGGCAGCGACTCCAAACGGCTCTCAGAAAAGGCGAAGAAGCAGTTGAGAGACTACGCCAGCTCGTTCGAACACGCCAAGGTGCAACGCCGCCGCTCTTACTAAACAACTACAACTACTACGCCACAATCACCACCACTCAACTTCTTTTGCATCACTTTGCTTTTTAAATTGGATTTAACTCGTCACTCAACACTATACCCCATCTCGGCCTCCCGGATGACTCAACCATCGACACGACTCATTACTACGACTACTATTTTCACTTTCACTTTGTTACATCGGAGTTGAACATTGGGCCATTACCCGTGGGTGGTATGGAACAGCTGTTTGTATAAAAGCATATACCGGAGCTCAGCATCATAAAAAGTTTAGGGAAGGCATTGGAATCGGCCATCTGATGTTCTACACGAGAGGCGCACCCTGGGATACCTGGATTTGGGACTATGGTGTACTATGATACAAATTGGAGTATCATTGTGATTTTAGCGGAACAGCATAAAGAGCAGTCGAGGAGATCTGGTCCAAAGCGACCTAGGCCCCCTTTGACGCCTTTGGGACATTTGAGGGTTCTGGAACGCGGGAAAACGCGAGGAACCCGGCATGAAGACGGCGGGCTACGACGCAGCGTGCTACGTGGGCACACAATCACCTTTGCGGTGAAGTTCGAGAGGTCACTCCGAATATTGGCTGCTCGTTGGCGATTTAGACTAGCTTATTTGATATATCCCTAGCCTACCTTGTCAAGAGGCATTGGTACGCGGGCCAACAAAACAATATGAGAACCTTTTTGATCTCACTCAAGCTTTACTTCACCACACTTGCTACGTTCCATCGTGATGTCTGCTCTCCATTACTTAGTGTTTGCGTACTAACAGTAGACCGCCAGCCCCTCCCGGGAATCGTGTTACGAACGCATGGGAAAGTGATGCCCGGCTCAGAACCCGGCTGATCATGACTAATTCTTTTGCAGGCTCCTCATGCGAGCTCTACGTGTGACAATGGGGAACTCAGGAGCTCTCCCCAGATCAGCACCCAAATGGCCCGACTTCAGTTGGGAGTCTCGCGTTTGTGGAGATATTCTCGCATAGTTATGGGGTTATACTCAATAGTGCGCTGGCAATTGCTGCCCCAAAGGCCCACGGCTCCACGAACTAACAATGGGTATGCGAACTTTAGTTTTTCCCCAGAGTCGGCTCTCAGAGTCGATCTCATTTTCTCCCTCTCTGCCCATCGGGCACTGCCGATGTGGGCAAAAAAAGAAGGCTTGGTAGTTGGGCTGGCCTGGTATAGTATTGTCATAACAACCCAGAGGCATCTACGTAGTGTGTTGTCTTTTTTTTTTTTTTTTTTTTTCACGACGGGATCGCTCAAGGTTCCGGGAACGGCTACGTTCTGCAGGCCAACCAGATCGCCTGAACGGCCCATTTGAATCATTCATGGACTTTTGCCAATGTTTTGCTGTGTATCTAACTTTTTCCCGCTTGTTACATAGTGCCGTGGCCTGAAGCGACTCAACCCTCTTTGACCCTCCAGGGATCTGGCCTGTTGGAGGGCATCTCTTAGGTGAGGTACAGGGTCTACCCGCTGGCTCCGGCGTAGGGCTCTCCCTCTCTCTCCCTCCCTCCCTCTCTCTCTCTCTTTTTGAATTTTTGAGTCTGAGGCGTGGCAATCATGTCGACGGCTATGTAACAGAAAAGCGCTCATGCAGTACAACACAGGGGGGCCTAATATGTCGGAATACGGCGGTTCAGCATTAGGCGAACTCTGCCTCTATTCTAAATTCATCCCTGCATCTGGATCAGCCCAGCCCAGCCGGGGCTAACCCAGGGCGCAAACAGACCTCGTCCGTCTTTTCCCTCGTCCCTCCAAGGCTCTAACGGCTGGGTGGAGTTTAAGGGCCTGGTCGAAAGTCAGAAAGCCAAACAGAGAGGTCATCACCCAACTTGATCAATGGCGTGCTGAAGAGCCAATGGCCGCCAGAGCCTCTTGCTTGGACGTCATCCCATAAGCCTTATGCTTTGCTTTTTCTCTCTTGCTTTGTTTTGGGCGGTTGTCGTGAGTATGGTGGCTGGCTTCCAGAACCAGATAGAGAGACATATGTAGGTACAGGATGTCGTCTTTGTGCCTATGTAAGCGGCATACCCGAGGCATCCTCTTCTTTATATTCCCTTACCTATGTACCACCCCTGAGCAGCATGCCATCCTGCATATGTGCCTACGTAAAGTGTGCTCAGATGCTGTACCACCTCTTGAAAATGCGTACCAATGGGTTCCCGGGTGAAAGCTGCGTGCGTTGTTGACGTGGACTGATCCGATCGGAGCAAGCATCGCTGCATCGTTTGTCCCTGAAGCCGAAGGGACTTGACTTTGCCTGGCTCAAAACCTTGTGGCAGAATATCCCGCAATCCAGGTTGGAAGAGAAGGCTCGGGAAGGGCATCGTAGAAAGCAGTCAACTGAACTTCTTCAGCCCAAATCCAAATCCAAAGTCCCGATCGAGCGCCGTCAGCAAGCGAAAACCACACACACAGACACGGCTACTGTAGGCTGGCCAAGTCGTAAGGTTATGCACCTGTTAGCTAATGGAAATAATGTGCCAAAAAGTCAAAGATCCAACAACAGCAACACGATCAACGATCGTCCATCAGACTCCCAAGGCACCCCCCATGCCCCCCTCTCCTGCTAAAACCAAGCTGGGTTAGCATGGCCCAGCGCTATTACCACGACCACGCGCGCGACATGAACCTTCTCGTCTCAAGACAAAACTCCGGACCCCGAATTCGTTTTTGATGTTTATTTTTATTGTCGTCATTTCACCTTGCAGCTCAATTGGTAATCTCTTGCCCTGCAAAGTCTGAAGAGATTTTTCTCGTCTGTTCTCGCCATCTTGCCATGCCACCCAATCGCTAAGTCTGGGCGTGGTGTTATTCCCTCTACCCCCGGCGGGGTCGGCGGTTCGGGAATGCTCTGGACATTGAAAATTTACAGAACCTGGTCAGAGAAACGACTCTCATCTCATCTGAGCGCGCATACAGCCTGCCTACAGCCAAGTCTTGAACTGCGCGGCACAGTACAGTCAACTCGGGCGTGTTTTCCCCCTCCCTTCTGTCTTGGGGGACGCGCACTGCATTTCCCTTGTACAGCGGCTGGTCTTTTCCCTTGACCGAGCAAAGGCAACCCTCCCGTATTTCCAGCGATTGGTAGAAAATTTTCACCTCGTCTTCGGACCTCCTCATTTGCCGCCATCATTGACTCGAAATTGGTAGGGAGGGGGTGGCGTGTTCCCAGTAGGCAAGGTCTCGCTTAAGCATTGATACTTGCTGCCTTTGTTGCCGCCTAGAAGCGCTTACATGGATTGCACATAACGAACGACCTGGTCCGGCAGGCTGTAGGAACCATACCTTAGGGGAAGAAAGGGCATGCCTACATGCTGGCCTACAGCGACCTGCTTCCAATGCTGTGTGCAATTAATTACTGGCAAAGGCATTGACAGGCGCCGATCAATGTTCTCTGCCCAGAAACTCGCCCACAACATTGAAGGAGGAGAGAAGGACTGCCGCGGTCTCGTCCCGTCACTGCTATGCGCCGATCCCTCGCGCCGAATACGACACCTATTGCGCAATATGTTTCTGCTGCATGTCAACGGAGAAGAGAGAGGATGACGACGGCGCTTTCCAGGAATTATGTGCGGCGGACGTCGTCGGCGCTACGGACTTGTTTCGCCCATCTGCCAGCCCTAGCCATTGGGACATCAAGGTCAGCACTACAACGTCAGAAGCTTCGCTGGCCTCAAACGATGGAGCGAAGGTTGTTTTATGCCCTGCCTCCCTCCCTCACCTTCGCCGGCCCACCGTAGAACGATTGTCTGCAGGCACACAAATACACGGCATGTAGTCGTTCGTGAACCGACCCCACCCGGGTGAGGAGGACTCGAGTCTCAAGAGGGATTCCCGATTCAATCCCAGTGGACCATCAATTGGAAACGACGGGGAGTGCCGGGAGAGAGGTAAGCATGGAGTCTGATGCAACCACGGGCAAACAAGAGGAGCCCTCACGAAGGAGCGATGCAACTCGATTCGTTCCCTCGCGTGCTCGCCGACCTCTAGACCCTAGCCCCCAGAGACCACTAGATTAAGTGCACACGTCGACGACGGTTCGAGGCGACCCATCCTTATGCGGCATGGGTTGATGGGCAAATTGGCCGAAGGCCATCTGCACTTGCATCGCCATCCGCAGTTGATCGCAGGACGGCTCGGGATGGCCACCAAGTTTATTGTTGGTTTCACTTGGGGGTCGAGGCCCAATAGGAAGCTGAAGTAGCGCATTACATAAGGTGCATAAGGCGCGATATTGACCGGGTTCGGCATAGTAGGAGTCGGATAATTTTCTTGCTAGACCCCTGATTGCCGGGGCTTGCCCTGTCGGTTTCGCGATCAGTCCCGCTCCCGCTGTGGGCTTGCTGGGCTTTTGCTGGGCTTTTGCTGGGCTTTTGCTGGACTGGTACAGTTACAGCGCTGTTGGATCTCGATGGAGGATCGTCCAGCAGCAAACACCCTCCCAAGCTACTAACGACATCTACCGGATCCAACCAAACAAAACATCATACGCTTTTCTTTTCTTCTGTTCCCGTCAAGGTGCTAATTTTGCTGTATCCATTTTGTGCGCACGCAACGGGGCCAAGTTTCCCCCGTCGCGACAGTTGCAAGCGAGCGACTTTTTGCAACAGGAGCAAGCAAAAAGCAATAGGTATGCACTGCCCTTGCCTCGCGTGGTGTCTGATATGGCAAGCCCGTGTCCGTGTCCTAGTAGCCGAGAAGGAGGTGACAAGCAATGCAATGCAACCAATTCTTCCGTTGGCGCAGGAATTGGGTTTGACTGCGGTCGGCGCCGGCGCCACGGCTTCTTCCATCGTCACTTTCAGTCAAGCCATCAATTCCAGAGGACCGTTTCCACGCCGGTCTCCGCGGTACATCCGCGCCAATACCTGGGTGCCTTGTGCTGGAGCGCCACGGGTCTCATAGGTGGCACGACACACTCCGTGCAACAAGTCAAGCCTCTTCTACGGCCCCGGGTACTGTGCACTGTGCTAGGTAGCCGTAGCCGTCGCTTGCCGTCAAAAGAGCTTGCAACAAAAAAGAAATACACCCACAAGAGTGGCTTGCGTCCGCCTTCACGACGCTTTCAACGTGTCAGCCACGGAATTCCACACCGGGACGCCCAGCAACCCACTCGGGGCGCGCGCGGCGATGCATTCCTATCAGAGACCATCCAATCTGTCACCACGCTCTTCTAGACTGTCTCAGCGCCATACGAAACATTGGTAATGGCCGACGACGCCTTGGCGCCTGTTTTCCCTCGCTTGTTCCTTTCCATGATCGCATGCCTCACCTTTCCACAATGTTCGAGACCTTTCGTGGACGTCGGTGTGCCAAGTTGGAACTTCGGTGGGGCTCCATTCAAGACAACTCGCTAGCACAGCAGCTTGAGGCTTCCACTGCCTACAAGGACGACGACGATGCTGCATCCTGGCCCCCTCTACATACATGCTCTGTTTCTGCCAGCAACCTGTCGACTCTTAATTGCCATGTCGTGCGACTGCCTAGTTGTCACCATTGTAGGGGACAGGGACAGGCAGGGGCCACCGAGATCTCACGGTACTACTTGATCTAGAACAATACCGATTACGGAGACCCAAGGGGGCCATTGCTGGTCTCAGCCCGGCGCCGACTACCGAGAGGTGAGGCTTCACTGCAGTCGTGCCGTTTCCTCCAGGCACAGGGACAGGGCGCAAGGCACAAGCTGTCCGTAATGCGCAGGAACGAGCTGCCTGGCTGTGCCTACAGTAGCTTCTACCTAGTGTTCACTCTACCGACTTAGTGACTCGGGGTGAAGAGATTTCCACCGCCATGGACTATAGGAACCAAGAACGCATGATAATCCACTGGAGTATAGACTGGAGTCGGTAATCAGGCGGAAGGCTGGCCCGTACCAGAGTTGAGAGGCAGATTGCATCGTTCCCCGAGCAGACTACTGAAATTCCAGAAGCTCTCCAGTTACAACGCATTGATGCCTTGCGTGTCCACCTCGCACCACAGGCTCGACTCTTACAACTCAATAAGCTGAGGCGTCCTCGACCACTTTCCCTTGCGACACGGGCCAGAAAGTATGGTCTTTTCCAACTTTCGTTGGTGCATGGTCGGTCAGGCTAGATGCCAAGAGCTCAGCTCTGGGTATGACTAAAAGTATCCAATCAGGTTCAAGTGAGGTTTGTGAGAGGAAAAATTCTTTCAGTCCGTCATTTTCCTGTCTGTCTGTCCTACAGTGAGAGCATCATCGTATACCCCGATCGCGCTCCCTATAGACGATGGCAGTCATCATCGCCGGTGACCGGCTCCTGAGGACTAGCTTCTGGTATTTAGTAGGTTACGGTGTGTAGGGAGGGTCCCACTGTAGTGACTCAACAGGCCGTTTCAGCAAAAGGTGGGAAAATTTCAGTTCATCTCGAATTTAGGCGAATAGGGAAGCCATCCGTCGCCTGAATAACTCCATTGTTTCTCTCTGCTCTGTCTTTGCTGTCATATCCATCCTACACCACAGGGCTGCATTCCTAGCAACCCAGATCCCGCTCACCGAACTGCTTGTTATCGGCCCCTGCCTCGCTCGCTCCTGGCTCCTGGTTCTCTCCTGGCCGGGGGTTGGGAGGAGCCAACAATCTTGTTGGAAATGCCCGTCCGGATCAGATTCCGAGGTCCACACTGTGTGTATGGTCCAGAAACGCAGGTACGAGAGGATTCGATGCGATGGATCGTTGTTACACACTGGAATTCCTTCTTGTCGGTGTCTTGGACGAGAACAGGCATCGGTGCTGCCATAGAGAAAGAGTTGTTGAAAATTTTTCGCCGTTGTGTTCAGAGCTTGGTCCACGTGGTACTACGTGCTTATGTTTCGGACATATTCCCTTGGATCAAAATAGAATCAACCAGTGGCTTTCAGAATGTGTGAGTGAGTTCTTTTCCTCGTCTCTGCTAGGCCGGGGGCGCCGCCAAGCATTTCTCGGTCAATGAAACAACAGCACTCACAAAGAGATTATACTGTATCGTGTTGTATGTGCTATATCGGGTGGGATCTGGCTGACTGAAAACGACGCCTATGTAATTGAAGAAAGAACTACCACGCTTTTTTCTGATCCTCGTTAATACACGCCATTGGGCGGCTGTTTCACCACGTGCGACTCGTACAGTAGCATGTACAGTCTAGATGCGCGGCTTCGGGACTCTTTGACTACAGTACATACTTAGGGGGCCACATACTCGTGGTGCTATAGGAACTCCCCCGGAGATGGAGCACTATGGAGCCTCACGATGCAATTGCACACGCCCCCGGCGTTCTCGTAGACTCGTAGGGAGACGAGCTGGCATGTTGGATAGACCGACACCCGTTTCGTGAAGGGAGCCGTAGGGCGGCCCGTTCCCGAATTGGCCCTATTTTCAAGGGAGGGAGGGACAGAATGGAGGGCGACGCGTAGTAGTAGATGGCAGTAATTCGTGGAAAGGGTCCACGAGAAGAATAGCGGTCGAATGTTCTTCTCCAGCCCGGAGGGGGCTTGACCGCCGGGCTTTACGGTAACTTACGGGATACGTCGGGAAACGGGCAAACCGGTGGGAAAGGGGGGGGGACAGTTTTTGCGCTATGGGAAAGCTGTGGTATTGGTTTGTCCAATGTCCATCCGCCTATGCAACTTTGCACACAGTACGCCGCAAACATGGCCAAACAGTCCGTCGGTCCCCATACGTGTACCGGCAGGCAAACGTACAACGACATTTGCATCAAACTGAGGCCCGGCTGGTGGAGCTGAACATTCCGGTTTCGCCGCCCATGCAAGCAGGCAAGCAAGCCTCTCCTCTCCTCACCTATGACGACGTGAAGAATTGCAAAGCGTCGAACCCTTTGGCAAGGACCTCTTCCCCGCCCGCCATGGCGAACTCGTATTCGAGGTCCGGCTGGGCCTCCCGGTAGAGCGCGTTCTCCTCGCTGGCCATCTTGAAGTTGTACGCGGCCTCCTCGTCGGTGATGATGTTCTTCTTGAGGTGGCCGTTGGCGGCGGCGGCCTCGACCTGCAGCTGGTGGCGGCAGCCGCGGTCGAGCAGGCCGAACATGAAGCCCGCCTCGTCGACGGTGGCGCCGACGGTGAGCAGGCCGTGGTTCATGAGGATGGCGCCCTTGTTGCGCTCGCCGAGGGCGTCGGCGATGCGCTCGCCCTCGTCGGACACAAAGACGATGCCGCCGTAGCTCGCGTAGACGGCGTGCGCGTTGTGGAAGTTGCAGATGTCCTGGCTCAGCATGTCCAGGGGCCGCGCGAAGACCGACCAGGCCCGGCCCGCGTCCGTGTGCGCGTGGCAGATGGCGTGGATGTCCCCCGGGCGCCGCTTGTGTATCGCCGAGTGGATCAGGTAGCCTGCGGCGTTGGCCGTGAGCGATTGGGCCGGCTTGCCGCCGCCTACGATCTTGCCGGTTTCGATCTCCATGCAGATCATGTGGCCTGCTGTCAGTAGGCCGAAGTGGACGCCCAGGGGGTTCATCCACATGTACCCATGGTGCTCCGGGTCTCGCACCTGTCGACCTCCTCGTCAGTATGGCTCTTCCAGGACGTGCACTGCATGCCTCGTGTAGGATGGTATGCGGCTTCTAAATGAGCAGCTTGCTCTACCCTTCCCAAGGCGCACTGGAGAAGGGAGGAATCAAGCCCGGATGCTGCTTACTGAGATGTGCCCGCTCTGGCCCTCAGTGAAGCCGTGGCGCGCGAAGAAGCGGAAGGTCGCCGCCATGTGCACTAGGATGTGCTTGCGGTGTTCCGTGTAGGAGGGGAACGTCGGTATGCCTAGTTTTCGGGCATTAGATCACGTACTGGGCTTTACTTTGATAGATAGCTTGGTAATAGTAATGAAATCATCGCTAGCATCACTTATGGGCAGTCTCATGATTTGAAGACAGAGAGAACATAGGTGAAGGAATGAACGTACCTGGCATCACGGCGCCATGGGAAATAGCCTCAAGCGGCGTCTGCTCCTTCCCGACGGCGGCCGTCCCATTGTCTTTTACATTGTCTGTCTTCTTGGTCTGGAGTACGGTTGGAGCGAGCTCCGAGATCGCCGACGGAGCCATAGGTAGGGGCTGGAGTACCTGGATCTGAGACTGAACGGTCAACTTGACAAGTCTGAGGAACGCTCTCGTGTGCCAAAATGGAGAAGCTGGACAAGCATTCGGGTTGGTGGAACGAGGACAGAATAGCAACTAATATGTTGATATGTTAGGCTATCCCGATCCTTATCTCGTACTAGATACTGAGGGGCTACTGGAGCAGGCCTGCCGACGCCACCGGCTGGTTATCGGAGCCGGATCCTGCCGCTCTTAGCCGGGCCGGTGTCGGGTGTGATCCGACCCGGCGAACAACCGATGGACAACCACCTCTTACTAAATCTACGATATGACTGTCGTAGGCTTTGAGAGACCAAGTGCTGGGATTGATAATATATTGATTATCCAATTTGGCCACCTTCCGTATCATAGAAACACAGTAGACATGTGGCACTCCTAATAACAGCTGCCATGGAGGGGCATCGGTTTCTGCCTGTTTCGACTTGACTTGATGCTTGATGGGAGGAGCGCTTTGCTTCCATTGCCAAGATGTAGCCAACGTGGTCTTGGTCCTAATCACCATACACGTATGCACTTTGAAATGCATGTCCGCCCTCACTTTTTCTTCTCCCCACGTTCCAGTAACATACATCTTCCTGCCATAACGTCGCACAAGAGAGAGAACGCTGGTTGCTTCTCCGTATATAAAGTAATTCTTGGAAAACCGAGCTTCCCCGCCCCCACCAAAGAGAGATGGCAGCGCACAGACCCGAAAAGGTACTTGGCATGCCACCTCACATGGAGGCAAGGCAGGTACCAGGCAGAAAAAACAGGCGGTAAAACTGATTTTCCAGCTTGATGATAGCTCTCCCAAAAGTTTTTGTGGAAGTCAACAGAAGGCCGCCAGGAGGATAGTAATTTCAGCGAACATCGACCGTCTAGCCCCTCATTTGGTATTTTCGAGCTCCTATCGAGAATCCACGCCTGTTGAATCGCCCACGAATCCCCCAGAGCCCGTCAGAAAGCGTCGCTCAAGATGCAGGCCCCGGTTGTTGTTATGAGTGAGCCCCCTCCATAAGCTAGGACCCTGATATCATGATATGTGTTGCCAGGTTTGCAGCAAGGCAGGACAGGACTGGCTGACTGACAACGAACTCGCTAGACACCCAGAGTGGTGAGAGGCAGACTGGCCGCAAGGCTCAGATGTCTAACATCGCTGCTGCCAAGACGTGCGTTTACTCTTCCCACCCAAGACTCGCTTCGATTCGACTCGACCCGACTGACAGACCCCCGCAGAGTCGCAGATATCATTCGATCATGTCTGGGCCCGAAAGCCATGCTGAAGATGCTGTTAGACCCCATGGGCGGTATTGTGCTCACAAACGACGGCCATGCTATTCTACGAGAAATCGAAGTGTCCCACCCCGCCGCGAAGAGCATGATCGAGCTCAGCCGAACACAAGACGAGGAGGTCGGTGATGGTACAACAACGGTTATTGTTTTGGGTAGGAAACCCATATCTCCAAGCCTTAACAACCAATGCTGATGATGCTATAGCTGGTGAGATCCTGGCTCAGTCTCTCCCCAGCTGGAGCGCAACATCCACCCCGTCGTGATCATCTCGGCCTTCAAGCGGGCCCTGAAGGACGCCCTGGAGATTATCGATGAGATCTCCCTC
This sequence comes from Apiospora aurea, assembly GCF_038362705.1. Classification (NCBI taxonomy): domain Eukaryota; kingdom Fungi; phylum Ascomycota; class Sordariomycetes; order Amphisphaeriales; family Apiosporaceae; genus Apiospora; species Apiospora aurea. Next base: position 1,976,324 of record NW_027117393.1, on the reverse strand, counting down.
CCAGTTGATATCAACGACGACGAGGCTATGAACAACCTGATCTCGACCTCTATCGGTACCAAGTTTGTGTCAAGATGGACTGACCTCATGTGCAAGTTGGCCTTGACTGCTGTGCGGACAGTTACGTGGGAGACCAATGGCAAGCGCGAAGTCGACATCAAGCGGTACGCACGTGTCGAGAAGGTGCCGGGCGGCGAGATCGAGGACAGCTGTGTTCTGGACGGAGTCATGCTCAACAAAGACATCACACATCCCAATATGCGCCGCAAGATCGAGAACCCCAGAATCGTGCTGCTCGACTGCCCGCTGGAGTACAAGAAGGGCGAGTCGCAAACCCAGATCGAAGTCAGCAAGGAAGAGGATTGGAACCGAATTCTGCAGATTGAGGAGGAGCAAATTAAGGCCATGTGCGAGTCCATTCTAGCCGTAAAGCCGGATATCGTCATTACGGAGAAGGGTGTGTCCGATCTGGCACAGCACTACTTCATGAAGGCCAACGTCACAGCGATCCGACGAGTGCGAAAGACGGACAACAACAGAATCGCCCGTGCCACCGGCGCAACTATCGTCAACCGTGCTGAGGACCTCCAGGAGTCTGATGTTGGAACTCAGTGCGGTCTCTTTGAGATCGAGAAGATTGGCGACGAGTACTTCACATTCCTGACCAAGTGCAAATCGCCCAAGGCCTGCACAATTCTGCTGCGTGGACCCTCCAAAGACATCCTTAACGAGATCGAGCGAAACCTGCAGGACGCCATGGGTGTCGCCCGTAACGTCATGTTCCAGCCGAGATTGTCACCGGGTGGTGGTGCTACCGAAATGGCCGTCTCCGTCCGGTTGAACCAGCTGGCGAAGGGCATTGAGGGCGTACAGCAGTGGCCGTATAAGGCCGTAGCAGACGCTCTCGAGGTCATTCCCCGTACTCTGATTCAGAACTCCGGTGCCAGCCCCGTCAGGGTGCTCACTGAGCTGAGGGCGAAGCATGCTGAGGGCAACTGCACTTGGGGTATCAATGGCGAGGCCGGCACCCTTGCAGACATGAAGGAGTACGGTATCTGGGAGCCTGAAGCTATTAAGCTGCAGAGCATCAAGACAGCTATTGAGGTAAGTTCCATTGCATAACCCCTATCTAAGTACGTTTAAGCTAACGTACCCACACAGGCTGCCTGCCTCTTGTTGCGGGTGGACGATATCTGCAGTGCCAAGAAGGCGCAACAAATGGGCGCTGGCATGGGCGGAGGAGATGAATAGAGAACTTAGAGGCGTTGAAGGCTGGTCATGAAAGAGTCACTACATATACCTTTGTACCAATATCTGGTTCTGACAAAGTTCTGATGAGATAGATGAATATGACGGCTCTGCAGCCAATCCTGATGCATTTCAAGGTTATACGTGAAATCTGTTTTAGCATGACATCTTCCGCGCTGTGCCAACAGACGGCAATGACTCCCGTGCTTCCCAATATTCCTTATCATACAGAATGAGCTCTCTCTTGGTCTGCCCATGGGGTATCTCTCTTTCGTAATCCGTACATATGCTTAATCTTCTTCGATGACGATGCCTTGCGGTTCCTGAGTTGCGCTAGCCGGCGCATCTTTGACACTGGTGTCGCCATCATCGTCTCGCTTATTGACAACAATGCGCGGTCCCTTGTTCACGTTGCCATTGGTCGTCGTCGTTGCCGAGTCCTTCGCCGCCGCGCCTCCTCCCTGGACCTTGTCCTTGGCCTTGGCCTTGCGGGCCTTCATCTTTTCGCGCTTCTCGCGGTTGCGGCGCGTCTTTTCCTCGTCGCGGCGCTCGAGCTCCTCGCGGTTCTTCTCGAACTCCTCGGTCGCCTTCTCTGCGCGCACCTCCTCGTCCATCAGGCGCAGGCGCTCGTACTCGCGCCGCCGGCTCGCCTTGTAGACGTGAAACTCGCCGGAGCCGGCGCCGGCCGAGGACCCCTGCACGTTGGTGACAATCTCGGGCGGGGGCGCGAGGCCGCCGCGCGAGGACCGGTTGGTATCCGAGGGGAGCCGGATCTCCTGCTCGGGCCGCGCGAAGAGCGCGTCCAGGGTCGCGGCTTGCTCGGACACGGGCGTCAGTGCGCGCTTTTTCGTCGGGCGCTTCGAGCGCGGGTCCGCCGAGGTCGGGATGGATTCGGGGCCTTCGCCGGACATGGCGGCGGTTGGTTCTGGTAATGCAACCGAGGTTGCTGGGCTGGTTGGCTGTGGTGTGGTGTTGGCGATTAGATGATTTTTCGATTATCGGATGTTTGCTGGATGCAACCAGCAGTGACCACCACGCCCCGGAGAGAAAGCCGCGCGCTTATCTCTGAGAACTTTGATTCGGTGCCAAAGCCAGATAGCCAATGCAACCGCCAAGTGATGGAGTAAGGGATCGGATCAATGATGTGAAATATGAACATGCGAAAATGGTACGATAAGGCTGAGAGGCTGATGGATGGGCTCTAGACTCGCAATGGATCGTCAGCCTCACCCGACTTTTTGGTCTCTTTTCGGTCTGGTTAGGCTCGTTAGATCCCTCCCTTGCTGGTTCCCTTGCTGCAGGACGGGCAGGCGGGAATTGTAACGTGAACACCTGGTTCGTCAGATGCGGCCGGCAGCAGGGGTTTTTACTTTTAGTGCCCTTGAGCGCCTACTGTAAGGTGCTGAAGCTCTGCCGGACAGATGGGCCGCTAAACGCTCTCGTAGCCGTCCAACGCCCATCGACAAGCCAATGATCAAACGGTCTACCCCTCCAGAATGCAGAAGGGCAGTTAGTCGATAAGGTGCTGAGGGTGGGAGCGTTCCAAGGGGCAAATTCGGGGAGGGGTGGCCAGCCCGGGCACAAGCAACAAGGGGGACCGAGAGTCGAGCATATGAAACCCTCAGCGTTTGCTCCAAGACGATGGACGGCTATCTTCCCGTTTCCCTCGTCCGAAACAGAAACACTGCAAACTCTGAAGACAGCTGTCACGGCACGGCCGGTCTCTTGCATTGAATTGCTCCCAAGACACTCGCGCCCAAATATAGATTCGACTAGTTGCTATTTTCTATCCATACCCTTGCCTGCAGCCTCCCAAGACCCAAGACCCAAGACCCAAGACCAAAAGACCCAATATCAAAAACCAAATATCCTCTGTGACTCAGATGCCAGAAGCTTCCGTTTTGTTTCCATCCTGCCTTTTCGAGAGAGAGAAACTAAGGTAGCTTCGAGTGACAGCGAGCAGTCGAGCTCAACATTACAGTTCTTGTCTCGCCATCAGGTGGTACAGTGCACCCTTCCAGGCATCTGCAATACAAAGGTCTCCCTCCCCCCCACGCGACCACGGCCAACACCATCCACACAACTCAGACATCACAGACACCCGGCACCCAGGTGAGGCCACAATATGGGACGACCACGCCTCATCATTCTGATTCGACACGCCCAGTCGGAGGGCAACAGTAAGTACTACCAGACCTTTGACAAATTGCATGCCCTTTGCGCCGCATTAGACCTGACCAGCCTCGCACTTAGAAAACAGAGAGATCCACCAAAGCATCCCCGATCACCGCGTCAAGCTCACAACCGAAGGATGGACGCAAGCACACGAGGCCGGCCGCCGCCTGAGGTCGCTGCTTCGCGCCGACGACACCGTGCAGTTCTTCACCTCGCCCTACCGACGTACGCGCGAGACGACCGAAGGCATCCTGACGACGCTAACCGCTGACGACCCGGACCCCTCTCCGTTCAAGCGAAACTCCATTAAAGTCTACGAGGAACCCAGACTGCGCGAGCAAGATTTTGGCAACTTCCAGCCATGCAGCGCCGAGATGGAGCGCATGTGGCAGGAGCGCGCCGACTACGGCCACTTCTTCTACCGCATCCCCAACGGCGAGAGCGCCGCCGATGCGTACGACCGTGTCTCGGGTTTCAACGAGTCGCTATGGCGCCAGTTTGGCGATGACGACTTCCCCAGCGTCTGTGTCCTCGTCACGCACGGCCTGATGAGCCGTGTCTTCCTGATGAAGTGGTACCACTTCAGCGTCGAGTACTTTGAGGACCTGCGCAACGTGAACCACTGCGAGTTCCTCGTCATGAAGAAGCAAGAGGACTCGGGCAAATACATACTAGAGAACAAATTGCGTACCTGGTCCGAATTACGCCGGGAAAGGGCGGCTTTGAAAGCCAAGGAGGATGCAGAGCGTGAGTCCCTCAAGGGAGGCGTCCCCGTGTCTGCCAAGGATATCCTCATCAAGGCGGCAGAGGTTCAAGCTGCTTCCTCGGCAGTTCAGCGCCGATGGGGTGGCTGCCCAGAGGGATGTAGCCATGGCCAACACTTCAAGATCCGGCGAGATCTAGCAGAGCTACGTCTTGTTGACGAGAAGAGCGCGGCCCAAGCCAGCGCGACGCCTGCCAACTCGAACGGCATCAATGGCCTTCGCGGCACGATTGCCAGTCGGCGAACCAACTCGATTCGGCGGCCCAATAATTCAGACGATGACTCGGACGATCCTCGTGGGCTGATCACACCCTCCATCGACGTGACCAGGGCTCGTGAGGACGTAGTATCATCGCCCGACGGCACGCCCTCCTTCATCACGGTGGAAGACCGCTTGCGCTACGCCCTAAAGTCTCCCTCCAACAAGTCGCTCTCTAATAAACCTATTAACCTGCTTCACCTTGGTCGCGACTTCGGCGGCACCCACTCTGGCGCTAACAGCGATGCGGAGATGAGCGAGGATGATGCTCGAAAGCGGCTAGCCGACCGAGCCGCGCGGGTTAAGGAGGGCAAAGAAACAACCAACGGCACCAACGGCACGAATGGCACGAGCAAGTCGGAGAAGTCTGACAAGAGCGATGGCAAAAATCCGAAGTCGAACGGGGCGCACGTCAATAGGCTTGGTGATGCGCCCACGCCAGCAACTTCTTCGGATCACGGCAGCGAGGACGGCGGCGATGAGCGGGAGAAGGACGATGACGCTTCTGACCAGCGAGAGAAGGAGGAGGACCTGGAAAAGGCAGAGAGGGAAGATAAGAGTTTCCGAGGCAGTGTGCTATAAGGGGACAAGGCTGGGCAAACGGCTGGGCAACGGACGAGATACGAAGACGAGACAAACGAGGTTCAAATGGGCGTGCTGGTGATGTTCGCTTTTCACCGCGGGAATTGTGTGTTCACGCATCGCATGGGCAAATAGGAATGTCTCTTGCTGTTTACGTAGGATATACCCAAATACAGTATGTTCGTGTGTAGTGCTACCCATGGTTTATCTGGTGTGTTTTCTACCGTATGGTTCACTTGAATGCTGAGATTCAGTCCAGAGATGAGACGATTGCTGATATCTGATGAGTTTGTTTCTCCCCCTATCTTGCTTGGCTCAATCTGCGGTTCGTATGCCAGCACGGAGAGCAGCAGGACACCAACGAGTCCAACATCGGTCTTCGATATTCTTGATCCCCACCGGCGGTTTTCATCAGTTGCTACGTCTTGTAGTCATGCCATCCCATCCCATCCCCTATTTTCTGAGGGCGAGTGGATGGAACTCCACGCAGAACTGACATGGGACCTATCATAAGCAACAACCAGTCCTGGCCTTTGATTCTCCAAGCATCGTATTCTGGATATTCCTCTGTATACAGCTTTGCTGGACGTATTCACTTGGAGCATCTGCCTCTCAATACTGGGGTGTAAGTGGCCATGGCTGCCTAGTGTTCACGATGCAAAAAGTCTGAAGTAACTGGGTCGGAAAAGGGCAAGCCATGTATGTCCTCAGTATTACATGGTACGAGCCAAGATACGTCTAGCAGACTCCGAGATCTATTGCTGTCTTCCGGGGGATCGTGTCTTCCTCCTGCTGCTAGTGCAACTCGCTGATCCAAGGCATCGCCAACCAGCAGCTCTACCCTTTTGGGAGGTTTAGCTAGAACAGCATTGGCCCTACATAACCTATCCAACTTGCTAACCGATACGTGATCAGTAGGTGAATGGAACGTGAGTGTCGTGTCTCGTAAGAAAGTACTTTGTACATGTACCGGAGCTGCTCTGTTGCTGGGCTGGCTGTCCCTCTCCATTGAATGCAGCGAATAATTCCTGGTGGGCTGCTGCATACACAACCATCCATCCAGCTTGTTACCTCTGAGAAAATTCCTGCCACGCACGAAGTTATTCTCAACTTTCTCGCGCAAGTCTGGATCTGTAATCGACCTTCGTTCGTTCACACCACGCTTTCCGAAAAGACCTTTCACTTCCTACATTGTTACCACGCCATCTTGCCTGGAAACTGTTCGATTTCTTGCTCTTTCCTGCATTTCATCCTTCATAATCTCTACCTGCTACTCGGTAGATTTTATTCCCAACCTGATCGTCATCACGACCTTCACCATCCTTTGTCAGCTTCTACTTGACATTCTTCAACAAGGACACCATGCCGACCCGATCTGGAAAGGCCTACAAGCCTGGCTCCCCCGGCTGTGACCGCCAAGGGGAAGGCCAGTGCCAGCTCGGCCAACCAATGTAAGTGGTTACATCCGCAACAATTTGGACCTACTTTCCAGCGGGTACAGACTAACAACAAATCTAGCTGAGGAGAATGTCGCCAGTATCTCTGCTCCCGTCTCTGCCGCCGCCGCCATCACCACTGGCAGTAGGCCCCTCTCTCCTAGCCCTCCTGTTGTTGTTGTTGTTGTTGTTGGCGCCGCCGCCTTGCGCGCTGCCCGCCGCGGCAAGCGAGTCTGTGTTGAGGGGGAGGACGGTAGCCCTCAACGAGCAACACCTACTACTTCTAGCCCGGCCGCGACCCAAGCCGCCATGTCCGCCATCGCCGCCGTCTCTGGCCCTTCTCCGCAGCCCCGTAAGCTGCAACTTTTCAAGTGCAAGCCAAAGCTGTATGGAAGTCGGGTCTCGGGTTACCCTTACCGAAACGACCGGTATGGATCCCTCTCCAGGGACTTCCCACCGGGTCGGACCAAGCAGGACCGTATGCTCAAGGCTTTCTTCCCCGACAATAGCGGCGCGGACCACTCCAAGAGACAGCCCGTCACGCCGGTGGGTCTGCCGGAATTCCCTCCTGATCCTGCCCCCGTCGCCGCTACCTCCGACGGCTTGTCAACCTCCGCTCCCCTCATGTCAGACGTCGACGAGGTCATGCAAAACCGGGAGGAGCGAACGCAGAACGAGCGAGAGGAACTGATGGACCGGGCCAGAGAGCAAGCACGTCAGCGTCGTCTGGGTCGTCAGTTCTCGGGCCGTCCGCCCAACCGTGGATCTTCGTCTCCGGTCTCCCGCACCAGCAGAGGCAGCACCCGCAGCAACAGCTCCGGGTCGAGCAATAATAGCCGTGTCGCCGATGGTGTCAGACGTACGCGCGCGAGGGACAGGGCTCTTCACGAGATGGACCAGCTGCAGCGCCGACCTGGATTCCTCCGCCGCATCGTCCAAACCGGTCAGCGTGCCGTCCAGTCCCGCATTGCTACCGCGTGGAACGTTTCTGTTACCTTCATTCAGGACCAGATTGCTCGGATTATGCACGAACGGCAGCTCCGCCAGCAGTTGGAACAACAGGAGCAGCGAGCACAGGAGGAGCTGCTGGAGCGACAACAAGAGATGGAGCAACACCAACAGCAGTTGGAGCAGCAGAGACAGGTGGAGCAACAACAGCTGCAGCTACAGCTCCAGCAGGAAGCACTAGAGCACCAGAGCCACCCTGATCTCTCTGCTATGGCCCCTTCACGGGCTTCTCTGCGGCGTCGGCGTCGGGCGACCCGTCGCCGGGCGCCGCAAGGTTTCGGCGGCACGTACTATTGTCCCGATTTCAGCAGCGACGACTCTAACAGTGACGATGGATCACCACGACCTCGCCGTAGCAGTAGAGGCTCTCCCCGTCGTTCTCCCCGTCGTTCTCCAGGTCGCTCTCTCTCGCCGCCCCTTTGGGAGACACTAGAGGAGCAGCAACGTATTCGGCGTCTTGTCGATGGTGCGATGGACATAGACCAATCGCCATCAGCCGGCCCCCAACAGAGTCGTCTTGAAGAATCGATGGATATAGATGCCTCATCATCTGTCGATCCCAGGTTCCCTGGTCAGGGTGAAGGCGGCAGGTTTTATTTCCACGAAGACATGTTTAACGACCAAGAAGACTCGTCCGTCGACCAAGAAGACTCGCCGTCTTCTTTGACTTCCTCCCCTCCCGGCCCCCCGACCTCTAACTTGTCTTCGCCTGTTCCACCTCAGAATGCCACAGCTTCTCCTGTTACCAACACGCAACTGTCATTCAGCTATCGAACCCCTCAGGGCATCAACGGTCGATACTCCTGTCCCGATACTGGTTACGACTCCGGTGAAGACGCCAACTCCGATACCAGCAGCAACAAGTCGTTTTTTGGAACGGGCGCTCGGCAGTAACTACCACGCATGCCATCACGACGACTGGACTGCTCACGCGACTATATGCTCAGGATTTACAATTGCCAGTCACGCCGTACTTGTCTCAGCTCAAACAGGCTTGTCTGATGATCAGGCACCGGCTATCGAATCTACCGATCTTGCCTCTTCTCTATGGGTTCATTCCCATATCGATGGCCGTACCCTGACCTCATCTAACCCCTCTCATTGGCTCATACCAATATTGATCACGTACCGCAGTTGTCTCCGCTTGGCCCGGCTGCTGACTCTGCACGCTTCAACTACTCTTTCTTGGGTTCGATCCCCATACTTTCTGACGACAATCTGATCAGGTTTGCTCATCCGTGTTGGCTTGTCCCCAGCATAACTTCCTTCTACTCACGTCTCAGCTCTTATCCAATTGGATCAAGAGGGTGTGATGAGCAAACCCCAACGATGAGGCTGGACATTATTTTGTTGTGTCACTTCAGAATGGGTTCGCGTTGCCATTCTAATATGCCTGTCCAGCCTTGCTCTCCCCCGAATGTTGGTTCGATCCCAACAGTTCCTCCCCCCGGTATTCACGACAAACAACCTCTAGAACATGACGTTCTCCTGGAACGTAACGCCTTTTATGTGAGCACGACTCTCAAATCAACACGCTTCGTCTGGCCCAGCCCAGCCCCCTCCTACCATGGTTCGACCCCAGCACTCATACATTCGTTTCACGCTTGGGCCGACGAGACCAAGCTCGCAAGGTGAATTAGTGACGAGAAATCACTGGTTGTTATTGGGCGCGCATCATCTCTGAATTGACTCCTTCTTGGTGGGTTCGAATCCCACCATTTACTCAAGTCTACTCTTGGTCCTCCTATGTTGGTTCATTCCCAGCAGTTTTTACAAGTGTTTTTTTGTTTTGTTTTTTAGCTGGACCAGGCCGGTATTGAGAATGAACACCAGAGAGGATGACCGTCCAGTGGGCAACGGTCTCTTCACGTTACAGACAAACTGCGCGACATGGCCCCATCGGTACTCGCTGTCTCGAATCCCCATGAGAGGCTGGTTTCCGTCCTACAATTAATTGCTGGCGCTGGCCAGGCACAACAAGCAGTTGTCAGACGATTACGGCAATCACATGACGCTTACTATTCTTGCCTTGCCCTCTTGGGCACCATATTCACGCCCACTCGCCCACAGCTCACAATCTCCATTTTGTTGGACTACAATACCATGTACGACTACACACCCTTTTTTTGGAGCGCAAGGGGCGCTATGTATTATGAAACGTGACACGATTCACGATCCACGATTTCTCTACTCTCTTATACTTGTTCTTTTTGGCTGCTTGGCAAGGCGTTCAAGCTGAACACAACACGACTGTACGAGTACACGGTTCTTTCTCTTCTCTCTTCTTTTTGGACAGGCCCGGCAGGAACCCGAGGCCGCATTTTCAGCAAGCTCTTCAGGCTGTACGCACAACAATTGTATGGATAGATGTACGGATTTTTCCTTTTTGGACCGACCTCTCAGACAGAGAACAGAGGCATCCTTCGCAACAAGGAATTCATCTTGATGGAATCGAGATCCCATGTTAGGGGAAGATCTTGCTATCCAACAAGCGCGACAACTGTATAAATATTGACTTTGATCCATTTGGAAAGCCGCTCCTCAAGAAAGCAGCGGCCGCATATACAGTACTGAGGGGAAACAGTACTGATGGTATTTGCGTTGATGGACTCGAGATCTTTGACCAGGGAAGGTCTCAATCACATGGTCCATCCAACACCACAACTGCACGGATTAACAGTTTGATTTTCGAACGGCCGCCCCTCAGAGAACAGTGGCCGTATAGAGAACACTTAAGAAGCAAGCAGTACTTAGGGAAGCAGTGCCCAGGGAAGCAGTGCTCAAAGAAAGCACTGTCCAAGACCCGAAGACTGTAAAAAAGAAAAAGAAAAGGAAGAAGGACTCCTAAATTAGGGAAGCAGTACCTAGGGGGCAGTGCTCAAAAAAAGCACTGCAAAAAGAGCCCGAAGACTGTAACAAAAACCAAAACTCTATAAACTAGGGAAGCAGTGCCCAGGGATGTAATACTCAAAGAAAGCACTGCTTTAACACCGAAGACTGCAGAAAAACTCCAAAATCCCCCAAAAGGACCAAAAGAACAACAAGAAGATAAAAAACCACATAAGAAGCAAGAACTCAAGGAAGCAGTACTTAAGGAAGCAAGCCTGAGGAAAATTTTTGTCGATTCCACCGACATCCAGGGCCAGTGAAGGAATAGGGAGGGCCTTATTCAAAGCAATAAGGAAATTGATTGTAATCAAAAATTCGATGGGATGGAGATACAGGATTAAGAGAGGGAAAGGCCCTCACACAACCTCCACCAAGGTTCGGGGCACACCATGGGAGCTTTTCAGAAGAAGATTGATAGAATTAGGATCGGCTCCCTTCGCAAGAGGCATGGTATATATGGTATTCATGTCAATCGCGAATCACAACAAGAACCAGATGACAACACAGAATCCTCGCTCCTTCCCCCATGTGACTGACTGTGCGCCATGCAATCCCCCTCATCTGAAATAACACGCACGTAGCAGACCAACAATACACACAGCACAGCCGTTATTAACGAGAAGAAGAAAAACCAAAAAACAAAACAAGGCTCGGGCACTCTCAAAAGTGTCTCTGGGCTTCTCCCAGCTAGCCACAATATATGCAAATCCAGTTGTGACCGAGTAGCCCATGGCCCCGGGTAGACAGACGCAATGCCAATGATCCCTCCCATCATGAAAATAACAAATCCAAGGGCACAGTCCACCCTTCCAGTAGACCAACCAATATACCTGTCCTGACCCAGCCTAGCCTTTTAGCCCCTGGAAGGACCTGCTAAATTGTCCCGTGTCTAAAAGACTCCCTTGCCCTTCCCTAGAAGAATCTGTTGTAGAATCATACATATAGACACGCCATCTATGACCGTGAGAACCACCCCTGACTCCTTTGTGGACATTTCGCATCAAAGTCCGGCCGAGCCTCTATAATAAGACCAATGCTTCATGCGTAAAGGCAGAAGCCTCTCCTTTTTTTTTTTTTTTTTTTTTTCAGAGGCACATTTTGTGGACAGAAAACGCCATGAAGATGCAGCAATGCTCGATGCCGGCCTGGCTTGGTTTGATGCAGTGGAAGCAGAAGCAGTAGCGAAAGTACTAACCCGAAAAGAAAGAAGGGAGAAAAATGGAATCGAAGAAGAGGGTATCAGTATTTTAAAAATATTTGGACATGGCATTGCTCAAGTCGCCAAAGTCGACAGGCTTTGTGACATAGTCGCTAAAGCCGGCCGCCACGCATTTCTCCTGGACGTCCGACATGACGTTTGCCGATAAAGCGATGATGGGGAGTTTGGTGTGTTTCCCCTCCTTCTCCCACTCGCGGATCTCGCGGCAGGCTTGATAGCCATCTTTCCGCGGCATGTGCAGGTCACACTACATAGGCATACTGTTAGCAAGAGGCCGGCTTCAAAGATTATGTACCTGGTTTGATATGGGGTGACTTACCAGAATAAGCGAGTAGAAGCCGGGAGGTTTGGAGAAAACGGCTTCCGTACACTCGACACCGTCGGCAGCTATCTCTGCCACGATGCCAACCTTCTTCAAATACCTGACGAGCACCTTTTGGTTCACAGGGTTATCCTCGACAAGAAGGACTTTGTACCCTTTGTTGCCAATGCGCTTCTCAACGTCGAGAAGATTCTGCTTCTGGGTCTCGACCATTTGGAGGGCGCTTGACCGGTTTCTGTCAATACTGAGATCGCGCGATTTCGCGGGATCGAACACTGCAGCGAACCGGGAGGGCTTGACAGGCTTATAGACGAACGAGACCTTGTGATCCGCCACAAGCTTCTGGTGGCCACTGTCAGAAATGAGCTTCAGCACCGACTGGCGCTGCATCGAATCGGTCAATACTAGGATAGACGTCGTTTCGGCGGCAGTTGCCATTATCTTGCCGATGAAGGAGATGATTTCCTCCGGAGAGCCAAGGTTGAGAACAATATGGGTAAAGATCACCGCCTCTTCGCCGCTAATCAGTTTCTGCGCCTCTTCGACAGTAGCCAAGGCTGTAATTTGGTGCGGGATGTCCTTGGGAAGAGTCATCTCGATGTGTTTGGCCGTTGCTTCTCGGCTGTAGGTTTGTGGGCAGACAATGAGGATGGAGTACATTGGTGGTCGGAACTGGTCTATGGGACCACCAAGATTGGTAATGCCAGGCGTCGGTGAGCCGCTTGGGGACAGCCGCCCCGAGGGCATCTCCAACTTCATCTGCGACAGGTCTTGTCCGCTTGCTTTGGCAGCCTCGCTAAAATGCGTTAGTCCCACGTTGATCGATGATACCGACGACCTGGCAGTTGCCTGAGAGGGCACCGATTTGACCGAGGGGTCCGAGCTCGCCGACGAGTCAAGTGTGGGAGACCTCACAGCAACCTCGGAACCAGGACTAGAAGTTGCCTGAGAACCAGCGGCTACCTTGTCAAGCGCCTGCGGCCGCGCCGTCCGCGTGCTACTATCTTCGGATGGCGGCGAGGTTGTCTCTGTCGGCGGTGTAACGACGACATCTGGATGGTCTGTATCGGTAGGTAGACCAAAGCGCGCCGAGAAGGTGAAGGTGGAACCTTTACCAGGCTCGGCGGTGCCGTCCATCTTGCCCCCGTGAAGTTCAACGAGCTGTCTGGAAATGACGAGGCCAAGCCCACTGCCGCCATGCTGGCGAGTGCTGCTGCCGTCGATTTGGCTAAAGGGCTTGAAGATGAGCTCCGCCTCCTCCTTGGTAAATCCACGGCCCGTATCGATGATGGAGAACTCAAGCACGATCTCCGCGTCGCCCAACTCTGGCTCGGGGTTGACAAGAACCTTGCAGCGACTGAAGACCTCCCCTTGAGCGGTGAATTTTATTGCATTTCCGATGACGTTGAGGAGCACCTGGCGGATGCGGACCTTGTCGCCCTTGACCCAGAACGGGACGTCCTCCTCGACCACATAATTCAGTTCCAGTCTCTTTGCAATTGCCATTGTCGAGACCAATTCATTGACATCTTCAATCAGTGATCGCGTGTGGAACCACTCAAAGTTAAGCTTCATCATACCCGCGTCCACCTTGGAAAGATCGAGGATGTCGTTGATGATCATGAGCAAACTGTTTGCGCTCGTCTGAATCGTATTGGTATAGTCTCGTTGCTCTTCGTTGAGCACCGTATCTTGGAGGAAACTGACCATACCAGAGATACCGATCAGGGGTGTGCGTATCTCATGGGACATGTTGCTGAGGAATCTGCTCTTTGACTCCATCGCCTCCTTCAGCTTCTCTTCGAGAAGCTTATGGTCATTGATATCGGTTGCCGATCCGAAATATGAGCTCTCGCCAGTGCCAAAGTCGATGGTATCAATCTCTACGCATCTGATCAGATGCCACCGGTATTCTCCCGACTTGGACCTTAACCGCAGTTCGGCGGTGTAAGAAAGCCGACCAGTACTATCGGTTGCTACCTTCACGATGCCCTGCTTCTTTGCAAGCTCCCCGAGTCGGCCTGCAGGTAAGTCGTACGTGGAACTGCTGCTTGAACTCGTATTACGAGACAAGGTTCCCGGTCCAGCCTGTTTGGTGGGGGTAGATGAGAACTTTTCGGTTGGTATCCTACATTTGGCCAAGTCGTCGGGGTGGACATAGTCCATAAAACCCACTCCCATGGCGTCGTCAAAGGCTTGACCGGTGTAGGACAGCCACTGCTGATTGGCAAATGTGATGCCATCCTCCTCGGTAGCGGTGAAAATTATCTGAGGTATCAGGTTGGCCAACAACCGATGCTTGGCCTCCGAGGCTTCGACTTCCTCCTGGCGAGCGGCTCTGAGTTCCGCAACCTTCTGGTCATGGATATCCATATAGGAGCCGATATACTGAATAATCAAACCTCTCTTATCTTTTGAAGCAACGGCACGAGCTTGGTGCCATCGGTAAACACCATCAAAACGGCGGATCCGGACAACATGGGCGAATGGGTCACCGGTACGTAAAGCGGTGGTCCACTGTTGCAAGTACATATCGCGGTCTTCAGGATGAAGACTGCCCCATGGGTCCATAACGAGATCCGCGATGGTTTGCCCACGATATGTAAGATATTTGCTGTTTACCCACATGATTTCACCATTGACAGGCATTGCAACAAATACGTGTGCAGGAAGAGAGTCCAGCATAAGCCCCTTCAGTCTGTCGGTCGGCGGAAGCATACTGACTTGTGCAGTCGTGATGGTGTTTTGACGTTGCAGCGATGGTGCCGATGGTGTCGCTACCGAAGGGGTCTGAACCATAGCCCCTGAAGGCAGGGACTGGAAAGTGGAGGAGAACTCAGCCCCGTAGGAATGAAGCCTCGTGTGTTTGTGCGCAGTCTGATCTGACAAACTCTGCGCCGCGAGCTGCTTGGCCAACTCATCGTTGTCTTTTTGAACCCCACGGGAATCCTGCCTTGTCGCCTCGTTTGACGACGCAGCTTTCTTCTTCAGCACGTTCTGTAACGTATCTTCGGCACGACCCATACCCTGGCCACCTGCATCACCCTCTATAGAAGGCGTTTCTGGTTGCATGCTTCTCCAGCTACTTGAACGACTCTGCACTGCTAAAGAAAGCTCTTTGGAGCCTTTATTAGATCGGCCACTCTCTGCCGGTGCAGTGGATTTCGGCGCAGATGCAAAATAGCCGTCTCCAGCACAGTTCCCTGGACTCGTGCCAGTGGTGCGCCTCTCGACAACGAGGCCGAAAGACGTAGGGTCCCAATTAGGTGTACCACCAGGAGAACCAGCGGCACTGCGAGATGGGCCTGAATCGCTAGGACTCGTCATACTTCCCGTAATCGACCGCTGGGAAGGATCCTCAGAAGGGGGCCATGGCATGTGCGCAAAGAGCAAAGGATCTGCAATTGGTCGCCCATCTGGTCCAAGAGCCCCAAATCCAGAAGTAGTCGGTCTCTTGCGGTGAACACCTGCAAGTTCGGTCTCAAGGTTGGAGTAATGGCGACTAAGAGAGAACGATGTGGCCAAGTGAGGAGCAAGTTGTTCCAGGGAGTAGCGGAGGTTGGATGGGTACGGTATCACGGGAGTCAAGATTGACAGGATCGCGATCGGACTTTGTTGGTCCTTCTTTCGTGAGTCTGCCGAAGAAGGTCGTTCAGCGAAGGCATTGCCTTCAGCACTGGGATCGTAGCGGTTGCGAAGCCCCCCCTTTTTGCTCCAAGGCAGCAGGGTCTAGCCTAAATGTTTGCGGGGCCGGCTTAGAGAGAAGTATATGCTTTAGGGGGATATGAAGAACGGTCCAGGCGTTATCGACGCCTATTGTTTCGGGAGCTTGCATATTTGTATAGTCATGGGGGCTTGGGCCAGGGTTGAAAGACTCTTCATCTACCGTAGCGTCGGTGAAGAAGGGGTTTTCGGTCGGATCGGCACGAACGGCTGGCGAGGGGGCAGGCGACTGCGACCAAGGAGACGGGGGAGTCTGTTCGTATTCTTCATACTTTGGGGTTGGTGGTCGCCGCTCCTCGTCATCAATGTCTAGGACCGACATGACATTAGAAATCTTGGACTTTTCTCGTGTCGCCGTTTTCCCAACCCGACTTCCCACCCTTGGGTTAGCAGCGTTACCAAGAAGAGAAGACAATTTGCTGGCAGAGGTAGCTCTTGTTGGCTTTTTGGGCTTCTTCTTTTCTTCGACCACGGGGGCCTTCTTCTCTTGTGTTGATTCCTCCGTAAATGCGTCAAGATACGGGTAATTGCGGGTAAGAGCGATCACCTTGCCCCTCTCGATTACCCTCTGGATGCCGTTATGATCAATCAGAGGATCGGCTTCCAAATCAAGCCCTAGCAGGACTGGCAACACGCGCCCCTTAACCTCTGGACGGATCGCAAGAGGTGCCTCCCAAACCGGAAGGGATGTCGGCTGCTGCTCCTCTACAGCATCATGCTCCTCGAGTGCTTCTTTGTTGAGTTGAGGCCGAGGGGAGGTCGGAGAAGCCCGTTTAGGGGTAGGGTAATAACTTTTACTGCGGGGCAATGCCGTCGGCCTTGAAGGTGTCTGGCCTGCGCTTCCAGAAGGCTGGCCTTGACGGGTATCTCGTTTATCTTCAAAGGAAGTAAAGGAATGCCGACTCAACATCGCTGGGCGTGTCTGCCTCTCCCCTCGCGGATGGAAGTCGGCAAGTGAGGCCAGTTCGGACACGTCGTCCCTGCTGCTTGGCACCATGCTGTTGCTGCCTCGGCCCATATAGCCCATGCTGTACCCATCTCCTTCGAGGTTGTTGTATGTCGCCTTCTGGCCCCAAGGCACATTCTCCAAGTCTGTTGAATCGGCTGGGATGGATAGAGTCATCCTCTCGGCCTTGAAGTGCTCTTTCATGATTTGAACAACAGAACTCCACCAGGCGTCCATGCCAGGCTCCGCCGTAAGCATTAGAGCAAGATCGTACAGATTCGGCGTCGGAAAGTCGAAGTTATCTTGTTGGATCGGAGTTGCCCCGTATGGTTGAAAGGTCATAGCTGAGGCAGGCGTTGACGGATCAGACCGCAGTTGGTCACGCATCGCAAAGTTGTCGAACTGATCCCCTGCCGCATTGATGATGCTGGACTGGTTACTGAAGGCTCGATGCAGTGCCGACGGAAAATAGTTGGGCGTTGTCATCCTGGGAAACGGATAAGATGGCGTTCGAGCTGCCAGTCCAGGTGTGAAGGAAGGGGTCATGCCACCCCGAACGGTCGTATTCGACTCGGTGGATGCTGTTGGCAGATCCGAGCTGGAAGTAGATCCTGGCGTCGGGGAAGTGGACATCTCCTGACGTATCGGCGAGGGACGTTTCGTCTCCAAGCCGGCGAGATGGGGACTCCGAGCCAGCAGCTCGCGCCGCTCCAAGTCCCGTGCAAGACGTTCGCGATACTGATTAATGATAGACTGAGAGTCTATTACTTCGGGAGAACCAGTAGCAATACTGACCTCCTTTCCCTTTTTCTTCTTCCCTTCCTCCAGAGATGGGAGCGCTTCTGCTGGCGAGCTATTGTCGCGCAGCATATCATCCGTGTCGGCTCTCGACTCTGGTGTCTCCTGACCTTCTCTTTCCTGTTGTCCACCGCCACGCAAATGCAAGCCAGCCCCGTCGCTCGCCCTTTCAGAATCCGCGGTGCAATCGGAACCGTCTGTCGTCGTTAATGACTTCCTGCGCGGACTTAACATGGCGAGTTCCTGGAGAAGACCATGCCCAGCTGCTAAATTCGAACTCTGGGTAGCTGGCGGCTCGTCCTCGAGTTCCACATTTTTTAGCGAGACGTCGCTATTTACAGTATTGTCGTGACCGGCATCGAGCGCATCATTAGGCTGTTGGGTCAAGTTAGAGGTTGGCATTGGCATTCCTCAAGTAGAAGCGCGCCCATGCACTTCGAGGATGGCGATAGGGATGCCGCATTCGCTATTAGTAAGATAGGAGTTTTTTTAGAGTTTTTTTCTTCTAATTCGAGGAGTCCGTCGTGTGCCTATGCCGTAATCATGGCCAGGATCTGGCGGTGACGTCGAATGGCAAGAGCCGAGGAAGGATTTTTGAATGAGTAGATCGTGAGCGGCTGCGAAAAATAGGCCCTTTGTTGGTTGGTAGGGGGATGGCGGCGTAAGAGAGTCTGGTTGCGTCAACGTGGAAAGCGAATGGAAGAGTGGTGGTAGTTGAGTGCGAGTGTGTGTGTGTGTGTGTGCAGTGTGCAGCGTGTGTGTTGTGGTCGTTTCGTGGTTCAGGTTCGTTTCCGAATGACGTAGCCAGGCTTCTGATCCTTCTTTGGCAGGCAGCCCCCGGAAAAGAAATCAGTGCTACAGGCTGTACGTTACACGGAAGGGCCACTTATTCTCTGGTCAGGACGGAAACTGAGTCGTGTGCGGGCTGGAAAGACAATGCATGCATAAAGTACCTACATGTGCGGGCGAAGACTGAGGGACGGTTGGCTGGACGGGTAGGCACGCGGGCTACCTACTACTACTAACCGTACTACTACTACCACCAGGGCAGCTAAAAAAAAAAAAAAAAAAAAAACAAGATCGCAAATCCGCATTCAAAGCAGAATGGTAATTGCAGGCCGGGGGCGAGGGTTGGAGCAGATGCGGAAAACAAGAACAGCCTCGTGCCTCTACTACCGACCTGCTGCCAGGTACTACTACTTACTTGCTTGCGTTACCCGCTTACACCTTGGGTTTGGGGTTACTCGCGATCAGGCCCGTCGCTAATCCTTTCCCCATCCACTAAACCACACCTGTGTAATTGCATGTACCATGTACGATGTAGATGTAGATAGGATGGCATGTATCGAGCTACATCGAATGTAGCTGCATCCGGCCACAGATCTGGATTCATGTCGATGTCATCGAGCCTCCTATTCATCCTGACTTGGCTTCGGAGAATGCCTAGCCTCATGCAGACGCCCTTCTCTCGTCGTTCGACCTGGTGCTGTTGTTCTTTCACCGCGATTCTCTTCGCGCAACTGCGCCGGCAAAGTCGACAGTTGACACTCACTCCCTCGCCTCCCCTCCGAGTACAGTACCTGCTTTGCTTTTCCCATCGGCCTTGCTTGCTTTGCTTGACATCCATTCTGGGGTCTGGGCATGCCTGACCGTCCTTGCAGGACCTATTCTGGTCGCTAGGGGTCAGCCACTAGCCTGCCATGCGATCCGGAAATGCCTTGGATTTGCTGCGCTACCTGCTACCACGGGGCCAGCCAGGCATTATCACCCCATTCTATTGATATTCCCAACAGGTCCGTGTCTGAACGCCGCCAGTTTATATGCTGGCAGGAATTGGGCGGAACGCGGCACCAATAAACGTTCGGTTTTAGCACAGCACCCGATCACGATAGGTACCAGCCAATCTTGCATCGGCTCCAAGGCTCGGGAAGTTCTTTTTTTTTTAGTCTCTTTTTTTTTGTTGCCTCTTTCTCGGACGGGACACTTTGTCCCTGATGAGCCCAACAACCTAACCCAAGGAGATCTCTGGGAGCGGGATGCGGCGTCTCGCTAGGAACTCTCAAGGCTTGTACTGCATGCACTTCTTCATTTGCTCCATGGAGGATCAACGTGGCCATTGGTGAATTACCGACCGATGCAAGCTGGGTCGTCCTGAAAGCTGTCCTCGCTAGGCTGTCTGCAAACGGCCGCAGTCACGAATGATAGCAGCGCGCGCGACGGGCTCAAAATTTTGCAGTTAAGCTCAGCTGCCATTGCCCGCCAGCCCTCAGTGCTTCTCGGCACTGGGCACTTTTACAGGGCTCTCTGCGCTTCGGTTACTGCCCAAAGACCCCCTGGATGCAACGGTGACAACGCTCTCTCAATTTGTAGACGCAGGATGACACTGGAGTTTATTTATTCTTTATCGTCGTCTTATGCACCCAATGTTGTTTCCAACGTGGTCCCCGATCCCTGAGCCCCATCAATCACACAACGCCGTGCCGGGATGGACCCGACCGATATCGACCCTGACAAACTTCCTGGCAGTTCATCCTTTTTCTTCAGTCGACGCATCTTGCGTCTTCTCTCCCCCATATTCCAAGTTTTTCTTTTTCAGGCATGAACCAGCTACCAAGGCCGTTCAAAGAAAAAGCATGGCCCCCGTTTCTCCCTCTCTCTAGTCAATCCAATTGGGACGACGCGACGATGGTGACCAAGTTGGATCTTCTCATGCGGATACTACGGCAACCGCTGCCACAGCCCGCCCACCCAGGCGGAGAGTGAGTTTGGGGCCCGTACCCTGAAAGATCTTTTCTAGAAGGACAGCACAGGTCGAGTACATGTAAGATGTTCTGTACGATGATTCCTTTGCCCTGGAGCTGCTTCTCTCCATGCGGCGTGACTCGTCAGCGTACCCACCCGGGGCAGCCTGACTAGAATGTCCACGAGACTTCGAGATTTTAGCCCTCTCGAGTAGTGTCGCCCAATCCATCAATGGCCACAATACAAAAAGGGGGCACGGCGCGTTCCCGAAGACAGAGTCGCCATGCCAGCCGTACAATGCCAATAGCCAATAAGAAGTCGTCGCTTAATACGACGTTTTGCTGGCAATTGCTGCTAATGGGTAGTGATTTCTTTGCCTCGGGTGCGACACGGTTGTATGCTCCCGCTCCCTCATGGCGCCGTGTAGTAGGTTTGTTTCTTTTCTTTTCTTTTTGTAGTCATCTTGGGACCTCGCGCGATCGCTGATATGGCATCATGACATGCATGTTGTCTATTGCATTTTTGTTATATTTTTCTCACCGTTTGGTGTGTGCATCTTGGCGTCTGCCTGAGCCACGACTCTGATCGTGGTATCTGACACATATTGGACGGTATGCCGTACGGCATTTGTCCCAAGATCCAGAGTATATCGCACGCGAGTACCGATTGGTCCCGGGTGTCTGGGCTTGTATCACGATGGATTTCAGGGCTGCTCAAGACCCCTCCTACATCATAGTTCATGACTTCCACGGATTTGTCACTTTATGCTACTTTAGAGTTCGTGATAATGCAACAATACGGCATTGGGGCTGTTTCGCGACCGAAGTCAGGACCTATACTACTACTACCTAACAAGCTGGACGCACCCAGTCCTGGATGCAGTCGGACATAAAGTGCTTATTGCTACTTTGCTGTGTTTCACTTGAGCTCTGTCCGCACCGAAGCGAGGGCCTTATTGACTCGCTCGCGGCCGGGTTGTTGTGCAACCCCATATATCGACCGCATACCTACCTACCTACCTACTTACCGGTATTCCTTTCGGGGGCAAAGATCCTGTTTGTAAATCCGGCACATCGTATCCTTTTTGCTGCATTGTGTGTTGTGTTCCAGTAGCGCTACTAGTTTTCAAACGCCGAAGGGCTTCAAAACCCGAGCTGATTCCTAGACGCAAAGGGAAGAAGTTGGCAACACGCTGGGCATCGTCGCTTGCTTTGCTCCAGCGACGCGGCTAGTAGGCACGCTAATCGGGGGGGGCTTGCCCTTGCCCCTCCATTCTCGCGTGAGGGGGATCCAGTTCTACCAGCTGCGCCCAGGTCGCTCCAGAACGGGCTGTTGGGACGCACCAAAGCGAGTACCGCAGGCAATCCAGCAGAGGTGGTAGCGAGATCTAGACTCGATTTCCATTGGCAGTAGCCAAGC
Organism: Apiospora aurea; assembly: GCF_038362705.1. Lineage (NCBI taxonomy): Eukaryota > Fungi > Ascomycota > Sordariomycetes > Amphisphaeriales > Apiosporaceae > Apiospora > Apiospora aurea. The sequence continues at coordinate 1,954,795 of NW_027117393.1, read as the reverse complement.
CGCATAGTAAGAGCCAATCGCCGACGCGCCCCCTTCTCCCTTTCTCCCCTTCTTCAAGGGGTTCGAAACAGCAGTTGCACTTCGAGTATTTGTATGTAGGTATGCATCGCCAGCCCGGTGGCTTGGACACTAAACTCCCCCATCCTCATCCACAAAAACGGAGACCGACGGAACTACTCCGTACTTTCCGCAGATATGGCTCGGCTAGTACCCGTACAAAAGGCCATGGTGTACGTAAGCAAGCGATAGCGAGATCCGATAGATCGGTCCATCCCAGGCATTGTCGCTGGCTGTCTGTCTGTCTGCAGTAAGTAGGGATCGGCCTGGGCATGTACGTAGGACAAGTGTTTTATCTGGAGAGGGAGCACTTGAGGGGATGGAGGCTTGCGGAGGCGGAAGTCCGCCTATCACTCGGCCCCCTACTCCAGCTCCAGCCAGTCACCTTTAAAGCCACCATCCTCTGAAGCTCCATAAATAGCAGACAGTGATGTTGGCCTCAACATTGCAAATGGAACACATTGGGACACTTTACTCTTCACTACAGGGTCATTTCATTGGTACAGACTCTCGCCGTCATGGCAACGGCAGTACTGGTTGCAACTTCATCGTCCAACACATCGTCGTCCAAAGAACAGGAGCCCGGCTCACCCATAGCCCCGATCCTCTCTTCTGGCCTAAAAGTCCGCAAAGCCTCCCGGGCCAAGACCTTGACGTCGCCAACGTCCGGTCTGGCCCCGGGCTACGTGCAAGCGAACCTCATCGTGCTGCCGTCGCGCTACGCAGCCGACTTCCGTCTCCTGTGTGCCCGGAACCCGGTGCCGTGTCCACTGATCGCCGAGTCCGCTGCCCCGGGGAAGTATGACTCCTTCCTGTCGTATTTGGCCGGCGGTGCGGACGTTCTATCCGAGGGGCGCTGCGTCGACCTGCGTCACGACATACCGCGGTACATGGTGTACCGCGACGCGGAGCTCGTCCGGGCCGGGGTCTTGGATATCGAGAGCGAGTGGGACGACGACGACCACGTGGCGTTCCTGATCGGGTGCTCCTACAGCTTCGAGAGCGCGCTCAGCCTCGCGGGCCTCGCGCCGCGGCACACGGTCCTGGGCCGCAATGTGCCCATGTACCGGACGCGGCTGCCGCTGTGCCCCGCGGGCGTGTTCACGGGCAGCACGTACGTCGTCTCGATGCGGCCGTACAAGTCGCGCGACGTGGAACAGGTTCGGCGCGTAACGCGGGGCTACAGCGCGACCCATGGCGAGCCCATCGCGTGGGGCTGGGAGGCGGTACACAGTCTGGGGATACTGGACATTGACGCCCCTGAGTGGGGCGAGGCGCCCGTCACCGCCGACGGGAGACCCCTGGGCGAGCTGCAGGCCTGGCAGGGCGGCTCGGCGGAGGACGAGGTCCCGGTCTTCTGGGCTTGTGGGGTGACGCCGCAAGAGGCCGTGATGAGAGCGAACATAAAGGGGACGGTCATGGCACATGCCCCTGGACATATGCTACTATTGGACTGCAAGGACCACGACATAGCCAATACATCTTGACTATCTTAATCAAAGCGCGCTCCAACGTGTCCAATTGTCCAGCCAACCTGCAATACATGCGCAACAGCCAGGTCTGACGAGAGGTCATCGTACAATGGCTGCGTGGTCTACATCTGCATGGTACATTTCAGGTGGTGCCCATGCTCAACCAAATAAACTGGGTGGGGTAAGCAAAGTAAGTAGGCAGTTGGTATTTTTGGTTCATCGTTGCTCTAATATTAGACGCCAATAAGAGATCGGCAACTGTGAGGATAGGGATGCGTCATTCTGGGTGATGTAACCGATGTACCGAAACGATATTTGTGCATTGTCTAAGCAGAGCCTCCGGTGCCCAGGGTCGGCCCATAGACGGGATCCATCAAGAAGTCATCCGTGAGAAGGATTCCCAAGTCGGCATCAGAGATCTGCAGGTCAAGGCCGTCCAGGCCTGTGGCATTTCCAGATCCGAAACCCGCAAGGAAACCAAAGTCCAGAAGGGGATTCTGTGCTGATCTTTGATCGTCTGCCCCTGAAATCCCCATGGCCTGGACGACACTTGCCTTTACTTCAACTATACAGGGCCAAGTGTGCTTGATCGCGTCCATTGCATCCAATATAGTCTCCATCGATTTCACGATGCTAGAGTCGTCCGCGGCTATGTCTTCCAGGGATTTGCGCATCAGCACCGTGCCGGCGGCAACGGACAGAGTATGGACGAAATCCAGAGGCAAGGCCGGGTATTTGTAGTAGCGCGAGTAACTGCGAAGCAATCGTGTGATGGCTTGCAGCGACTCGTAGCAAATTTCGACGTCCTCGCTTTCACTCATACCCGGCCTACCGTAAAGATGCCTGGGTGGCCGGTGGAGAATGATCATCGCCGTGTGGAAGACCATGCTAAGGAGGAATATTGTCAGTCGCTCTGCTGAAGCATTTGTCATTGTGTGCCCACCTACTGTAGATGAAGAACGAACGGCTGAACCGGCCCGTTGCTCCATTGATTCCAGTATAGCTTGCTTGGGAGGGTAGCGAGCCACTTGTGGAGTTGCACGTGAATTCGCTGAGCTGTCGCGGCGAGTACTGCACTGTCGGCATTGTGCCTGCGGTTCTCGAATAGATCCGTGATCATTGTGTGGACGATCTTGTAAAGCTCTACCCGATAGATGAAGCTCCCAGAGAGGGCAATTCCGTCTTCATACGCAGTTGCCGATATATCCTTGGCGATGTAGGTGTCCAGAAGCCCCTGCCAGTCATCGGGATAGGGTATTCGTATGGTGTTGCGCACATCGGACTCATGGGGGTACAGAGCAGGAGGCCGACCGAAGTACATGCTGATCTGTTTATCCGAATTAAAGGCTGCCCAGTACACACGACGAAGGATCTCCCGGTCGATTTTCTCTTCTGGTGGCTCATCAGAAGACCAGTTGTTTGGGTCAAGATGCACTTCGATAGAACATATCAGTAAATCCCACTTTCAGGGAAGGTAGACATATAAGGGGCAGTGACTTAGGGGATTATGAAGGGTTTGGTTTCGGGTCCCCGGAGTTCTGCATCCCCTGAATACTCCCAGGTAAAGCCTGAGCACGCTCGGGATGCTCTGACAAATGCCGTGATAGGTTGAGCGGGCACCATATGACTTGAGAAATTACCTACAGCCCATTTCATGTGTGATTCGAAGTGCAATGCCCAGGAATAACCAGCCCTTGGAGGCTTTCCCATGGCCAATGGCGTGATAACTCAGTAAGATCAAAGCCTGGAGTAGTGTCAAGTCCGGTTTGTCTAGGGATGCGTATACCATGGTCTCCGCCTGGTTAGAGAAGGCTTCCGACACGGATGACATTGATGGGTCGCCTGTTGCCAGTGCGCCTATGGCACACATCGCAAACAGTAGCACCTCTGAGTAGTAACGGCCTGCTCCAGTGTCATAGTCGCGCAGGAAGAACTCTCGGTAGACACACATGTGGTAAGGATATTGTTCCTTGAAGAAGGTAGACATCAAACTCTGACACGTCTCATCGTGGGGAGAGAAGTGCAGGCCCGTTGGCTCACCGGGGGAGGAAGTAGTCACTATTTCGTGGCAGGTTGGGAGCTGGGCATCTGGGAGTGGCTCTATAGTCCCCGGATATGTATGGAAAAGTCCAGTCGAACCAAAGTATTGTGAAGAGGCACTTCCGGAGCAAGTCTTCTTCAACTGGCCAGCTCGTGCCCTGGCTAAGACGACGTCGGTTTCATCAGCAGCCGGCGAGGCAGGCGAAGCTGTATCCATCTGACTCTCTTGCTTCTTGGTATACCCCGAGAGCATGTGTTCTCTCTTATCGCTGTCCGCTTTGGCCAGCTGTTGGATGAACAGTTCCAGGGAGGCAACATGTCGTTCTAAAGCCTGCACGTAGCTCTTGGGGACCGGCCTGCATACTGTGTAAGCAAGTACCACATGCCAGGACGGACGAGGCACCCGACAGACCTCTGCTTCTCTCCAGAGCCCGAGATGACGCATTGCGTGCCGGCCTTTGCGCAGCCTGAGCAAGGATGCTGACGATTGCATTTGATCTGAGAAACCGTGTCAGTGTCGTATTGGCTATGGAAGTCTGAAGGGAGAGAATGCTAGTTTACTTTTCTTCTTCGGCATCGCTCGCAGCTTGGAGGTCCAGTCCAGTCAGCATGGGCATATGAAAGTACTGTTTCAAGCACATGTTGGGGGATCGTACGAAACACTCGCGATATCTCCTATTGCCGTTATCGGACCACAAGACATATTCGGGTCCATGGCTTCCCGCGTTGTGCTGCCCAAAGAGCAAACAATTATGTTTGGAAAACAGAAAGAAAACAAGATTCGACTCTGTTTCCCACCGTGAGGCTGAAAATGCCGGATAAGACGCAGTTCAGCCGCATGCTGTATGTAACGCGCTGCGCTGATGAAGAAGTCAAGTTACAGTTACACAGGGATGCTGCAGTGTTAGGTTAGGATGCCTTCCCCAATGCTGCGACAGTGCGGGGTACGACTATACACAGTCAATTGGCTATACTTATACCGGATGCACGCACACTGCTTGGGGCTGGTATGGGAAACGAGAGTGAAGCAAGACAACGGTCAAGTCTAGGATGCATATAGTATAACTCTACCTCTTTCACGTCGTTCTATACCTCTCCCCACTTGTGTACATAATGCAACCTCGTGCTATGGTAAATGGCTAGGCGTGCGTGTAATGGCACCCGGGTTCAGGTCGGATATTCCACTACGAATGGCCGGAAGGCCCATGTGTGCAACGGAGAAGTGATCATACCCGATGTTGGGCACTCACTTCATTCAGAGGAAAGGGTGGTGTAGTTCCATGGTACGCGGAGGTATCCAATTACTTCTCTTGCGTCAAGAAGTAGGCAGGCAGACGTTTGCCATGGGAACGATGAGTCGGTACATGTAGCGCGTGTAGGACTATGTATGTAGGTACTCGCTTGGTCAGACAATGTATGTACTTGCGTGCAGCTGTTTACATTCCGCGACCGTCCAGAATACACGATTTATTGACTCTGTTGAGCTCAGGCCCTCTAGAGACAGACTGGCCAGACCGATGCGCGTGATGAAGCAAAGAAACCCAGTAGAACCATGGAGCGCGGTGCAATAGTAAGTACTTGATCAACAGTCCAAATGACTGATTCGTTGTACAGGCTTCGGAACGGGATCCGCCTGGTGGGCGCTAACCAAAGCTCCAACACCGCCCGTCAGACCCGACCGCAAGCAAAGTATTTTCCTCCTCTGCCAGAGTCATCAAATGACCGTCGCCTTTCACGTTTCACACGAGCAGCGAACCGTCTCGTTTCCCAGCTGCCGACTTCTGAACCGAACTTACCCTGCCCAACCAAACACATTCTTCGCGCTGCGACCAAGACGCAGCAGTACATTGTCGTCGTGATACAGCAGGCGAACGTCGCTTCTGTCTACTGATAAGAGAACAAGTCTTCAAAGTGGCTCTTCAAAGAGCATCTATAATTCCCCTTCGGCCACGTCCAAATGATTCAATAACATTGGCTGAATGTCCAACGGCTTACCATTGCCTGCTTGCCCTACGGACCTGTAAGGACGACTCCGGAGTGACCTGACAGTACCACCCGCCACTAAGTAGAGAGCTCCTGCTCTCTTTCCACAACATAATGCCTAGTCTGGACCTGACAGATTTCAATATTCTTGTATGCGCCATGCTTCGTCCATGCTGTCTCTTGCCTTCTGACTTGGTTTCTTCTAGACCGCTTTGCTTGGTGGGTTTATCAGTGTGTTCGGCCTAGTCTCCTACCTTGTCAAGGAAAACTTTTATCTATCTGAAGCATGTAAGCAGTCGGACTGGTCGATGACCATACTGTTACCCGGCTGACGTTGCGCTCTAGTGATATCGCTGCTGGTGGGCGTTGCCTTCTCACCGGCAGCAGCCAATCTCATCCGGCCCTTGGATTACGCACGTGGCAGCCAAGATAACCTCAATGACATCACCTTGTACTTCTCACGGCTGGTGCTCGGGGTGCAGCTTGTGTTGGCGGGTATACAGCTCCCAAGCCGTTACCTCAAGAAGGAATGGAAGCCTCTCAGCATCTTGCTAGGTCTCGTCATGACCCTGATGTGGCTCGTCACCAGCCTCCTGATATGGGCTCTGGTTCCCCGTTTGCCCTATCTCCATGCGCTCGCCGTGGCCGCCTGTGTCACGCCGACAGACCCGGTTCTATCCAACGTGATCGTGAAGGGCAGATTCGCCGATAACAATGTGCCGAAAGAGCTCCAGAAGATCATCATTGCGGAATCAGGCGCCAACGATGGGCTTGGCTACCCCTTCCTGTTCTTTGCCCTCTACTTGATCAAGTATGTGGGCGGCGGTAGCCATGCCGCTGCTGGAGGAGCCAGGCAAGCAATGGGGGAATGGTTTGGGGAGACCTGGGGCTATACGATCCTGCTCAGTGTCCTTTACGGTGCCGTGGTCGGCAAGATCTTCCTACACCTGCTACACTTCGCCGAGGAGAAGAAATGGGTGGATCGCGAGAGCTTTATAGTATTTGCTCTTTCACTGGCCCTGTTCATCACCGGTACGTGTGGCATGATTGGCAGCGACGATGTTCTTGCATGCTTTATCGCTGGGAATACATTCACGTGGGACGACTGGTTCCGACTTGAAACCCTTGACGAGGTAAGATAAGCTCTACATATGCCGGGCTGTATTTGCATGCTAACAAGTCGCAGTATGTGATCTACCTACCCGCATAGTGTGGCATTTCCTTCCTGACTAGTACCCAACAGCACACTTCAACCCACCATCGATATGCTCCTGAATGTCGCCATTTTCATGTGGTACGGCGCTGTCTGCCCCTGGTCCATGTTCCTCAACAACGATGTCATCCCGATCTACCGACTCATCCCTCTGGGTATCCTGATCCTGCTATTTAGACGCCCGCCGGTCATCTTGGCCGTGCAAAAATTCCTCCCCCAGGTCGAAAACATCCGCCAAGCTATCTTCATGGGCTTCTTTGGCCCAGTGGGAGTCTCGGGAATTTTCTATCTGTACATTACACTTCACTTTCTCGGCACGCTCAAGGTCGATGGACAACAGAGAAAAGATGTAGCTGCTTTAGGAGAGGTAGTGGAGGTTGTTGTATGGTTTGTTACGATATGCAGTGTCGTAAGTTTCCATCATCACTGGGACTGCCCTGTATGCTGCTAACTTGCCTTTCAGGTTATCCATGGATTGACTATCCCCCTCGGAAAGTTTGGGGTGCAGCTTCCTCGGACCATCTCTCGAAGCCTGAAGTCGCCCAGCGACGAGGGAGGAAGCGAAACTCCTTTCCGTGTCCGGGGGAGAGTCAGTAACTTGTTACCGCCCTTCCGCGCCAAGGACACCGCCAGAAACCCCAGTGAACTGAACTCGCCTGCCATTCCAAGGTCAGCAACATCTGCACCACCACTATTCCAAATTGGCGGCAGTATCATCCCCGCGGATAACAATGGACAGGTGGCAACGTCGGGTTTGCCGAATCGTACCATTCGCTTCCCTGACGAAGACTTATCGGAACCAGGTCACGACCAAACCCGACCGGCGGAGCGGACTCGGTCGGTTACAAACAATGCGCAACTGCCGAGTACAACCGTTGCCCATTCTCAGGTCTATGAGCACTCGCAGCCAACCCCAAACTAGATATCTCGTATATCCAACCAAGGTTCTCCGCTGTGGCGCGCAAAGGCCTGGCAGCAATGATACCTTCTAAGCAGTGCATGATGGGTTGATGTATGGATCAATCCACCCAATCATGATCTTCACTGCATCCAAGGTCGACTTTACCCCCGCCTTGGGCTCCCTTACTTTTCCGAATTGCGTTCGCCTGACGTACTGAGGTATCTGTGCCCTGACTTGTTCGTCAACAGAGACAACATGCGTCTGTCGAAACGGATGATTATCCTGCTTTCCTTTCTTTATGACCATTTCAGGAGTCTGCCCCTTTTACTTTTATCCCTTTCGACGAGGGTGACTGGTTGAGTCAAGACGGCCCCTATCACATTGCTTTTGTCTTTCCAGTACTAGAATCAGTCGCCGAATCAAGTTGCACTATCCCGCAAGATCAGCTCGTGGGATTCGGAGTTGGCTCTCGTCTGTTTATAGCTCTCTAGATATTTCCTATGCAGTCAAATAAGTGATGGTTATTACTGCACAGATGCAACGCGCTCCGACCAATAATTGCCTGATACGGGCAGGTTAGTATTGCTGTCTTACCTAAGCCCGTGCAACGGCTCTCGACCTGGAGTTCTACCTAATCGGGCGATACACAGACTTCCGTACCTGGATCACATCATAGCGATTGGCGGGAGCGGTCCCAACTCTGTACTTGGTCACTCAGCAAGCAAGCTTTTGGAACCAAAGCATGATTAGAGGAGCCTGTGCATCTAGCCGATAATTTCGGCGAACAATGACAGCCCTTGGACAAAGGTCTAGATCCTACTAGCTGGATATGCAGCCAGGGCCCTATAAGCGAAGAGGGTGCGTAATTAATAGCCAAGAGCCCCTGATTCGCCATGCAGCTGCAAGTGTTCCAGATTGTGCCATTGGGATGTGCTTGGCGACTAAAGGAGAGGGAGCAACAGAGAGAATGAGAGCGAGAGCGCGCGCGAGAGAGACGGCGAGAGATGCAACAATTGTCGTCCTTAACCCACTCTGAAATTCTCGTTACTCTTGGCTTCGGATTTCTGTGCAACATGATTTACAAATAGTCCTCGAAGTGGCAGGCAGTGAGTGGCTGGCATCCTTGAAACTGCGTCGCAACCCAGCTCTGCAGGATATCGACCAGATAGCATGATAGCATGTACCATTGAAGGATGCGGAACCGGAATGGCGAGCCTAGCGCCAAGTGGCTGTATGGATTTCAGTTTGAGGAGGCGTATGTAGAGATAACGCTTCTGCTTCTTCTTATGCTGCTGCTGCTGCTGCGCCGTATGCAGGCCATGCAGGGTTTCGCCGCAATGTTTCTTGACGACGTCTTACGTACTCCACCCTCCATGTACGAGGGACAGCCAATGGAACCCAATCTGCATCCAGACAATTTCGTATATGTATAGTTATGTGCGCATGCTGCAGTTGGTTGGCATGCATTTGCATGCCTGAGAGGAGGGAGGAAAATAGAATAATGCGCAGTCAACTAAAGCTCTCAAACTGCCTGGCCTGCCGCATACAGCCGACCACATGAGAGGCTGGCGTGCTCTCTCCATCGGTTCAGGATACGGATGCTGCACCGCACACAGTGTTCGAACCTACTTGCGCGGACATCCTAGCATTAAAGTGACGGGGACTTTTGAGTTCCAGCTTCCAAGCCAGGGTGCAGGAGGCGGCGGCTGGATCGAGGAAGATCTCAGAGATCAGCAATCTACTCGTAGTCGGTCCTACATCGAAGCCAAGTCGACGACCCTGTGGACTATGGTGTAGCCACTCTTCGTCTGACCTACAGCTATCTAATAGAAACACTCGGAGGAGGAGGCCGAACGAGGGGACACACGCTTATTGGACCTGCATCTACGATCTCTTAATGATGGAAAAAAGTTGTTTCGATACCCGCCCGTTGCACACACATGATCTTGTTTCACCGTAACAGACAGTACCGGCTCCTAACCAAGCTTTGACGCGGCTACGAGAGTTCGGGTGTAATATATTCATCTGCTTCACCACTCTATCTGCCGTACAAGGCAGAAACGGCTGCGTGGGGGTTTGTGGCCCCTCAGTCGTGGTGGTGATTGTACATACTCTCTATCTAACATAAGGCGCCGTGGCCGAGACCGCCTGGGCAAGGGCAAAGGCATCATCATGCAGCCAGAACGACCCCAATTGAGTTCAATCTTCTACATGGCCCTCCCCGTGGCAACCTAATAACTGTCTCCAAGTGTCTCTAACCTCGAGGTTGTGCGTGCGTTCCGGCTGCACGAGGAAGCATTGGCTTTCCGAGAGCCGGGTGGGCTTATTTTACCATTTTGGCTCCCGCCGCTGAAGAAGAGCGGGAGTTACGCCACAAGACTGGCTTTTTGTGATAGCGAACAAAACATGCATGGCCTGGCGGTAGTAGTCGTAGCAAGGCGGGCGCTCACAATCTTGTAGTTTGAGACACGCGACAGCTTATTATAGCTTCATAGGTAGCTGTGCAAACCAGCGCTTCCAGGTGCAGCTAGACCGGCCCCGACTACTACCCCCGACGCCCAAACAGGGTTCCGTAAGCCATCCGTCCATTACCTAGCACCTACTACTAGCTAAAGATGTAGGTAGCCAGAATACATCCACCGCTCGCCTGCTTCTTGCTTCTTGCTCGACTGCAATTCGTCGCAAGGAGGGAGCGTATTATGTAAGTATGTACCTATTTTAGCGACGAACTATCGTGGGCATGCACTGTGGGTGTATGAGAGAGATAATGCCCGATGGACACCTCTACTCGTATACTTGTTAGCTAATAGTGGCAGTGGTTTGCTCCCGCTGGCCAAGTTGGACTGGCAGAGACCCTGTTCGTGCAAGATTGCTCATACACTGTACCTACTGGCTGCCAAGAGGGCAACAGGGCAACAGGGCAACAGGGCAACAGGGCAACAGGGCAACTGAGCGATTGATAAAGCACAGCATCACACCGACTGGGACTGGGACTGGGACCGGGATTGGGATTGGAAAGCGAACTGGGGGATGCCACTTCTGCCCTTCTTGGATGCAGCTCTGGATGCGCCATGATTTGGCCCCCTACGAGCCCATCCTTGCCCGCTCGCTTTTTTTCTTCTCCTTCTCTCCCTCCCTCTCTGGATAGTTTTTGCCGTCTTGTTGCACCCGCTAGCCCGCATCCCATCCGATCCCACCCAATCCCATCCCTTCTTCACTGTAGGTCTTCGACAACTTGCGCCCGTCTTGCCGTGAATCCAATGGCCAATCCCTAGAAATCCAGACGTTCCACCTCCACCTCCACTTTTCGGCCCTGGACACTGGACTGCGGGTGGGGCGTCCTCCCCCCCTCAAGGCTCTCCCTCGTTCGTAGAGACGAGCTGCACTAGCCCACGCAATCCTCCCGACGACACTATCCCAGCCCACAACCACCCCCCAGCCGCGTTGTTGTGCGTCTGTTTTGTGTGTGCGTGCGAGTAAAGTGAAGTGCGCTGCTCTACCTACTTACCTACCCTTCAGGAAGGAAACCCCTCCGACCCGACGAGACACACACCAGCTGGTTGCGATTGAACAAGAAGTCAACATCGTTTCTTACCACCCCCCATCACCAACAGCTACTACCACTACCACTGCTACCCGGCCTGTGTGGACAAAGCACCCGATAACGGAACGACGATTACCAGCATAGCGCAATTTTCAACCATTCCCATTTTACAACGAGGCCCTGAAAGGCTGCCTGCCTGCCCATATACGCGTCCCGGTTCTTGGCCACATCCAGTCATCATTGCCTCCCGACAATTCGCCCTCGAAACGAAACCACACTTACGCCAAATTTTCCCGGCTTAACCACCACCGTCGATCAAAGCAGAATTGTTCTCGCAGTATCCGCTGCAGCTCGAGGATTCTTGTGTTGGGGATATACTTGTTTCGGTCACCCGCATTCCATCCGGGCGCGATGCTGCCGCAAGACTAAGATAACCGCCGACCTACATTGCAACGATCGCTTCCATCCCACGTCGCATTTGGCTTTCGAGATTTTACCGACCAAGGAGTACTAGGTGTGGTACAGGGCGATATTGCTGGACCCAGCGCTTTAAGTTTATCAACGCCAAATCATCCGCCTCTGCGCCAACTCTCGAACGCCGGCGGACATATACCCCTTCAGCAACGTTTCGGCGTACTCCCGCGATCTCGCCTGGGGAAAGCACTGCTGCGCTGCGATAACTATCAAACATTGGAGGTGGTATCTAGCAGGCCATGCCAGCCGATGGACACACCGTCTTCGGTGGCGCGTTCGACCCTGATCTAGGAATGCCTTCCACGGCGTACAACGGCGAGTTCATATTCGACACGGATGACCTGAACCCCGACAACGCCGGACTATTCGGTCTAGATGCTGGTGATTCCGCCGCTTTGCAGACTTTCGACGCGGCCGCTCTTGGTGACACCAAGAACCTCTTCGCCACCCCTGGTCGTCCGGAACAAGACCTAGATTTCTCACCGCCGTCTCACCGCGACTCTTCATCTTCGGGCTCATCAAGGCGGAGCGCCGATTCAAATTCGCCCAAGACGAGTCATACCTCGGGAGACGTCATGATGACTGAGGATGCGACGTTCGCCGAGTGGAAACCATTCGATGCGCTCACAAATGGCCACGACACCAATATTGATTTGCTCTCGGGGCACTCGTTAGACCAGTCTGTCGATCCCTCCACTCATTTTGATGACAGCAACTTCTTTGACTTTGCCAGTGCGTCAAGCAGTCCGAGCGCACCGCCGACAAATGGCAATGTTTCTCTGTCTCCGGAGGACCACTCAGCCGTCTCAGCCAAGAGCCCGAGCCTTCAAAGAAAAGGCCATGGCAAGGCACCGTCGGTCAGTACGCTTCACCTTACTAGCCTCGCTACGCTAACACATGCACGGCAGTATGCGTTCACTAATGGCATAAGTGGTGCCAAAGCAGTAGGCTCTAGGGAAGCCTCGCCCATGTTCGCAAGCCATGAATCCTCGCCCGCTGGCATGTTCAAGGACTCTCCTGTTTCTGAAAACAACATGAACATCTCAGCCGATTCGTTTCAATTCAGGTTGCCGGGGCCGAACTCTGGCTGGCCTGCTCAGGTCCCATTTTCCGCGCGGCATGGCGCAGGAATGCCGCAGGGTGTTCATACGGGCGGTCTAACGGCATCCGCTCCGGGTGTGGCTTACAATGGTCTGGCGTTTGAGGGGAAAGCAACGCTGAGGATCCAGCCAACGCCCCTCAAGTCGCGGGTAGAGACGCAGATTCCTATAAAGCTAACTTTCCACAACCTCCCACCGACCATCAAGCGCTTGCACCTGCCGAGGCACAGTATCTCGAAGGCAAAGTTGCTGCACAAAGGGCCTGTTGAATCTTCGCCGGACATGCTCGAACTCTACACCATGCTTGTATGCACAAGCGCTATGCAGGATGAAAAGAAGAGATGCAAAGCCTTCGAGCAGGCTGCCAAAGCTTCCCGGCCCACCTCCCCGAACCCTGGCCCGGAGGCTGATGAAATCAAGCCGCAGAATGGTGGTGAAGTCCGGATCTGCCATGGCTGCATCACTCGAGAACGCAAAAGGGCGGGGCGCAAGAAGAACAAGAAGCCGGAAGAGGATGAACTCTGGGACAAGTACCAAAATTACCGGGCTATCGTCTTCAACACACAGGAGGTCAAGGAATGGCAGGTCGCTACTGATACCGGCATTGGCATGACCCCTCCACCGGGGACTATGCAGGTAGATGCACCTATGCGCATCGCTTGCTATTGCCGACACCACCAGGAGAAGATGGGCTTCCAGGTTATTTTTACTCTGAAGGACTGCCAGAACAACGTCATTGTCCAGGAGATGTCCAATGCTATTATGATCACCGATGACCACAAAACACACCTGCCCCCTCAGTCACAACAAATACCTCCGGCGCTACAGAAACGCAGGCAGATGTTATGCCCCAAGAGGCACCCCTACCTTTCCGTCAAACACACTCGTCCTCTGATCTCCAGAGTCTCCAGCGCGGCGCTCCTTTGCAGACTTCGGCCCCCAAGCCCCATAACTCTCAAACTACGTCAGCCACCGCGACACCTCGTAATCTATCACGGCAAGCGTCGCCGACCTCTCCAGCAGGGCCCGCCGCTAAAAGGAGGAAGCCTAGCTCGACTAACAAGCTGCCGCAAGGGTTGGCCATGACCCGCCTAGAGACAGTCCAGCCGCCAGGTGCGCCATTGAATACCGCACAAAACGACGCGCCAATGGGAACGTCTGCCACGTCGCCGTTCTCCCCGGCTATCAACAACTTCCCAATGTCAACTGGCCCCATGTTCCAGCCGCAACCCCCTCCTATGAACGGCATGCAACAGCCTTTTGCCACCGGGCCTCTGACCCCTAATAGTAACAACAACGAACTTTATTCGGGAGGAAACAGCAGAAACATGAGCATAGACACCATGCCCTTGGCCCAGCCCATGTACTCGGCCCCAGCCTCAGCTCACCCAAGCAGGGCTCCGAGTCCCAGCCATCTCCGCAACGATATGAGTGTGCTTCAGCAACAGACACCACTCTCTCAAGCGATCTTCAACAACGCACCTGTCGGGATGAACTCGATCCGTAGCCCGAGTCCCACTATCCACAAAATTATTCCTGGCGAGGGCCCCAAGGATGGAGGCATAGAGGTGACGGTCCTCGGAAGTGGTTTCACAAACGGTGGCCTGGAAGTGATGTTTGGCGACAAGAGAGCACTTACCACCACTTTCTGGGGTGAGAGCTCTTTGGTCTGCCTATTGCCCCCGTCTCATGTCGCAGGCAACGTCTTGGTCCGCATCAGACACCCACAATTGCCCGATCAGCAACCAGCATATGGTGGCAAACAAGCCATATTCCGCTACATCGACGATAGCGAGGAACAGCTGATGCGAACCGCTCTCGTCTGTCTTGGCAACAAACTGGGGGGCACAATTCAAGATGCTACAGATATTGCAAAGAGCATCATCAACTCGAGATCAAACCCTGGCGGCTGGGGAATTTCCCCTGGTGGCGGAAACCAAGTGTCCGGCGGATACAGCTTCCGCGAGGCTCAACGCGAATGCATTGAATCTGGTCTTATGAAGATCCTCGACCTCATTGATCTGGACGACAGTGTCAACAAGGCCAGGATCAACATCAGGAAGTCGTCCACGGGGCAGACAATGCTGCATCTTGGCTGCTCCCTGGGCATGTCCCGATTTGTCGCCGGCTTGCTGTCACGAGGTGCCAATATCCACTCTCGCGACAAGGGAGGCTTCACACCGTTACACTTCGCGGCCATGAACAACCATGCGACAATTGTCCGCCGGCTGATGATCTTCGGCGCTGATCCAACCATGAGAAGCTTATCAGGCCTTACTGCCGCGGACCTTTGCCAGAGGGCAGAGGGGTCCAGAGAAGTGCTTAGAGCTCTTCGAAGCGTCGAGCGGAACGCACGGTCTCGTAGCCGGGGCTCTCTCCACAGCAGGGTTAACAGTGCCACTTCTCTTAGTTCTTTATGGGGATCTCGAGAACCTCTCGAAATGTCCGCTTACCATGATGAGTCCTTGACAGATGCCTCAGGCTCCGGCGAGTCCAGCGATGATGACTACGAAGACTCCTCCGAAGAATTCGACTCGCAGTCAGGGGAACCAAAGGACTATCTGCAGATGAGAAGACGTAGCATGCCCCACAACCACCGCCTTCCCGAAATTG
Organism: Apiospora aurea; assembly: GCF_038362705.1. NCBI lineage: Eukaryota > Fungi > Ascomycota > Sordariomycetes > Amphisphaeriales > Apiosporaceae > Apiospora > Apiospora aurea. The sequence goes on along the minus strand of NW_027117393.1, from coordinate 1,939,398 downwards.
TGCCCTCGCCTCCTGTTGGAGTTCCCGCAGGCATGGCATCGCCAGGTGCTGCGATGACAGCCCTCCAAGGGCGGGTCTTGCAACAGTGGCAAGCTGTGCTACATAACTGGCAGCAATTCCAGATGCCACAAATGCCACAGTTACCCGGCCGCAACGACTATCACAACATTCTCAACAATGCACACTTCATGCAGCGGTTCGCATCCCTGGTCCCCAACATCGGAGGCTCTCGCCCGGGATCTGCAGGTGACCACGGCCCTCGTGACAGCGACAAGCAGTGGTGGGAGATTACATCGCTCTTTGGGGCTAAGGACTCGCCCCCGCCGGCTTATGAGGAGCTCTTCCCACACAACCAGCAATCTGTCGACACTAAGCAAGCATCTGCCGCGGCTGCCGCGGCCGAGTACGAGGCGGATGCCAAATGTGCGGCCCTGTACGACCAGACAGAAGAATCTACAGCGGAGTCTTCAAAGACCAGACAAGTCCCGCATCTTCTGCAGATCGGACGCAAGAACGCCATCACCAAGGAGCAGCAAGAAGACCTCCAGCGCGCGCATGCTGAGCGACTCAAGACTGGCAGCAGTGACAAGATGCTGTGGTTCGTCTGGGTAAGTGTTTTTCTTTCCACTACACATTATGTGTGCCCCTTAGCTAATTCTCTGTCACAGCTTCCTCTTCTTATCTTCATCCTTGGTATGATGGTCTTCAACGGCGCACCTGCTGTCATTCAGGGGGTGGCGAAATTCGGCCAACTGATTGTAGACATGACGGCTGCACCGCAGCAGCAAACACTGGAGCAGCCGGTTAACAGAGCAGCCATACAAGCAGCGTAAAAGGGCGGGTGGTGCTTCTCCTTCGTCGACCACCTTGTGTTGAGATGACAAGAAGACGCAACTTTCGATTCTTACTTACTACGTACACCTATTAATCTTTCTTCTTGGTCTTTCGTTGTATAGCATTCACCTTTTGGGATACGAAGAGTAGAGATACACTACTTATTATAGGGGCCTACTACACCTATAGACCCGGGCATAAATAGCGGACGGGCCGATCACTATCGCTTACGAACACTGACGCAGATAGGCGGCTTCCTTTCATCTTGATATTCCTGTTTTTCTTTTTACGTCATCACCCAGCGTATTCAAGCTAGGGGTGGTGACGCGGACCGACATTGGAGAGCGGTCGGATGATGGGAATACTAAGGATGGGAAACCGGGTTTTTGGGGGAGGCGGGGTGTTGTCAACGTATGGTATGACAACGGGGTTGGGTTGGTCGGTTGGTTTCGGGGGAAGGGACATATTTACTGATGTTAGAAGCAAGCGTTGTGCGCCTGAGCGTATATAAGCGTTGCACATGCGTGAGCGTATAAGGGACCAGGAGGGGAGAAGGGGGGCATTTGGTGTATGGTCGATGTTGCTTGCGCTTCATATATCGTCTGTCGTGGGACCCCACGACGGAACACACCAATCCAGTCATCTTGACACTTTATATGAGTAAACGCCGCTAATGACTTCATCTGTGTGCCGTGACTTATTTATTTTTGGTAGTTTTGCTTCTGCGTTGATGGACGCAAAGTCTTGCCGTTCTTGGTCGGTATGTCCGCGGAATACGAATGCCCATGGGCCAGTACCTTATACTTACACAAGCGAACCCCTACTTCTCACGACATCATAGGGGCAAGGGGGAGGTGGCATGAATGCGCAATAGGCACTCCTGGTTACCTTGGGTAGTCAGTCACACAAGCTTCTCTGCGATTTCACACGACTAATCTTCCCATTCGACTAGTGCAGTACATATCTATATACAAAAAATTCTGGCATGAAGCGAATTTTGGAAAAACCCATCCCATCTCCCAAGCGAGGAAACAAACAAGGGAGCGCAAGTCGTCGGCCAGCCAAGTAGGCCGCCATCAACAAGCACAACACAACACAAACAACCGACCGACCACCCCTTCTCTCTTACCCTTGGAGAAAGTAAAGAGGCATGAGAGTTGTCGGTAAACACAAAAGCGCCCATAACACCTTTTTTCGTACCGTGGTATCCGTTTCCGTTGATGAACAAATGGTGTCCAACCAACAACATAGTTGCGAGACACAAATCATCGTACAAAATGGTATACCTGCGGGTTGTCTTCGTCGTTCGTCTTTTTTGCGATAACGTCGTAAACTCATGAATTCGTAGCGTGAAGTCGTCGAAAGAGGGGGGTGGGAGGTCAAACAGAGAGGAAACGGGATGCGGGGAAAAGACACAGAAATCGTCCTCCAAGAAACCACGATACCAGCAATGATATACACGCAAGATGCGCACCCCGCAAGGTCGACAATCCAAGCCATTAAATCCATGAACGCCAGTGAGGCCGCCACCGCCAAGCCGTAGCAGGCGGGGGAGGCCTCACTCACAGCGATCAACCGTGGTGGTGCAAATATCGCCTCTACACCCCAGATTCGACAGGCATCCTGATCGCTAGGAAAGATGCCACATGCTCGTCGCGCACAAGGCTGACGAGCAAAGCCCAATCCACTGGATCCCGCTTCAAAGAGCCTGTCCGAACTGCCAATCAACGTCCATACGATGATTTTCATTCCTCGCCGCCGCTTCCATCTGCAGTCCCTTTGCGCCATAGAGCCCGTTCTTGAGAAACGTGTCTGGGATTTGGGGGACCATGGGAATGCCTCGGTTCGCATCGGGCACGACACACAATGGCTCGGCCACACTTAATGCATCTTTGAGGGTGATGCCACGACCCTTGTTGCTGTCGAGCGAGCTGCGGGTGCTACTGCTCTCACCGTTGGGCGCCATATCAATATCCGATTCCACCGACCAGTTGGGGGAAGGGCCGGGCGGCCGGTTGGATGACGGCATCTGGATCGGTAGACCCCTATACTTGTCCAGCGTGATGGGCGGGTAGCTGGGGTTATTGCTGTGGGCCTGGCGTCTGGCCTGAGGGCTGTACTGGTGGGCCTTCTTGCGCAGTCGATTCGCGCCACCGGCCCCTGTAACGGAGCCCGATCGCGGGGGTATAGTGGGCATCCGTTCGCTTCTTGTGCCAGCCATGCTCGACCGCACGCCAGGCGAGTCTGGGCTCGGGCTGCGCATTCGGATCGACAGATCTGCGTTCTGAGACGCCTTGCGGCCGCTGTCGCTGCCTTTGGCCAGCGAGGTAGTCTTGGAGCTGTCGGCACTAGCAGCGCCACTAGGCATTTTGCGCAGTTTCTTGGAAACTCTTCTAATGATTCCTTGTCCACTGTTGCTACTGCCGTTGGCGCTGGAAAAGATGCTTCCAAAGCTACTGCCGGTGGGGCTGAGGGGGATGTCACCCGCCTTGTTCTGCTGAGGTAGAGGGATATCCGTGGCCAGCACATTGATGTCGGCCTCAGCACGGGACCGCTTGCGACCCCTAAGGTTATAGCGTAGGGACTCGCGAGAGGCCTTGGCTTTGGCCTCGAGCTTCTGGTGTGACAGCGGCGGCGGAGCCAGGCGCTGCATATGGAACGACTGCCTCGGTGGGCTCTTGGTGCTGCCAGGTGAATCCGGCATTACAGAGTACTTGGGCCTGTCTGGACTAGCCTCCTGTAGTAGCTCATCAGCGGGCGAGTCAATGCGTGGCAGAGGCTGCGCTTGCATCGAATAGCCGGCCATTTCCTTCTGGATCCTGCTTCCCGGCGGGGGCTGTCTCGTGGATTGGATAGCATGGGACTGGAAGAAGCCCGTAGCCATCAATTCGTTGTAGGACGCCATAATCTCCTCTCGGCTCGGGCGGTCGGTGCCAGTGCCGCCGGGCTTGGGCGTTGTGAGTGCCGTGAAAGCGGGAGGGAGCTGAGGAATATTCGAGTGTGAATAGGCCTTGGTCATATGATGGACAGGCCTCTGGTTGTGCGTCGGTTGATGCGTCGCTGCGTGCTGCAGGCTGATGCGCTTCTCCGTCTCCTGCTGGACCTTGCTGACTGCGCCGCCCTCCCGATCCTTGTTGCGGCCGAGGCCGAAAGCATCGCGCACGCGGTTCAGGAAGCCCATCGACTTCTTATGCCGGAGCTGCCTGTGCGGCACGTCGTCACCGGCGCCGTGCAGCTGGTTCGTCGGCTCCTGAGGCGTCGTGCGCAGCCGCTGCAGGACCTGGGAAGGCAGCTGGGCTTGTGCGGACAAGGGACGGTCGCGCCGTTGGCCGGCGCTGCTGCTGCTGTTGCTGGCGCTGTTGGAGGCGCCGGCGGGGTAGAACTGGCGCTCGAACCTGGCGAGCTGGTCTTCGCCGAGGAACTGGACGGGGGGCGCGGCGCTGACTCTGTCGTTCATGGAGCCCTCCTGGAAGCGCGAGACGGGGCGGACGCCATCTGTAGACGGTCGCGGAGTTGGTTCGAGGACCATGCTGGGCGACCGCCAGTCAAGATGTGACTGACGCTCTAGACGGGACTAAGCTGGAAGGTGAGGTGTATTGCGCGAGTCCCATGGGTGTGGTGAGGGTTTTGTTTGGTTCTTTGCAGGCGGTGGTGTGGGTGTGGCCAGCGAAATAGTCGGCAGTCTCTCGTTCTCGCGCTCTCGGTCACGAACGGTTCGATTTGATAGGATGTTTGGTTGGTTGGCGGGAACGGGTCGGGGCAACAACGTTTGTTTACTTTCTGCAGAGACAGCTCATTGTTGACAGGGGTTGGCAGTAGCTCTGGCCAGTACGAGGCCAGTATTATGTAGTAGTAGTTCCCGGGGCGCAGGCAGGCCACAGGCAGGCCACAGGCAGGCCACAGGCAGGCCACAGGCAGGAGGAGAACGAGAACCTGCCTAACCTAGAGTCTAGGTACTAACGTTGGAAAGCCTACTAGTAGGTAGGTAGGTAGGTAGGTAGGTAGGTACTTAGCTAAAAGCGGGGAGGAGTGGCCTAGTAAGTACTAGTCGCTGCTGTACCAACGACCAAGAAACTTGATCGATTGAAATGACCATGACTGGTAGTGCCCGTCTAAGGTGGTAGCAGCCGAAAGAGAGGAAGAAAGATTCGACGGATGGGCAAGTCATTTCATATACCATCCAAACCTCTCTCCTTTCCTCTCCTCGACAGCGGTGTCGCACCGGTCAGAAAAAATAACGTGATTGATCTGCCGCGCCGTCTCTTCTGTCATTGGTCTCTCCTGGACCTACCAGCCTGCTGCCGAGCTGTCCCAACGAACGGTACGACGCGCACACACGCTCGCGCACTCGCGCGCACACGCGCCCAGAATCCAGATGGAGCTCCACGTGCCAGCCAAAAGCGGGCGAAGCTTGGGCCCGAACGTGCAGCGACGCAGCTGGACGGGGCTGGACGGGGCGCCTGCTAATGAGCTGTCTCTTCCCACTTGCCCGCCCCGTCTCACAGCAACCGGCCTAAAATCGCCATGTGCCTGAGCTCGGAGCCCCCAACTGAAGCCTGCGCTTGGCGCTAAGTCAACAGTCCTCTCCACGATCCTTCTTGGCCTATTGGGCGGGCGGCCGAGTAATAATCCCATCCATCTACATCTATGTACAGTATGCACGTACGTACGTATGCAAAGACCCCTGCTGTTTGTTGCTATCTACAATTCCCTGCCAGCTACTTGCTCCAACGCCCTTATCCTATACTATACTAAGTACTTGATGAATAATATACCACGGTGAAAAAACCCTGTACGATCTTGAACCAGCCGACCAGCACGCTCCTGTTGCGCCTGCTGGCTCGTGTTTCTTCCATTTGTGCTACCCGTCCTTCAGAAGAGGTAACAAGTCCCGCCATCCCCAACTCCGTAGCTGGGCGCGGTTGATGTCCACCCAGGCAAAGTAATATGTGCCAGGCCAGGTGTTTCGGTCCCGGTTCTCCATACTTGACAAAAGAAACCCCAAAATGTCGCTACGTTGTGCGTATATACAGCAAAAAGAAAAAGAAAAGAAAACACACTGCTGAATCCCAAACCCGTGGTATCAAATAAGAAACCGAAATTACATCACGTTGTCGTTGCCTGCTCGCCCCCGAGTCCTGTTAGACTCGCTGTTCTATGACGTGCCCATACCCAACACTATGGTTGCGGCCAAGGTGCAGTCGCTTTCTGGCATAGGCTTCTTGGTCTCGGATCTCCGCATATTTGATCTCTTCCGGTGCACAGGGCATGCTGGCTCTCAGCAACGTCGGGTCTATAGGTAACTCGTGGTCGGGATGATACTGCTTCTCTCCATGTTCGGCAGCATCGCCCAACGAGAACTTTTCCACAACATCGCCCGACGACCTCTTGTACTGCAGCTGGGTCGACGAATACCCTGTCAAGATGTGGTCGCCATCGTAGAATGCTTCCTCCTCGGACAGGCCCCTCTTCGTCGATAAGCTGCTCTGTGTGGGGTACAAGGGCTTGCCTCCTGATGAGGGAGACATGGAGCTGTTTGGACTCCACACGGGTGACGACTCCGTCTTCGTTGAGGACGTGTTACCGTCGGTGGTCGAGGCGATGCTGTTCCGCGCTGCTGCAATTGACGATTGGATTGGCGGTAACGCATAGTTTGGTGCTCCGCTCAACATCGGCCGTCCGCTATTAATGATGTGCGGCAGGGACGGGCGGCGATCCTCCTGGAAAGAGTATGGTCCGGGACCGCTCGGTGGTGGTGGATAGGGGGGACGCACGAGGACCAGTCGCTGCCGGGGGAGGCGGAGGAGGAGGGTAGGAGCTCAGCGAGCCGTGACGAGGGTAAGCCCGAATTGGTGTGTTGGGCTCAGATGTCGGCGCCGGAGGAGGCGGGAATGTGCTACTGGGAGGACCAAAGTCGAGTACTCTATTTTGCGTCGGGCGTGCGGCAGCAAGCGGCGGCGGCGGCGCATGTTCGTATGCAGAAGTCCTACGGGAAAAGACGCCCCGATCGGCGCTCGAATGGCTGCCAGACCGGTCCCGGAATGCGTTAGGGGACTGTGACCGGCGATCTGCCTTATCGCCACCCTTCTCCGGACGTCTGCGCATTCGGACATCTCGTCGAATACGAACGCGGCAACCTTGCTCAGCCACCGTTCGGCTCAGCGATGTGCTCTCACCAAGACCTGGGAACTTCTTGGCACTGTAGACCTGGAAGGTTACCGACTTCACCTCCATCATGTGAGTAACAAATCCATCGGCTGCCTCTTCCGATACGGGCTCCTGCTTCTCCGATCCAAGCGTCAGGTCCTGGGGATCCTTGTTTTTCTCGTACAAGCGGAAAATGAGCTTGTAGAAGCCCTCATGCCGAACGGAAAGATCCGGGAAGAGGAAGTAACCAGCGGGTTCAGGGCGGTCCAGGTAGCAGCAGGCCGACACAGGTAAGCCTGTCAAAACCGGCGGAGTCGAGGTTGCTTGGGTCTGCACTCGTCCATGGGCCATCGGCCGGGCGTTTTCGAGCGAGACGAAAACAAAGAACTCGGCGGCATAGTCGAAAGTGATATCCTTGGCCTGCTCATAGGTGTCGCCTTCGAAGACGTTGAGCTTCACAATCGGGGGAGGATCCACAGGTCGGCGATCAGCGGACGCTACTAGCAGTCAGTCTCAACGTTCTTGGTGGGCAAAAATCATGGCGTGGTGGTGATTACATTTTGGACCGGAGCCGCAAGCCCTGGCGCGATCGGGCTGTTGTATTACATTAAGAACATAATGCAAGGTCCTGCCACCAACCGTCTTCCGAGTATGCTTCAGAAGCGGCCCTTCACTAATGAGCGTGTTCATGATGGGAGGGCCAGTCATTATCTAGATCAGTATCAGTATACGATATAAGTATTGACGAGTTGTGTTCGTCGGAGTGTATGGATCGCCAAGTAAGCAACCAAGCAATGCTCTACACGGGTTGAGGGCCCCCGCGCGAAGGACGGGTGGCAAAGCATGGCGAATCCATATAATCACGACGATCTGACGCAGTTAACTCACGGCAGCTATGTTGTGGGAAGAAAGAACCAAGCTAGATAGCCAACATTAACCAAGTTGGCAGCTGGGCCTCGGTGTCCTGGCTGCTTCGAGACCGTCTCCAGAGGCGGGTTCGTCCAATGGGTGGGATCAGATCATTAGTCGAGGGCGGATTTTTTCCCTCCCTTTTTCTTGGGGTTTGTTGTCGATCTGACGGTTCCAAAATCCAGGGCGAATACTGCAGGTTGAGGCAGTGTCGCGACAATCAAATCGAGGGCCCAAGGCTTTGGGACAGACAAAGCATGTATCGATGGAGAAATGAGGAGTGAAGGGAAGAAAGAAAGTGATCCGTAGGTTTGGGCCGAAGGTTATCGGTCGGAAGGCAGGTAAGGTATGAGAACGAACGAATGAACAAATGACGGGTCGGGGGGGTTGTGGGTGGGTTATGCTTATGGGGACTGGCCTGTAAGGATACCCTAAGGTATTATCCTGTCTCTGGGGGGCCGGGCTGCTGGGTTCGCAGGGGGGAGGCGAATGGGCAAAAGCCAAGAGCAGCGAGACAAATCAGATCAGAGGGCAGAAAGTGTACTTGGAGTCCCAGTCCCGGAGTGCTGGTGCCGCAAACTGACTCGAGCGACCTGCTTAATTGGACCCGGCTGTCCGGGCTTGCGCGGTTATGGTACCTGTGACCCCAAGCAGAGAAAAGCCAACAACGGCAGCCGATTCGATCAAGCAATCAATCAATCTCACGCTCACGTCACTCATGCTCACGCTCGCTGACTTGTTCTTCTTCTTCTTCTTCTACTACTACTACTACTACTACTACTACTACTACTACTACTACTACTACTACTACTACTACTACTACTACTACTACTACTACTACTTTGTCTCTTCGTCTCACGCTGAGCTGACGTGACTCTCTCTCTGTTTGCTCGCCCCAGCGTTCCACTTCCCGACCAGGCTGTGGTTATGATGATTCTCGCCAACCCTCCAGGAACGACGGTTTTCAGCCGCGAAGGCCAAACGGCACGCCAGAAACCAAGTAAATTAGTACGGGTGTGGTCCGAAGAAAGAGGAAAAGAGCGAAACGATCCCAAGGAGAAAGAGGGGGCGTGTTAGACAGGCAGATGCGACCTATCGAAGGAGACAGTGTGCACGCTGCAGCGTCGGCGTCGGTACGCAACGCATGTACCTCGAGACCCATTGAAATAGCAGGGGAGTTGGGACGATTGACTGTGCTGGCTGGGTCAGTCGGTTGCTCAGGACGCTGGAGTTTCTGATCCTCCCCATCGAAGGGACCGTACTGTACAGGAATGTACTTCGTACTGTGGGGTAAAATGTGCCCGCTTCTGTCTTATTCCCGTCAAATGAGAAGAGCCCGGCCCCGTCCTCAGCAGCACAGCCAATGGCAGCGGCCGAAAACCCCCGGCCCCAGACCCAGAACCAGGGCGACTGCAGGGTATTAGTAGCCAGGGTGGCCAGGGTGGCCAGGGTAGCCAGGGTGCGGGGCCTACAAGTACAGTCTACAGTACCAAGTAGGAGGGGCTCCGCCCAATCTTACAGGGTCGCAGGCCAGGGGGGTGGGCTTTTCTGGACATGGGGCAGCACCCAGCGGACCAGTCGTGAGCGGGCATCTGGCCCTGGTGTCTGGTTCGGGTTTCTGCAACTGACTCCTTGTCTTTCATCTGCTCGCCCATCCTGCCAGCCCAGATTACCCAAAGCTGCAAACGAGTCGCTCGACACAAGTCCATTGTCGCATAACCAAGGCACTCCCTCTTATTAGTACGTATTGCATGTACGTGGTGGTCTGGCGCTAGCATATCCAAATGGCCAGCAACTCGGGCCGAAATTTTGGGCCCCTGGTACGAGTAAATACCACGTAGTTTAGGCAGGTAGGTAGGTCTGCCTAGGTATAAAAGTATCATATTGTGGGTGTACACCACAACTATAAGTAGAGAGTTTACCTAAGGTAATGCGAGGATTCGGCACGTCATCCCGCTCAATTGTCTATTTGTGTGACTCTACTTAGTACGATGATAGCCCTTGTCCTATTGAAGGATCATGTCAGGTGCCCCGAGACCATGGTCGCGTTGTCTATGTTACCATCCACCTCTGTCGGAAAGGGCTGCTTGCTTGGTCTGGTCACCAGTAGGTAGGTAGGTAGGTAGGTAGGTAGGTAGGTATTAGCCGATTGCATTGCCTGGGAACGGCTTAGCGACGGCTGCGACATGCAGCACTGAGGTGTTGGTGTTAGTATGCACGGCTCTGGACTCACCAAGAACGAGACCCGCACAAGATCTGTGGGAGCTGCCTTCCCGTCCTGTTCCGTATGGTACAAGTACAATTTCGCACACAACTCCCCCAGCAGCCCCGTATAAGTATGCAGAATGTACAACGAGTAGTATCCCGACGTCCAGTCTGCTGGTTGGGTGGGTAATGGGCTCACCAGTTGCCAACCGGCCAGCAAGCAGCAAGCAGCAAGTAGCAAGTAGCAAGCAGGAAATTCCGACTGGGGTGTCGCCGACAAGTCGTAGCGCGGCCGCGGTGGAGCTTATTTCCCTGTAACCGGCTCGCTGGAGGGTTTTTCCTATCCAGCCCAGGCGTGCCCAGTACCTGACGGTTGCGATTCAAGTGAGAGATCCTGGTCCTTTTTGCTTCTTACGGTACCGCAACATCCTCAAACGTTCGGACTGCAAAGTGGGCTTTCTCAAGAAGTCGGTAGGGTTAGGAGGCTTGGTAAGAGAGCTTGATCGTTCCCCCGGGGAAATGTGCAAGGCTCAAGAGTCAGCACCCTCGACTCTGTGTAGATTGTAGATTGCATGGGCAGTACGGAGCACTATGTCGGTGCCAATCAAAGCCCCGAACCACCAAGATGGTTGTTGGTGATTTGAGCACCGCCTTTTGTAACTGTCGAGGTTCGCTTAAGCGTAGACTGGCAGGGTCACAGGGGGTCGGTCGATGGATGTACTGTACCTACCTAACATAGGTGTGCTTTCGATGTCGGCCAATTTCTGTCTACCTACTCCGTATGGATTTGCATTCACATCCCGCTGCTCAGTTCTGTCGTGCAGAGACAAAACTCACCTCTCACAAGGTGAACGTGCCAGTTACGTCGGTCGTGAACTCTCCTCGTATGGGACAAAACTAGCTGGGAGCGCCCAGCGCCATGATGGCGGCGCCGCTCGCGAAGTTTGTTTGGTTGTTTGACGCTCGCAGGCCACGCTATGGAAGTTGTACACGTGGTGGTGACACATCTGCGGCCTTAGGCTTTCAGCCAGAGCACGTTTTACCACTTGCTGACACTTCGCTTCGACTTCTACTGGCAGCTTTGGCAGCGCCTCGCAACTAACACGCCGACCTAGGGGAAACATGGCAAGCAATCAGGTACCTTGCCTGCCTACCTGCCTACCTTAAGCCTTGAGGCACTCGCTCAACCTTGCACAAGGGTATCTATCGATGGGCCTCGCTTGCGAGTTGGCTTCTGTAACGACACGGTGAAGAAAATGAAGAACCTGGGTGCCGGGTTCTGGGCTTTCTTCTCCGGCCAACATAATGCCTTTGAAACATTGTCGCCCAATCTCCTCGCATTGCGCAGTAGTCTAAACGATAGGGATGGAATTGCGGATAGCGCCTGTGAAGAGCCGAGATTACTATTACTATAAGCGGTCACAGTGATTTGTCCATATGGGGGGGCGGTTTGGTTGAGGCGCTGTGGAGCAGGCCGCTCGCAGTTCTCCGTACCTACCTACCTTGTCCCCAAACTCCCAAACTGAGGCTTTCATTCCTTCATATGACAGCAACTGCTAGCGACCGTCTCCTCTCAGCTCTGGTCATGCAACGGAGAAGGGGTACCTGGCCGGCCGACTGGTTGACTTTAGGTTGTCTCGCTGCTCTTTTAGACGCATGCGCAGAAGCAAGCAGCGGCTCATACGAGTTCTACACCACCTACGCCATGGCTGTCGCGCTAATGGGCTTGGCGAGTATAAGCTGTATGCCCGGAGTCTGTGGGAGCCGAATGCCCACTTACATACACAAGTTCCCAGTCCCAATCCACCGTCCTGCAGACGTCTCGAGACTCGATGGCACCAGTAGGAATAGCCTCCGACACCTCCACCCCATCCACTGCCGTGCATATACATGGTCTGTCTGTATGGGGGGGTGTGGTGCTTTCCATCATTTTGCGATTGACAGTGTCCAGTTTCTTCATTTCTTCGTTTCCTCCCACCAGCAAAAGAAGCAAGAGAAGCAGAAGATTCTTTTGGTTGAGGGAGAGGAGTGTGTGTTAGTAAGGTATATGCGCGATGTGCGACAGTCGATCGTGTGTCTCCCGCACTGTCTGGAGGGGGGTGAGGGTTTCTGGCGAAGAGGGGCCAGAAAGAAACACACAGACCTATAGTTTGATGATGATCAAATGGGCTGGCTCGCCTCAATCAGTCCCGAGTCAATCAGCCACACCCCCGGGGCTATAGAAGCTGCGGTTTACTCTCCCGTTCTAGCATCTTAAGAGCGTCGATATATACCGGCCGCCCATATACCCCACCTTTATCTCAGTTTATCGAACCATCGTCCCTATCCAGTATCAACTGCCGTTTCATGCACGGGAGGCGCTGCCAGTTTTGGGCTAAAAACTTGGAGTTCCTACTGTGTACCGAATTGCGTGCTGTCCCCGTCACGCTTGTGCCTGGAGGTACCTGTTCCAGTCAGTACCTGTCCCTCGTTTCTGCTGCTGCTGCTGCTGCCAAAACCCGAACCCCAGGGCCAAGACGGTTTGGGCAAGTCGATCGTCGCTAGCGCAGACGAAGTGCAAGTACCGTACGTAACTGTAGCTAGCTAGCTAGCGCGCGAATAATTGCCCGACGTTGCCCAAAGGCGCAAGTCCACCAAGAACCCTGAGTGCACTTATGTCATCATCATCCAATGTGAGATATGACCGAATCGAAACCCAGCCTGCCGGCCGGCCATCTCGACGGGCATGGCCCTCTACCACCACATACGGCATGCGATGGGCGATATGTCGATGCGATGCCAGATCTTGAGCCTACTGTGCACACCTACATGGCCTAACCTACTGGCTGTACCACTTTGTTTGCTGGGATATGCACAACCAGACAGACCTTCCACATGATGGCCATCGCGAAGTAGGTACTCACTAAGTGCCTGCCTATGGGAACATTGAAAAACCAGGTGGCCTGGGAGGGGGGAGGGGCGGTTGTCAAGTCACCCGACACACTCCTGGAGCACGATGTCGGTTCTAGTAAGTATTTGTAGCACACCAAAGTAAAGCAAACAACCCTCGGTTGTAGGAGCAGCAAGCAAGCGAGAAAAGGAAAAAAAAACATCAGAACATTAGCTTTGCGCTCGAACAACACCCCCAACTCAATTGCCCGCAGCACCGAAGCTGCGGTTCATGCACATGAACCACAACTCTGGGACGTCACCAGGCTCAAAACAGGACAAGACAGAACCATCTCGGTTTGTCTCAACCCTAATCCAACTGTCATCGCATGGTTTTGAATTCCTCTCTCATTTGCCAGCCATTGATGAGGGATGACAATTTGTTGGTCTGGATCTGGGTTCCCGGGACCGTTACAGCTCGAAAGCCTCGCAGTATTTCAGTTGGTCTGTTACTCTGGCCCGAATGGCGAGAAAGAAGCAGGGCCACCTCGTCTTTTTGTTTGCTTCGCCTGTACGAGCCCCTCGCTTTGCCACCGAGGACAATCCACAGAATGGCGTTATCAGTAAGCGCTGTAGAGAGCGAATACACAAGCCACCGTCGCAGCAGATCGACGATGATCTACTGAGTTACTACCTACTGCCTACGACCACCACCACCACCACCATGGCGGCGTCTGAGCGCATCTGCCTCACTTAGTCGCTCGTACGATGGCCCCTTACTCGCGTGATTGCACAAAGCAAGTAAAAACGAAGTAGCTGCTTCATTAGACTGAATGGGCGAGCGTACTACGTACTTGTACATGTGCTGCTGCTGCTTCTTCGGCAGCCAACCTGCTTTGCGAAACCACCTGCCCGGGGGGTTGTCGTGCACTCCGCCCCCTCGGATCGAGAGGAGGCGAGAGGGGTAAAAAGGGCGATTCAGCCGCTTCACTTCTCCAAGGTTGGTGCTGGTGTATGGGATAGCTAGCGACCAAGGCAAGGGGCCCGGGGCCCAGGAGATCTTTAAGATTTGCGCGATCTGGCGTGGTTTTATCTCTTTCCCGTAAGACTGGTACAAACCCACCGACAGATGACTGGGCAATCGGTCGGCAGGTAGCTGACCCGAGCCCTCGGGTTTCGGTATATGTCCGATAGAGAATGGGAGACAAGATGTGGTGGCTATGCAGACACCATGAGGAAACAAGAGTCTCGCTCGCATTCATTCTCTCTCCCTCACACTGCAAGAGAAAAACAGAAGAAGAGACATTGCAAGTATCCGCGTCCAACCGGTAGTGAACAGCCCGGGACGCCGTCGAAACTCTGTCGCCGGCAATTTGGGCCACATGAGGCAATTCTGCGTTCATCCGAAGCTTATAGACTCTGGCCGAGTACCGAACTGTATGCGGTGAAGAGGTGTACATAATAAGTAATCGAGTTCAGACAATCGAACCGGCCAGGTACACCCTACTATCGCCATTGCAAACGCAACCTCTTCTCGCGTCCCAGCCACGAGCAGCACCTTGTTGCCCATGTAGCTCGACGTAGTGGTAGTATACTCGCTTCAACCTGCCTTGCCCTGCACCTAGCGGCATGGCATAGAATAGGCAGAAAAGGGTGAGCGAAAAAAGGTGACTCGCTCAGCAAGTAGTGGCCGCACGCACGCACTCACGCACTCCTTGCTTCTGCTGCTGACGGCTTGCTGCCTGGGATTTCTTGTGCAACGCAGGGGCTGAAGTATGTTGTTTGCCTAGCCATAGACCCTCACCGAATGTTCACGCTGCTTGCTTGCCCCCCGCCAAGCTGGGTTGATCGTTCGATGCGGAAAATTAGGCCTGGCCTACATCGTCTTCCATTCATGGCCCCAGAGTGATGAATCGGTTGGTGGGGGAGTCTTTCCATGTCTGCGTGAAAACAATGGTGCTGGCTCTGGGTGAGAGACTGTTGATGGCGTCTCGTACTTAGATGTGTGAATCTCACATTGGCTTTCAAGCATGGGTTTACCTGTGGTAGATGATGTATGGGCTGTGTGAGTGAGCCCTTATGCAAGTGCGAACTGCCCCGGTCAGCTCAACGCGGGCGGTACGCAATGTAGAAAATGGCGCGGTGTGCTATGCATCAGACTGACAGGGCTGGCATGGTTCCCGCTCACCGGTATCTGAATACCCAGCCATCGCCCCCTTTCTTCCCACCTGTGAACCTATCCGTCGTTACCATGCCCTCCAGCCCGGCTATACATGACCCCCAGGTATCTGATAATGCCCCGGCGAGCACCCGCGCGTCATAGACCCTACCAGCTCGTGTCACCTCTACCCTAGAGCATAGCTGAAGGTGTCGTACATATCTGCATGTCTGAAGCAAACCCATTGGGCTGGGCTCAACGGATGGGAGAACGAGAGGGGAGTGGCCAGAGAAGGGGGGGGTGAGGGGGGCAACCTAAGCAGATTCCTGCTCTGGTTGGGTGCCACCACGTGGGGTCGCCCTGCACAAAGAACCTGAGACTCATGTGGTGACCGACCGGGAGTGTTCGAGCTGTTGACCAGAATCGTCAACCTCTCGAAATGGACGGCTGCCCGCTGACTGCTCCGCCCCGAGAGAGAGAGAGAGAGAGAGAGAGGAGTGTGTGTGTGTGTAAGAGCGAAATAAGATGTGGCGCCTGCGGGTAGCCGATCGGTGACGAGGAGATGGATGTCGTGAGACGTTGCACCGGCGCAAAAGGAAATTCCTTGTTGGGCGTTGTTGGTTGTGCCATGATGTTACATAGCTGTGAGCCGAGGGGGAAGGAATAGGGATATGTAATCAATAGGGCTGAGTGGTTCCTTCATCCGCTCCTCCATTTGGGAAAGAATGAAGAAACCGCTGCATATCTTGTACCACTTGCGCATCACAACATGCTGCGTGCCTCTGCTGACATGACTTCACCAAATCTGCTGTGTTGAGTGGGAGAGGTCCGCCTTCTTGTGACTATTCGCGGCCTTATGTGTTGCCTAGCACAACAGTTGCAGCAGAACCAAATGCAGCAACAGCAGCCGCCGCCGCCACCGCCGTTTCCGGGGGCACGTGTGCTCAGCGAATATGGCAATGGAGGGTCTCACAGACAGACGGCATCTGTACGATGACAAAAGCCGTTTTGGGGGAGAACCTCGCGGTCACACAGACAGCCCGGCCTTTTGCGGCCACGGCGGTTTGCGCGAAACTGGTTCGCGATGTGTATGGTTTAGAAAAAGTATACGAGTTACCCCTATTCGGTGTTTCTGTGGTCAAGATAGGGGGCAGCTCGTATGTTTTGCCTCTCAGCACAACATATGGCAAACTAAGGCTTGGCAATGACCTGTCTTAGCAATTACATTTCAAAACGAGTGGACTATTCAGAAAAGGAACACGCACGAGTCCCGAATCATGGGAAAGACGATGGATGTGACTCGGCCGTGTCGGCACTATCGGCATGGAGGGAGGTACAGGCGCCTCTGGTCTCTAACCGTAACTCGTCACGCACGTATCCCACGGCGCTCTAATATGGATTTTAGAGTAGGCGGTGGGCGTTCACAGATTGCAGTTTACATGTCTCTCGTATTAGCCGTGATACTCGTTTAGGGGGTGTTTAGCAGTTGAGTTGGTGCGTCCCGTGGCCGAGGGGGTGGTTGAACAACGGACCGATTACGGATCCAGGCCCCAATATCGCCATCATCGCCCACTTGCCACGAGCCATGGGTTCCCGTTGGAATCAATCGGCTTTAATGGAGCCCCCATGTGGGAATGTTAGAGATGGATATAACTGGGCGCTATATGCTAACACATGTCGAGTGGTGGTGGTACCTTACATGAATTCCCCGTCGTGCCTTATGCTGAGGCCATACCGGGCTGTCGTTTCTTTTCTGGGAGACCTTGGCGTCGATATGTGACGCAAATCTGTCGCAGGCGGCTTACCCACAGGCAGGCTTCGAAGAAAGAAAGTATGATCGGGCTTGGCTCGAGTTGGCACTGATCTCAATGCTTTTCAGATCGGGGAGATGAGTCAAAGGCTCAGGGCGACCCATAATACGGGCACTGGACTGGCCCAGAAACACAAGAACTCCACTCGATATGGGAAACCACAGATGCTCATGAAAGCAGCAGGCGAATGGCATTGATGTTATTACTATTATATACTAAACAACATAAATAGGGGTGTAGTTTTCGAGTAAAGATCGTATGTCGTCGGCATCAATGAATGAGTGGTTGGGTATCATCAAATCAAAAACGAGTGAGCGCAGGGAATGTCTTTCCTTCTGGGAAGCCGTCCTGGCCTTTCCAGCAATCCTGCAGAGTTTTGAGCTTCAACAACGGTGCCTTAGTCCCAAACTCCGTGGCATCATGTTGATGGCGAGGAGTCTGATCTTGTTTGAGTATAGGCCCGTATGAGCTCAGGAGAGGAATCTGTTAGCCATCGTCTAGACAGTTGGCTGCGCAGTAGTAACACCGGGAGCAGGTGCAGCCACTGGAGCGTTCTTCTCAGGGAACGAGCCTGCATCATAGACTCGTCCATATCGAGTGAATGCTACGTCGAGGTCAGTATGCCGTTACTCTCAACACGGGGTAGGGTTTTTTTGGAAGGACCTTACCTAGATTCAGCCTGCCGTAATCCCACTTGCGGCTAAGAGCGAGGATGGCGATGGCGGTGGCTGGCAGCAGCAGCACATCAAGGACACCAAAGAAGATGGCAGCAGGAGTGACGCCGATCTTGTTGCCTCCATCGGAGAGACCAAAAGCAATGGGATACAGAAGCCAGAGGAGGTTCACCCATCCAGATAGGACGGAGTGGTCTCGGGTAAGGCCAACGCGCTTGGCGGAGTTGCCGCCGTGACCCAGGGTGTTGATGGCCAGCATAAGCCAAGCGAAGGTACCAAAGGCGTAGAAACCCCATTTGTAATTGCTGGTAGTGTAGGCAGAAACGAGATAGGAGACGACCCTTGTTCGAGGGTTTAGTAGATGTATCATGCGACAGCAGACAGGATCAGGTGCTTACCAAATCCAGGAAAGGAAGACATTATAAACAATCGTTGCCCACGAGACGCCACTGAGAAGTCCGAGGGAGAGAATGACGGCAGGGAATTCCACAACCCACTTTCATGAAACTGTCAGTGATCATGTCTTTGTCACTGGGTATGGATGGATGGAAACACTTACATAGACGTACTTCACCCAGAACACTTGGCGCGTCCAGGAGGACGTGGGCTTGCTGTTGACGACGGTGATGACGCTGTAGCCAAGGTCGGAGGCCCAAGCGAAATAGGCTATAGATCCTACCAGCAACGCGACAGAGAATATGTAATGGAATATCTTCTCGCCCGAGAAGGGCTTGAAGCTGGCCGCGTAGAAGGCTAGGAATGAAACGACATAGACAGCTGTCACCGCCCAGAGCCAGTCCGACCCGTGAACGCTGAAAGCCTCGTTTCCAGCTGGAGGGTTAATGTCCAGAGCCTGGTTGCTGCGGAGGATGAGACCCATGACAGGCGCCATTGATGAGGATTGCGAAATAGGGGTATAGTACAAGTACGAGTGGTCTTGAGGGAACTTTACGAAGAGCACCGAGTCAACTCAACAGAGGAGCTCCCCAATATTACTGATCAAAGCTGGAGTCGCAGTAAGTTTCACTGAGTGGCTGAACTATAGGGCGTGTGAATGTGCATTGAGGGGAGGGAAAGGAGGTGCTTACCTTATATAGGCCTGGCTTCGTAGGGGATATCGACTGCAGCCGCAGCATTCCGATATCCCAAACCCACGCTAACGCACCGGCAAGAGCGGCGACGTTGGGAATAATTGCATCCTGGAGGGCGAGTACCAAACCCGAGTGGTCCGACAGCTAACAGCGACAGGACTTGGTGCTTTGATGTTCATCGCAACCCTATGCGGGATAGGCCGTTGCAACCTGGCCAGTTGGAACGCCAGGGTGGCATTCGTGCAGATGCAACTGGAAGATACTGGTCAACATCGAGCTTTGCGGGCAGCAATCGGAGCTTGGCCGGGTCTGCTCGGCTTCTTCAGTCGGTCATACGACGTCCAGCCCGGGCTTCGACGGCATTGGTCATCAACCTGGAGCCTTTCTGGCGATCACGTCAACGCGTGACCACTTCTCGATCGACAAGAGAGCCTTAGCCGCGAGGTTGTTTGCATGCTGCAACACTGTTAATACCGAACCCGCCCTATATATGCTTTCGCCAAGGTCGAGTGCAGCTGGCAGCTGGAGATCTAGGCCCCCGGTCGACCATTTCTTCCACACTCCCAGGATCATTAACCGCACGCAACCGGACAGAAGCGCCCATGCTTGCGGTTGACGTGATGAGATGTGATGGGCTACTTTACCTAGCATCTTCTCCGACCCACCGGCAGGCTCGGACGTATGTAGGTTGTTGTATATGGAAACCCGTCCTACCCAAAAGCCTGAACGGCCGTCGATTGGACACGGCGCGGGACACCCGGGAAGCGAATAGGCAAGGGCGTTGTAACCTTGTCATGCACGCGCGGTAGTGCTGCTTAGGATGATTAGCTCATACAAGCGCAAGCCAATTTACTATGGTCGCAGTCTGGATGCATTAGTCAACATTGAGTGGCAATCCAAGGCCAAATTGGGCAACGCCCTGCCGCCTGGCCTTGCCCATCGATCGAGTGAATCGTGCGATATGGGGAGGAGAGCAGATGAAAACTCGCGACGCGAAATCACCCCCGTCGTACGATAGGAAAGCTGGTGGTAGATACAGGCTCGAGGTGTATACCAGCCAGCCAGCGGTAGCTCGAAGAGGTTTTTATCTGATGCATTGGCTGTTTGCCGGGGAACGGAATGACGATGCTGGGCGTTGAGAGTTGACTAGCGTACCACTACTTAAGATCCTGCACTTCCGAATACCTCTTGGAGCTTCTTCCTCACAGACCGGCAGTCTGATCAATCAGAAAACTGTTGTTGCCCAACCAGGGCCAGGGCGTCGAACTGGGGATGTGGCATTTGTAGATTCCCATCTGGTAGTGGTTAGCACCCCGGCTATCGTCGTCCAGCCTGAGATCCTCCCCTGCCTTATGCCAGTGCGCCTTGGAGAACTTCATGTGGCTGATTACATATATATCAACTAGCGTCGTATAAGTGCTATCCAGGAAACTGCAGGGTCCAGGCACAGACGAAGCCTGGCGTGAGGGGCCATTAAGAAGAGCCAGGTAGTCGAAACTCTTTGTCCCTTTGCCGGACGCCTTTCGGATTATTGGGATATACCACTTCTCCCACAGCCCCTCAACCCCTCAACCCCTCGACTAATTCCAGCCGTCCAAAACAACCAAGTCTGCTTGCATCCCTCTATCGTTTTCGGGACACGACAAGCATGTCACCTATACCACTGACTTATCGCATCATATTCAACTATGCCGAGCCTCTCCTGGCCACCCTCGGCGCCATCCAAGCCGTCATTGCGCCCCGAGACCTGCTCCGGCTGAGCCTGCCTTCGGTGCCGTACAGTCCGGCCCTGTACCCGCTCTTCCCGCAGATGTGCGGCGCATGGCTCATGTTTGCCTTCCACGATGTCGTCACCCTCCGCATCTACCAGGACGTCCACATCTGGAAGCACATCCTCGGCGCAACTATCTTCAGCGACCTGGGCTATACCACTGGCCTGGTGCAGTTCATGGGCCCTGCCTGGTTCTTCAACCCGCTGCGATGGGATGGCGCCAACGCTTTCACGGTGGTGTCGACTTTGCTGCCGCTACTGGCCAAGATCGTCTTTGTTCTCGGCCCAAGAGACTGCAAGGTTGTGTGTTCCAAGCAGGACCTATGTAGGGCTGTTCAAAGACTATGTTGTGTCTCATACGATCCCCACGGAGCAGATAGATGACAATATTGAATACTAGCGACCTACCGGGTGTTGTTGCTTTGTATATGTATGCTTTCGTAAGCACTGCAACTAGACCAGCTGCCGCTAGCTATACCATCGCTAGCTATTTTCCGCTGTCAGTCACATCAATTGATCGTTACTAGCTACTCCATACTTGGCATGTCTGACTGCTCCAAGACACACACACAAGCTCATATTTCCGAGCTTGCTCTGATACTGGTATCAATGTAGGTAGGTATGTTCATAGACTCAAGAGTCCTCGGGAATATACCACCCCTGCAAGAGAAGTGTTGGAATGCCTGTACTTTAGGTACTTCCCTACTTACTTACTTACCTAGCCTATCTTGGGTGCCCACCACCCCCTCCCCCCTAAGCGGAGCTAAGCCAAGCCACTGTTGCCCCGGACTTTTTGTCTGGTTGCTGGTGATGCGACTCAGCACGCCTGCTAAATCGAACGTCATTTGGGGCAGTGGCGCCAGCAGCTGATCAGCACTTTCAGCAAGCCAAACTCATTTACATGTAACAACAACTCTTGTACAACAGAGCAGCACTTAACCCCCGAGGAGACTCTGGTGACGCTTCCAGTCAAGTATTTCCCGATTTATCCATCCCGGCTACTTGTTCGATCGACTGTCCGTTCGTCCGTCCGTCCCGTCCCGTCCCCTTCATCATGGCAGTCGATCTATCGCTGCTCCATAGCGGAACTCCGGCCGACCAGCTCGCTGCTTTACGGACTCTGAAGCATGACATTATTGGCCATATCAACAAGAAACAGCAATGGATACAGTCGGGCATACTGCCGCCGCTGGTCAGACTGGTCAGGCAATCGCCACCAGCTCAAGAACTGAATGGGAACGACACGCAGCAGCACGCAGAGGGCGCGCGTCTTGACGATGCCGAATCCGTGCAACTATACGCCCTGCAGCTCCTGGCAAGTTTTGCAAATGTTGGCTACCAATTCCTCTTGCCTCTTTGCGCCTCGGGCGCCATCGAAGCCGTACTGGCCCGATCTTGCCTGCGAAGCCCACGATCGCAGATTGTCCTCACATCACTGAGGATATTGCGCGCCGTCACCGAAGCCGCTGCTTTTGCGCCCATTCCACCGACCGACCAAGCGAGCCGAAACTCCCAACTGTCCCCCGATACCGTCATGCTGGCAAACATCATACTTGCGAACGACCATTTGGAGTCCTTTGCTGCTATCCTGAGGAATGATGTATCAGCACAAGTATCGGCCGTGGCTAGGCTTATCCTTAGCCTCTGCCGGGAAGAGCGTCACCAGTTTGCCCTTGTCAACTGCGGTGTCCTAGATGCTCTTGCTACATGGCTGGCAAGTTTCGCAGTTGCTGAAGGGCAGGTAATACCACGCGCCGATGAGATCAGTCAGTCAAATGGGCTTTCAAATTGCTTCCCAACACCCGCCAGGCCAGGCGTAGAGCTATCCGATATCCTGGGCTCCATCGCTGCTATCATTACAGACTCGCCCTATCGGACCTGCCGCCTACTGTACTCGCCGTCCATTCTGGCAGTATTCCCCAACACTGACAGCGATTGGGACACATACTGGAAGATTCATGCAGGCAGCCCAGATAAGCTGGCTGGAATGCGGCCCACGAAACACAAAGACTACGAACCCATGGACTTGTTACTACCATATACGCCAATCCAATTACGTGGCCTATCGTCACATGCGCCGTCTTTCCCGTTGCTATCGTCAAGACCGGGCACGGATTCCCCGCCATGGACCATCGCCGAGGCGAGCCGGGGAACAGACGACTCAGAAAACCCGGAAAGCCCCTTGGTTCCATGGCTCATAGGGCTGGCACGGTCGCGTTATGGCCTTGATGCGCTGGCTGCGGCTTCAGTCTTGGCCTCTCTCTTCAAATGTGGCTTCACTTACAGACCAAGGGAGACTACTCTTGGGCTTTCGGTTGTGCCTAAGCTGTTGCAGATCCTCGACGTGGCTGACCAAAGTGCAAACGATACGGACATGTCACCACTGGACCCGAGGACCCAGTCCACCTGGGCAGCCATCGAGCGCGTTCCCGAAATACTGACGCACTTAGTAACAGACAGTGATAGCCTCCAAAAGGCTGCTTTCGACTCGGGTGCTGTCAAGTTAATATGCAAACTTTTGAAGAGCACATATGATGCCGAACCCCCGTCCATTCAGAACGAACTCTGGTCACCGGATGCAAATCCTAAACCAGTGCAGATGAGCGATAGCGACCCAACTTGTCAATTAGGTCAACTTGGACAGCATCCGCTACTTGTGCATCGAATCCGATTAAGGGAAAGTGCGCTGAAGGCTCTTGGTGCACTTGGAGCTTCCAGGGAAGAGTATCGCAAAGCTATCGTCGACCAGGATCTTATCCCCTATATTAAAGAGTCGCTGTATCGATTCCCAGTCCGTCCGAGGCAGTCGAAAGAGCAGCCGAACATCGATGGTACGGGCAGAGGGCAAGATGACCGGGCAAGGTCGGAGCTTGGAGAAAATCCGACTTCGGTCATTGTTGCGGCGTGTTATACAACACGGATGCTAGCCCGTTCGGTGAGCATATTGCGGACTTCGCTAATGGACAACGCCGTGGAAAAGACCATGGAGAGGCTTCTTGAGCACCACGAGTTGGAGATCCAGGTCGCCGCGACAGCAGTGGTCTGCAACATGGTGACGGACTTTAGTCCCATGAAGGAGGTAAGTTTCGACCTAACAGTGTATACATTAACCGGGATTGTGCTAATGCATGTCGTTCTATAGTCGTTCATCCTTGCAGGCCGTGTCAAGACGCTTTGCAAACACGCCAAATCCCAGAACGCAGCTTTGCGGTTGAATGCGATATGGGCTCTTAATCACCTCGTGCACGCAAGCAGCATAGAGCTGAAGAAGACTTGTCTGGAGGAGCTGCAGCCAGGGTGGCTGATCCAACTCATCTGTGACGATATGGAAGATGCGGCATTGTCCTCGACCAGGGCAAAGGGAGATGATTACAATAGTGACGAAGAAGACGATATGGACATCGATGATCAGAATCGCGAATCTTCGTACAAGCCTCTGGAAGATCAGGTCTCGCTCGATAATCACATAATCCGCTTGGCGGACGCCAGACTACATGCCCTCCGCGAGATGGAACTCAACCCCGTGCGGAAGGCGAGACAGGATGATCTCGAGGTCCAGGAGAAGGGGCTTGGCTTCATCCGAAACCTGATTGGCGAACCTCACCTCAACGGCGCAGATTCGGCCAACGACACGACAGAAATGATTGACCACCTCTTCAACACACTTGGTCAGGACCGTTTCTTCGAGATCTTGGCATCAAAACTGAAGACGAAAACGCTGAATCCCTTCGGGCGGCGCGGAGCCACGGGAAGCGAGGCGCGGGTTCTCTACCCCCAGGCCAAGATCATCGAGGCCGTCGTCTACATCCTGGTGCATCTGGCCGCCAGCATACCGCGCCACCGGCAGCTGGTCATCTCGCAGAAGGAGCTGCTGAAGCTCCTGGCGGGGCTGACGAGCAGCCAGGAGCGCGAGGTGCGGGTCGCGCTCTGCCACCTGATCAACAACCTGACGTGGCGGGACGACGACAGCGACGCGCCGGCGTGCTCGCAGCGCGCGTTCGAGCTCAAGAAGCTGGGCTTCCTGAACAAGCTGGAGAGCCTGGGGCAGAACGACGAGGAGCTTGACGTGCGGGAGCGGGCGAAGACGGCGGTTTGGCAGATGAAGCATCCGCAGTAGTAGCTGTTGCATTTAATACGAAGAAGGTCTATCCATGTATTTCTTTGAGTGTGTATGGATGAACTTCGGCTTTGGTAATGGCATCCCGCACTGTACCGAGATGTCTCTCTACAGGCTAATAATAGCATCTATCCCTTACTTGACGCCCCAGCCCATCGTCCCGACACTGTCCTTGGGAGTTTATTTATTTAGTATAGCCACAGTACCTCCAAAAGTTATGTACTTAGCATCAGGAGTGGCAGAGTGACCATGTTTTGCCATGCCATTATGAAAAACAACAAGTCGAGTTATGTCCGCAAACAAGCATTGGCAGACTGGGTGCTGCTACGGTAAATGAAGCGAATGTATGGTGATAGGGCCACTGAATAGCTTCCTGGCGTCTTAAGGCTCGGCCGTCCACCATAAGATTCGGGGATTTATTATCAAGTAGCTTTACGAGAATCAAGACTCAAGCGCGCACATGTGCACTCTATAAGGCCAGGCCAGGCGCCTCTGGAAAGAGTGCTGGTTGACGGCGGCACGTGGTCGGAGGGGATTCCCCCTCGCAGTTCGTTGTGTGCGATCAACAACGATGACGGGATAATGACAGCTGTGATGACTTGCAGACAACCCAATTTGGGATCAAGTGACTGCATCTATTCCGGTAGAACACACGCCGCTTATCTTGCACCCCGCGAAAGAATTGGCGGGCAATCACCGCCGTGATCCACTCATATTGGGCTGGCGACAAAAAGGCGTATTCCGGATGGACATGCCAGAGTGCGGATACTGAAGAAAGATGTCGAACGGAGTCACGAGAATGATGCAAGTCTGGACAGAGCCATCAAGGTCCTGCGTTGATGGGAATCTACCTATTCCAGACCAGACCTGCTATCAGTCAAATGGAGGTGGTGGGCAAGCCCCCGTAGTGCGCGAGTCGTGGGCCAACATGAATGCGGCGACACCAGCCAACAAGAGCCCTGTGTTGTAGCTCGTGGCCAGGCAGGGCGGCCCAGGCCCCTGTGCCTCTTGGGCATCGTCGTGCTTTTTTGTTTTGTTTGTTTGTTACTGGGAGCATCAATCCCAGGTCCCACAGGGTTGCGTGTGTGCGTGTGTGCGCCTGTATCATGTACGTGCCTATAGAAATGCTGGAAATGGAAAGCCTGCCTGGCGACCTGGATGCTACTATCTGCCTATCATCCAAGACGAAGCCTTAACCGCTTTGAGAGCTCGGTCAAGACCAAACCAACATTGATCAAATGGATGGATGGCGAACGAGGATGCGGCCTCCAACAATGTGGCATCCTACAGCAGCAGCTAGCCGGAACTCTAAACAACCGGGGCTAGCCAGTCCACGATCGACCGACCCCTCGCTGGCCGCTACCGGGGGCATGTCGAGTGTATACGTACATGTAGTAAGCAGGCCTGCTACAGACAGTGCTGCTGCTGGCTGTGGTAACAAACACCAAGGAGTCCAAAGTGCCGCATCATCGCGGTACTCGCCAGCTTGCATATGGCGGTCGATTGAGGAAGGATGTCGTCAGTCATGGGGGAACCACAACAGTAAGGCAGACAGACAGCTAGGAACATGCCACCAAGTCCAGTCTGGCTTGGGTCTATTGAACGAATGGCATTGACCTGTACGTAATCCGCATCGGGAGCCAGGCACTCAGGCACTTAGGCACTTGTCACCCTCCGTAGCCATCCACACCGATCTTTGGTATCTTGTTAGCTAGCTATCGAATCAAATGTATGTACAGCCTGCGGTTGCGGTGCCGGATTCCACGCTCGGTAGGCCCCAAACGGAGCCATTCGAAACCCCATGATCCATCGTCCATCGGGCTTGGGTCTGGGTCAGGCCACCGCGCAAATCTTTTCTTTCCTCTCTCCGGACTCAGGTCGCTAAGTGACTGGCGCCTGGGGGTTAGTACAGGCCTAGCAGACTACTGAGCAACCACTGCCCACAAAATCCTCGCCGGCCAGCGGGGCAACCTTGCAAGTTGCACCAAGCAGCAGGACGGGCAACTCGGCCTGCCACACCAGCACCAAGAACAGCGGACTACTGTGTAGCAGCAGACGTTTGCATTGGAGCGGAGCGACGGGACAACCTTGAACGGCCAAGACCTGAGGCGTTCGTTTTGTCTTGCATTACTTACTTAAGTAACACACATCCATCCATACACACATTGCGCTTGCATCACTGCCGGCTAGATTTCCCTCTGCAATCTTGAAATTCCCGTACGTGATTCTGTGCCATAGACCTGGACCTGGACCTGGACCTGGACCCCGATCTTGATCTCGAACAGAAGAAACACCACCCCAGACTGTATTGGAGCGGACTGGGCTCACATCACTCAATTATTTTATGTACCGTTCCCACTCTGCATCTACCCTCCCACGATACCTTGATCGAAACCATCCTGCCGTATCGCCCGCCAAGAAAAGCTGGGCTGAAATCGTCCAACTGCCTCCGGCTTAGAAGCGCGACAAAACCTGGTCTGGTCTGGTTGGCACCTAATCGGCCGGTCTTTTAGTCGCAGCAGCATCCGAGCGATAGGGCTCCGTTTCCCACGACCTTTAAACGGAGACGGACGGTGATTGGACTGGTCCATCTGGGTCTGCCTGCCGAGAGTTTTGAAGGAACCAAACTTTTCCCATTGATTCTATATCTGAGCAGGAAAGAGTAGCATATCGGTGCGGTCACGGTCATTCTCGACATTGCCACGCCGTTTCCTCGCCACCTAGACTCCCGTCGGTTCTTTGCAGCGCCAGCAGATCGGAGGAGGGGCAGCGGATAGCGAACAACAGGAGCGAAGAAGCAAGAGCAACAGTCGCAATCGCAGCGCAACCGGAATCGCAGCAGGATGCTTCGGGGACCATGTTGACTTCGTCTCCCATAGCACCACAACCCACGAGCGCATCCCCTCGTACTTTCCACTATGCACCTACCCGTTCACCCCATCAGTCGCCAAGGGTCACGGCTGCTCTGCCACGGCGGCAGTCGAAACATACCATATTGCACTCGCCATCGGGCTCCCTAGTCAGCCCAAACAGCAAGTCGGCGCCGCACTCACGTCCGAAGCAATATGTTGGAGTCGACGCGGCGACACAATACTCACCCATGGAGCCCTTTGATCCCACAGTGATGCTCCAGGGCGTTAGTTCCCAGGCCTTGGACCATGCTACCACGGCCGAATCAGGCGCGGTACGAACCCCGTCAGCGACGGCGACAACGACTGCGGCGATTCCCCAATCTGCGATCCCCGAAGCGCCACCCGAGCCGAATATCGAGCCTATCAGAAGGGCCGAGGAGGTCAAGCAAGCGAATGCGGCGGCGAAGAACCCTCTCTCGCCAGCCAAGAGGAGGAATTCGCAAGTTCTCACTCAAGCTTCTGCTGTCACCGGCTCCACGAGCGCGTCATCTCTCGTTACGTCGAGTCGCAATTCGCCCAAGCGATCAAGGCCGTCCGAAGGCCCTCCCAAAGTACTACCTCTGAGATACGAGTTATGCGATGTGGAGGACATGGTGGTCCTGATCTCCAATATGCTCAGCGAGTTGATCGAGACCAACGACTCGATCGCTATGAAAAACAGCCATCTTACGAGGTTCCATTCAAGGTCAGTGACTGTACCCCCGTCCTCTCCCCTGGGCCCTTACTAATATGGCCCCGTAGGACTGCTCCTGGGATCTCGGTCTTGGATTACCTACATCGACTGGCGAAGCACGCCACGCTCTCGCCTCCTCTCCTTCTTTCCATGGTCTACTACATTGACCGCCTGTGCGCATTATACCCAGATTTCACGATAAATACACTGACCGTACATCGTTTCCTAATCACCGCTGCCACAGTAGCAGGCAAGGGCTTATCGGACTCGTTTTGGAATAATACATTTTATGCCAAAGTCGGAGGAGTTAAAGTGGCGGAATTGAAGTTATTGGAGCTCGAGTTTCTGTATCGAGTGGACTGGAAAATTGTCCCCAACCCAGAAGTCTTGGTTGCGTATTACAAGGGCCTGGTTGAGCGCTGCGGGGGTATGCCTTGGAGGGAGACGCGATCCCTGGGGCGGACGAGTACGGCGGGGACGAGTCCGACGATATTGACGAAGATAGCGACGACATCTCCGATCAAGATGGCAGCGTCGAGGACGGCGCAGCGCCGCCGGGGCCCATGAACTGATTGAAACAACTCGATCAAAGCCTACAAGGAACTACTGCAGTATAGTGGGAATGGGTTTCTGGAGTTATACGGCGAAATACGGGCTGGCATAGCGAACACGGCTCTCGGGAAGGAAGAGGGTCAGCTCTACTCATCTTGCATGACCGCCAATGTTGATAATGGCGAGAGATACGACTACTCTATGGCCATGATTGGGATTCAATGCTATTTTGGAGCTCGGGCCGTACGGTAGTGAACGCGGAAGTAAGGGGATAGGGATTTTCGGGTGTTGTCCCAGGATTCCATGAATTCGAGAGCCAGGGGGGATGAGAATACGAAAATGTTTATCACCTCCCGCGTCATCGCTCTAGTGGTACTTTTGGCCCTCCAGCCGGGATTGTGTACCGAGTGCATGATGCACACGGCATTCAACGTAGAAAATAACAGAAACCAGAGACATTAGGAAATTTCAAACTATCAAACTACATACATCACATGAAGGGTGCTGTTGGGTGGTTGTTGGCTGTTTTTATGTGTTTTCCATGCGGGACAGCCCTATGGCAGCAGATGCGGTTCTAAATCGGCCTGCAGAAGCTCGAGCCTTAGTTACTTGCGTCTTGTCTTGTCTTGTCTTGTCTTGGTGTTCGTCCTCGGCCGAACCAATGCGAAAGTGCCCGGTCCGTCAATTGCTCAATCGCCGCGAACACCTGATACCAGGTAACCAACCAACCGCCTTTTATTTGAACACCGCACCCTCTAATCGCAAAGTAAAGGCAGTCGATTAGTCTGCCGGAAACATCGCGGGGATTTCTTCTCTATCTTTCTCACTACGCCCTGGCCAGAGCGTAACTGTTCGGCTCTGAATCGGAGAGGACACGGGCGCAAATTACCACATCGTAATAATACCAACCGCAGACAGCCCGAACCGAAGATGAGGACGTCCACCACCCTCTTCGTCTCCAGCCTCGCGGCCCTGACCGGCCTTGCCGCCGCTGCCGAGCGCACAGTCCCCATATACATCCAGCCCGTCGCCGTGTCACGGCCGGCCCCGGTCCTGCTGGGCGAGGTCGTCTACGACGAGGCGCTCCTCGCCGGCGCCGACCCGGCCTCGGCCGCCAGGGTGACGTCCTTCGAGTACCCGTCCGACCTCTTATCACCCGACAACGGAAGCGACGAACCAACAGAAGTGCCGCGGAAAGTGCGGGTCGGCGCCTGGGACCCCGCGGCCAAGTCATGGGCTTCGTCGACGAGCGTGGCGTCGACGGCGAACTTCGACAAGGGGTTCGCGCCGCACTTTGTCTTGACGGTCGACCCTTCGAGCGGTGGCGACGTCGTCGGCGTCGTGCTCAAGGGCGTGCGCATCGATGCGGGCCAGACTCGCGACTTCGGGCCCCAGGTCGTGCTGCGGACGGCGGAGCCGGGCAGCCAGATCGAGCTCAACAAGCCGGTCGTGCTGTCGCCCGAGGGCCGCAAGGTCGCGGAGGAGCCTGAGAAGACGCTGTTGCAGAAGTACGTATTCACGTCTATACCCCCCCCCAGGATCCCGCTATATGCTGCCATCACTACACTACGGGTTTTCCTTTGCGGGATATGTTTGTTCATCATGCTAATCATGCTTCTTCTATTACAGGTACTGGTGGATCATTGGCATTGTGCTCATGCTTACATTGACTGGTGGTGGTGGAGAGGGCAAGTGAGCAACCCGAGGGGACAGGGGAGGATATCACCAAGAAGAGACAGACTGCGTGTGAAGCCCAGATAGATCTGCCAAGCTGATATTGGATAGCGCACGAGATGCGGTGTACCTGTGGTGTACCTGTGTTCTACTCGGACATCAAGAGTTTGTGCCTTTGAGACGAGCGGCGAGTGCAATTCGAGTAGTCAAGTTACAGCGTATGGCCATGGTACATGAGTATGATCCCCCAATGACATGGCTGCAATGCTAAACTCCAATATGGGATATTGTGTCACTATCTACCTGCTCTCTTGGGGCGACCTGCTAGCTGAGAGCGGCAGCAAGCATTGTGCACAGTAGTAACAGTACAGCTAGGTGTCAACACAAGAAAGATTTGTCTGTGTTCTCCTCTATGGCAAGCTGCCAAATCCTCTTGAGGTCCAACTGCTTGTTAGAGCAGTGCTCCACGAACAGCATGCTGCCAGAGTCATACACAATCAGCTACCATCTACATGTACGCAGATACCAACGTAGCGGTCATTTATTGCCAGGGTGTTGTTGCTTTTCCACTGATTGATTTCTATTCTTTTTTACCATCATTGGTTCTGTTCAGGACAGCTGGAAGAATAGATGTGTACATGTAGGTAACAATTACTGCCTGCTGGCCGCCATCTCCACGTGCAGCAACTGAACAGTTGAGCCCCACCTGCAGCCCACCGTGCCAGCGGTTCCCTAGCACCTGTTCTGACCTGTTCTGACCTGGCCGCCAGCAACCATCCGCTGGAAAAGTGAAGCTCTAGCTGTTGATCGAGTGGCGCTAGTAAACAGCCTGCAGTGGCAGCTCCATTTGATTTAGGCCAGTCCAGTCGAGTCGAGCCGCCTGCTTCGCAACCAAGCCTGCACCTCGAACCTGCATCGGCATCTGCAACTGCAACTCTCCTCTGCTGCCACCAATTCTTCCCTTCCCCTCCCCAAAACTCTCACCGTCTTCTTTCCCATCTTTGCGACTTTTGCGACTCTCCCCGCGCCAAAGTCCAATCTACCCTCTGCCTGTCAACAAAGATACTTTTTACACCACCCAATACAACCCCCCCCACACACACCATCCACCATGTCGAGCTCCAACGGCGCAACCGTCCCCGAGCAGACCAACCAGGCTGCCCAGCAGCAGGTCGAGAAGGGCAAGGGCAAGGCCGCCAACGCTGAGGAGCCCGTTGACCAGTCCATGGACGAGGACAGCGATGACGACGAAGAGGTTAGTTCATTTCCCCCCTTCCCCAACTTCAATCTGCTTTGCATCACTTATACTGACCCTCTTTCCTCTGCAATAGGCTGGCGACGGTAAGCATACACGCACACGCGATCTGTCGCAATAACAGTCCACGAGAGCCAATTCACTAACATTTTTACGCGTCACAGATGCTGCCGAGGAAGATGATGACAACATGGACGAGATTGACCTGAACAACATCGTCGAGGGCGGCCGCCGCACCCGAGGCAAGGTCATCGACTGGGCCAAGGCTGCCGAGAACGTCCCCACCAACGAGGAGGACGAGGATGATGATGACGACTTTGAGGGCGAGGGCGAGAAGGAGGACGACAAGATGGATGAGGACTAAGCAAAGTCTTTCTCTCTCATCATGCCTATCGTCTGCAAATGAGCCCTGTGTTTTGCATCTACGGCATTCCTTGGTTCTTTTGCCATCTCTGGATCCGCCTCGAACCCCACGTCACTTCCTCACCCGTGGTCTGGTGTA
Source organism: Apiospora aurea (assembly GCF_038362705.1). Lineage (NCBI taxonomy): Eukaryota > Fungi > Ascomycota > Sordariomycetes > Amphisphaeriales > Apiosporaceae > Apiospora > Apiospora aurea. Next base: position 1,907,245 of record NW_027117393.1, on the reverse strand, counting down.
GACTCGTCTCCGGATAGATAAGATTGGTGGTTTTATGGATAGAGATGAGCCCTTGCAAAATTCTTTGGGCACCTGGAACTCTGCAGGAGAAGTACATATGCTAGGGTTTGCTTTTTTGGGCGTTGTTGATCCCCCCTCCCCCCAAAAGCTGGTGTCGTGATCATGGATCTGCCCCAGATGGACATGGTTTAGTGGCATACGCATAAGTGGCAATAAACAAACATACAACAAATGGTTGTCCTCACAACTTGAGTTCCTAGATTTGGCCCCAATGGTTCGTTTCATGTGAAGTGAATACAGTAGATGTCCACTGTAACGGTCAAGACGACCTCTACTCTTGGTTTGATTGGCTGCGAATCGAAAAGCGGCCCGCCAAGGACTCACTCATCCAAGACCTGCATGCATGTCACTATTCCCTCCGTCATTTGATATCATAACTCTGATTTTTGGAACGGGCAAGTAGAGACTGAAACAAAAATTAGTTGACATCTCCATTTGTTGTTTGGAGGGGGGAGAGGGGCATGAATGTCGTCCGATGCGAGTGTGTGGCGGATGTGATGAGGCGGTGTCTCGACCAATTTGGCAATTTGATTGTTCCAATTGTCTTGTGTCCACTGACAGAGCGTTGGCCGCTTGCTTTGAATGATAGTGTACGCTTGTCGTTCCCAGCTTTGGGAGAGACGCATTGGCTGGATCTCCTACGTGCTATGGGTGCTCTCATTTTGGCAAGCCAGGTTTGCGTTTCCGGCGATGGAGTTCGCCTCTAACACCAAGCCTCAGCTAAACTGCGTGAACACTCAGCAATGACACACACAGAGTGGACATCTGCCTGCCAATCTGATTCTGCTTATGATCTCAGAGTGTTTGGTACATGCTACGCATCCCTTTGGTAGCGGGCGAGGACTAATCTAGTGACAACGACGTTCACTTACCCTTTTCGGTACCCTGACTCACCTGGTGGCTACCCTGTAGCAAAGCTGTATCCGTGTCCTGTTTTCCTAATTTAAGTTTTACACCATGGTCATGAACTCTCAGGCGATAAGGGTAGACCACAGAAGTCCCATAGCCTGGATAAATACCTGGAGTAGGTACAGTCGTGTGAAAGTGCTTTAAGAATAGGGGGATCAAGAAACTCTCTCCTGTATATTGCGAACATTACTGCCTCTTCGACGCGTAATATACTGTTTCGCCTGTGGGTGTCTGAGGCCTCTGGGGTGGTGTTGTATACAAGATCAGTTCATTTCATATACCCCCCCTTCTTCTTCAGTATAGGTACCCTCACAGTCTATAAACCTTCCCTCGCCGGTCTTCTCTTTAGTGACCTAGTTCTATGGCCATTCGTAATCCAGTGGGTTCTGCGAGTCGTAAGATATGTAATAGCCTATTATAAGTGAATGCAAGCAGCCTGGATCGGCCTCTAGCCCGTCGTACGAGCCCCGAAACTCACTTCCTCCGGGTGCCCGGCCGGGCCCGAAACGAATACGGACATCCGAACTGTAGACACAATCACGCCGACCTCCTTATCAAGGCTCTAGCACCGTAATTTTCCTCTTTCCGGCGTGTTCTACCTCTTGGTCAGTAAACACACAGACCGGCCTCCGGCCTCTCTCCCATGTGCTAAAGTTTTTCAACACGTCTCCTAGGGCTGTTTTTTCGCCCACAAACCCCCCAGGCGCTGTTTTTCGTCAGCACACCTCCCCCAGGTGCTGTTCTTTGTCAACACACTTCTCTCGTGCTGTTTTTCCTTTCCTCCCAAACACATTTCTCGCTGTCATCAATCCAGATTGAGCATACCGTTGCCATTCCCTTCATTTCCCTCGACATTGCCTCCTCGCTTTCCCCGGGTAACAGTATCGCTTCAAACAGTATCGCTTCACCCGAAAGATGGAACCTCCGCGAGTGAAAGCCGGAGAAATGGCCGGACCTACCTTGGATCTTCCCTCACTAAAAAGCAAATATCCCCGACGTCCCTTTATCGCAATGGATAATGTAAAAAGCAGAGAGCACGCTGTCGAGCTCTTCTCTCGCATTCGCGCCGATTACGCGAATGCCATTTTCGAGGATTACAAGATGTTGCAATCCATCATGGATCGCCACGAAGCTCTGGTCCGTCGAAGGTGGCAAAAGAAGTCACACTCGGAACGGAGAGTGTGTCTCAAGACGGCTTGGCCGTACATACCGACCAAGCACCTGGCAGATCTCGGCGCAGTTAAACCGTTGTATGCACTGCGTAAGTTCAATGACACGGACCTTGGCCCGAAAGAGGAGTCCTGCATGTGGCCGGACCTGAATCTCGAAGATCGCGTGCTGCCAGAGCCTCTTCCCTTGATGCTGAGAGCCCGGTCCTCCAGCCATGACCCTAGTCACTTTGCCGACGCCGACTTCGATAGATGTGCATATGCTGTCTCGGCTGGGGTTATTTGCAACTATGCCCCTTTGTCGAAGCTATTCGACACCGAGTGGTCGGTCTTTCGCACGGAACATGCGGCTCACGCGTACGGCAACATCCAGCAATGCGACAGCAATTGTACACACAAGGGCCTTGCAGCTTGTCGAATTGGGTACCCCATCGGCGAAGCTGTGCTCTTGCTTCAAATTCAAGCAAGAACCTATAGTTTCTTGGTAGAGGTCTGCAAGACGGTGCTCCACGATAAGAAGCCGGATGAGCTGACTGGGAGTCATATCCCGCTCGTCCCGAGACCTCTCGACGTCAACATCGCGCCAACACCCCTCGGATCACTGAAAGCGGCCGCGATTCGAGCACCGTACCGAGTCCCAGCTGAGATGGACATGGGCAGAATGCTCGAAATGGTGTCTGCAAAGGTGGATGCCGCAGAGGAGCATCTACACTCGATGCGGGAGGATCCCGCCTACTTCAACGATGCGCTGCAAGGTTATGAGACCCACAACATAGGTTGGCTGGACCGTCAGATGGGAGAGCACTCGAGAGCTGCAATGCGAGATCGTGACTACGAAACCATCAGCTACCCTGCCGCAAGGGCTCTATTCTGGCCAGAAACATGGTCTCGGGTGCTCCTGAAGCTCCAGAAGCTTGCTACGAGTCTCAGCCGCGGAGAGCACAAGGCAGACGAGGATCTTCCGCCGGAACTTGACGCCAACTACCGGGACGTATTGCACTACGTCCAAGATTTGGAGGCTTTCATCGCATGGGAGAAGAGATGGGCTTTTGTTTCCACGCCCCGGGTCCGTCCCTTCTTCCTGAAATGGCAGCGTCTCAAAACTGGAAAAGGTGCCCAACTCCCCCAACCCGACGAGGATATGGTCAAGGTGTTCCTGGCGTTAGACTCTTTCGAGAAGATGGATAATCTCGGTACACGCGAGGTGATGAAAAGCCACATCTTGCTGGACGACCTCGAAAGATTCCGCGCTGCCTCAAACAGCAACAACACGACTGCAGAGCCCTGGATAGACCCTTATGTGGCCGGAATGATGTCCGATATGTCCATCGTAGCGGAATGCCGACGACAGCTCGCCCTCTTCCAGCCATGGGCCCGGCATTACCACACCAAGATCCCAAAGAACGCGTCCGGGCGTGAATATCGCTTCCACAACGAGCACCTGAGAGAAGCCGCACATGATGACTCGAATGTTTTCCCCGGTTTCCTGACCAAAGAAGTAACGGACACTGTCCTCCCCGCGGCCGAGAAGCTCCGGTATCCTGCTGAATGGACGAGAGATAAGGGTGTCACTATGGCCATGCAGAGGGCGGAGAACAATCTAGGTAGATTCTAGGAGGGCTACCTGGAGTTGTTGGACGACAGGGGATGGGAGCCCAGTGACTATATAAAGTCTCTTCTCGATCGAGAGATCGAAAGAACCGCTGACTGGTTGCCTACCACATCCGCTCCTCTTACCACTCAGCAGCATGCGAGCCCGAGCCCGAGCCCGAGCCCGACCAAGGTCTTGACTCCGGTCCCGACTCCGACCCAGGCCCCGACGCCGGCTCCGAGCCCCGTCGGTGGGCTTGCCAACCTCTTTGCGACACTCACAACAGGCGAGGAAGATCGCCCCAGACGGTTCAAACCCGTCGAGAAAAAGACCAAGACCAAGACGCGTGGCTTGGCCATGAAGGAGAGCGAGACAGCCAAGGAGGAGCCCAAAGAGGGGAACAACGAGGGCAAGGCGGAAGAGCTGCCTGCATTCCTCACCGCTAGAGTCGACAGCCGATCTGCCGACGTCTTTGACGTACTATTTCACCGGACTGGAGCATCTCACGCCGGCCAGGTCAAGTGGACCGAGTTCCTTCACGCGATGACGCACGTGGGTTTCAGGGCCGAGAAGTTGTACGGGTCGGTCTGGCAGTTTTCCCCGTCCGCCGCCGCCGGGGCGGACATGGAGGTGGCGCGATCTATACATTTTCACGAACCGCACCCTTCGTCGCGGATCCCGTTTAATAGGGCGCGGGCCATGGGCCGGAGGTTGACAAGACGTTATGGCTGGACTGGAGGTGCATTCTAGCTATTTCTTGTGGTGTTCCGCGGCGAGCTTGCAGGTAATCAGTTATTGATTGCCTGAGAAAAGGATAAAAGGATGTGACGATTCCCGCCGATCAAGGCTGGAATGAAAACTCGATAATGTTAATATGACAACGACATTCTCGCCCCCCTACCCTTTCCTCGTAGAATGGGACATGTTCTGGGGAAATAGTTTGGCCATTCTTACCTATTAACCTGCCTTGTAGCCAAAGAAACAAAGAGTCATGTTGTTTATAAGCCGTCCGCTATTATCTCGGGATCTGGTATTAGTAATTGGTTGCCACTACGCCCTACGGGACCAAACTTTAGGGCGTGGACTCGGCATTGCACCGCGTAAGTGGAGTGCTTGGTAATGCCGAGATGATGCAATTTTTATCGGAGGTAATCAGTAATAGATGGCGCCATCTCTCGGTCGGCTGCTTCTACCCCACGATCCAGCAGCATAAGTACCGCTGTATAAGAAGGGAGGCGCTTCCGCCGGGTATCTGTCTCTGTGAACAAATAAGATTATATTCGGAGAGAAGACGACGAAGAAACGGAAGATCATTCAGACAAGACCACAACACTATACTGCCTAGCGACTAGCTTATTACTCTATGCTCTCGTTGTCCACTGTTTTCCGAACAACACTCCCTAGAGCTATACTTACAGGCACCAAAGCATTTACTTCGTTGTCCAACCGACAGACAGCCAACATGACAACTGGTATCTTCAAGCACATCGACATGACGGCAATGCCGCCCAATGTCAAGCCCTGGACCAAGGTGGATGCAGATGCATCGTCCTTCAAGCTGCTAGAGCACAAGCGCTCCGTCCACAACCTGCGGGGTCGGGAAAGCGAGTTCACGACGGATAACTCCGGCTTCGCCGTCTACAACGAACCCGCCAAGGAGAAGAAGTTCACCGACGACGCGGCGGTGCGGAACGGCTACTACGGCGAAGTGGAGGCGTTGCTGCGCAAACACATCCCGGGCATCAAGAAGGTGGCCATCTTCGACCACACGATCCGGCGGCGGGCGCCCGACGCGCCGCGCGCCCCCGTGCAGCAGGTGCACGTCGACCAGACCCCGGGCGCGGCCGAGGTGCGGGTGCGGCGCCACGTGCCCGCGGACGAGGCCGAGGAGCTGCTCAAGGGCCGGTACCAGATCATCAACGTCTGGCGGCCCATCGAGAACCCGGCCAGCGACTTCCCGCTCGCCGTCATCGACTGGCGGACGACGCAGCCGGGCGACTTCGAGCCGGTGGACCTGCTGTACCCCAAGGACGCCGACTTGCTCCAGGGCAGCGGCAAGGAGGTGCGGCCGGACGAGTCCCAGTGGTACTCGACCGAGGGCTACGAGGTCAAGGGCGAGACCATGTCGGTGTCGCCGAACCCGGCGCACAAGTTCTACTACCAGAAGGACATGACGCCCGACGAGGTCCTGCTCCTCAAGTGCTACGATTCTTACGGCGAGGGGCAGCCCATGGGCAAGCAGGGGCTGGCGGTGCGGACGCCACACACGGCCTTCATTGACCCGGCGACGCCGGCGGACGCACCGGGGCGGCAGAGCATTGAAGTGCGTTGCTTGGTATTCTACGAGTAAAGAAAGCGAGTTCAATCGCCACTGCGGATATCAGACGCTACCTATTGTAGCGGGGAAAGCATTTACGGGAGTTCGTCTTTTGTCGTTTTGGCGGGAATTGGGGCAAGCGCTGAGATTGGTTTTTGGATCGGATAGAAGACGTATGTTCGGAGAAGTGCGAACCATAATGACACACGTACGTTGTTGCAAGCTGTTAAGGCCACGAATCCTATCAACAATGGGCAGAGCATAAGCGATTCGATCATCTTTCTTTCCATGAATCCACGTAGCCCAATCGTTTTATTTATATTGCTTGAACAACAACAAAAGCAGGGAAATTGCATTGTTCAATCTCAATGCATCCGGGGTGACGATCAAGTACCTGCCTACTTAATTTGCGCTTTCAAGCCACAGTTGACCCAAGCCACAACCAGGATCACGATACCTGGCAATTAATTATTACGCAACTCCGTCAAGCGAAACGAAGCTGGGTGCAATCCTTGGAACCTCTCCCGAGCAATCTGTGTATGTGTGCAGACTGAGAGACCGTACACATGGCGTCCAGGTGAGTAGTTGTGTCTTGGATTTCCTATATCGAGTCTCGGAATCGATGCGCCTGCTCGGACAAGACAGCCCAAACGCCCCCCCAAGCCCGCCTCCGTAATCTCGAGCCGGCCGCGCCGGCCGCAGCTATGGGGAAATGGGAAAAGGGGGCAAGCAGGCAGTCAACCAGGCCAGACTCCCCCGGCACCTCGTATTCCAGGAACTCGATCGAACCCGTCCCAAGATCACGCAAGTGCCGGATCGGAATGGGACGGCCCGCCGATAGTTGCTGCCTCTTTTTCGCACGCCCGTCCGAGTAGCCGCCGGAATGCGGTGGTTGATTTCCAACAACCACAATAACATCGATACTGACGTGAGAGGGGCGAACCCCCGCCGACAGCAGATTTCCGAATTCGACGCTCCACCAGCGCGACTCGCGCAGCGCGCTCTTCGAGGGCTACAATGGCGGCGGCCGCAGCAGCAGCGATGCGACGACGACGAGGCGCCAGTTCCAGACCCCGAGCCCCAGCCCCGGCGTAGGCGGCGGCTACGGCTACAGCGGCGGGTACCCGGGCAGCAATGGGAACGGGGGACACTTGGGTGTCGACAACAACAGCCGGGGAGGCTTCAGGCCCGCGACGCCGAATTCAAGGTACGCCGGATATTAGAATTCTGCATACACGAGCCGCCCCCCTCCTTTCTCTCTACGATGTCTTTCATCGACACCCCCCAACCCCCATGGCAGTCGATCGCATATAAAAAGAGAATATGTCCCCCAACTAACCGCGCACCCCTTGCGCTTTACAGAGGCCAATACGACGATGCCACGATAGAATCCCTCGAATCCCAAAACGACTCCCAGGTGCCCGGGATCCTGGACAAGGTCAAGATCCTCAAGAGCATGTCGGTGGCTATGGGCGACGAGATCCGCGACTCGACCGCCATGATGGAGAAGATGAACGATACCTTCGACAACACGCGCCTGCGCGTGCGCGGCACCATGAACCGCATGATGATCATGGCCGACCGCACCGGCGTCGGCTGGCGCGTCTGGCTCGGCTTCTTCGTCGCCGTCGTCCTCATCTTCCTCTACGTCTGGCTGTTCTAAAAAGGATGGGCGGGCGCAGTTCGAGCCAACAAGGGGGAAATGGGGCAAGAGAAGCCGATACCATACGTTTTTTACGACGACACACACATACGCGCGAAAATATGTTTATTACAAAACCACCGACAGCCTGCGTTTTCCCCCTCCTGTTTTTCAGCTATTCTAAGTGGCCGGTTGATGATTTTTGTCCTTGTTGTCGTTGCCGACCTAGTGATTTTCAGTGTGGGCTACATATCATTCACATCAAAAAAACTGTGCACGTATGGCACAGGTGGGAGAAGGAACCCGGTGTTCCCTGTGGTAGCTGTTTTCACGGGTTCGGGCGTTGGGAAGGCATGGTTTATTACTGCACAGAGCAAGCCTGGTTGTGAATATGACGGGATGAGATGAATACGTGAGGGAAAGGGTACATATACACACGTTGCAACGTTAGACACATTGCGAAAGCCGATACTTCATGCTAAGGTTCTGCCTTCGCTGTATGCATAGCTTACTAATTATACTGGTTCTTCATTTCGTCTCAGCTATCATCGTAACGCGACAGGCTCGCCAAACAAGTATTGAATGTGTCAAGGGGTATTATAATGTGGCCTCCCTTCATCCGGTGAAGAGAGCCGATGAAAATGAAGATGAAGTTGGCCTTGCTGAGGGTCTTGGCGAAATTCCTCAGGGGCCCATGTGCCGTGCTAGCTGCGGAGAGCTTTCCAGCAGCATGCTGCTTCCGTCCATTGATAACAGGTCGCTGATCGCAATGCTATTGCGCGTCGCGTCTGAGCGAGCCAAGCTGCCCCTGAACCTGAGCCTTTGGGGAGCCCGCGCTGCAACGAAACTCACCTCGGCAGCGGGCTCATCGTTGTCACTGCTCGTAACGGATGCATCAGTGTCAGTGTGTTCATAGCCCATTGCACTCTCAGCGTCTGGGATGTCGTCATCCAGGTTGGCCTCCATGTCCATGTCGCCGCCCTCGCCATCGAGGTCTTCTTCCTCAATCATGTGCGCCTGGTCTTCGTCGTCGACCTCGTCTTCTCCGCCGTAGAAACTGTTGCCCTGACTAGTATTGGCCGCATGCCCGCGGAAAGGGTCAGGGGCCTGTTGCATTCTCTGGGCCATTAGCGCCTGCTGCGCCCGGGCCGCCCGCTGCTCAGGATGTTCTATAGTATCGTCGGGGTCATCTTCATCATCGTCCTCATCATCTTCATCTTCGTCGTCTTCCTCATCCTCGTCCTCGCCGCTCAACCCAAAGTCGTTATCCTCTGCTTCTGGGATGTCTTCGTCCAAGTCGCGGGCGCCATCGAGTTGCACGTCACCCATGCCATCTTGGGCCTGATCTTCCAGAACGCCATCACCAGGGCCGGCCCCAGCAGCCTCCGCTTCCGCGAGCTCTTGCGCCAGCTGTTCACGTCGCAAAGCCTCCTGATGTTCTTCTTGCTCGCGCCTCTCTTCGCGCAGCTGGTGCAGGGTCTTGGCAATGCCAGGTGGCTTCAGCCATGTGCTGCCGAAGTTGGAGATGTTGTGGAGGCGGCGGTCCAGTAGCTGCTCATCGGCTCGTAATCTTGCCAAGGGGGACCGTTCTATGACTTGGACGTTGCGCCGCTGATTCTGGTTGTGGGGATTCAACTGCGTGTTCTCCTGGTGGGAAGGATCATATGAGGATGCAGCATTGGGATTTCTCGACGAATTGTACCAGAGAGAATGAGACTGCATGCGTTAGCATAGGAGCTCGACAGATATCAGGTTGCTGGAAAGGGTCATAATCCTTACGTCGCCCGGTGCCAGGTCGGGGAGTAGAGACAGCATCGTGTGCATTTGTTTGGCGACAAAGGTAGTTCGCCTAGCTAAGCTCAGATTGACGCATGTAGGTTCATAGCCGATATGCCACCCAGTGTTTGATATGCGCCAATACTGGGGTTGCCGTAATGCGCCAGCCCGGAAAATTGTTGTTGTTGTTGATGTTCTCGCTGCGATGGATGTCGGGACGGGCCCCTCCAAGAAAGTTGACCGCCTGCCCGATTAGACCCAAAGGTGATCGTAGCTCCAAAAACGTCGACAGGGGATAACTTTTGGATCCCTGCCTGGGATGGGAAGAAGCCTGTGGGGCCGGTGGCCAGTGTCCCCTTGCGGGGTCTGAAGAATGTAGCCTCGTACATATCCTACAGAAAACTGCCACGATATTCTCCTGACCTACTTATCTATTGACTTGCTCATTTCGGGTGTCCAAACCGAAGCGAAGCAAACAGACACACGAGAAATACCTAAACGCATGGCAATGGAGAGCAATCGCACCTAGCACGGCCCCGGCTGCCTTAGCCTGCACGTCAATTCGGCAGTGGGAGGGATACGGCATCAACATGACACTTGAGGCCGCCCTAGCATACGCTTACTTTACGCATGATGATTGGTGCGAGCCGGGTATATGATGTATCTATAGCAATATATCTGCTTCCTGCCTGCGCCTGTCCCTTGTCAACTTTGTTTGTTCAACAATACGTAAATAAAACCTATTATGTCGCCGCGATATGGATCTGTGGTGATGTGTCGTTAAAGCCCTGTACCCGGTCAATGTCATGAATCTTCGTGGTCCCGTTCTCTGGTTCCTTCTGCTGGCCCTGTTCACCGGTCTGCCGCAGGGAATCCAATTTCCATATCATATTCATTACCTTATGAAAAGGGACCCTGTGGCTACCTGAAAAGGTTCCAGACCATTTAGTCCTAGACATTATGTGGTATATTTTTGGCATATCTACGCCTGCGATACCTGTGGGAAGTAGCGTACTGAAACAGGAACGACTGGCACAGCAAGACTCAAAACAACGAGGCTTGTCGCCAAGATGGAACAGAGACATTAGGCTGAAATGCGGGCTGTACCATGAGTCACTTTCTGAGCCGTCTGAATTGTCTGTGTCCTGTACTGTATGTTGATTCTGGCCCCGTCATTTGGCATCTGTCTTCCTCATTCTTCGCGTTTCCATGCCGGCCGGAGTATGTATGCTGCTTCTGGGACAGAAGGCCACTATTGCCAGGCTTCTTCGCTTGCAGGGTAGGATGAGGGCTAATGCAGCATATTTTCTGACTAATAACGGATACGAGAGAACTGGCCATCTTCCCAATGTCTTGGTACAAGAGCCATAAGCTGCGAAAGCGCTGCGGTCAGGCAGAGTGTGCAGTTCCGATGACGGGAAATGTCGGAAGACCAAGGGGACTTCGGCGCTTTGCACGGAGACAAGGTAACTTTGTTGGTGTTGAAATGAACTGACCACCATGGCGGTATCCACAGGCCCTTTGGTCCACAGCTGCACCTGAAGCGAGCGATGCTGCCAAGTAAGTACGGAAAGAAGGAGGGAAGCGAAGAAGTTAGTCCGTGGCCATGGGCGTCTGCTCAGATCGGAATCCGATCTCGGTGCGGCGCTTGAATGTGCCGACTCTACCGCACACAACACCCGACTTTGTGGCCAACCACCCTAGTGATATCTCCATTAGTGCGAACGGACTGCAAGGGCCTGTAAACGAACATACTCAACTTGCATGCACAGGAAGCCCTTGTCGCAGTAGATACCGAGTTGTAGAATGTAACGCCGGGCATCAGCAAAACGGTGTGTCGCCCGGTGCACAGGTTGGCCTGCTATCCCTGCCGGGTTTGTCTGCAAGATCTCCGCCGCGACAGAGCGTCCCGTTCGGCTGACCAATTGAGCTGCCCCGTTCGCCCCGGAATAGCATTAAGCTCACGGTAACCTCCTGCCACCCTCTGGAAAGACGTACATGCGCAGTAGCTTAGTCAAACGTCCTAGCATTGGGAAAGCTCTCCAAATCACGCGGAGAGCGTCCGATATGCCCCCATAGTGACGTGTGGTTGCAACATACCACAGCACGACAATGTCGGGGGCGGCGGACCCTAATGCAATCAAGATCTAAGCTATTGTTTAGAGGCAGAGTCCAAACATGGTTGGCGTGAGATAAGCCTTTTCTGGTCATTGACCTCTTCCTGATTGGCTGCTTCAGATAGTCGATGTGATGATTCTTTTACGGACATCTTGCAGTTTGCCCTGCCAGCTACGGAGTACATAGCAGCGTTTGCCAAGATGGGTATGGCTCATATAGGCCCATGGGGAATAGAAAGCGAGCTGCATTTCCTTATTAATGGTTGTCATTAACAAGAGTCACGAGTCCACTTCCAACGCCATCGGCCGTCGTGTATGGAACAATGCCCAAGTACAAGCAGAGAGCAACCCCGAGTCCCCGACTACTGCCCCGACTGCTGCCCCGACTGGGGTGCTCACTGTCCACCTCTCACTGGCTGCTTGTAATTTCAAGAACTCATCGATTCCTGGAGTAGTATCCAGTAAGCCCGGGGGCTTCGCGTAGTCGCTCCCATGGCCTTGGCTTGCGTACTTAGTATCACATAGCGAGGGTCAGCAACACATTGATTTGGCTCTGACACCTTACAGAAGAGCGCCTGGGCGCCGTGATGTACGATGACACCCCTGCCCTGCCTCTGCACCATGGACTGGCGATATCGGCGAGTGCGCAATGAGGCTTGCCAGGCTCTCTTGAAATTGCGTGTCGCTCATTGGATATCCAAGAGTCAGGCGTCTCAGCCCCCACACGGAACGGTCTTGACTATTTCGCGCTTTTCTTTTTTGCTGCTTTTCCCGACAAAATGCCATTGGCAGAGAAAAAAACTACGGTCCTTGCAGGACCCCTGTCACATGCGTCCGGGAGCGAGTGTGGGGTAGGTACGTTTAGTATGGCCCTTTTTGGTAATAACATTGAAGTGCTTCACTCCAAACTGTAGGGAACTGAACAAATCACTCCTACTATAGGCAAGAGTAAATACAATTGCAAGAGGCCGGAGACCCGAGCCGTTCCTTTATTAGCTTCTCTTCTCTGCGGTTGAGGAGAAGCTGGAAGATACATGTACCCACCCTATGTCCCTAGATCGCTCATGTTTATGGGCTTGTTTGTACACGCATACTTCTTACATGTACTTATGCTATACGTAACCAGGCCATTCCGGCACTGCAGCTTACCTATGTTACTATTGCCACTGTCCCCCTCCATTATCTACCAACTGCAATAGAATCTGCAGATCCAGAGCCAAGTCTTTCTGATTTACAATAAGCAAGCAGATAGGGCTTCTTCCAGTGGAATTGTCAGAAATGATAACCGTGGTGTGACTCAGCCTTACTTATTGGCTGGACTCGGCTCGGGGGAAGGGCCAGGCTGGATTAGAGCTACTATGCCGTGGGTGATTCGTTCACACATCCCGCTTGAATGAAGCCGAAGAAGCCCGACTTTGTTAGATTCCCCATGATCGCCATGAACATGACAACGCTACGAAAAATAATTTTCATAGATGCACATGGATCATGATTCCTTCTTTCGAGTCCCCGAAAAGGGACAGCTACGCAAGCTGGAGGGAAACCTGCAGGTGGGATAGATCCGAAAATATACCCTTGGTTTTTACGGGGTTAGGGCTCAAATAGAGACGGAATCAAGCTCAGTTCGTACTTCGCAGTGATCAACATGTCCAATGGGGTATCACTGGATGCAGAAACCAAGTCCTAGCAGACATAGCCAGCTTTGTTGGCCAGTTAAACATCATCAAGTACATACATAACGTAGCCTACTGCAAGGCAATGCCCACCCGGCTCGTGGTGATGGAATTCTGCTGTTTTCGCAGGCAGGCGTCGTTGGATGCCGGTGTGTTAAGAAACCACAAGCCCACTAGACTAGAGGTGCAGGCTAGATGGCGGTAACCAATGAGACGGAGGGATTTGCCAATTCCAAGGTTCCCCCAAGAGTTCATTAGAACGAGAAGAAAAAAGCATGGCTCCGTCAACGTCACCGAGTGTGTTAGGCCGTTTCCTCACGGACCCAAAAGCCCTTGGAGCCCTTGCTGCGTGCCAAGCTTGCCTTAGAGCTCGCTAGGGCGGTGGACCCCCCCCCCGTTGCTCAAGGTGGGCATTTCCTGGCTCGCAAGAGGATTGGCTTCCGTCGGTCGGCCAAGGGCCCCTGTCGCAGCGTCTCAATCTTCCCCTCCCCCACTTGGATGGCCAGAAAGCGCTGGGTTCTGCCACATGCAACTAATTGTCTGGCCTAGATGTTTTTACGAGTATGTATTGAATATTTTTTTTTGCCTGCCTGCCTGCCTGCCTGCTCCTCCTCTCCTACAGTCGGACGAGACCATATTGAGTAGTGCTTGCTTCTACCCGGCTTGGCCCCTCTCGCCTCCCTCTCCCTCCGCCTGAACTGGACTGACCGATCGACCATCCCATTTCATTCCATCCATAAAAGCGAGGCTGCTACCTCCTTCCTTCTCACCCACTCTTTTACACTTCCTCCCTTCTCTTGCCAGACCACTCTACCTACTTGTGCACCACATCCTTCCTCCGTGTCAAGACTTGCCTCGTAGAGTCCTCCCAGACGTACCACATAGCGACAGACATCTGTGTCATTCCTACCTGTAAGTTATTTCTGACGTGTCTGTTTGATATCTTTGCGCCTTCTGGATAGCGACCCGAACCTGGAACAACTGGACGGAAAGGACAAGCCACTACCTACGCATGAACATAAATATATTTGTATGTGTTGCGCGACCACCATCCAAGCCCCTACGAACGGACAGCCCAACGGTGCATAGAAGCAGCGCACGTCATAATGCCCTGTTGCGACGCCCTGGAACGACAGCCGCGCGGGTACCCAAAATCGCTTCACCAAGATATGACCCTACAACTTTCACAGGCTCTCCAGCTCTTCAGTTCGGTCGCCTCGCGGCGAGATTGAACCAAAGTCAAGGAGCTGTGCGGACGGGATCACCTGCATCTACTACACGCGACGACCTTTTGGGAATTTGGAGAATGCCTGTTCGCTCCTGCGCATATGTTACAACAAAAGTGCAGTGTCGGAACGTCCCCCAAGATTGACTACCTAGATGGGCTGGGTTTTCGTCCTATCACAACCCCAATCGTTAGCCGCATGGTCATATTATGACAGCGAGCTTCCAATTGGTTGCCGCCATATCTTCCCCACGCTCCTGGATGCAACCCCCCTGCTGCCAGCTGCCCTGTGATTCGGCCAGATAATGTCAGATGTGGACGCAAATGCTTAGCCATCCAGCAGTCCTCAACGCTGTGCGCTTGCATCATATCCAGCAATTTTTGAGGCCAAATTCACAAGAGAATGGCAGCTGGCTGGTTGTGGTGGTTGCAGCCTCGGCCGCCTGAAGAGAGGGGCAGCCCACCTTGACTCTCGTGCAAGAGTCATAGCGATCGGGCGGACGGGCGACGGGTGCTCAGAATCCCAGGATAATCCGGCAACTCTTATCTATGGACTTCCCGGCCAGAGAGGACCACAAAACTGCCGCTGAGAGAGGTTTAATTCGTAATCTTTACGGAACTCTCTCATGGAGTCAGTCCGGCCTTGCTTGTTCTTGCACCCTACGTTCCAATGGAGCCACCCAATTTCGATTCTGGTACACCCCGCATCTTTGGTGGTGACTCGGAAGGCCATGCGGAACTCTCCGCGTGAACTGGGCGAAGCTCTTTCTGGATACTTGAGACCATCTGGACAATACTTTTTGTTTCATACTTCAATCAATTGCTGAATTCTAGTCCATGTCTACTGTACTGACCTACTTCTTCTCCACTTCCACAGATTGACGTTGAGCGGCGTTGGCTGCTCTTATCGCCGACTCACATCTCTGCCTCTGTGATACCCAACCTCTCGGCCAATCCGGTTTCTCCTGTCTAGCCTGCCTAGCATGGGCCTACCTTCCGACTTCGACGACAGACAAACACACATTGACTCCGAGGCCGATGCCTATCATCCATATGAATATCAAACGGAGAACAATGGCTCTTGGGCTGGTGCCCTTCCTGTGAAGCAGTATGTTTCGCCCCTTTTCTGGTCGTGAGAACATAAGACAATACTAACTGTGCCTTCACAGGGGTTTGTATGACCCTAGCTTGGAGAAGGATGCTTGCGGTGTCGGTTTTGCCTGGTATGCAATTGCCCGATCCTCCCTCTTGAAAATTGGCTGTAACATTGTCTGACTTCTATATAGCCACATCAAGGGCAAGGCAAGCCACAAAATCGTCAGTGATGGTAAGTTAATTGTCATAACTCGCTGAGGCAACGCGGAGGCTCGACGCTAACTTTCCGGGATCACAGCTCGGAACTTGCTGTGCAACATGACCCACCGTGGAGCGGTTGGGTCTGATGCTCGCGATGGTGATGGTGCTGGTGTCATGACATCGATCCCCCACAGGTTCTTCATCAAGAACTTCCAAAATGAGCAAGGCATTAGGTTGCCTCCCCGGGTCAATACGCTGTGGGAAACCTGTTCTTCAAGCCAGATGAGGAGACGCTGCACGAGTCGAAGAGGCACTTGGAAGACATTGCGGAATCCCTAGGCTTGAAAGTTCTTGGTTGGAGAGAACCCCCGTAGACTCTACACTGCTTGGTCCTGCTGCGCGTTCTCGTGAACCCATCATCTTGCAACCCTTTGTGGTGCTCACCTCTGCTTACGGTGCTGAAAATGCCCCTGAAGTAACAGATGCGGAGAAGTTTGATGAAAGATTGTTCGAGAGACAGCTCTATGTCCTGCGAAAGCGCGCCACCCACACCATTGGGCTTCACAACTGGTTTTATCTTTGCTCTCTGTCTAACAAGAATATTGTTTACAAGGGACAACTGGCACCGGTTCAGGTCTATCAGTACTACCATGATCTGGTCAACGCCGACTACCAGGCACACTTCGCTCTAGTACACTCTCGTTTTTCCACAAACACTTTCCCGTCGTGGGATCGTGCGCAGCCTCTGCGATGGGCAGCACATAACGGTAAGTAACGCCTAGTTCTGGCCAGAGAAGGATCTCGCCGCTTACGCTTTAACCAGGTGAAATCAACACTTTACGTGGAAATAAGAATTGGATGCGTGCCCGAGAGGGTGTCATGCAATCGGATGTCTTCGGCGATGAGCTTGAGCATCTGTACCCCATTGTCGAGGACGGTGGCTCCGACTCTGCTGCCTTCGACAATGTTTTGGAACTTCTGACCATAAACGGTGTGCTGTCACTGCCCGAGGCTGTCATGTTGATGGTCCCCGAGGCGTGGCAAGGGAACACTGCTATGGACCCCAAGAAGGCAGCATTCTACGAATGGGCTGCTTGCCAGATGGAGCCATGGGATGGACCGGCCCTTTTCACTTTTGCCGATGGCCGTTTCTGTGGTGCCAATCTCGACCGAAATGGTCTACGCCCATGTCGATACTATGTCATGGACGACGACCGCATCATCTGCGCTTCCGAAGTTGGTACTATCCCCGTGGAGCCAGAGTCAGTCATCCAAAAGGGACGTCTACAGCCTGGTCGTATGCTCTTAGTCGATACGCAAGCTGGCCGAATAATCGACGATTCAGAGCTCAAGGCTGCCGTTTCCAGCCGCCATGACTTCCGCACATGGCTTGACAACGAGCTTATCTCTATGCCCAAAGTTCTTAGCAAGGTGTCCGAGACTGTGGACTTGTCCCCTAAGCCTGACGCATCCAAGCTTCAAGAAGATCCTCTCCTGCTAGCTTTCGGATATACCCACGAACAAGTCAGCCTTCTCCTTGCCCCCATGGCCTCAGACGAGAAGGAAGCTCTGGGATCCATGGGCAACGATTCTCCTCTGGCCTGCCTGTCAAACGCTCCTCGCCTTCTCAGCGAGTACTTCCGACAGCTATTTGCCCAGGTTACGAACCCTCCCATCGACCCTATTCGAGAATCTATTGTCATGTCACTTGACTGCTACGTCGGCCCTCAAGGCAATCTGCTGGAAATGGACTCTTCTCAGTGCGGCAGGCTGCACCTTCCCAGCCCCATCCTATCCATCCCCGAGTTCAACTCGCTCATGAACTTGCCCAAGTTGTACCCGCATTGGACTGTCAAGACCATCGACCTTACTTTTCCCAAGTCTGAGGGTGTTGCAGGGTACCTGAAGCACCTTGACCATATCTGCGACGAGGCAACGGCCGCTATCGAGGGCAGGGACAAGATCATTGTACTGTCGGACCGAAAGACATCTGCCGATCGCGTCGCTGTCTCCAGTCTCCTCGCCTCCGGCATGGTTCATCATCATTTGGTCAGCAACAAGTGGCGTTCCTTGGCCGCAATTGTCCTCGAGACAGCCGAGGCTCGTGAGGTTCACCACATGTGCGTGCTTCTTGGCTACGGTGCTGATGCTATCAACCCATATCTCTCCATGGAGTGCATCCTCAAGCTTAACAGAGAGGGCTTGATTCGCAAGAAGCTCTCTGATGACACCCTGATTGCCAACTACAAGCATTCCTGCGATGGTGGTATCCTCAAGGTCATGAGCAAGATGGGTATTTCAACTCTTGCCAGTTACAAGGGCGCTCAGATCTTTGAAGCCCTCGGCATTGACGACGAAGTTATTGAGCGCTGCTTCAGAGGCACTGCGTCACGTATCAAAGGTGTTACGTTTGAGCTGATTGCCGAAGATGCCTTCCGATTCCACGAAAGGGGTTTCCCATCCAGATACACCGTCGGTACTACTGGCCTCCCAGAGTCTGGAGAGTACCACTGGCGTGATGGCGGCGAAGCTCACGTCAACGATCCCGCTTCTATTGCCAACATTCAGGATGCTGTGCGTACCAAGAACGACAAGTCATACGAGGCATACTCTCGTTCTGAGTACGAGCAGATCAAGGCATGCACCCTCCGTGGAATGCTTGACTTCAAATTTGATGAATGCACACCGATTCCTATCGACCAAGTCGAGCCATGGACCGAGATCGTCAGACGTTTCTGCACCGGTGCCATGTCCTATGGTTCAATTTCGATGGAGGCCCATTCCACTCTTGCCGTTGCCATGAACAGACTGGGAGGTAAATCGAACACGGGTGAAGGTGGCGAGGACGCCGAGCGGTCCCAGGTGATGCCTAATGGCGATACAATGAGATCTGCCATCAAGCAAGTTGCTTCTGGAAGATTCGGAGTCACATCTGCCTACCTGGCTGACTCTGATGAGCTCCAGATCAAGATGGCCCAAGGTGCTAAGCCTGGTGAAGGTGGTGAACTGCCTGGCCACAAGGTCTCGAAGTCCATCGCTCGCACCCGTCATTCGACTGCCGGTGTCGGTCTTATCTCGCCCCCACCCCACCACGACATCTACTCCATTGAGGATCTGAAGCAACTTATCTACGATCTCAAGTGCTCCAGCCCCCGATCTCGCGTCTCTGTGAAGCTTGTTTCGGAGACTGGTGTCGGTATCGTCGCCTCTGGTGTCGCGAAGGCCAAGGCTGACCACATTCTGATCTCTGGCCATGATGGTGGCACCGGAGCGTCCAGATGGACGGGTATCAAGTACGCGGGTCTTCCGTGGGAGCTGGGTCTCGCCGAGACTCATCAGACCCTTGTCCTGAACGATCTCCGCGGCCGTGTCGTTGTGCAGACAGATGGTCAGCTCCGTACTGGTCGTGATGTTGCCATTGCCTGCTTGCTCGGAGCAGAGGAGTGGGGTTTCGCCACGACTCCCTTGATTGCGATGGGCTGCATCATGATGCGCAAGTGTCACCTCAACAGTTGCCCAGTGGGCGTCGCGACCCAGGATCCAGAATTGCGAAAGAAGTTCACTGGTACCCCTGAGCATGTGATCAACTTCTTCTACTATGTGGCCAACGAGCTCCGGGCCATCATGGCCCAGCTTGGTTTCCGCACCATCAACGAAATGGTGGGCCACGTCGAGGTTCTCAAGACCCGTGATGAGTTGCGCACCAACAAGACTGCCAACATCGACCTTTCGCTTATCCTGACCCCCGCTCACAAGCTGAGACCCGGTGTCGCCACCTTCAACGTGAGGAAGCAGGATCACCGACTTTACGTCCGCTTGGATAACAAGCTGATCTCGGAGGCCGAGTTGACTTTGGACAAGGGTCTTCCCTCCAGAATCGAGTGTGATATTGTCAACACCGACCGTGCCATGGGTACATCGCTCTCGTACCAGATCTCCAAGCGATATGGCGAGGCTGGCCTTCCTCTGGATACTGTCCACGTCAACATCAAGGGATCCGCAGGCCAGTCCTTCGGTGCTTTCCTCGCCCCTGGTGTTACCTTAGAGTTGGAGGGAGATGCCAATGACTATGTCGGCAAGGGTCTCTCCGGTGGTCGACTTATTATATATCCTCCTCGATCGGCTGTATTCAAGGCTGAGGAGAACGTCCTGATTGGAAACGTCTGCTTGTACGGTGCCACTCTCGGCACATGCTTCTTCCGTGGTATTGCTGCTGAGAGATTTGCGGTTCGTAACTCGGGTGCCGTCGCTGTCGTCGAGGGTGTTGGTGACCACGGCTGCGAGTACATGACTGGCGGTCGCGTCGTTATCCTGGGCAGCACTGGGCGCAACTTTGCTGCCGGTATGTCTGGTGGTATCGCCTACGTGCTCGACATCCACGGCGACTTCCACTCGAAGCTCAACATGGAGATGGTTGAGGCATCAGGCGTGTCCGAGCCTAACGAGATCGCTTTCTTGAGAGGACTCATTGAAGACCATCACCACTACACCGGGTCTGAGCTTGCCGCTCGTATCCTGGTTGATTTCAACCGCGCTCTGCCCCGCTTCGTCAAGGTCTTGCCCATCGACTACAAGCGCGTGCTCGAGGAGGAAGCCGCCAAGGCCGCCGAAGCCAAGCGTGCCGAATACAACCTGCCCATCGTATCCGGTGTCCAGGCTAAGAAGGAGGACAAGTCCAACAAGCTCCAGGACATGGAGGAA
The DNA here is from genome assembly GCF_038362705.1 of Apiospora aurea. NCBI lineage: Eukaryota > Fungi > Ascomycota > Sordariomycetes > Amphisphaeriales > Apiosporaceae > Apiospora > Apiospora aurea. Next base: position 1,886,769 of record NW_027117393.1, on the reverse strand, counting down.
GCTGTTGGCGACAATGCCGCCGAGAAGAAGCGGTCTCTGGTTCTCGACAAGACGAAGGGTTTCATGAAGTATCAACGCCGGTCTGAGAAGTACCGCAGCGCCAAGACCCGCACCAAGGACTGGCAGGAGCTGTCTACTCGTCTCGACGAGGATGAGCTGAAATACCAGTCGGCACGATGCATGGACTGCGGTGTACCTTTCTGCCAGTCTGAGACTGGATGCCCTATCTCCAACATCATCCCCAAATGGAACGAATTGGTTTTTTCGGGCAATTGGAAGGATGCTCTGAACCGTCTTATCATGACCAACAACTTCCCCGAGTTCACTGGTCGTGTCTGCCCCGCGCCTTGCGAAGGCGCCTGCGTTCTTGGTATCAACGAGGATCCCGTGGGTATCAAGTCTATCGAGTGCGCCATTATTGACCGTGGTTTCGACATGGGCTGGATGGTGCCTCAGCCACCCGAGGTGCGCACTGGCAAGAAGGTCGCCATAGTTGGCTCGGGGCCTGCTGGTCTCGCTTGTGCCGACCAATTGAACAAGGCCGGACACAACGTTACTGTGTATGAGCGTGCCGACCGACCCGGTGGCCTGCTTATGTATGGTATTCCCAACATGAAGCTCGACAAGCGCATCGTCAAGCGACGAACCGACTTCATGGCGGCTGAGGGTATTGTGTTCAAGACGGGAGTCGCTATTGGCGAGGACGTTACTCTGCTGGACCTCAAGGCCCAGAACGACGCTGTTGTCATCGCTACCGGTGCCACGGTCGCTCGAGACTTGCCCATCAAGGGCCGTAACCTTGAGGGTATTCACTTTGCCATGGAGTTCCTGCACAAGAACACCAAGTCCCTGCTCGACTCTGAACTCCAGGACGGATCGTACTTGTCTGCCAAGGACAAGAACGTCGTCGTCATTGGCGGTGGTGATACCGGCAATGACTGCATTGGTACCTCAGTTCGTCACGGTGCCAAGTCGGTCATCAACTTCGAGCTTTTGCCCCAGCCTCCGCCGCAGCGTGGCCGTGACAACCCATGGCCCCAGTGGCCCCGTATCTACCGGGTTGACTACGGCCACAGCGAGGTCGCGCAGCACATGGGCAAGGACCCCCGTGAGTTCTGCATCATGTCCGAGGAATTCGTTGACGACGGCAGCGGTCGCGTCAAGGGTATCAACACGATCCGCGTGGAGTGGACCAAGTCCGCTTCAGGTGGTTGGGACATGAAGAAACTGGAGGATAGCAAGCAGTTCTTCCCAGCTGACATGGTTCTCCTCTCCATGGGTTTCCTCGGGCCGGAAGCTCGTGTATTGGGTGATGACATTGAGAAGGATGGTCGCAAGAACGTCAAGACTCCTGCCGGCTCGTACGCCACCAATGTCGAGGGTGTATTCGCGGCAGGTGACTGTCGCCGCGGACAGTCGCTGATCGTTTGGTGAGTTTTCCCCAATTCGTGCCGTTCTTACGCTTTACAATAATACTAATAAGTCAACTACAGGGGCATCAACGAGGGCCGACAAGCAGCCCGAGAGATCGATCTCTACCTGGAGAAGTGCACCGGTCTGCCCGTAACTGGCGGTATCGTCAAGCGTACTGCCGAGGAGACCTTCCGAGCCGTTCATGGCGATAAACATGCGCATACGCATACGCATACGGTGCAAGTGTAAACGTACGTCGGCAAATAGATTTTTGGGGGTGTTTGGAGCAAGGTCGGGCGAGGCGAGACGACGACGTCTTCAACAGAACTGATTACGATACCATGAGCAAAAGGGAGAAGGAAAACTGGCAATAGGCCACAGGGAGCCATGATGTTTTCGGCTGCATTTTCCCTACGTTCATTCGTTTGTTTTCACGGTACAGATCGAGCCATTACCCTGTACATACTCATGGCCAAGGTCTTCAGTTCTTTATGGTATATGATAGTATATGATAGTAAATGATAGTATATGAGTATTTGATACACCAATGTCTCCGTCTACATTGTAGATCCGTTGTTTTCCAAGTGACCAGGGCAGTAGTGGCATGTAGAAAACGTGCGGCTAACCAAAACAGACAGCCATGATTGAATTATATCCCTTTAATGGCGACAACGCTGCCCTCACCATGCCCTGTCGTCCTGTACACATTAGGGAATAACATTAAGTGCCGCGGTATAACACTGTTTATCCCACTGGGCATGATGCTTCTCCTACTGGATGCGATACTTACATGTATGTAATTAGACAAATGGACCTGTCGATTATTTGTGGAAAGTACCGATTATACCAAAGGCAGCGCTGTCGCCACCAAAGGAATACAAGTAAAGTACCTAAACGTAATGGATGGTGATGGAGTCGGTCGTCCCGGTGTACTTGAGGAGGTATGTATGGCGCAGTTTTCCCGCAGCGTCAGGCACGTGTCACATGCCCGGGCTACTGATTGGACAATTGGACAATGGGAGACGAAGGGCATCTCGGGCAGATATGGGCGCCGCAGGTGGCAGTAGCGCCGCTGTAGGCAAGTGGGGGCAGGATGGAGAACAGTGACGAAAGTTGGAGCCGTTGGCCCATTTGCGCGTTGCTTTGACGATCGAGGTCTTTTTCTGCCCAGCAGGCCCTACCGTCCTACCATGCTCTGGTCAATGTTTACATGCGATGCTACTTGGCCCACGGTTGTTGCTGAAAGCCTGACATCGACTCTTTTTATTTTATTTTTCTGGTCGGCAGCAACACGGCATCGCAACAAAAGAAGGAATATAACAATTTGATCTTTTTTTTGACTGCAGATTACCTCCTTGTTTTTCAAGTATTCAACTGCGGTTTACTGTAACGCAGATCTCTCGACGTGGCCGTGCAGGGTCGGCTAGCTTTAATAGCCTCCATCTTCACAGACTGTCTTACCTGTACATGATATACTGAGACTCGGCCTCCCCCACCATGCGTTTCGGCAAGACGCTGCAGCAGTCCGTATACGAGCCATGGAAGGGCCAGTATATAGACTACGCGAAGCTCAAGAACCTGCTTCGCGAAGACCGCAAGGATGACGACCAGGCCTGGACCGAGGAAGACGAGAACCAGTTCTGCGATGAGATCTTCAACGTCCAGCTCGACAAGGTCGCCAAGTTCCAGGAGAAGGAGCTCGATGCCCTCAAGGACAGCATCGAGGTCGCCTTCGAGAAGCTCAAGGAAATGGCCCCGACCGACGACAAGCCCAGGAGCGACACCACCAGCACGAGGCTCAAGGAGCTCAAGGCCGAGCTCGACGCCATCACCAACGAAGTCAAGGAGCTCAAGAAGTACAGCAGCGCCAACTACACCGGCTTCCTCAAGATTGTCAAGAAGCATGACCGGAAACGCGGCGATCGCTACAAGGTCCGGCCGCTGATGAGGTTGACCCTGTCCAACCGCGGCCTCAACTCCGAGTCGGCCTACACCCCACTGCTCAAGAAGCTGTCTACCATGTACTACATCATCGACTCCCATCTCGAGGAGGGAGAGCAGCAGCAGATTCCCGACCTGGAACACCAGGAGGAGCTCCATAACGGCGAGAAGTATACTGCCCACAAGTGTAAGAAGCCGCGTCTAGAAAGGCATGCAAACATGGTATCGACTAACATTTCTGAATCTAGTTTGGGTCCACCCCGATAACCTGCTTGAAGTCAAGGCTCTGATTGGGCGCCGTCTTCCCGCTCTCGTGTATAGCAACTCGTCTTCGAAGGAAGTCGACGGCAGCGAGGACCCCAGTATCACTTCGCTCTATTTTGATAACTCCAAGTTCGACCTCTACACCCGAAAAGTAGAGCGCCAGACCGATACTTCGTCCTTGCGACTCCGCTGGTATGGCCAGTTGAGCACGAAACCCGACATCCTGATAGAGCAGAAGATCATCCATGAGAATGGCAGCAGCGAGGAGAAGAAATTCAACATCAAGGACAAGTACATCAAGTCTTTCATTGATGGCGAGTATAAAATGGAGAAGACGGTCGAGAAGATGGAGCGTCAGGGTCAGGAGGCTGAACAAATCGAAGCCTTCCGTAAGGTGGCCGGAGAACTCCAGGAGTTTGTCACCAAGAACAAGCTGGAACCAGCAGTTAGGGCAAACTACACCCGAGCCGCGTTCCAGAAGCCTGCCGATGACCGCGTGAGGGTTGCCATTGATTCCAACATTGCCTTTATCCGCGAAGATACCCTGGATAAGGATCGACCCTGTCGCGATCCTCGGCAATGGCACAGGACGGATATCGACAACAGCAACATGACCTACCCTTTCGCAAATATCAACCAGAGCGAGGTCTCAAAGTTCCCTTACTCCGTCTTGGAAATCAAAATCAAGGAAGACGCCAACCGCAAGAGGCCGGCGTGGGTCGAGGACTTGATGGCCTCGCATCTCGTCCATTCCGCCCCTAGGTTCTCCAAGTTCGCCCATGGTGTGGCGTCCTTGTTTGAGGACTATGTCAATAACCTGCCCTTCTGGCTTAGCGATCTGGAGACAGATATTCGCAAAGACCCCCACAAAGCCTTCGAGGAAGAAGAGCAGAGAAAGGCTCGCCGAGCTGAGAACGAGCAGGTAGTGGGCAGCTTCCTTGGGAAGCAGCCCGGATCGAGCTCGTACAAGCCAGCTGCTAGCTCGCCCATTGGAAAGTCATATATGTCTGAACGTGTTGCAGCCGAGGCTGATGCAGCACGTCCTGCAAACGTCGTCCGAGACGAGAGCCAGGAAGATACTGTCACGGAAGGAGATCATAACTACGGGACTTCGAGTTCCGTGTTTCCCGGCTTTTCCATTGCCAGCTACGCTCGTTTCAAGCGGGATCGGGACCGTGCCAAGCTGCCCGAGGGTGTTGTCGAGCCCAAGACCTGGCTCAAGAACTCGGGCCCCCTGCAGATCGAGCCCAAGGTCTGGCTGGCCAACGAGCGCACGTTCCTCAAGTGGCAGCACATCTGCATCCTGCTCGGCAGTCTCGCGGTCGGCCTCTACACGGCCGCCGGCGAGAACTTCCTGGCCGAGTGCATGGGCATCGCCTACATTGCCATCGCTGTCATGGCCGGCCTCTGGGGTTACTTCATGCTCCACCGGCGCCGCAACATGATTGTCGAGCGCTCCGGTAAGGACTTTGACAACTTAGTTGGCCCCCTTTGCGTCAGCGTGGCGCTCATGATCGCTTTGATTCTCAACTTTGTGTTCGCGTACCGCGCTGCCTTTGCCAAGGCTCGCGGCGAGGCTGACGCTCCCACACATGGTGGGAATGCCACTATCCCCCAGTACGTCATGGGTGAGTTGTGAGGTGCCCGCGTGTCTGCATTTACGTCGTATAGTACCTTGGCGGAGGAGGGATGGTTAGCAAATTGAGTTGCCTCGAGGAGAAAATAGGATCTCCTCCCCTTGACATCCCCTGAGGGTAGATCGGAAGAAAAGAATAAGGGGTAATTTACTTTATTATCTGGTTGCATTGACTGCGTTCATGGCAAGTTGATGTTAAAACTGTATGGTTTAGATTGTTGCATTAGTCAGTGAAAATGGAAATCACCAGTTGGAAGCATGTCTTTCAGTAACATTGGTTTATGAACTGCCTGACACTCAGATGAACTTAGTGATGGGCTGGCCTCCTCGCAATCTTGCCTTTAGTTTGTGCAAGGAGTTCGATTGTTTATACCGAGCTGATAAACGATGCCCCGGCAAGCAGCCTCCTCTTACATTTGCCGAGTGATCTATTGAAAACAGATGGGTATTTCACGTGGACAACCAATGCTAGACCTCACTATAGATTACGAACCAAAGCGACAACACCAGGGTTTGGACGAGACGCATTTATTTGGCCCGCAAAATTCCCAGTCTGAATGCGGGCTATGAGGCAAAGTAATATTCCGAATCGTCTAGCTATGTACGAAAGGCACAATATGACCACTGAGGAATTTGAGCACCCGCAACGCGTCTGCCGGGCATGTAAACCATGGGATATAACAAGGCCGCCAGCTAACAAGGAGATATTCCAGCGGTTGCTGCCACTACGTTGAGGAGGATACTGACGCAAAGAAGCCCCTTTATTTGTCACCTCCAAACTCGTCGATCCAAGCAGCCGTGGCCTTGTCGACTTTTCTGCGGTAATCTTGTTGCGTGTGGCACTGCTCTAAGAAGACCTCGTACTTGGCGTCCAGCAGAGTCTTCTCGCCCTTGGAGGTGCCGGGCTTAACGAGACGTCCGGGCTTGCTCATGCGATCCATAATGGTCCAGAGATTCTCCGTGGTGCCATCGGCACCAGCACTCGCCGCCTTGGCCCCCAGCATGGCTGCGCCGTGGACGACGGCAGCGTGCACGTAGCGTGGGATGAGAACGGGCATGTCGCACACGGTAGCAATCAAGTCCATGAGCATGTCATTCTGGCACTGCGAGCCAGACATGAAGATCGAGGCGATGGAGTGGCCCGACTTGTTCATCGACTCGATGATCTGGCGTGTCTGGAGGGCGATGAATTCCATGGTGGCGTAGTAATAGAGTGCGAGACCATCCACACTCGAGTCGGGACTCAGACCGATCACAGCGCCCTTCATGTTGGGATCCGCAACGGGCGAGCGGTTGCCCCAGAGGTCTCCGTAGAAGAAGAAGTGTCGACCTAAATAGGACACGGACGGCGCATTTGCCTTCTCGGCGAGCTCTCGAAGGTGCAGGTTCAGGTAGTCGTATATGTTGAGCTGCATTGCTTCTGCGAGAGGCAGAACCTGGGTGTGTGCGGGATGGGTCTCGATTACATGTCTCAGAAGCTCGCCTGTAGCCGACTGTCCGCCTTCGGCCATCCAGTAGTCCGGAAGCAGCACGTCTCGGTAAGGTCCCCAAACACCGTTGACGAACACCGGCTTTTCTGACATGGCCAGATGGCAAGTCGATGTACCAGCGACGGCCGCGAGTCTAGTGAAGGCTTGGGGTAGATCATTCGCGGGCAAGGATTCGTCGGACTGACCATATTCAGTGTCGACTTTGGCACCAACGGTGCCGATCCAGCCGGCGTAAGCATCGATCACACCACTTCCCACGGCAATACCGACAGGAAGCCCAAGCTCCCGGCTCGCCTTCTCAGACAGCGTTCCGACCAGCTCGCCGGCGCTCAGATACTTCCCATTCTGTGTGGAGTAGATGTCAGCGGTTTGTTCGTATGATGAAAGACTGACACTTAAAGAAATAGGCTCACCACCCCGTTGACTCCTCCCATGCGTTTGAAGTCATCTTTGACTAGATCGCCCAAGCCAATGGTCTCGTAGAAATCCTCCTGCCAGCCCTTGACACTGCCGTCCACGCCAACGGGCACAAAGCCCTGCTTACAAACAGTGCTGCAGAAGCTCCGTGTCTCGCTACCGGTTGCCAGATGGGTCAGAGCATCTGCCAGGTCGTAGAACTTGCATCGATCGAAGATCTCAGGCGGCATGTTGTTCTTGAGCCATAGAACCTTGGGGATCTCCATCTCGATGCTCATCTTACCACCGACATAGCGCAACAGGTTATGGCCAGTTGCATTGATCTTCTCCGTTTCCTCCACAGGCCGGTGATCCAGCCAAAGAATGACGTTTCTGGCATTACCATCGTCCTCAAAGGCTGGCCCAGTAACTGTGACGGGCTCGTCTGTGTCGTGGGAGAAGACAGCCAGTGAGCAGGTAGCATCAAAGCCAATACCCTTGATCGTGCTGGGATCAACGCTGGATTGGTGGATAACTTTGTGCACGCATGAGCAGATGCAGGTCCAGATGTCGGTTGTGGATTGCTCCTGGTGGGATATAAGTGTTAGTGGCCACGGGCATCCTTTCTGTGGCGGTCGAAGGCTCGTATTGTCTTACATAATAGCCAGCCTGGGGCTGCCAGAGCTTGATGGATTCCGAGGCCAGAGCCTTGATGTCCCCCGTAGAATCGATAAGACAGGCCCGGGCCGAACCAGTACCTACATCGATACCGATGAAGTAGTCCTGCACAAGGTGAATCATTTCAGGCTCCATCTTGCTTAATTTGCATGCGGCGTATGGGAAGGGGTTTGGGGAAGGGAGCTTGGATCAGAGCGGAGGGCGGGCAGGTCAGGGTTTTGTTTGGGGGCCCAGGTTGTGGTCAAGCAAACGTACATTGTTTTCAACGTGAATAACGTTGCGAGTGCTATACCAGGCAATGGATTCTGTCAGCAAGTGCCATGCTCCCACGGTGAATGCAAACTAGCTTCGAGACACAAGACGCCGATCTATCCAGGGCTACGTACTCCATCGTGTGATCCGATGCCGGTAGTACTCCCTATAGAGTACCAGGTATCCAGCTCAACGGTTGAGAGTGCCCGGGAAGTGCGACCAAGCGAACGAATAGCGGCGTGGCGGAAGCTGACTTGAGGGTGTCGCACGCAGCATGCGTGGGTGGCTTGTCTTGATGACGGGTGAGTTTGTCTGCTTTTTCTTTCTTTTTGGCTCCTGCGTAAGGTAGGTACAGCCAAGTGACCAATCCGATCCGATCCGATCACTCAGTAGTGTAAGACAGATATGCAGCTTTGGAGCAAGAAAAGAAAGCCTGGGTAGTTGCACGGGGGTTGCTGTGCATTTTGCTTTGTAGGTTACAACACTTACATGTCCACCTTTAGAACCACACGTTGGCAGACGGGGCAAGAGGGCAGATGGCCTCATGTCGGATGACCTCACCGGTTCACCCGTACCTACCCCAAAACACCCCAGCCGGCGCTTCCATTGTCCTGCATTGCCCAGCAGCGTCTGATGCAATCTGGTGTTGATCACCCATCACACAGAACAGACAGCCCGAGCCCCGGACAGAGCCCAGGCTGGCTATGTACATGTAGCTGTAGCTGGAGCTGGAGGTGGGGGGCAGCGGGGCAGGGCCTAGAGGCAAACCCCAGGCCCCCCCAGGGTTCTGAACCGGTAGTGATTGTCCCCCCATCTCACCGTACGGGGGTGGGGTAGCTGCGAATTGAGTCTTCCGATAGGGCTACCTCGAACTCTTACTTGTGGGACGCTTGGAGGATTGCTTGCGGCTTGCCTTTTACGCAGGACCGTGATCCGGGTTGACCGACTATCGTGACTTCTTGCGTTGTTCTGCTGTTTGTCTCTTTGTACCTAGCAGCCAAGTGCCTATCGTGATGTTGCTACCAGACGCGAATCTTGTCAGCATTAGGCATGCCTACATATATATACATCTGTAGATGACCATAGTCCCGCCCTTTCTATGCCGCCAAGCTTGATAGTCGGTCGAGTATAGAAACTCTATGGGCCATCCAGGCCAGAGTTGGGTGGCCAGACTCTTCCATGGAATCCGTGGTCTCCGCACAACTGCAACCCTTGAAAAGGTCGAGACTCTTGGGATGGCTGCATGTATGTCCGGTGCCTGGCCGGTCAAGCACCCCCCCTCCGTCACCGCAAATGTCTGGTAAGCCGTGTGGCCTTGAATGTATTTTTTTTCTTTCTTTCTTTGCACTGGATCGAAAGCGGGAGTGACACCAACACCGGACATGGCCAGCCTATTTCGTCCAATCAGCGATCCTCCTTGGCATAGCTGAAGATGCGAACTGCAGATGGACGCCCCCAAAGTCCTCTATGTAAGTATACATGTGGCTTCATAGGCCGAGGTGCAGACGCAAGCACTGGAATGGGGCTCTATAATATTCTCTAATAAGTCGATCTAATCCTACTTGCTTTGAATATTCGAGGGAAGCCGATCGGACGCTAAAATATCCCTAGCTGGACCTAGACTTCATGTATAATAAATAACCCAGCATTCGTAACATCAAAGACTTATAACTGAACAACTTCACGCTGTGCCCGTCAAATGCGAGAAAATTCCTACCGACTTGGAGCCAGGCAGCCTGTTACTGCAGCTCTCAGGCGATTGCTGGGCATTACTACTGTCCATGCTGGCAATTTATCGCCCATGGTTGAGGTGGAAGGACCGTTCATGTTAGGCTCACTTCAGTCGGAGCCCGTTACGCTGGAGAGAGAGCGCCTTGTCTCGTTTTCGAACGAGCCTTAACCCCCCTCCAAAAAGCTGTAGCACCGGTTTCAGCAACATACATCAGTCAAGAAGCCACTGGTGCACGTTTTGCAGGTGGTGGGTTGTCATAGCCCTCATTCCATGCATAATTTCAATTTCGATTTGATCGTGTCAACCTTCTGCACGGACAAACCCATGCCCACGAGATAGTCAGCAGTCAGTCAATCAGCCGGTTTGTTTTGGTTGGATCGGTACTAGCCCCCGGTCGCTTCAACAACCAAACAATATCTCCGTCCGGCCTTCTCTTGCTGCTTGGGGACGTTTCACAAGTGACATGAAGACATCTGCGCCAGATACACTCGTGGGCGATTCTGATTTGCTGATTCCTCGACCTTCACCAAAAGCTCCTATCGCCACATCATTGAACGCGTATTTTTTGACTCAGCCTCACCCGACTCAATGTATTGAAAGGCTCAGGCATATTTACTAATCTCCGCGCAAAACAGTGTACTTCCACCCGCCACATCCAAAGCGACACACCAAAGAGGGACGAGACTCGATTAAAAGATGAGCGACGAGAAGAAAGGCTTCTGGGCGGGGCTGCGCCGATCGATGAGTAAGGCCCGGGCGCCTAACGGGAGACTGGTTCGCAAACACTATCTTCACCACCCTACTTCCATTTCGCGACTAATGTGCATGCAGTCAAAGGAGCCGCCGAGGCGGGTGAGCGAGGGGGATCCAGTGCTGCGCAGGCGGGTGTCCCAAGACCCAGACATGCCCAGCGCTCGTCGCCGGCCCCGCCGTGCGAACCCGCGGGACTCCAAGGGGAAGGGCCGTGAAGATGTCAACGGCCATAGCTACGAGTCGTCTCCCCTCTCCGAATGGCCGCCACCAGGCGTTTCTAGCCAAGAAGAGCTGACGCTGGGCCATGCCATGGAGTTGATCTCCAGAGGGGTACCGGCCCATAAGGGGCACAAACGGCCAATCCCTCACAGGCCGGAGCAATACTACGCCCTCTACGCGACGACAGCAGGAAACAAGGGCGATGAAACGGATGCAGCGAATGCGCATGATTCGATGACGCAGCTCATGACAGTTCGCATTCAGGGTTCCAGTGCACCGGCTTACCCTTGGGACACGCTCGAGCAACCGAGCCAAGCGTTCGGCATCGGCAGTAGGCCAGGGACTATCACGCTGAACCAATGGGCATTCCTATCCAGCAACATACCTCCGATGATGGAACTACGGGACCCGGGGATAAACCCTCGAGAAGTAACCCTGGTTGAGATATTTGAGCGCCTGAAAGAGCTAGAAGTGGGACTTGAAGACGACAACGATCAACGAATGTACAGGAATCTGTACAAGCGGTTCTTGAAGGATCCAGACAAGGCCGTGAGCCCACACAGATCGATGGATCGCCAGATCACAGACCTTATTATGGTTCTCTCCCGTCCAGATTGGCTGGATTTCACCCTGCCCAAGAACCAAGTCGTCACCAAATTCATCTACGACACTAGTCCCGAGAACCACCCACGATACCTCAAGTTCTTTCACCAGTTGCTGTTGAGCCTCGAGTTGGATCTCCGGATAAACTCGAGTATGCACAATGATTGGGCCAAGTCGAAGCTGATGGAGCAGATCCCTCCTAAAATACAGTGGAACCTCGCTCTTTCTCGCCGATGGAAAGATAACGTCCGCATCGAGCAGTACGGTAAAACGGCCGATGAACTGCGGCTCCGTTTCAAGCTCAGGAAGCGCCAGGGGAGGATGCTGAAGCGATTCGCGCAGATGATGAAGTGGCCGAACCTTGGCGAAACTCTAGATGCGTTGAAGAAAAGAGCTGTCGATGGAAGTGCGCTGGACATCAGTTCCCGTAAGTAGAGTCTCCTTCGCTTGTTCCCATTCATTGGCCGCCATCTACTGTTGTGGGATGTCAGCCGCCTACGCGTTTCACGCGTGGAAGTTGGGTTATCATAGTATAGGAGTCACGCGACGCAGCTTGACTTTGATTTGTGTCATGCCTGCTAATGTAACCCGAAACAGATACAATGGCTTTCTTTAGTGGTCTGGTTTTGCCCGGGGTAAGTTTATTCACATCCCATCCTACCCGAGATTACATAAGTAGTCAACCTTCGTGAGCAAACACTGACCGACGTCTTTAGCCGACATTCCCATTCCTGATTATGAACTCTTTGGTCGATATCGATCCAGACGAAGACACAGATTCGCTGGCCCTTCTCACCCACCTGAACCCACATTGTGGCTTTCAGTACCGCAATAGCTATACGTATTGGTCATCATCTTCAATTGTGGGAAAGGTCATTGCGCCGGCTTGTCTCGAGGTAGCAGGCTGGATTGGTCCAGCTCAACCATGTGTCGATCTCGACGCCTCACAGATTGCCCGAATCCGCTCAAGGCGGCCACGACACTGCATTACCGCGGAGGACGTAACTTCTATGAGTGAACGATCCGATCCGCTAGGACCCCCGGCGGAGGTTTTCCCGGTCAAAGAATACGACCTTCTAACCCCGGATATTGGAGATGATGTCGATGTGGTTCGAGTCAAGATGCTGAGTCTCCGCAGACTTCCGGAGCAACACCAAGATAGAGGTCCCAGATGGTATGATGCCTCGATCCAGTTTACGATTGAGGGCATTCCCTGGCCTCTACAGCTTTCGTACGATGTATGCTTCATCAACGCTTGGCCTTGTTCTGAGGGGCCGCATCCTCTCTTCTTTGATTATGTTTTTACGGCCATGAAGGTGGAGGAGATTATCCACCTCCAGGATTGGGGCAGACTGGCCGGGCTCAATGAGCGGAGCGCGAACTCGACGCCGGTCGGGGGCAGTAAGCCATTCCGGCCCATGATTCCGGATGATGACGAAGAAAGAGTTCTCGTGGTAGAAGCTTTTGGGTCCAAAGACAACGAAGTCTTGGCAAGAGCCTGGTGTTCGCACTGGGGCCACAGCGCTGTGGTGGCCGATATTAGCAAGACCTGGTAAGTCTCCTAATCCTTCTCCCTGGTGGGCATGCTCTGTAGAAGCAGAAGCAGCAGCTAACACTAGGCGAAAGCATGGCTTGTGCAATCCGAGAGGCATATGCGGCGACCTTAACAGTGGTGATTCTCGTAGAGGACGCCAACGATGCTCATGACTGATGCGATATTTGATTCGATAATATACCCAAAGAGCAGGTGGCCTTGTAACTTAGTGACACGATCCAATGAATTGTACCCAACTTGAGCACCCCCGACTTTGACTGCCTGGAATATGCACATGCACCTTTTTTTTACGGTATTGCTTAAGCTTCCATTTGGTATTTATTAATCTTGAATGTTCTGTTCATGGTGACATCTGCTCCTGGGCCTGCAGCATAGGATAGCCGTTCGGCACTGGGTTATAGTTGCCAGGTTCATATATGAATGCATGTAATGAGGTTTCCTGTCTGCAATGTGGTCGCCAGGGTTGCTAGGTGAACCATGGTATTTTTTGTTTTGGTGATTCTTAACGGGATTGCTGAGTTAGGGGCAATTCCAAGCTGGGCTCAGATCATTCAACGACATCCTAGGTAGCATGTATGCAACTTGATAATGGTGTACCTCTACAAAGACACTTTTCCATTGATACCTGAGGCACTTTTGTTTACCAGTCAACTGATAAGGAGGCCAGTATAAAAAGCACGCGAAGGAGGCAAGTAGGCATCCAAGTTCAAGCTGGAAGGTGCTATCAAGCTGGGTTAGGCGGGCACTTGCCTACATCTGTTCCCACTAAAAAGACCCACCCAAGCTACAAACCGTTTCCGCCTTGTTGATTTCCATCCCAAATGTTTTCTCAGCTTCGCTAACGGGATTTTACCTGGGATAACAACACCAGCATCGCTTTGGCCTTGCTGTGACGGTTTGCTCGTCTATCTATTCTTGAGATCGCCAGAAAGCTCCCTGAAACATCATGTCGGGCTTATTTGGGGGCAAGCCCTCGCCGTTCGCCGCGTCTACTACTCCCGCGACTACGGGCAGCAGTTTGTTTGGGTCGACCACGCCGGCGCAGCCATCGCAAAACACGGCCAACCCATTGGGCCAGACTCCCAAGCCAGGAGGTCTCTTCGGCGGTCTTGGTAGTACAACGAACCAGCAGCCATCGCCTTCACCCTTCGCGAACACGACGACCCAACCTCAAGCAGGCGCCAGTGTCTTCGGCTCAACCCTGGCAGGCCAGAACCAACCGACCAACCCATCACCATTCGGCTCATTGGGCCTTTCGACGAACAATCAAGCAACCCCGGGTCTATTTGCTGCTTCGCAGCAACAGTCAACAGGCAATGCTACCAACGCGCAGTTGCAGGGCCCCACGACTGGTTATTTCGATAGCTTGCTGGCAAAGAGCAAGAAACAAGCCGCTGGAGAGACGGCCCTCGAAGATCTTCCCAGCCTTCAGCTTGGCTTGGGCGATTTGCGCCAGAAGCTTCGGAACCTAGGCCCACGCGCTCAAGACCCCCTCCAAAGCAACAGAGCACAGTACATGCTTGCTGCCTCGGGTGTTGATCCAGGCGCAGCGGTGAAGGATCTGAATTACTTCGATATCCAGGCAGGTCGCGTCGAACGACCAACCTCCAACGCTGGCCCCTCGGAGCTAGACGTCGACACATATCTTGCCAACCTACAGACAAAGACAACACTCAGCATGATTGCGGAGGGATTAGAGAGGTCGGCCAAGGAATTCGACAATTTCCTCGAGGATAATATCACGATGGAATGGGACGCGCAGAGGAAGCGAATCTACGAGCACTTCGGAATTCAGACTAGGGACAGCGGCCCCGATAACACTGCTGGGGCACCCAAGGAGTCCGTAGGAGGCTTCGGCCGCCCGCGACGGACCAAGGCCGCACGCTCAACCCCAACTGGTGAGCGAGCCAGTACGTTTGGTAGATCTGGTCTACAGAAGTCCGTCATTGGCACGCCCAGCAAAATCGGCTCCCACCAGCCCGAGTTTACCGATGTGGAGAACCAGTCTGGAAAGAAGTCAGCGATGGGTGGCGCGGCTTCCGTAGATGACCGATTCTTGCGAGAGAAGCAGGGAAAGCTCGCGGACAAGATCCGAGAGCTCAACCGTCATCGACTGGAGCAAAGACCTTACCCCCTGCTCCACGAACTGAGCGATGTCGAGAGCAGATCAGGCGACCGACACGCACAACAGGTTGTGGAGGCATACCAGGCCGTGATCTCCATGGTTGGTGAGAATGCTGAGGCAGAGACTTTCACAAATAACGCCACCCCTAGAGAACGTCAATTTGCCAAACTATACCTCGAAGGACAAAGCAACACCCCACAAGCCGTGGAGATCCGCAAGAGGATTCTCAAGGGCGCCAATGGGTTTTTGGAGAACAAGTTCTTCACAGAAGTCGAGACCCTCATTACAAAATACCCCCGCGAGGCAAATCTCGGCGGTCGTCCAGATGTTGTTAGCAAAATCAAGGCATATGTTCGCTTGCGACATGCGCGCAGGGATCTTGTGCCGGACAACACGGAGCTTCAGCAAGTTGGCGGCGAATACATCTGGGCTTTGATCTATTATCTCCTCCGATCTGGTCACGTCACCGAGGCGGCTGAGTATGTCAAGGCACATTCGACGATATTCCGCACAATTGACCGTACCTTCTCGTCGTACCTGCTCGAGTATGCCTCGAACGAAGACAGGCGGCTGAGACGGCAACTACAGGAGCGCTGCAACAACGAGTACACGCAACGAGCCCGCAACGCCCCTGAAAACAGCATCGACCCATTCCGGATGGCCTGTTACAAGATTATTGGCCGTTGCGAGATCAACAACCGTCAGCTCGAAGGGCTGAACACGGAGATTAATGACTGGATATGGCTCCAGTTCAATCTTGCTCGGGAATCCGACAAGTCAGGAGATCTCCAGAGTGAATCTTTCACGTTGATAGATCTTCAACAGACCATTCGTGAAATTGGCGCCAAGCACTTCCCAAAGACGCCAGCTGAGGATTCGAACGGCACCTTTGGCATGTACTTCTTCTTACAAGTCTTGTCGGGTCAGTTTGAGCAGGCGATCCAGTACTTGTATCCCTTCTCTTACGTGGATGCTGTCCATTTCGCGATTGGTCTCGGGTTCTACGGTCTCCTGCGGCCAGCCGATCCATTCGCAAACCCCAACGACCTGGTCACCTTCAACACTCGAAACCAAGCCCAGGTCAGCTTCGGCAGGATGCTGGGTTACTACACTCGTGACTTCAGAGCGGCCGACGTTGCGTCAGCGGTTGACTACTTGGCATTGATGTGCCTCAACGCCGATCTAGACGGCGACGCCGGAAGCCAGCAGGCCGAGCTGTGCCACCTTGCTCTCCGTGAGCTGATACTTGAGACTCGTGAGTTCAGCAAGCTGATTGGCGATATCCGACCTGACGGACGTCGCATTGTTGGCCTCGTTGAAGAACGTGGCCCGCTCATTGGCCTCCGCGAGGAGGACGACTTCGTCAAAGCGGTTACGCTGCAAGCTGCCAGGTATGCGGACGACAATGGGAGAACGACGGATGCAGTACTTTTGTACCACCTCGCGGAAGACTACGACAGCGTGGTGACTATCGTGAGTCGGGCGCTGAGCGAGGCCATTTCGCTCGACATTGGTGAAGATCCGATGCGACTTCAACCGGTCAAGCCCCGAGGAGGGGGTAGAGAGGACGAGATCCAGCCTGGCAGCAGTCTCAGCCTGGCGTCGATAGACGACCCAGTCGACCTAGCAAGAACCATGATGGGGATGTACGAGAAGGACGCCATGTTCTACACCAAGATTGAGGACCATAACCGAATCGCTTGCCATCTCTTGCTGCAGATGAGCGAGATCAAGGGCATGGTGGAAGGCGGGCAATGGTCAGAGAGTCTAGACGTAAGTGACAGGAGATTGAAAGGTTCAGGTGTATTACGAAGCGAACAAGGTCGTCTAACTAACTTGGCAACAGAGGATACGAGTGTTGGAGATTCTTCCTCTCGATGCCAACGGCGACCCGGCCATTATTCGACACTACGCGTCCAAGTTCTCGGGCTTGTCGCAGAGCGTGTCGATGAACGTGCCGAACCTGCTGATGTGGACTTTGGCATGCTGCATGAAGCAGAAGGAGCAGATGATGAGCGGGCAGTACAGCGGCAACGAAGGGGCACGACGGACGATGTTTATGAACCTCAAGCAGATGACGATGGACCTGACGACGTACACGAGTCAGCTCAAGTACCGGTTCCCGCCGCACATCCACCAAGCACTGGCCAGAGCCACGGCAGACTAGGCATTAGCTGGGGAATTGGCGCAGGAGGACGTTGGACGAGGACGAGGACGAGGTCGAGGGCAGGGAATATAGGCGTAGACGGCAAAAGGATTAGATTTCTTGGCTGTAGCAAGCCGCCTCATTTCCGGACACTTGACGCTAGCCACCTAACAATCATGAATGGCATAAAAACATGGGCCAAATCTGCACCTGCATCGTATCGTATCGCATCGTCTCCATCGAATCGTGTTTAGGCTAGCTAGGTTGTGTATGTAGGTACCTCTTAGGTAGGTAGGTACCTAGGTAGGCTGGTACAGTAGGCTCTGTAGTGGCCTGGCTGGAGCTGCTCTCAGGCCACCTGCCCACTTGAAGTTAGGGTGACTCAGGGCCCAGATTTGGATCGATCTGCAAACCTCTCCCCCCGGCAGAGCCCAGCCAAGCCCAGCCAAGCCCAGCAGACTCCAGAGCCCAGTCGTGGCCCGCGAGTCGATAAACCAGGAATTTTCTCCGGCTGTCACTGCGAGTCTGCGACCCCCGGGCCAGCCATTTGCTGCCATTTGCTGCTACTTTCGCTCGCTTACTTACTGCTTGCTTGCTGGCCACCTGCTTGCGCGCGCTCACTGCAGTACGACGACAGCAATGCGGCTACGGCTGCCACTCTCCGATTCGGCATTCCCGATTGCGGCCTGATGAGCCAACCCGTTTCCCTTTCCTTATAATCCCCTCCAAGCTATAGCCCAATAGGAAGGATCCCCTTGTACTTCTCTTCCCGCCTTATCGGGGGCTTGGGGTTTAGGGCCGCCTGCGTGGTCCGTTGGTCGGGCAAAGAGAATGCCGTCACCCTCAACCGCTTCTTCAGGCCTTCCACACCAACAAGTTCACCATCACCATCACAATCCCTCCTCCTCCACCACCACCAACACCACCACCTCCGCCTCCGCTTCCGCCTCCGCCTCCGCCTCCGCCTCCGCCTCAGCTCCTGCTGCCGACAGCCACACACCCGCCGCCTCCATTGGCTCGCCCTCGGCCTACCAGACGACCACCGGTCACAAACGGGGCCTGTCGCAGTCCCTCGATGGCCACTCGCCCGCCGAGTCCAACGCCTCGTCGCCGCACCCGCTCCGAGACAACACCTCGGTGCCCAATGACCAGAGAGCCAAGAAGCGGAAGCCGGGGCCGGGCTCCAGAGGCGTAGCGAACCTCACGCCCGAGCAGCTCGCCAAGAAGCGCGCCAATGGTATGTCATCAATCGTTGCTTTTTTGGCTAGAATATACCGGCCACTACTGCCTTGTCCTTCCTTGCCCGCCCAGTGGGGATGGGGCCACTTGTCTGCATTTTCCAGCTTGCCCAGATCGACATCTACTCTCCCCCACACTGTCGCCTCGGTGTCGTTGTTGTCGAACGATTGTAACGCCATGCGCGCGCGTCTAATTTATGATATATCCTCCTTGTTGCTGACCACCCGATCCTCCACTACGTAGATCGAGAGGCCCAGAGAGCCATCCGCGAGCGGACCAAGAACCAGATCGAGGCCTTGGAGAAGAGGATTCGCGACTTGACCTCGCAACAGCCCTACCAGGAGCTTCAGGCTGTGATACGCGCCAAGGAGGAAGTCGAGGCTGAAAATGCCGATCTCAAGAATCGGATGGCCTCCATCGTGTCCTTGATCCAGCCGGTTTTGAGAACCCCACAAGGTCGGTATTCCTCCCTTCTTGCAATGGGATGTGGTTCTCCTTCACAGGCCGGGGGCAGCTTCGCCGACGCTGAACAACTTGCATGTCATGTTGTATAAGTTAGCTGGCTCTGATGTGCATCGTCCACCTTGGGCCTGAGCTGGGCGGCTAACTGTGATTCTAGCAGGCGATGGAGCATACAGCGCACCTCCTATACAGCCCTTCATAAATGCGCAGGCAGTTCCGGCTGCCCAGACTCACTTATCCGCTCCTACCACCTCCACGCCTCCGAGTACAGCTTCGCCCAACTCGGCTGAGCAATCGTGGCAGCCCTCGGGCGCACACAGCACAGGGTCCTCGGTACAGGCAAGCCCAAACTTTGCGCAGGTCAAGCTGATCGGCCAGCAACGGGCACAAGCTCTCGAGCTGGGCGCCGGCGAGCAACTGAGACTGGATTTCCTGTTGGATCCATCCTCGGCGCAAAAGCTGAACCGGATGCAGACTGGCATCAATGGAGCGCAAGACTCTCCAGCCTATAGCCACTTACCTATGAAGCATGATTGGAATGGCGTCCCCATTCCAACGGCATCACGCTCAGGCTCCCTGGCGCAACCCCTGGCACAGCCCCAAATCCATCATCCATTTCAAAATGGAGGACAGGTAGGACACGATCAGGATCCCTCGTGGATGGCCTTGTCAGCACCAAAGAACTGTGGTCCGACGTGTCCCCTTGACAGTCTTCTCCTCGACTTCTTACATGAGCGGCGGCAGCGTGCTGCGGAAGGGGTCTCGGCACATGAGATTGTCGGGCCCCGTTACCCGTCTGTTTCGTCGCTTCTCAATCCTGCCAACAGCGCCTACTCGCACCCTCTTTCAAAGGTGTTTACTGACATCCTAGCTACATTTCCGGGCATATGTGGCTTGCCTGAACGCGTTGCGGTACTGTATGTGATGTTCCTGGTGATGCGCTGGCAGATCTCGCCGTCCAAAGAGAACTATGATCTGCTGCCCTCCTGGGCACGCCCCCAGCCCTCACAGGTCTACATTAGCCACCCTGCCTGGATAGACCACCTGCCGTTTCCCCATATGCGCGAGCGCATGGCGAAAGACTATAACCCGGCGGACTATTTCTTTGAGAACTTCTTCATCCCCTTCACCACCACACTGAGCCTGAACTGGCCGTACGAGGAAACGGACTGTCTGCTGCAAAGCCCCGATGGCGATGAGTTGCTCATCAATCCCGTCTTCGAGCGGCACATGCGCCGGCTGGAGAACTGGACACTGGGCGATGCGTTCCACCAGACGTTTCCTCAGCTTGACGGGACGTACAACCTCAAACGAGATGGGAGCATCGCTCGGAACAACCGCGACGGCAGCTTGGAGGTCAGACCAGGAAGCACCTAATGTGTATATATTTGGCATTACGTGATGGCCGGGAACGTTCGATGTACATTTTCTTTCTCGGGTCGAGGAGGGGCAACATTGTGGGGAGGCAAAACGGATGGTGACGCTCACTCACCTGTACGGAGAAAAAAAAGTATCAGTGCATTGCATGGTCACCGGAGTTGTAGGATGTCTGTATTTTATCTTTCACTTTCGGCGTTCGTTGTGCGGCGGTATTCTGGGAGCTGGTGAAAGGGCCAAGGGACTGGCAAGACGGGCTTACACAGCTTGGGAGCGGCATTGGCGACTATTATGCCATCATACGCTACATCCCTATCGCTATAGCACTGGGTCATTATCCACTGTGTCGGTTTTCTTCCCCGCCACTGAGCGAAGAGTCATGATAGTGGTCAAGGACCTAGGCGATGTTTGGGAACTTAAATGGGCTTGTATTTACGAGTTGATACGTGTACGTATATTGGGCATGACAATGGGATGCTTGGTGTGGCTTGTGAAGGCATTTTTGGACGCAGGATGCTCCTGGCATTACATTTACGGGATAGTGTTCGTTCATGGTCGCCGCGTGGATGTGTGTGCTTTGAACCATGTTACCAGTATGCGCTGTTGACGCGGGTATCTACCTGCTCTCACATGCTTGATAATACAATAATAGCTCGGTTCCCTTGTGGTGATATATTCGTAGGTATATATCTCCCTTCCCTCCCCTCCTTACCAGGTAATCCATTCCCCCCTAATGGCGAAAGTACTGCTTCCATCATATCATTCCGTCCTGTAAAGAACACGGGTCATTTAGTGTCATTGGCGTAATGTTTATCCAACTGGATATCATGCCTCGTCATCCATGTTCCTCACTCCAAATGAGTAGGCCTGGAGGTTACTGCCGTTACCGACGAAGAGCGTGGGGTGGTTGTCCCGGGGCATCGTCTCGAACTGCAGCGACTGGATTACGCCACGGTGAGACCGGATCTGGTCGATATCCGGCGACATCAAACGGTGGCCAGTCTTGGTGGAATAAACAGCGACTTTGCCGTCATCGTGCGCGGCAGCAACGATGCCGTTGTCTTTGTCAACATCGAGTCCGATCTGAATGTGCGGGCCGTTTCGGTACTTGGGGAATTGGATAACGGGCAAGACGTGCGCAAGGGTAGGGTGATGGCGATTTTCTCGCGCATTGTTGTTGTTACTTCTGCGGCTGGTGTTGCTACTGCTACTGCTACTATTTGTATTCCGCAGCATGCGGACGTCGTAGATGGCCATGGAGTTCTTGAGACCGCTGACGAGGACGTGGTGCTCGTTCAGTGACTTGACGTGGGTGATGGGCGAGCCGAGCCTCTTCGAGACATCCCGGGTATCGTCGTTACGATCTCGGACGTCCTTGATGGACAGGTGCCCGGGGCGCCCGCCAGCCAACAAGATCGAAGGATGTTCGTTTAAGAACTCGAGGGCGAATACGTCACGATATATCTCTGCGTAGGCGGTGGCGTGGGAGGAAGGAGCAAGCCATTTAGGGTCTCTTTCAGCATCCCACTGCAGAATTCCACGATTAGACCCAATCGCACACACCGTAGACGAAGCAGCCGGGCCGGGGGCGATGACATTGATCTGGTAATCGGTAATTTTGCGGTTGTGGCCAGGGATTCGCACGTTGGTAAAGGGGCTCTCTAGTTCTCCGGTTCCTATTTTGATAATTAGCGCAAACCACCACCAAGACAGCGATCCTGTGCAGCTTTTCTTACCCCATCCCAAGAGCCATTGGGGAGTTGTGCTTGTCGAGTTTGCGGGCGCTTCGACAGGCTTGAACCTCCAAAGGGACATTTCCCTCCCAGGGGCACGACTAGAAACCAAAACGGTCGTCGAGGGCTTATGAAACTTGATATCCGATAACTGCGACACTGCCAGCTCGCTGTATGGGTTGCCACGGGGCGTGTTGTAGTTGGCAAGCAACTGCCGATGAACCCTGCCATTCCGGTCTCTAGGGATGTATGTAGAGAACAGCAAGAGCTCATCCAAGGCTTGGGAAGATGTTAGAAGAGAACCCCCAATAGTTTGTATGCTCTTCGACTTACTTGCGTATGCCACTCCCAGCCCAGTCTTGGTGTCGGCGCCAATAACGCACAGCTGCCGGACGTTGGTACTCGAACGCCAACGGGCGTCGGCCAAGGGGATCGTGCCCTTCTCCACAATACCCTTCGCATAGCCGGCCTCTTGGACATCTCGGCGGACAAGGCCGTACTCGCGAGCATAGATGTCGCCTGTCAAGGCGTCGTTCATCAGCCGGGAGCGCTTCAGCCGGCCCTTGTCCAGGCTCAGGCGCTGGAGGACGGCGGCGGCCTCTTGGCTTTCCAGGCGGCGTTTCTTGACATTGTCTGAGGACCAGGAAGAGGTCGTAGGGGCGGTCCGGCTACTTTCCACTTTGAAGTAGCGTTTCTTCTCTTCATCTGCGGAAAAGGTTAGCAGAAGGTTGGGTGTAACGGATCAGGCCTTGACTTGCCGTAGAAGTAACCTGGGATCTCCCTCATTGTCACGGTCGATATTGCAGGGCATCGCAAATGTAACAGGTTCCCGGCCGAAAAAGTCTGCAGCGATGGCAGTAACGAGCTCTCCTCCCCTCCAAGGTACCAAGACAAGATACCACGCAAGCAGGGAAACAGAGTTGGAAGGAGGTCGGGAGGAAAGGGTCACGTGACGATTGTCGCGATACTTTTTGTATGGGTACATGAGGTTGATAGCGATAGCGAAGCTTGTAGTGTAGAGCTACGTCAGTACGGAGTAGGAGGGACGTTGACAAAGAAGACCCCGGCAGTTGGTACCTTTCCGCGTTGCCCATTACTCGTACGACGAGTGAGGCGAGCAAGCATCCGCCAGCATCCGCCAGCGCCCGCCAGCGCCCGTCAGCTAATAAGCTCGCAGCTAGCTGCGTAAGTACGTGTGCAGCTCTGGCTACCCCTCACCTAAATTGGAGAAGCTCCAGTGCTTGCTTGCTTGCTTGCCTATGTGACTTTGTGACCCCTCCTCCCTCTTCCTCCAAACTCCAAGACACACCACCACTTCGATCCTATCCTCCCCTTATCGAACCACCCCAAATCTGCAGCAACAACCAACCGCCAAAATGGTCTACACCCTAACCGTCCACATGTACGCCAAGGACGATGCCGAGTGCATCGAGAAGCTCAAGCTCAAGCTCATCGAGGCCGCCCGCGTCTACCGCAACGACAAGGAGACCGTCGACTGGTTCGTCATGCAGGACGTCAAGGACCCCCGCGCCTTCACCGTCGTCGAGCGTTTCGAGCAGGAATCCGTACGTCTCTCTCTTTTCCCTTCTCTCCCATTCCTCTCTACACAAACGCCCACGGCGAGAGCAACGCAAGCGAGCTGACTGGGCACCATCCCTGCCTGTAATATAGAGCCAGAAGTACCACTTGGAGAACCCTTACTGGAAGACCTTTGACCCGTATGTGATTCCTTTGTTGGCCAAGGACATGGACCTGCGAAGACACGAGGAGCTCGACACCAGCAAGGACGTCGTTGTCCCTCAGTAAGCTATCTAATAAATAGAATCTGGACATCTTTGGTTACCGCATAGAGACGGGTGCAACCGAAAATCAATTGCATATATATACATACATATATACATATATATACATATATATACATATATATACATAAGTACCATATACTGTCACCATGGACCTCACCTACAACGTGACCAGGTCTGGGACGTGATGGTAGCGATGGAACATGCAAAGTAGTGCGCCATGTTTGATACGACAACCACCAAGCGGCTAATGGACATCTACATCAATGGATTGGTTTACTTCAATACGAGGTACAAAGAATACATCACAATCAGAAGCACAAGGGAGAGGTTATTATTTATACTTTTTTCATTAGGTCTTCTAGAAAAACTAGGTAGGGAAATCTGTAGTGGGTATAGTATCCCCCTGGCACACACTTGCGGTATTAGGCAAGTTGGTGGCCACTTATACAGGTAAACAAAAGAATGTGAGCGTCTTCAGACATGCCACGAGACCAGTTTTGCTGCCCCGGGTTGCCAAGAGTCCGTCACAAGCAAGAATCCCCGACGGTGCTGGCGATCAATTTGCGCCGCCCGGTTCATACTGGGGTTGTCTATTGAGACTTCTCGTGCTGGGTGGAGACACGTTGGAGCGAAACAACTGTGAAACAGGTTAGCAGACTGGTCAAAGGTAAAGTGCGCGCAGATGAGGGACATTGTAGACTTACCGAAATCCTCGAGAGATCGCTGCTTCTGGTTGCCCTTGGGCGACTTGCCGTGCATCAGGTTGTCGAAGCCGACAGAGTCCTGGAGCATGTAGTAGAGACCTCCCATGATACAGAAGACTCCGAAGGAGAAGATCCAGACACGAACGACGGCGACAATGGAGGTAGGGTCTCCATGCTCGAACCAACCCCAGATACAGAAGCAGGTGGCGACAATGTCGACAACCAGGACAGCGCCAGACAGCTGCCAAGAAGGCATAGAGGACCAGAAAGGACCGTTGGCACGAGTGATGAAAATCAGCCAGTTCTCAGTGAGGGAGACCTGAAGGAAGATGACCTCGTCCAGGTTACCGAAGTTCTGGATGATACCGCCGTGGATACCCTGGTCGGAGATACCGCCAGCGTACATGGTGGTGACAGTGATCCAGGTACCGACAGCCAGAACAACACCGAGAAGGACGGACATACCCCAAAGCTTGGGCAGGTTCCACTTGACGGGGGACTTGGAGAAGGGAGCGTTGTCGTAGGCAATGGCAAGGGTGGCAACATCAGCGAAAATGGCGATGAAGACGACGAGAATGATGTTCAAGCTGCGGTTCAGAATAGCGATCCAGAGACCAAGGTAGATCTCGAGATGGATGGACAGGGCAATTCTGTAGACAACGTAGGCGTACATTCGGTGGAAAATTTGACGGGAAGTCTTGAGGGCATCAATAATGGCACCAAGACCGGGGGCAAGGAAGACGATATCGGCAGCAGAGCGGGCAGCGTCGGAGGCACCCTCGACAGCAATACCGGTATCAGCCTTCTTCAGGGAGGGGGCATCGTTGACACCGTCACCAGTCATGGCAACCAGGTAGCCACGCTGCTGGAGAATCTCGACGACGTTGTACTTGTGCTGGGGGAAGACC
Source organism: Apiospora aurea (assembly GCF_038362705.1). Lineage (NCBI taxonomy): Eukaryota > Fungi > Ascomycota > Sordariomycetes > Amphisphaeriales > Apiosporaceae > Apiospora > Apiospora aurea. Next base: position 1,861,338 of record NW_027117393.1, on the reverse strand, counting down.
TCGGCGAAACCATCAGCAGCCTCGACGAAATCGTAGACCTCAGAACCGGGCATGTCACCACCACCACCGAGACCAAGGCGCTCAGCGTTGTAGACATTGGTACCGAGACCGAGTTGGCGGGAAGTCTCACGAGCGATACCGACGGCATCACCAGTAAGCATCTTGATGGACAGACCGAGAGACTTGGCTTCGTTGATAGTGCGGGCAGTATCGTGACGCGGGGGGTCAGAGCAGGGCATGATTCCGAGAATCTCCCAAGCACCCTCACCTCGCTTGCGGGCAACACCAAGAGAACGGAAACCACGGGTAGCGAACTCAGCAACCTTGTTCTTGTAGGCCTGGTCGACCTCCTCGGGAATGGCGTGGTCCTCCTCGACAGTCTTCAGGACGAAAAGAGGGGCACCCTTGACACAGGTGATGACCTCACCCTGGGGAGAGCGGACAATGGCGGTAACCTTCTTGGAGACGGGGTCGAAGGGGAAGAACTGCTCAACGTGGTACTTGGACAGGACACCCTTGGCACGGGGGTAGTACTTGAGGGACTTGAGGAAAGCCTTGTCGATGGCATCAATACCCTTCTTCTTGCGCGAAGCAGCCAGGCAGGCAGTGAGCATGAGGTCCTCGGGGTCAACGCCGGCAACAGTGTAGGGCTCGGACAGAGACAGCTTGTTCTTGGTCAGAGTACCGGTCTTGTCAGAGCAGAGAATCTCGACACCGGCCAGGGACTCAATGGCAGACAGCTTCTGAACGATGGCCTTCTTCTTGGCGAGGTAGGCAGCACCGACAGCCATGGTGGTGGTAACGACGGCAGGAAGACCGACGGGGACACCGATGATAGTGATGGCGAGAGTGAAGCGGAGGATATCAACAATGGGGTTGGATCGGTAGAACGAGGAAACCCAGACGACCAAGTTGGTAAGGACGACGAGAACCAGAAGCACAGTACCGATGCCGTTCAGGACCTCAGTGAAGTGACCAGTTCCGGAGTTGGCTTGGTTGACGAGAGCAGCAGCGCGACCGACGAAGGTGTTGTCACCGGTGGCGGAGACAACGACGAAGGCCTCACCACGCTTGACGGAAGAAGAAGCAAAGCACTGGTCGCCCTTGTGCTTGTCGACGGCAAGAGATTCACCAGTGATGGCAGACTGATCAACTTGAAGGAAAGCATCCTCAGTGACGATGCGACCATCGGCAGGGATAATGGTACCCTCCTCGACTTGCAGGATATCACCGGGAACGACTTCGGGGGCCTCAATCTCCTTCAGGGTACCGTCACGGAGGACGACAGCCTTAAGAGCGAGGGTCTTCTTGAGTTCGTCGACAATGGAACCGGCCTGGAATTCCTGAACGAAACCGACGACAGCGTTGAGAAGAAGCAGACCGCAGATGACACCGAAATCAATCCAGTCCTCCAGACCAGCAGCCAGGACGGCCGCAGCCTCCATGACGAACTGGATAGGACCGACGAAGTAGGAGAAAAACTTGAGGATCAAGTTCTCCTTCTCCTCCTTCATCTGGTTGAGACCGAACTTTCTACGGCGGCTGGTAACTTCGCTTTCTGTGAGACCCATGCTGCGGAGACAGTTAGCATCTAGTGTCATCGGGGGTGGGGTGTGGGGGAGAGTAGCTTACCGAGTGTCTGTTTGGAGCATGTCCTCGGGGACAGTACGGCCGGCGGCGGGGTTGGCGTCGCCCTCCTCCTCATCCAGGTCATCGCCGCCATCTTGGGACTCGAGGTCCTCAATGAGGGCGTCAATGTCCTCGTCTTCGTCCTCATCGTTCTCGGCCTTGACCTTGGCGGGGGCAGGGTCGGCGTGGTGGCGTTCCTTCTCGTCGAACTTGCCGGACTCAATGTTTGTGTTCAGCGCCGGTGCGCCGGCAGGTTGTGACTCAGCCATGGCTGGCGAGTGTGTATTATTAGGGTAAGCTGAAGAGCTTCCTTGAGGTGGTGCAATTGGTGTATAATTAGGTCGCGATCCAAGGATGCTAGGTGTGTACGAGAGAGTCGGCAAATCCCAAAAGGAATGCTGAAGAGATGCTGAAGTGGTTCTTCTTTAGGGTGTTGTCCAGGATTATAACGTCCAAAGGAGAAGAGAGGAGAGGCACGTCAACCTAGTCGTCCGTTCTGACAGAGGCGCGTAAGGGAAAAGGAAGGAGGAAAGAGTGTCGGAAGGGAAGAAGGCTTCACTTATAAAAGACGAGGGCAGGTGGAGCACTGGTGAACGGAGAAAGCAACGCAGAAGCGCAGAATGCCTTCCCACGGCGCTGCCAAAGTTCCAGGGTGCTTCGCTCAAGCAGGAAGTGGCCAGTGCAGCTGGTTAGCGTGGAGATTTTTTTTTCGGTCGTGGTTACCTTGTCAGGCACGGAACGAACGTTGTGATCGGAGGTACCGGCTACCGTGCACAGTGTGCTGAGGGTGGTGTGTGTGTCTGTACAACGAATGTTTTTTTCCTCCCGCTCTGGGCTGTCGCTTTGTACCTGGGGGGGACCTAACTGGAGATACCCACGGTAAGATTGCTACCCCAACTAGGAAATAAACACTGGGAGAGCCAGGGTAATCTCTCAATCCAAACAAAGCTCCAATGGCGTAATGAGCCTGGCGTTGCCTTTCTGATGCAAGAATTACTGGCCATTTCCCCAGGAGAACAACCAATTCTGCATTCAATGCAGTTCAGTTGCCCTACAGATTCTACCTGCTGATTGTGTGTGTGCCCTTTTTCTTCTCCCATGTTCTCAGAAATCCAAAAATGCTCAAAATGTGCTCTGAGCTGCTTGACTGGCCAACTAGAATTATTGAGTTTGCCAGACAAAAGATGAACGATTCTGCTTGCCGGTATGTCCTGGCTCAGCATGGGTGCTGTTTGTTTTGTCCCCAGAAGGTACGTACCTGAGATGGGATAGCCTACATAGCTCTCTCCTTCATCCATCCGTTCCATCCATACCATACCTCGAATGTAAAGCAGCCTAGTCGAAAGAGAGAAAAAAAGCTTGGAGCTCCCACCGAATGGCCCCACCCCTCTAGCGGCTTTCGCCAATCATCGGCTTCGCCCTCATGCCTGCTTCAGCGCGAGCGTGCCGATTCTACAACGGAAAGGGTAAGGAACAAAATCGCGCAAAGCTGGGTACATCTGACTCTGACGTCGGCGGGAAGAACGAAGGAGCATGGAAACATGGGATTGCAAGAGGTTGGGCAAGGGAGGAAGTGCGGCGTAGGAGACAGCAGAAAGTCATGGCGCCAGAATGCGACAGTGCCCTGTCTACAGTGTACAGTCATAATGGCGAGCGAGCGTGGTAGCACGAGGTCGGTCAGTCATATCATCCAGACTATGTCGTATGTATGTACAAGTCTACTATTCGAGCCGAGCCAACCCCGGCTGCTTCCCAGGCGCGTGCTTGAGCTTGAGCCCTGATCGATCAGTTGCTTGACGATTTGATTTGGTTGGACTCGCCTTATTACCGACCATCCCGAATGTGCCCATCGTGAACCTCGTCAACATGCGTTAGCCGGCTGGGGTGTGACGGTACAGTAAGTGGCCAGCAACGGGCAGACTGGGTTCTTCCACCCTGCTTTCCAGAATTCTGCACGGCTATTGTCGACTTTGGGGATCGTTGTTATTGTTGTTTTCCTCGCCCCTTCGCTCACCTATCCTTGTCCGCTTTTCTCTCATGCTCTCCTTTTCCCTCCAGTCGTTGTCTCCTCGGCCCCATCAGTCCTACCCAAAGCAGAGTCGAGTCCATATTTTTGAGCTTCCCGAGCTAGCTCCCAGCTCCGGTTGCTGCGAAAGGCGGCCTTCGCTGCGTGCCCCATGCCATAGTGCCATATCATGCAGGATCCCTGCTCATGTACACAGCTATTGACCCTGCTTCCTGCTGTTGCCCAGATGCCGACTCGGGCGCTCCCCATTCTATCTACTGTACAGTACTGCAACCTACATTAGTCCCTATCCACATGGGTTCCTATCCTGCTTGTTCCTGTTAAAATAGCTCACCCTCCACGCTCTCTCCATGTGTGAACTATATGCTGCACACTGTCGAGCCCCCAGTCGGGCCCTGGCGCCACGCCCATTTGTCGTACTGTGTGTTAATAAGTCAGTGGCTCGACAGATCGTCCAACACTTACTCGCATTTGCAAGCCACGAGATTCATACCAAGAGCCCTGTGTATCACCATAAACTCCTTGGTAGTCCCTTATTCAGATCACGCCAAGATTGTTATCTATCATCTCTCCCCTCGCCGGCTTCCCATTGTGTAGGTACAATGCCATTTCATCAAATGCCTCACTGCCCGCACGTTATGGTGTAAGAAACACATATCCCTAGACCGCCGCCGTGCTGGCAGGCAAATCGGAAGGGCTGGGCGAAACCCGTATCCGAACAGAGGACCATATCAATATGCCGGGTGAGATACGTCATTATATGCGATCAGCATCACTCTATCTTCCGACATTGACTGTACAATGGCCTGTGCCTGGGAGAAAATGGCAATCTCTCGCCGTCAGCCATCATTCATCGGTAACGAAAATAACCCAGTTGCCTAGCCAAATAGTGAGATGTAGTGGGCTAGCAAAGCAGCAACCCCGGATATCGCCTCCAGAGTGCCAATCGTTCCGTCCCGAACTTGGAGTTTAGTGGACTGCTAGGCCTTGGTCTTGGGGACTTGTCGTGGTAGTACGCCCAGAACCCACGAAACGGTGAGGCATGCGAGAGAATCTTCGTTGTGCCGGTGTTTTCGTGCTGGCCAACGGGACGTCAAGGCGGCTTCAGCAAAGAGGTTGCAGGTGTGTGCCACGGTCGGCCTGGCCGCCCGGTTTCGGCCGCCCGCCACGGCAACTGCTTGGTGTTGAGGGTGCGTCAAATGAAGTGTTGTTGTTTTTTTGGATTACTTTTTACTGCTATTACGGAACGGCCTTCCCTGCCCATGCTGGCCTTGCCAACTTGGTGTGAGCGATATACCGGCTAACAGCGAGCGCTCTCCGGCAACCACCAACGAACTTTTTCTGGAGACACGGCTGAAAAGAGAGAGAGCTCTGTCGGTCTCGCGACTTACTAACAGAGTGCCAATTGCGGGAAAGATGGCCGTGTGCAGCAAATCATCGAGCCGATTGACAGCTCACTATTGCTAGCACTGACCATCGACAGCAATTCTCCGACGTTTGGGCCGAAGGTGCCTTGTCGTGGCTGCCAGGCTGCTCGACTCCAGTTCCCCGAGTCGCTGATGGGCACTAGCGACTCGATCTGGCCTGCCTAGCATACATACATACCTAGGCGGCTAGGCCTGCATGTACACCTGCTTAAGCACCCAGCAGCTAGGGTCTTTGCAGCAGTCCCAGCACAGTTTCCAATGGAATCCGTCCAATTCAGGAAACGCAATGCGGGCAAGGCTCAAGCGAACACCAGCTCGCCATCGTCTCTTCCGTCTCCGTGGAGAGAGACGAGAGACGAGAGAGCGCGCATGCGCACCCCACAAGGGCCCCCATTCTTTCATAACCCAATCATATCGGCCCTAATGAAAGATTGCCTACCTTGTCACTTGTAGTCCCATCCCTAGTCCTTTGGTGCTGGCAGGGATCTCCAGAGTGGCATGGCATCGTATCTTCTCTCGCTCGCGCGTCGTTTTTTCGACGCCAGCCAGCACGGCCAGACTCTGTCAGCCGGAAATTTCGCCTCGCAGGTTTCGTGGCATTGCGCGGGATTTCCTCGCCATTGCCTGCCCACCCAAAAAGCTCCAGCCGCATGCTACGATCGCCCTACATCTGGCCTTATCTGCCTATTCGCAACATTCCATCGCCTTCTATGTATGTACAATGACCGTGCTTGCATCCCCACGGATGCAGTCCTCGTCACGGAAGGGTTAAGGCTTGTCAGCGCGAACGGCAATCGGACTTTCGGCACTGGGTCCCAGCTCAAGCGTGCCTCGGTCCTAGCTCCAGTAGCCCAGCAGCCCAAGTAGCCCAGCAGGGCTCCTTCACCACCCTTTTCCCGCCTCACCGCGTGCTGACCGCGTCTTCACGCCCTGCTGAGCGCTGAGTGCTGAGGCCCTAGAGGCTGGGGCCTGCCTGTCCTTCACGCGCGTTCATTGGAGGGGCGCTTATGGAAGAGCCCGTATGCTCTACCATTACGGAGTACTACGTTGTACATTAGTAGTATGGAGTTGGAGTGCCTTGCATATGGTTCGGATATTACGCCCACCCAAGATAAAGAAGCTTGGCATCCACCACTATTACCTACACAGATTATCGGTATGCATTCAAGACTGATGTGGGATGTCGACTCTGCCGGATCGGCCGCGCGATTTTTCGCTCACCGCCCTCCACATCTGACAATGATCGAACCCTCTCTTTCAATAAAGCCCCAGTCAAGTAGCTATAGTCAACCACGTCGTCGATCTCCTTATTCTATTGCATGCGGTGAGAAGTTCTCATGCGCATCCAGAAAGAGATCGCGTGGGCCTTCCCCCTGAACGACAGCAACAACAACCTCGGCCGGTCAGGTGAAGCCCTGCCTGCCCGTGTAATCCCCAGCCCCCCGGGAAGGCCTAGTCCCTGATAGCAGGGCAGACCATCCTACCGATTCTGAAACCCGCAGCTGAAGCTTATTTGGGCAGCTAACAAGCGTCGAAACATCGGTGGCTGCCCGTTGGGCAAACATTTGTTTGTTTATGGGCAGCTATCCGTCATCACCTGCGACAACGGTCTGATGTTACTCATTCTGTCATCTGTCAACTAATTCGCCGCGGCGGCCTAGGACGTTTCCGATTCAAATGAATGCCGTACTGTTTCTCATTGCCGACCGGTCCTTCTTCATCTCTCTGTTTTCCTGTTTTCCCCCCACGCTTTTCACCGTCTAATTGCAGGATAAGGTTCAGAAATGCCTAACCATCTTGAAGTCTGTTCTGATGCCAAATATTTGCGCACGTTCATCAAGGTTCTTCTGGAAAAGCCGAGAGGCTGATCTAGTATCTGCATCTCTTCTAGATCTAAAGTATTCCGATAACCGTAAGTGCGGGATCTTGGGTTAGTAGCTTCGGTCGTGCATATTGAGGCGCGAGAGAGCGAGTTTATCCGGCGTTAAGGTTTTTCTCGAAGGAAGTTGTGCTGCGTCTGGCCACATGCAGCAAAGAAGGTCTGGTGCTGGCCAGTCACGAGCCATCGTCCTATCCTCGTTCCAGCATGCAGATGCGTATAATCGGTATCCCCGGGGCGGATTGAAGACAGCCTCAGCCCTACCGTGAATGACGTTATTGGCGCCAGATGGGGGATTGCGGCGGCTCTAGAAAGGAAATTGGCTGCAGACGCATGGAGGGCGCGTGGGCTCGTGGGCTCGTGGGCTCGTGGGCTCGTGAGGGCTTATTGCGTAGGATACAGTTGTGAAAGACCCGATTAACCGACCGATGGGCAGATCTTGGGGCCGGAAATCCATGTTCAATGTTCATCAGTGTCCATGTCCCATGCGACGCTTGTCGCCGTGGATGCTGTCGACGGGACGGCATCACAGGGCATGTGAGCCAAGAAGGCCAAAGTACCTACCTACCGTTCGTATTCGCCCATTCGCTCGCTTGTGACTCGTCATCTTTCCTTGAAGCGTTTCATCCAGGCCTGCCTCCCGTTTGCCTCCCGTTCAAGCTTTGCAAGCCTTCTGCGAAAGCAGAACCCATCCATTCCTGAATGATTACGTCCCACGCTTGCGCGCTGCGCAGTGATGTGCTGCGATGGAAGCCCTCGACTGCCAAGTGCGCAAAGCTCGGGCTTCACGTTTGCCTGCAAGCGCGATTATTGAGGCCAAGTATTGGGGCCAAGACGTGCCTGGGCAAATAACGATCGTCGCTTTTTCCCCAAGTTATTCGCATTTCTTCCCCCGAGCTGTCCCATGCGGTTTTCCCCCATCTTGGCATTTGCAAAGGCTCCGCCTCCGCTCAACTTTTGACGTATTTTATTGCGGCGCCGGCAGCTCCCTCCCCCCCCGAGAAGGTCCTTAACTAGGTACTGACTGGACTTGCACTGGCGCGTGCATACCTATTACGTCGCTCTGCCCATCAACGGCCTCTGCCTGGGTGGCTGGTTGGTGGAAGGGGGGCCAAAAGGCGGACGGCGCACGCACCGAGTCTATCCCGTCGGGGCGCCTTGGCTGTGTGACCTTCTGGCCCAGTCCTTCCTCGACATTTCCCGTCCGCCCAGTTAGAAGGCAGACTATTGCGACTTGGCAGAAACTCAATCTCATGCGCCTCCTGCTGGGCAGCATCTCCTCTAGACCATGTTGTGTTGTGATGTGTCCTGCTGCGGCTGCGGCTGCGGTGCGATGCTCGGCGCTCTTCCGGGGCCTGGGCACAAGAATGGAGGCAAAGGAGTGCCAGTCCGAGACATCCTTCTCTTGGCATGTTCACCGCGTGGGTGGAGGAGAAGTTAAGTTTGTACATACATGCAGATGGTGTGTGCAACATGTGTAGCCTTGCGCCGGTTTGCATGCGTGTGTGCATGCGTGTAATAATACCTTTTCTTAATTGGTCCGACACTGTAAGCAGCAATGATTGTCGCGCTTCGGGCGTTTGGCCTCTATCAGAGACACCCGGCTTCATCATGCCTAGACGGCTCCCTGCTTGTGTCTGTCTTTCCTCAAACACCGGAATAGATGGTAAGTGCGTAGGCAAGTATGTATTATACAGTTGGCGATTACGTAGGTACATATATGTAGGTAAAGTATGCAGTCTACTTGGCCGGCCAGATTTGCATATAGCCTCAATCAAGCACGCATGTTGGGTTTCACTGATACCACTCCTCGCCCGTTTGACCGGCTCGTGCGAATGGAAGAGGGCAGGAATCTATCTGCCGGCCGGCTGAGCTTATGTGATGCATTCAATCTGTCGGTACCGTCGATCCTGTGCTTACTCCCGTCTGCTTGGCGGTGATCGTGCGTTACGACACAGGCTCACATCCGGGAGTTGGCCGGTTTGCCTTTTCTTGGCTGCATCGCGTGGTACGACACCAGGTTCTCCTCGCTTAGGGCTCTTCTCTTCAGTCATTGTCTCTTTTTCTCATTCCTTTTCTACGTTATGGTCTACTTGCTTGGCTTGGCTTGCTTGCGCTTCCCGCGATTGCCCTGTCGAAAATGATGATGCGCTAGGTAGTTGTAAGGACCGGCGGAGGTAGTTGTAGTCTGAACATCGCCAAGCAGTTGTGTATCTGGTAGACTGAGAGCTCGTGATGGCAATCTCCCCCTGTTTGCCCAAACTTACAAACCCGCTTTGATGAACCGTATGCTTACATAACTTGGCTGTTTCATTACTATCGAATATTGTCCGTTGTTCTGTATCTGGGCTGTCATATCGCTGATAACACTTACCAACGGTACACCGGGATACGCATGTCAAGTGCTGGTGTAAATTAACCTGGGCTTGGGAAACTCGTGCTTAATGGCACGGCTATCGATTTACAACCTTTTGGGTAGGTATTCGTGCAGAATGGACTTGGAAAACGTAATAGAGAACGTATTCGAATGTCCAATTCGTATAGCTGTATATCTGTTGTCCTTTGTGATTTGTGATATATTTCCTGTCATGTCGTATTCACCCCCCGTCATGAAACGGAGATGTCTTTCCAGGGCAAGTGCTGCGGCTCTTCTAAAGGAGTATAATGAAATCCCTGAACAATATAATACCACTCACTCATTCGGTACGGACTTATGTTTCCAGCCAGAGAGCTTTCGCCGTCGGCAGTAACTTGTACCCGTCAAAACATGTTTTCAGTAAGATGGTTACTCAGTATCACTGTGCATGATGTCCAAAATAGACGTACATATATATATATGTATGGAACACCAGGAGGCGTGTCACTGCGTGTCAGACGTGTATGTTTCAGCTAGGAGGACTTGACAATTAGGCAGCTTTAACGAAGCATGTACGCATGCTGGGGTTACACGACGATATACGACGAGATCCGACAACATGGCCATTGTATGGGGTTGCGTTCTACTGATTGACAATACTTACCGCCCATTCAACATACTGTCGCCGAAACTGATATTGGGATCAGCCATATCGAGCAGGTATGTAACAACCATGAAAGGCACACTTATGACTTATGATCACATTACGGACAGAAATGGTGGATATCACTGCAAGTCGAGGGTCAAGGTCCGCATTCTCGAACCACTGACGTCTGCTCGTATCACATATGCGGCCTGTAAACCTACACTGCCTCTGCCAAAAGAGGGACCGAAATCTCTCACCTGGTGAAAGGGCCGGGATGCCCCGGGGCTTCAAGTGCGGTGTGCGGACTATCAGACAGTTGTATGCCAATGTGTTCCGAATGTTGGTATAATAAGAGCAGAATTCCGACTGTATCTTACTTGTTTTAATCCAACACCTCACGTGCTTCGACAAGTCCGGATATACGACCACTACAGCTGCGACTTGCCTCAGCGAGGAATCAGCTGGACGGCTAGCCCCAGAATGGCAAGTTTAAGCTCATCGAGAACAGCAGCCGGTGTGCTGCCTCGAGGACAAGCGGTACCCCGAGGTTTGCGGTAGGCAACAGTCTCTCCTAAAAGCCATTGGTTATAGCAAGATGCTCACACTGATCGTAGGATGTGCCTTTCGCTGATCATAATACGCAACTATCCTCATCCAGTATGGAAATGCGGAAAGACAATCTATCTATGGTTTACCATTACGAAGTGTTCCTCTGTGCGAATGGCATGTTGGATGTCAATGAGAAGAAACGGCCTGGTCTAATCGCTTCGAACGAGTCGTAGCCAAACATGACATTCGTACTCCTTTACCCATCAACTACGCCATGCCGACGCATACTGCCAACGTCCTCTGATACACACACACAGAATCTTACAACGTTCATCAAGCGATACGACTTCCCATCAAGTATCTAAGTATCCACTAGCTGATCATACCTCCCTGCCCAGTCGACTAGCCCGTAACCCAATCACCCACAGCATCTATATCGAGATCCCATCTGCATGACTAACTAGCATCTTCTCTCTACACCGAGTGGTGGATACCAGCCCGGATCCCGAACATGCAGCGAAGGCAAGTGGGTAGATGAACTTATGGACTCATATCTGACGTGGCGGTCAAGCTAGCCAGCCAGCCGGCCAATACCGACCGGAACGGAGAAGCCTCCGTCGTGCGCAATCGTAGGCGAAAGAATTATGTACAAATGGGCTGGTGTTCTTCTACACGCGGGCGGCGGATCCAGGCCTCACTCCCTCCATAAGAGCCAATGGATGAATAGCCGCAACCTACGACATAAGGACAGGAGGGACGACGATATCGAAAACACCCGACCTAATGCCGGCAAAGCTCCTGATGCTTATCAGCGACAAGTTGACGTCGAAACTATGATAGATGGACCCTCTCGGACGTATGGGCCGGATATGTACGATACGATAAGCCCGATGCCCACTCTAGCCTAGGGAGCTGGAGTCAGCTAGGCATCACGCCACAGCACCCGTTAAACATCGGGCAGTCACCGAAACTAAAGAGCTGACACAAGGCCCAGGCACTAATGGCCCTGTGTGGATTTCGCCTCGCCGCAGCGCTGACCCTGCAGGTTCCCCGGACCCTGCCCTGCCAGAGACATGAAACCTGGAGAACCTAGCGGCTCGGGCCTCACGGCCGATGCGGACCTCGAACGGTGGGACGAACATGGCGGGGGAAGTGGGCTCCCTCACATGCACACTGAAGACGAGCCGAACCAGGAGACTGCCGATGACCGCTATGGTAGATGTATCCTACCATGCGCAATGTTGTGTTGTGTCTATTAATCTTTTGGCGGCTTATGTCTCCTTTCGGCAAGGACGCCAGTATAGCAAGCAGGTCGGAGCAACAGTAAAGGAAAACAACAGGAAACAAACAACTGGCATGCCGAAACAGCGCAGCGTACACGTCTATAATCAATGATCTCCCATATAGGATGCGTCGTGATCCATTTCTCCTCAAGAGCCGAGTCCCAGAAAAACCAATCACAGCCGATATCCATAAAACGCCGCCTAATGCTTAGCAGTGACCTTGTCACCAGTCAACTTCTCAACGTAGGTCTTGGCCCTGTTCGCGTCATTATTAGCAATGCGTTACTTGCATCATGCAGCTGGTGGATGATGATGGCAGCATGAGGAAGCAAAACACCCCACCGGGAAGGGGAGCGAGCAACTCAGGGGGACTTGACTTACATATCACCCATGGCGACCATGCAAACCGTTTGCCAAACGCCCAAACCAATACGCGGAGCCACTCCGCGGTACAAACCCTTGATACCATCGTTCTTGTAGATGTACTGGAACGTGTTGCCAACCGTCATCTTCTTGGGACGGTTGGGATCCTCCTTCTTGCTCTGCATCTCGACACGGATGACCTCGATGGGCTGGTTCCAGGCGGACAGACCGCCACCGAGGGCAGAGGCCGTGATCTTCTCGATAGCGCTCAACTTCTCGCCGTGATCCTTGCCGGTGACGCGACGAATACCCTGCTCAGCGAGACGGGACAGACCGAAGCGGGAGCCCCAGTTGGTCATCTGGCGAATAGCCACGGCGTTCACACCCTTGTTGATACCGCGGATACCCTCCTTACGGTAGATGTTGGCAAAGGTGGTGAAGGTGCTGGTGGGCTTGACACCAGCGGCCGCCATCTTGTGCTGAGTAATCTCAACAGTCTTCATGCAAGTGCAGAAACCCATGGTGGCGTAGGCCTGAGCCACACCACCAGTGATACCACCGAGGATGCCACTGCCGAAGTCGTTGGCACCAGCAGCGCGAGCGTAGTACTCGGCCTCGGATGCGACGAACAAGAGGACGGCGCCCTTGGTCGAGGCCTCGATCCATGCCCATGGAATCAGACCCTGGTAGACTACACGGCAAAAAGACAACGTTAGCGCTTGCTCAAACGGCTGTGATCCCGCGACGTGGCAGGTATTGTCCCTCTGAATATTACGTACAGCCAAAGACACCACCACGACTCCAGACACGACCGAGGGCCTGGCCGAAGGAGTCACCACGGTGCGAGGCCATGGTGGTCTTGACGACCTCCAAAGGCTGGCCCAGAGTGGTGACCTCGAACATGTTGAGGCCGGCACCGAGGAGCAAGTTGGAGAACTTGACGGGCTTCTTCTCGATCTTCTTCTCAGACGAGGAAGACATGGCGCTGGCGGCGGCGGACATGGCAGGGTTTGGGCTTCGAAAAGGGGGCCTGACCAAGGCAGTCGGGTGCTTCTTCGCGGGTGGGTGGTTGAGGGCGGGAGGCGGGAGAGAGTTGGATAGAAGCAGAAATTATCGAGCGATGATGCCTCAGAGAGCGGGTTTTGTGTGCGGTTTCAATTGCCTGCTCGGAAAGGATGGATGTCAGCGTTGGGATGATGGACTCAGCACTAGGGAAGAGCTGCCACTGTCACGGGCGGAGAGTTTCGGGCATTGTCGGCCGAGGGGCGCTCCAGCAAGCTTACACCGGCAGCAGCACGCACGTGTAAGAGCCAAGTCCCCTGGGCCAGGTCGGCACGACAGAAACGGGCAGGCAAGCCCGAGGTTAATAAGCGCCGAGCAGCAATTGCCCGTGGTCCATGGCCCATAGCCAATTGTTCGGATTCGCACCTACCTGATTTGGTTGCAGCTAATGCTGGGAAAAGTTTCGTGATAGATCCTGCCGGAGTGGTTTGGGGAGAAAGGCAGAGAGAGAGAGAGACATGTGGTTCCTTTGTTTGCATTAAAGAGAAGAGCAGATACGGGGGAACACGGGAGAGACGGTTGGAGGGCAAGCCACAGGAGCACCAAAAGGATACGTTGATTGCTGGCTTGCTTTGTTTGGATTCTATGTACAGCAGCACCTCCTACACCCACACTCCGGGGTCTCTTCCGCTGGGGTGCTTTTCTCGCCCCAGCTGCACCCTCAATCTTACGCAGCCTCTCACTGATTCGCCTGTGCAGCGGCCTCAACTGGCGTCTGCCCAATCAACACAACCATCATGTACACTCGACTCCGTCCGGGATGAGGCCAGCCACCGCCGGATTCTTGGAGTCTTGCCCACTATCCCACTCGGGGTCCAGCTTTTGGTCCAGCCTTTGGCCTTCTGTCACTCGGCGCCTTTCTGCTCAATCTCAACAAAGCCAAGAAAAGTAATAAGCCGATGGAACCAGCGTCCCCACTCAGCCTTTCTTGTGGCTCTCGGTCCCTCCTGTCCCTTGCTGATCCCCAAAGCCCAGAGGGGGAACTTGGGGAAAAAACCACACCACCCAACAACCGAACGATTGATGCGGACTCCGTGCATCTACCCTCTACCCTGACTTCAACCCGCCGGCCGTCTCATGGCTGGCCTCTTGCTTTCAACTGTTCTGTGCTCCGAATGCTCCGCCGTTCTTACACTTCATTATGTTTTAAACCCCCCGAGTACTCCGGCCTGAGTCTGACTGTGCAGCAGCATTGGCCCCCACGGTGTAGATTGTGCTTGATTCCTGTTGTCTGACCCCCAACCCACCCTGTCGCCCTCGCTGACCGCGGCTGGCCTATGTTGAAACTTTTATTAGAACCTTCTGCCAGAGAGCACGGAAGTATTTCCCAACCCTCTCTTACCTAAGGTAATGGCCAAGCTCATGGATCTACCTCCCGTCCCAACCCATCGGTACGAATCTGCCCGAACAGGAGATGAGCTAACGCCAACCACTACACCCTAATAAGCGCCGCACTCCACCTGCGTGTTGCAATACGAAGTCTATATTGGCATACATAGCAGGGTCAGTTTGGGTTGAGTGAGTGCAGGATTTGGCAGATCGATAGGGTTGAACTAAAAAAGGTTCAGCACTTTGCATAGCTTAGTCAAGTCTCTCATGATTCCACCGGTGAGTCGCATTGAGTGCACAAGAAATCATCACATCTGATAGAGGCTACATGAAACGTAAAATGGAAATTATTGTACAAATGCAGCTTTTCGTGGTATCATCAGAAGCCCTCTAACACCTCCATATGATACAGCATCTGCCCTTTGTGACAAAGGCCACTCTATCCGTTTATGCTACTCGCACAAGTCAAAACTCCTATAATCAAGCACTACTCGTCCTTTACGCCTTCTTCGCAAGCTCGATCCACTTCTCGGTGGAGAAAGACTTGGGGCGCTCGATGGGAGCACCGACAGCGCGGTCAATGATGAGCTGGGGAAGGACACCAATGGCACGCGAGACACCGAAGAGCACAGTGTAGTAGTTGGCCTCGGTCAGACCGTAGTACTGCAGGAGGACACCGGAGTGGGCATCGACGTTGGGGTAGGGGTTCTTGGTCTTGCCGTGCTCGGTAAGGACCTTGGGGGCGATCTTGTAAACCTGGCTGACGAGCTGGAACATGGGGTCGTTGGGCATCTTCTCCTGGGCGAAGACACGCTGGGCCATGTAACGGGGATCCGTCTTGCGCAGGACGGCGTGGCCGTAGCCGGGAACGACGCGGCCAGAGTTGAGGGTAGACCAGAGGTAATCAGTAATGGCCTTGTCGCTCAGGTCATTGCCAACGCTCTTCTTCATCTCGGTAAGCCAGTTGAGGACCTCCTGGTTGGCAAGACCGTGGAGGGGACCAGCCAGACCGTTCAGACCAGCGGACAGAGACAGGAAGGGGGAGCTCAGGGCGCTGCCAACCAGGTGAGTGGTGTGAGCGCTGACGTTACCACCCTCGTGATCGGTGTGGATGGTAAGATAGAGACGCATCAGCTCGATGAAGTCAGCGTTGTCGCCGAATCCGAGCTGGTTGGCGAAGTTGAAGGAGTAATCCTTGTCCTTCTGAACAGGGGCGACCTTTCCGCCCTTGAAGACGTTCTGGTAGATGCGGGCGGCAATGGTAGGCAGCTTGGCAATCAGGTCCATGGAGTCCTCGAAGGTGTAACCCCAGTAGTCCTTCTTGTTCATACCCTTGGCGTAAGCCTTGGCAAACGAGGAGGTGTGCTCAAGAGCGGTGACAGCGAGGGAGAACTGGGCCATGGGGTGAAGATCGGTAGGGCAGCGGTCGATGAGCTCCTCGACAAACTTGGGGATGTCGGATCGAGCGGCCCACTCGGCAGAAAGATCGCGGACCTGCTGCTCAGTAGGGACCTCGCCGGTCAGGAGAAGCCAGAAGAGACCTGGAGGCGGGAATTAGCCAATGCCATCTAGAAGTGGTGCTGGGCACGAATTACCTTCGGGAAGAGGCTCCTTGCCACCGGGGGCCTTGGGGAGAAGCTCCTGGCACTCTGGGATGGTCTTGCCGCGGAAGCGGATACCCTCTTCGGAGTCGAGGACGGAACCCTCCCAAACAAGGGCTTTGATGCCTCGAGCACCACCGTAGACCTGGTCGAGGGTGACCTTGTCAATGACCTTCGAGCCATGCTCCCTGTTATATGTTATTTTCAAAGATCCAATCAATCAATTGAGGAATCCGTAGACGGGGTCGACCTACTTGCGCAGGGTCTTGATCTCCTCGATCTTCTCGGGCAGAAGCTCAGCGAAGCGCTCCTTCAAGGTCTATAGCAAGTCGTTAGAAGAGCCAATGGCTAAAGTTGGGACCTGGGGCGGCCGCAGAATCTTGACATACCTGGGTCTTGGAGGAGTAGCACCGCACCGCGGTGAAGGCAGCATGGCGAGCTGTGAAAGTGGGAGCTCTAGTAGAAGCTCTCAGAGCGGCAGAGCCGAGTCTCAGAGCGGCGGCCATGTTGTGTTGTGATGTGTGCGAGTGAAGGAGGTGAAGTTCAAGATGGGGTATCAGAAAGGAATGGACGACTGAATACAAGAAGTGAAGAAGAGGCTGACGAAATTTCAGGAAATACCTCAGGACAGCAATGGGTCCGAAGATGTCAGGGATCCGCAATCGGGAATAGATTGGTCGGGTTTTGCAATAGGAGCGAGGTACTTGTACCTACGTGTCGTGGGAAAAAAAAGTTGGCCTCACCCTCCTGGCAGCTAGCTCTCTTTTTTCTTTCTTCCCATACAGCGTCGGGTCCGCCTCGTTGGGAGGGACATTGTACGGCTCACCGGAGCCATTGAAAGCCATTGCCCACGGCTATTGCTCTCCCCAATTCCCCACCAAACAACCCCCATCCGATTCTCAAATCACACTCGACGCTGCTAAACCCGAAGAAGCCACCTTTTGCTGCTGCTGTCGGACTGACGTCAATTGCGGTGGGTGACAGCACAGCAGCAACTTGAGCTTGAGCTGAGCCGCTCCGTTTTGCATGTAACAGTTGAAGACCGGAGTTTTGAAGGAGGACAAAGTTAATGCTTCCTCCCGCGCCCGCGCGCGGGAGTTTGATATGTATATGTATGTGTACCTGATGTGCTACAGTTTCTTTTTTTTTTTCACGGGTTTATTCTAAGATACCTACATGTATTTTGAATCCTGGTGTCTGAAAGCACTGGCCTCGCGTCCACTCGCGCTTTTGTCGCTGTGGCGTACCATACATAGAATGCCAAGATGCATTGCATGTCTGCATGTCGACAAAAAGAGACTGAATAGAGAAGATCTCTAACTACGATAACACCATCTATGCCGCGAAAGCGATGCATGCTCTTGCCAGACCACGCCGTACTGTACGGATTAGGGATGGTTCGGTTCTGTTGGAATTGCCGTTTTCCAACGTTCATTCCGCTCGACACAGTAGTATGGTATAATTGGACGAACCGGCTTGTCGACGGTCCACGGTAAGTATTGTACGAATAGCATCGCTTTCGCCATCAAGGGGGAACTCTCCGATGCTATTCTCCTCAGCCCAACCGATCATCCCTAGCAGGTAACCTAGCGCAATCCTCGGAAGACGTTAACCATCAAATATCTCCGAGGGTTTGGGCTGGGGCTGAAGAGGCGCAAGCGCAGCAGTGCATGCTGTGCGGCGTGCCCCAAAAGCTCAAACTCGGGCAGTCTTTCGAATTTGTTCAGTTGTCGGCGGAAGCCAGGGGAAAGTCCGGCGTCGGACAAGGATCCACTCAGTTGCTCTTTCTCCCTTTGTTGAATAAGAAGAGGTTGCAGCCAGATGAAATCGTCAAAGCATGAAATACACCTTTGATGTAGGAACAGCTGGAGCTTCATTCAAGAGAAGATTACTTAGCATTAGGTAACGAACAAGTGTAACCCACCTTTTTAGGTCGGCAACTCAAGCGTGATGTGCGTTAGCTTATTAGGCAAGACCCAGGCTGCCAGGCAGTTCCAATGTTTCGTTCGGCTCGATTGATAGAAAAACTGCGGCGTAGCGAAACCTTCGCGCCTGCTATTCAATGTTCCGAGGTTCTCTCTCTCTCAGGCGCAGTGCCAAGGGAAAATGAAAGGCCCCTCCCGGATCCCCCTACCTAGAAAAATCCTGCACAGGCACCACCTCCCACCTCCCACTAAGGCCCAGCAGCCCCGCGACTTTTCTCCCTCTCATTTCTGCGACTCCCTTGAAACAACTCTCTCTCTCCTCCAACACTTACCAACATCATCATCACCCACAATTCGACCAACTCAACTCAGCATCACCATATACAAAGTAGCCTTCCCCGAGTAACCCAGGACCGACCACTCTGGTGTCGCAAGGCCCAACTGCTACTGATATCTGAATTAAAAAGGCAACCTAGGCTTCCCGCTGATCGCGGGGCGCACTTCACTTCGCGTTCCTCTCGTGGTCGTAAATCTCAACAGCCGTCTGGAAGCACCAGCTTCCCCTCATTCATTTCCCACCTGCGAATCACATCGCATCGCGGCGCATTACACAAAGAGCGCAATTTCGTCCTGCTCACAAACACACACACGCAAACACGCACACACACACACTTCGTACATCTGAGATTAAAACCTCCATCAGAAACGCAATCCGCTGAAAAGGTCTGAATTGTTGACTGGAAAAAACCTGGCCGTAGCATTAAAACGCGACCCTCAGTTCACTACCTAGTCAGCCACCACAAGGGGCAATCCATTCTCGTACTTGGTGATTGTCGAGGATAGAAGCGTCCCACCTGATCGCACTCTGGTCATTTGTCTATTCCTCAGCAACTGCGGGTAGTCGTGTCCAAATCTGTGCATACACAAAAACAAGTCACCACTATATATCCTTCTGGTTGCTCCAACAGAAAATAAACATGTCGTCACCAGTAGCAGAGCTTGAGGCTGGCTTGAATGCCATGCTGGGCCTGAAGCCTCCTGGAGTCTCTGGATCCCAGATCAAGAACCTCACAGCGCTATGCGTCGATAACGTCCAGGTTGGTCATGCCTCTGCTAGAAGTCATCTCGACATTATGCTCTCTGCCTATCTGGACCTGTATTTACTGACCTCCCCATGCCACTTCTAGTCCGAGTCTGTCCTGATTCAGAAGATTTTTACTCACTTCAAGAAAACCCCCGGAACTCACAAGCTAGGCGTGCTGTACGTCGTAGACTCTGTAACTCGTCGTTGGGTTGAACATGCCAAGCAACAAGGCCAGCCCATCAATAGCTCCGCAACAGACGGGACCTACGCTGCCGGCGTGCATAGAGTAACCGAACTGATTCCCGTCTTGATGAATGACATTCTTTCGTCCGCTCCAGCAGAACAAAAGGTACGCTATTCATATATACATCCGTCGCAACTCGCGCGTAGTCTCCAGCAGCAGCAGCAGCAGCAGCAGGCTTGGTCGTAGAGATTACCTCTGCTTTCCTGTCCTGCCGAGGAGTTTGATTGCCTCGGAAGGCTATTCGCACCCACTGCTCCCGTGCAGCGACTTGGTCCGCATTACTGATGACTTGTACGTATCTGACTTATTTTTGCAGGAGAAAATTAAGAAGCTCGTTGATATCTGGGAGAAAGGACAGACCTTCCCCCCGTCCTTGATCGAGTCATTCAAGCAGAAGCTTAACACGCCTGCACTTAGTATGTTGCCCAGTTCCCATTGCCGTCTCGAGACGTGGATTCTATCATACCCTTGGTCGACATTGGTGATCTAACGATGGATAAATCGAACAGATGAGTCGACGACTCCTGTAGGCACACCTCCTCCTGGCCCCGGACTTCCCGGCCTGCCGGGCTTCAATGGAGCTAACAACCCCAAGCCGGCGACCACCGAGGCTCCCAACGCCATTATGGAGGCACTTGCAAACATAGCCCGCCAGAACACCTCTGTACCCCCCTGCCAACAACGGATTTCCCATGCCGGATCATTCGTATAGTGCGCCAGCACCCCAGAGCGTGCAAGCTCCGCCGCTGTCCCTTCCCCTAACTCAGGGCCAGCCTCCTGCCTTCCCGTACTCCGCAGCGCAGCCGCCTGTAAACCCCTCTGTGATGCCGTTTGCGTATCCTCCGCAGGCTACCCTGCCGGGCCAAGTACCTACTGTACCAGTGACTGCAAACCCCATGGCGCCACCTATGTCTGGCCTGGACCCTGCCGTTGCGCAGCAGGTGCAGCTGATAAAGCTCTTGATTGATCAGGGTATTTCTCATGATAAGATCCCGGCCCTCTTAGCTACGATGCAGGGCGGTTTGCAAGCAATGCCCCCTGCTGGTGGTATGGCAGCGGCGCCTCCTGCTCAAGCTCCGTACGGCGGTGTAGGCGCATGGCCGCAGACTGGTCCCAGACCAGATGAATCACGTGACCGTTTTGATTATGGTGCGAGATCCCCCTCCAACCGGTATCGCAACCGATCACGCTCTCGGTCGCCAAGGCGATGGAACGCCCGTGACTCACCCCGTGGACGTAATGAGCGTACTTTTGGCAGCTATGGCCAGGATTCGCCGGCTCGCGGACATATGGATGACGACCGCCGAGGCCGAGCCCCGGATTACCGGCAGCGAAGCCCCCCACGGCGCGGCCACAGCCCGCAACCTCCATTTGACCGGGACCCTCAAGTCAAGTGGGTTGATTTCGACCAGAGCATACCTGCAGGACACATCAAAGGTAAGTTCTATGCTAGGCGTAGCCGGTCAGCAGTTTACTGACATGACACTTTGCAGTTCTCAGCAGGACACTCTTTGTTGGTGGAGTCACGTAAGTTGAAGACCCTGTTTCTCCGCATTCTTACCTCCGACTAATATGCTTGTCGCAGATGCTCGGAAGCCGAACTCCGCAGCCTATTCAGCCAGCAGGGTCAAGTCCAAACCTGTATCGTAAACAAGGACAAGAGACATGCTTTTGTCAAGATGGTGACTCGCCGAGATGCAGTTGCTGCCAAGGAGGCTATGGAGAGCAGCCAATACCGGGTAAGTAACATGACGCCATTGCTATGTACCGCTAGGTGGGCTGCAGCTAACTTGCCCAAGACACGCTGGGGTGTAGGATTTGGTCCTCGCGACTGCAGTGACTACTCGACAGGCGTCAGCGTAATCCCCATCAACAAGCTCACCGAGGCCGATCGCAAATGGATGTTATCGGCAGAATACGGTGGCAGTGGTGGCCGGCCCATCGAGTCTGGTATGGTCGTCGAGGAGCCCGACATTGAGATCGGGGCCGGAGTGTCCAGCAAGGCCATCAGCCGGCGGATGCAGACGGACAAAGGGGGACGCCATGGCCCCAAATCGAGCCGCGGAGGCGATGAAGAGGACAACAACCTAGCGCGCTGGAGGCGCAACAAAGACCGCCGGGATGACCGGCCCGAAGACAAGGGCCTTGGTATGAAACAAGACCCAGACGTACCGCAGTTCCCCTACGGACTTGCCACGGGCCCTAACGGCATGCCCGTGTTCCCGCCCGGCTTCACCTTCCCGGCCCCTCGGTAGAGACGGACCCGGAGAGGATGCCGGGGGCATTGACGATAACGGTGCGAGATGATCACGCCTGACGACGATGAGAATCACGCGGCCGGTGTGCGCCTGGGGTCGACAAAAGGGAACGGTCGGCCGGTTGGCTTATACGGACGCCGCTGCTCGCTTTGCCTTATCTAGTCTTGATGGCAAGATGCATATTGTATACCCAGGCAGGCGACGCAGTATGCGTCCTGATTTTTCGGTTTGATTTCGCGGCACAGCATAGCATGGAGTGGCGTTGTGGCACATGGTTCACGAAGCACCGAACAGTCCTTGCTGGACAAGCTCTAGTATATTTTACGAGGTAGCGTGTATTGTATTAGCTGCCGAAGGCACGTTGGCATGACGAAGCAGTCGGTGGACACGTGGATATAGGCCCCGGAGAGAATGGTCACGACTGCCACCAAAATAATGAATAACACCAATACCTGCCATGCCTGCCTGCATGCCTCTCTAGTTGGCGCCTAGCACCTAGTACTACAAGGTGGTTCCGTCCAGGGTTGATGTTCCGTCAGTGATATCACGTAGCTCCCCCGCAGAAACCCCATCGGCACAGGTACAGTAGACGATACTGTGCTCTCCATGTCCCCACACAGTTTGGAGGAAATAGGTACCGGCCCCAGTCTGTCAGTCCTGGGCAGGACAAGGTTTAGGTATTTAGGTAGCAGGCAAGTCAGGTCGTAGCTGGTGGCAGGGCAGGGTAGGAGGGAATCTGGGTCTTGTTGGGCCAAGGTGGTAGGTAGTTGGCCGTCTGCTGCGGCTAGCTGCAGGAATTCCTGCAGGCCGGTCATGATTGGCAATTTCAGGAACATGGGGAGGGATAAGACGCAGGCGGGTGGGCAAGTATTGGTCGATCAGGGGCCACTCCGCGCTATTGCTTGTAGTAGAAGTCGTCCGGGCAATCCACCGCTACTTTGTGATTTTCATTGGGCAACGGAGGTGCAGAGAAGGCATACTTATACTTTGTATCTCACATATCACGGGCTATTATGTAAGTTGCGAGTAAACATTCCCCCCCTTTCTCCATGGAGGGAGATGGAGATGGAGAGCAGCATCTGCCAACTATTGACGTAATTGCTGAGGTGATTTGACTACATCCATGCCTGTATTCCATCCTTTGACGCACGCCCTGTTCGTTCACAACCCCAGGAAAGTACATACTTAACGAGGGAGGAAAGCCCGCCAAGAGGCCGAAGCGTTCCGATGGCAGACTGCCCCATACGACTCCTCTTGTCAATAGGGCCGACTCACCCATGGGGGATTTCTGTCTGGTCGTTATGTCATCACGATTGTCGACTTTGACCCTGATGCCTGCCTGACCTGACTACGCCGCTGGCAGCATAGCAACCAGCGCAACTGATTGATTGGCCTTGCCGCGGTTAGCCGGCGCGCAGTGAGACTTTGCTGTTTTTTTCTCTCTTTTTTTTTCTCTTCGTCTTCAGCTACTCCCGTCCCTCGTCGGTCGTGAATCTATCGTGAAATAGAACGATGATAGTAAGCGCTATTGTCGTCGACACATTCTTGATACAAGCCCGCAAACCCATGGCCAGGCTGTTCCAGATTTCCTCGGGACGCTACTGCACATCAATGTATAAGTTCCCGTCCACGTCTAGCCGTAGTTCTTAAGCGCCCACGAGAAACGAGCATAGCAAGTCAGATGATCCGGGTAATTTGCACCCCATTGGGAAATAGAATCTATCAATTCGAGGCCCGAGCAACCATCATCCCTCTTCGCGACGAGAGGTCGCGCTCAGCCTAACGACGCGCGAGTCAAAAGGCCAGCGCACTCACTAGCGACTCTCGTGAACTGAATTCTACACCCCTGATGCCTGGCTAATGCCTCCACGTGTTTGCCTTCCGATATGATGTGATATTGTCTGTCGTCTTCGTCTAGACACTGTTCTTTTTGGGCATAGGACTAGGGAATCAATCAAAATGCAAACGCAGTGTAGCTGTAATGGTTGTTGCAGTTGTACTACATGCTGGTATTGAACGACCCTGCTCTTGAATGCTTGCGCTTTCTGTCTCCCTCATCGCTGCGCTAAAATACAAATGCTGCCCGCTCATGAGGAAATGCCCCTTCGCTCGCTCGCGTCCTAATTCATACAGTGTCCTCGGCGTCTTCGTCGTCTTCGTCCTCGTACACCAAGTCAAAGTCCGGCTCCGTAATGTCGAGTTCCGACTTGTTCTCCGCCTCGAGATTCTCCACATCAAGATCTAACAGGCCGTTTCGCCAGTGAGCTTCACGGGTAGCCGCCAAGGAGGAGTAGTCCTGCGTGACCTCCCTCAGCCGGGCAATGATCTGCTGACTGTCGCCCCCTAGTTGTTGCGCCAAGATCATGTTACTGCCGTTCTCTTGTTGTTGGCGCTCGACGTCATCCAGAAGCGGCCGGCGCGGGTCACCGTCCACGTGCGCCTCGGCGCGGTAGAAGCCACATGCCGCGTAGTTCGGACCCTGCACCACGCCGATGGTAGGGTCCGGGTGCAACCGTAACACCTGTTGTTCGAGGTATTCGTTCCTTTGCATCTTCGCCTCGGTATGCGCCGGTGTCGCCGAGGGTGGCGGCGGGACCTCTGCGTGCGGTATGAACGGCCGAGGTCGACGGAAATTCGTCTGCTGGCCAGCCAGCTGGACGCTCCAGAGACCCGACGTTGCCGTCGCGATAGGCTTGACTTCCTCTCTTTCTCCCTCGTCGAGACTCAAGAGGTAAACGCGACCGCTGCCATCACCGACCGCAAGCTGCGTCTGGTCGGGGGAAAGGCGCCAAACGTAACGGGGCCGGCGCACTCGATGAGATCTCGGATCAGGATGGCCCTCCCGTGGCGGATGTCCCAGACCTTCACCGCTCCGTCCGAGGAGCCGGTATATAGACGATCTGTCGAGGACGCCCACTCCACGAACTTGACGCCCACGTCCTCCCTCTCCCGGTCTCCAAAGAGCTCCTCCACGGGCTCGCCGTGAGTGAGCACGCACATCGGCCTGTCGGTCCCGGCCGTGTCCCAAATGTAAACGTTGCCATCCGTGCAGCCGGCGGCCACATACGAATATGCAATACTGTTCTGCCTGTGTGGGATGTTAGAAATGTAACACAAAATTGGGCCGTGCCATAAATACGAACCTGATGACCAGTTCATTGATATCCATAGCCCGACAGTCCAGTATCTTCATGCATGTGTATTGGCCCTCGGTGTTTGGCTGGAAGATGCGGATCTGGGTCTTGATATCCCCTTGGATTCTGTCGATTCCAGTTCCTTTCGACGTGGCCGCTGCGAAACAGGCCTGGAAGGGATGCCACGCGACTTCGAAGACGTTTTGAGTAGCGGCGCTGTTCACGCTGATCTGCCGCCGATTCAGCGTATCCCACAAGCATAGCTCGCCGCTGTTCTGCTTGTCCTCGGGTATATCCTCCTCGTGGTCCGTCAAGCTTCTGGGCGAGTATCCGATTAGAAGGAGATGCTGCACTCCCGGGGCAAGACCCCATCGAATGGCCGCCGGGAAATACGCCCACTTGTCAGAGGGCACGTAATCTTCGTCGTGGACTTTCGTGCAAGAATAGGAGTCGTAGTTATGATACACATGTCCTTGGCTCGGGTCCACGCATAGCTTGTAAACACGCACGGCGTCTGTTGCTACATCAGCCGCTGTGGCCACCATGGTAATTGCACGATCGCCAGCTTCAGGAAACGTGGCCGTCTTTTTATGCTTCGAGGCCAGGACAAAGTTGACGCGGCCGCCATGCTCCCATGTGTCCACGGCTTCCATGTGGTCGTCGTAGACCTTCCAGACCTTGACGGTTTTGTCGAAGCTCGAAGTAAAAGCCAAATCATTGTGTCTGTCGTAATCTGACGACACCACGGATGTGTACAGCCATGGATCTTGGCTCTCGACCATGGATTCTAGGGAGTTGTCGCCCGTACTCACCACCGGCCGCGGGATGCGGTGGTCCGCAAACGCCCGCAGGGTTCCTTTCGATGACCCCAGAAGAAGATTCCCGGGTTTGTTGTATTGCTGGTTGTGGGAATCCGAATGAGTGGTAGTGCCGCAGATGAACCGGTCTCTTGAGGAGATCCAGCTGACGGTCATGATGTCCCCCGCGCAGTTCGTCCACTCGACGCGCGGCTCGAAGGAATCCTCTCGATTGGCCATGAAGGCAGCCCGTAAGTTCTCATACCTTCGCATGCTGCCTGAGCCAAAGGGCCGACGCCCAGCGATCTCACGCGCGTATAGCAGAGAAGGGACCACGGAAGTGCGCCGAACTTCATCAAGGGCATGTGTATCATCGCGACGGATGGACATAACCTGCGAGGACGACGTATTTACCCGGCGGAAGTAGAGGTCTGTTACGAAGGTTTTCAAGTCCTCCGTCGATCTGGTCATTAGGATGCCCGGAGGTGTCTCCGGCGCAAAGGACATATACGAAGCTTCGTGGGCGTCAAATATCTGGTTCAGCTGCTTCCACTTCTTAGCTTTCTTGAGCAGGTGGCGTAGATCTTCCAAGGTGTCCCGTGAAGCGGCCGTCAGACTGCCAAATAGAGACCGGGCCACTTTCTGAAGATACTCTATCTCGGTTTGGGTGAAGTCAACGTGAACCACGCGTGGCTCCTCCGGTAGACCAGGAATGGGCAATCTTGTAAGCTTGCCATGATAGCCAAGCAGACCGTCTCTGTCGGCCAACGGAAGGTATGGCCGTTTCCGCAAGCCAAACCATGTATTGTTCTGCTTCTCCGGGCCAGACTTCTTCAAAGGGTCGACTGCCTTGCCAGACTGCCATTGCTTGGCTTTGAGCCGGGCTCGAATTCTCTGCGGAGTAATGGGTTCTTCCTTGGGTTTTGGTAGCTCATAATGTATTCCGGGCGAGGCTTCCAGCCCTTCGTGATTGTCCTCGTCGTGGTCGTCATAGCTATCATAGTACTCGTGGGCTCCGGCTTCGGCAGAGGCGCCGAAGGGCCGGTCGTTGTCGTTCGCAGCTGGTTGCGCTTCCTGTTCGATCGAGGGCAGGACAGCTGCCACGCCGAAAGCGGCTTTGGTGGCGATCTGCAGCGCGACTGCTTTCCTCTGCGGTATACGATCAGTACACGGACCTAATGCTCTCGACCGGCATAGACAAACCTCAAGGTCTTCTTGTACAAGGCGCTCTGCCGACACCCGTACGTGATCCTCGAAGTACAGGGACAAACGACCGTGATTAGACTTGAAATTATGCTCGAAATCCTTATCTTGCTTCACGATCTTATCGAAGATGGCCTCGTCCAGCTTCTTTCGTTCATAATCGCTGTAGTTGTAGGCGTACAGCCGAGCAAGGGCCCGTTCTATATGTGGAAATACTTGCTGGTCCAGGCATCTCTTCAATTCCAGATTCGGGTCAACATCTGTCCTCCTTCTTTTCGCCGGACGTCGTTCATGCGGCGGCGGCGGCGCGTGTCGAGACGCGTCGCGGGGTGGGGGAAAGTGGTTGCTTCCGAACAGGTGGCGCACGTCGGGGGTGTTGAAAGATCCGCGCTGCATGCGCTGTTGTTCGTCATCATGAGAATCGTCTTCGTCGTCGTCTAAGGTTAGATCCACCACATTTATCGGCGACGGCATGGTGGTTACACATTGCTCATCGTAGGTGATGGTAGTAGTAGGTAGTTCTCTAGGGTAACTAAGGGATATAATTCGAAATTCGAAATTCGAAATTCCCCATTTTAAAAATACGCTAGCTTTAAAAGAATTTAAACTTATTTTATAAATAAAAGAAATAATAAAATAAAATTTAAGAATTATACTATTTATATTATTTACTTAAATAATTTTAAAGATTATTTTTATTATTTTTTTATATATTTAAAGAGTTTTTATTAATAATATATACGCTTAGCGAAAGAAAAAAAATAAACACTCGTAAAAATCTATCTCGCATTTCTCTCCCCTAATATATATTTATACAAGTGGTAATTCTACAATCTTGCTTTAATCGGGTTCTCAGCATTAATCTCAGCATACATGCGGTCGATCTCGGCCCGGTACTTCTTTGCCGTCTGGGGTCTTTTAAGCTTGAGACTACCAGGATGTTAGTACTGTTTCGGGTCAAAAATGGAGGGGTTAGGGGGAACTTACGTGTGTGTAAAGAGGCCGTTCTCGATGGAGAAAGGTTCAATCTCCAACACGGCCTTGATTATCCGCTCGTACCCGTTGAACTTGGCCTTCCTTGCGATGCCGTCGAGATGCTTGATGAAGGCCTTGATCACTCTTTCGTCTTGGCAGGCAGCCTTTACCGCCGCCAGGTCATCGGGGGAGATTGTGTTCTTGACAATCTTGCTAGCGAACGGTGCAAAGTTAGCAGGGTCAACTCCGAAGACACCAACCAGGTTCGACTGGGTCGAGTCGCCGTGAACAAAGGCCATGGTCATGAGATTCGAGTTCGCCATCAAGGAGTTCTCCAGACGCTCGGGTGAGACGTATTCGCCATGTGCCAGCTTGAGCACGTTCTTCTTGCGGTCAATGATCTTGATGCGGCCCATCTCGTCAATCTCAGCAACATCGCCAGTGCGGAACCACCCGTCAGCGTCTTTGGACTTTTGCGTTTCTTCCTCGTTCTTATAATACTCGCGGAAGATGCAAGGCCCTCTCAGGCAGAGCTCGCCCCTTGGCAGAGGCTTATCGGTCACATGGTAATCCAGATCGGGAATGGACTCCAAGCAGATTTCTACACAGGCAGCAGGGGCGCCAATATTTCCGGTGCTGAAGTCGCCACGCTGCTGGAAGGACGCCACCGCGTACGACTCTGTCAAACCGTAACCCTGAGTGAAGAAGTTGCCGAAGGCAGCCCGCAAGAACTCGTGGACGGCGGGGTCCAACGGGGCACTGCCGCTAACCATCGAGTGGGCCCGGTCCAGGCCGACAGCTGCACGGACTTTCGGTGTCCAAAACCGGTCGTACAGAAGGTGTGTGTTGTAGGCCTGGCCCGGTGGAAGCC
This sequence comes from Apiospora aurea, assembly GCF_038362705.1. Lineage (NCBI taxonomy): Eukaryota > Fungi > Ascomycota > Sordariomycetes > Amphisphaeriales > Apiosporaceae > Apiospora > Apiospora aurea. The sequence continues at coordinate 1,832,697 of NW_027117393.1, read as the reverse complement.
TCATGCTGGCTTTCTTGGCGTCAATGACTCGGCGCGAGAGTGCGCCCTTGAAGCCATCTGCCTCCACCGTTTGCGCCTTGATCCCCGCAGCAATGCGATTGTACAAGCGCGGCACCGAAATGAAGCCCGAGGGCTTCAAGATCTTCAAGTCGTCAACCAGGCCAATCATGTCTCCGTGGAAGAAACCCAACGCGGCACCTTCGGCGAAAGCCGACTGGTCGACCATCCGCCCGTAAATGTGGGCCAATGGCAGATACGACATGGATGAATCCTTGTGAGACATGTTGCCCGAGGTACGTGACGAGCTCACGGCTGCCAGACAGTTTCTATGTGTCAGGACAACACCCTTGGGGTCGCCGGTAGTGCCGGATGTGTAGTTGATCGTGAGGACATCGTCGGGACGGGGAGCTCTGTAGGGAAGTGCCGCCTTCTTGCCAGCTTCCTCGACGCCGTCCATAGACCAGATCTGGACACCATGTTGGGCGGCGATCTTGTTGAGCAGAGCCAGCTTGGTGTAGCCTTCAGGCTCACCAGACTCTAGAGGGTCCACGCAGATGATGAGCTTCAAGTCGGGAAGCCGGGGCAGAATCGCAAGAATGGTCGGGATATGAGGCAGAGAAGTAACGATGCAGGCGAGCTCGGCATGCTTGATGATGTACTCGGACGCATCAGGGCCGAGAGTTTCGTAGAGCGATACGGTATACAGCGATTGGCCAGCCAAGGCAATGTCTAGAATGTGTCAGTAAGTTGCAGGGTGGATTTCGTCAGGCGGGGACAAGAAGGGCTTACCAGTAATCTGCCATTCAGCCCGGTTTTGGCACCACAGCCCGACTCCGAACTTGTCGGCAGTTATGCCGGCTTTCCTGTGCAGGTCGAGGATGCCGGAGCCGAAGTTCTTGCATCGCTCTGCGACCTCTTCATACGTTTGCCACACATACTTGTTCTCCCAGGCCTTGGTGGATGGGTCCCAGGGGCGGGTACCCAGGCATCGGTTGCCCGGGAAGCGCTTTGCTGAGTCCTGGAAGAGTTCATGGAACGTGCGAACATTGGGGTCGAATGTTTCGAGTAAGGGGCCGTCTCGGAAGCGCCAATGGCGATAGATGGCAGTGCGGCCTTCTGTCTCGGTACCAGGAACCGGGACACCATAGGGGGAGCCGGCTGGCGGTGGCACGGCCAATTGATCGATACGCGCCTTCACCTCGTAGTTGGGAGCCATTTTGGTTGGTTGGGTTGGGGCAAGCCAGCAAACAGCTTTGGCTACTGATTTGGGCAGGAATCCGCAGTTGGGAGCACTGAACTGGATGGGTATGGAGACGCGTTATATGTGCTGTGCTACGGACAATGTCGCGCGCGGGAATGCAGGTTGACGTCTTGACGCCTGGACTGGGTTAATCGATAAGGAGTTGTTGGAGGCGCAATGATGAAACCGTTCCGGCAGGCCAGCGCCGATGTCGCTTGTCACTCGAAGAATCGAAAGAAGGAGCTGCTGCTGGACGGGTATGCGATGGAGGAATAACTAATACGGGTTGCTATGCAGGATTCTATTATGTTTGTAGGGTGCGAAGTATTGGAGTTTCTTGGGGATCAACAGGAGCACGTCCAGCTACCTCATCACATAGCCGGCTAGCTCCACTTGCCGAGGCGTTGCTTGTGAAAGCCCACCGAACACCAAGCCATCGGACTGACTGGTCACGCGGCTCACGCCCCCTTTCAAAAGCCGCATGTTTGCTCGACTCATTAATCTCAGGTATGCGATTGGATGGTTCGACGTCAGCGGAGATTTATGACAAGCCCGGGGAAGGGTATATACTAGGTAGGTCTATGTAAGGTATGCCCCAACGACGCCCTCCAGGACTCTGGGGAAGTGGGAAGCTGCGCAGCTGGCTCTGGGCGGCTTTGCGATGGCGTCCTCACGCGCCAACCAGCAACCAGCCAGCATCTTCATCGTCTATGTGGAAGACCCGGACCGCGCGTATTTGCGCATCTGCATCGTCCCGTCTGACTTTCCAGCATGCAGGGCAGGGGAACCAGAGGAACACTCATGCCATGCACACGTAATCCGTATCGAAACATTCGGGCTTCCATGCAGGCAGCAAATGCAGTGTCCTTCTCAATCCCTCATCCCGCCGAGGCCTGACGCAGTAAACTTGAACAAATTCGGCTCGATTGACCCGACTGACTCGACCGACCTGTGTGCACAGGGCAGAGCGGAAGAAGATCACACTCCACGCTCCGGCCTCCGGATTGTAGTCGACGAAGCTTATGCCATGCCCCAAGTCTCTCTGGCCGTTGCGTGGTAGTAGACGACGGGACATTTCCACTACTAATAAGTCGAGAGTCGAGACGGGCATGCTCGTGCGCGTTGCCAAGGTTGCTTGTTCTCGTGTCCTCCAACGGTCTTCCCAGTTCTAGAACTCCGGCCTGCCGCTGGCGATGCTACCGAACACCACACGCTAGCACCTGATCCCAGGGTTCGCTTTCAGATCTAGGGGCTGCCCCCCAAAACCCACCTTTTGAACTGTTTCGGCTGATGGAACTCGGGCCCCCGGCAGCCAAGCCATCTCGAAAAGGCGTCCTGATACCGTCCCAAGACTTTACCAAGACTTCTCCAACCCCATCAGGCCCCGGGGTCCCTCCCCAGAAGCGACCTGGACAAGAGGAGGGCCAGGTCCTTATTTTTCCATCGCTGCGATGAACGCACGGAACGCTGTTTCAATCGGTGGTTTCTGGTTGCATCCAGTCTTCCTTTTCGTCTCTCCCTCCGGGCAAATGCTGGCCTGCCAAGGCAAAGGTCTTACGGGCTCCGGCTCCCTAGGCTTCTTCAAGAACGAGAAGAAACAAACGACATCGATGTTTGAAACAGGCGACTAGCTACTGCCATTCGGGGCGGGGAATCTGAAAGCAGAAGAAGAAATAGAACACCCCATCTGAAATTGGTGTCAGTCCGTCAAGACTCAAGATCGGGGTCCCGTCTACATACTGTGCCTAGGGTCCCATCGACGAGAGCTCTCTGTCATCGTCAAGAATCTTATTCTTCAGCACAGACTGGGCTCTCCACAGTCCAACTAAACTTCACCATCCGACTTGACTCATCTCTTAATCTTCCTTCGTCTGTGATATCGTTCATCTAACCGCCCGGCACTCTGATCAGAACTCTGGTCGGTCGAATCAATCAAGCAATCAAGCAATCGACATGCCTGGGCGCGCAATAACATGCAGTTCGGCATGCTGCTAATTAAAGAATACCCGATATCTTTCAACATACCAGTGCTAATTGCCGAGCCCAGGCTCTTTTCTACTAGGCCAGCATGGCCAACAATCTGCCCTTGCATTGACGTGATTGGATCTAGCCTGTAGCATCGGCATCCGTGCATGGTGGCATCCCATGTGCGGCACGTTTCAGATGGATTTCAGAGGTGTGCATCACCGCAGAGGTTAGCAGGTTGATCGCCTTGGCGTTGGGCAGGATACCCCGGCCTCTCGTTTCTTATACGGCGATGCTTTAACAGTCGCGACGTCCGCAGCGCATAAAGTGGAATCATTTCTTCTGCTCCCCTCCAAGCCTCCTCTCCTGTCCTGTTCCTTTTCTCCTATCATGCCTGGTGCCGTTATTCCCTTCTGAACCTGTATGTGTGTGTCTTCATAATTCTCTATTCGCTCTCAGCTAGACGCTTCACCTATCTTACATTCTTTACTCTCTCTCCCCCCCTCTCTCTCTCTCTCCCTCTCTCCCTTTCTCGACCAGCCAACCATATACAGGACATCGAACTGCTATCACTACACAAAAGGAGTTGCTTTGCATGACTTCCCACCTCGACTCCCGCTTCCCTAACCGACAATCTGTGTTGTCCCGCTCATCCAGCATGCCTTCCATGGTAATCTTGGGCCTGCGAGCTGCCCAGCTCGTCTTCGCCATCATCATCATGGGTCTCTCGTCCTATGGTTAGTAGTAGTGCCTGAAACTCAGCATAGTCCGGGACAAGACGGCTAACAACAAGCTTATAGTTGCCAACTGGTACAACGTTGACACCTTGACCACCTCTCCATCCCAGATCAACTGGCTTCTGTTTGCCTCCATCTACACCATACTCTCGGTCGCCTACCTCGAACTGGCCCCGAGATTCATGCCCAGAAGTACGTCGAACAAAAAAAGTTGAGAAACAACGGGATTACCTTATACTGACACGCGGGGATTAGTCGCTCACCCTTACGCCACCATCGCCCTCGAGCTCACCAACGTGATCTTCTACTTTGCCGGCTTTGTGGCCCTGGCCGTCTTCATCTCCAAGCTGCTCTTCTGCCGCGGCACCGTGTGCGGCGCCGCCCGCGCCGACGTGGCGTTCGGGGCCTTCGAGTTTGCCCTCTGGGTCGGCACTTCGGCCTTCCTGGCCAAGGACGTGGTCAGGTCGGGGTTCCGCGGAGGCCTCAAGTTGGGGGCTCGGGCACGTCCGGCTCGACGGCGTCAGCCCCCCAGCCCGGCCCGCAAATGAAGGAGTCGCAGGTCGCATGAGCGTGCCCGTCGTCCAGCTGCCCCGCCTGACCACCAACGGCTTCGCCGTCCGCCGCAACAGCACCAACTCGCCCATGACCAACTCGGCCTACACCGAGATCCCCCTCAGCCCCTACATCTACCGGCCGTCCCTCGACGGCGACAAGAAGAGCCCGGGGCTGCTCGAGAGCAACTGGGAGCCGCGCCGTTCACCTCGGTTCCTGGATGTTTGAGCAATAAAGGGGGAGAATATGTGTGCAGTTGCGAGCATTGTGTTGAAGGAGAGGGGCAGATATGGCCAGGTCGTCTCTGGTGTTGGTGCACCCCGACTCTATTGCTTGGTCGAGGACACCAGGGACGACCAACTTGCGGGCCGTGAAAAAAACAAACAAAACAAAACACAAAGGCCAAAAAGCATTAGTTACTACTAAAACATATTTAGAGGCGTTGATCACGAGGCGACTTGGATACCAACGTGTTAATGCACGTACAGTTTCGACTTGGGTCTAGATGACTAGTCGGCAGGGATGTTCCTTTTTTCTGGTAATGAAACTCGACACGAAGAAAGATGGTGAGGGAGTTCAAGGGATCGGGATGTGATACTCTTACGCACATAGTCAATTCAGGCTCGAGATCGGTTTGTTTATTGTTACTTGCCAATCAACCGATACCTACATATACTGCTTCCCACGTGACGTGCATTCGTCCATGGAGTTTAACCTGAACTGTCCTGCATGAGTGGATGGATAGCGCTAGTCTTGAGGTATATTTGGACTTTGTCACGGCTCCGCAAAGAATGTGCTCATAGCCTCATACATTGACGAAATGGTACGAGTCTGGTATGGTTGAATATTGCGTGCTCGCCTCGAGCAAGTCCAGCTTACATGAATGCATTCAGTAATTACACGGGAGCAAGCGATACCGTAGAAGGACCAAGAGATCAGGATGGCTCGCCCTTGCCAGAAGCAGATTCACTAAAGACTTTGCCATGCGAGTCTAGGTGGGATTTGGGTTCGGCAAGCAGCAAGGGACACGCTCTGCCCATCTTCCACGCTTCCACGCGAGTTGACCCCCACTACCCCGCGAATCTAACCTACCATTTTGATGTACCTCATGTACGCGGTACATGCTTCGGACAGCATTTTCCTACCAGACGGCGAGGTCAACCCGATCTGGTCGCTGACAAAAGAACCATCTCCTGATTTCGCACTCGCCGTAGACAGCTGCAGCTGCTCTTCGGGCATCAATTGAAGCAAAATGGAGCTCGCATTGGAGTATGCCCTGCCGCGTAGACGTTTATGATACGAGGCGCCCTCGATTTCCCAGGCCGACTCGGAGCTATTCGCACGTCGCGGAGCGAGGTAACGGGCCTTTGATGGAGGAAGTTGTGCTGTGTCGACGTGAGGACATCAAGCCATGTCGAGCACGCAATCCCGACTATCGCCAACCCAACCCCACTTCCCATCCTGCATGCTGCTGAGCAGGCACAAACTGCCATTCGGGATGCAAGGACTGCAAATTGTCTCACCGAGAGAGAGAGAGAGAGAGAGAGAGAGAGAGAGAGAGAGAAAGAGTACCTACCTGGCAGGGTCCTGACCCGGAGGTGTGGCAAGTCATCACTGACCTAGCTGCATGTGTGTGCCGAAGGGACTACCTCAAGTAGGGGCAAGTATAAATACGTATAGTCATCCTCGTGTCACAAACGAGTATCCTCCAATCTTGACACGCCTTTATACACACGCACTCAACAGAGTATTACTATTGCCCCTTTCACTAACCTCTTCCTTGAACTGTGAGCAAGCCATGGCCGAAGAGCTGAGCAAGAACTTCGAGACGCTTCAGCTCCATGCGGGGTACGTGTGACGTTGTTGCTGAAGCCCGTCTGGCTTACCCGTCTTCCTTTCCCATATTTTGAGAAGGCATTAATCGAGGAAACAGTCATGTGCCGGACTCGGCTACCCGATCTAGAGCTGTTCCCATCTATGCCACAACGGTTCGTACACCAATATACCAGCTCCTTTCGGGGAGAGAAAGGCAGCGGCGTAGTAGCTGACATATCTGCATACCAGAGCTTCACTTTCAATGACTCGGCCCAGGGAGCGAGGCTATTTGGCCTCAAGGAGTTCGGCAACATCTACAGCCGTATGATGAATGTGCGCACACTTGAACTACATCCTCGCGGCTCGCCGTCATGGCCGAATCATCATTTAGCTAATATGAAATAAACAGCCCACAGTCGATGTCTTCGAGAAGAGAATGGCCGCGTTGGAGGGCGGCGTGGCCGCCGTCGCCACGGCATCGGGGCAAGCGGCCCAGTTCATGACCATCACAGCGCTGGCCCATTGCGGCGACAACATCATCTCGACCGCGAATCTGTACGGCGGCACGTACAACCAGCTCAAAGTGATGCTGCCCCGGTTCGGCATCACGACCAAGTTCGTCCAGGGCGACAAAGCCGAGGACTTTGCTGCGCTCATCGACGGCAAAACCAAGGCCGTCTACATCGAGAGCATTGGTAACCCTAGGTACAATGTGCCCGACTTCGAGGCCATTGCCAAAGTAGCCCACGAGAAGGGCGTCCCTCTTATCGTACGTCCGATGGATCGGTCGGCGGAACGGCACAACTAGCAAGCTAATTCCCCTTTCCAGGTCGATAACACTTTCGGCGCCGGCGGCTACTTCGTGCGGCCCATCGAGCATGGCGCCGACATTGTCGTCCACTCCGCCACCAAGTGGATCGGCGGCCACGGCACCACGATCGGCGGCGTCATTGTGGACAGCGGCAAGTTCGACTGGGGGAAGAACGCGGCGCGGTTCCCGCAGATGATCGAGCCCTCGGAGGGCTACCACGGCCTTAAGTTCTGGGAGACGTTCGGCGCCATCACCTTCGCGATCCGCGTCCGCGTCGAGATCCTGCGCGACATGGGCGCCTGCCTCAACCCCTTCGCGGCCCAGCAGCTGCTGCTGGGCATCGAGACGCTCAGCCTGCGCGCCGAGCGGCACGCCCAGAACGCCCTCCGGCTCGCGCAACACCTCGGGGCCAGCCCCTACGTGAGCTGGGTCTCGTACCCGGGCCTGGCGGACCACCCGAGCCACGAGCTGGCGAAGCAGTACCTGACGCGCGGCTTCGGCGGCGTGCTGAGCTTCGGGGTGAAAGGGGGCGGCGCGGCGGGCAGCCAGATCGTCGACGGGTTCAAGTTGATTTCGAACCTCGCCAACGTGGGCGACTCCAAGACGCTGGCGATCCACCCCTGGACGACGACGCACGAGCAGCTGTCGGACGAGGAGAAGATCAACTCGGGCGTGACCGAGGACCTGATCCGCATCTCGGTCGGCACCGAGCACATCGACGACATCATTGCCGACTTCGAACAGTCCTTCCGGTCCGCCTCGGCGGCTACGAAGGATGGCGGTGCGGAGGGGGCGAGCCCGAGGGGAAGAAGGACGAGGTTGCCCCTACCGTTGTCTAAAGGCGAAGGGGAGAGGGACTGGATGAAGAAGGATGTCCGGCTGTATGTATTATGTAGTTACGTTCGCAATGAAATACCCATCACATGCCCATAACGATTTTTAAAATGTGAGGATCAGCCTATAAGTTGGAAACAAGTGCTACGGAATTGCCAGACATGGCAGCTGTGTTTTATGTCGACTTTGCTAGGAGGTGTAGGTGTAGGTGTAGGTGTAGGTGTAAGTGGTAGCGAGTATGTTGGGGAGAGGTCAGTGGCAACACAGCGCAGGCAGGCCCAAGAACCCAAGATGGAATTCATTGCTATCTTTACTAGGATTCTCCACGTATATTAGGAATTAGCTATTATCCGACTAAGAAGTCTATGCGGATTTGGTGTTGGACAAGTTGAGGGTGGAAGAAGTTCGCAGTACTCGGTGAGTGTAAAAGACTGACCAATCAGCGAGTTCGGCTCCGCAACGACGTCAAACACCACCGAAGCAGCTTCAATTGGAGCCCACCATCTCACGCACCTTCCTCCCAAGGGACCTCCAACAAGCCACAACCACCACCTCCAACAACACCGACTCCTCTCCCCATTTCCCCCCTTGTCGACGCAGCAGCAGCCCACAATGCGAGCGTCTTTGTCCGCCGCCGCGGCTCTCCTGAGCCTGCTGCAGCCCCTCGCCGCCGCCAGCGCCCTGGCCACGACGGCCGTGACCCTCGCCCTCCCGGCGCAGCCTCAGCTGCCGAACCCGAACGTCCTGCCGCCCTCGACGCACGCCACGCTCGCGACTCTGTACACGACCTACTCGGCGCCCCTGAGCGCGGCCAACACCTTTGTCTTCCGCAACGTCACCCCGGGCTCCTACCTCGCCGACGTGCACTGCGCGACCCACGCCTTCGCCCCGCTGCGCGTCGACGTCGTCGCCTCCGCGGCGCCTGACAAAGTCGGCTTGCTGAGCGTGCAGGCCTGGGAGACGTTCCGCGGCAACGACTGGGACAACAAGGGCGAGGAGGCCAAGGAGATCGCGCTGGGGGCAGGGCCGGGGGTGGGCTCGTCTCTGACGACGGCGACGGCGGCGTTGCCGGTGCGGTGCCTGGCTCCCAAGCAGTACTTCATGGAACGAAGTTCCTGTGAGTAGCCATCCTCTTTTTTTATTTCTGTCTCGGTTGCCGGGAAAGGAGCATGTCTAGTCATATCGAATATGGCGCCTTCTGCATGACGGCCATGGACTCGGGAAATTCGATCAACGCTTTTTTTTGCTAACCACGAACTAAAAATTGCAGTCTCGGTCACGAGCATCCTCAAGAACCCCATGATCCTGCTCGCCATGGTGAGCATGGGTATCTTCTTCCTCATGCCCAAGATGGTCGAGAACAGTAAGTTGCCACATCACACACCCTCTCACCCTCCCCCGGCGACCAACCCCAATCGTTTGACTAACCCTTCTTTTCCCTCCTTGACCAGTGGACCCGGAGATGCGCGCCGAGTTCGAAGAGCAGCAGAAGAACAACCCCATGGCCAGCCTCATGGGCGGCGGCGGCCAGCAGGCCGCCAACCCCATGGGCAACTTCGACATGGCCGCGTTCCTGGCCGGCTCGTCGAATAAGAAAGACGAGGGCGGCCCTGCCGCTGCTTCAGCCTCCGATGCCGGCAATGGCGCCGGTAAGCGCAGGAAGTAAATGGAAAAAGAAAGGGGGGGCGGAGGGGAAAGCGGCCCCGTCACTGCTATGTACACATGAGGCCTAATAGTACTGGTCCTTGCGGACAATGTTGGTAGATGGCCAAGTGTTTAAGCCACTTCTTATGTAGGATATTAGACTTAGCCAGTGAGAATCGAGGCCTGACAGCAGCGGGCTGGCATCCCAAACACATCGTCAAATTTCACAAGAAAAGCCGGCCCATCGCTCTTTTCCCTTTTCATCGTCTTGCAGAAGGGCAGTCGAGCGTTTTTAGGCCATTGACTGTTTACGCGCATCATAAGTACTTCTCAAGACGTGTTATCCACTAAAGCTCGTTGACAGATCAAATCACCGCCGACAGCATACAAGTGCGAAGTGAGACTAACGTGACAGTGCCACAGGCTCATTGAATACTACTCAGACTTGATCCCAAGACGGTGCCGGCATAAACGAACACGCGGCAATGCACGAGAGGGGTTCCTTGTGAATTGTGTCGTGAAATTTAGGTATGTACGTAAAACCATGCGTGCTCATCTGCTCATTATAGGGGTGCCGTCCATTTGCCAGCCATCCCTGAGCTTCGTTCTGTATACATTCATGCTGTCCGTCTCCCCAAGGCTGTTGGGGACCGATCGAGCATTGCCGCCGTAATAACGCCCATCACATCGTGACTCGTCTAGTAGGAAGAACCAGTCTCGCCACTCAAGGAAAAACTCCACCAATTAGCACACAGCCTGGTTGCTGCCTGGCCCTATTCATCACCACGTTGAGTGATGTTTGGGCTTAGAAATCATCGCCGCCGCCGAAGTCATCGCCATCGTTGCCATCATTATAGCCTTCGGCGTAAGCTTCTTGCTCGTGGTCGTTCCAGGCATCAGCGACGAGAGCGCCACCAATCACACCGGCGCCGAGACCGAGCGCAGCACCACCGGCCATTCCCATACCGCCGCCGCCGGATTTCTGGGGCCTACTGTCGAAATCATGGTTAGCTTGGTTTTCTACAAGGTCCTGGTAGCCAGGCTGTCGTGGCCTGGGGAATTGGATTGTCCGCGGCAGAGTACTTACCCCTGCTGATATCCGCCGCCGTACTGTGGTTGGCCGCCGTAGTATCCTCCCTGAGGTGGTCCGTAGCCAGGTTGGGGTCCGTAACCGGGTTGGCCGTAGCCACCGTACTGGCCAGGGGGAGGACCGCCGTAGTAGGGCTGCGCGATAGGTTCATATTAGTGACTGATCTACAAATTTGGGGCAATACCGCCGACTCGCATTACAGAGGAGGGCAGATGGAGTCTCGAAAGCGAGATCGCGGTAGAGCGACTTGTTGAGAATGGTGCTGTACATACCTGTTGAGGAGGGGGGCTTTGGTAGTAGCCCTGCTGAGGGCCGGGGCTACCATAACCGCCCTGCTGCGGATAACCACCCTGCTGCCCTGGGTAGCCTCCCTGCTGTCCCGGGTACTGATTCTGCTTGTTCTTGCTGCCGCCGAAGATCTTGCCGAGCAGGCCGCGCGACTTATCGCCGCGGTCCGCGTCGCCAGGTCGCGGGGGGTAGCTGGTCCGGGTACTGCGACTGGTTGGCGGGGCCGGGCGAGCCGCTCATGTACGAGCTGGCGGCGCCTCTAGAGCCGGCGCCGGCGCGCGCATTCTCCTCCTCCTGCAGCTGGCGGGCCAGTCGCTCGTCCTCGCTCTCGCCGCCGTGCGACGGGCCAGAACCGCCGGGCTTGGTGGCGTTATTCACAAAGGGGTTCGTCTTGCTGTCGCCCGGGACGGGCGTGGAGCCGGGCGTGTAGCCGGGCGGGGGGCCCATGGGGGGCTTCCGAGTTGGGATCGACGGCGGGGGCGGTCGGCTTGTCCCATTGCGACTTCTTGGTGTAGGTGTTGACGTAGAACCTGCGGGCGAAATTGTGTTAACAAAGCCTCTCGCTCTCCCTTGGGCCTGGCTAATGGGACGCAAGAGACAAGCTGCAACATCCAAAGCAAGGGATGTATGTGGCCGTCCAGGAAAGCAGCACTAGGAGCTTTGGAACTTACCATTCCTTGTATTGCTCGTTCCAGCGTGCAACCCACCCCTCAGGGACTCTGGGAGGCGGGGGGCCTGAAGGAGCGTCGAAGTCTGCCATGCGTATTGAGTTTCTAGGGTTCTCTGGAAAATGCGAAAGAAAGAAAAAAAAAAGATGCAAAAGTAAGCAGGTGAGTTTAGTATGGAGTTGTTGAGAAAAGAATATGTGTCGGCTCAATCAATCGAAGCTGTCGAAGGGTCTTGCTGTATAGTACGAGTAGACGGTCTACATAAGTGGGGGTGATTGATTTATCGTGTCTTGGCCCCCTGGTGAGATGTGGAGGAGGGGTGGGGGGTGTACTTTGTGTGTGTTTCGGGAAGGAGGTTGTTTGTCAAGTGGACCGACTAGTCAGCAAGAGACGGGTTGAAGTGTCGCTCGAAGTAGAGAAAACGGGTTGACGGTTTCCTGGGTAGGAGGAGTTCGTGAAGAGGAAACAAGTGGTTTTATGTAGGCCAGAAACATCCCAATATCCAACCACTGAACATAGCCCGAATAGTTGCATACCACAGCTGGGGGCGATGTTCGATGATGCAGATAGGGTGGGACAGGCTCACGTGGCTGTCTCCCACGTACGCGGACGTACGGCGAGTTGAATGATCTAGATGCTTTTGCACTGCCCCACGGCCTTCAGTCAACCATCATGGTTCGGCCTTGTCGCTACTTAACCTAGTTATTGGGTGTGGGCCACCTTGGCTTCTGCTCTTGCTCTTGGCAAGAGGGAGCCCGCTCAAAAGCCCGCCTGCTGGAGGCCAGGCTGTAGCAATGGAGGCCAACGACGCTGTTGGTCAGGCAGCCGGGCAGACAGTCAAGAGTACAGACAGCTATGTCACAATCGTGGCTGTGCTGCCGCGCTGTCTTGCTACCTCTTACGCATCCCGCGGCAAATTTGGAATGTTCTACTGATCCGCATTGGGACAAGAACCAACATATCCCCAACGGCTCGCTCCCCGAGGCCGAACCAGTAGGTTAGGACAACGAACGAACGAATGAGGGTGACGATTACGCATGGGTATAAGCCACTGCTGACTGCTAATCACAAGAGGGTCGCCCGCCAAACTCCAATCAGTCGCGGCTGCGTCGAGTATGCCGACTTGCATGATCTGACTGCTTCCCGTCCCTCAACTTGAAACATATGGCAGCAATAAACTGGTCGGTTTCTGGGACCATATCTCCCCCCTGCACGTCGTACTGAAGCTGCCAAAAATAAACCCGCACTAAGAGGATAAATGCACGTTCTTGCATATATATATATATATGGGCAGCTAAGGTAGGGTGGCAGATGGCAAATCAACTTGCAGCTGAGGTTACTGATACACCAATGACGGCGTCCTATCATGTTGGGTATACCTACGCTCACTGCATGCAAATCACATATGTAGCTGCCACTCCCACCCACTCAATTCCCGAAGACCAGGTACACAGCCACCCTCTCTCCCTGACCGACTCCTCCAGAGGCAGAAAAAGCGAACAAGAAAAAAAGAGGATCATCACAACGCCGAGTACGCGAAGTGCGAGCCGCTGCAATAGAGCAGTCCCAAGGCAACAACAAAAGGGCAGCTGGAAATGCACATCCTACATCTCCTATCGAGACGATATCCGAAACGGGGTACTACCATACAGACCCTTAGGTACCCAGCCACAGTAGACAAACAAAGACAACCTTCAGTGACCAAACTCCCAACGTGATACGATTCGCATCCTGCGAATGTCCCAGCACCACCAAAAATAACCGAAGGCCCATTGCGCCCGGGTTTCCAGAAAGAACGAAAAAAAAGAAGAAAAAAACACCCAAAATGCTGCAATTTGACAACTCGTCTATACCACGTCGCGGCTCTCGTTCCTGCCACCAAACAGGTTCGCCGCTTCCATGCAGTAGCCCATCCGCCCGCTCCCCATCTTACGCTCACTTCCATAGCAGATGAGAGCTGCATCAAGGATGCCAACCATAATGCCTTCCAGAGCACCCAGGATGCTGTACCCAATCGCTCCTGCCACTAGACCTACGATATAGGCGTAAGCGCTTCCCTTGATACCAGCTCCTTGAGGTACCTGAATCTCCAACTGCCGCGCAGTCATGACCCAGCCTGCGAGCCCAAGCCCGGCAGCCACGACTGTACGCGTGGCGTGGAGAAGGAACTTGGCCAGTCGGTAGGGCATGAGACCGGTGCTGTACCTATTCGCATGTCGCAGATGGCCCAGCCCCAGTGTATTCGTAGGGTTATCCGAATCCAAAAACTGCATCCGGCTGAGCTGCGCTGCGGACAACATCAGAGGTAGTGTATGGATCGCCGCATGTGTGATAACCAACGGGTTGGTCAAAAGAAACACGGATGCCGGGGTGTACCGATTAAGGAGAAATCCCACCGTCTTGGAGGCTCTGTGGGGCAAGACCATAAGGGGCAAGCGAATGGCCAGAGCAAGGAGTGTAGCGGCACAGATCGTCCCAAATGTGGAATTGGTCGCGTGCTGCAGAGCTTCTCCCACCACGGCGTTTGACGGTGATGGCGGCTGCTTGTTGCGGTGAAAGTACCAGTTCGAGACCGTACCGGCCACAGTCGCCCTGACTACGTTGCTGGATATGGAGATTGTCCACAAATACATCAGAGCAAAGAATACGCCCAGCCACCAGCTGGCGGCACCGATGATATATGACGACAGTGACCTGGAGAAGTAGCCGCCGAGGAAGACGCGAGTGAACATTGATAGCCAAATCCACGTCCAGCCAACCGTGAAGGCTAGAGCACAGAACCCGAGCATGACAAGTGCTGGGTTTGCGCTGAGGACGCGGCTTGTAAACGAGAGCATCTCGATAGCCCTGGTAATCGTATCTCGTGTTTTCAGAATCAGGAAAACATAAACAAAGGCTGCGACACCAGGCACAATAGAACTGTACCTCATAGCTCGATCTTGCAGTCGCGTTCCATTATCAGGCCCCTGGAAGCTCAGGACCATGGTGTATATCGAGAATGAGATAAGAACTATAGGGCTGCCGATGATGATGAGGCCCACGAGCTGTCGCACATATGATCGCAGTGCCGCCATCCACACTAAAGATACTATGACTGCCACGAGAGTGTCGACTGCCAGGAGATAGTATGACTTATATAAGACGGTGTAGATGGTGTCGCCTATGGGGTTCTTTCGGCTCGGCGTTGACGTATGGAGCCAGACCAGCACGAATGTCGCGAATAGTGAGGCGATAGCTATTAAGTAGAGCCAGGCCCAGAACTGATCGTTCTTAAAAAGTTCGTGGTGGTATTCGATATTCGTCGCTCCTGGGATGGTTTCCTCTGGCGGCTCCTCCTCCTCCAGTATGGTTTCCCGCATCAGCCTGGGATCATGTTCGAGTTTGTGTTCCCTTTTGCTCGAGGCGGCCGCTTTCCAGCCTCCGGATTTGGATTTGAACTGCTGAAAAGCCGGTGGATCCGTGTCGACCGGCCTTTCCTGCAGTAAATCCTCCGGGACCTCGTTGTCCAGCATCTCGGATTCGAGACCGATATCCACCATCTTGCCGCCGTCGCTGCTATCCGAGTTGGCGCGCTCGCTCTTGCGCTTCCCCGAGGCCGCGGTTTCATCCTGACGTTGCGGCTTGCCTGTGCGATCTTTGAAGTCGTTGAAACTAGACTCGCCGTTCCAGCTGCTCTTGATGCCCATGGGGCGACCCCGGTCCTCGTAACCTCTGGTATCCCGCTCACCGCTCCTGTCTAGAGACCCTCGGCTCTGCTCGTTCTCAGAGGCCGAACTCTCGTCGATTCTGCTTGAGACAAAGACACGCCTTGACCGTTGTAGCGCCCGCAGATCGGCAGCCTCACGTAAATCGTCTTCATCCTCGTCGTGAAACTCGTTGAGAGCGCTATGGAAGAGCGGCGCAGCGTCCTGGCCGCCTTGGTAGCGCGAACCGAACCCGAATCTCGAGCCGGAGGGCTGGTAGGGGTTGCCGAGGCGCGAATGGTAGGCGGATCGCGTGGGGTGGCGGGAGAAGCGGGAGGATGGGTCGGAGGTCTGTCGGCCGGGTGCTTCGCCAGTCGCATCTGTCTGGCCGAAGTTGGACAGACGCGACTGCGACTGGGCTAGGAATTTGGAGGCATCTTCACTCAGCCAGTCAGCATCTGGGTCTTGCATGGACTGCATCATATTGCAAGATCGCAAACACCGCCAGGGCGATGGGAGAAAGATGGGGGCACCTACATTCCGAGAACATATCGGCAGCGCCAGAGGAGGCCGCCTCTTATAGATTAAGAGATATGGATGAGTCGGAAACAGTCAAATGATACAGTTCTCTCTATCAACGGGTTATGTGCGGAGGTTTCCTGATTGAAAAGTAGAAGAAGGCGCTTGTTGCAGCCGGGTCACATAGAAAGAAGGC
The DNA here is from genome assembly GCF_038362705.1 of Apiospora aurea. Lineage (NCBI taxonomy): Eukaryota > Fungi > Ascomycota > Sordariomycetes > Amphisphaeriales > Apiosporaceae > Apiospora > Apiospora aurea. The sequence goes on along the minus strand of NW_027117393.1, from coordinate 1,816,655 downwards.
AAACAAATGATGGATGGGCGGGCGATGGTGAAGAGAGATACAGTGTTTGGGGGTGTGGTGTTATCGGGGTTGGGGAACGATGACGATATGCAGGTTAGGCGATAATGATAATGATCCAAAGTGGTACAAGCGATGGATGTGGGAAGAATGAAGCAGCTATGATGATTGGTTTTAGACAAACGGCTACTTTATTACTCGTCCTCCACCGCGGCAGCAGCAGCAGTAGCAGTAGAAACGAAGAGGATGTGCGTAGGTAAGTAAGAGTAAGAAGAAGAAGAAGTAGAAGAAATGAGTTTGTTGTTGCATGTCACGCCGACTGTTAAGCTTGCTGCTGCTAGGTACATGTAGGTACGAAATAGGTACAGTAACTTCCCCCCTCTGAGCAGGATCATCCACACATAACCACAGGCACCATAGGCACCACAGGCACCACAGGCACCCGTCACCCGTGGACTCTGCCCAGCAGCCGCCTGCCCATGGAACCTCGACGCGGATGATTCCTTGCTGCCGGCTTCGGCAAGGCCTACTAGCAACCTTAAGGTCGGACAAGGCCCCCAGGCGAATGCGGCGGGTACTGCGGGGCACACGCCCATTCTTCTGTACTCTCGTAGCGCAGATTGTGGTAGACCCTGCAGCAATTCCAGTGTCCACTGCGACCAGTCCGGTGCACATGCAATCCGACCTTGGGGTTGAGGCTTAAGCACTCCATGCTGCCATGAGAGGAATCCATCTCAACGGCTGTGCTCAATCACGCCCTGGTCTGAGGTCCAGGAGGCTGGAGGCTAGGAGCTGGAGGCTGGAGGCTGGAGTCTGGAGTCTGGAGTCTGGAGTCTGGAGTCTGCTTCTATTTACCTGTGACAACCATGGCAACGCAACACATGCGGTGAGGTGTGAGCATGAGGTATGTACCTATGTATGGACACTGGTATGTGTAGCACTAGATATAGTACTTACTCAAGATAAGGGGACCAGCTTGTCTTCACTCTTGAGTCACGAGCCTTGTGTCTTCGGGAGTGGCAGATGATGGTTGAGGCTTGTGCATCTCTGAGGTCATCCCTCCCCCTTGTCTCTCTTGCCTGGTCTTATCAGCGCCTATCGGCTACCTAGGCACCTGGGCACCTAGGCACTAGGGACGTTGCATCACTGCCACCAAGGCCGCCCAAGACCTGGAAGAAAGCCCGACCCCCATGTTTGAGCGTCTCCTGTATTTGATTTCCTGGATCAACGACAGGTGAAGTACATGACTGGAAGTATTCGTCAAATGCGGGTGCATCTGCAACGACTCTTGCTTCACCGTCACTCACTGGTGAACGAGCTAAACTAACCTAAGCCGTCCATCTGTTGACACTTTGTTGCTACTACTACTGAAACTAGAGACCTGCACCAATATTCACCGGATAGGCCTAGCTTCCTCGATACTGGTTATTAATGGTACCGGCCTACCTACCTACCTATCTACCTACCTAGCCTATCTCTAGGCACTGCTCGGCCTGGTGAACGGTACCCGGTGATCAGCGGAAGCTTCTCTGACAACACCCACCGCATTGTGGAATAGACTTTTCTGCATATCATACATACAACGTGTAGGTGCATCCAGTCGCAACCACAGCAACGGCGTTGTCCTGTCCCTTGGAATACGTCGCACCAAACGCCTCAACCCTCGCACCTACGACCATCACATGCAGCTTGAATAGCTCCGGGATCCTTCTTTCGATACACTACACCAGAACGTGGCATTGAACCAGGAGCCTCCGACTCCGACTACGACGACAAAGAGGGCGACGGTGGTTCGGCTTGAAAGTTGACATCACTTTACGGGATAGCTTCGTTTCCCCCTCTCTCAGCTACGAACTGCGAATACGAAAACCATACATACCCCTCAACCTTCCAAACCCTGTTCGACCTCCCTCCCTCCCTTCTCTCCCCCTCTCTTCACACAGCCAGCAGTGCCGACCATGTCCTCGCCACCATGGGATTACATCGCCAAGCTGGTCTGCATAGGAGACTCGGGATGCGGCAAATCCTCCCTGACCATCCGGCTCTGCGAGGGCCGCTTCAGCCCCCAGCACGACGTGACCATCGGTGTCGAGTTCGGCTCGCGCATAGTGCCCGTTGGCCCGCCCCATTCCAAAGCCCTCCAGCAGGCCGCCCTGTCGTCGAAGAACAAGAATAATAGCTTGAGCGGAGGGAGCTCCGACGCGAACGGGGGCGGCGGCCTCCCCGACCCGCCCAAATCCTCAGACCAGCAAAAACACATGAAGCTATCGCTCTGGGACACGGCGGGACAAGAGACCTACAAGTCGGTGACACGGTCCTACTTCCGGGGCGCCTCGGGTGCCCTGCTCGTCTTCGACATCAGCCGCAAGTCCACCTTCGCGCACGTCACCGACTGGCTGGCCGACCTGCGCCAGATCGCGGAGCCCGACATCGTCGTCATCCTCGTCGGCAACAAGGCCGACCTGGCAGCTGAGGAGGACAACAAGCGCGAGGTCACGGTCGCAGAGGCCCAAGACTGGGCCCGCCAGAACGGCGTCCTGCAGTACGTCGAGACGAGTGCCAAGAGCGGCGAAGGCGTCGAGCTCGCCTTCATGCAGGTCGCCGAGCGCATCTTCGACAACATCAATGCCGGCAAGTACGACCTCAACGACCGCCGGAGCGGCGTCAAGGGCCCCGGGCCGGGCCAGACGGGACGCCAGGTCCGGCTGAACGATTCGAGTAAGGGGAGTGGAGGCGGATGCTGTTGAGGACATAAATGCGATCGGGCGAGCGAAAGGGTACTGATGGTGAATGGTATTTAATGATCTGAATGCAGGGGTGAGATGGGGTTGAGAGGCCACAACAACAACAGCAACAGCAAAAAGGTTAAGCATCAACAACAGGTAGTGCAAACTCTGTACATAAAACAAAAAACGCAGTTTTATCTGTCAACGCGATGAATAGGGAATGGCAAATGCGAAAGGTGGAAGGATGATACCCCTATTGAGGTTCTACCAAGACGGTAGCAAGCAAAGCAGTCAAGCATGGAGAAGGGGCACAAAGATTTATTCGGACCGGAAGCAGTTCGACTTTGGCTACAATTATCAGCATTGCTGCCCAAGAGAAAACAACTATCAGATGTGGGCATCACAAACTATAATCGAGCACCATGATACCAGCCAGATTCATGTTCATTTGTGTGATGCTCTTTCGTTTTTGGTAGGTGGAAAGCAAGGTTTTGAGGGTTCCGGGCGAACTCGCGCGATGCAGATTGCATGTTATTTGCATTCTCATCCAGCGTACAGTTCGCACATATATAAATTGGACTTGAATCGAACACGCATGGCATCAGACAGTTGATTCAACATGGAAAAAGAGAAGTGCACATTAGTATCTAGATAGAGGCGTGATGACTCCTTTTCTTGGTGGTATTTGGAGGCTCCCGGCAAGCGCGCACCCAACACCTTTTAGATTTCCCTGCCGGAACTCCACCGCCACCCCCTAGCTGTTCTCCGTTATCACTCCAGAGATCTGCTACCTAATATCGTTACAATCCGGAGGTGGGAGACCACGGACGATATTCCATCACCCGCGGCTAGCGCCCCCTCTCAGTGTCTGGGGAGGACAGATCTAAATATCCCCACAATGAGATGGTGATGATCATATTGTCTATACAGGCCAACGCGATGATGCCTCTCAGTCGGTCATGCGCCAAGTGTCAAACCACTTCATGTAGCTGTACTGCTTGTTCGGGCCCGTCATACCCCAGCAGATCGGCATGAAGAAGATGTAAAGGCCAATGATGATGGTGTACAGAGTACCGTAAACGGCATATTGGATAGCCTTCTTTTGGGTGCGAACCATGAAGTCGACCAGGAAGCCCAGGGTGAGAATAGCGAAATAGAGCGCAGGGTAGTAGTGGTGGACGTAAGTAACACGTGCCATGACGACGAAAGGCAGGTAGTGAAGGAACCAGCCGAGGATCGGGTAAAGACCCGAGTAGTGGATCTGGTCAATTTCTTCCTGCGACAAGTCCCTGAAGCCTCGCTGCCATCGAAGGATATACCAGACTGTCACAAGGCCGACAGCGCCAAGAGACATGGTCGAGGCCCAATAGACGAATGGGTTGCCAAGGAGGAAATATTTAACAATCTTGTCGTCCCAACCACACATGCGGAGACCAACATGGAGGATAGGCCATTGCCACCACTGGGAGGCAAGGTCGTCCTGCTTATCGGGGTCGGGGACAAGGGCGTTGTTGGAAGTCATCATGGCAACGTTGAGGTGGATAAAGTCGTGGAAGAAGGGCGATTTATACTTTCCAGGATCCGCAGGGGGGACTATATTTGCGTTAGCCTTCGCAAAATTCCGATGTGAAATTTCATGACTTACGCTTCTCATTGGTGTGAGCCTCGATGTTCCAGTGAGTGAAAGTATCCCGAGGGTTGTTGCTCTTGTCACAAGTGACCTCGATCTGCTTGAAACCCCATTGAGGCAGGTTGACGTTGCCGGCACGAAGATAGCAGCCCATTGAGGGGTGCTTCAGGCGGAAACCAGTCGTCAGGGTACGGACTCGGCTCCTATCACGAGAAGCGACATCGCTAACAACCTCGATCTGCCAGTGATCCTTCTCATCGCCTACTGTAAGGTTACCGTAGGAGGAGACTTCCTTGTGCGACTTGGTGACAGGAGCAGCGATATCGTGAGAGTGGAGGTTACGGCCAGTCTGAGTGTGGATCAGGCGAATGACACTGCCGTCTCCAATGAATCTAGGCTCCTCCTCCGGGTTGTAGTCGGCATCGTGACGGTTGGGGTAGAACCACCACTCGTTATTGGCGTCCTTGTGGTGGTAGCAAGTGACTTGCTGCTGGTTTGAACCTTCAGGGTAGGTTTGGACGTGACTGTGCAACAAACCTCCGCCATATCCCATGTTCTTGAGAGTGACCTTGGATCCGATAGCGACCTCGAGCGGCGAGTTTCGACCAATCTCGCTGCCTTCGAGGTTTGCTTGGAACAGAGAGCTCATCTGGGCATCTCCAGGGCCGCTTCGGGTGAGAATGGCAAAGTGAAGAGCGAACGAAAAGAGGTACACAAGGAAAGGGATAACGATCAGTCCGGCAACTCGAGCACCGACATGGGCAGCCAGCGTCTTAATAGGCATCTTGGTGTTGCCAAATTTGTTCCACAGATCCTCAATGGTGTAAAGACCGACAAGGGCAGTGACGAAAAGGCCAACGAGCTTGATGCTGCAGACAAAACCCAAGCTGAGACCAGTCATGAACAGCCAGAAGAACCACTCCGGGTCGAAGCTGTACTGCTGTTGTCTGTGGAACTTGGCCCAGCAGAAGACAGTGGCGACGGTACCGAACAGAAGCATGGAGTCGAGGAGAATAAAGCGGCTAATGGTGGTGTACGAGTTCTCGCAGAGGACCATGAGGGTGACCAGCCAGACGGCCGGGCGCTTCAGGTTCAGCTCGCGAGCAGTGAAGTAGGCCAGCGGGATACACAGAATGCCCCAGAAGGCGTTGAAGGCGCGCATGAACGTGTAGTTGAGCTCCTCGGGGTAGGTCTCACCGGACTTGAACTCGAAGGAGCCATTGTATCCAGCCAGAACACCGGACAAGCCAACGAGGATTTTGCCCAGAGGGGGTGCCTATACGAGCATTAACATTCCGTGTTTCTTCCACCAAACTCGCACATTCATCGGTACGTACACGTCGAAGAAGAGCTCACGCTTGATGTAGTGCGAGCCGAATTTGCCGAAGTGAGCCTCGTCCCAGGTAACGATCGGGCTAAGGCCAATCTTGTATAGTCGGGTGAAGAAGGCAAGGGCCGTGAAGATGATGGGCGCGATGATGAACTCCCACTCGTCGAGGAACTCAAGGACCGGGGATTGCTGCAGCGGGGGCGTTGCTCGTTAGCTGGCCGGATCTCCAGCAGTACAGACGGCGGGGGCAGTGCTTGCATACCTTCTTGCCATGTATCTTCTTCTCGTCGGCCTCGACCTGTTGGACTGGGACGGTTACGGGGGTGCCGGGGACATTGCGCTGGCGTAGACCTTGGCCGTTCGGATCGGCGCCGGAGGCAACCGTGGCCTTATTATCGGCCATGGCTGTAGAGTATCGTTGAGGATTCCACCTGGGACAACCAGGCTCGCATTCAAGTACACGGCGAATGGGCCGGAGAGGTCAAAAAAAAAAAGTGGTGGGCCGATGAGCAAGGTTGAAGGGTTGCTAGAGAAGAAACAGAAAAAAGTAGGACCTCAAGCGAATGTGAGAATCGGAATAAGTAGAAGAAAAGGGTAAGAGATCTAATGGGACGAAGAAAGGTGTAACCACGTCAAGTCAGGCCCCCTTCCAGTAAAGTAGGAGGACGAGGACGAATTAATTGGTTCTGGGTCACCAAGACAAGACAAGACACCAGAGAATCACAATGTGGCCCCTTTGGACAATGTCTGGCAGAAAATAATGGCAATCCAATACGAATTCACCATAGGAGAGAGCGCTGCGGTGTTGCTACTAGGACTACATGCAACCAACCCTGGACCTGGCTGGACCCAGACCTGGGCCTGGATACTATTTCGAGAACAAGCTGGCCTGATCTCTCTCTGTCAATCTGTCCGGTCCATTCAATTAGGGGGGGGCAAGCAAAAAAAAGAGCTCTCCCCCTGTCCACACAATGTCCGACCCTGCAAACAGCTCGGCCCCCTCTGCCCGGCTATGTAGTAGCGCTGGTGTGCTGAAGGCACTTGCCCAGCTGGGGCAAGGTGCACTCTGTTCACAGTGACAGGCAGTCCTTCCCGCTTAACCGCCACGTTGGGACGATTGGATCGATTACCTATGTACCTCGAATGCCTACCTACAGATTGACAGGTAGCAAGGTAGGTATGCACGATAGACAGAAAGGCTATGTAGGATCATCATAATAGTTTTGCACCAATCAAGACAGCCATCTTCAATGCTAACATACATACTTGCAGCTTGATACCTACCCCCTGCGAGAAGCATCAGAATGTGCGTGGACATTTCGGTACATGATGTATGTAGGCACTTTGCACACATTGCATGTCACTTTGGCGCTGATAAAAACCGAGGACCCCGCCAGGCCCCAGCTCCGGTATTGTCATTGGAAATTAGCTAAGAGCTATCAAATGTACTTTACGAAGTCCAAGCCGAATATCGAAACCTGCATGTGTGAAAATCCCAAAGTCAAAAAACGATAAACGTTCTGACAGGGATGCATATGAGATGAGTCCTTCGAGAATGGTGGCAGGAGCAATGTTTTTTACTCGAGCCAAAGTGACACATTGAATCACACAAGATATCCCGATAGCGGTTTCTGTGCTCTGCCACTACTTGCGGTTGGGTCTCATCTCCGAAGCAATTTGAAAGGAGTCATCAAAAGCAACTTGTGTCCTCCGCGGAGCAACTCGAGAAGGATGAGGCATCGAAACTGCCCACCTCATATGTCCACGAAAAGGGGATGGCATATTACCTGGGAGGTATGTACATATAGGCAAGTTTCCCATAGGTAGACGATTACATCTGTGCACTACAAAAGCCACGGTCGCTGTCTCTGGTATTTTCATGGCTCTGCAAAGGAACACTTGTCCCAATCTAACGCTAACAGTCTTTGTCCATCCACCGGATGACTGATATACAAGGAAACTCTCATACATTAAAATCTCGCAAACACACCATGTCCCAGCTCTACTCCGCTTTGTGCATGTCTCATCCTGATCTCTGTTCTTCATCAGCCAGGCCGATGTCATGCAGCTCGGGCGAAAGAATGGACAATCCTTTCCCACTTCGAACCTGCCCAACGTCTATATGATTTGCAACGACACTCGGTCTTCTTATACTGGCACTCATCGTTGTGTAACGCGCTCGAGTCGTCTAGTCCTCGTTGTCTTCCAACGGGGCATATCTGGCTCTACCAGCCGGGCTGCCGCTGCCACCTCGGTCACGGCCGACCATGCGGCCTAGCCACTCGCCAACTCTACCACGCGAGCCACTCTCTGATCGTAGATGGGGTTTACCGTCGATCACATTGAGTACCGGCGGGTCAATGCTCATCGGGGGATATCATCAGTAGGGCCCGGCCGTCCCCTGAATGAACCGTCCGGAGACGAGACCCGGTAGATGGATCCAGATTCGGACCTCACACTAGGAGAAGCCATCGCAGTTGTGTTATCTCCAAACAGTGAGCCCATTTCCTCCAGACGGACGCCACATGTCTCGGGGTATATGAAGTAAACTGTTCTTCGTTAGATTCCATTTGCAGGGATGGGGATTCCTCATGAAGCTCACCTGTTACAAAACTGACAACGCAGAAGAACGCATGAACCAGGTAAAGGCGCCACCCGATCCAGTCCTGGAGGATGGGAGTCTGTTCACCAACAATGAAATTGAAGGTCCAGTTCGCTGCTGTCGATAGACTAGCGCCTTTGGATCTGATGCTTAACGGCAGGATCTCGGGCGGGTAGAGCCATGGGATCTACGGCCATCATTAGCTCATGCATCAGTAATCCAAGCGAGAGGTGACAAGGATACTACACATACCGGTCCCCAGGAGTACCCGAAGGCAGCATTATAGATCATGACAAAGACCACCACCAACGTGGGTGTAAGCTCTATGTCTAGGTATATAAAATACGATACCATAGAAAGCGAGATTGCCATGGCAATAGCACCGGTAAGAAGGATGAATCGTCGACCCCAGCGATCGACAATGTACCATGGCGGTATCGTGGAGAGAAGGTACGTAATACCGTTGATGCCAGTCATCTTAACAGCATCGTGTCCTACCCAACCAGCCGACTCGAAGACGTAGGGGGGCATAGTACGAAATGACGTTGATGCCGTTCAGTTGGGCTAATGCTTGCGCCGACATGGCAATGAAGACGCGTGTCTTGTATTTTCGGAACATTTCCGTGTAGGTTCTCTCGCCCTCCATGCGCTGTAGCAGGACGTCCATCTTGATTTCTCTGAATTCCTCACGCGCCTTCGGGTTATGAATATCGCCAGCTCCGTACAGATTTGCGATAACAACAATGCCCTCTTCGTCGTGGTCGTGATCCAGGAGCCATCTGGTCCATTCATCAGCTGTGTGCTCGTGAGTACAGGGGAAGCAAACTTACCGTGGTGACTCCACGATGACCAAGCTACCAAATCCAAGCAAAGCACCCATAATGCATTGCATCATGAGCGGCGCACGCCATGAGTAGTTGTTCTCGATGAAGCCGCAGAAGTAGTCTACCCAGACGCTGGTGGCATATCCTATAATGTTGCCAGAAAACTCAATGCAAGCCAATTTGCCACGGTTGTGAGGTGGGGAGATCTCAGACTGGTAGACGGGCACAATGGTCGACAGAGTACCGACACCAAGACCGGCAATGATTCTGCCGAGCATCATCATGGGCATGTTGGTTGCCAGTGTCTGCAAAGCACCACCAACAAAGAATATCATCGAGCCGTAGAGAATAGTCTTTCTCCGCCCGATGACGTCTCCGATTTTGCCGACAGCCAGGGATGAGATCAGGGCGCCAATCTCGAGGATGGCGACCATGGTTCCAATCTCGGCATGAGACGGGTGGTTGAAGTAGTCTCGGAAGAAGGGGCCGCTGCAGTCTCATATTAGTATAGTGCCCTATAGAGCCGACAAGGACTAGGAACCAAAGTCGTACGTAATGATACCGGACATAACACCTTGATCATAGCCAAAGAGGAATACACCTAATGAGACGAAGATACTGGTAAAGTAACTAGATGGCAGGTCAGCATGTCTGTCGTTCATGACCAGGCCGTTTCTTCGGATGGAGGCTCTTACATGAGGGGCTTGCCCGTAAGGCCGTGGACCCCCGTGCCAGGCATGATGAGGGGATAGCAATCGCGAAGCTCTAGAGGGGCGGCGAGGAGCTACGCTGGGTATCTCGATCGAGTCCTTATTAACGACGCCAGATTGCTCTTTGGAGTAGGCGTCGCTGTGGGCCGAGACGGAGCGTCGAAACTGGACGCGCTTGGTCTTGGTATGTTTGTTGTTGATGACGCCGGCAAGCAAGCCGTCGCTCTTGAGGGAGGTGTCCTGCAGGCGTAACCTCAGAGGGTCCTCCTCGTCGGCCAACTGCTCGGCGATGTCACCCGTGTCGGTCCAGTCGTCGAAGTCGGAGTCGGAGTTGGAGGAAGACCTGGCAGGGGAGGAGGGGCGGTCTCCGTGGCCAGCCAGCAATGACGTCGATTGGGCGCCGTGTTCTCGTTCGTGGTCGGGGCGGCTGGAGGAGAGGGTTCTGAGGGGGATATTGGATGGAAGCCGGGGGTTTTGAGGAGAAATCTTGAGTGATATGGGGCTGTTGAGCAGCAGCCTCCCTTCCGCTCTAGAACAAAGATAAGTAAGGAATAGAGTTGGGGGGTGGTTAGGATCGGAACGGTGGGCTTAAGCAATCCGGGTCATTTGGTACTTCGAACTCGGCAGGTCGGTAGGTAATGAGGTGCCTCAGCGTGCTGCTGCGGTGCGATGGCGGTTCGCTGTGGATCGCAGGGCAGAGGAACTGCAAGCGCGGTGGTACCTTCCGGCGAGGCAGGCTAACCCAGTGCTGTGAGTGAGCTATGGGTGTGGTCTTCCAATTGGTTTTCTTGACTCAAAGCGACTTCGGCTGCGACTGTCCAGGAAATCAATCAAGATGAGAAGGGGACTGGTCTTTTCACGGAGCGATGCAGGTGCGGATGGCGCTAATGCTTTACAGGATGGACATGAGTAGCGTGTCCCTTTTGGTTCTTCAAGATCTTCTTCAGAATGAGCGACGAGGAGGAAGGACTGGAAGAGTGTTGCGGAAAGGTCGACAGACGGGAACTGAGAAGAGTAGGCATCGAGCAGGTACCTCCTATCGATCCCTCCTCAGCTTGCTGGCCTTTGCCCGGTCGGGACCCCCTTTTTCCCAGCAGTGGTCCGCAGACCCGCTGCAGCCCGCCTGTACTTACAGCAAGCACCCTAACGCACGTGTAAATGAACGATGTTTCCCCCAGTTCCAGGTATTGATTTACAGACCTCTAACCAAGCACCACATCCAGTAGGATAAGCATTAAATCCATCCGAATAAGCATCATACTTGGTGGAATTGGTGGAATAGACATGATACCACGGCATTAAATATGCCCCAACCTGTACAGGACGAGTGGCATGGTCAAGGGGATACTTCTGACTAAGGGTACGTAGATTCACTATACTCGCTTGGACGTCTCTAGGGCATCAAATGAGACACTTTTCACGTAGCTTCGTCTGGCGGGAGTCAGGAGCCCTTTGCATTCGGCACAGTGTCCTTATCATGTTTCCGCCTGCCCAGGCATGACAAGCGAACAGATGCTCAAGCCATGGAAGCCCTGTCAATTTGCTTTTCTGTCCGTTATCTTCGGCGGCGCGGATCTTGGACTCAGAGCATGGTACATGGCAAGAATCCGTGTCGATCACTATGTGCATCCCAGCCCGTCGGGTTACGAGTCAGGCCCTCAAAGTCAGCCTAATTCATACTCCAAACATTGATTCGCAATGCCTAGGTAAGTATGGATGCGGCTCATTGACTGCTGCCAATTGATTACAATCAATCGGCTTGGGGCCGGTACAGGTCAAATGCAACCCGATCTGTGGTCGATCGTGTGTTAATCAGAACAACCGATGAGACAGCGAATTCGGGCTTAACAACCAACGTTCTTCTACATACCTCTCTCTCTCTCTCTCTCTCTCTCTCGTATCATGCAGGCCGACGCCAAATTCTTGATACACCCTGGGTGCATCATGCACATGTCCCAGCAAGCTGTCTTGGCCAGTCGGGCGACTATTTGTAGCACGGCGAAGTAGGAGTACAGTACAGTAGCATGGCCTTTTTGTTTGTAGCCCAGTCACCGGTTCCACCAGAGAGCCCCACGGTGTGTCATCATCGTCCCCATTTTGCTGGAGGCGGTCTCTGTAGTACGTCGCAGTACTTATCGTGAGAGGGGCAGAGGGGGGCCTCACACCAACTAAGCAAGCCGTCGACAATCGACTCCCCGCTTCCCCAGTTTCCAATCCGTTTTCCCCATGGGAAGATACATCGATGTCTCCAATTGACTGGATAAATGGAGATCACTGCTCATCACCTCTCCATCTCATCACGAGGGATAAATTTTGAATCCCGTGAGAGGAACTGATGATGAGAAATCCTTGATTGCTGTGTTTCTATACCGTAGGGACCTCCTGGTTGTCTTACTGACCATCGGTCCTGGTCACCAGATCAGCTACAAGTGCCTTGCTGAACATCAAGACTTCGCCAATCACCAATTTTAGCTACTTAACTGGAACGAAGTCATCCTTGGCTCACTGAGCAAACACAGAGGGTTGCTGGTTGGATGTCATTCAAATACATTTGCGTAATGAGTCAGGGCATATGACAAAAAAATCTACTGATGCCGTTTGAAACGCACGAATTCAGTATCGACTGTCAGTATGCGAAAGTCCCGGAAAGGAAACACGCTGGTCGAGCTCGCAGCCCTCGAATCTCCGTCCCATGCCAATCTTGGTGTTCCTGTGGTCGTCCCCCACTCCAAAGGCTGCGTGCAATGGCGCTGACATGATATGGACCTCTATTATTGTAGTAGGCACCTTCAGATCTCGCGGATGTATAAACACGCCCACGACGATGAGTCTCGACATAAAGCCCACCTAAAGACTGTGACTACATCCAGACACTCGGGCGATGTAGACTAGCGGGCTGCGAACCAGGAGGTATGTTATGGTAGTATTGCTTGGAGGGGCGATGTTCACTAGCACTTGGGAGAAAAACCACACTCAGTTATGGGGTTCATAGAAGACGTTCTTGCAGTGCGGTATGAGGGAAGGTGTGGTACTTTTAGCATTGACAGCTCCCTTCGATAACAATCATCATTCTGCTTCTTGGGGGCATTTGCTTTGGTTTGAAATGCCTTCAGATGTGCAGGTAGTTCATGATAACATGAACTTATGCCAGCAGTCAATGTTTATGGGTATATACAAGAAATGGAGGAGACTCTCCAAGTGTAACGATGCGTGATTACATGGAGGTGTCAGAATGAAAACCCACGAATCCCATTCGTATCCCCTTGATGGTGGAAACGCTGCTTATAGTGAAAATGTTTCCGCACATGGTCGACGGGCCCCCTGTCTCTCCAACTGGGCATTATACTCTTTGGCATAGTCATCATACCCAATAGAACAGACATTATATATTAACAATATATTAAATGATTCCTTGAATAGTACAACACGGCGTAATATAGTCGGGGCAGCGCTGAAGCCATCAGGGGGTATGCATACATTCCTTCCATCTTACGCCTCACTGCTCAGGTCTGAATCACACAACCACTGGGGTAGATACATGCAGATGAAGACGACAGGTGTTCGAACAATTACCTGTTTTCAGCGTGGTGATTCATTTCCGGAGATGTCATGTCACCCGTCATATGCTCGGCAGCGTAGCAAGTGTTGTATGCGGAACATGGCCAACCGAGGTGATTCGAAAGGGGGGCAACCCCCTTGATGGCTATGATGGTGTGAGGTTGAAGATCCTTCTTCACTTAACGAGCCATGCGCTCAGTATACTCTGATCAAAACTATTTCATTGTGTGAGTATGGTATAATAGCAAATAAAAGAGATCCTTAAGTCAATTGGTCAACCTCCGCACTTGGTATTACACAATGCCACTCCTCGGAGAATAGCACATGCCTCTGATATGGGAATACACCGTGCGGGAGGTTACCGTGGTGCACAAGTCCCAAACGTACAACTAGCGAAGAACTATTCAGCATGGGGAGTCAAGCGGTGGATCAGGATGGCTGCTGGTATCGTCTACTGGATTGATCTGATAGTGTCTCTCGAGAACATACGATCCAAGTCACAGCCCCCACCCCCCCTTCGGTAGACTATCTGATCTCAAGCGTCTTTGGCTTGCTGCAACACGTAAGATCCCATTGGCATGAGTGTTATTCAGGACGGTGTTAAGACCAGGCTGCCGTACTCTTAACCGCAACGGTGATACACAATGATGAAAGGAGGGCCAATGCCTGGGCAACGATGTCGTATGCTATCCTTCCATTGCTATTATCCCCAGGCTTCTCATCCCCCGGGTGCCACACAATGTTGCCCGAATTGCGAATTTATGATTTCGTATATGTAGATGCGAATCAAACGTGGATTCGGTCGGCGGAAAGGGAGAACAGATTCTGAAAACACAGCTTCCACGCGCGATTCGGGATTGACTTGAGCCCATGGATGCCATAAAGGGGACACAGAGTCCCAAGGCATAAAAAGTAGCTATACAGATACGTATCCTCGTTGGATATGATTAACAGGGCCGACTCTTTTGTCTGGTTATGGGGTATAGTAGGCTAGTAGCAAGCGATGTATTGCTGCTTGCACATGGAGATAAGGACCCAGTAGTAGGAATACGTATGGAAAACCTACCCAGGTATATCTTACATGTAGGTGCTACTACGGAAATCCATACCAGCATGGTAATTGAGAATGAACATATAGCGTAAGAAACACTGACTACCAGGCATAAAACACTGCCTTCGGGGCAATACAGGCATGGGTGATCACTGGTATCAATGATGACACTGCTCCTCAAAAGACCACATTCCTCCACCCTGCTCTTGGTATAGGGATGGTATGGAGAGCCTATTAAGCAGTGCAAACAACCCCTGAAGATATACTCATTCACAAATCCTTACCAACCACCAGTGCCCCAAATAACCAGGTCCAAAGGCCTATATGGAGCCTTGCCCTGACTACGTCTCCTGCAGCAAGAACTGCAAGACTTGATCCAACCCAGCATGAACATAGCAGGGCATATGATCTCGCCCCGACGATTGCTTCATCCAGTGACGAGCTAATGGACGACGGAACCCAGCAAATAGACTCTATTGAAGAGTTGAGCTTATCCATATGCTTCGATACCATAACTGAAAATCCAACGCCCGTCAAGCCGACCGGAGACAACAACTCGTAGGCTACAAGAAAGTCAAACCCCTAGTGAATGTCTTACTGCCATTGTATGAGCCGGGCTATCCACAAGCGGGTACAAGGCCGTGGTAAGTCCGTACACAAGACAAACACACGCCTATTCCAGTGCTGACCACCAGAAGAGATATCGTGTCCTATCCACATTTGAATGCCACACTACATGTAAGTATCATAATGGCAGCGCACCCTCCCAAGACAGCAAGACGGTGAGATTTTGGCCAGTTGCTTCATTGACAGCGACGAAGAGCATAACAGCTTCGCTTGCCGATGTATAACAAGTAAAAAAAAATTGAAACTTCTCGCGCAGCTAACGTGCCCCGCGTAAATAGCCCCTTGATATGCTGGTGCCACTAGTAGGTGCCGGGCAAGTGAACGGTCGGTTGCTTATAGCCGCCAGATGGCCTCGAATCACCGTGCTAGAAACTCAGCCGCAGCTGCTACCTACTGTGAAGCTGACGGGGGTGGCATCATTGAAGTAGACAATAACTCACGTATTATCAGTATCGAGTCCATGCTTGGTGGCAGTTATCGTGGGTTCTTCACTAGTGTACTGGTGGAGGCTGGGTATTTACTATAAGAGGCGTATTATCACAACGAATTACGATGGCATCGACATTGCCTACCGTATATTCATCTATAATCTACCCACGGCCCTTCTCAGAGGCTTGACTTTGGCCCATGCTGAAACATAGGTAGGGACGTGGCCACGATAAGAGACGGATGCACACGTATATACCAAACTAGCCTGTAACCCTAATATTGACGTCACACGTCACATACTAAGGGGAGATGCGAGCTTCATGATTTTTTTAATCTTCTGTTTCCTTCTCTGCTGGTTTGGCCATCGTGACGCGGCTGCCGAGGTTTCATCGTCCAGTGTGCACAAGCAAGTTGGCAGTTGCTAGACATATAGACAGGGGCTACTATTGAGACCACATGCAGCTTGTCAGACTACTGCAAACCATCATCGGCACGACTGGATGGCAAGGCGTAGTGTAGTGGCAGCGACAGCAGACGCCGTAGCCGTCGGCCAGTGAGGTCGAGGGTCGCCTTGAAGGCTGTGGCTGAAACCTTGGGTATCCCTGGCGATGGCACTATATCCATGCAAAAGGAAACCACATATACCCTTGCTCTCCCAGCAAAAATTTCTTTTGTCCCGGGTATTTCGGTAGCAGAACCCAGATACCGGCGCATGTTGTTTGCACATCTTGGGTCCGAGGAATGTGGAATTCCACTCGTAGACTTTTCGGACGGCAAGCTGGCAAGTCTATCTTTGTCCACGTTGCAGTGGCGATTTAGGCCCAGCCATCTACACTGTTGGAGTAGGAATGCGTCTCTGACTTACTTACATTCGTTGCCGTCTTCGGCACCGCAAGCCAATCTGTGCTTGATGCGTGGGCAATGCTACATTGAATGAACTTGTGCAGACAGGACTCAGCTCAGCGACAAACAAGGCCGAAACAGGCCAGCAGCTTTGATGAGCATCGCTGTCCGAGGACGAATCAGCGATCGGCCCTCCATCCCGTCACCTTACTTGCATATCTGCCAATTTGCCAAGCCTTTGACTGATTGCACCCACCGTCTTAGAACCCACGTACACTTTGTTCGATCGTTCAAGAGACAAGATGGAACTGCAGCCAAAAGAAAGCGTTTACGCTCATGCTTACACTGACACTGACACTTGCACGATATTCGGAAATCCACACTCAGCTCAGGAGGAGGCTGTGTATTAGGTTACGAGAAAAACCAAATCGGAACAGAATGACATATTCCAGAATGTGCGAGCTAGCCCGTCATACATCTCATCATCAAGTTCATGCATAACGCTGGCAAGATTGCTTACTCGAGGCTGGGCAAGTGGTGACTGGAGCCTTCCTACCACCCCATCGTCGATCAGTCAATGCCGATTAGCCACCTCTCCCTCTTGCCCTGCTGGACTTTTCTTTTGTTGTTGTCAATCAGAAGCAGCTGAGAAGCAGCTTGTTAGGTGGAAAACGCAGCACACGTCAGACAGAAACAACTGGTGTTTATGCACGGCTCTCTATCTGCGATGCCTCGTGCCCCCGAAAAAGCATGCAATTGTATAGCCAATGTTTGCGACACACCCCGTGATCATCAGGGAGCAATAGACAACGTCAACAGCCAGGACACATTCTGGTACAGTTATATCGGGCAGCGTCTGCAAGCGGACGGGATTTTCTACAGTGACATGGGCCACCTCGGACCAGCATGCCCAAGATGGTAGCATCGACGTTCGTGGGCTGGCGGGTAGGACGGGCAGGCTTTGGCAGCGGTGATAGATTGGAGGTGAGCATTGCAACGGTTAAAGGTCCCTGCTTTGCCTCGAGGCTAACCAAGAGGGTCAGGCTTGGCAAGCTAAGGATAGCAGCCCACCCCACTAGCATGTTTTATTAGGCCTCTTAGAGGCTTAGCCTGCCGATAGCCTGCCAGCCTGGGTACCTGCTACCACGCTGAACGTCGGTCTGGCTGTGCTGTCTTTGCCCGTACCCAGCTTCAATGTTGCCAGTCCCCATCTGCCCGACCGACCTTCCAATTATCCATCGTCGGCTGCACCCCCTCCCCCCTCCAGATGCACGCACCAGCCAGTCTGCAAGCGATGAAGCAAGCAGGGAAAAGCATTGGTTTTTAAATTATACGGGGCATCTGAGTCGCCGTAACAACCCACTGCCCTGTCGACGGTTGGCCAGCCGTGTGAAGGTCGGAAACGTCCAATTGCTTGCTTTCGTCTGTTCTGTTCTTTTCTTTCCAGCCCAGCCCAGTCCAGTCCACTCACCACACCACCAACGGCCAATGCTACTGAGACGACCGCATCGCCAGCAGAAGAACAGGACGAAAGACAGAAGTGAAAAAGACCATTTCAAGCGAGGCTGGGAAGACAGGAGGAGAGCTACAGAGCTACTACTACAGACGGTGCCCAAAAAACAAAACCCACCACCAGACAGGAGACAACAGAACCAATACTCGCTACAGGCAACGTCGTACCCAAGGCCGACCAGACGACCCACTTGTTCCAGGAACAGCTCAAGCTCAGTTGATTGAAAATCGAGGTCGAGTCCCTTTTGTCGCGCGAGTCAAGGCGGCACGCACCACACCTCACACCATCTTCGCACACGTACTGTATCCAACGCCGCTTTCGTCGGTTTCGGTCGCTCGACGCTGAAGCAAGTAAGCGAACCATTGCTACTGCTTTCAAACAATCACCACATAGCCGTCTTGACACCGACGCCTGCCAAGCCAAGCGAAAACCTCCCATCCCGTCTACATAGACCTCTCTCGCTTCCTACTGCCTCCCGAAAGCTCGGCGCCTGCGACACATCCTACTACCTAAGCTCCCGCTGGAGCAGATAAAGCTGTCGAAGACATTGCACAGACCTGCACGCCTCTGTGCGAAGTACTTACCTTAATACCATACCACAATAATCAAGACTTGGCCGGGCGCAATCTCAATCCAATGGGGTCCACGGATTTTGGCAAGTTCAATGTAGGTTCAGTTCCAATCTTGCCCCTCGCCGGTGCGCGACAATCGCGACAGCCGCATCCGGCTTTCTTGCGATTGCACTTGCTGACCAGCTGTTCCGGACGACAGGCCTTCTGCCGCGATGCAACTTTGCCTATATGTAATGTAAGTAGCCGGCATCCTCGCTGTTATAGCGGTGCTGAGATCGGAATTGAAATACTGACACGGTAATACAGCTTTTCTCGGAATCTCACAATCAGACGGGACCATGGGGCGGCTGCAAACTGGAGGGTATCCCCTTGAGCGGTGGCCGTCAATTGGGTAACCTGGGTAAGTCTCGATGGCGGGAGATCATTTATCTCAGTGCTAATGACTCTGAAGGCTCTATATTACTCTGCGGAATCGCCATTGCAGTCTCAGTGTTGCTGCTGTTACTATCTGAAAGGAAGAAAGCGGCTGTTGGCCGGAGGTGAGCCGAACCACCATATCATATTTTTAAGGGGTTTCCCTGTGTAACTAACATTTGCAAAGGGAAATGCAATTATTCCTCGTTGGATACATCATTCTTGAGATATGCGAAATTTTCACCGTGGGAGAGTTCCCCTTGAACTCAACAGTCCGAATTGTAGGTTTTGAACCACCAAACTTCTACATGGCTTGAGCGCACGGACTAACTGATAGCAAGGCGTTCACCGGCATTCACATCGGCATGGTGATCGCAACGACGTGGATTTTGATGCTTAACGGTGTTGTCGGATACCAGGTTATCGATGACGGAACGCCAATCTCTATCGGTCTGATGGCCCTATCAGGCATCGTTCTCCTTGTCGGCACTGGCTATATTGCCCTCGACACAGGATATGACTGGACTGGGACGTTTCAGGGCAGCATGGACGCGGCCGGGGGCAACCGTCATATTGCGCTCTATGTCCTGTACCAGCTCGCACCTCTGGTTTTCTTGGTCGCCTTCTTTGTCCTCGAGGCGATTCTGGTCTTGCGTGTCCTTGGCGAGGTCCGACCTATGGCCTACTTGACAGGAGCTGCTCTGCTCTTCGTTATCGGCCAGATCTTCAACTACACGATCAGCCCTTACATCTGCAACGGCACTGCGGGCAAGATTGATGGCGCTCTGTTCGAGACACTGTTCACCCTGCTTTCCGTCATCATGGTCTGGATTTTCTGGTCCAGCATAACCGAAGACGACTGGCCTATTGCGACGGGACCGGCGACCGGCTATCCCTAATCATATTCACGTCTCTCATTTGACCACGGAGTTGGAGTTTTTGGTTCATGGGTATACCACTTCGTTATTATTTTTATTTATTCTTGGATTCACAGGCGGTCTGTTTTTGCCTAGGAACCACGAGAGCTCCCATTCGAACGAAGCAACATTCTACCAGGGCCACATTGGGCCTTTCTTTTAATGACGCGGAACACGACCATCGAAGAACATGCACCTGGACCGAGGTGTATGCCGGGAAATGGGTCGAACTGTCCAGCAATACGATATACGCGGCGAGTGAAGTTGGACTAGAGGAGGAGCAGCATATCTTGGTCCAGACATTACAGCATGATTCAGTGGCAGATATGCTGGTCGTGTTGAAAACCGGAGAGCTTAGTAGCATAGTTGATAGTATACCCCATTTACGCGGCTAATGTATATGATGTCGTACGATAGACTCAAGATTTGATTAACACGGCTTCTTTTATCAGGCGCAATCGTGATTCGCGGTCTTGTCTTGTGTTCTGAGCCGGTTGCAGGAGTTGGAGTTGACCTACCCAAGGTCATGTCCTGACCCGATTGTCGAGTTTGTTCCACTGTATAAGCGTGGTGCTACGCTCGGGAAATTCCACTTTGGCATTCTGATGTTGCTGTTGATCGAATACAAGGATGGCTGACGATGACAACAGACACTCCACCCCCCATGCACTTATTTACCCCCGAGGAACATCAATGATTCCTCGAATGAAGTATAAGCCGAGCACGGCAGCTGGCTACATGCCTGGCGGTTTCCAGACCTGAATGCGAGCAACCTCAAGCAACGGTTCTGCAGCTGGGCCGCGTCGTACCCGTGTAACTTGTATGCAGCACCTCCCTCCTACCTACCTTAGGTACCTATGCAGCGAACAGTGAGCAGCCTTCATTGGTCTATGGGCTGGATATCTCATATGTGAGAAGAGTACTTGAGAGGTGGAATAAGCAACGTAGCGTAGGGCAACTGCATGCAAGTGCTACCTATTTCGTGCATTACGCAGCGAACTCCCTAATGCAGCGAGATGGATGTGATATCAGCTACTTATACCTGTAATTACCGGCAGTGGAGCCTTCAGCTGAGCTTCCAGTAGCAGAGCCGCTGTCACCGACCGCCCCCCCCCTCTCAACTGCCCCCCGCGAGCCAAAGCCAAGCCAGCCAAGGGAGGAGCCGCCAGACGACACTCCTAGCACTGGACAAAGACAAAGGGCGACAAGACAAGGCTAGGGAAGTAGTAGTAAGGTAGAGCTAAAGTGCGTCACAATTGGCGACAGCCTCGCCGACCGACGATCTATTCTTTTTTCTTCTTCCTTCTCCCCTTCTCCCTTTGCATGCGGCTGCTCCCCATGCGCAGGCGGCCAAAGACACATTCTTCGGGCCAGACTATGTGAAACCTGGTGGTTGGGTTTATGGATCTAGGGCCTTGCCAATTCCGATTTTCCCATACGTTCTACCGAGTTCACCACACCTTTTGGTTTTCCATGCAGTAGCGCCTTCTTTCCAAGGGCACCTGCAAAGCAGCCCTGGCCGGCGTCCCTTCCCGCGACCTGTTCCCATCTTTGAGGTGACTGCTTGCGCCCTTGTGCCTCGTAGCCCATCGACCCACAACCTTCACTCGCCAGCACCGCCGCCACCATGGCCGACTCCGACGGCGAGTACAATGGCTCCGACGACGAATTCCAAGTAGCCTCGAGCAACCCCCACGACACGCGCGGCGGCCGATCGCGACCCGACGGCAAAAAGGGCGGGCGCAAGGAGCAGAAAACGGCGGCATGGGAGAACCTCCAGCGGTCCTGGGATGAGGTGACCGAGGGCGCGGACGGTTCCCTGCTGGGCGCCATCGAGGGCCTGGCCGAGGCCCAGAAGCGCGCGCGCCTGCTCAAGGACACGACGCCCCTCCAGAGAGGAATCATACGGCACCTGGTCCTCGTCCTGGACATGTCCTTCGCCATGCTCGAGAAGGATCTCCTGCCCAGTCGCCACGAGCTGGCCATGGCCTACACGAGGGACTTCGTACGGGAATATTTCGAGCAGAACCCCATCTCCCAGCTGAGCATCGCGGGTATGAGGGACGGCGTCGCCGTCCGCATAAGCGACATGAGCGGAAGTCCAAGCCACCACCTGGAGAAGCTGGAGGAATGGGTCAAGCAGGAGCCCCAGGGCAGCCCCAGTCTACAGAACGCGCTGGAGATGTGTAGGGGCGCTTTGTTGTGAGTATTTCTTCCCCAAAGCCTAATCGATACCGGCACAACACATTTGAACTCGTTTTTCTCATACATCACCTACAGTAATACTCCTTCACACGGCACACGGGAAGTCCTCGTCATCTACGGGGCCCTCATGTCCAGCGACCCTGGCGACATCCACGACACCATCAGCTCGCTGATAAAGGACCGCGTACGAGTATCAGTGGTGGGAATCGCTGCACAAGTGGCCATCTGCGCCGAATTATGCAGCAAAACGAATGGTGGCGATGAGTCCGGCTATCGGATAGCACTGCACGAGCAGCATTTCCGCGACTTACTCCTCGAGCTCACGACACCGCCCGCAACACGTACAGAAGAACAAAGCAATGCCAGCCTGCTCATGATGGGCTTCCCCCTCCCGCACCTTGGCAGAAGGGGATACGATCAACTATTGCGCATGTCACAACCGACCCACAAGAGAGGGCTACGACTGCACGCGCTGCGGCTCCAGAGTCTGCCGTTTACCAGCCGAGTGCCCTGGCTGCGGTTTGACGCTGATTCTCTCCACTCACTTGGCTCGCTCGTATCATCATCTGTTCCCTCTACGAAACTGGGTGGAGGTTCCCTGGTCGAAGGCCACACGCTCGAAGGCGTGCTATGCCTGTCTAGCTCCGTTTCCCGACCCGCCGAAGGCCAAGGGCAAGGGGAAGGACAAAGCCGAGGCCGGCGCCGCAGCACCAGGTGCTCCGGCCAAAACGCCCAAACAGCCGAGGGGGCTAAGCGAGTCAAGTCGGTACGCATGCGAAGTTTGCAACAACCACTTTTGCATAGACTGTGACCTGTTCGCGCACGAGATTCTGCACAACTGTCCGGGATGCCAGAGTGACACGAGAGCAAGAGACGACCCCAACCCGGATCTGGAGATGAACGGTGTAGACGCGGGTCCCGCGGCGACTCATGTCAACGGCAATGCCAACGGGAGCGCGATGGAGATAGACTCGTGATTGAGAGTCTTCACATAAGAAAGAGAAAAAAAGACTTCAGTAGCTACTAGAGACGGCCCATGATGCAAGTCGACCAGGAGCGAAGTTTTAAGGATAGAAAGGAAAACGGCGTTTTTTTTCGAGGCAAAAAACGCCTCGTGACCCCAAACGGGATACTTATTTGCCTCTATTGGATGGATTATCGCCTGGATGAGGCTGGGACTTTGCATCTCTTCCACGTTGTAACTTTATATACTGGATCGGGGCCCTACGACCGACCCCCTTATCGAGCCTGAATTATTGAGCACAACAGTTCAGACAAAATTAGATCACTGGTGATTCGGCTCATAATGATATTTAAAAACGATATAATGATGGTGAACAGCCTCTTGCTGATATAAATATGTGCTCGCTTGCTCAATAAACGACCATGCCTTGCTTTCCCTGTGGATTCGCGACCCGACACTTCAGCTGTCTTCTAATATATATACATTGTGTGCAATCTCCAGAGGTACACCCCCTTATGGTTGCCATCAACTGGTGACCTCAAGTTTTTCTCTCGTCCTGCCTTTGGTAGCTGTTAATTCATGTGGCAGTCAGTGGCTTAATAATATCAATCGCATCTACTACAAGTTACCCCTCTCGGCCTGCTCCCTCTCAATCGCCTCGAAGAGGCTCTTGAAGTTGCCGGCGCCGAAGCCCTCAAAGTGCTCGCGCTGGATGATCTCGACGAAGACGGTGGGGCGGTCGACGAGGGGCTTGGTGAAGAGCTGGAGCAGGTAGCCGCCCTCGTCGTAGTCGATGAGGATGTTGAGGCGCTCGAGGGTGTCAAAGTCCTGGCGGAGCTCCCAGGAGCGCTTCTCGGTGGCGAGGCGCTGGCGCATCGTCTCGTAGTAGACGGGCGGGACCGAGATGAACTCGACGCCGCGGGCGCGCATGGCAGCCACGGTCGAGATGATGTCGCGGGTCAGCAGGGCAATGTGCTGTACGCCCGCGCCCGAGTTATAGACGACGTATTCCTCGATCTGGGACTTTTCTTGCCGGAGGCGGGCTCGTTAATGGGCATTTTGACGAGGTTGTTGGCCGAGGCCATGACGATGGAGCTCAGGGCCGAGAACTCGGTGCAGATCTGCGAGTCGTCGACGCTCCAGAAGCGGTGAAAGGAGAGGCACTGCTCGTAGAAGGCGCAGGCGGCGACCATCTCGTTCCAGCCCTGGTTGCCGACGCAGTGGTCGATGCGGGCGAGCTCCACGGGGGGCAGGCTAACGCTCGAGGGGGGCGGGGACTGTGCGCGGAACCCGGGCAGGAAGACACCACTGTACGAGCCCCGGGAGATGAGGGTGTGGGTGGTGTCGCCGTACGTGCGGATCACGGCCGTCTCGACGGCGCCGTGCTGCTTGTCGTGGATCCGGGCGGGCTCCTGGACCGAGACGGCGCCGCCGGACATGGCCTTGAAGTAGACGCCCTCGACGTTGTCCACCTCGAAGGCGACGTCTTTGACGGCGTCGCCATGCCTCTCCAGGTGGGCGTGCATTTCCTTGAGGAGGGCACTCTCGGCCTCGGTTATGGGCTCCTCCTCCGGGAGGTGGGCATGTGACCGGATAGGGGATGTGAAGACGAAGCGAATGTCGCCATTCGCCACCACGTACGATGTGAAGTATCTGCTGCCTGTCTCCAGGCCCTTGTATGCTATGGTTTTGAAGCCGAATAAGGTGTTGTAATAGGACGCCGCTTGCTTAGCGTTGCCCACCCACCAAGTGACATGGTCGTAGGCTTGGAAGTTGGCAACTCCTGCTTGCACTGCGAAGCTGTCGGCGTGGGTGAAGCTGTCTACCTGAGAGGAAGGCATATCGACAGTGTGGCCATTAGGCAGCTCGGATACTGCGGAAGGTGCCATATCTGGTCGCCTGTAGTGTCGAAAAGCAATAGGTTTGGTGTTTTTGTTGAAAATGAGTGCCAGTAAGTCAATAGAGGCTGTTAGGTAGTGCCAGAAGCATCAATGGTCAGCTGCCACGTTCAATATGACCTTGGTTCACGTCAGAGAAAGGGAGGTTTGCTTTGATGGATTCATCAATGAGTATTGAAGAGACCATTGTGGAATACCGAACGATATTAACATGACTTGTAAGTCCCGGCAGATCAGTAACGGTCAAGAGCGGACCAACGGTTGCCATCCGAGGGTAGACATTGCCGTTACGAAGTTCCGCACTGGAGGCCCCTTTGCTTAGGTCAGATGGCCCGAAACAATGCGCAACGGCGGGTAGTGTTGCTTCGAACGTAGAGCTTGGATGCGGATATCCCATTGTTCTTGCATCCTTGGATGGCGGAATGCTGGCCGCGCTGCTGATAGACTCGGGCCAGGCGCAAACCCGCTCGGCTACCCACGGCCATCCACGGGCGCTGCAGCGAGTGACCACTCAGACAGCGTCATCCTGCCATATCAATGCACTTCGACAACAATGCGGCATGCACCTCCCGGAGAATGAGGAAATCCTTATCAATTCGACCGCCTAACCTAGGACTCGTAGTCACCCGTAGAGGCAACTATCGCACCCTGGTAGAGACTTGTGGCGCTGAGCTTTGTTAGTTGTTGTTTGGGAACCCCCCACCACCCCAGGTCAGCGACTGATGAAAAGTCCCGGACCATCTGAGCTGTATCCGGCTTCTGTTCAATCCGTTCTCACTACGTCTTCAAATCGAACCCGAGCCACCAGGACGTCGCTTGTCAGTATTGGAAGATATATCCAGACCCCACGATATTTACTCAGTATACCGAATCATCCGACATACCAACCCGAAGAAACCATAAGTCATCATGGAGTCCACCTCACTTAGCCGGCGAGACGAGAATGTGCTGGAGAAGATGAAGGATCCGGAATCGAACCCCCTTACGGCTGTCCTGATAGACTCGACATTGCCTAAAGACCCGAATATCCATCAGCCCTCTATCTACGAACGGGTCTCTCAGCGAGAACGCGACATAGTAGTGGCAATGCAGCAACTTGAAATGCAGCTGGCCGGGCTCGAGACTACCGCTTCAGTCCCAGACCCTACCGAGCAATACAAGACCTGTGTTGCCCAACTTGGCCAACTGATAGCCGAGTATCCCCGGTACGCAAGTGCCCGCAACAACAGAGCTCAGGCTCTGAGACGAATATACGGCGACAGGATGTTTTTGCATGGAGATGACCCAACAGCCCTTGCCCAGGGTGCGGCGCTCTCGGAAAGACAGGAGGCAGCGGCAATGGCATTCTCAGATCTTGACGAGGCTGTCAAACTGTTGACACCCAAGAGCCTGTTTTCATCCATCTCCCCACAAGCGAGCAAGACGCTGGCGCTTTCTCACACCCAGAGAGCAGCGCTGTACCATATGACGGCGAAAGGCCTGTCGGACGGGAGCAATCTGCATATACACGAGGATCGCAAAGAAATCGGCTGGACTAAGATGAACTTTGAAGAAGCGGCATCTAGAGATTTTGCTTTGGGCGGACGATACGGGAATGAAATCGCCAAGGGACTTGCTGTTGCCACGAACCCTACAGCAAAGTTGTGTGGCCAAATCGTTCGCGAGGCTATGAAGAAGGAGTATGGTCCCGCGCTCGAGGTTTGAGGTTTGAGGTGGAGGTGGAATCACAAAGATCTCTTAGAGAGCCCAAGACGTCTTGACAAGCGCATGTCAGTATAGAGCATCTCGTAGAACTGAATCGCACATGCTAGGGGATTCTCCAGGGAGGCTTACCTTTGAAGAGAAGCAATTGTCTGTTGCGTGGTCTTGCCCTTTTCCTTCTCTTCGCGATTGATCCGAGTAGCAGCTGCGCCGAGACCAATGACGAGAGCGAAGATGGGGTCGGCAACCTTGGAGATGATATAAGTGGGAGGCGCCATAGTGTGCTGTTTGCGCAATATGAAGCGCAAGACGACTTGGCAGGTGTGTAATTGCTCTATTATTGAAAGTTGCTGGGGCCTATTCAAGTTGCGATCAAGCCGAGTGCCATGTCAATTGGTTTGCTGTGTTGAGTTGGCGAGCTTCATCAGCGTCAATGGTCAATTTCTCGGACCAACCCGGCCCCAAGCTCCGTTGCTCATCGGCCTATCGGGGGATACTTGCCATCAGGTACCTTTCCAAGTGGGAGCAGCGTCGTTATCTAATCAGACGCTCGGGCCAGACCAGCGACCCCACAGATCGCCTTTTCTCATTGGCCATGGATTTTTGCCCTACACACAAATCCACGATTTTTCATTGGGAACTTTTCCAGCCGGGTTGGTCAACGCAGGCCAAAGGAACATCACCAATCCTCACACACAACGTCCCTCTTTCCGACTTCATACTTGCCCTCGACAACCCGACGACAAAATGAAGTTCCTTAAGGTCGGCAGAGTTGCCATCATCACCCGCGGCCGCTACGCCGGTAAGAAGGTACGTTTCGACAGCCAGACTTCCCGCCCCAAACAATTATTTGTGTGCCTGTGGAGGGGAGAAGACGCACGCTCGGGACGGAATTATTCGACAGATATAATTCGAGCGGTTCGATTTCAGAAGATATGATGATTACTTGGGGCACGGCGGGTTCAAAGACGGCGGGAGTCAATTGCTAACATGCCTTCGTGAAGGTCGTCATCATCCAGCCCGTTGACAGCGGCAACAAGACGCACCCTTACGGCCACGCTCTGGTTGCTGGCATCGAGCGATACCCTGCCAAGATCACCCGCCGCATGTCCAAGACCCGCCAGGAGAAGCGCTCAAAGATCAAGCCTTTCGTCAAGGCCATCAACTACAACCATCTGATGCCCACCCGTTACACTCTGGAGCTTGAGGGTCTGAAGGGTGCCGTCACTGCCGACACCTTCAAGGAGGTCAGCCAGCGTGAAGATGCCAAGAAGAACGTGAAGAAGGTGCTGGAGGAGCGCTACACCAGCGGCAAGAACCGATGGTTCTTCACCCCTCTGAGTATGTTACCACTGCGCACCAGCCCAACGCTCCCTCGGTCGACCCGGCTAACCATTCTGCAGGATTCTAAATAAAACGCATTTTCCTCGTTCACGTTCTCATGTCGTTCGGTTCTCGGGGTTCAAGGGAAAATGGGAGAGATGTTATATCGCATCCTTTACGGTCTAGAGCGCAATAGGAAATTGCTCTTGATGAATTGACAGCATTGACAAAGACAACCAAATACGACCGTGTCCGTGTGTGCTGTGTTCTCGACGAGTAATGATGCCTGACCTCGATACGACGGAACAGAACTGGCGCTTCAAAGGAGTTAAAGGTCACGGAGAGGTCAATATTAGTATTATTCGTTCATCTCCGAACGGTGTTGGACTTTGCATCAACACTCGCAACTGCTACATATTCGACAGTTGGCCGAACATGACTGGGATGAACTAGGGGAACTGCCTTACCCCTTGCTTTCTGTACCTAAATTGGTAGAAAGCAACCCTGTGCAACCAACAAACACTTCTAGTGATGGTGACTTCTGAACGTTTCAAAATGTTTCTGATCTTAACCTATCAATGGCAAAGACCGAGCCACGTGCCGATGGTCAGCTTTGCATATTGCTATGGGCTTTCGGCTTCGAATGCCTACTGTCTTTCGGTGATATAGATGTCTCAAGCAACTTACCTTGGTCCGTTACTTGGTATGACCCTGGTGATCGATATCTCGTGATACAATATGGCAAGTGTTGGCTGGGCCTCCTGGTCTGCCATGTTAACATCACACCCATATATGATCTAGTTATATGCTGTAAGACTGATAACAAGGTAACCGCACGCTTCTCCCCTTCTGTCTCTGCAAAGTCTGTTCCGGCGGTGGCGTCATATAAGACAAGCTTCCTCCAGGGCATGTCCATATACCTCTATATAGCTGCAAAATACGGAGCGTAGAAAAGCATCCATAACCTTGAGTCCTACATCAACCCAACGCCATGGGCAACGTCAACGTGGGGGGTATAAGGAAGTAAGTAAGTTAAGCTTGTTTTGGAATTTTCGCGAATAGCCGCGCGTGCCATGTATTTATACTCAGGTCAATATTTCGAAAACGGGCGGATGTCCGCCGATGCAAGCGGTCCGTCGCGCGAGACAGGGAGTAAGGGACTCAGGAAACACGCTGCTGGGCCCTTTTCGTTGTCTTGCATCTTCTCTCTTGGTGTCTCTCTGCGCCGCGAGCACACAATCAACGTGCTCTATATTGCGCACAATACATGTCTTTGGATACCTGGTAGGCCCGATAGAGAGATCCCACGTGTTTAGCCGCCAAGAGGATTTTTGTTCTCTCTAGCAGGCAAAGAAGTAGGTATGCATTAGATGAGAGACCGATCATGATCAATTTTGGCTTCCAATAGAGCGGCGGACTGTGGAACGAGCGCGAATCTGAGGAGCAGATCGGCACCAGTCAGATGTGTCGGTGAAGACAACGAAGATAAAGATTTAGAGGCTGATAGATAAGGGAAGCCAAACTCAATTACACGTAATTATAGGCCAAGGATTTTATTCACTTGCTATTATCTATAGTTTACTCTCTGCTAGATAGCTGAACCAGGCAGGATAAGAGGTAAAAATACAATTCACAGTATCCGAAGTCTCGGTATTTAAAGTGTGGTCCAAATATATTCGATGTTTTACATTCAAGATTTGTCTATTCGCCCAGCGCCGTTCTCTAATTTACATCCGGACACTTTTTGTCGTGAAACATCTCCGTCCCACCGAGTCCTTTGCTCTCGACGCCTTTCCTGTGTTCTATAGCTGTACAGTCAGACACTGACAGGCCCTCTCTTGCAGAAGGAAGGCCCGAGTGAATGAGAAAGGATCCAATCAAGTGGCTTCCTTGTATAAAAAGGGCGCAAAATGGGAAGGAAGAAAATGGGTGCAAATTATGTACTGGAAATATCGGGATCCCCATCCTGCTATGATCACACTGTTCATAGCTCCTGGGGGTTTGCCCTGTGATCGAACCACCACGTCATCATCATCTCGTGGCGGTTTTGCCATTATGAACTCCGGACCTCGCCTCGTAATATCAAATGTCATTTAATAAACAGGTGTTGTACCCATTCATCATTTCTCATCCCCTCATGAGTTCCAGCCGTACTTGGCAGCGGCCTCAGACATGTACTTGGAAGGGTCGTATTCAGGGGCGTACGTCGGGGCCAAGCCTCCGAAGAGAACGAAGATGACGAACAAGCCAACCGAGATAGCGATGACCTTGCGCAGAACAGGCTTGGTCTGGCCAAGTTCAGCCCACTGGCGGCCGCCCTCAGCAGCATAGCCCTTGATAGCCTCGTAACCAAGCTTGTAGTAGATCATGCCACCAAGAGCAATGGTGTAGCCGAAGGCCTGGAGACCCGAGATAGGAGTACCCCAAATCAGCATAGAGGCAGCCACGAGGAGCACATCCTTAAGGACACCGCAGAGGGTCATGACAAGGGAGGAGGTCTTGCCGATCTGTGATTTCTTCTGTCAGCATCAGTCCTTCATGAGTACCGGGGGTTGCAAGACTTACCAGAAGCACAACGGAAACGTTAAGCATGAAGGCGCAAAGACCGTTCAGGAAGAAAGTGAACAGACCAACGTGGTAGACCTGGTCCATGGAAACCTTGGGCACCTCCCAGAAAAGAGCAACAATACCGTTCATGACAGCGCAAACGGGAGCGAAGTAGTACACAGAGACCAGTGGATCCATCTTGTACTCGGCGGAGCTGAGGAGAGCCTGAACCAAGTTGAGGCGGACAGCCTCAAAGACGACACCACCAATCTGGAAGAAGAAGCCGACCCAGACGAACTTGATCTCTCCGAAGGAGGCAATCATGACACCAACAACAATGGCCGAGACGTTCATCAAAACCTTCATGTTGGGCTGGGCAATTCCCATTACCCAACTGGAAAGGAGAACAGCGACGGGCGTAGTGGCCTTGAGCATCTGGATGAAGGCAACACTGAGGTAAAGGTAGGTCAGGTTGCCGCAGATCAAACTCAAGCTGAAGAAGACACCGATGGGCACAATGGCGCGCAAGTAGACGCGGCCAGTCATCTTGACGGTCTTGCGGCCGTCAAGGAGGTGGGTGTAGCGGGCGAGGATTTGCGTCATGATCGTGGCGAACGTCAAGTGGTACGTCGTGAGGATGACGGGATAACCTGTCTAGTCTTAGAATCGTGCTTCACCGCAGCAAGTGCGCGAATCGGCGCTGGTGGTGCGACTTACGGAAGTTGAGGGTGTCGAGAATCCATTTGTTGAACAGAATGACGGATGACGAGCAAGCGATCCAGACTCTGTGTGCCTCTTCGTTAGCGATCTATGTTCCTTCCGCGACAAGGGCGGGCGCCGGGCGCCGCAGCTGGATCATCGACGTACGTGACATATAGTGCCGGGTGGATGTTCAGGCTCAGGCCAAGAGCATCCGACTTATCGGTAGCAGGGGCGGGCAGAATGGGGCCCTTGGGCTCAGGCCGCGGGATCTCGCCCGAGACTCTGGTCTTCTCTTCGCCGCTCATTTTGTCGTTGGTATCGTGGAAATATTAAAAGGATGTTATAGAAGAGAAGTAAGTGTACAGTACAGTGGTATCAAGAATGAGAGGGATGTAACGAGTGCAGATGGCCTAGAAAGGACCGGGATGGCTGGTGAGAGCACGTCGAGAGGTGACTATTCCAAGACCGCGCAGAGCGTTGACCTTGTCTGGACCGGCTTCAAGGGGAGATTGAAGAGTACAGAGAAGGGATCGCGAGAGGAGAGAAGACGGGCTTGGTGTTTTGTTTAGGGAGGAGGAAGAGTTAAATCAATTGAGGGCAGACTGGGAAGTTGGCAAAAAGGGCTGCATTATTTGAGTTATGGCAGGGGCTCCACCCACCCACGCAGGTTTGATCTGGGATTATTTAACCTAGGACCTACGTAGCAGGAAGACAGGACAGGAGAGGTGGTGGGTGTACCGGTGGGTGGCAGGGAGGGGGAAGAGAGATAGGCAGATAGGGGGGCAGCATACAGCACGCGCACTGCACTACGCACGACCGAGTACCCTCCAGGGCTCTGTTCTAGGTTACCCGGGGAGCTGATCTGTAGCATGTACTGGAGGTACGTCGCTGAATCGCCGCCGACCGGTTGGTACATTCAAGTTTGGAGGCACCTAGAGGCACGCATTCACTCACGTCAATGGACGGTGGGGCAGACATCCGGGCCCGGTACTTCATTAGGGGTGGACGCGCCAGCCTGCCCCAAGCTCTGCAAAAGATCGTCACAGATTTGCAGTGCTATTGCAATATGTGATCGGGCCTAATCCTGTTCGCTGTTGTTTGTTGCTGCGTTGTTGCCATTGGATAAATTCCACAATCTGGCCTGCTCAATGCGCAATGCTCAATTCCCAAGTCTCAAGTCTCAATGCCCAGCGCACTTCAGCTGGTCCGTCGCAGCAGCCGTACATAAACTTCCATCTTTAGCAAATAAACATTGACGACTAGTCGCCGCTGCTGCCCGAATAGTCGCGGCCCCCAGCACGTTTTCTACCTAGACCTTGGCACCATTCCAGCCGACCGGCTTCTAGACTTCGGGTGACCCTTGGCGGGAATCCTTTCAAGGCCTTCAGCGCCTGTCGCACCAAACTACAGTCAACACAACACAACTCAAAATCGGCCGTGGTGGCTTGGCTGCCTTCCGGGACCCTGAAACAACGACGTGCCATCACTATTCGTCGTATCTGCAATGGGCAAAGCAAGAAAGGAATGCTGCATTATTTATCCTTTCCGCCGCGGTCATTACATCCTATTCGGTGTTTGTGCTTTTAGCCCCCCCTGGTAAGGACAAGATTGCATTGGACTGCGTGCAGTAGTGGTGGGTGGAGGCTCCTCCCGCGGTTGGGAACCCCACCCCCTGCAGATATCTAGATGTATATCTCTACGAGTATGTAGGTACTTCCTATACAGGGTTATAGATATCATCCTGACATTGCCTCAATACCGCTTCATACCCCCCGAAGATGCACATGCACTCAGCCAGTCCTCTCGCTTACTTTTGCTTCGCTGCAATGGGAGCCGGCACCCCCAAAGGTAAATTGTCATCGACATGTGCAGACGATAATAGTAGTCCTGGGAGGCCACTCTCCGGCGTACAGAGCATACTTAGTAGGAGAGGTGACGAATCAACGACCCGCCAACCCGCTTCCCCATCGTCCAGCTGTCCCGAACGCCAGAGCCTCTTCCTGTTCAATGCCTTAGGTTGATGACATCGTCATCGCACCCATAGTTATAGGAGCCAGCCCGCCCAGCGTCGCAATGAATCACCATCGCGGGGCACCACGGACGCCAACTTGCGCTGTTCGTCGTCCCCGGAACAGCGACCGCGCTACAGTGTGCACCACCCGTGGGATTGGGAAGCAAGCATGTATTAAGCAAACACAGTAGGCCTGGACAGTAGGCTTGGACAGTGGGCTTGGACAGTGGGCTTGGACAGTGGACTCAGTGCTGGACTCCAGGAAATCGCCAAATTCGCCGCGTACGTGCTGCTCGAGGCTAA
Organism: Apiospora aurea; assembly: GCF_038362705.1. Classification (NCBI taxonomy): domain Eukaryota; kingdom Fungi; phylum Ascomycota; class Sordariomycetes; order Amphisphaeriales; family Apiosporaceae; genus Apiospora; species Apiospora aurea. The sequence continues at coordinate 1,783,258 of NW_027117393.1, read as the reverse complement.
TGTCGTGCGCCCAGGCGGAAAAAGTTCTCACTGCTTCAATTATCCCGTTTGGCAGCTGTAATGCTAGTTCCCGTAGATTGCACGGCTAGACTTTCTACTACAAGACCGGGCTCGAAATGATGGTGGCTTTTTACACGCATTGGTCTAGTTGCAAATGCGTTATCATTGGCGCTCTTCTCGGGGAACACGAGAATAGTAGAGAGTTGACGGTGTCGTATAGTCGAGTCAGACATCTGCATCTCGAAGAGTGTCGCCCGCCTCGTATTGGTTACCTGAGTTCCGGCCAGATGTATGCAAGTAGGTGTTTGGTGGAACAGCGCACTCGATCATGCATTGCGACTGCTTGTGGACCCCAGGAGCCGAGAATTTTCTCCTTTGGGCAGAGCAATCGGCCGCGTAAGAGGTGGAAGAAGCTTTGTCGCATCCGCCGGTAGCCCATTTTGTGAGACAGCTTTCGTCATGGGCGTAGAAGTCGACGAGAACCATATACTGCAGACAATGACTTATTATTAGCACGAAACTGAATCGTGCTAAGCCATCGTGAGCTACTCTTCCCGGGAAAGGCTTGCTTAGCTGCCCAAGCCCTGAACGCAGTCTGGCCTGATCGACAGCAGATCCGGTCTTTTCCCTCTTGCAGCCCCCAGCAGCAGGAAGCAGCAGGAAGCGAACGGACAGCCGAGCAAACAGTGCTGCCAGAATCTCAACATGAGACGGCGGTTTCGCAGCCCTTCCCAGCCACTGATTGCGTAGATCTACCCCACTCCCTTGCGACGGAATTCAGAGTTGCAATGACCCCCTATCCAGCAGCCGCCCAAGGAGGCTTGCTGAGAGGGCTGATTACATGGCCAGCACAGAGACATACGAACGCCTCACGCCTCACATACATGGAAGCCTCGTTGTTTGTGGCGACCGAAGCTCACTGCTGTAGGAGAGCTTAGCATCATGGGCACCGCAAACGCATGCACAGACGACTGGCTGAGGTTGCTGCTTGTTCTTATCGAAATTAGATGATCTGTCAAGACCCATAAACCGTGGTCAATTCGACGTCGCCCACTAGTCAATCAAGAAAAAGCAAGGTCTGTGAAATAAAGCCGGCGAGGGATACCACCCACGCACCAATGCACCCACCCACACACTCATTGTGCATACATATGTACAGCATGTACCTAGAACGTCGGTCCACCGATAGCAGCGAAGTCCTGGGAAATGGAAGCTGAATGCTACTGCAAATAGGCCGGCAGTATTGAACGCCCGTAGTGCACCATCAAGCAGTTGGAGCAGCAAAAGGGCTGTTAGCGGATAGTAGTCAACAAGTAGCATTACTAGACTGCATAGTGGCAACGACTAGGGGAAAAGGGGTTCACGTTCGTTTGTTCCTGACTATAGTTCTAGCCCAATCGCAGGGTTTTCACGTTGAGGGCGCTGGGCGATCAGGGCCAATCGCAGGGCGGCAGAAGTGCTTTACGGCCAGTCCGCTTATCTGTTGATCTCCAGCGGCCGGGACTGTTCGCCAGCCCTTTCTTCTTGGAGTGTTGGCTGTTTTAGGCCCGTCATGCCTTGTCCGCGCCAACGGGTAAAGAAAAGCCAATTGTTGCACAACGCTGAGTTGCTGACGGAGCGAAACTAAAATGGCACCATACGGTAGCAGTGGGCAAGGCATGGCAGCTTGGGGTGTGCACAGCATCTGGGATCTAAACCTCTCGTGGAAGGATGAAACAGGAACGCCAAGCTCGGACATGTGAGAAATACGTGACAGATGCGGGCGGTGGATATTGCTTCATTTCACACAAAATTGAAATGCAAGGGTATAAGGTCGACTGTCGTGGACTGTCGCGGCTGCTGTGGAAACGATGATGAAATAGGATTGTCGAACGTAGATGCGCGTTGTGTGCGATAGAGCTCGGTCTCGCAGCATGCCACCGCAACCTTCTACCGACCTACTCGCACATCTAAGAAGCCGGTATCAATCAAATGGTCCATGTTTCCGTGTGTGTGTGTGTGTGTGTGTGTGTGTAGCTAAGCTTGTCGCCAAGTCATCTCTAAGCTTTCAGAAGCAAGCTTGCCCGTCGCCGCCGCGGCCGCCCAGTGCTCTCTGCCAGTCTGCCTCCCCTCCGCGACGCGCGCATCACGCATCCAAAAAGGGGGGGCGAACAAGATAATGAATTGGGAAGTGAGCGACGGCTCCTGGTGCAACCCTCCCGAGATCTGCGCTTCGAACTAGGTCCTCTTTTTTTCCATGATGGGCGGCCTTTGTCCCCAGTATAGGCCCCCCCCAGAATAGCCCCCCCTATTTGGACGAAGTGACGGGGTGTTCTTTTCGAGAGCGAGGTGCAGAGAGTCCAGAGCCCAGAATGCAGACGAGGGGGACTCGCTTAACTCATTGGAGGAGGTGCAACGAGATAGCTTGACCTTTGTAGGTGCGGTGTAGGAGAAAAAGTGAGTTGATTTGTTGGCTTGATCGCCCTGGATCGACCCCGCGACTCGAGTACTGGGCAGGGAATGGTACATCCCCTTGCGCAAGCTGAAGTGGGAGGGCATGAGGGGTAGGCCGACTATCGACCCCCCGGCCCAGGTACCTTTTCCGAGCGCTACCTGCCACCTCCCTCAAGTCGCAACGTTCAATAGACCCGAGAAGTAAACAAACCGGTACATGATCTATAAGAATGTGAACTAACTAACTGCTTGGGAAATCCTGGTAGGGGTGGGGTCGTTTGTTTTATTCTAATACCGCTTCCTCCTCACCGTCCGAATTCACAACTTTCCCTCCAGACTTCTCCTGTCCCAAGAACTCGAGAACCTCCTCGCATCCCCAGTCACCACCACAGAACTGAAAGAAGAAAGCAAAATGGCTGACATGTAAGTACATCCTCGAGCTGCTGCTTCACCCATTGGCGCCTGCTATTGTTCCCAATGGCGCTGTCTTTACCTGCCTGCATGCCATACGCCAGCTAGCTCCCCGACTGCACTGAATTCCCGTACTGACAACCGCTGAACAGCAACGTCGATGTTCTCGTTATTGGCGCGGGCCCTACCGGTCTCGGTGAGTACACGATCGACTGCGAAGCCATTTCAGCGAGCTAACCCATCTCAGGTGCTGCGAAGCGTCTGCACCAGGTCCAGGGCGCCTCTTGGTTGATTGTCGACTCGAGCGAGAAGGCCGGAGGTCTTGCCTCCACAGATGTCACCCCCGAGGGTTTCGTAAGTCTACTACCATTTCCGAAGAGCTCGAGAGCACCGCAGCTAATGACAATTCGTTCTGCAGCTGTACGATGTTGGCGGTCACGTTATCTTCTCCCACTACAAGTACTTCGACGACTGCATCGACGAGGCCCTGCCCAAGGAGGATGACTGGTACACTCACCAGCGTATCTCCTACGTCCGCTACAAGGGTCTCTGGGTCCCTTACCCCTTCCAGAACAACATCTCCATGCTGCCCAAGGAGGACCAGGTTGTCTGCATGAACGGCCTCATCGATTCCGCCCTCGAGTGCCGTGTTGCCAACACCAAGCCCAAGAACTTTGACGAGTGGATCATCCGCATGACTGGTGAGGGCATTGCCAACATCTTCATGAGGCCATACAACTACAAGGTCTGGGCCGTTCCCACCACCGACGTAAGTTTCCCCCGACCCTGAGATTCGCCGGGTATCTTCTCACAGAACATGACAGATGCAAGCCGCTTGGCTTGGTGAGCGTGTTGCTGCCCCTGATGTCAAGACTGTCACCAAGAACGTCATCCTGAACAAGGTTGCTGGAAACTGGGGCCCCAACGCCACTTTCAAGTTCCCTGCTCGCGATGGCACTGGTGGTATCTGGATCGCTGTTGCCGACACTCTCCCCAACGAGAACAAGCGTTTCGGCAAGAAGGGCGCCGTTTCAAAGGTGAACGCTGCCAAGAAGCAGGTCACCATGGCCGATGGTACTACCATCGGCTACGAGAAGCTGGTTTCCACCATGGCTGTTGACCACCTGGTTGAGGCCATGGACAACAAGGAGCTGGTCGATCTCAGCAAGGGCCTGTACTACTCGTCTACCCACGTCATTGGTGTTGGTCTGCGAGGCGAGCGCCCTGAGCGCATTGGCGACAAGTGCTGGGTAAGTCAATGCATTTCATGACTACTCCAAGAACGGGATACTGACATGCCAACAGCTCTACTTCCCCGAGGACAACTGTCCCTTCTACCGTGCCACCATTTTCTCCAACTACTCTCCCTACAACCAGCCCCAGAAAGACGTCAAGCTCGCCACCCAGCAGCTGGCTGACGGCAGCAAGCCTCAGAGCACTGAGGCCAAGGAGGGTCCCTACTGGTCCATCATGCTCGAGGTCTCTCAGTCGACCAAGAAGCCTGTGGATGAGGCCAACCTTCTCCGCGACTGTATCCAGGGTCTGATCAACACCGAGATGATCAAGCCTGAGGACGAGATCGTCTCCACCTACCACCGCAAGTTCGACCACGGTTACCCTACCCCTGCCCTGGAGCGTGAGGGCGTCCTCAAGGAGCTTCTCCCCAAGCTCCAGGATATGGACATCTACTCCCGTGGCCGATTCGGCAGCTGGCGATACGAAGTCGGTAACCAGGACCATTCGTTCATGCTCGGTGTGGAGGCCGCCGATCACATCCTGAACGGCGCCGTCGAGCTTACTCTCAACTACCCTGACTTCGTCAACGGCCGCCAGAACGGCGAGCGCCGTCTCAACCAGGGCCCCATCGCCGCGAAGAAGGCCGGTCTGCCCTCGCACCCTAAATAGAGTGTTTGAGCAAATCAAGTAGAGTTGCCGGGAATATTCTATGGTATATTTGCATTTGCGTTGGAAGCATTTGATATGGGCTTCGTTTCTTCCTTAGATACGACGAAGCATGGCAGCCGGAGTTTTCGGGAGAATATACCTGCTACGAGATTTGACGAGATGCTATTTGAAAGGGACCGGGCTGGGGGTCTCGCGGGCGTGCTTGGCTAAAACAAAACAGGCAATCCCGAGGGAATGGGAGGGTAGGTGTATCGCTATGGAGCCTATAGACTAGAGCGAAATTTGATGATTTTATGGCACCGGATGACTGCGTGTTGACTAGTGAGCCCTTTACAGGATGGATTGGTATAGTCACGAGCAGCGTCCATCCTGCGCACGATGATGGACTGCACAAATTGGCATCCATGTTTGAAACATTGATGTATTAGCAGAGCAAACACCTGCAGTTAGTTGCCTTGAGTAATCTCCTATTCCTGCATACCTAGGTAGTTACCTAGGTAGTCGGCCGTTATTCGCTGGATTTTTGGGGGTCCTTGACCGACTATTTCATTGGACTAATGCACACCAATTATGCTGGAACAGGAATAGATTGGCCCGACCTGATTGATGTCTCGTAGTGTGCGTGGGAGTGACCTGTAGTCGTAGTGGTAAGGGTAGCATGTAGCAGGTGGGTGGTGGTAAGGCATGTACAATATGTAGCACCGTAGTCATAGCCCATGTGCTAATAAGTTGTCGAAGTGCTAAGGATCGAGCCTTTGCCCTTTAGCGTAAGCTGTCGTCGGGAAGGCTCCCCGCCTGGAGCATGGATATAATACACCTCATTCTGTAGATATCGAGTGTTGTGGACGGTTTTCGGGCTCATGCCCATACTCCATACCTATCCGTACACAGCCAAGGAGAAAGTCGACGTGTGTGTTGACCAGGGCCCCCTCGGAAGCCATGTGCCACGGATGGGGCGTCTCTTACATCATACGTCAGTGCTGTAGGCCTACTGCTACATAAGCTTGTTCCCTTGGCCTTGCCCCCCCTTGTCGTGACCTCTGCTATCTTCCCGAGGGGCAGAGGGGCGGAGAGGACGAGGGGGCCGGGTTGAAATTTGCGCACTCTCGGCATTTGCCATGGGTGCAGAGGACAGGATGCCGCGAAGGGGGCTCTCTGGCTTGCTGCAAGCGTTCGACTTGTAGATGGCACTGGAATAGACGGCAGGAAACAAGGAAGAAACACTTGAATTTGCGAGGTTAGGTAGGGGATACTTCTGGATACCCCATCCGGCTTACCCACTGGCTATCCACTATGGCAGCCCGAAGAGAAGCGCAGACAAGGGATTATCCGAATTTAATTTGTTGCCCTTCGTCTTGAGTCCTTCTCCCACCCACGACCACGAGCAGCAAACCAGCAAGCAGAGAGAGTATTGGCAGTCGGGGTCCCTTGACGAAGAAAAAGAAGAAGAAAGAGATAGAGCGAGGCCGAGTAGTCCGGGCCTTGCTTGCACTGCACGTACGTACGTACATACCGTACATAGGCTGTCTTGTTTCCCAATCCCTACCTGCCCTACTTGGGTATCGCTGCCGACATCTTCTCCGTCCTCTTCGGCAACCGACCGTTACAGAAAGGCCCTGAAGCGCAGCTTTCTGTTCTGTGCACACAGCACACACAGCACACAGCACACCAAGCCAGAGCAAAGCAAAGCAACGCAAAGCACCTAATTGAACCTCTAGCATAGCTCTAGCCCACTTTTTGCCTGCTGGGCTGCCCGCACCCCCCCCAGCGCGACCAACATTGACGCCCTTCGCGCACTTTACTTAACTCACTTGTACTTACTCACCATTTCCATCTCCACAAGGGCGGTCACTGCTCACTTTTGGACCCTTTGGCTTTTGCGGTTGCCATATTCGTCGAGAACCGAGGAAGGGGACAAAAAGGAAAAGAAGAAAAAGAGTCCCTGCTATGTCCAGTAACCGACGAACCCATGAGCGCCACACCCGCGTTCCCCAACACCACATCTCGCTCCTTCAAGACGGACAGACCTGAACGCTCGACCTGCTGCTACTTTAGTCTGCCTGGCCTATGATCCCTTAGACGTCGCCATGGACGGCGGCTCTGTGGTCGTGATAGACGACCAGCTCGATCCGCCAGCGCGCATCCTGGAGCGTCTGGGCCAGATCGCTGGCTACTCCTGGGAGTCGCCCGATCTCGTCCACTCGACATATGATAACTGGCACGTCGCCGGCACACGCTTCGTGTCGCCCTACTCGACAGCGACGACCCCCTCTCAATATGTCACGAGCCCTCCTACTTACGCCGGACGCTCCTCTACGAGCCCGGCTCCCCAGGACGAAGCTGGCAGCGATAAATCGTCAGCGTCCACCCCGAACGCCTCGGGCCCCGACCTTTCCAATCTCGAAGAGCAGCCGGTAGTCGCGCGTGTTTCCTACCATGTCTTGCGAGAGGAACGGGTCTTCCACACCTGCAAGAACCTCATTGCTACCTCCGACCCGAACGGAGACCATATCGTGAAACCGATAGATTTGATCAGGCTGCCCCCGCAGCCAAGCGACCGTGGGCCCATTGTGGTCGCCATCTACGAATCACCCGGTCCCAACTACTTGTCGGAGGTGATGGACCTAGGACCGGCGTACTACTATGCCAAAAGGGTAGAAGATAGATGGGAAGCTGATCGGCGTGAGCATTTCAACCTGGACGAGCCCATCAGCCTGCAACATTTCCTCGACTTTGCCATTGGCGCCACCCAGTGTTTAGAGATCCTCCACCACCGGCATGGCATGATACATGGCGAGATACGGGGCGACACTTTTCATTACAACATCGAGGAAAACCAAGTCAAATTAACTGGCTTCGGCTCGGGGCTGCGGACGTTCGAGCATGGCCTCACCAGCACCGGCTGGTCTACTCTATCCAAAGAGCTAGGGGCGAAGCACAAGTTGGTGTACATCAGCCCGGAGCAAACGGGCCGTATGCCGGCTGAGCCCGATACCCGAACCGATATATACTCGATAGGTATCCTCTTTTGGCAACTCCTCACGCAACAGCCGGTCTTCAATGCGCCCACGCCACTGGATATAATACAGTCTGTATTGGGCAAACGGATACCCCTCGTGTCTACCACACGACTAGATGCGCCCGATGTGCTTGGCCGGATCATACAGAAATGCACGGCTAAGAATATCCATGATCGCTATCATTCCGTTAGTGGTTTGCGGTTCGATTTTCAAATGGTCAAGGAGCACCTGTCCAGGGGAGATAATCTTGCTCTGAGGTCTTGGAACATAGCATCGCGAGATGTTAGTTCCTTTTTCATGCTGCCCACAAACATGATCGGCCGCTCAAGGGAGAGGCAGACCATGATCAAAGTTATCGAGCGGGTGGCCAGAACACATCAGAGCTCTGTCACTGCTAGTAATAGATTCTCTGACGGTTCGGCCCTGTCAAACGATTTCCTAGACGCTGCTGATGGCTCAAGTGAGGGCGCAAGCTCTGTTGAAGGCGGCCCGAATCGCAGAAGTGGCTCGTTCACAAACCAGACGCTCTCGGCGGACACAAGAATCTCGAGAACGGGCTTCAATACTCTGCTGAATGGCAATGAAACCCCCACGATATCTGGAGAAACCGCCTCGTCGGGCCATTCATCCGGCGCCCCAAGAATAACCCGAGCCTGGGAACGGCACCAGTCCGTATCTTTTGAAACGAAGAGTCTCACAGATAGCTTCGGCGAAAGGCAAACAAGGCATAGTGGTATCGAGAGCAACTGCTCGCTCTCCCGCCAGCTTGGCTCGACAAAATTCCGAAGGAGAGGCCATTGCGAGGTGGTCGTCATTGAAGGAGCCGGAGGTCTCGGCAAATCAACGCTCGCGCAGCAAGTGCTTACAGATGCCAAACGAAGGGGCTACTGTGCCACTTCTAAATTCGACACAGCCAGGAGAACCGCTTTTGGGCCACTGCTCAAGCTGGTTTCGTCTCTTTTCAGGCAAGTGTTTGTGGAAAGGAACACCGAGACGCCACTTCACATGGCCCTGAAGGAGTATGTCCGCCCCATTTGGCCCATGCTTCACAAACTGCTTGGCCTACCAGAGCATCTGTTCGGTCCTGCCGAAACCATGGTCCAACGGTCGGCTTCTGCGGCACAAAGCCCTTCCAAGAACGACAACATCCGAGCTACTATTCGGAGGCGTGGTTCATCTCCTGGGAGCTCCCCCGGCGCCCAAGCAAGAAGTCCACGGGTCCCGTCCCAGACCTCTCAGGAGTTTCTTCGTTCTGGTGCCTCCACGAAGACCATTCGTCTAATGAACACGTTCCTAGATATACTCCGGATTTTTACCACATACCATTTCATCTGCTTCGTATTGGATGACCTGCATTATAGCGATGATGAGAGTCTAGAACTCATCACGCAGATGATCGGGGCAAGGCTGAAGATGGTGGTTATCGTGACCTACAGGCCGGAGGAGATTACTGCCGAAGAGGTTATGAAGGTCTTACAACCGTCTGACTCCGAAGAACATCCTAAAGCCAACGGACCCCGCATCACTCGAATTGTCTTGGAGCCGCTGATCGAATCTGAAATCCAGCATTATGTCGCATCGACACTATGCAGGCCCATCCCTGAGATCGAGCCATTAGCAATCGTCATCCAGGCCAAAACCCAGGGGAACCCTTTCTACATGCGCGAAATGCTTGGTGCCGCTTATCGCTCGAAGTGCATATGGTACGAATACAAGGAAAATCGTTGGCTATATGATCTGAATAAGCTATTCGACCAGTTCAAGAGCGAGCATGACTACGACCTTCTAGACACTGACTTCGTGACCCGTAGACTGAGTGAGCTACCTCCAGCCTCTCGGTCATTGCTCGCCTGGGCCTCTTTAGTTGGAACCTCGTTCTCGTTCCAGCTTATCTGCACACTTCTTGATCTTGATTCAAACACGGTTGACTGCATGTGCGCTGAGGGTTCCGAGCTTCACACAAGATACACGAAAGAAGAAGCAGTTGCTGGGCTACAAGCAGCCATCGCAGCATACATCATTGTTCAAGGCGAAACTGACGACCGGTTCCGATTTACTCACGACCGGTACATCCAGGCGGCTTCTTGTCTGCGTGAGTGCAACAAGAGCAACATGCATTTCCATATCGCACAGACCTTGATGAAGGAGTCGTTATACTCCGGCATAAGGTCACGGGACAGCACCGCATCGCACATATGTGAAGCCCTGTCCGAGATTAAGGCCAGAGTGAAATCTCGAAAACCATACCGGAAATATCTGACTGAACGCGCGTCGGTTGCAGTCGAAAATGGCGCTCGGCCAACCGCTGCCAAGTACTTCTCCAGCGCCATTGAGCTCTTGCAAGAAACAGATCCCTGGGATGAGACCCAAGACGACGTTGAGTACGAGGAGACGCTGCAACTATATCTGCGCGCAGCAGAGTGTTACGTCTATATGGGGCAGAACACTACTGCCCATCGCTTCCTGGACACGATCTTCCACCACGCGAGAACCGCAGGGGACAAGGCATCAGCTTGGCTCATACAATCGCGAATCTCGGCCCAGAACGGTGACTCGCACACCGCGCTGAGCATACTGAAGAGCAGTCTCGAGCAACTACAGGTCGATTTTGACGATGGCCCAAGTGTGACATTCGAGTCGCTCGACGCAGAGTTCATGAGGCTATCAACTCAAGTCGCGTCTACGGACCGCATGGAGCTCCTGAACTCCGCAAGCAGTGACCCTCAGCTTGTGTCAGTCGGGGCCATACTTGCAGACGCCTGCACTGCAGCCTGGTGGAGCGACAGCCTTAGCTTCTACAACCTCACTTTGACGATGCTGCGGCTACACCTAAATGAGGGCTATTACCCGCAGTCCGCAACAGCCTTCCTATATGTTGCTACCATAGCCTTGACACGCTTCAACATGGTGGGGTTTGCGGCCGAGCTGGGCAGCCAAAGCATGGAGCTGCTAGACCGCCTGAGAGATCCGTTTTCATCGGCGCGTGGATACATGATATACACTAACCTGGTAGCCCACGTTCGTATCCCTATTGGCGTTACAGTCAGTCAGTTGGAGCAAGCAATTGAGTTTGCTGCCGCTGCCGGCGACCGGTTATCTGTCATTCTCAGCTTCGGGTACTCTGCGCAAACCCGGTTGTACGCCAGCGAGAATTATGCAGACCTTGAAGCAATCTGTCAATACTGCTGTGAAGAGATCTCCGGGTGGCATCTGGACACTCGGGGTGGCCCGATGCTCATATCTGTCAGGCAGACTTGCCGTGCGATGGCAGGTAAAACGCAGACCACAAAGCCTCTGGAGGTAATGTCCGACCCGCAGCACTCCTCCACAGGCTACAAGGACTGGTTGAGCAGTGCCGCTAGGGATGACGGCAGGTCCTTGCTACTATACGAAGCAAACGAGATCATTCCCATGTATCTGTACGGTCACTACGAGCAGGCCTGTGAGATCGGACGAAGGTGCATTGCGAAAATACATCTCCTCTGGTCTGGCCGGAACACTCGGGTTGTACTCCTGTTCTACAGCCTCTCATTAACTGGCCTCTTGTTCCAAAAGCTTGCCGATCCACGCAACAAGGCCGAAGACTTGCAAAAGGAAGTCCAGGACACCATGGCCTTGCTGCAAGAGTACAACAAACAGATCAAGGACTGGCAGATAGTGTCCGATGTAAACTATCTAGCCTGGTCAAGATACATGGATGCCTTGATCGCCGAGCTCTCCCGGGATCACGGAGAAGCAATGCGTCTGTACGAGACTGGACTCGACCACGCATCTGAGCACAACTTCACTTTTGAAGAAGCTCTGGGGAATTTCCTGATGGCCGGCTTTTTTATTCGACAGTCCGCCAGGAGATCGGCCCGAGCTGTGCTGCGGGAATCGGTTGGCCTATGGCAACAGCTGGGTGCTATCGGCATTGCACGCCGTATCGAGGAGGAGCATGCTCTGCTTCTTTACGGACCTACGCAGAACATGAGAACTGTCGAGGCCGGTGTGCAGACGGACTTTGCGGGCGACACCGCATCCGTGGCTTACCCTGAAGACGACGATGTCCAGAGGTCACAGCAAGCCACCATTGCCGAGTCGAGAGAGACCCGAATGGCTGCCTGGCGGGGTTCGGTACAGCCTGAATCTGGTGTCGGGCTTCCTACATTGGACATGATTGACCTGCACGCAATCCTGATGTCTTCGCAGGTCATCTCATCCGTATTGCAGGTCGATACACTACTGAGAACTATGTGCGATGTCATCTTGCAGACCTGCGGTGGATCCGCTACGCAAGCTGCCATTGTCGTACAGGACGAAGAGGCCGAGGAAGAGGCCTGGTGTGTTGCCGCCAGTGGCGAGCCCGACAAAGGGGCTGCTGCACATATGCCTCCAAGACCGTTAGCAGGCACTTCTCTTGTTGCCGAGAACGTTGTACTGTACTGCACACGCTTCCGGGAGGCGGTTTTCATTCCAGATCTCATCAAGGATGAGAGATTCGGCAACGTGAGTGAGATGTGGCTACAGAGGAACCCACTCAGCAAGGCTGTCATCGCGATCCCCATCTGCCATGGTTCGAAGCCCCTGCTCGGTGTTCTCTACCTCGAGGGGGAGCCTGGTGCATTCACCGACAGGAACGTGACAGTGTTGCAGTTGCTAGTCAACCAGATCGGCATCAGTTATTCAAACGCGCTGTCGATGAAAGCGATAGAGAAGGTGTCTGCCGAGAACGTAGGCATGGTCGAGGTTCAGAAGCAGGCTCTTGCGCAAGCTTTGGAAGCCGAGACCAAGGCAAAGCATGCCGAAGCGAAAGCATTAAGGAACGTCAAGATAGCCGAGGAGGCTGCCAAGGCCAAATCGATATTCCTGGCCAACGTTTCTCACGAGCTGCGTACACCACTGAACGGCGTTATCGGCAACTCGGAGCTTCTCAGAGACAGCAACCTCAACAGAGAACAGCTCGAGATGGCCGACTCTATCCGAGTCTCGGCGGACCTGCTCCTCGCCGTCATCAATGATATCCTCGACTTCTCCAAGATTGAAGCGGACAAGATGAAATTATACATCGTTGCGTTCCATCCTGAGGAGATGGTCAAGGAAGTCGTCCGAGCTGCCTCGTACAGTAACCGAGAGAAGACATCGAAGAAGAACGTGAAGATAATCCAGGACATCAACCTTCCCCCGATGCTCATATATGGAGATCCGATCCGCCTGCACCAGGTGCTTGGCAACCTGATCTCCAACAGTCTCAAGTTCACGGAAGACGGGGCTGTCACAATAGGGGCCAGGATCGATTCCGAAACAGCCGAGAACGCGACGCTGACCTTCTGGGTCCGGGACACTGGCATTGGAATTCCTCGCGAGCAGTTGATCAAGTTGTTCCAGCCATTCAGCCAAGCAGATGCTAGCACCGCCAGAAAGTACGGCGGCAGTGGCCTGGGTCTCAGCATTTGCAAGTCGCTTATCGAAACCATGATGAAGGGAAGGATCGAACTGGAAAGCGAGGAAAACATTGGCACGACGGTCTGGTTCAGCGTCACTTTTGACAAGGCGAAGCCAGAAGTCTCTGCTGGCGATGCACAAACTATCCACATGCCACAGATCATCGACAAGCCTCAGAAAACGACCAAGAACAGCACGAACCCACCCCCCAATCCTTTCATGGACCTGACCCGGATCCCCAAGGATGAGATACGAGTATGCATTGCCGAGGACAACCTCATCAACCAGAGGATAGCCATCCAATATGTCCGCAAACTGGGTTATACCAAAGTGGATGCGTACGAAAACGGTCTCAAGGCGGTCGAGGGCCTACGGGAGCAAGCCAAGTCGGGCAACCCTTACCACGTCGTTCTCATGGATGTTCAAATGCCTATTCTGGACGGCTATGAAGCCACTAAGCTTCTGCGAAGGGATGACATAGAAATCGTGAGGAAGGTGTTGGTCATCGCCATGACAGCTTCCGCGATCCAGGGCGATAGAGAAAAATGCCTGGCCGCGGGGATGAATGATTACCTGGCCAAACCTGTCAAGGCTGATCTGCTTAGGAGGAAGTTGGATACTTACATTACTGGTCAGGTACTCCCACCGTTGGCGCCATCGAGAATTTCCCCCATGCCTCCGACACCGCCCCTGATAGAACAAGCGGGAGGAGGAAGTTATTATGACAACCAGCCCGCGCCCAGTCCGCCCATCATGTCCACCTCGGACATGAATGGCTCCGCGGTATCTCTGGTGCCAGCGCAAACAAGCCAGTTGGCTCTTCGGCCCAAGCAACCTCCCAGCCAGCCATCCAATGAGAGCATAAAACCGGGCTCCGTCTCCGATTCGAGCTCCATCATCGAAACTCCTGGCTCAGCAACACCTGCACCAATAGCTCCTGTAGCACCGGCAGCATCAATAGCTCCTGCAGCTCCTGCAGCTCCTGCAGCTCCAACAGCAGCACCAGCACCAAAAGATGCCAAGCGCCAGCCTCGGAAGCTGACCAAGAGCCGCCACAATAGTGAAGTCATAGACAAGGAGAAGCTGGACAAGCTGGAGAAGCAGGATAAACAGGAGAAGCAGGAGAAACCAAAAGCTGTTCTGAAGAAGACGCAAAGATCAAGCGTTACTTCGCTGGAGCAAGCGGCAATTCAAGATAAGGAGGGCGCGGTGTCTCAAGACGACGGGCGTCGTGCCAGCTTGGCGAGCTTGAGCAGTCTTGGGAGCCGAAGCTTCTTCTCGAAAGGAGGGAGCTGAACAGCAGCATAGAAGCACAGGGATGGAAATGTTTGTTTGTAGGAACTAGGTAGATCCGCACTTTTGGGGGGGGCTATGTTATATCACGATGTTACGAAATCTATCACGCGCTTAGAGCGATGCTAGGTTTGAGATGGGTGGTCGCCTTTGCAGTATTTTGACACGGCGCTAGACCCTGCTGCTACTATCACCGCCAACACTACTACTACTACCAGCCGGAGGGGGAGGGCAGGGTTCTCTGAGTCTGAGTCTGATTCTGATGCTTTGGGGATAGACTGTTGTTACAAAGGGGGGTTAGCATTGCATATTGCGCGTGTGTTTGTGCGTGTGTTGATTGGGTGTTACTCGGTGTTTGCATTTTCGATTACTGCATAGTGACTGTTTTTGTGCTTGATTGCGACTTGAGGCAAGCGAAGAAAGAGGGGGGGATGAGCGGAGAGTAGGAATGAGTGAGCGGGAGAAAGAGGAGAGGGAGTGAGTGGTTCCATGAGGGAAGTGGAAGTGTAGAGAGAGAGCTGTAGATATCTACCAACTCTAACGGGCATAAAATGGACATGATCATGACAGTATTAAAAAGTATTGCTATATTAATATCGACATCTCCTGCCGTGGCACATACTTGTATGTGTACGTGTATGCATGCACTTGAGTATTGATTGTGTCACGACACCCAAACAGAGACACTCGTATTCATCCCTTCGTGTTCTTTCTCTTACGCTTGCCCCAGGTTCCGATACGCGCAGTCCCCGGGACTTGCTTAACTCGGGGCCACCAACCGGCTTCCTCGACTGCCCACACAATTACATGTAGGCGGCAAGCCCCAGAAGAAACGAGTGGAGATAAGAACGGATAAACGGCCCAGGCGACAGCGACTTGGGAGGACGAGGCGCGCGGCACGATTGGTATCCTTTCTGATCAGCGACAACAACAACAACAATAACCGACAGTCCGACTCCGGCGTCGGCCACTGGCAAGTCGGTTTATTTTAAGAACAATGGCGGCAATAGAGTCAAATCACCCATACAACTTGCGTTCTCGTCCTCGGTAAGAGTTCGCTGTGGCATCTTCTCGTCGCTCCAGTTGCATAGAGCTTTGTCTCACCCATGGTGGCCGCACTGGCGCTGACAATACACACCGGTCAATGGTGGGAATATGCGGATCGTACATCCAACCTTGAACACGCCATGTCCCGCAACGGTCGCGCGGGCGAGGCGCGGGCTGAAGAGCATCGTTAAATTATAATATGACAAGTCATTTGAGGCCTCGACCAAGCTCTTGCACCTCGACAGTCTTCCTTGCTTTCGACAGGGCTACTCAGAGCGGTTATATGCCACTAGCGATCACCCCTGCGTTGAGAGAGCGCGCATCCAGCAGTTCTCCGCACTGCAGAATATACATAGTCTCTCCTCTGCCCACCTCAGATGGAGACAGAGGAGGTTTGCCCGCGGCACGCTATTGGGGGAGAGACGGCACGGGACGGTAAGCGCACAACGAGGTTGCATGGGGCAACCTGTCTGGAGAAGGCCCGCGTGCCACTTGCGGCCGATCGTGCAGCCCAGCGTAGTGGCTGATGAGGTTGAAAAGGGACGGAAATGACTCGTTTCTCTCCGAACCAGGAATCTGGTCCGTTCACTTACACAAGAAAGAGGTCGTCGTCGAGAACTCGCACCCGTGCCACTGCTGCCAAGGCGAGTCATCAGCTGCCCCATACTGGAACGGAAACCGCTGTGGTCAGCAGCAGAGAATGCATGCATATGCCATGCATGTTTCGAACAACTCATACTCATAGGAGCGGACAGGTATATCACCCAGTGATAACGTCCGGATCGGCGCGTGGCTGTCGGCAGTCAAGCAGTGCATTTCGTCATGGTACACCGACGACCCTTTGGCATGAAGCCTAAAGAAGAACGGGGGGGGGTCCTCGACGAGGGCGAGCTGAAGCGCCAAACGCGGCCAGGAGGCTGAGTGTCCTATCCCCATGGCACTCCAACAAGAATGGAGAGTCGGAGCTGAATCTTGACGCCTGGCTGGCAGTTTGGCGTTGACAAACGGGGGGGCGGCGCCACGCAATAGGATCGGGCGTGGCTTGCTTGTGTCAGATCAAGAGGTTGCACTCTTTCTCGACAGTGTGTCAGGGATATGTGATGTCGTTCCCCTTTTCATCTCCTCCCTCCACTCTCAGCTACACACCGTGAATAAGTAGTGATGTATATGGCTTGAGGCTAAGAGCCGCAAAAGCATCAGCGGGGCCAGGGAGAGCTGTATCTTGCAGAGGGTTCGTAGGATCGGCCAAGACGGTCCAAGTTAGCTTATGGCAGGAGCAGGGGCTTGATCCAAGAAGCCCCGGCAGGGTAGTAAAAAGGACATTCCGAAGTGGACCACGAGGGGATTACCAGGGCAGCTTGGGCGGCGCTTATCAGAAAGAAGCAAGCTCTTGGGCTTAGGGCCACATGGGGGACGCATCCGGAAGAGCTAGGTAGGGTTTGGTTCATGAGAAGGGAAGGGAAGGGAAGGGAAAGAGAAGGGGCAGGAACCTCGGGTTACTGTAGTGGGAAGCCTGGCGAGCCTGACGGGAATGCACGCTGTGCAGGTGGTTGTCATGGCTGGTATTATGCTGTGTACTCACTCAGCCCAGCCTTCGTCAGAGAGGAATAGTCCACCAGTCATGTACAGCGCCGGCGTACACTACCTACTCCCCCCCCACAGCGCACCCAGCCAGCCAGGGACGGAAAGCGAGCCGAGCAGCCATTTCTTGGGCCACACTCCCAAACCCGCTCGTTTACCGGTTATAACGCTTGCTGTACGTCTGATTGGTCGCTACGGATGCAGTTAGCGGAGCATCTGAAACGACCATCTCAGCCATCCAAAGTCCCTGCCTGCCTAGCCTACAGCCTACTACCGTGCTTCCAGTGCTACCGCATCGCTGAGCTGCAGGCAATGGAGAAGAGGCAGAAAAAGCAGTTGGAAGAGGGATGAGAAAAGAGAAAAGAGAAGAGGTAGTCGACGGCGTGTGGGACTGGGCAGTAGGATCGACCTACTTGCCTTAGTGCCACACACCAGCGAGCTTGCTATCGGACGAGTGCCACGGTTTCCCGTCCCAGCCATCCGTCAAACCATTCTTTGCCCTACAGCGCTACTGAAGCAGAGCAGGCTATTGGACGGTTGGGGAGTGCGCGTGCGGATGCAGCTTCGAGGCTAAAGTAGCGAGGCCAAACAGCCAGCTGGCCGCGGCGCTGCATTCGTCGCTTTTCAAGTGGTGCCGTGTCGTTACTTCTGCGCGGAGAAGGCGACTGTGGCAAGCAGTGGTGGCTTGAAATGCAATACCGGCTCCGCATTGGGATCATGTTGAATGCATCTCGCCATAACAAGATATTGACTAACACCAGCACCAGCCAGCCGTGTTGGCCCGCGTTCTCTTTGCCCTAAGCTGAAGAAGTTGGCCAGGAGAAGTTTGGCCAGGCTGATTCGTCTGATGCGATAGCTGACAGATTCTGTGGGCATCGGCAGAGGGCAGAACCTTGCAGTGCGTGGTAAAGTCACGACGATCTAGGAAATCACCCTCATTCTTTCATATCCATGCCGTCATCCGAGCCAAACTATCGTGCTAAGACGGGCTTCCATATGCAATCCTCGGCGGGTTGCAATTGGGCCTTGCATTAGAGTTTGTCGGAAGTCCGTTCTAATAAGGTCAGAATTGTTTGCCTCGCGGCCAGCATGCTTGGGGGAGAGAGATATCGCCAACGTCACAGCTACACATCCGACTCATCATGTTGCCCAGCGAGAGCCGCATGGCCTTTTGCGTGGCTGATGTCCCGCGGTCTGCCGGTGGTTCGAACTCGGTCAAGCCATCAACTCAGTTCATCTGATGTTTGGTAGATGACCCCACAGCTGGACGCACTCGCACCGTGCCAAGTTGCACTAATCACTGGCCCAGGGTCGGTGGCAGGGTGGCCTTAGCCGGGGAATCGCAGGTAAACTCCTGAACATGGTTCTGGGCGTTGGCGTAGACGTAGGCGGGCGGCTTGACTTTTTTCTTTCTTTCTTCTTTTTCTCCTTTCTCTTTCGGCGTGACCCCCCGCTCCCTCTCGAGCTGCCTCCCAGCTTCCCAGCTTACTCCCCCCCCATCAGACGAGCCCCAGATGGGATGAACGTTTCAGAGTGCCCACTGAGGCCCCGCCAATTTCTGCATTAGGCAACTGTCCAAGTTGCAGCTGAACAAGAAGGTTAAGCCACAAAAAAAGAGATGGGGAGGAAAGGTGAGAGAGCGCCAGAGCCACACTTGATGATTGGCCCGGCACAAAAAGCAAGATATGTAACCTTGGAAGGCCATTTGCCAGTATCAGCTAAGATTCGGGAAGTTTAGGCGGTGTTCGGATCAGAGGACGCTGCCTACACTGTACTGTACATGCCGTGTGTACGTGATCATAAGCGACGGCCAATCTGCTCTGCTCTGTTCTGTTCTGTTCTGTTCTGTTCTAATCTGACCCGACTTGACCTGACCTGAGGGCTGTGATGGTAGTGATGGTAGCAGCAATGCAATGGTCGAGGGCAATAATAAAGTTGGTGCGAAGTGCTGTCAACCTGAGCCCGGAGCATGCTAGTACAAGTGCAGTACGTTGCACCAGACGAATCGAGTATCACCAATGATCGGGCTTGTGTTCGAGAGGCCGTGATTGGCTCAAAATCGTCCGATCTTCCCTTTTGAGATAGTCCTACACAGGTTAGCCTACGCAGAGAGGAACCTACATGTACCTCCATTTCTCTGGCTCCTATTGTACGCTTGCATTCGTTCGCGTCCAAACCCTGCCGGCAAGGTAAAGGGCCTGGCGCCTTTTTCAACACAATCCAATCTCTTTTCTTCTGACAAGCCCCCGAACTCCTCCGTGATTAATGCCATGCGATGGGTTCAGACGAACGAGTAGTTTCGTCTCGTGGCCTCAACGTCCGGTCCGAAGCGCGTCGGGTGGGTGGCTGACCGCGGCACGCGAGCTCGTGGCGGAGGCTGCTGCGACGGACCTTCGTCTTTCCACGCAACACTGCCATGTAGCTATCCTCAATTTGTGCGCCGTGAGTTTTATGAGACCTCGAGGCCTTCTCCACTACACGGCGTCTAACACCAAGCGTGTCCGGCATGTAGGGTGAATCCAGGAGATCCATTGGTCTCGTATCACGTCCGAGCAGAAGTGCCATTGACAAGACTCCGTCCGGACTAATCAGGTCGAAGTACGAAACGAGCCGCGCGCTGCCAATGCTCGCATGATAGTCGAATAAACGACCCAAATGCAATAATAAGACGATTTGGTTTGGTGGCCGTTGATATGTATGTAGGTAGTGAATTGGTTAGTCCGGTGTCTTGTCAAGTCAACGTCCTCTGCTGGGCCGGTATCCTTGGCAGTGGGGCCATCTGCTTGTGGTGGAATATGACAAAATGACAGTTGAGTGCAGAGTCGACACACAGTGAGGCCTTGGTCCCAAAGCCACGGACATTTAATATAGCCATGGCACCACAAGAGCGACAGTGAGGCCCGAAGCGTGCATGCAAAGGTACCGGGATACATTGTTTATTTGCCCAGCCCAGCGCCCGCGGACTCTTGGAGGGCACGTATGTAGCCCAACCGAATCGCATCAATGTCGTAAACGCACGTGAACCTTGGAGGCCTGAGTCAAAATTCAAGAATGTGAGGAGGGAACCCAACCAGAAGAGAACAAAAAAAAGAAGAAGAAAAGGACGCGAGACAGTTGACCGATTCTGTGCTGCGTCCGACATGCTCGGGTAGGAGGTATTCATTGCATGTTTTTGGTTTCTGTTATCGGTTTCTGGAAGGTCCATTTGGACGCAAGTAAGTAAATATCGCAGCTGGCAGGAATGCGTTGCCAGTGCAGCCTAGCGCGAAGGCTGGAAGGAGGAAGGTCTTGAGAGCGGGACGGACGTTAGCAACGTGTCGCAGATTGAGCCTCAATGCGACGGTGGGATGCGTTCTGGAGCTCCGGGCTCCGGGCTCTCTGGCAAATTGACCTGAAAAGTGGACTTCTTCCTTTTTTTGCCCACTTCCTCTTCCTGCCCCTTCGTATTAGGATGTTGCTGCTTGCGCGCATATAATCCCATGCAAAATGCTAAGGAGCTCAGGTAGGTAGGTAGGTAGGAGGTAGGTCGGTATGTACGGCCACGACCAGACGTACATTATGTATGTACCCTCAGTACAGCCAAGCCAGTGCCTACCCTCCCTGCACCACACACCCAGCGCCCAGCACAGGTCTTGTCTGGCCGGCCTCTCCTCTGCTGCAAGCACCCATCCAGAGCCCCTCCTTGCCCCTCATCCGCAGCAGCAGGAGAAGAAAAGAGCGATAGGGAGCGCGTCATTCTCCTTTCTCAACGACGAAGAAATTTCCCGGAATGGGTTTCTGTTACTACTACATGTTGCACAGCTGATCATCCCAACCCTGTTTTCTATACTATATTCCTTGCTGCATACGTGTGTACTGTACTGTACGCGGCCTGTACCACCCCCCTGCCACTGAATTCCGACTGCTGTCTGGTGGCTTCTGGCATGGAATCGCAAGCTCGGCTGCCCTGGTGAAAAAAAAAAAAAAAAAAAAAACCGAGAGGCCGGCATGCCAGCCAGCCAGCCTGGCAGGGGGGTCGTTCCTGGTAAAACACCCGCCCTCTGAGTTGCACTGGGGTTCATGGTCTATAACTGCCGAGCTATTACTGCCCAGGTCCTTCATTATTACCCCAATCCTGGCTGTCCTGTATAGAGCTAGGCCAAGCTCTCAATCTGGCACGGCTCACCTTGTCGTCGCTGCTACACCCATCGCTGGACTAGACGACTACACCCTACCCCTTGAATTATTGTCGTTGCCTATACCGTTTGCAAGGGCCCTTGTGTGTGTATTTTATGCGTCCTCGATACGTGTGGGGTGAAACGTATAATCGTTGCGAACGTCGGTTTGGTGTAGTATTTTGTCGATTTTTATGTTTCGGCCACGACGTCAATGTACCTCCTACACATTTTTGACCTGCAAGTACTTCATCCGAAGTGCGAAACGATATCCACCATTTAACAATAATTCAAGGGGGAGGGTGTAGACTGGACTGAGCTGGGCAAGAAGGGATACACATGTATCAGGAGCCGGGTTATACGGGGTGGGAGGAGCATCTGCTGATCGGTCCCGAGCTTGTTTTTTCATACGAAACTTTTGCGTCAACACAGTAAATAAGCTCCGTCCCATGATTCCCAATCCGGATCTGGAGTTTGGCAGCGCGCTGGCAGGCATGGCCTACAAGTCTATTCGGACGCTTCCTGGACCTCGTATGTTGCAACCCTGTCGAGGCCTGCGAGATAAGTTGAACCACCGTACGCTTCCCGGCACCGACTGGGCATCTGCAAGTCTGCACCATACAGCTGCGAGCTACGAATCAACAATGAAGTATCGTTATGTACGTAAACGGGCACGCATGGAGCACCCCGGTAAGTAGCTTCTCGTCTTCGTATACCACTTGGTAATTGGGGAGCGGTCGACCACAACACCCGTTGCCCTGGGGAAGAAGAAGACGCGCCGCCGGAACCTTGAGCCATGTCTTCGCTTCAGAATGAATGCATAAGAAGTAGGCAGGTACTTGTATGTGTACATGCAGTCTTGCAAAGAACAGGCGGACAGGCACAAGACGAAGAGAGGAAAAGGGCCATGCTTACATGCAACTCGCGAGCTGCCAGCCCCGCCAAGCGAGCGACCGGTTACGGACACATGCCCACGGACTTGCTTATGTACCCACCTTCACCCTCCACCAAGTCCACTCTCACTGCATATCAACAGTCGGATACAGGTTGTAGATAGGAGGGAGGAGGCGGTGCAACGAACGGTCTTTCCATCTGTTCTAGTGTTGAGGCATTTCGATTCTGAAGTCAACGAAAAAAAGTCAGGATTGTGGAGCAAGAGTGAAGACTGATACACGCTTGGCATACCGGCAGCATTGGGCACGAGAGGCTGCCCTGTCCCGCAAAACGGAGTGTGCCCTCAAGCTGTCGAGTGATGGCGGCACTACAAGTACTGCTTATTTATGTAGGTATGTAGGCATCAGACGTTTTCTGGTTCTTGGGATAGATAACTGGACTATGCAGGCTAACCTAGCCGTGCTCTAGCTTACTCCCACCCAGATCAGATCAATCCCTTGCCTGTCCGACGTGAGCCCCGCCCATGTTTGTCCACACGACACAGCTGTAGACGCGTATATTGATGTTGATACATATTTCCATAGAACTATTGACCAAGCATATGGCCGTATGATATGGGGCTTCACGATCGGATGTGGTGTTTTGTTTACCGTTGAGATATAGACATTCCCGTCTATTGGGACTGGCTTTTTTTTATGTAGTTATATATATATATATATATTTACATGTACCTACCATTCTTAGCTTGAGGTCTTCTTTTACCTCGAGTGCACTGGGTAGGTATACTAAAAAAAACCCACATTTATATTTGCGTTCACTTATTTGAGACCAGACTATTCGGCCGTTGCCCTCCCGTCAGAGCAGTCAGTCAGGTCAATCTCGCTCAAGTGGGTTTATTTATATCACGACAACGCATGTAACTTGGCCCGAAGCGAAAGGAGGAGGGGGGAAGAGACGCGCTCTCGCTCTCCATGCCACTACGCAATACGTACCGTCGACGCAGCCGCAGGCAGGTGCTGAAAGTACATTGGTCGTTAGTAGGCAAGAGCGAGCAGGAAAAATGGGGACCTTCCCACTTTGACGGTCCCAAGGTCGAGCAAGCTGTGACCATGGGACACAATCAATGGAGAAGTCGAGCAGTTTTACATCCCGGAACCCTGACCCAAACTGCAGGCCATCATACACCATATGTAAGTCGACCTCACCTTTTTTTCAGGGATGGGCGGACTGGATTGACACAGACACAGACACACCCCTCCCCAAGTCCCCCCAGTGCTCACAAGTGCTCGCAATGCCCACACAGCTCCCAGATTAAGCTATCAACAGCCTTGTCCGTCATTGCAGTGGCGTGCAAAAGCAAAAGTTGCTAACCTGGCCCCTCTTGACTCTTCCAAGTCTCTTGTCTCTTGCCCCCTAGCAGCAGCAGCTCCCTAGGCCCCAAAGCTCCAAAGTCCCAAAGGCCCCATCGCGGAGCTTCGTCTATCTGTCGGTCGTCTCTGTCGGTCGTCTCTGTCTCTCCCTACCATGGTCCAGGTTGTCCCCGGAGTCCACAGACCAGACTGACTGCGCTTCTCGAGCCACACTTTTTCTCTCCTACCACTCGCTGCAACGAATCTCTTCCCCCGTTTCCCCTTCTCTTCTCTCGCTTGCACGCTATTCGCCTGTCTGCTCGCCCTAGCGCCTCGCCAAACAGTCGTTACGTCCCGATGGACAGACCATTCACACGCCGTTATATCAAGCACGCTTAAATCTGTCTTAGCCACGCTCTCTTGGGAAACGCTGCCCATCCACCTCTGGTCGTCTTGTTCGGATCTGCTCTCCTCTCCCCCCCCGTAAGGCACGACTAAATCAAAAGCCGTTGGACTAGCCTACATACCTGATGTAGCGTGTTCCCTTCCATTGTCTCTCTCTATCCTCTGCCACTCTGACGACGACGACGACGACTACTACTACCACCATCTGTTTGCCCTTACCCTATCCTACCTACCAACCGAGCAACCAATCCTGATCGTCGATTACTACTGCTGCTGCTGCTCTTAGTACTACTACGGCTACCATTTCTCCGACTAACTACCCGGCCTGCTGCAATCTGCACACGGACTGGGACTGCGCCTGTGTATGTCAAGTGTTCCTGGATATATATTGTTCATTAACCCCATCCCCCAAAACAAAATAGGCCAGGCTCATCAGCTACTCCACATTGGCAGAGCGCCCTCTGTCGACTTTCCTCTTCGGGCATTGCCTAAATTGGTCGCAGCGTGTCATACACTCGCAGCCCATCCATCTCATCAGACAAATTACCGTCCCGTTTTGTTTTGTTTTCTGGCTCGCTCGCTGAGGCCGTTCGATGTATCTTGCCTCCCCCGGGCCCTGTTCAGTTACATCCTATTAGTCGGCTGCTCGACCGTCACCTTCACGCCGGTCCCTTTAGTCTGCTGTGTCCCAAGATACTACTTGCTACCTACGCACCCGCATAGGCACCATCCTCACCCTATGCCCCCAAACTAATAATCTGCCAATATTGCCTGCCATATGTGTGCGACACCGACGATCAGATGAGGCTGGGCTTTGTTACCCAAAACAGTCATAAGCCCCGCTTGCTTCCTTTTCTTATTCTTCTAAGCTGGCCGTCCTCTCCAGCTTATTATATCTCTAAAGGTTATTAGCTCCTATCCATGTCCTCTTCACCTCCCCCGTTCTTCTTATTGAGCTCCCGACTTCTTGTTTTTCTGCCTTGCCCACCACGTTACTTACTTGGCTTGGTTCCGCTCGTTTTACCTTGTTTATTTTTGGCCTTTCCTTTGTGCATTCATGCTCTGTTGGTAGACTAGTCTTTGGTTACGATGATGCTCACACTCAAACAGCCAATATATCACGGCTACCATACCGTCCATGATCTTCCAACACCGCCCTCGACATCCCGACCATCGCCCCCCTTGACTATCCAGGAGACTTCTCAAAAACCGTCGTCTGCGTTCACTCGTAAGGCCAGTCCGTCTTTCAAAGGGATGTCGGCCCCGCATCGCGGACTGCCTTTGCCGGCAGCCATGACCATCGCCCAGCCGGCGCCGCCACCGGGGCCAGGCCATCCCCAGGCCCCGGTGCCATCTTTGCATTCTCAGGGTCCACCTCCTCCTGCTCAAAGCCAAATGCTGGGTACGTTGCCTGCACCGCCTCAGTGGCAAGGCCAAGGCCCCGGCGCAGACGAGTCCATGAGGAGCTGGCTTATGGCCAAAACGGAAGAGGAGAGGAGGCGGCAAGAGGAAGAAAAGACGCGACAGGAAACGTTGCGTTTGGAGCAACGGAGGTTGGAGCACGATATGCTTCGGACGTCTTTGGATAGGGGCATCCCGCCGCCCATGGTACCCGTGGTGTTTGCGGGGATGAGTGGGGGAGTACTACCCCAAGCCGCCTTGGAATGGGCGCAACAATACCTGGTTCCTCAGCACTCGCAGCCTCAGCAACTCCTACCGGCCCAAGGACAAATTTCGCCCGAGCACCGACGAGATTCTCAGTCACATCAGTATGTCCCCTATGCTGGCCCCGTGGGTGTTCCGTCAACGCCAGGATCTGGTCCTGGTCCGCAGGGTGGTTTTGTGCCATACCAAGGCCCAGGTTCTCCCACAAGAGCCAGAGCCCATACAATGTCCATGGTGGGCGGCCCCGGCGGGCGTTCGTTGGGCGGGTCTCTTCCCCGGCTGACTACAGGCGAGGCCATGGGCGGACCTTCTGGGGTCCCATCGCACGCTACGCATTCTCTCGCTCAGCAACAAGCAGCCCCGCAGCAGCAGGAAACGCAGTCTCCCTCTATATATTTCCACCACTGGCAACCGCCAACCTCGCAAGCAGGTTCAAACCAGCCTGCAACCCCTTCCGGTTCGTTTAAAACCCAGCCCAGCCCGTGAGTGTCGGTATGGCTAATTTCGCTATTCGTACTAGTGGATTCGCCGCGCAAACGAAAGGCCACGGGGCCGCCGCCACCGACAGCCCAAGGGCCAGGCGCTCAAATGCGATGTCGATCACCGCCGTTCAACCAGTCAGGTGGTCCTTCCACGCTGGGCAACCCGCCTCCTGGTCGGCGCCGTGGGCATTCGCGTCAGAGAAGTGACATCTCTGCCTATAGGTCGACACGCGGCCGAGGGGACAGTTTTGGTCCAGGAAGGGCCATGTCTCCCGGACTGGGCACACCACGGGAGGTTGGAGCGGCAGAAGGCAGCTCCATGCAGCCCCGCGGCACACATTCAGTCTCGAGTCTACTGTCGGATCAGCCGTCGCCCCGTTACGCCATGTCGGATATGAGGAACCATCCACCAGGGGAGGAGCGAAGGCAATCTCCGGTTTCATCGGAAGAACGACCGCGAGGTGGAGCCGCAGGATCAGCATCTCTACGCGACGGCGACCGAGAACACGATTAACAAGGAGAAGAGGAGGATATGGACGACTACGGAGCTTTTGTTTCCTGGCGGCTACAGGCGGGAAGCCATCAAATTTATGCCACGAGCCTTACGATAATGTCCTATGAACACCACATGAAAGACGCGATTTCATACTTTCGGAGCCATATGACGAACGAGACAGCCAGCCAGACTCCAAGTCTCGCCATTGCCTCGGGGCTCACACAGCAAAGGCAGACAGGCGTGTCGTTGTCGCCGAGCCTGGCTTGGCTTCAGGGCGGCTGACGTACTCTCCTACGAGCTTGGCCTTCGGTTCGACATGTGTATCTTTTCTACTATTTCCCCATATATTTCTCTTTCCCCCTCTACTACGTGTAACAATTATTACCTGCATAACTATAGGGGTGGTTCGGACAAAAGCATGGCCTGGAAATAAGCAGGCTCCAGGAGTTCTGGGCAGAGTCAGATATTCATTGATTTTCAAACGAGATGACGGGTTGTACAGTGCTGTGGTGAAAAGAAGTAGCATGGTAGGCGGCTCAGCTCCGTTGGGAGGCAGAGGCGGTGAAAGCAGACCAACGACTTTACAGGCTGGAGCTGGCGAACCGACTGGGATGCCGACGGGCTAGTTCCTGACAGGGTCTCGACGTTGTCGTGCCGCGTCGGGTTGCGGATTGAGACGCAGGCAATATAAGCTTGCAGCATCGCCAGGATAAAATCAGTCGGTGCACATTTGTACGACTCCCTGGTTAACAGGCATGCAAGCGCAACACAATTCCCAGTCGGGCACAGCAACGAGAGTACGAATGGCAGACGGGTGGGCAGACAGGGGTTGTATGTAGAGAAGGTACTTGTAACAAGCAGGAGAAAGCAGATCTGACGTGTTGATACTATTCTGGGATGCTGAAACACGAGCGAATAGCAAATCATCTCCCAGGAAATTGCCTGGCTTGCAGGTTTCCCTTCCCTCCTTTGGAATGTTTCTTTTTTCTTTCACCTTCTTTCTTCTTGTGAGACTTGGCACCGCGACCTACAATCGGTCGTCAGAGTGGCGCCAGTTACTAACAACACGAGGCTCTATGTTACTTGCTGTCCATGTGAGCCGGTACCAATAATGCAATACTTTGGAAAAGGGTGGCCAAAGAGGAAGACATCGATCGATACGGGGCACTGACAGCAAATATGGTTTCCAAAAAAGGAAAATAGCCGTACCGTCTGCTCGCTCTGATAGGCTGGATCGTGCAAAGAAAGGCATGGCGCGCCCGGCGGCCAACGCGCGCGTACGGACCGAGACATGGAAAGAAACAATTCAGATCACGATTGGGGGAGAGAGAGGAAGGGAACGGAAGGGAACGGGAACGGGGTGACGAGATGATGGGATGGTGGGATGATGACATGCATGAATGGAATGATGGGCTGGCGTTGTGATTGGACGGGCTGCCTTTCGCTACCTCCCTTTCCCTTTTCCCTTCTCTTCCCTCACCCTGCTTGTTGTGATGATGTCTGGTCCCTAGTGAGTAAGCAGCCAAGTTGGGATCCTACCGTGCCCGTGTCTATCTGTGACTACTGACTACCTACACATAAACATACACGTAACAGGAAATTGGACTTTGTATCACCCACCCACCGACCTACCTTCCTACTCCATCCAGGATACAACATGACAGGTCACCTCCGACGATAAGTCCGAACTTCCTCTTCTCTTGGGCTCCCTTTCGGCCGGGTCTCCATAATCTGGACAACGCATGCATTGATCGTCAGGCTTTGTGTTATTATTCTGTGCCATCGCAAGTTCGCGTGAGAAACAGTCCGGCACGGTCTTTTGGGGGGCCGCTTTGCAGTCCGGCAAAGTAACCCGGTTTCATCACCACCCTCGCTCGCCCGCTCCCCGGCAAGATCAATGGATGGGATGGGATGCGATACAACCCCCTTTCGTGGGGTGACATCCATCTGTACGCTATAGGGTTGTTGCTACCCAAGATCCCTTCTTCCAACCCCTTCTCCCGAGGAGAAAGAAGGTTCTGGCCCATGGCAACATGTTTATCCGCCTCTCAAATAACAACGACGATGTTGCCAGGGGGTGTTGTGCCTTTGTCACTCCTGCCTCATCAGTTTGTGACGATCTCGCGTGCACGGATTGGCATCGAACAGAACGACGGATCTCTCCGAGCCTGGTTTTCTCTATTCAACAGCCTCATTTCCCTCTAGCGTGGGGGAGGTGGTGGTGCAGCAATCGGCAAGCAAGCAAGCAAGGCAAGGCAGCCTTGGAACTCGGGCAGGCGATCTCCACGGGACGGCCGGCCGGCCGGCAATTGAAAGCTGTCTTTCTCTCTTGATGCTCACCCTTGCCGTCTACCAGTAGTACCTGCCAAATAGGGCCGGCCGGCGTCAAAGGCGGGACTTCCCTCCCCTTCCCGCGTGGGTGATATTCGAAACCCAATCCTCAACCTCGCAGAGTTGTGCGTCGCCATGCCGTTCCCTAACGTGAAAGGACACTGCTTCGTAGCGAGCTCTGCGAGACGCGCCCCTCCCACCCCTCTGCCGCACAAGAGCTCTCCCTCTCTCCCCCCTAGCAGCCATGTTCTTCTTTCTGTGCGTGTGTGGCTCCGAAGAGGGGATTGTATCGTCGTGCGTGGTATACGAGGACACGGGAGAAACAGGGTGAAGCCACTGGTCGTCCTGAAAATACCAAGCATGATGAGGGCAACTTGTTGTAGACCGGTACCCAAAGAATCTTGAACTGGTACGTCTTCGGCAGGCAAGAAAGAGCCCGGTCAACAATCCAACTTGGGGCTCAGACACGCATCGCATGAGCTGGCTAGCGCTGACTCTTCAGCTCAAGCCCGCGGACGCAGCTCAGGACAGCCAGCAAGGAGTCTTCAGCGGTTAGGAGCCCGATCCTTTGTCAGTATAGAAGAAAAGAAGGGTTTTCGGACTAGCCTGCCGCGTAAGCAATTCACATGTACAAAGACTACACCAAAGACTGCACCAAGGTCCAAGCCAAAGAATGTCCGGGTCAGTCACCGTCAGGGATGAAGCATCTACACTACAATCCGGCCCAGCACAAGCCGGAAGTAACAAGAGCGTTTAGGCACTACAGGGGCAAACACAATGCTGACTATCGCATGATAGAAGATCTCATCGAGCAAGGTCGTGCCCCCGACATTTTATTACATTACCATAACACTATTCTGGTATGATACATACAAAACGAGACTTGTGTGTGTCCATCGTGAGTTCTGGTTCCTCAGCAGAACGTAGGGGTTTTATACCCGAGAGGCCAAGGGAGAGAAAGAGAAGTAGTAAGGACAACGACCACGGCGAGGGCAACAACAACAACAACAACAAAAGCAGCAGCAGCAGCGCTCCCTGGCCTCCCAAGTCCAATAGACCATACGATATGGTCGCACAACGATCAACAGGTAGCCCTCTCTGCCACCGAAACGAACCCCCCAAACGCTCGTCACTCCTGTTTTCCCTTAACCGCGAAGCGAATGTTGCATATACATAGTGTATCCGTAGAAGAAATGATTAAATAGCAGTTAAGAGGTTATAAATGAAACCCAAGACGTGGAAGGACTAAAGAGTCGTCTTTGGTATGCGTGGGTATAATGCGGGCTCCTGCAAAGTGTACACGCCCAGTGTGTGTGTGTGTGTTGGGAGGGGGGTTGTGTGTTTGAAGATCATCCTCCGGTTACGCCAGCAATGCAGCAGGCAGGACGCTTTCGAAGCCTTCCCATGCAGACACGCCCACTGGAACAAACAAATAAATCCCGAAAAGACAAGTTGACGGTGACAGAGACAGAGAGACCCTTGTCGCGGTCTTGCAACGATGACAATAGACAAAAAAAATGAAAAAGGCGAAAAAAAGAAGAGAGAGAGAGAGAGATACAAAAGGAATGGAAGTGGATCGATCTCATCCACGTGCCAGTCCAGTCCTCTCTGATATGGCAGTGGTAGGTAGTATTAGTGGTACCAGGCTTTTCAAGGCCCCCTTTTGCGCTGCGCCAAACTCCGAAGGCGGATATCCTAAGTCTTCTTCTTCTTGGTGTGGTGTTGCTTGTATTCAGCCCGGACCACCTTCATCAAGAGGTCCTCGTTCTTGACCGGGACCCACGACGTCAGAGCTTTCATGGCGTTCTCGAATTCTGCGTCAATCAGGTGATCACGCAAAGCCTGGACGATTGCCGAGCTAGTTGCATGCAGGATACCGAAGCAGTCCGAGTTGTCGGTCCTCGTGGCACCTTTGCCAGCCGAGCTGGGCACCTCGGGTGCTGCCGAGTCAGAGGGCTCTCCGAGCAGCATGAAAACATCCCAGACTCGGAGTTGGGCGGGAAATGGTATCGACAGATTGAAAAGCGTCAAGTACCACCTTGTTGCGTACGCAGTGGGATCGATGCCCAGCTCCTGCAGCTTGCTCGCAACGTCCTTGCCGGCGAGCCAGCCCGTCTCGAATTTCCTCAACGCGTCCATCAGATCGACGAAACCAGGCGAGTACAGACGGTTCAGGCCCCGTACTTGCCACAGTCGAACAAGCATCACGAAACACCTTTCCTCGTCGTAGTAGCTGAGAAGAGTCGCCCCCAAGGCCGCCATGCCCTGTACGTATCCCGTCTCAGGGAAGTAAAGAGACATGGCATGCAGAACTCGAAACAGAAGTCGCTGGCCGCCCTTGTATCTCCTTCGGAACATGATATGCTGGTTGATGGTTCTCGGAACGTCAAGATCGATTTGGACATCGTCGGGCGATGGGACCTCTTGCAGGCTTTTGTAGATGGTGTAGAGTTCGTCGTCAGATGCGAAGCGCTCCTTGCTTTTTTTCGCACTCGTAGACAGGAAGGACCACCATGCTGCCGATCGCCAGCAATCGGGAATCCCCTTCCACGTCCGGTCGACCAGTTTGGGCTGCTTCGTGTCGAATTCAAAGAAAGTGCCTTCTCCAATCGCTCCCGAGTTCGCCACCGTGGCCATCTTCCGCCACTTCTCGGTGCGTCGCCATTCCTTGTACTTGGACTCGTCGGCAATGGTCGCGACCGACTTCTCGTCCCCTATGTTCGTCAGACCCATTTGCGGCGCCAGCATATCACTGGCTTCGTCCATGACCCTCCGATCCTTGTTATGGGGCAGCAGGTTTGCTGCTGCACGCAGAACCGAACGAGTGGAATTTCGGGATGTCGTAGAAAACCCTGATGCTTGTGTGTTGAGAGACCGCGCCGACATCTTCCTACTTGGCCCGCGCCTCGATCCCAGGTAGCCAGAGTATGCAGCCATGTCTCCCCTCCGAAGTAGGACATTACGCTTCTTGTTCGGTGAATATTGACCAAGCCGCTCGTAGTCGGCCGGCGTGCTCGCTCGCGAATCTGGCCGCCTCTTCATGATGAAACCGTAGCGATCGACATCCTCCACATTGACGTTTTCCCAATCTTCAATTCCGCCAGCGAGTGCGTGCGGTGAATCAGCGAGTGGCCACGCAGTAGACCCCGTGGACTCTCGGGTCCCAGGTGCCTGCGGAGTATGACTTCCAGGAGGCGGATCGCCAGAAACGGGATTTGGGCTTTCGGTTGGACTGTCAGAACCAGGCGCGTTAGCAAAGCCATACAGAGACTGATACTGGATATGCAAGGAAACCGTACGCGTCATTCCCATCCACATCTGACGGAATTTCTTTTGTTGGCTCCAGGCGCGCACTCAGGGCTGAGTGCCTGCCGCCGTCCTCCCACATGAGACCCCCCGGTTCATAGAGTGATCTCACCTTTTGAGATTCCCTTTCTATATCTACTGGTATCACGCGAATGCTGGGCGGGCTTTGCGGCGTCGTGGGTGTCGGCGGTAGCTTGGCTTCGGGCGAGGATTCGGCAGCTGGGGATTCGACAGCCGGAGCGGGCGCGGGCGCCGGCGCCGTTGCTGCTGGCGTGGAGGGAACTGGCTCTGGTTCGTCGCATGGTGGCGATTGGCTGGGCGATGGCTCCTCTTCGGCGATGATGTTGGGCATCGTGGGAGGTGTTCTCGGCGCCGTGAAGGCGGGGCCATCAAGTTGCGACTTGGCCATGAGGGACGGTGCTAGAGGAAACGGGCGAGGAGGTGACGGGCGCTCACTGGGGAGCGCGTCATTCATAGCACCGTCACGACTGGCGCCAGCATCGGGGACGCTGACGACGTCTGGCTTCTTCCCAGCAAGCATGATGCTCCCACGCTTGGAAAATGACATCTGGGTGATGAACTGGGAAAACTCGTCATCCTCGACCCTGGGTATGGGCGTGGTCTTCAAGTTTGTCGAAACCCCAGTATCAGGCTGCTTGGCGGCCCCATGTGCTAAATGAGGTGGGGGCAAGCCAATGACAGGGGCTGGGACAGGGGCTGTGGACTTCCATTGTGGGATGGGAGCGTTATTAGACGCGGAGCGGGCGACAGGGGCCGTAGCGTCTTTCCCCACCAGGGCCGTTTCCACATCAAGCGCCATCTCGTGGTCATCAACTTGATGAAGCTGCTGCGCCGATAGCGACTTCTTCTGCAACTTCTTGGACTTCATAGGCGGCAGTGATGTCGAGGGAGACCGGGAAATGGAAGAGGGGTTGGGAAAGAGCGACGCCGGCTTCTCTGGGAAGCACTCGGCGGCCGAGGGAGGTGTAGTTGGAGACGTGGGCGATGCGGTGTTGTTGTCTTCAGATAATCCTGGCGACGGGAGAGGGATGCTGCATTGGCTGCAACGGTCGTTGGCGCTGTTTAAGTTCCGGTTAATCTCGCAACCAGAGTACAGAGCGCGCGTAGGCGCACCCGTCTTGACCCTTAGCTTGGGGATGGTAAAGGTGGTGCTATCGTTGGCGCGGCTAAGGTACGAGTCCGGTGCGGCGCGGATCGCAATTGACTCGAACCTCTTGTAAGTAAAGGGATCCTCTTCCTCTTCCTCGCTCTCCTCGTGAACGGTGTGGGAATAGGACGAGGGGGCGCGACCTGGATGACGGTGCAGGTCTTGGACGACGGTGCGCGGGGTCGTGATGATGGTCCTCAGAGCAGGATGCGTCTCGCTGGGCCGACGAGGGGTGCGGTTGGGAGGGGCGGCAGCAGCGGCGACGTGGGAGGACAGAGAAGAAGAAGAGACGGCAGAACAAGGTCTCGTGGCCGGCAAGGCGGCAATAGCAAAAGCAGAACGGTTACGCAAAGGAGAACGAGGTGGTGGAATGGGAATGGGCGGTTCGGCCTGCACAGTCTGGTCGTATCGTAAAGCGATCAGACTAGTATCATCTCGGAAAGGGACGAGCGCAGCTGGCCGGCTCTTGTAGCGCACGCTGGAGTACTTTTGGGGCGCCATGGAGGGCTAAGCAAAATAGCGAGCTGCGTGCCAATCCGAGGTGAGGGCCAGGGACAGGCAAGGCACCAGGCACCAAGCACCAGGCACCGGGGGCCGACAGCAAACCAGAGGGTTTGGTTGGTCCGGCTGGTTGGCAGCCAAGGTTGGTCGCCAAGGTTGGTGGGATGAACCGTTGGGCCTTTGTTCGGGTGCGGTGTTGCGGTGTTGCAGCGTTGCGGCGTTGCGTCGTCGGCTGATGCGCGCGATGCGCGGTGCGTCCTATTATTGATGGTGCAGCAGTAGAGTTGGGGCCAGGCAGGCCTTGCTCCTTCGGGAATCCCTTGCTCATGCACGATTGGAGCCTTTGCGAGCCTGCGAGCCTGCGAGGCGGCCAAGTCGGCGAGTCGGCGGAGGGAGAAGAGGGGGTTGCCGGGTCTGGCTGGGCAATAAGCAAGCAAACGATCAATGGAATGCCAGGCTTTATTTTTTTATTCTTGATTTCTTCCCGCGAAGCTGGCGGTGATAGTGTAATGCCGGTACTTAAAGCTGTATCTGGAGCTGGCGGTGGTGGTCAGATGGGATCCAATAGACTTCCAACTACGTCTGATCTGTCCGGCGATAATTTTACTGGAAAACTTGTTCTCAACGGGAGCACCCTCCTTCTTGTTGAGTCGAGCTCAGCTCGGGACGGGATGTCTCGTTGGTGAGAGAGACGACCAAGAAAGGGATATGACCCAAAAAACCGAGGGCGAGCAAGCAGGGGAGTGACAGACCGACAGGTAGACAGGAACAGACAGATAGGCCGGTAGGCAGAGAGCGCAAGAGAGAGAGAGAGAGAACGCGCGCGCAGTAGGGGAAAGGGCAGAGCGCCAACTCACTCCTAGGTTAGGGATTGCATGCGGCCATCCGCGGATCGATGAATTGAGAAGCCCGTCGTCCCGACTCTACAAATCAAGAACTCCCAGAATAGAAAACAAAGCCGAGGAGGGAGGGAGGGAGAGAGAGCTGGGATGGAAAACACGGGAAGGTTCAAGGAAACCGAACAGGCTTACCTTACCGTGAGGTAGTGATAGACCAGAAGCTCGGATCCTCCCGACTTACACGATCATCCGGGAAAGGGCAACCCTGCTGGATCTCCGCGCGCCCCGGCCTGGGATCTGTCTGGGGGAAACAGAGCTAAGTTAGGGACTGGATCTGGTATGCAAGGCAAGATAAGGTACTGCGAAGAGAGGCACAGAGAAAGGTTCTAAGCCTAGACGCTAACGTGGACGGGGGGGAAGCGGCCTTCCAGAGACAGTGTTGTTTGTGATGTCTTACAAGCTCCCCGAGAAGCAAAGTGCAAGGGGGGGGATGGGGACAGGGAAAATATTTGCTATACTGTCTGTCTGTCTGGGATGGGGTGAGATGGGATGGGATGAGACGGCCGGGTATGGGACGTGGCCATGTTCTTATGTCCAAAATTGCTCATACCGACTCGTTTGCTTTGCGCGGTGCCGGGTTGGAATGTTCTATGTATTCTAGATCTAGATAGAGGCAGTTAGAGAGAGGGAGAAGATGGATGCATACCTAATGCAACCCTAGTTCCGAGACATCTGGTCCTCTTTTGAGAGCGGCTGGCCTTTTTTTCTTTCTTTCTAACTCACTGCATGACCAAGAAAACACCAGGAACACGTCGTCGTTCCTCTGTCGGCTAGCCGGGGTGGGTGTTACTGCTACGACTGCTAACCTACATGCAGACTGATACATTACGACACATGCTATACTACGGCTCCCCCACCTCAACATGGCCACCTGAAAGGCGCCCCGGTAGGTATGTACACGCTGAATCGGTGCATACAACAATAACAACCATACGGCACCCCATTGGCTGGGCCCGCGCTGGCCTACGCCCGCTGTCCGTTTTGGGTAGGAGGGGAGGGAGAAAGGCGGTCGTCTTTTCCCGACCGAGCTGTTCAAGGTGGGCTAGGTACTTCCTTTTTATCTGTCTTGCTTGCATTGCATGAAGCTTTTGGCGAAGAAGATGGAGAAGAGGGAAAGCTTCCCGATGGACACTACTAGACTAGAGTTGCTCAAAATTGCGATGTACCTGTTCGTTGGGTATCGACACCCGGGATAAGGTTGAGTCAGTGTTGAATTGCGATTGGCATCAGGTGCTCTCTACTACAGGTACCCAAGTACAAGTACCGCTGTCCTAAGACCCCGAACCTTCAAGCTCAGGATCTTGCACGGTTTGCGCAGGTTGAGACGTACAAGAGCGACGTCGGCAGCAACTACTTGCCCAGACTAAGACGCCCCAGACCAAGTGAGAATCCATCCATTCTTGTTTCCTCTCTCTGCTCCGCAGTCGCGCTACCGGAATGCCGGTCCCCTAGTCCACTCCGGCCGGCGATCAAATGCACTGATCGCTGGGTGGGATTCCATCGTCCATCTACGCACTAATCCATTCCAGGCCTCACATCCACCGCCTCCCCTCGTTCCGTCTGTCTGTTGATACTTGTACTCCCCCCTACTCTTCTCCCTTCCCGGCAACTGGCCATGTGGTTATTATCCCTACATCGCTCTATTTAGTTCCAGATAATATAGTCCAATATGTGGAATCTTCGACGAAAGGAAGCAACGGCACATCATTGGAGGGGAAAATATATATATATATATCAAACCACCTACCAAGAGACGCCTCGGCGCTCACACTCATCTCCAAAGCAGCCAAACCGTGCGGCACGGCGATCGCCACCCCCAAGACATCTGGTACGCTATTGAACGTTGAAGTCCCGGTTGGCCGTGACGGACTTCAGCAACAATCTACCAGCACGCTACGCACGATGATGCGAGCTTTTACCTACGCATCTCATAGCTGTGGGGTTGCTTGTTGGCCTTGCTGATTGGGGGCCGCTCGCGCATTCATGCAAGTACTTATATGCAGTATGTGTATACGGGTATTTGTAAACCAGATATATTGCGGTTATCTGACGTGGCGTCTTTTAGCCAACTCATCCGTGTCCAACCATGGATAGCTGCATGCTTTCCCTTTTTGTTCTGTAGAACGATCGATGGCCTCTTCGAGGGTCACCGTCATCCATCGTTGTCGGCATTTCTTTCTTTCGGCTGATCCGCCCCCTCGCGGGAAGCAGGAAGCAGGAAGCAGGAAGCAGTTTGTGTCAAGCCAGGACTCCCATAACGTTTTCACCCGCCCTTCCATCCGGCTTCTGCACATGCGACGTAACTGGGGATCCGAGTCAAACGGATATGTTACCTGAACGCATGTCCACCGTTGCCAGCTGTCTGTCACCCATAGGGTGACATCAAATCGGATTTGGGTTGAACTGAACGTGTCGACACCTAGAAACTGGCTTGGGTCGAGTTTGGGCAGCCAAGGCAGACAGGCCCGGGGCCCCTCCACCCACATCGGCATTGTCACCACTAACTATTTGAGTACAAACAACACTCCCCATGCGGTAGGTAGTACAGACAGGCATAACCAAGCTGGTGAAGTATACAGAATTTATTACCTCTTAGGAGTATTAGTTATGTAGATAGGGCCTTCGATAAGACGCCACGAAACGGGAACAGCTGTCTCATGCGCCCTGCAGCTATGCTTGCTTTTCTTCCCCCTTGAAATGATCTGCACAACCATGGCCCCTTCAGCCGGCCGCGTTGGGATGCTGGCACGGTTTGTTGTCTCCTGTGCCTGAGCGCCTCGTCTGTCAATGCAATGCATCTCATAGCGGCCGTCAGCAACTTACCCCTGTTGCCTGCATCGTACGTGCGCGGTTCTCTCTTGGTCAAAGGGGACCATTGCCTACGGCGCCGTGGATCCTGGACAGCCCCCAGAGGCGCTAATGCAGCTACGTTGACGTGGTACGCTGAGAAGTGCCTGACTCGATGCTTATCGCTGAGAAGAAAACCTTCAGATATCGGGCACCACCTTCCTTGTAAGGTTTTGTACAACAAATACTCATACTTCCTCGTTTTCCCAGTCCTTCTCGCCAAACATGGGCCGCTCTCTCTGGCCACTGAGTTCTAGCTTCTCGAGGAACTCGGGGGTATCGTGGGAATATACTTCCTCTCCCGCTCCCTATTGACACCCCCAAACCCAGCACCGTAAGATACTCGCATGTCCATTGCGGACGGCAGTGAGAAAGGCAACATCAACGAAGGATCAAAATTGATCCCTTCGGGCATTTCGTACTCCTCAATTTCGGGATTCGGCGCGCTGCCCGGCGTCTCAATGTCGAAACCGTTCGACGTGTTCTTAATCGGAGTAGATGGAACACTGCCACGTACAGGCGAGATCGTCCTTCTGCGATCCCTCTTCACATCTACCTCCTTCTGCATCGCCTCGAGGTACTTGACTGCGCTCTTCGGAAGCCCCTTTTCGCCAACCTCGGGGCGGTAGTACTTAGCTGAGAATAGCAGCTGCTGGGGGCTCAGGCGCTTCAGCTGCTGCAGAGTTCCCACCAAAGCCTCCAGGTTGTCCGGCTCTAGCGAAGAAAAACATTGCAGCCACTGAAGCAATTGGACAACAGGAGCCAGGTGCCGCCTCGCGGCGTCCATGGTGGTTTCACCGGTGGCGGTTGTGTCACCATGTTCGTAATGCTCGGGCTTCCTGTTGTTTGCTCGTGCCCAGTCCTCGATGACCGAGATGTTCATCCTGATTTGCATGGCCTTCGTCCTGGCCAGAAATTTCCGGTTGTCCATGATGTGATTGAACAACTCGGCGCCTAACCAATACAACAACTGTGAAATAATCTGTGATGTGATAACGGAGTGGATGTCGTAGAGATCCAAGACGAACAGTGTGGAGGACATGAGGGAAGTGACGTTCCGGGGAGCGGGCTTTGCCCTGGCCTTGGGGGAGGGCGGCCGGTACCGCTTCTCGATTGGTTCTTGCTTGACCTCCTTCTTTCGCTTGAAGATCTTCCATTCATGTTGGAATGTGACGTCTTCGAAACCCGGTATCGTCTCGTGGTCAAGCATGGCCGGCTCCAGGACCTTGTCCATTCGCCGTTCGGCATCTCTGACAACAAGGATGAATATCTCGTTTATCAATTCAGCTAATTGTGCTTGGAATTCTGTAGTAGCCTCAACAAGACCGGCATCTTTCTTCAGATAGTGCAAGAGGAGCGTCGCATTGGACATCCAGAATGCCAAGATGGTCATATCCCACTGATGCTTCTCGACAACCTCGTTGATCTTGTCCTGGGCGCTGATGAGCAGTTTCTCTAGCAACTCGGAGCTGGCATGGTAGTGTGCATATCTCGCACTCAGGAAGATCATGTTGGCCGGGACAGGCTTCTGAGACGGCGATCTTTGGGGCTGCATGTTGGTGATGATGATATCCAGAATCCTTTCGAGGTCGCTCTCTTGAAAGACAAACATCTGGTCGTGCAGACAACGGCTCCAGTCGAACTCTTGCGCCTCCTCCTCGTAGTCATCCGAGCCCTGCCGAATAGTTAGCGTACGTTCCGAGGGTGAAGGTTGCGAGCACCTGCATGTACCTCGGGCTGATCATCCATCCCTACGTTGCCTAGATCGACCTCGAGATCCCTGGCGCTTTCCATCATCATCCGCCGCCGCATTTCGTTCTCGGCGAGTTCCTCCTCGAACCGGTCCTGCTCAAACCCCGGGTTGTAGAAGTCATCGGTCACACCAGCATTGCCGATACTGTAGCCATTGTCGTGCAAGTAGAATGACATCTCGCTATCGGGAGGCACGAAGTCGAAAGCCGTTCTGCCTGAAGATGTCTTGGCGTCTGCAGATGCGCCGTTGTCAAGCAGTATCTTAGCGATACTCTTGTGACGGTTCGTCATAGCCCACATAAGGGCACTCCACTGGTTCCGGTCCTGCTTGTCGACGTCTACCCCGGCATCGACAAGAGCCTGTACAACGGTTTCGTGGCCCTTTTCAAATCGTCAGCTTACTGGCCAGTAGCAGCCCAAGAGGTCATGCATTGCTACGTACGAAACAGCTGGCATAGACTAAGGGGGGGCGTTCCCTCCTCGTCTTGAGCGTTCACGTTGACGTATTTCTTCGCATCGCCGCCGAGAATTCTCTTTACTTGCACGAGATCGCCATTGCTGGCGGCCATGGCTAGGGACTTTTGCAGTATGTTTTCTTTCTCGGTCGTAGAGCGTTTCTCGTCATTGGCGATCTCATCAGGGTCGACGAGGCCCTCGCCCCCGTGGTGCTGTGCTTGCGCCGCAAGCATCTCCATCAGTCGGGTGTCGCTATCGGGCATAGCCTTCGTGACGTCTGGGTCGTAGTCCGTATCTTCGAGCGTCAAGTCGCTGAACTGCAGGGGCTTCGCAAGGATCGGGCTCGTGAGGAATTGCGACTGGCCTGTAGTTAGATACTTATACGTCAGCCGTCTTCCGGGACTCGGGGCGTCCGGACTGACACCTGGCACCTGGCACCTGAATCAGGGGCATCGCTACATACCTTGCCAGCCGTCGTAGTACTCTGTTTCGGCGACTGCCTCCTTGGGGATTATGCGGTCATTCAGGGACTTGGGAAGATCGGGCGGGAGCTCCCTGGTCCTCCTGGGCTCGTCGGCAAACCCCCGCTATCAACGTCGCCGATATCCATTGCGGGCGCGGGCGGGTGCCTGGTTGGGAATTGTTGGGAGTTGGTGTGGTCAGATTGGGGTTTGGGCCTAGTACCGTTGAATCATGCTTCGTGTTTGGGGGCCGGTAGGTGTGTTCCGGAAGGACGGAGGGTTCGATGGCGGTGGGTGTTTGATATATGTTGGTGACAACTTTCGGGGTTGACAAGTTACTCCTGGATGACCTGGCGGGTGGGTCGTCATAGGCGTTGGCAAGGCCGGGTACCTAAGGCAATAACAGCAAAGGCATTGGTACATCCATGTCCATGCGCCCTCACTGGATCGCAGTCGAGCATTACGAACATTGATGGATTGATCGCCCAGATGCAGGCAGCACGTGTAGTACAAGTACAAGTCGTACCTACCCCTACAAGGGTCTTGCTAGGCCTTGCTAGGCAAGCCAGGGCGAGCTGAAGCGGGGGCTCTTTACCTCAATTCAATAGCACTCTTTAGCACCCTCTTCCAGAACTGTCCCAAAACTCTCCCACTGGAAACGCCTGTGCGCAGCAGCAGCATTGATTGCATTCAATCTGTACCCCATCGCATCCCATCCCATGGACACATCACAAACTACATGTACCTACGTAAACCTAACCTTGGTACTGCACGACCGGCACTGCATACTCCAGCCTCCATTGTCGTATATGTGGCCAGTGTCATTTCCAGCATGGCGGCCAACATGGTTCTGACTAGGGCCGAGGACGTGCAAGGTTTCTCAGCTCGTGTTCGAGAGGAAATTTTTCAACTATACAAGACTATATATAATGTCGTTTAGGATAGATAGTGCACCTCTGTTAGCTCCGTGGTTAATTTACCTACCTACCTACTTGCATGTAGGTAGGTATGTACATATGTAGTCCCGGGCCCTATACATGTCTCTTTGCCAGAACACGGAGTCTCTTGACGCCTCCGTCGGGAATGATGGTAAGTTTGACATGGGTGAATGGCCTGTCCGTGACCAGGCAGCCGAACGCGTGCTCTTGGTCTGGTCCGCATTTGCTGGGCTCCACGACCTCCGTCCACCCGTCCGCGTCGGCCCCTGGGTCGCCCTGGCCCGTCCACTCTATCGTGTCCAGCTTGGCTTTCTGGGGAAAGTTGCCCCTGAAGTAGGCCGTGTCAACAATGAAGCTCTGGATTAGCGCCGGCGCGCCCAGGCGGATGATGGCCCAGTCCACGTGGCCCTTGCTTCTGGAGCGGGCCGTCTCCCAGCCGTCTCCCATGTCTTTGCCGCGGCCGGGGAGCACGAGGTTGTCCTTGGTGCCGAAGTGCTGGTCGCTGCAGGAGACGGCCACGGCGCCGTTCTGGGCCGCGCCGAGATCGAAGACGGCCTCCTTGTCCTCGGGGAAGACGGGCACCGCGTGCCCGAAGAGTCGGAACCTCGCGATGCCCCCCATCCGGGTACATGTTCAGTCGAACGTGCGTATACTGCTTCGACGTAGGCGCATCGAGTCTCCAGCCGAATCTCTGAGATGGGCCGCACTCGCGCGCGTCCAGGATGGTGTCCCACTTCCCCTTGCCGCCCTTCCACGACAGCACCTCGTTGTCGTCCTGGCTGAAGCAGCCCTCGACGGAGATGGCAGGAGCATGGTTCCCCGAGAAGAAAGCCGTGTCGACCTCGACACCCTCGACGGTGCCGGAGGCTACGCCGAGGCGTATGACGACCCAGTCAAAGGGCTCTTGGTTGTGCCGTCGGGTCTCCCAGCCGTCGTACCAGGCTCCGGTGTAGACCATCTTTCCCGGTTGCCGGATTGGGGCGGTCGGGGTGACAAGGTTGTTAGCCTCGGCGAACCACTCATCCGAAAACCCAAGCACCTTGCCGCCTAGAGTTCCCGAAATCAGATCTGGAAAGAAGGTTAGTTTTACGAGCATTCGTATACGCGGCAGGCTGCCGGCTGCATGTATGGCCTCACGCACCAATACATGTTGATCGGAATGTCTCGTCGATCTTGTCCGAAGCAACTGACGTTGCCTGGACGGATTCAAGCCTATACTCAATGTCCTCGAGCATGTTGAAGCGGTGCTGACCAGTACTGGGGTTGCGAAAGCGGATGGTGGATGGCAAAGTATATTAGAATATTCGCACAAAGAATAGATGTAGCCTCAACAGCAGTCTTGAATTTATTCAGCCCAATGCCAGAGTGTCTGGAGAGCAAGCTGGAGTTCTTGGGTGATGGGCAATATGCGGTATCGCATGGCGGGGCAGGAGGGGCACCCGCCGCCGCCTACGGTTTAACATGGAGTATCGGTGACAGGCGATAGCCGAGATCAGACAGGAGCCTATCAGTAAGCATGATTCAAGCCGGACAGTTGCTATGACTAAGTGCGGCTGTTTGTAGATAGACAAAACCACGTAAATACCATGGCTGGTTGGATGAGTAGGTTTCTTCATTAATATATGAACACATAAGCTGGTCTCACCGCATAATGAATAACGAACGGTGAAACCTCGGCAGCATTCGTCCCAGGTAAGTACGTACTTAGCTATGTACCTGATGGAAAGGCAACAATGAAGATGTACTACCAAACTACCTACCGTCCGGGGCAGGCCAATCAGGTCGGCTGATGATTGGCACCGCTGTGATAGGCCAGTGCTCCGCCGAACCCCAGAGTGACCCCCAGCAAGCCATGCAGTTTTGCCATGACGGCATCAATGGCGTCTTCGAGCCTCGACAAGCTTCGCTCTTTGCTCGAACATCAAAGTCCGGACCGCGCGGGAACTGCATCTGTACTCGGTACCTGTAAGCTAGAAGTCACCGA
This sequence comes from Apiospora aurea, assembly GCF_038362705.1. Classification (NCBI taxonomy): domain Eukaryota; kingdom Fungi; phylum Ascomycota; class Sordariomycetes; order Amphisphaeriales; family Apiosporaceae; genus Apiospora; species Apiospora aurea. Next base: position 1,740,056 of record NW_027117393.1, on the reverse strand, counting down.
TTGATATATATCGAACAAGGCCGTCGTCGCCTATTACAATTACATCAAGCTTTTGATTCTGCACATACCATTCTGCTGCTTCTCGTCGTCGCTGTCTATCCACGCAGCGCTTCCCTCAAGGTCTATCTCACACTTCCCCCAAAGCCGGCAGAGGCGGCCAAACACCACACACGCGCACACGCACACACACACCACCCCCAGAATCAGCCATGGCCTCAGCAACGGGCATCCCCCAAGAGAGTCCGTCGGGCCCTGACGCGGGCAACGGCGAGATGGAGCCGCTCCTCGGACTTCCTGGAGATGCCACGCAAAAAGCCCAACGCTTCCATTGCCAAAAATCTCATTCTCGGTATGTTCTTTCTTGTGCCATCATCATCATCATCGTATCTCCTTTCCTTCTGATTCAGACACGGGAGTGCACAGTTCCCTTTTGTATTTCAACGCCGATCCCCATAATCCTTTGCTTGGTAATGCAGTGAGCTGCCTTTTAACATCCTTCTTCTTCGCCGTGGTCATTACCGCTGCCGTCGTCGTCTGGCCGTTCTTGTCTTCCTTCTTCCCTGCCTATACTTTCTGTCGAACTTGCAGCTCGCAGTTTGACATCCATCCGTACACCCCCCAATTGGGTTTTCCCTTTCAAGCTTGAATTAAGCCTGCCAAGCATCTGCACTTAGCTTCTACCCGCTATCAAGCACATATCGAAACCATGGCAAAGCTCATACAATCCTCAGGCACCGGCATCCTCGCCGAAGGCGCCGCCATCCTCCTCGTCGCCTCCGTCTGGGCCGCCGTCTTCCTGCACCAGCCCATCATCCTCTTCTCGGGCCACCCCCTGGCCCAGTCCTTCGCCTTCCTGGTGCTGGTGCAGTCCATCCTGGTGCTGCAGCCGACGCAGTCGGTCCAGCAGAAGCAGGTCGGCCAGAAGATCCACGCCGGGCTCAACCTCCTGGCCTTTGCCACATTCGTCGCTGGCGTCGTCATCATCGAGGTCAACAAGGTCAAGAGCGGTGGCCCCCACTTCCACTCAGTCCACGCCTACCTCGGCGTCATCGCGAGCATCTGGATCGTCGTCCAGTATGTCGTCGGCTTCACCATGTTCGGCCTCCCCGCCCTCTACGGCGGCGAGGCCAACGCCAAGAAGATCTGGAAGTACCACCGCATGTCCGGCTACTTCCTGCTGCCGTTCCTCATGGCCACCATCATCAGTGCCACCGAGACGGACTACAACAAGAACGTGCTCGGGCTCAAGCTCTGGGCCATGATCCTCATCATGGCTCTGATGGTTGTGGGTATCTACCCCAGAGTCAAGAAGCAGAAATTGGGCCTTTAGGGAACGCGAAGGCCACTATTCTTTGATATTGTTAATTGCAGGCCCCCAGGAAGGTTGGGCACAGTGCCTTGAAGCACTTTGACATCGAGACGATCGTTTAGGCGGAAGAGTATGGTTCTCGTTTCTTTGAGCCTTTCGTTTGGTAATACGTAGCGGCATTGCGTTACTTTATCTTAATTATTACGGAGTTTAGGGAATAAGTTAAGGCGAGCAAGTGTTCGATAAGCCAATAAACCTGCTTTGAAAGCATATCGTTCCGTTCTTCGAAACGTCTCGGCAGCTTCTTGTATGCCCAAAGTCGAAAAGGAGCGACAAACAAGTAGAATTAAGTTCTTCAGGTCTATGTAATGCTACTTCTCAGGGGTCGGTCGTCCTAAGTTGATAGAGCTCTCGAGACGACACAGTGAATCTGAGTCGGGTGGGTTTTGACCACACAAATAGTGCAGGTCTATTTCCGTCGTTGATGTTAGCACAACTTACCACAGCTGACAATTTGGCTGCTTCCTGGGGCAATCAAAAGCCTCCAGGAACGATCTTTGATTTGCCAGGGTTCCGAGTATGCGTGCGAATGGAGGGGAATGGACATCAAATCTGGCGAGCAACGTAGCAGTTTCATCTCGGGCCTTCTGGCACCAGCCTGCATCGAGTAACATGTTAGCCGACGAGCGCTCTAACATATTGGCTATAGTAATGAGAAGATTGACGGCGATGTATTACCTTGCGCAAGAGCGATATGAAACAACTGATCGTGGGTGAAAAAGTCAAGTCCAGGTAAATCCTGGTCGGCTTTCTCTCCTTGGCGCTGCTTCCAGGCCGCGTATGCTGGCGTGACACCGCCAGCATCGGCGATGTTCTCGTTCAGCGTCAACGCACCATCCACTGGATAAGTGCGGCCTTGAGGTCCATAAACATTGAAATGTCCATACTGGTTGACGAAACAGTCAGTGCGCCTTGAGAATTCCTCCTTGGTGTGGTTCGTCCACCAGTCGGTGTAATTGCGATGCTGGTCGAAACAACGACCATTGTTGTCAAAGGCGTGCGTTAACTCATGGCCTGCGATAAATCCAAATCCGCCGTAACTCAGATATAAGGGCCAGTCAACATGGAGTTGTGGCGTTTGCATGATCCCAGCCGGAAAAACTATCTCGTTTCCAGCCTGAGAGTCGCATTAGCTGTGAGCTGGAATAGTCGAGCAGAGATTACCAAGACTCCCGTACTCAGACCCTGACAGCTACTTACTCGGTAATGGTACGCATTGGCCTCGTATGCCTTGGAATGCCTGCAATATAATATACTTTAGTGTCTGGTCAGAGTCGAGATGATTTGCCGAGAAGAGTAACCTACCAATGATTACGGTCCACGGGCTTTCCAAGCGCAGGCCAGGTTCTGTTGACGTCGTTCACTTTTGCCGAGATTGAATTGTCGAAAAGGGAGTTGGTGATGTTGAGATTGCTATACCATCTCTTGAGGGCGTCGGGGCTCATAACCTCAGGAGATCCAGTTGGATAACCAATTTTGGCGTCGACATTGTGAACTTTTTCGATGGCGAGATCCTTGTCAGGCTCGTCCATCCAGTTCAAACCCTTGATGTTTGATGCGAACTGCTGTTTGACGCCGCGGATGATCTGTTCGGCGAACAGTTTGGACTCTTCGGAGAACGTGGCGTCGAGGTAGAAGCGACTCAAGATCCATGGAACTACTGCTTGGGTATGGGAAAGACATATTTTCCAGCGCTCTAGCCTCATGCCCGGGTCTAGCCCCCCAGATTCTGTTGCGGAATTGAGTGACAGGCTCTACATCTGGGCTCAGGACGCCTTTGTAGTAGCCCAGAATTGTACGGAGAATCAGGTAGCTCTGAAGCGTACTTTTTGGTGGTATTAGTGACGATCTATGACACGTTTGATATAAGCTCCGGGTACGCAATCACAATGGAGTCAACAGAGTAGTTGGACGGCGCCAGGTTGTTGACCACATAGTCGAGGCCTAGGAGGGATGCAAGCTTGCCAGCAGTGGCAACATTTTCGATGTGGCAGGATTCCTGGGCAGTATTTAGTTCTATCCGCACATGGGATGGCGTGCATGGCTTACCTGTGTATCTTGCTGCTGCATCTGGAACTCCAGCGCAAGAAGACTCGACTCCAGATCGGCAACGGATTTGGCAAGTTTTGCCGCCGAATCCCTCGAAGATCCGCGTGGATGCAATTTGCCGAAGAGCTCAGTCACAGCAGCCACAAAGGCTTCCCGTGCCGCGTTGTCTACAACGTCATCGAGTTGTAGTTCCAGCTTTGGCACAACGGCCTCCGACTGAGCTAATGTAGAGCTGAAACGGGTAGCGGGCGAGACCTCAATAAATGACCGTGTCCTGAATAATGTCAGGCTTCCATCAAAGTTGAGCACGAGCTATCACTCACAGGATCTCTGGGGTCAGGGCCCGTATCGAGAGACACGAATGTTTGAACTCCCATTCTCTGCAGCAGTAGAATGGTTTCGCTCAGCGCAGCATAATCCTGCTCCCTAATCTTGCCGTCGTCATCCTCTGCCACAGGGAAAGAGTCGGCAACGGTCTGGACGAGTTGTACAAGTGGCTGCACACCGAGGCTTCGGAGAAAGCCCTCTTCCATGCAAGCATTGTACACCTTTTGCATCGTATCAAAGTTTTCCTCATCAGTCAACATGGCTTCTGTAGGCAGCCGTGCAGGAGAAAATGTCGTTCGCTGAGCACTGTTAGCTGCCACAACCCTCGAGTCGGTCGATTCAGCTCTTACATTGGATTCGCGAGGGTACGGCGACTCGAGAATGTATCGCATGAGGTTGTCGTCCCTGGCAGCCATGGCAGCCATTGGTGACCAGGCGGGACGATCCTTTGGAATGGTCTCGGAGTTGTAGAATCCCCCCACACGCGTATGCATCAAAATGAGTACAGGCATCGATATTGGCATAATTGGGCGATAGTTTTGCTAGCAGAGTTCAGTGATAGAAGACAGACCAGCCAGCGGACGTAGTGACTTGCCGATGATGCCATTCGCCGCTTCGAGGCATTCAGGCGTCATACACAGCGAGGCAGCCATCTTTTCCTTTCCCTTGAAACGGGATAGAACTGGGTTGTACTTCTTGTCAGCCTCAGCGACCGGCTTGATGTGAATAGGAGGAACACATATGGAGTGGACAGACCTCCGCTGAGTATCAGAATTACAACGAAAGCGACGAGAAGAATGATGCTGGCGACGAACGAAACCCAGCGTCGACGCCTCCAGGTCTTTTTCGTGGCCGTGATGCAATACAAAGATTCGGAAGAGTCTGGAGAGTCAGCAATTATTGCTTGGCACTACATGGTCCCAACTTGATTGATGGAAGGGATCCGAGTCTACCTACCTACCTACCTACCTACCTACCTACCTACCTACCTACATCAATTGATGCAAACGTACATAAGGCACCTAAGGGCAGGTTCCTTTTTGGTCCAGCTTCCCAAGGGGTGGCTCGTATTAGTGAACTACACGTATGTGCATACATTAGGTAGATGTAGGAAACCTTGGCCTAAGGCATCCAGTCAATTCATCGAGAAGGCGGGGGCTGGGGGCTCGGGGCTCGGGGTAGGTGAAAACCCTCAAGTGCTGCTTGCCTACTTCCTGACAATGTACTTGACGTGCTACATGCATACATGCAGCTGCCTCAATGCTGTCGCATTCGGGAATAAGGGGGAGATGCTGGACTTAGGTGCGAAGGCGTGTAAGTGTCAACACTTATGTGGCATTACAAGCATCTATGTTTCCAACTCCACAAGGCACTTCCGCGTGCCAAATTTACATGCCTATCATGTTAGTAGAGCTTGTACATCATCATTGGCAAGCTATATACTACCTAGGTTAGTGTGTTGGAAGTAACAGAAGTGACGACCAGCGTCTATCTACCCCGAAAGAATAAACTTCTTCAACGGCACCCAGCAAGATTGGCCGCCCAGGACGAAACGTACGCTTTCACAACAGGAAAAAAAGGAAGTAATTGTATTCCCCACGTACCACCGGCTCTGCGAGTTACTCAGGCTTAGCCAAGGGCCGTGCTGAGAGTGGCTTCAACTCTTGGAAGTTGAAGTCTTTGATCACCTTAGCCAGTGCCAATCAAGAGTACCGTTCGTTTGGCAGGATAAGCGAAGCCCCTTCTGTGTCAATCATCATCTGGACGAAGAGAAGACGCACATTCTCCTGGCGCAATCGGGCCACGAAGAACATGGACACAGCGTGAGAACAGCAGGTAGCCCTGACGAGCATCCATCACCCTTTACCAACTATACCAGCCCGCAGGTCCTCGGTTGCGTAGAAGAGCTGTCAGAAGCTTGGTCATCTATCTCTTGTCCTGGCCTCGCTTGGACACAGTCCGTTGTGTATCCGGCCCATGTGACCAGAATCTCTGGAATCTCATGGCATTGGTACCACGGCCCAAAGATGGGGCGGATCGTTGATGGAGCTCGATACTGTACTCGTACCGTCTCATCATTCTCTCGGTCCTGGGTCTCTGGTTTCATACTCTGTTAGATGTCCACTCACACGCGTACGCTCTTCCCGCGCGTGACAATGTAAGATTCTCGGGGGAAATGGGTATAACGCCTTCGCATAAGCACACAGTACTTATAGGCAACTGTGCATCGTGGGAAGCGGGGTATATTGCGCGAAAATCCATACAGTCGTCATGTAGCTATGCATCAAGTCCATTCGTAAGCTGCATTCCTTGAATCTCGAATTGCAGGACTGCTCCATCCAGGTAAGCATATCAAGACCGGGCCCCCAGCACGGCGAGCTGGTCGGCCGCCACGTTTCCAGCATCATTGGCATGGCCCTTAATCCACTGGAACAGTGTATTCGTGCCGAGAGCATCCCTGTCATCAATCTTTTCCCGGACAAGCTCAACCAGGTCTCTGTTCTTCACATCCTTGCCCTGCGTTTTCCAGCCATTCTTCTCCCAGTTGATATACCACTCCGTCACACAGCTGATCGCATATTTGCTGTCCGAGAAAATGCGAACATCCTGATCGTCCGAGACCTGTTCAAGTGCGCGCAGGACGGCCGTCAACTCAGCACGTTGGTTCGTTTGCGGTTCGCCTTCGAGGCGTTCAGATATGTTGCTACAAATTGTTGTTAGCCCCCAAGATACTCCGTATGTCATGGGTTCGGACGAACGTACCGAGAGTCACCGGCGCCAAAGAAGACGCCAACGCCAGCGACGGCGCCGGCGCGACCATTTGACAGACTGCTCCCATCTGTGTATATATGCAAAGTACCGGCTTTAGAGCTACTTCCAGCTGAGCGCTTGCTTTTCTTCGCGGGTGGGTCGATGGCTTCGTCTTTGATGAATGACTGGCCGGCTTCGTTGCCATAGGCGCGTATGTACTCGACCGCCTCGGCGCGGGTGTCGAACTTCTTGTATTTGGGTCCTTTCCAGCCTTTGATGGCTTCGGCCGCGATATCCCAATCCGTGTAGATGCCGGGATCTCGCCCAATCGCTACAGCGTAGAATTTCTCCTGCTTAGTCCCATCAGTCGCGGTGCCGGGATTTTCGCCGGCGACGAAGGCCTCGGCATCTTCGAAGTTGAGAAAGGATTTATCTGGGAAGCGCCTGTCAGTTTTGCATGCACCAAAAGAGGCGGCAGTGGTACAGGTCGGCGCGAGACGTACATTTGGCACCACTGAAGCCTGCTGTCTGCGCTTGACATTCAGCCCAGGTGCCGTAAACACCGGGCGACTTGCCGCAACGGACGGCATAGAATTTCTCGGCGGGGCCGTCCGCCTTGCGTTTCTTGCTAACCATGTCCGCGAGTCGCTGTTTGATGTAGAGGTAGGCACGCCGATCTTCAGCAGTCCATGACAAGCTGCCCGTTGCTAGGCTGAATGGAGCACGTTGAGGGCCCGCACCCGCAGGGCGCAGGAATCGAAGGAGGGTTGCTTTATCGGCAGTTGGAAACGCGTGGATCCGGAGCAGATTGCAGCGTCGGAGTCAAAACAGTCGCATCGTCAACAGAACCTTCTGCCAAAACAAGAATGCATACCCTTATATCAGTGCATGTTCAAGAGACCCTGTGTTCGCGCGAAGCGCATAGCAGCCTGGTTTGCAAAAGTGAGGGGAGCTTGCATGACAGACAAGCAGCCAGGCAGGCAGATAGGGCAATAAGAGCCTCCATTTGGCTGTATGCGGATATGCAGATAGATGATAAGATTAGATACACCTATCCGGTACCACAACTGGCCTAAACGCATATGGCTCCGATCAGCGTCTTATTCAACTATGACATACATCTAGATCCATACCTGTGAGACGAATAGACTCACAAGACAGCCACCAGCGCAACACACAGGGAGTCACATGTATGAGAGATTCTCTAGGTAGATGAGATATGTTCTCTTTTTACTGCCGGACGGCTCATACAACTAGGACCCTGGCAAATCGCGTCAGGTCCATCCATCCCTCAGCATTGTCTTTCTACCTAGTATCATGCAGGGGAACCATCAAATACCAAGGATACCGATACTGCTGCTGCAGAGCTCTCTTGCCAAGTGCTGCGTCTGTCATAATCTGCCCCAAAAAAAACCACCATAGTCGTCCAATGCAATCACCAAAATCATGCCTCTCAGGTTACCAATTCCGACAAGGGGACTACCTAACTCCCTTGCTTGCCTTCAGAGTTTGAAATGATAAAACACCGGCGTAACTCAGCTTTCATCATTAAGCATGCAGGTGAACATCAACCGGAAGGCTCTCGGATTTGTCCGTTTCCCACTCCCAGCCTAACATGCTCCAGTTGAGCTCTTTACGCCAGTGCAGCCCCAGACCATGGCCGCCGCCACATGGGCCATGCTCACAGCCTGCACCTGGCCCACCGCAAAGATCGTGGCTGCGGTCCTCCGAACTCATGCCCCCAGTAAGAGGCATACGGTGACGGAAGACAATTTTGCCCATCCTTGAATGGAGGATAGCCATGGCGCACATGATGCAAGGCTCATGTGTCATGTACAGCTCAAGCTCATGGCAGAGGTAGCCATCGGGAGAAGGATGATCGGCGTCGAAGACAACCTGTTCATCGCCTAGAAGAGGCCTGTCCTGGAAGGCTTCAAACTCCAAGATTGGGGATGATGCCGCGGGCTCCCGCTTCTCGGACTTGACAAGTTTTTGGGCCACCATGCTGATTGCTCGGAGTGCGGCATGCGCCATTGGGTTGCCGGTGTGGCCAGTCCGCTCTTGTCGATGCCAGCGGGCATCTCCTGCAAGAGCTACAATATCCACCCTCTCTTTTTGCTCGACAGCAGCGCCTTCGGTCTGGTTGATGTTGGTGTTGTCCGATCCTGCTGCATCTGCCTTCTCATAATCATTGCCTGATCCCGAATCCGAAGCATCACCGAAAGCCGGCTCGAGGCCGCCCGTGCCACCTTTGTTGCCCATGTTTTCGGGATTCGGTGCCTCACCTCCCATCTTACCATCCTCTGCCTTGGCTTGATCCGGCTTGTTGTGTTCGGGCTTTCCGGGAATTGTACGCTTCACAATCACAGCACCAATTGGCTCTCCGAAGCCAGCCTTCTGGGATTTCCTAGCGATATCGTGGGCCAAGGTCATCCAAATATCAGCATCACGAGACACAACACTTGTGGTGCGGCAAATGTTGCTGGGATGGGGACCAAGTGGGTTGTTCTTGCGGTAGACAGTCTGCCAGAACTGCTGAGACCACAAGTTGGCCTGGACCTGTGATGTGGGAGCTAACAGAGGAACCGGGATCAGTCCAACGAAGAGGTCATCCCTAATGCCCGGAATCGCTGACAAGCCCCGTACAAGTTCTCCATAGTCCAACTCATCCTGAGGACCCAGTAAAATATAGAGATATTGCGACTTGCCAGTGTGGGCACCTCGTCCACACTGGCTCTCGTTCATGAACTGGGTTTTCAGATGAGGCGGTAGATCGGACGGTTTAGAGCATCGGCGCAAGTGAGGAAGGTTCTTAGCCTGATCATCACCGACCATGGCTCGGATAATGCTTTAGTGAGACGGAAGGTCAGTATATATACATCAGCCAAGCATGCAGGACATCGACCGAACGCAACTACTGGAGGATGACACAGCCACTTACTTGACGACATCATTGGTATGCTTTGTCGGCGCTCTCGTAACATAAGCTTGGCCAATTAAGAGATTGTCTCGAAGCTCAAGGGTTGTCTTGAGCGGGACCAGCGTGCCAGTATCAATATTTCGTGGCAGGAGCCGCTGCGAAACGGGGTCGAGCGTCTCGACAACTTCCTTCATGGAATCGCTCATAGCGGATACCTGTTAGGAGACAAGGCGTCTTGCTGATGAAAGGGGTCTTGGGTTGTTGTTGATTGTAAGACAATCACCTTATTGTGGCCTGTTAGAATGGATCTCTGAGTGGACGTGTAAGGTAGCAGTCGTGACTGGCGAGCAACAAAAGGACCTCGGGCCGATGGTGATGTCTCGGTTTCGAATATATGAGAAATGCAGAACAGAACCAACTCCGACAACAGGGCGTCGAATCAATTGGACCAAAATATAAAGGACAGTTCCAGAGCAACGAGCCGACAGTAATGGGAGATGATGAGTTGGACTCGCTGAGCCAGGTGAATCGGCGAGGGGCAGAGAATGTCGGAGTCTACGTACCTAAGCTTCCTACATCCGTGTTCTCTGCATTGCGGCCATGAGGAAACCAAGTGAGTGGGTATTCAAGGGCAGTTGTGAGAGGGCGGTGGACGGGTGAGGAAGGAAGGATGAGTAAACTTGGGGGTAGTCGCTGAAGCCTTCTTGACAAAACGTACTTAGGCACTCCTGTCTGTTAGGAAGGAGGCGTACGTGTGTGTGTGTTTTTTGTAGGCTGCCCGAGACAACGACAGTCTCAGCAACGAGGCGAGTGCTTGCGACCGGAGGGGTGATCACCAATGTGCCGGCATTTACTTCACTCGAACGTTCCTTTCCGAGAAGAAAATGCGAGGAATATACCGGCGGCGACGGGCTCACCTGTGCCTGTGGGATATAAGAAAGTGCAAGGATGGCCAGATGCAACTCGTTCAACCCAATCTGTTGTTTCCAGCTGATGGGGGAAAAAACCCTGCGTCGCCAGTCACACTAGTTTTGTTCTCTGGAACTGGGCGGTTGCAGTGCTGTGAGATGACGAGAACGTGGCGGTATTTCAGGTTGGTGAGAACAAAGTCATTATCAGATTTGGTGCCTTTCCATAGGAAACAGGAAGTTATGGTATGGTATGAGGTAACTGAGGCGCCTTGTAGAGGTATGCGATTGTTGATTGATGATCTGATAAGCCAATGGTGGGGCTTATCGATAGCCGCTTTTCTTCTCGTCTGGTCCCTGCATGAACGTTTATTCCAACACTGGCAATTGTGCCAGGCGTGGCCAGGCGTGGCCAGGCGTGGCCAGGCAGGCTATCTTTACATACTTCAGCTTGGTGGGATTGACCCTGGCCAGAGTAGCAATGACTTTTTGGCACCTGTCTATCATGCTTGGCTTGAAATCCCTGTAACTCGGTTTGACCGATGAAAAAGCTTACAAAATCCCATAACCCTGATGAAGTTGTTGACGCTCAATCACCATCTAAATCTCGGCACTTGCCTCTTTGTCTCTCTCTCTCTCTCTCTCTCTCTCTCTCTCTCTCTCTCTCTCTGCACACATACATCGATTGTAAGCAGCTACGTATGGCGGCGTAATGTCAAAGCCTATACTTAATCTCTATATCCTACATAATGTAGATGAATGAAGCGATTGTATCACGCTTGGATATGGCCTTCAGCATGGCGAAGACTTATTCATGTTTGACCTTCTGCTCCGCTGGACACCTTGTCGATCTAAGCCAGCGTGATGAGTTGCTGATGACAGACTCGGAGCCGCTCACCAAAGCCTCCCTCTCATCCCCTTGGGGCCAAGAAAGCTGAGAATGTGATGATACATACGTGAGATAATCCCATCCTTCCGGGCTGTCCTGTCAGTGAAATCAACACTGCCTGATTCAACCAACTCGCCTCTCTCGATGCCCGCACTTCCGGTGGCCTGCAAGATGACCACCCACCGACCTGTTCCTTCATAGGACAACCACGCAGGTGCCTTGAAGCCATTGGCGAGGTGGCCATCATCGTTTGGACGATACCTGTATACATTGTCGCACTCTCGTTTCCAGACACCACCGGCAACCTTGTGCGCTAGTTGACTAATTGTTCGCGGGGTATCTATTGCTTTTCTGCTTCCAATGATAAGAGTTGCGAAAACGAAACCATAGGATATTTGCCCTAGCACGAGAGTACACCTGCAAGCTTACCTACCACCTGCTAGTGCAGTGTCAACGAATACACACATCTAATGTAGGTACCTTGATCGGGCTGCAATCTGACAGGATCTGGTCGTACCGGACCTGAAAAGATTACCAAACTAGGAAGTTCTGAGTCCTTGCTGCGCGCCCTCTTACTGCACCACATTGCTGATTCTCGGCTTCTGATTCGTTGCAACTTCGACTCCCTCTTTCAAGTCTAGCCCGTCTCTGCGCACTCGACTCCGTAAGCTCAAGATGCGGCTTTGGCTAACAGCCTCGCCTATCAGCACTTTGTGTCCCCCAAGCATGTCATGAATGCATCTTGTTCTACTACCGCTCCCCATCTGGGCTCTCCAGGATGTGGTGTGCAGGGGCTTCAGAGTTCCCCAGTACTTCCCCAGTACTTGTATTGGTCGGAAAAGGAACAAAGCCATCTCCGACGTATATTGATACCCTGATGTGCATACGCCATCCATATGTAGGTACGAAGCACTTGCACGAGTAGGCTGGCACTAGGTATCTACATGTAGGTAGGCTCGGCAGGTAGGTATCCATCCGGTACGTCACTGCGATTTTCCTGCATTGAGCCAAATGTCGGTGGAAAAGACAAACCCCCTCCCCTTTCCTGACCGGATCTCCGAAGACTGTGCATGTAGGGATTGAGTGCTTGGCAGTGTGATGTCGCCCAGACAGCAGGAGCGCCAAGGTTGTCTCATCTGGATCAGTAATATAAAAAAACGGTGTCTACTGTATTGCAGAGCCAAGCTATACATGGCACCTGAGAACCTAAATAAGCCAGCTAGGCCTCTTTTAGGCCACCTATTGCCTGGTCGGAGATATACCCGTATGGAAGGTTACGACTCGAGGCGCATGCAAGTGCAGTCCCGGAATTACTGGCGGTTCAGGATCGTCCGCACAAAAGGCCGTGATACATGCCATTTATGCATCTTTGCTATCTATAGATGATACAGACGCTACAGATGTTCATCCAGTGATGTTACGAAAGCGGGAACCCAGCCGTTTGAGTCCCGTTGAAGGGGTTGTTTATGACTGTCCCGTTCGTGCCGGCATGTAATCCGTGCATCCCAGTCGTTGGCGCTGGCGTAGAGCACCCTTCCAGATTCCCCGGTCCTCCTCATATGGAACCCCACGCCAAGATGAATCGGGAATGTGCTGCGTGTCGGGACCTGAGTAAGATTGATCGAGTCAGATAGCTAGACGTATGCGAGTCCGCGCTGTTGGAAACGATGCTATAGCCAGAGGCACCAGTGCCGGTGGAAGCTATAACTGCAAGCTCCCGCACACTATGCTTCTTGGGCTACCGCCAAAAAGAAAGCAAAACCCTTCCAAGTCGTACCAACCAAAGCTCGCGATTCCGCACAAGCACGGCCTAATCAGTCTTCTTGGCGACGATTTGTCTCGCCACTTGCTTCGCAACTTCCGGGGCACCAGAGCGCGGCAGCCGCCCACGGGGGTGTTACACGGGTCTCTATTCGACTTACACAGCCCTGGCGACGTGTTGCAACCGCCAAGAAAGTCAACCGCCTCGTTTGCGTAGGACACCAGGCAGCTGGCCAGAGGTAGATAGCGAGAGGAAACAAGACTCGTAACAGACGAGGGGGTTCGCTGGAAAGCCAAGAGGATCACCAAGTCGTGTTCAACCTGAGCCGGGGGTTCCGACAGTCTATCTTTATCTCACGTCTCAATAGTATCGAGTGCTAATAGTAGCTACCACCTACCGGGTCTTACCATTTGTGTTTCCCCAAGTTTCGCCAAGGCTAAACAGTGCCAGGGACCAGACCAACCCAAACTGTTGAGGCCCGCGGGCAGATCCTGACGCTGTTGCAGGCTAGAGCATCACGCCCTGGACAGCCTCATCAGGAAACAAAAACGAACGAACGACAGCCAGGTGGACAAACACATTCAAAAAAAAAAGCGACAGGACTGGGATCCAGCTCCCTTCCTCCCTCGTTCTCTGCCTCTCTGCCTCTCCTCACTCTCTGCCCCTCTGCCCCTCTGCCCCTCTGCCCCTCCAACCAAGAGTGCAACTGACGGTGGTGGATCCTCCTCATCACAAATAAACACCAGTACCCCACATCACAACACAACCCTAGTCCCGAGCCTCGACTTACACGTCCCATCCAAGTATCAGCAGAGGTTGCTTGTGCGAAGAAGGCGAGAGGAGTCAGAGCCTAGCCATTGGATAAGAGGGTCGCTGGAGCCGTGGCCAGGAAGGCCAGGAAGACTGCAACAAAGTGCAACAGGCGACTGCCTGACCTCACGCCACTCGGTATAACAAGACCGAGCAGAAAGACGGACTTGTCAAATTTTCGCCGGCGCCTTTTTTCTGGTTTGCCCTAGTCGCTGTTTCGCTGCTCGGGGGACAGAGGAGAAAGTGGTGCTGTTTGGTCGATTCAACCTCTAATACCTGTGTACGCCAGAGCCGATCCCTGTCGACAAGTGGCCGCTACCGGTGCAAGCGGAGCTGAAGTCACATCATACACAGCACAGGCGACTTAAGTAAGGCAAGCCGCCTTTTATTCGGATTTGGACCCTGGGGAGAAAATGTCGACTCCTCAGCTTTTAACAACTTTGCGGCGAGCCAGACATATGCAGCTGTACACAAACACGGAAGGAGGAAACGGAGGGGGAGGGGGAGCCGGAGAGGCTGCGACTGCACGAGGACAGTCACAGCAGCAGCAGCAGCAGACGCAGCAGCACAACCAAGCAACAGCTGACGGCAGCGTCCAATCGCCGTTCGAGCGCGCCTTCGCACAGCATACCAACACGCCGCTCAGGGCTGAGCAGCACCCCCGAGGAGCAGCTGCAGCAGACGGCGACGTCAACGCCAGGTAAGCGAACTTCTTGTTTCTTCCCATCTTCTTGGTATCCCCCAACCACAGCATGCTGGTTCCTCCAAAATGTTGGTAACGCATCCGCATCCCCTACCCTGCCCTCCCCTCCCCCGAGTCTGGGAGGAGGGGGATTCGTCGATTCGGCGATGGTTCGGTTCCCCGTCTGTTCCCTTCTCATTTCCAGTTTCAAGGTTTGGTCCCGAGCCGTCTCCCCATCTCAAGTGGGGTGATATGACATTTTGACTTCATTTTCCCGAACTGTGACACTTCTCACCCGTTGCACCACTTATCTTACGAAACTATGCGCCGATAAGGCTCCGTCGCATCACCTCACCTTTGCTGCACTTCCGAGGCACCCTATGACCTATCCTTTTAACAAGTCGCTGCGACCGTTCGCTAACGGGTCATTTTTGTTTCTTCTGAAGATCCCCAACGCGCGCGCGCAACCTCCAATCCACAACCTCAGGCACAGCAGTCAGTCCTTGCAAAGGCGGCCATGGCCAACCAGCTTGCTGCCTCCACCAACACATCGCCACCATCCGCCCCCGTTCGGTGCCGGGGCCTGAGGACGATGACGGCCGGCCCTATGCGACAACACCCGTCCCGCTAGAAACATCAGTCATCTCGAACCCCAACGCCCATTCAGTCAAGTCTCGTGGATCCGCCAACGAGACTGAGCCCGGCCACCACGACAGCCTCAATCCCAATGCGCAAGGCCGACCCGCGAACCCGACCTCTTTGGCCAACGCATTGAAAGCGATTCATGATGGCGCATCCGATCTGTCTCTTCACGATGTGCCAGCCCCTCCTAGCGATTCTCCCTATGCCAAGAGTATCTCCTCCACAGCTCCGGGGTCCCCAAGAATCCCTCCCGTACGACAGAACTCGGGCAGCCAAACCCCGAGAGTACGCCCGCATGCAACCACTCTCAGCATTCCCGGTATGACGCGCTCCAACATCTCGCCCGATGGAAAGATTGCAGACCGCGATGTTGCCGCCAAGCTTGTCATAATCATGGTGGGCTTGCCCGCCCGTGGCAAATCCTATATCACCAAGAAGCTCAAGCGGTACCTCTCATGGCAGCAGCATGAGACGAGGATTTTCAATGTGGGCAACAAGCGAAGACTGGCTGGTCTGACTTCGCCAGTCAAGCAACGTCAAGATAACCCCATGGACACGCATACTCAGGTCGCTACAATCCTACTCAACGGTAATCAGCCACCCGAGTCGTCTTTCAAGAAGAATGACCCACCTGCACTCGATATCAACAAGTCGGACAAGTCGGATCCATCAATGGACCAGTCAGCAAGCTTCTTCGATCCCAACAATGCTCAGGCTCGCAGAATCCGTGAGCAGTGTGCCTACGACACCATGGATGAGTTGCTAGACTACCTCGTACACGGGGGTGGATCTGTTGGCATCTTTGATGCTACAAACAGCACTGTTGCTCGTCGGCAACGACTATTCGACCAAATCAAGGCTCGCGAGCCCCAACTTGGCATCCTCTTCATCGAAAGTCTCTGCCAAAACCCTGACGTAAGTTGTTGATCTACAGCCTAATTGCTACAACTATGTACTGAACCTCCCTAGATTCTAGAAGCGAATATGCGTCTGAAGCTCTCCGGTCCAGATTACAAAGACAAAGACCCAGTTCAGTCACTAGCAGATTTCAAAGAGCGTGTGAGACAGTATGAGAGTGCATATGTGCCTCTGGGGGATTACGAAGAAGAACATGGCATGCAGTATATCAAGGTATGGAGAAGAAAAAAGCAATGTCCTACGACACGCCACTGAACGTACGCTGACAAATTGGGTAGATGGTGGATGTCGGTAAGAAGATTACACAGTTCGGGACTGAAGGGTTCCTTTCTGGCGGCATTGCCCACTATTTGTCCTCGTTCAATCTGGCTCCGAGGCAGATATGGATCACACGACATGGCCAGTCTCAAGATAATAGACTGGGCAAAATCGGTGGCGATTCCGATCTCACTGAAAGAGGCCATTATTATGGTCTTTCCCTCTACAAATTCGTCACACAAAAGCGCAAGGAGTGGCTGGTTGAGCAGAAGAACAAGATCGCTCAATCATCATTCCCGCCGTTACCAGGCGACAAGTCACCACCGTATCCAGAGCTCAACCGCGAGTTGGACGAGAAGAATACCTGCGTTTGGACATCGATGTTGAAACGTAGTATTCAGACAGCCGAGTATTTTGAGGCTGACGAAGATTACGACACCAAAGCATGGGAAATGCTCAATGAACTGAATGCTGGCAAGTTCGAAGGACTGACTTATGAGGAGATCGCGACGAATTACACGAATGAATACACCAAACGTAAGAAGGACAAGCTTCATTACGTGTATCCCGGAGTTGGCGGAGAAGGCTATCTCCAGATTATCAGCCGGCTGCGCGACATGGTCCGAGAAATTGAGAGAATCAAGGACCATCTCATCATTATTGGTCATCGATCGGTGTGCCGGGTTATTTTGGCCTATTTCATGGACCTCACGAGAGGCGACATTGCAGATCTCGACGTACCTCTCGGCATGCTCTATGCCATAGAGCCGAAGCCGTACGGGATCGAATTCCACGCCTACAGATACAACGAGGCCGTCGGTTCTTTCGATGAAGTACCCAACTACAAGCCGACAAAGACAGTTGACCCAAATGCCTGAGAATCCATAGCAGCGCAAGAATCAATGTAACATTACGATGATGTGCATCATCTCTCTTCTCTTTGTCCCCCTATTGCTGGCGGAATACCGGGGAAATCACAATCACGGCGGCAGCACTTGCAGATTTGGCATTGGTCGCAAGATATGCACCATAGACGGCCGGAGTCATTTTTTTGGAGTTTGGAGTCATAGGTGGAGATGTGTCACGATGCTTAAATCACCCGAGCGGCGACGCAGCATATATTGGCGTCGAAGCTGCTTTACGGTGCCGGGCATGGCCCTTTGGATGTGTCATGGGTGGTAGAATGAGACAACGCCCAGGGAGGGGAGGCCTCTGCAGCTATAGACAACTTGCTCAGCCATCCGACTTACGATTTGCTCATTTGTAAGTACTGCAGCTTGCACTCCATAGCTATAACAATGCTTCATATGAAACAAGAAACCTTGTATTGCTCTGTATACCTATGTCGTGGAGCCCTCCTTGCTCTCATTGGCGCCCAGTGGCCACTCAAATCGGTACCAGCCCGCCATAAGCTGGTTGTGGAAGACCGTACGGTCATATTCTGGTCTTTGTCTAGCTGAAATTGTCCACTTGCGTCCCTTCTCGAAAACATTCGGCCAGGCGCTTCCTGGTGCAGACCATTGGGTACACGCAAAGCGGGCCACTATATAAGTACTTAGTCATGGGGTACACTAAGTAAAACAGACGCTAACACTGGGGGTGGCTCGATGACCCTGTGATAACTGAGGAAACTTCCCGCGAGCAAAGCTGTCGCTAGATAACGTCAACGCCGGTATATATTTTCAACTTCGGTACGGCACTGTCAGAGGTGGTCTTGAACACTTATCCCTGTTTAAACCCAGATAGGGGTGGCTCGTATGTTCGAGGGGCAAGTGCGACCAAAACTTGTGAAAACTCCTATGTAGGCCAAGACAACGTTGGAATCACTTACAATGGATATTGGCCGGCTGGATCTATTCTCTTGGTCTCGTTCGGTTGGGCCAACCCTAGAGCTGACGATCTTGTTAGTCAAACGCAGAAAGATGCACTCGATGCCGGAGTTGGCTTTCGCGCACACCCCAGAAGAACGAGGGTGAAACGAAACCACCACTTGCTTCCATCACCGAAGGTGCATTCTCAGCCCTCGGAACTACATGTAGCCACTATTGATCTAGAGCGAGCATATCCTGCTTCTCGGCTGTCTATTGGTCAATAGAGCTAATAAATCACAATCCAGCTATTCCAGAGTCCTGGCACACAGAACATAACACCAGATAGTTGCACACGACTAACGCCATTGTCCAGGCATCCTGAATATATGGCGGATTCCGTCCTGGGCTCGGCCAAGTCAGCTGTCTGCCCAGTTGGGAATAACTTACTACCTATAGTGCTGTGAATCCGACATGGTATACCCCAGTGGACGAGGTGAAAATAGAGGGAAACAGAAGCATAGTATATAAATCAAAACTTTATTTAAAAATATCAAATGGTGTTGATCGCTATCAAACGAGCGTGAGTAAAGAACACATGCCGACAACAAATACGCACCCCATTCACTACCCCCCTTTTTTTTTTTTTTTTTTTCACTGTCAACGACTACCAAATCAACCCAACGATCTCCCAAAGCAAGTCAAGTCCCTATCCAGCTGCTCCTCGACCCACACCGGCCACCAGTTGTAAACGCGGTACCCGAGGGGGAGCTGGCGGTTCAGGTACTTCAGCCATCGGATGGTGCCCATGTCGGTGTGCTGGTCCCGGGCGGCCTTCTCGCGCGGCTTGACGAGGTGCTCTTTCTCGGTAACGGGGGCCATGATCTGCTTGATGGCGATCCAGTGCGTGGCCAGCAGGTGGCAGACGGGGTTCGCCGGGTCGATGAGGCACTGGAAGCGCTCGTGCGGGATCTGGAGCCACCAGCCGTAGTGCTTGCAGATGAGTTGGTACCCTACAGAGTTGGTCATCATCATTTACAGAAGGGCTCGACCTCTTTCTCTTCGGGTTGGTAAGCACCGGGAAGGACGCTTGACCAATGCCATACTCACCGCGGAATGGCGAGGTGTACAAGGCCTCCACCATCTCTACCAGCAGCACGTAGTACTCCGTCTCGACCGGGTGGACGCAGAGAGGTTCGAGCGCCCGGACGCTGCCGATGGCCGCGTCGACCCAGTCCTGGCGGATCGGGGGTACCGTCTCCATCAGGGGCTGGAGCAGCGCCATCTCGTCCTTGCCGACCCAGTTGGTGAAGAGGAAGCTGGTGCCCTTGCAGTACATCTGGATGGCGACGAGGACGACGCCGCGGCAGAAGGTCATGAACTCGGCCATGCCGTCCTCGAGCAGGACGCTCTGGAAGGTCAGGGCGAAGCAGGTGGCCATCAGGGCGTTGCCTTCTTCAAACGTGTCGCTGCTCTTGGGCACGTCGTCCAGGGTCTTCTTGATGGCCCTGATGGCCTTGACGCGGTGGGCCATGGCGAACGGGAGAAGGGACGGGTCCTTGCCCAGAAGATCCGAGGCCGCCAGGCCCAGCATCGCGTGCATCAGGTATTCGTGCTGGCAAAGAAGACAAATGCTGTGTGAGCTTGGGTAGCAGACGACCAAGGCAAGACACCCGCCCCAGGCAAAACAAATAGACAAACAGACAGGCTATACTCTACATTTTGAGACAAACACGCTATCTCGTGAGTCCAGATGGTTTCATTGCCCAGAGGATGATGCGGGACACAGTCGAGGAGGAAGTGTTGAAAGAAACGCATGTCTTGTAGGCTGAATAGGGGTATTTGATGCTGCGGCTGGTCTCGACGTTAGCCCGTAAGCAAAGAGGAGGCGGGTAGACAGCCGCATTTTTTTTTGGTTGTGGTCTTAGATACTTGATGGGTGATCTGGGGCACTGCCGGGTACTCGCAGTTGAGGCCGGCCTTGGTGCAGTGCCCGCATGAGGGATACGTCTCCTGGCACTGCACCGCCATCAGTATAAGCGTACTGGAGAACTGGGTATCGCATCCGTCTCTTTACCTTGATCCGTCTCCTCTTACAGTTGTAGCATCCTCTTCGGCTCTTCGTGTGCCCTTTACGCTCCAGCCGTTGCTTCTTCGCCAGGTTATTGCTAGCGGACGAGACGCTAGTCAGGGCGCATGCAGGGCCGGCGGCGACATGTCCCAATGTCGAAGTGGAGTTTGAAGAAGCGTCTTCGACAACATGGCCAGGCACAGCATTGGTGTCGTTCATGAACGGCTCGCAGTCGAAGCCCGCAGCGGCAGATGCTGCTACCCGATCGCCTGCGTCAAAGAAGTCCAGCGTATCGGGAGTTGGCAGCTCTGACGGCTCCATCCTGGTCTCAAGTTTCCCGTGTCCGAAAGAGAAGCGCTCGGCTCATCAGAAGATGGCTCTAGGCTGCCGGCAAAAGTTGACGCTCGTTCAGCTGAATACGGTATCGCAGCGCCAAGCGTCTTTTGCCAATGAACGTGCCCTCTACTACATACTTCATCACGTGCGACTCAACCGTGGCAGTGCTGGTGCTGTTAGACTGGAATGCACTGGTTGACCTGGAGCTCCTCGAATTGCAACACACCTTGCCTTCCTTGTGTGCTTCAGTCTGATGGCGCCTTATCACTGCCACTGCATATCACCGAGATGGCTAGCCATGTGAGAAACTCCAATTTACGAGTCAGGTCATTGCGATGTCTCGGAACGATGCCGCCATCGTTTGTAAGCTGAAGGTGAGTCTGCTGTGTTCCAGGCCCGAAGCCAGAAGCTGAAGAGAAGCGGCTGCTTGGCAAGGCGCCCGGCGGGTCATCATTGGCGCCGGTTCACGCCACCACCGGTAGGGTCTAGGGTCAATGAGGATGCGTGCAGCACCAATAGCCGAACCTACCTAGCAACCTGGAGCCGGTCCAATCGCAGTCCCGGCTCCGGATGCGTAAGTAGAGCCCGGAGGGGATTCTTGTTGCAGAAGCAGCGGGAGAAGACGGCGCATCTACCCTGCCTTCACCGACCTCCAAGGTGCTTGGTGTTGATTGGAAGCGCATGGCTCGTGGCGGATATATCTGTCGGGAATCCCGTGTTCTTGCCAATAATGCCAACACGAAGTTGATGGGTATTGCTCCATATTTCCTCGTATACGCCTTCAAGCCTTTTTTTTTTTTTTTGTAAAAGCATGGACACAATAAACAAACGATAGTTTGGTAGAGCCTAGGTTGTCAGGCTCAACATGCTCCATCATCATCGGTGATCGTCGTCGGTCTGTGGGATATCGATAGTTACCCCCATCCACCATCCATTCCCGTATCAATCTGCAGCAGGCCGAGCCAAGTTGGGCGGCCATCGTGAGCGACGATTCGTCATAGAGGAGCACTTCCCGAGTCTCGGGTGGGCGAATAACCCACTCCACACATAACTATACAATACAATACCATACAATACAATACAATGCAATATATAGGCTCTAGGCCTGCGCAACGGCTGCGTGGTTGAAACCCGGTTTCTGTTGGACGATACGAAGGATCGGCAGTCGTTTTATACAAATTCGGGGAGAATTGTATACCGAGCATGCCTTGGCTGCCGTGCGGCGCCTCAACTTGGAACCGGGCCTTTCCCACGCGCCAACCTGGCAGCCTGGTTTGTATGGGTGCATCTTGGCGATAAAGAAGAACAGGGGACGGAGTGGGTTGTGGATCGGATGATGCCGGCCCGGTCGTCGCCCAGCAGAGACAGACGAGACAGAACAGGTCGTGTGCACTCACTCTTCTTTTTTTGTTCTTCAACCGGCACCGTTTCCGCCGTCTTGGTTAGTTATTAACGTAATACGTCGTTGGTGCCGTCTCCCCTGCACTCTGCGGAGGCTTTCCGAGGGCTTTTCCGACTTTTGGTCTTTGCCTCCCCCTCACGGTATTAGTAACTTGTGACGATGAGAGAAGCCTGAAGAAGCAAACGCATCTCATTTCTCGTTCGGATATTGGATATATCACTTGGAATGATTATATCACCAAGATCCCAAGGGATTGGACAGAAATCTGCCAAGACGAGATTGCGCGAACAGGCACAAGCCGGGACGATGCTGGGTGGCTAGCTGCGGGAGTAATTTCGCTTCGTGTTTCAGTGAAGCTGTCGTGTTCCATCTCCACGCAACAAAACAACACCCGGCCGGTTGTTTTGGACTACCCACGCCAAGCTTTTTCCAGCCTGGCAGTTCTCATCGGGCCACGATGGCTTGGCTGAAAAAAATAATAATAAGTGTGCCCCGAAAGGTGGAGGTCGCTAGCAGGGGAGAAGAGAGAGAGAGAGAGACAGGGGGGGCAAGTTGGGCAACTCCACCCTCCACGTTCTTATTTTTTTTCCAATCGTCCACGTAAGTGACGGTCTTAGACCTGAGCAGACCCAAAGACCCCGAGACCCCAAGAACCAAACATACAAGGGGGTGTGAGTGTTGTGGGCCGATGGACAAGTAACCGTCCGGTTGGAACATTTTCCCTCTCTCGCTTCTTCATCAGTCTTTCAGTTGAAGGAATATTCCTGCGTATGGCTGGACGGCAACGACAACGAAAGTAAACGGCGGCACGTGGGCGGGCGGGTGTCACGTTGATGGGACGAGAGTTCAATCCATAGGTAATGTCCATTCCGAAACAGCCTACCTGCATTGTACATATTGTTTGCTCTTTTAGAGTGTAAAGCCGCGCGCGAGTGGGGAGTGGGTTCCGTTCCGAGTGGCTGCACCACCCACCACCTACCGTCATCTGTCATATCGGCCTCCGTCTCAATATATTGCCATGTGATGGATGCTGTTATCTGAGATAGTAGTCCTCTTTATGTGAAGTACAGTAATCAACCCGGCCGCTGCAGCTCACCAAATTGGCTTTCCGAGTCATGTGTATGGGGAACAGCTCAGAGAGGCAGGCCATCTCAAGTCCGACATGCCATGTACCGCATCTTCATCAGGATAGATGCTTGTTGAGTTGGCAGAAGTCACTGGCCAACCTGGCAGCCTGGGGTGCATGGCCCGTTGGCTCTTCCAGAACCAAATGACAAATGAGAATCTGAGAGGATACCTGCCTACGCAAGGATGTACAGACAGTCATCTCTGTTCTTCTCTATCTCTCCATTTTCTTGTTCGCATCGCCCTGCCCGGGGAGCATTTCATCGAGTGGACCACGTTCCCTCGCATAAGCGCGGTGACCGAAATAGCAAAAGCAAATGCGTCGTTCGTCTCGTCCAGGGCGTGAGATGATGGCCGACCGACGAACGACGTCAGCTTCCAGGGCGCACCGACCTTGGGCCGTGGCCGACCCCAGCGCTTATGGGAAACAAATGCAACCCTACCTTCTTCTCTTCTTCGATGCCAAGACGGTGACGGTATTTTTGCCTCTGACACCCGCATGCGTATGTGTGTTCGTTGTGGTTGGCCGCAGAAACGTTCTCGTTCCTGCATGAGGAGTGGGTGTGTATGTGTATATATGCCTTGATTAATAAAAGTACGCACAACACAACACAACACACACATGCATATAGATGGTGAAAGTGTAAAAACCAGCGGTGTCCACCCTAACAACGGCCGCTATCCGCAGTGATCGACATCAACTACCCAAGATTAGTGAGATCGGGTATTGCCTCCCAGCTTGACCCTTTTGCCCCCGGTTGCGATTGCTACCGCATTCTTCTTTTTTCCTGCTCCCTTTCCCTTTCCTCCCAAGGGGGTTGCCACGCAATACCTATTGTTAGGGCAGCCTGTCAGATAGGTAGTTCATATCAACCTAGCCATCGCTTTCAGCAAGCCTCTCGTTTGTTTCATCCGAACACCAGTCCAAGGTGGGCCGTCTTAGCAGCAGCAATAGGCGGATATTCAGCGAAAACAAGGTCTGTGAGGAGCAGGTGGAACGAATGCTATTTGCAGCGCCATCCCAAGTTTAGAGCTCTGCCATGCCATCCGGACTCATCCCAATGTGACATGACACGATATGATGAGCGATGCCGTGCTGACCTGGTGGGAAATGGTTCGTGAGCCTCGACCGGTAGTCGCTCCATCTTTTCTGGTTCCTTTCCTGGGTCAAGCCGATGCCCACATGGTACGCGAGTCCGGCAGGGCACTACCCTTAGTCAACGTAGGCGTAGGTGCTAAAGACCGACCGACCGAGAAAGGCTGCGTGCGCTGCGTGCGCTCGTACTGCGTGTACGTGTACCTGCATGTTCCTGAGCTGAAGCGTCTTCTGCCCAATTTAGAGCGCAGTTCCGACTCGCAGGGCCCGGGACCTTGCGCCGGCGTGCCCCTGTGGCTTGCACTAACTTTGGCCGACTCGCCAATGGGATCGCTGGACGCCGCTCTCTGACCCCTGAAGTGCAGCCCCCTGTACCTTGTCTGGGTAGACTCTTTGCGGCTTGTTCCTTGCTCTCCCTCGCCTGAACCCACCCGGAAACCCGATCCAGTGTGCCACCCTCTCCATCGCCCTACCAAATCACGACCGCCTGTACCTGGGCCAGTGCCTGTGCCTGTGTCTAGGCCCCCCGGACCCCTCTCTCGTGCGTTCTGCAAGTCCTGGCTGGCCAGGGTAGTATACGACTTCAGATGTTTCCTTCTTCCCTGCCTCCTGCCTCCTGCCTCCTCCCACACACTGACTTAAATTGTCTCCGGCTCCCACCTTCGTTTCCAAAGCCCGTCCTCCCGGCTTCTTCTGGTCTTCACCGAGTCATACCCACTCTCCCCGTCCAGTCATTCTTTTTCTGTTTCCGCAGGTCGCCAGCTTCGATCGCGTCTTACCAACTTGTGATTGCATTGTCTGTAACTGCTGAGTTGCTGTCTGTCTCACGACACACTCGCAACACACACATACACACACTGCTGTCCCATCGCGCATCCGAGCAGCCCAAGAGCATAAGAAAACAGTACAAAAACCCACACGAATCAGGATTGACCAGATCCATCCGTCACTAGATCGCATCATTCCCTCTGCGTCTTTGATAGACTGCGCCATATCCTGCCAACCACACGTTGGGTAGCCCTCCTTACGTACTTATTCTTGACCGACGATAACGTCGTCTTACATTCTTTGACTCGCTGGCACCGACACACTCCTTGCTACTGGAAACCACGACCTCGAAAGAGACATACATACATACGTACATACACCGCTGTATCTGATATCTGAACATACCCCCTGCAACAATGTTCTCCAAGTTCATCGTCCCGGCACTTTGTGCCTCGAACCTCCTCGGAGTCGTGGCCGCTGCGAACCACCACCGCCACATGCACAAGCGCGACTACATTGCGACTGAGGTCGAGGTCGTCACCGACATCGTCACCGTTTACGTCACCGAAGGCGATCTCCCTACGCCTGCTCCCGCCCCCCGCCCCCGCCCCCGCTCCCAGCGCCGCTGCTGCGGCCGAACCCCCTTGTCGCTGCTGCTGATCAGGGTGAGCACAATGGCGCCGCCGCTGCTCCGTCGCCCGCCACCACCACGACTCCGGTCGCCCCCGTGGTCGCTCCTTCCTCCCCGCCGGTTGAGCAGGCACCCGCCCCTCAGCCTACCACCATGATCACCGCGACCAAGGCTGCCCCGTCTCCTGAGCAGCCCGAGGTCAGCATCCCTACCCACGCCGCTGTCGCCGCTCCCGCCCCCGTTGTCAGCCAGGCTTCGTCCGCTCCCTACCCGGCCGCCTCGCAAGCCGCTCCGGCTTCCAGCGCCAAGGGCGGAAAGCGTGGTCTCGCCTACAACGACGCCAAGCTCGTCTCCAACATCTGCTCCAGCAGCAACAAGTTCAGCTGGGCCTACAACTGGGGCTCCCAGTCCGACGGCCTCAACGCCCCCGTTACTTACATCCCCACCCTCTGGGGACCCCAGCCCGAACACAGCAATGGCTGGTCCGACAACGCCCAGAAGGCTATCTCTGCCGGCGCTGACTATCTGATGAGCTTCAACGAGTGCGACAACGCTGGCCAGTGCAACATGGATCCTGCCTCCGCCGCTGCCGCCCACAAGTCTTTCATGCAGCCCTTCGTCGGCAAGGCCAAGATCCTCGCGCCTTCCATCACCAGCAGCGAGTCCGTCGGTCAGGGTATCTCTTGGCTCAAGTCGTTCATGCAGGCTTGCGGCGACGACTGCCCCATGGACGCCTGCAACGCTCACTGGTATGGCCCCGGCGGCATCGACGGTGCCGAGCTCTTCCTCAAGCACCTCAAGGCCGTCAATACTGCTTGCGGCAAGGACAAGGTCTGGGTCACCGAGTTCGCTGCCACCAGCGGCGACGTCGATGCCTTCATGTCGCACGCCCTCACCGAGCTCGACACCAAGTCCGACTACGACTTCGTCGAGAAGTACTCGTACTTCTACCTCGCCCAGGGCAGTCTGATGCAGTCGTCCAGTGCCCTCAGCACCTTCGGCAACATCTACGCCACCCTGTAAAGGGGTCAAGTGATTTCCTTACTTCTTCTTTTTGTAACATTGCGCCTAGGGAGGCCCTTGCATTTGTTGGTACACTGTGCATTGCGACGAGGGAACGGACGGAACATTTTAAAAAAAAATCTTACTCTTCACTTCTCCTGTACATAGTTTTATACCTGGCATTTGGCAAAGCAAGCCCGCCTGGATTTCCTGCCTTCAGAAATCTTGAGTTGGTCATTTAGAAGCGGAAAAAAATCTCTGGATCTGGAACCGATCACGAGCTACGAACCCAATATGAATTGACAAAAACATACCCCCAAACCCACCTATCAGTGTGCTAAATGTGATGTGTATCTGTCCGCCTTGCCTCCGTCTCCCTATTGCCAACTGCGATTCCGCTATTTCCGCCATGTTCCCATCCATCATCTATTTTAGAGCACAGCAAACATCTCAATTCCTTTATCTGAAAGCCAACCTAGCCATTCCACTAGTGTCTGCTTAGGTTCAAGAATGAAGCTGAATAATCTTATTGCTGCTTGGTTCAATAGATACTGGACGTAAAATAGTTCCAACCTACTACAATACACGCCCGACCCGGGCGGACAAGTAAAATGAAATAAAAACGCCCCGAATTTTGTTATGCAAGTCCTTCCCTTAACGCCATGTAGGTTAAGCAAGCATGAAAGACAAAGTGTACCTCTGAGAAGAACCGCTCTCAAAACTCCTGAACGCACACGACATGCCCGGTACAGTATGCGTGTGCCTGTATGCTTCGCAGACTAATGTTACAAAACGTAATAAAACTATATGAAGTGACGTTATCGACTCTCTTTCAATTCCTCCCCAGCGCAATCTGCTTCTCCTCCTCCTTTTTCCGGACTCTGAGCCAAGTCCACGCGGCTCGGCTCTCTCGTGACAATACTGCGGATGGAGCGGATAGATGATAGTGTCCTCAAAGGCTTAGGCCTTTGTAAAGGGGCAGGATCGGTGGCGGCGGTGGCGCTGCTTGCTGTATCGACAGCAGCCATTTTCGGAACTCCACTACCATCCTCGGGCACGGCTGCCGGCGCTGCGGCATCTACCGTGCTTGCCGGCGTCGCCTCGTTGGGGGTGGGCCTATCGCGCGGCCGGTCATCTGGGGCGAAGAGCGAGAATATGTTCTCCCAGTGGATCGGGCCGGCGGACGCGACGGCCACGTGGTAGTCGCTGGAGCTGGAGTTGTTGTGGCTCAGCAGCGGGGGCTTCCCGTTGTGCACCGAGGCCAGGGAGTCCCGCCGCATCATCATCAAGCTGGCCGCCCTCGTCGTCCCGTCGCTGGGGCGGCGGCAGTAGCAGGCCGTTGTGGCTGCGGAGGACCTCCTCCTTCCTCCCGCCGCGTCGTACGGCAGGCCGCCGGCCTCTGAGATATTGTTGCAGCAGCCCCCGCCGCCCAGGACGTCGGCGCGGTGGTGGTCCGAACAGGAGGCGCAGCTGGAGCACATGCCGTTTACGTCGTCGCGTCTCGTGACCCACTGGATCACCAAGGCACAGAACAAGACTTTGACGGGTTGAGAGTGTCGTTAGTATCTGCAGGCTAGTCTTGGGATGCGGGTGGGGGTGGGGATGAAGGGGAAGGGGGAACGAGCAAAAGGGGGATGGGGGAGCAATACTGTCACAGTTGCAACTCAAGAAGCATAACCAAGCTGCTTCTCCGTCGAGGGCCATTAGGAACGAGAGGTTGCTACCACTGATGATCAGCACGCAGATCTCATCAATGCAGCGTTGCTATTGTACCCCAGGAACGGAAGAACTACTCACACGAGGCTGGAGGTAGCTGTGCAGCATGCGCCGATGAAGGTACGCAGAGTGATAGAGCGAAGCCTCACGTTGGCCGATGTTCGCAGTATACCCGAGGAGGCTTTCAGGTCTGCATGCTGCGTCAGTGCCGTGGAAGAGCCAGATAATATGCAGGGCTGGGAGGTCCGCGGCTCACCTCGAAGTGGTATCAGAAACAGCGTCGTGAGATATACCTGTAAGATGGTGTGAGCATAGGGAGGGGGTGGGAGCTTCGAATACACGCCATACACGCTAAGAGGGCTCAACTCACATTGACAAATACATCACACGCGACCAGAGGTACCAGCGCAGATTTTCGTGCACCGATGATGCATTTCCCATCTTGCAGGCGTGATATTCGGCTAGGACGCGTTGTAAGCAGGCCGCCCAACATGATCTAGCAGCAAAATAAAACCCTTACTGCACAGAGTTTAGAGTTAGTATTACACAATAAACGCCTGTTTCGAGATCAGTACACCTCCTTACGCATGTGTGTAGAGAGGGGACACAATCACTTACACACCAATCCGGCTGAATTGAGGAGATATAGCTTTGACCTAAGCCGCCTCTTGGAGCCATTTCTCACGACAAACTGCAGCATACAATCAGTCAGGTAACTCACATATGACCCAGATGGGGGCGAGAGTGAGTTCTGGCATACCGCTCTTTCGCTCAAGAAGAGACAGATGGACTGTTATGGTGTCAGCTACGAGCTAGAAACGATGTTGTTTGGCAAAGGAGTCCAGTACTATCTGATATCATGTCAATACGGGCATAACTTCCGGTATAATCACTCAACGCACCTTGGTGGTGACATATAAGACCAAGCAGATGAATATGGCGGCCGAGCAGCTCTTCAAGTCCACTGGACTAAGGCCAACCCCATGCTGAAGAATGAGCGTCGCAAAGGCAAAGGCCCACGAATCTGCCAGGATGGCAAAGATAGCTGGCCGGTTGTCAGGTCTCAGCGTCGGTCTATCTGTTGTAAGACGGGGTAAGAGGACGAGATACTTACTCCAGATGACGAAGGGTATCTTCTTCCATACCTTGACCGCCAGATATCTCTGAGCTATGAAAAAGCGATAATCAGTCGGCGGAGTTGTCCAGGCAGAGATAGAGATGAATGCATGTTGTTGAAAGAGTGGTCCGAAGCGGTACATACTCAGCATGGCGGTCAGGGTGACAAGAGCGAGCAGCGGGATGAGCAAGCCCAAGACCTCCCCGGCGAGGGGCTCGCCTTGATCTCTCTTGGCGTACTGCAGGGTGGATGCTCGATAGCGTTGCCCAGAGACAGGAGAAGGTGAGTGCGGCGACATGACTAGCTGGATGCTTTCGGACCAGGCAGCTTGCTCGTGAGAATAGAACACTATAGTGTTGCTTCACATATCACCGCTTGCGTTTGTCCCAACAAAGCCCGTGGTACGTCTCTTTTGCTATGCATGCATTGGCAGCGAAAGCGATTCAGGGTGGACGAGAGGGTGGGAGAGCAATGGATGGGAAAGGTCGGCCTCGCTCGCAGCTGGGGTCGGACTCTGTGTATATGCAATGCAGGCAGTTCTGGCCCCCTCGCTTTGGATAGGATTGGGATCGGCGAGGTTGGCTTTCAGTCAGGCACGTGTAGCCGTATACAAGCATCTCCGGTTCATCGACAGCATGCGCTCTGTTCAGTTGACATTGACGGTTGGCAAACCATGGGACAGCGACGAAAGCTGATGGCATGGTGGCAACTTTGGGCAATTCCGGGACAAGTCCATGAATCAAACGGGGCTCGAGGCGGGAAAGGCAGTGACTATCTGGCGCTGGAGGAGGAGAAGGAGGAGCAAGGCCGGCACTGCTTGGGCCCGTTCGTCTGATGGACATGCAGCAAAGCCTGAGCTCGGAAACCAGTACAACCTGTGTCAAGAATATTGAGTGCTGAATCACTCGTCGACGAATCTCGAGGCGGCAAGGCCACGCGAGAGAAGAGAGAGAGAGAGAGAGAGAGAGCCAGCTTCCATCCCATTTCCCGACAGGTGCAGCCAAACTCTGACGCTGATCTTTGATGTATGTCTGTGCCAATAATACATCATAGGGGTTGGAGAATACCCCGTTTGATCAGTAAGCCGCTCCAATGAGGGGGCCAAGTACTCGTCTCAGCCGGTCGAACCCTTTTGCCCCAGCCTCCCATCATCCATGTCCTCAGCAGCGCAGCTTGTGACTATGAGCCGCACGTGTTGCCAAGAAAGGGGCACATATGCTCTTACGACCATGCGCTTGCATACGCTTGAGCAGCCTCAACTCAGCCGGCAATAACGAGGCCATAGGACAGGTGAGCAGGTCTTGTTTTTTGTTTTTTTTTTTTCTCTTCGTCTCCCTTTCTCCCACCAAGTAAACGCATCCAGGGCAGCAACGTCGCTGAGCGTTACTATGGGGTTTGCGACTCTCAGCCGTTTGCTTGCCTTGCTATCCCATCCGTACTTCTTCCGGTCAATGGAGACCACAAGCTTTCATCAGCGTTAAGCATACGGACTCGTAATACTAGGCTTCGTATACTTGCGTCACACCCGAGCATATCGTATCATACGTGCAGAGCCCAAGCTGCTGCTGTTGCTGCTATGCCGATGCTTTTCATGATGCCTAAACTCTCGCACTGACAGCTCTGCCGGGACTAGCTCACACAGGGCCAACAAAAACCAACTCGGTCAGTGATGTCCCGGGCGATAGAGACGGACCAATATACCTACTGCTAGCGGAAAGACGGGCGTGCAACTGTGCAGGTATTTGCATTTAGAGGGACTAAGGACCCGAATGCGGACCCGTGTTGGTACTTTGGTTGGCCTTCCTCTCGCCCAAGGTTTGGCCTGTCGTCGCTATCGCTGCATCAACACTGGCCAGCTAAAACATTACTTCCGGCAAGAAGTGCCGGTGGCCCATTGAGCCCAATTTCACCCCAACGCCGTTCCAATGTGCATTCCCGGGATACGATCTCGCATCATATCCGCGTTCCAACAGAGTCCCGCGCCCCGCAACGTCCTCTACCCAACGCCTATATTAAGAGGCATCATATGCTGCCCCCGAGTATGTACTACCTGAATACACCCTGTCGTATGAGTCATGCCGATTTGTTGTTTTCTTCTTGAGCTCGTGCCACCTAAGTTTATGGCGTGCCTAGGGGAATCGTCCATGGCCCAATTCTCATTCCGCACCCCTTGGTGGTTGAGTTCTCGTTCGGATATGGAACTTGTCGCGCAGCCTATCGGCCAGGTTATGCCCGGCCCGGTCCTCGGACGCCACGTTTTCAGAGGGCCCATGCTGCTCGCGGAACTGCCTGAGCGCTCGGATGCGCTCGTCCACTGACGCATGTCTAAGCATGTTCCAGTCAAGCAACCGGGATCTCCTTCGCCGGTGCCCTGCTTCACCATCGTTGTTTTCGCCCTCCCCAGCACTTCGTTGAGTTGATAATTCGCCCTGCTCTCCCTCGTCGTAATCTCCGTCTTGTGTACTCTGTGGCCGGAGGTCAAGCCGGCTTTTCAAGAATGTCAGCGAACATGTGAGATATGCAATGGGGAACACTCAGAGAACTTACCATAGCGGACATGTCCCGGAAACGTTTACCAACCAGGGATCAACGCAACCGGGATGGAATTTGTGATCACATGGGAGCACTCGTACGTCTTCTCCAACCGTGAAGTCCTCCGTGCAAATGGAGCACCCAAGATGCTCGTCGTTTACGTGGGCTTCTGCTTTTGCCGCAGGCGTACCTGCCACGACGGATTTGGCTTCTGGGCCATCGCTGCTTTTGGTCGTCGTCTCTGCCGGTACACTAGGCGTCTCCGTAGTCTCCCTGGACTGCACGGCATGTGATGCTTTCGCCGAACCCGGGCGGTGATCTCCAGAGACACTCTCGAGTTCCTGCTCTAAATCTCCCTTAACAGGAGCCGGGTCGCCGAACTTGACAATGGGCAGGGTCTCCAGCACGGCCCTCGCCAAGCCTCGAGCGCGGCTCTGCATGGGGCGTGGTCCGTATCGCTCCGGATGCCGGTGTGCCCGGACGGCTCCTGTGCCGATTATAATCAAGAACAATAGTGTTATCAGTCCCGTGATGCTATACAGGATGCTCATAGCGACCGCCGAGTTGTTGCTGCCCCCCTGAGGGTTTGGGGGCGCGTCGCCCTGAGAATCGTTACCGGTAATAGCAGCGCGCATAATCCCGCCAGAATTGGCCACCATGCTTCTTGCACTCCGAGCTTCGTCGTTGCTCACCATGGTCCAGATCGATGTGTACGCGGTCTCCTTTCCCAGGGAGCAGCTCATACCCGCTACACTATACAAGAGTATAGCTTTCGGCTTGTTCGGGCCCGAGGTGATTGCGTTGAGCATGTCGTCTGGTGTTATGTTTGAGGTATCTTTATTCGGGTCGCAGGACATGTATGCTATTATATTGGGGTCGTTGAGCTCTAGGTAATTCTTCGTATTGACGTTGACCAGATTACCCTGAACGGCGAATGACTACACATTGAGTTAGATATGTTGCGCTTGGGCCGTGACGACGTCATTGTTACCTGGGACATAACGAGCGTGCCATTCAGACCGGCTTGCTTTGTCAACGGCGAGACAGGAACATTCTGCGCAAGAGGGCCAGAGTCGGACGGTGTCAACGAGCATTTCATAATAGACTTGGTATAATATTCCGGGACATTCTGAATACTTCGTATCGTAGGGTCGTCGGCAGCGACGGCAGAGACAAGGCATGCGATAGCCAGCAAAGGGTAGGCCATCCTGGCGAAGGAGGTAACGGTCGACGCTACCATTATCGATGTGCTGCAACAGCGCGCGCGAATGGCCGAGCAGTTTGCGTGAGGCTAGGTATGATTAAGGCGAAAACCGCAGAGATCCGGGAGTATTGGAAGTCCGGATCTTTGCACAAAACAGCCCCGGCCGGAGGCACACTGTCGCATCCCACCTGCAGTGCGCATCGACTCCTGCTCTTGCACGGTTCTGTTTCTTTCTTCCTCTCTCTGTCTCTCTGTGAGGATCGCACTTCTCTCGCGCGCGCACACACAGATACACTGGCGCGCTCTAGCCCTTCTCTTCTCAAGCCGGCATGGGACAATGCGGGTGGTCGGCTCTGCCTCGTTCCGGATCAACCAGACAAATCCACTGGACGGAAGGCGAAGAGAAGAGACGAGAAGACAGGAATGGCAACGGCACCTGGCGATTGGGCGATTCCCGGTTGTTTCCTCGTCGGGCAAGGCAGGTCGTATATAGGATTGGTTTGGGCCGGGGACGTGGACGTAGACGGCAGGAGGAAGGAGGATAAGGTGCAGGATCGGATTGGTGGTGGTGGTATAGTACAGTACGCCTGTACTTACGTAGGCATGATGAAGTGGATGGTTCCAATTAACCTAGCGGGCTGGCGGGACCGGCGGACACCCAAGAGACTCTGCACCAGCGGCGGATAGGCGGCTTGATCAGCGGATGCCAGCAAGAAACTTGGGGAAGCTAGGAGCCAATGAAGACTTGCCCGAATGCCGCGGTCGACCTGGCCGACTGCCATATGCCATGCAGCCAATATCGACCAAGCGGAGAGACAGACAGACTGGTTGCAACTTGCGCCCGAATTTGCCAGCCGTGGCTTGGCCGTCTTTGGGCAGGACCCTGGATCCTTTGCTTCTTTCCGTGGATGGGCAATCCGAGACGCATCTGAAATGGATCTTGGTGCGGTTGCTGAGAATCTGAGACACCAGGCGGGTTTTAGCGTCGGGTTGTGGTTAAAGCACCGTCTGGAATCCCCTGCCTCTCCTGCCTTTTTCGGCCAATGAGCGTCGTCGGTCGCCACGCACTGCCTCGAAAGGCCTCCCCATGACAGGACGACTCCATGCAAGTGAGTTTTGGAACTCCCGTCGGTCTGCTGTTCGACGAGACGACTCGTTCTTACAGTACCCCCCTCAGTGCCCTCCCCCTTCAGATCCAGCCGATCTCCGGGCCCCGTTCAATCGTGCCGCAGCAGGCTAGTGAGCGATGATGCCGTGGCCAGCAGCTGGCAGCTCGTCGTCGACGGCCGTGGCATATCTTCGGCTGTCAACGTGTGACACGCGTCTGTGAGCAGCTGCCCTAGCGGCGCCTAGCTCCCATTCCCGACAGGCGGATGTGTCCTAAAACGGCCAATACGCGGTAACTCAAGAAGGCAGACTAGGTGCATGTGCTCTTCCGTACCAATTAGGTACTTTAGGTAAGTACTTTAACTTCGGGCTAATATCACGTAGTATGTAGTACCGCTACCAGATAAAGTTTGGCAGGCAACCTAACCTACTTCACGGGGCGAAGGGCAGAGAGACGGCCTTGTCTCACGTGCAACGCCCGTCACGTCAGCCCCTGGGACTTGTCACTCAGGGGCCAGCCTCCCCTCCGCAAAGGCCCCGTGACGGGAGACTGGCAAGAGGCTTCAGAAGCCATCATCATATGGTACCAAATGGTTCTGAGGAGGGAGACACTAGGGCCTTTCATGCTTCACCTATAGTACCAGCAGAGTAAGCTCCGAAAAGGAACCTTCTCACGGGCTGGAACAGTCGGTTCCGGGGTAGCTCTCGGCAGAATAGCTCGCGATGGAATAGCTGGGCCTATCGGTGGTACTGGAAACGGCGTGCTTCGAAAATAATACACGTGCGTTCAGAGCAGCAAAGTTATATAGGAGTAGTGCCAGTCTGGCCATCTTCCAAGCCATGCCCCGTCGCTAGGCGCCTATGCATGCCATCTACAATAAACACCCACCCACCCACCCACACACACACACACAGTCATACCTCACCAGATAGTCCGTATACATTGCACTACCAGCATCGTACCACGTCTCGTGCCATCGAAGGCGCAGCTATCTCCGCAGCTTTGTGAAACTTGACAGCACAACATGCCAAGTCTGGGGATCGTGACAGGCGGCCTTACACGCAACCCGTAGCGATAGACCATATGATATACTCGTTCGTATGGCCCCAGTGCATGGCTCGAAGATACCGGCGAAACTTCTGAGTTATAGATACAAAACATTGTTTTAGGGGCATCCTTCATTCACTTGACGTTCGCCCGTCTTCCGGGGGACCCTGAAGGTCTTGGTGAAACTGTCTCATACCGTTTCAAACCACCAGGCATTTCGATCATGTTGACTCACGAGCTCTTTTGATTCGGAGAAAGAAGCGGACTCAATATAAGTGAAGCCACTCTCGAGTGTGGTATAGAGATGAGTGGTTTACAGGTGGCTCTTCCGCAGTACCAACGTAGCACTGTTCAAATATGTGTTGTACTTCGAGTTGCCCGTCAAAGGGTCCTCGTTATCATCCACTACTCATGCGTCGTCCGCGGGGCCACGCCGGGCTGCTCCGTTATGAGCACCCGCGTGTAGGACATCGCTAAATGTGAGACATAATTTCCAAGACGGAGTGAATGGAAATCATAGATGTTAGCCAAGGCACGCAAAATGTACCTCTGATCCCGCAAGCACATGTATACAACCATAGATCATAAAGAAGGATGGGTAGGTAGCACGTCCCATACCCACCAGAAGGTTGGAGCGACTCCGCGGCTCCCCAGACGGTAACTAAACAACGACAACTGAACACCTGCGACATACGAACTTCGTCCGGGTATATCCCGTTCTATGATGTGTGGACTATTCGCCTTAAATAGCCGAGACTCCTGTAATATGACTGGGAACACGGAGGCAATATAGTTCCAGGAATGGAATTCATATTGCAATCCATCGTTGACCATGCCATACTGTCGACATTGAACTCGGTGAGGGACCTAGATCTCTTCCATGTCCTCCAGATCGTTCAACATTGGCCAGTCGCCGACCTCGACTCGCTCAGGCCGAACGAAGACACCATGCTTCATGCCCGACTCCTGACCCCAGTACCGCGTGCCGCCTATGCTGCCGTCGTTCTTGCCTACCGGCTCATCAAGCTGAATGCCCACCCAAGCGCCCAAAGCACCAGGAATCTCCTTGACGTCTCCGACATACTTGACCTCCCCTCTCTTCGCGTCTTCGCCACCTACTCTGCATCGCTTGCCAACCTCGATACCGCGGCTCTTGATTTCTTGGAGGAAGGCATCAATCTTTGCCTGCTCCAAGCTGGGGGCGTCTGGGTTGAAGCGGCCTAGTTTTTCGGCCTTCTTCCAGGCCAGGACCGAGTCCGTCTTCTTCTCATATTCATCGGCTGGCATAACATACTTGTCAACACCCGAAGTGTCGGTGTAGTTTGGCCGCTGTCCAGCTGGTCTGGTATCGACGACCTGCGTGTAACAGTTAGCCACCGATGTACAAGGCCCATGTCCGTCTGCGCAAACGATCATTCAATGCAGGAATGATGGACCATAGGCGCTACCAAGTCGGCGCGTAGTCCGAGTCCCTGCGCATGGCGCGCAAATGCTATAGGCCCGCGCCAGCCGCGCATTTGTCATGGACGGACGGACAGTGTCGCTTCTAACTCACCTGCAGTTCTGCGTATGGAGTAAGAGGGAAGCTGGACAGGTAGGTGCTGTCCTCATCCATCGCCTCGATGGCCACGGTTTCCTTGGCGGGCGTCTTCAAGACGAGCCGCTGAGCCGACGGCGGCACCCCTGTCATGGGTTCCAGTTTTGCCTTGAGCTGAGATATGCTCCATGATGGCGTGATACGTCGTTCAGACGCCGAGTTCTCGGAAACGACCTGCAGCGGAACATCGGCCATCTTGGCTAGCCTGTTGAGATGAACGAGCGACGAGCCAAGGCGAGGAGGGGTGGACCGAGGCAGGGTTTGTGCAAAGATATAGGGTGTGGTCCAAGCTGCCGGGCAACAAAGAGCCCCTGATTGCGACACGGAAGGGGTAGTTCTTCTAGAAGGACGTTAGAAGTCAAAGCCCCTGCTGGTTTCGCGTTGTGCTGGACGTTGCGATCTTGCGGAGGTGGTGGTTTCCGTAAAAAGCGGCGCACAGAGCAAGCTAATACAGCGACAGGGTTATTGATGGCTTGGTTTGGATGATGGGTCCCTGTCCGTCTTGTCCTTGTCAAGTCGGGTACAGCACGGCCACCCGACATTGAAGACGTTGGATAAGTACCTACATAACCAAGGGATGGGTATCCAGCTCGAACGGTCAATCCGAGTCTTGATAGCTAGCACGGCCGTTGAACGACTCGAGGGTTGAAGACCGATTGACGTCAGGTATGTACTCAGTTCCTTTGTGGCTGAACTTGCGCATGTAGGGAATGCATCAAATCAAACAGCATCATGTTGTATGTACCTACCTAAGGTAAGTAAGTACCTACCTTACTGAAGGTGTACTGTCGGGACTTGCGCGGTTGACCAATTGAATGCCAGCCACTTGTGCCCTTGTCAGCCACAATTGAGTTGCAATCGATTAACCTTACCTCCTTGACAAATACGACCGTTCGTTGGTTCATCGATGTCGTTCGTTGGCTCCTCACCTCCTACCGCGAACTCGAGACGGATCTCGTGGGGCTTGGGGGCCTGCCATTGTCACCTTGGCACCCATCATTTCCGGGCTGGTCATGGCCCTATGCAACCCGATTGATCACATCGGACTGCCCGCCTGCTTCACATGCTTGGTCGTCACCGCCTCACTCCTGACATCGTCGACCATCTGGAAGGGACGACGACAAGGTATGCAACTGGCCATATGCTTGCTCGATGAAACCCCATCCCATTCCCAATGTGACCAACTTGCCAACTTGCTTATTGGCGGGCGCCGTTTGCAACTCTACACAATGTCTATTTGGCCCAGCGGGACTTGTCACTGCTAGGCGGATCACCGACAGCATCACGGCATCGGGCAGAACAACATGCGCCCAAACGGCATGGAGGTATAGTAGCACACCGCGATCGTAGGGCACTATACTATCTGCACGCCTGTCTGTTCCAGGACCGAAGCTGTGGCCTTTTGACGTTGCCGTGCTTTTCTTCCTCCTTTCTTCATATGCATCTTCAATGTTGCATGGTCTTCAAACAGCATACCATACCATACGTCGGGTAGCTACTTACACGACCCTTCCTGATATTCCCAATCCAGTCATCCTCTTTTAGCCGCCTCGCCGGGGAGGGAAGGGCCAGGGTCGCGGCTGATGGTGAGCCCGAAACTACAAACACGCGGAGTGGTTCCCCTTACCTGTCATTGTCGGGCTCCAGACGCAGATGAGGACAATGATCTATCATAATGTGAGACATTGCGCCACGCGCATCCCGATGTCTCTTTCTCCCGGGCGAGCATGGATAATGCCATTCTCCATGTACATACTTGTTCGGGCGCCATTCCTTTTTCTTCTATTCTTCTTCTTCATCCAACCCCATGGCTCGGCAGGCCACTGTCGGTCGCCATGCCCGTCATGGCGACCCCATCGGGTACAGTTCGTAGATGCTGGATATCTGCCAGAAACATAGGCAGAGCATCCATCCTTTGCTTCCCACACCGCTGTGTATTGCCAAGGCCATACTGACCGGGCTGCACTGCACTGGCTGTGCCGACCCGATTCTTGTTTGAAAATCTGGAATTCATATCACCCCCGGACGGGGTGTGCGTCTAGGACTCTGGGAAGGTTCGTCAGTATTGGTATGGTATCATCTCCAGATCAGGTACTATTGAAGCTTGTTGCCGTGGAGGCCGATTTTCCCAGATGTCTCACAACAGCGGATCCGCTTCATGACGGACTGAAGCCAGTTGGACCACGATTCATCCCGATGGGTGCATTGGAGAAGCAGCTGCGCAGGCAGCAGGAATCCAGAAATGATGACCAAACGGCCAGGTCCAGGCATTGATGCAAGGCCAACAAAGCCGCCGGGCTTGAGCAGATAGCTTGGTATGGTAGATGGTTTCTAGGGCGCTGCGAGGCGCAGGCGGTCCCATTGGTTCGCCAGGAGGGCTGTATGCATGAAAGCGCAGTTGACTGAGCCCAACTCTTCGGGCTTGACCGTGACTGGCTTGGAAGGCTGACGGGCGCTCGTCATATTGTGATGTTCTACTGTAGGTAGCAGCCATAGGAGAACAGTTCACCCAGGAAACAGGGCCAATAAGTACCACTTACACATTGTTGCTAACTCCCTCGTTTTCCGCGGTGAGGAGGTCGCATTTCCAGGGACTCGTGAAACACGGGGTGGGCGATGTCACCGGAGCGCCCGGCCATACCCGGACTATAGCGGTGGTTCGTCCCCTTTGCGCTTGAAGCAAATTGGACCTTCAAACTGTCTTTGATTATTTCCCTTGGAGGAACGGCCTATAGTACAGTGCCATCACCATAATGCCGTGCACGGATCCTGCTCGTGGCAATAGCGGTTGCCAGTAATTAATTGACCTCGATTAATGACAGCGACAGCTACCTAAAACGACTACTTCAAACCCGTCGCTCCGCTTTCCTTCGGGCAGCAGCAGCGCCAGACAACGACTCCTCATCACCTGGAGCAGAGGGATGAAAATACAATACGATTGATTGCGCTACACCGTGACCGCCACACACGCACCCCACGCGGCTATGCTTGACGTTGTCTTCTTCTTGACTGGGTGACTGACTGACCAGACGAAGAGAGGGATTTCTGACTTGTAGTTGCTTGATCTAGTTAGTGCCACGTAACCAAAAGTTATCGCAACCCTATCCCAGTCAGTCAGTCGAGGTAGACACAGATCGAGAGCCAAGCATCAGCTCGCTTCATCTACGGCCAACCAATCGCTCAAGCATCTCAAAAGAAAAGAAAAGAATAAACAATTTTTTTTTTAAAAAAAAATAAAGAGAGAGCGCGCGTTCGCTGAATTGTTCTTCTTCTACCTTCTTTCCCTCCCGGTCGTCCTTGGCGGGCCCACTGCAAGACTTCCACTTTTGCATCATCGTGGATGTTCGTTATGGACCCTGAACCTAAACGTGATCAAGTCGATCGAACAACCCACCCCAATCTGCAAGACTAGCAAGGAAGCCAGGCGTTATAAAGGGTCGAAAAGGAAGGCGAGGAGCCGACGGGGATTTTGATCCTATCACCAGCCACCTACTGTATGTACGCGATGCGACAAGACAAACAAGCCAAGTCAGAAAGACACTTAAAAAGGACGCACAAACGAAACATCGCGTCAGCCACAGGGTATAAGCATACACCGTGTGCATATGTGTATGGATGGATGTGGCAGAGGTCTGTTTGATGGCGACTTACATGGCTGGGCCAAGATAAGGTAGCATTGCTCTCTTCTCCTATATCACGCGATGGCCTGGCGTGGCCCGATCATGTTTACCTTAATACCCTACAGAAATAGAAAATCTGAGATTGGACCGCCTGAGGATGGATAACCCAAGCTTGCATGAGTAAGAGAGAGTCACATTTTCCCATGGATGGCGGGGGCAGATCACGGTTCATGGCAGTTGTGTGTCGTGACGCACGCCATCATCGACCCTCTTTCTTCCCTCGCGAATCCGCCAGATGGGGAGGGGGGTTCGATGAAAGAGCGGTACGGCACCGCCTACGGATTTCTCTTGGGCTACATACGTAGCGCTGCATACACCCAGAATGCTCTGCGTAGCAACAATTAATGGTGTGTGTGGTGAAGGAACGTACGTACGCATGTGGCCAAGTACCTTCCATGCCAAAGGCAAAAGCATTATGCATGGCTGACCGCCAGTTCATCAGCCCCCCAAGAGGGCTGGTCCCGGCAGTGAGGCATTGACGATGGACGACAACTTGTTTCCTACTACCACTACCAGCCCAGTAGCTAGTATAGTAGTAGGCAGCCCTCTGGGCCCCCGACCTGGATGCCCGATTTGGATCTGTGCTAAAACGGCCAGCCAGCCAGCCGTCGAATTGTTTTATTCATATTATTTTTGCTTTGATCATTACATTGTACCTAGATCTCCATGGTTCTGGTACGCAATCTAGTGCTCTGATGCCGAGATCTTGACCGCACAGGTGAGGTGATACGTACAGGTTGTTAGGTAGGTACATGTACCTACACGGTTCTTGACGAACTGCCAAACCACGTGAGCAGACGACCTCAGCTGAGTCGGCAGCTGTGGGAGCTGAGGATAGGATTAAGAACGGGCGGGAACCTTGATGCACCCAAATGCTTGGAACATTGGGCTATCCCAGTAAGTATTGTAGGTCTAGTATACTATAGTACTGCTACTGCTGCTGCTACTACGACTACGACTAGTACACTGAGACCTAAACCGTAGTTGTGAGATGTGTTCAGGAGCCATGCCGACCTGCGACATCTCACTTCGCATGGCATGGAGCAGTGCTTATTCTTAGCCCGTCCAAGAGAACTCAATTGGAAGATTAGGCGGCCCTAATCCAGCAACCTCATGTGCAGGCTGAAATGCCGCACAGACGTTGGAGACGGTCCTGCAAGTTTCCTGCAACCTGCACCTACCTAGAGCCCTAGAGCCCTAGAGCCCTAGAGCCTAGGTTAGAGGCATGTACTTTACCTTGAGGAGCCCCGTTTTCCCGCCTGCTCCGCCTGCTCCTCCTGCTCCTCCCAGGCCTAAAGGAACAAGGCCCTTTGTGTTCGATGTGCTACTATGCCCTGCCCTTGGCCTAGGCAGCGGGATTTCCTTCTGCGATTGTTCTTTTGCCTTTATTTGTGTCCGGTCAAATACGACAAGTCTCGACGTTGCTTTTCTCAATGGAGCAATAGATATACACAATGGCCATTCTTCTGGAGGCCCTGTTGCTTGCTCGCTTACGGTTAAGGTTTGCCGATCTGACACCTCATCTCCCTTCCTATCAACGTATCAACGACCACAACCCCGAGTCTAGGACTATCGCACTCTCCATCCATCCAAGTAAGGACGTATACTTACTTATACAGCACACACACACACGCATACACGTAAAACGAATACACCCAATCGGTATGCAGACCTGCAAACGCATTTCTCATTCTCACCCTACCTACTTACCTACCTACCTAGCTACCCCATCCGCTCTCATTGATGTACCTGGCACTACACGTACTGTGCAGCATCTTGTTAGTTAGTGCCGTGACTTACTGTACTCGGGCACACGCGATGCTAGGCATTGCTTGGTCTGGAACCACACGTTAGGTCATCGGCAGCTAGTTA
The DNA here is from genome assembly GCF_038362705.1 of Apiospora aurea. Classification (NCBI taxonomy): domain Eukaryota; kingdom Fungi; phylum Ascomycota; class Sordariomycetes; order Amphisphaeriales; family Apiosporaceae; genus Apiospora; species Apiospora aurea. The sequence goes on along the minus strand of NW_027117393.1, from coordinate 1,697,659 downwards.
CCCTACTACTACTACCACCACCACTAGGCGACACCTACCTACCCTGGGCATTCTCCGTGCTCTAGTAAATGTCTCACTCAACGTCTGAATCAAAAAAGAAAAGACGGCAAGGCAAAAGAGAGCCAAAAAGCAGGTGAAGCCGTCCGTCCCATCTCCATTCCCAATGTATTCTCTCACATCGGCCGGTTGCAAAGCTGGGCATGCATTGGATGAATGCAAGGAGCAAAACGGATGGGCTACTTTTACCTATGACGCGAACTGACTCTTTTTCTGTGAATAAGTGTTCTGTGTGGGCGTGTGCTCCTCTTCGGCATCGGGATTGATAGGTAAGTAGGTAGGTGAGTAGGTACATGGTAGGTAGTAGGAGTCGTCGCTGCCATCAATTTGATGCCCACCTACACGTACCCTAGCACCTGGCCAATATAGCAGCCGAGGCCCTAAAAGGGAAAGAAGTCGAAGTTACCTGGGTACTTGCTTACCTTTACCTGCCTTGCCTACCTCTCAGTAGAGTAGACTCTCAGGTTGCAATCGGGGTCGCATGGCGCTCGCTGAACGGGTTTCAAAGTCTCCACCGTCGTATGCAGTTTCATGGCAGCCACATTTCCATCATCCACCGCCTGATCATCCATCCCATTGGAAGGAAATCTCCTCTCGCGGCCTGCTCTGCTCTGGCCAGTCGCCAGTCACTGGCCGGTCTACCTCTCGCTCCGTCGCCCTCTACCTCGGCCGCGCTATCTTTTTGTCGCCGTGCCCTTGTACATCGGCTTGTACTGGTCTGTCTGCCCTACGCTGTGGGAAAACCCCATCGGTTCTCAGAGCCCTGGCAATCCTGGGCCAGCCAGGACAGCCCTGGATGGTGCTTGGTATGCATGTACATCCATCCATCTTGACTATCCCAAACTCCATCCACTTCCTGCAAAGCGAACCCCATGCCTGTAAAAGGTTCGTGTCGGTTGGTGCCCAGATCATGACACATCTTCTTTCTGCTTGAGCCTTACCGGCAGAACCCTGCCTCTGGAGATCTCATCTTTTGAACCACCATGGAACGCTGGGCGCACTCTATGTTCGGGCGACGTTCATGCTACCCGTCGCCGGCTTGGACTAACTCGAGGCCAAAAGGGACGCTACGCGCTGTGCCAGCCAGACCAGACCAGACCATCAGCTCGTGGTCGTCGTCGTCGTCGTCGTCGTCTTCGTCGTCTCGTCTCGTCTCGTCTCGTCTTGTCATTGCCCTAGTGCGCGCTGGCGAGTGAGATGGAGAGTTGGGTGGTGGACTGACTGTTCACCGCGAGGTCATGCACGGCTTCGTGGCCATGCCATCAGCCCCTAGTCCATAATAGCCCGCAGGGCCAACAGCTCATCTGTTCGACTTACAGTACCAGCCAGCCAGACGGCCAACCAGACATTTGAGACTCCCAGGGCCATCTGCCTATTCTCAGCAACGTCCGATCTCACCGAAGAAGCAGTCCCCGTCCCCTTTGCAGTTGCCGTGCTTCCTGACCTGGCCTGTCGGCTCGGGGGATTTTTGCATGATCGACAAGACCACGTTTCTGCTCGTTGTATGAACTGAACTGAACCCACGGCCAAATGGCCCGCACGCCGCCGCCCATTGCTTGACTTGACTTGTGTTGAAATTGTCATCCACTGCCCATTGCGCGCGTGTGTCCGTCGTCGGCGCTGGGCACGGCACGGAAGCAGGTCGATCCTGCGCTGGGTTTGCTGGTTTTCTCAGTCTGGCAGTGTCATACGCCACCGACTCTGCCTCACCCGAGCGAGCTACTATAGCTGACCGATGTACATATAGACAACTGGCTCCCGGATCCACCCTTTGTATGTTTCGACACACCTCACCTCACACCCACTCACACCCCCTTCTCCCATGTCAACATTCCTTTTCTGGTACCCATCAGTGGTCGGTCTACTTGCTGGACTTGTTTCCTTGACCCTTGCACTCGTTCCCCCACTGCTACCGCCGCCGCCAATTCGTGTGAATGTACTGTAGGGCGTCCAAGTCGACCAGTTTCTCTAGACATTTCCCTTAGCAGCTTTTCTTTTCCCTCTGTCTCAATCTGCAATACGCAAGTTCCCGACGTGGAGCCCTCCTAACCCTGCTTCCAGTCTATAACGACACTCCACTAGAGACATGACCAACGATAAAGTCACTCTGGCCCGCAAGACTCTGGAAAAGTCACCACGGCCAACTGACGTATTCCTCCATCCCGGTACCTTCCCACGGAGTCTGCGTTGACTCTGCACTGATAGATACCCTCATTGGCCCAAGAGTTGCCTGGCGAGCACCCAATCATGTTGATATCTCCCCAAACGCGACTCACACTGGACTGATTCAGGATCTTTGCACCCGAGGAGCCTCTTCTTCTTATTCTTGCCCAAACCACGAAGTACCACAACGGTCAATCACTCGTCTCATCTTCGGGCCAAGACTGACACCTTCAGACCAAACCGCCCTACTACCTACCTACTACCCTATCTGCATACAACACCCATCTCTGCCGGACAACCATCACTTCCTGCACCACGGCTACCACTACCGTTACTGTTCCTCCTTCATCGCCTTCACTTTCTTTCTGGACCGCTGTCTCGAAGGTTCTGAGTTACACCATTACCGGCCTCTTTGACAAACGTGCACTCCAAGCCTGCGTGTTAATACAGACTCTGAACTTGACAACACCGTGGGGCACGTCGTCTCCTCTTATAACGAAACTCTGCATGCTCCGTTAGACACCCGCGCGGAGAGCGCCATTGTGTGGAAAAAATAGCCTGCTCAAGGCTCCGTAGGCGACAGACCGCCACCGTGGATATCGCCTCTCTCCTCAAGGGTTCCGACTCATACGAGTCTTCCGTATCTCCTCCTCAACACCACCGAGCAGCCTCAGTACCTACGACCGTGGCGGCCACAGCTTCAGCCGTGCCCATAGGGCCCCCCGTGTATGCGGCACCCCGTCTGGAACCGGGCCCGGGTTTGGGTGTTCCTGCAAGACGCATCATGGCACCCCACGCAGCAGAATCACCGGCCAAGAAGCAGAGCAAGTGGTCAGCCGAGGAGGATGCTCTTATCATCGAGCTCCGGGGAAACGGCATGAAGTGGGAGGACATCTCCAAGAGACTCCCGGGCCGGAGTGCGATAAGTTGTCGGCTCCATTACCAAAACTACCTGGAGAGACGAAGTGAATGGGATGAGGAGCGCAAGAACAAGTTGGCGAGACTCTACGAAAGGTACGTCACCGAGCAGCAGTTGTGTTCTGGCTGAGATGGCCAGTACGGAGGGAGAGCTACTTGCGGTCGTCCCTTGGTGTTTGCGCAAATTGCAAGCCACTAACCCGAGCGCAGATTCAAGCCCGAGATGTGGGCAAAGGTTGCGGAAGAGATGGCCATTCCCTGGAGGGCGGCAGAAGCAATGCATTGGCAGCTTGGTGAACATGACATGGCGCGCCGAGCCGGTGTTGTGCCGTTTGCGCTCTCGGCGGTTAATCTGGACAGTGCACAAGCAAGAGGGCCTCCGCGGGGTCACAGCCACTCGCACTCCCAAGGAAGCCTTCCACGCGACATGGTCGGCCCGACGAGAAGCTACGGTCGAACACCCTCCATACCACAGGCACGGCCGATTATTACACGCAAAGAAAGCATGCCGCCTCACATGCCAGCCCATCTCGAACATGGCCCCGGCGGTTACGATTACCCACCACCTGGCGGCCCCTTGGCACCGATACAAGCGCAGAGTCAGCAGCAGCGGCCCGGGATGCTCCCTGGCCTAGCAGAGTTGACTACCGGAGTCAGCCCCTACAGCACACCGGCCTACTCGATTGGGATTCCTAGCGTCAGTCCCGCACAAAGCGCAACCGCGAGCCCGGGTCCATTCATACCCGCCATGGCCTACCCGCCCCTCGAGCCGGCCGGATCGAAACGCCGAAGAAGTCCGGATCTTCTGCAGGCCGAGGCGAATCGACGAAGACACCTGGATCCGCAGCCGCTAGAACGAGTCATGCCGCGGCATATGCCATGACAATGAACAATCACGGGGCAGGAAAAAGTGCCCGAGTCCGGAATGGTGAGGGGGGATCGGTGTTCTGGCGGTGTTGACGGGGAATATTGTTTGATTTCAACTGCATGGGGGTATTTGCACCAGGTGACATTTTTTGGGTTTGATTACCTCTTCCCGTGAAAGCGACACGGGAGAGAACGCATGTTGCATCGGGTCGGAGCGATCATATGGCTTACGGGAAATGCATGGAGACATATCCAAGGCTGGAGTGTTCTGGGAATAGGATGCGTGTGTGTGTGTTGGCAATCACGGTTATTGTTGTGTTTCCCTCTCTGATATGATTTTTTGTCTTGCTTGTTTCTTCTTCCTTTTCTTTCCACCACACTATCTACGCACAATGTCCATGGGCGCGATGGGGTAGTGAGATACAGAAAAGAGTCGCACTTTTTTCTTCTTCTTTTCTTTTCCAGAGCACGGCTTATTAGAAGGAGGAGGGCACAAATGCCCAAGGGCGATACGGAAGATGCAGTATCCGCCCCCTCCATTTTATACGGGAGGGACAGTACAATACAGTACGTATGTAGCAAGGTGTCATGGAAAAAGGAGGAGATCCTCTCACATATTGCTTGGGCAACACTTTCTTATCTAATGTCCTCGGGGTCTATTAAGCATCATCATGGGCGGGGCGTCCCTGTGGGTGGGGGAGAGGGGAAGAACTGGCCCCATTGAAGAATATCATCACTGGCATTGACAAGCTGGAACAGGCAATGGGACAAAAAAAAAGGGAAGAGGTGTGTGTGTATTTGTGGGAGCAGGTAGGCAAGAAAGTTGCGTGCGTGCGAACAATACGATAGACCAGGCGATAGCTAGATCTGAGGAGAGAGAGAACTCTATTGTTATTCTTGGTTTTATGGAGTTTGGGGGAAGATTGGAAATTGTTTGTATTAGTGGTGGTGGCCCATCATCGTCACACGCGGCGCCTCCTGTATTTATAATAGCAACATCAATATGGATGACTATGCCCCCCCCCAAAAACAAACTTTTTACGTGGTATGAATTTTGCGACAAAGTATTTTATACTCAACTGCATCGGCTTGCTACTACCCACCAGTTGTCTTTGTCGTAGCCATTCCTCACGACCTTGCCGCCCACGGCCTCGACGTCTTCTTCCAGCTCTCCCTTTCGGAAGAGGTGGTAATACCGCTGGTACGTGGTATCGGCAGGAGGATCACTGCTACCACCCTCGGCATTGCCCTCTTCTGCGACGGCTTCTGCCCCCTCTTCTGCTGACTTTCCTTTCGTCTTCTTCTTCTCCTTCTTTTCCTTCTTTTCCTTCTTCTGCTTCATGACCCACGGCACCAAAAGGTCCTGCTCAGAGCCCTCGTCCCAGCCGCGCCGGCTGTTCGACTGCTCCAGAGCCCAGACGTAGACGAGAATCTTGCCTCCGTCGTCACTGTTGCCGCTGCTATTGGACGACGGCCTCCTCACGCAGTCCAGCAGCGCCTGCACGGCCTCGCGTCTTCGCTCGCGCGTCGACATGTGATGGATGACGGCGACGCAAATGGCGAAGTCGGCGCGCCCCTCGGGGAAGGGCAGGGACAGGCCGTCGGCGACTGCGACGTCCTGGGAGCGCTCGACGCCGCCGTGGTCGCGGGCGAAGCGCACGAGGGACGCGCTGCGGTCGGAGCCCAGCATGTGCACGCCCGGGTTCACGCCCAGGTACTTGCCATTGCCGCAGCCGACGTCGAAGCCGACGGAGCCGGGGGACAGCGACGACAGGAAATCGGCAATGACGGGCCAGGGCTTGTAGCGCGTGGCGCTGAAGTGCGGCGCGATGGACTCGTAGACGGCATGCACGTGCGTCGCCTCGTACGAGGCGGCCTCCGCAGAGGAGGAGGGCGCCAACGAGGCAGCGGTGGATGGCGGTGCAGCAGCAGCATTCGCTGTCAATGACGAAGACGCCTTTGAGGTGGCAGTGGCGGTGGTGCTGTCATTTTGGCCTGACGGCGGCACGGGCACTATGGCCGCGGCGGTGATAGGAGGTTGCATCCCATTTCCGGAAGCAGAGGCAGGAGCCGCTGCATGCGACGCTGCGCTACCACCACTGCTCGACTGTTGTTGACTTGCAGCAGCAGCAGTACCAGCAGCACCAGAAACAGCAGCGCCAGCGTCAGCAGCCGCCGGTATCGTCGGTTGCATGTTTGGGACGGAGTGGACGGAGGACGACGTGCGTACCAAACTTGGACACGCGCACGTACTCACACACACTAAACCCCAGCCAACCAGCCCCTAGTAAGCAGCTGCTCGTCCCTCTCCAAGGGCACAGGGCGGTGTCGCAACGGACGATACTGTGGACAACAAATCCGTCCGGACTTTTACTAACCATACGAGGTTGTGTGTACGTAGTGGTCGCAGTCGTTGCCTGCTGCACTCTGTTTCGTTTCGGTCGGGTGCCCAAGAGTCCGGACCGGTCACCGCCTCTTTCGCTTCTTCTTCTTTCTTCTTCTTCTGCTCTCGAAGTCTCGTGGACCCCTCCTCCGCTCGAGAGCTCGAACTTTTCTCACACGCCGGGGGTCTTTTTCCCGGACTTTTCTCTTCCAGGATCGTTCTCCAATCCCTGTCCCTACCTACTTAGAGCGGGCACGAACACGTCAATTCCACAACTTCGTTTTCTTTATTTTTTTATTTTCCGGCCGACGAAGCAGGCGCGGACAGGGCAGACAAGGACAGGGAATATGGGACTGGGGAGGAGAGGAGAAATGTGATCTGACGTCCTAATTCCTGGGCAAAACCCCGGTAGTGGCGGTTTTCGACTTGGGCCTTGGCCGTTCCCACCCACACGGGCGCTGCCGTGGTAAAAAGACGCGAAGAAAAAAGAAGAAAAAAAAAGCATTTAGCGTCTTCATGCACTAACACCGCCTGGGAGAAGTACCTACACCACCGAGACGTAGTTCAAATAGTAGGTAGGTCAGGTGGTGCGCTGTAGCTGTAGCTGTAGCTGTAGCTGTAGCTGTAGCTGTAGCTGTAGCTGTAGCTGTAGCTGTAGCTGTAGCTGTGTGCTGTGTGCTGCAAGTACTTGCATCAAATCAAATCAAATCAAATCTGCCATGTGCATACAAATTAATTGTGTCGATAGCATCTCACATCATACTGCACGAAACGGGATGGCCCAGGTCGAACACGGGGCGGCAGGCTGCTGAATCTGAACCGTTTGGTGTCTTCTTGGAGTCTGATGTTGATGGATGCGGGATGGGATCGATGGCGGGAAACCGTTGGTGGTCTGCTTAAGGTTTGTTTCCCCCTCCCATCTTGCGGCTTGCCTGCCACTACCGGCAACGGCAACCAACGCCTGAGAGAGAGAGAGAGAGAGGTACTCAGTACCGTACCTCGATTGCTGTGTCACTTGATCTCGACAACATGCGCGAGTCGATCAATCAGTCAATCGATCAATTCCAATTACCAATCGCCCAAACGAGAAGGAAGACGTCAGATACTTGCCATGATTGTACCTCTCCCCAACCCGCCCTGTTCCAGTTCCAGTTCCAGTTCGCGTTCGTGTCTTGCCTTGCTTCGACAACATGGCGTTATGTTAGGTTGCCTTGCATGAACGAGACGACTGCAGCCGCGCTCGACTATGGAGGCCTGGACTCGCCATTACGTAGCGCGCACTAGCTGTCCTCTAGGTATTGACCGACACTCGCAGATGTGGCCAAGTACACCAAAGCGATACCTCCTCCTCGCCCAATACAGCAGTACTGACCCTCCAGTGCCTAACTAAGCTATGTAGGTAGGTTAGGCAGGGACCCAACCTCAGCCTACTAACGATAGTACCGCGGTACCGGTGGGTAGTGGGCTGCTGCGCGGTCCTTCTGTTCGTTCTACTGTAGTCTATACCCTACCCTACCCTACCCGGGTACGACTAACACCCCTACAGCAGATCGCTATGGTCTGCTGTCTGTGGGCGTGCAGGGCGTGGGGTTACACAACCAACGTCCAAAACCCAAGTCTCGGCCACTTCGGCCCATCCATCCATCAGGCAGCCTACCTGGTACTGTGGCTGGCTGGCTGGCCGGCTGGTCGCTCAGAGACTTGAGAGCAGTTAGCCCAGCATGCGACCGCTTCCCTCTTGCATCGGACAATTCTTTTAGGCGACCGTAGGGCAATGACTCGCGTTGCAGCCGTCGCTTGAGCGCCGCTGACTCGATCCGGCCCGGAAGCAGCCGAGATCTGGCCTGGACTAACCTAGCATCTAGCATCCCAGGTTACCTGGATGTACGTACATACTTGCATGGGTCAATTGATCACCACCATCCCTGGCCCTCCATCGATTCTAGTAAGCAAAGCATGCAAAGACTGATATACTGCCTCAGCCACTCTTGCCCATCTCCGTCCCCATAGAATAGTCGCTCCTTGCAGTAGCATGTTACACATTTAAGTAGACAGCCCCTTAACGCTTCCCCGTGTTCAGCGGGCTCTTGGCGTCGTAGACGTCCGTCGTAATCAGCTCTGGGTAGACCACACCACCCTGCTTGAGCGCCTCTTCCATGATCTCCATGATCACAATGCTCTCCTCCCAGGGCAATGTCGAGCTCTCCTTCTTGCCGTCACGTAGGCACCGGGCACACTCATCCGCCTCCCAGAACATGCCATGTCCCCAGTCTCGCTCCTTGTCGTGGGGGATCGGGCAGTCGACAACCTCAACCTTACCCGCACTGTCCTTTTTGACAATTCGGTATTGCAGCGGCTTGAAGGCGGGGCCCATGACTTGAATCTCGCCCAAAGGTCCCTGGATCTTGATGGCAGGACCGCCACTGTTGTGGCCATCTGTGTCGGTGGGGATGCGAAGACACGTCATGGCAACCCCCATGCTCTTGTGCTTGGGAAACTGCAGAATAATGTTGGTCATCTCGTCAGCACCAGTGGCGTCGTACTTGTTAATGGCAGCAACCGTCTTGGGCGCCTCCTTTTCTTGCTCAGGCTGGCAGTGGTACAGGATCTGCATTAGCCAGGTCAAGGAGTAGATACCCAGGTCCAGCAATGCACCACCTGCGAGGTCAACGTTTACCATGCGGTGCTCGTCCTTGAAGGTAAGGGACCCATTGGGACCATCATTTCCGAACGAGTTGTCGGCGATGACGCGATACACTGGGCCAATAATGCCCGACTGGACAAGTTCCCGGATCTTGATGCTGAGGGGGAAGTATCGAGTCCATACAGCCTCCATCAAGAAGAGATTCTTGGATCGGGCCGTATCGACCAGCTTCTTGGCTTGAGAGGCCGTCACGGTGAAGGCCTTCTCACAGAGGACGTTCTTGCCAGCTTCCAGCGCAAGCATGGTGTTCTGGAAATGATGGCTGTGCGGGGTCGCCACATAGACGATGTCAACGTCTGGGTCGGCTACCAGCTCGGCATAGGAGCCGTAGGTCTTGACGCCTTCAGGGGCTTTGACCTTGGCCAAGAAGTTGGCGGCGCTGTCCTTGGATGAGGATGAAGCAACGGCAACAAGCTTGTGAGCAACATCGTGGACATCACGAGCAGCCGGGTTGGTGAGGAGGTCCTTCACAAACACTGTGCGCATCAAGGTCAGAAGGGGGAGGCTCTTTGGACGATTTCCAGTCGAGTGGATAGAAGGGACGCACTCTCGGCGATCCAGCCGGTGGCCATGATGCCCCACCTGATAGTATGCGGTCGAGAAGCCATAGTTGTGTGGTGCCGAAGTTCGGTGTGGTCAACACAGGTGAGAGAAGAGGCAAGAAAGACTGTGGATTGCTTGGTCCGGTGGAGTAGAGTACAGACAACTTTGCCGGCAGCTCGAGATGATCGAAAGCCGTTCTTTCTTCGTAAACGCACGAGATATCGAGAGAGAGGGGGGAGAAGGAGAGGGCGAGGGCGAGGGAATATTAAGCTCCATCTCCTCTTTCTATAACGGTCGCTGGCCCGCGTTCCCGTTGAGGGAAGAAGGTGGGGTAATAGCCTCAGCTACTATGAACCATTAGGTTACAGTAGTCGACGACATCGCACCTGCCCTTCAGTCTGCCGGTTTGAAGTCAAGTCCAGCTTCAAACCAGCCAAGAATACCTATCAAATTGATGGCTATGTATAGGTCTGTTCTATTAGCTAACTAGGTAGGTAGGGTGTCTCGCTTCTCGTCTTAAGTCGTCGTGATACTTGCAGCATCACCAAAAAAAGGGAAAACGCAATGTCGCAACGGCCACGAGAAGAAGAAAAAGGCGCCCACGTCATCCATTTTCGATCTGTCCATACTAAACCCACTGTCCTGTAGTGGTACCTCCCCCACGCTGGGCTAAGCTCGATGCAATGTTTTAGGTAGGCAGGCAGGTACTTGATGTAGCCCCAGCTCCGAGTATAGTAGCCCGTGGATGTGCTACTTCCCGACTTACATGCGTGCACTTCCTTCCGTATCGAGGCTCTGCAAGGCTTAGGTCTACTCGATCGCCAATGGCAGACAAAACCAAATTGATACATCGTGATGAGCGGGAGGCTGCAAGAGACCTCCCACAATCATTCGATTCCGTATTTGCTTTCCAGTAGCAGAAGAAAACATTAGGTGGCTGTGCAACTGCCACTCATACTACTTCATATTGGCCTCAACCGGCTCGGACTTGATCATTCTGTCACCCTGTGACAACAGCATTCTGTGTAAAGTATTTGGCGCCCCAAGTTCACCATCATTGGTTGGCCTGCTGACTCGCAACATGGCATCCCCGATCTCTTCCAATCTTCACAGTGGGAACAGCATATCAAGACCCAAGGAACCCGAGGGGCCTCGGCCTCTTTCGCCGCCAACTCGGCTTGGCCAACATCAGCCTGTCATTGAGATCCCGCTGCCGCTGCTGCCGCTACCACCACAGCAGCCCTGCGGATTGGCCCAGGATTTCATGTTGTCCGGCTTCCCGCCGACCGCCACCCCGCGCCTCCTCTACGGCACCGCCTGGAAGAATCAAGACACTGCCAACCTGGTCTACCTAGCCATCAAGTCCGGTTTCCGCGGCATCGAAACCGCTGCCTTGCCCCTCTACTACCAGGAGCCCCTCGTGGGCGATGGCGTGCGGCGCGCCGTGGACAAGGGCATCGTCACCCGCGAGGAGCTGTACATCCAGTCCAAGTTCGCGCCGCCCGACACCGAGGCACAGTATTGCTGCATGCCGTACAGCCAGGACATGTCACTGAAGGAGCAAGTGAGGGCGAGCGTGGAGAGCTCGCTGCGCAACCTTGCTGTCTCCTGTCCTACTTCTCCTCAAGCCGCATATCTGGACTGCGTGCTCCTGAACACACCCCTCACGACGCTCGAAGAAACCGTGGCCGTGTGGCAGGCCCTCGAGGAGTTCGTGCCGCACCGGATCCGGCACCTAGGCATCGCCAACGTGAACCAGACCATCGTTGAGCACCTGCTGCGGCCGCCCCTTGGCACCAGCAGCCTCCCGGAGTGGAAGATACGTGTCCGGCCGTCGGTGGTGCAGAACCACTTCTGTCCCAGGCTCGGCGACGAAGACGTTTACTTTGTGAGGCTGCGGCGTCTCTGCCGACAGGAGGGTGTCGTATTCCAGGCCTACTACACCCTCACGGGCAATAAGAAGCTCGTGAGGAAGTCCACTACAGTCAGCGACCTGATGGCGCGCGTCCCGGGCGTCAGCCGCGAAACGGCCTTCTACGCCCTCGTGCTGGGCTTGCAGGGCATCTCGATCCTGGACGGCACGAAGAGCGAGGAGCACATGCGTGCGGATGTCGAGGGGATCAAGCAGATAGAGCGCTGGGCGGACGGCGAAGGAAGGCCATTCTGGGAGAATTTACTGCAGGTCTTCAAACGAGTGATTCGGGGAGAAGAGTAGTAGTGAAAGAAAGCAAATGTGGGAGGATATACGCCAGTGATTCAAGCGATGGGTTCGGATAGTGTAGCAGCGAAGGAACCAGCGATTTTCGAGGGAACCCGAGGTTTTGTGTGTGTGTGTGTGTGTGTGTGTGTGTCGTTTGTCACCGGTCTCGTCATTGGTGTTCTAAGAGCGGTCAGATAGATTACATGTGTTTAGAGAGGAAAGTCACGCGCCAAGTCAGGATAGCTGATGAGAAAGAATAGAATGAATGAATCGATTAATTGAGGCTCGTTATCCTTCCCTCTATGAGATCAGAAGATGAAGAAGGTGTGTTTACTTGGTGAGGAGAAGAATACTTCAAGTAATGTATTCTTTCAGCCTAAATGCGACGCCCTATGTACACCATACCAAGCATCTCCAAACGCGATAAAAGCAGAAATGCGACTCTCAAAACGCCGAGGAGGCTATACTAGCCTATTGGCTGGCCTCCCTAATGCAATCAACATATAACGAGTAAGGCTCGTGGGGAAAGGGAAACACAGCATGAGTGGAATCAAGTAGAGTTGCTCGGTCATTTGACCATCCCCTTTCTCGTTAGACCTCCATCTTCAACTTGCCTGCTCTCAGGCTAGTCAGATCATCCTGCTTTAAGAAAACATGGTCAGTATTTCTGCTGTTGAAGAGAAGCGACGTGTGTATGCGCTTAGGGGGCAACATGTGTAGAAAAGACGGATGGTATACACTTACCTCTGCTTTCCTCTTGCCCAAAACCGGCTCCGGCGTGCCTCGGCCACCGCCACCGTACTTGACCGCGGCGACGGTGCTACTGCCGCCCGTGGCCTCGCGGTGGCAGCTGGCGTGGTATATCCTATCGCCGACCTCGAGGGCGTCCTCCCAGGCCCACTCCTCGTCGAGGTAGACCTGCTTGAACTTTTCCTGGCAGATGGGGCATACGCTGTTGAGCAGGACGGGGTCGTCAGGGACGGGTATGTACTGCATCTTGGGCAGCTTGGCGACGGAGCCACCCTGGGTCGCGGCGGCCTGGGCTGTCGGGACGCCGCCAATCACGTCGATGGTCTCGCGCGTGCCGACCCAGTCGTGCTCGTCCACGAGCCAGCCGCGGTTCTGGCCCGCCTTGTCGGCCTCGGCGATCCGCTGGTTCACCTTGAAGTGCCAGTCCATGTGCGCCGTTTTCTTCTTCTTGCCCTCGGCGTCGTTCTTGAACCGGCGACCGCACTGGGTACACTGTGTCCCGAGCGATTCAAACAACAGCGGGACGAGATGAGGTCGGAACCTAGTTTCCTTGGTGTCAGTAATCTATGTTCCACGCGAGGGCCGGCGATGTAGTAGGGAAAGGGGGCAGGCAGGTAGGTAGGTAGGTAACATACTGCTTTAACGAAGATGCCGTAAAGGTAATATCGCTCGTCATATTTTCCACGGTCGGAGGTCCTGATACCACAGGCCTGGGAAGGGGGAAAGGTAGCGACGGCATAGGCGGCATATGATTAGGGGCTGGTGTAGAGCCACTTGAAGGGCCTGCTGTGGGCGGAGGGATCATGCCAGCTTTCCGCAACATCTCCACCAGTGACAGTGCATCTGAAGGTGCAGAAGCTGCGGGTTTCGGAAGCTCGACTCTCTGCGGCGGAGGTGAACGTATCGCCATGGTCGCAGGGGGAGGCTGAGGTGTAGATACTTGTGGTGTGGCAGAACTTCTTGCCAGCAGAGCAGCCAGAGCACCGGAACCCAATAGAGAATCTATGGAAACCTTCGGTGCTGCCGGAGGAGCTGAAGGGGGAGGAGCTACTGCTACGGCTGGTGCTATAGGTACAGGTGTAGGGGTTTGGGCAGGAGTTGCCCTTATAGTCACAGCAAGTTCAGCAATGCGATTCTTTATGAGCACTAATTGATCCTGCGGCAAGTTCTGGGTTTGAAGAATACTTTGCAAATCCAAGAGCGCCTTCAGTCTTGTTTGTATGCTAGGATCATGTGGGCTGCGTGCAAATTCAGCTTTAGAGGCTGCGATGAGCTGCTGAATGTCATTATTCAAAGCATCTACGCTGATTCCGGGCTGTGGCATTCCATAGCCTCCAGGATACGGCGGCTGGAAGGCAGGCATGCTTGCACTTGGTTGAGGTGTCGAACGTGTAGGCATGGTTACGCTCTGGACGAACGAGTTAGCGTAGGGCCGAGGGTCATATGGACGTAGAAACTTACCTGATGCTGATGATACTGGCTAGGCGCTTTTGGCGGAGGACCAAACGGACCAGCCCCGTTCGAGTGGTTCACAGGATAGCCGCTGGCCTGTGACGATGGTCGGACATTAGGCGGAGTGGGTGTATTCCGGTAGGGCACGGGTGGCTGCTGAGGCATGGGCCTTCCGCGGCCCAGAAGCTGTTGCTCGTTTCGGTAATGCTGTTGCTGAGCCGCCATGGCCGAGGTTCTGGCCTTGATCAAGGCATTCTCGATAGGGCGAGTCACATCCGGCGGAAATACCGGACGCGTATCAATGGAACCGGGGATGGGCTCTTTCCAGGTCTTGAGCATCTCGTCCATCTTCCTCCGCGTAGGCATGTCCACGGAGGCATAGGCGTCCATGTATGTTTCGAACAGCCTCTTGCCAAAGAACAGAGTATAGGGCGTCCCCACGTTCTTGATAATGGAGTCGAGTACATATAGCGAAGGGAGCTTCTTGTGCGATGCGACCTGTTTAGACTGGTAAGCACTTGAACATGGAGAGATCAAATTAAAAATACGCAGACGCTCATAAGGCTCTAGGCCATTAGACTGCTGGCAAAGCTTGGTGTTGGCGGTGGCAGCAGGATGAAAATTGCAAAATCAGAGTCCCGACCTACCCTCTTGATGTGGTTTTGTAACGTCTGCGCGATGGCAAGGGCATGCTCAGTGTTTTCTCTTGCGATCATGGTCAAGTTCTGAATATCATATCGGTTATTCACCTGGAGATCCTCGAGGGCTTCGCGAAAGTCCTCGGCAAAGTGCTCGGATTCCTGATACGACGCCATGTTGGTGGCTAAGTGTGTGTTGTGTACGACGGACAAGTCTCTCTGCTTCTCCGAGAGCGTGTTGGGAAGTGGTAGTGGTAATGATGATGATGATGACGGGAAAGAGAAAGAGAAAAAAATCCGTAGACGATCTGCGCAGGATTGTCGCTGGGTCTTCTGTTTTCTTTTCTCTTCGCCTTTTCTTGTTTAGAATGTTTGCACAATGAGGAAGAACAATAGACAGCGCTGCGTCAATTGACAGTTATCACAATGGCCGGCTTCACCCTTCTAGAGGGATCTCTTCATCAAGGATACTGAGATGCGTAATTCTGGATCTTGGTTCATTCCCACGATACAGATTTGCACTCCTCTGCCAAACTCGACTTTTTCCGCGAGAAAGGTAGCCTCGAACGAAATGGGAGACGACCTCCCTAGACTTGTATCTTCCCACCCAAATCGTCCCAACCTGAGCTACAGATGACCACTACGCCGAGAGGCGTACTTGCCTAGAGGGATGGCGATCTCTTGATCAGTTCAAGCTTCTTGCTTTCTACGAGCCGGCGGACGGGTGGAAGAGGGCGCGTGACGTGAGGTGGGCTGGTGGTGTGATGATGACGACGAATGAAAGAGCGTCGCGGGTGGTCGTCGGAGGGGAGGCGGCGCAAAGTGTTTTGGTTGACGAGATTTTCGAAGTTGTGGTCAATTGGATACAGAATCGCAAGCTGGCGGTCCGTAAGTGAAGGAGCGCAGAGCTTGGTTTGGGAGGGTTCGGAGGTTGGATGGGGTTGGCGTGTCCTTGTTCTGGGAAAGCTTTGCTTTGTTGCTCAGCTGGAAGGACGGAGATGCCTTTGCGAGACACAGTCTTGTCAGCTTTGGGGGGATGGATGCGCTGCTAACCTAGTTGGGAGTTAGCCTGATCTGCTAAACCTTGGCCACGCACGTACCACATTTGATGGGATCCGCTTACTCATCCAACTGATTATCTCCCCCGGGAATAAAGGAAGACGATGTCTTATTGACTGGGCTCCTTTGTGGGAGCAAGACAACAGTTAGTCACAATGAGTTGGTACGTGGCAAGCAATACTCCAGGCAACCATCTCCATCAAGCGGCAGGCCCTGGACGGCCACCTCGGTATCACGGCTTCATCATGTTACGTAGCAGGAGCTGGTCAGGACAAGCCGCCTACCTACTCAATAGATATATGCTGGTTGTTCGACCACTCTATTCATTTCCCTATGCAGTGGCTTTTGGTAAGCTGTGTATAGATCTGAACCAGCATGACTGCACCTTGGCTACTACGAGAACTTGCGTCATCCAGTTACTTCCGCTGGGCTATTTATTCATTTATTTTGTTTCCATAAACGAAAGCATCTACCCAGTATTCTACAAAGACAACTAAGGAAACCAATCACAAGTGCCAAAACTAACTGCTCACAAGATGATCCCGAAAGACACAGCGATAATTCGGCGTGACGGAGAGTGTAATCCTGGAGGCTGGTCAACCGTGACCCTCGTTTTGCTAGCCGTCTTCGCGTTTGTCTTTGGAGCCGTTGACCTCTTTGCATTTAATAAATTAAAAGGAAGATGGAGAAGAGGTAGCGATAGACGGGGGGAAACCCTGGGATGGCCTCAGCCTAGGCCTGGCTTGTCTGGAGGCCCGGTCGGCCCGCCAGCTCCAAGTGGCCGAGGGCATCCAGGTCCAGGATTCCCATCGATGGGAGTGTAAGAGTCCGAGAGCCAAACGCAATGCCTACCAAGTATCACTTACCCTGTGGATACATATATACCGGGGCTACTGCAGGAGTTGATAAAAACCACAATTTCCCTTCGTCACGGGGCAAGATGTTCAAGACTTGCACTCGGGAAAATGAGCGGATAATACGCTACATGTGTTACGACTGGACCATGTAACTCGAGAGAGCCGGCATTTCACACAATCGACTGGACACTGGGGACACAATGTGAGGGCCGACCCGCATGCTGAAGTGAACAAAGCTTTAATTTTAGGCTCGTTAAGATGCGTTGATCATATGAAGAAAGAAACCTGATCTCTCAATTAAAACTCCAGGGTATATACCACGTGCAAAACAAAGCCACCAACGCCACCACCTTTCCGCCTCCTTTTTTCCCCGTAGATTCACTGCATTTCATGGCCTCGACCAAGTCGTCGTTTCCGTACTTAGAA
Source organism: Apiospora aurea (assembly GCF_038362705.1). Taxonomy (NCBI): domain Eukaryota; kingdom Fungi; phylum Ascomycota; class Sordariomycetes; order Amphisphaeriales; family Apiosporaceae; genus Apiospora; species Apiospora aurea. Next base: position 1,680,642 of record NW_027117393.1, on the reverse strand, counting down.
TTGGGAGAACTGGTCGACGTTGGAGGCAAGGGAATACCGGCTGCTGGGCCGTCGCTTGTGATCAGGGTGACTGGGTTGCCGTCCGTGGATGGGGTGGAGCGCCGAAGGGGGACGCTGCAGACCGGGGATGACGGGCGAAGATCGGCTGGGCACGGGATCGTCGACCACCTCCTCGCCCTTCTCGAGGTCGGGCTCATAAGGCATGGGCCGGCTGATCTTGGGCTTCTTGTTGCTCTTTGGCCACCACGACCTGCTCTTTTCCTTTCGCACCGAGTCGCTGCGGTGGCTCTCGTAGTCTTCCGAGTACGTGTCGTAGGAGTCGGACTTCCCGCTGTTGTAATATGCCGTCTCGGTGACGGCGCCCTTGCTGCGGAGCTCGCGAGCATTGAGGCCGCCCTCGCCGCTGTAGAGCCACGACGTGATGATGTTGACAAAACCGAATGTGATGGCCAAGATGCCGCCAGCGAGACACAGTCGCCAGAAGGGTAGATCCATGTGGTCGAGGCCGTTGCGGGGGTCGCTAAGCCGGCCGAGGGTGTGGCATCCCAAGATGACCATGGCCAGGCCGAACCACTTCAGTCCGCGATTAGGACCAACTGCTGGCCAGTTCCGAGTATACCACGAGCGAACGAAGCCAATCCCCTTGAAGGAAGGAAGCTCCGAAACGGCCAGAAAGATACAGATGACAAGGATGAAGAAAAGGGCGACGTCGTTAAAGAAAGTAAAACCATCGGGCATCTTGGCCGGGATCATGAGGATCACGGACGAGGCCGCAATGAGCAAGAGAACCAAGATGTTGAGGGAACGAATGACATTGAGGATGATGTAGGCCGAGCCCTTGACGCTCGAGGAGTTGTTAACGTTAAACATGGCGAGAAGCTGATCGAGCTTAGTAGTTGTGTCTCTGGGCTCGAATTTATCAGTGGTCCGGTTCGTGCTAGCCATATATATGAGATTCTGGGTAAACCAACGGGGAAAACTGCCTGCAGTTGCTGAAGTAGGTGTAGAGAGGTTGCACGTCTGGTGAAAATGCTGGGCTTCCAGGAGAAAGTCGACTATCTGGCTCGCAGATCAGACCCGTTGCTGAATGGCGTAGATATAAAATAGGTGGAAGATGTCAAAAAGAACGTGAGAAGTGTAGTAGATAGTTTGGTATGAAGGATAGGATGTAGGTAGCGGATACTACAAAGTCGATTTCACCAGTGAAACTTATAGCAAAGTGAACAAGAAAGACATGTCAACGCAATGTCATTATGATTGTCTCCCTGGGGCACAATGAAGTTATCGCGGCTCAGAGCAAGGAAACAAGGAGGATGTTGATGGACCGGCGGCCCTTGTTGTTTTAAAGAGAACAAAGAAGCTCCATTGAATAGACTCGGTGGAGATTCGGGCCTTAGACGAACAAACAATCTAATCCTGGACAAACACACTTGTGGTAGGTACACACCGGCCAGAGCCAGGGGGGTGGAGAGAGAGAGAGAGAGGGCAGCTTTCCTTTCCAAAAAAAAGAAGAAGAAAAAAAAAAGAAGTTCGGCTAGGTGACCCCGTTTCAATAGGGCAATGTTTCGACTTGAACTATTGTTTCCAGCCAATGAATCTCACTGCCCGAGGCCGAAGGAAGACCGCCCAGGGCAGCAAGCTCCCAGCTTGGAGACCAGAGTGCGTTTTTCTGGCATACATCAAGCAGGCGCTCGCTCGCTTCCTCACGGTCGTGCGGGTAGGTAGCGTCCCTCTTCCCCCGTCCGTCACAGTGTGCCTATCTCAGAGGGCCCTGTCCGCAGAGTTCTCCTCGTTACTTCGTGTCGAAAAGGTGGCCGTAGTGTGTGGTGGCGGCTGCGTTAGGTCGTTACAAGTGAATCTATTCGCCATGACAATCATCTTTTGCCCCACAGACCCTGGATTGTTAGCAGACATTGTGGGAGGAACGCATGAGACGATGCGAAGGCTCTGAGTTGGCGCGAACCGTCTCGTCCAATCGTGCTCGGGCCCGTTGAAGGCTTGATGCCAAGGCATTTCGCCAGGACTAGTTGATCGGACTTCGATTGGCTATTAGCGCAAGCGGCTTCAACGATCTCTGTTTCAGCATTTCTTAGATTACCTATGGCCAGTCCCACCAGCGCTCCCAGGCTCCTTCGCACCCAGAAGGAAGCAATCGATTGATTGTACGGACTGATTGATGGCCAGACTCGAGGTGCAGCAGAACAGAGCCGTGCAACCTGCAAGCCTATTGTTTGACGGAGGAACATCCTTCCTGCTGGGCATGCTTCAAGAATCATGCAGGGCTTGCTTCTGCAGGTGCCGTTGGTGATCCTGACGAGACCGGAATTTGTTACAAGTGTATTACACAGACGGGAGTCGTGGAAAGTCGATTAGACCGGTGTCCCAAGGATGCAGAAGGGGGTATTTCCTTCTGATATGTCGCATTGAGCAGAAACATCCTACGCATGTGGACGCTCCTTCATTAATCACAATACTCGGATCAATGCTCACCACAGTTCTGAGTGGTATGCAAGACTGTAACGCCACTCGCCCCTTCAAATCTATCCAAGAATAGACAGCCGATCGCGTGTTTGTTCTATATCTACAGTGCACATGGGCTCAATGAGACGGGTAGCAAACGCAACGAGTCGCCTGCCCAATACGTGCAGCAAATCGCCAGACATTGCCGCCCGTAGACTGTATTGTACTTAGGCGGGTTGGGCCTAGGCCTACCGAGGCCGCTTACACTGGAGAAAGATGCGCGACCGCGCTTAAAAACCCGCCCAAAGGAGAGGCCCCCAAGGTTCCAAGGTTCCAAGGTTCCCAGGCGGTTAAAAGAAAAGCAAAAGTGCAAGAAGTGTTGATTGGTCGCGTTGGCAGCCAGCAGCCCGCCCATAGACTTCGATAGAAGCAATTGAATCGATTTTCCCAGCACAGCCTCAGAGGCCATCCCCCTTTTCCGCTTTCCGATCCGATCTGACAGCCAGACTCTTCTGACCGATTTATCTTTCGTTCCCAACCAACGAAACCTTGACGAACCCAGAGGAAGAAATCTCCAGAAGACAAGGTCCCTGTGATTTCTACCCCGCCGCAACCGCTCCCGATTACTATTCTCGTCTGCTTTGCAGAGCGCTTAGCATTGCAGCAACGCAAGTATCTATTTTCTGCCCTAGCACTGCAAGCCAGAAACCATGGCTCGCGGTAATCAGCGTGAGAAGGCGCGTGAGAAGAACCTCAAAACCCAAGCCGCACAGGTAGGTCTCACACACATTGGTGATCTTGGCTTCCGTTCTTCTTCTTCTCTTCCTCCTCTCCCTCCCTTTCCCCCCTTGTCTCTCTATCTGCAACCCGGAGATCAAGCAGCCACCCGCTATACAGCCGAGACAAGTCCGCTCCCGAGGATAGGGCGGGACAGGACAGGACATAGACAGCCCTGTCCTCTTGCTAGAACACATGCCAACCGTGCTAACCATATGTGATTACCTGTTGACTTGCCTGGACTCTGGATCATCACTGACACGCCATTCGGGGACTACAGAAGTCAAAGAACACAAAGACCGGCGCCGAGATGCAGCGCGACAAAGAAAAGGTCGCAGAGCTGATGCGTCAGAAGCAGGCTGCCGGTAAGTCCCGACGCTGCATTTCCCTCCCGCATAATCCGGAACGCGACCGATCCCCCCCCTCCTCCGTCTTTGATTGACAAACCACCATACTGATTCCAGATTCTTATGTATTATAGCCGATGCGAAGAAGCAGCCCGCCAAGTGATCGCAAAACCGAGGCGGCAGATGCAGATCAGGTGTCCGGTGCCACTTGCTCCGTCTTGCCCTGATACGCGACGTTACGATGTTTACATGACTATGATTTCTTCAACGACGAAAGTCAAGATTGCAAGGGCAGGAAGCCTAGAAAGCACCCCGTATTCGGGGGAGCATATTATTCTAGGCTGGTAATAAAGTTACACAATCTATCATTCTGTTGTATCTCTGCCAGGCTTTGCCACTCTCGAGCTTGGAGAATAATACTCTGCTCGATGCAAATAACTCGCGAGGCATTGCTCTGGTGTCGCTGGCCATTGCTTTCGTTATGATTGCGCTTGCAACCGACCTAGATCCCAAGGGACAGATCGGTGACCTTGCCAAATCACGAACCCCCTTTTATCTTTACCCAGACAGCGGTTGTCGGCCGAGGGAAGAGAAAACCTCAAAATAGATATGCTGTGCTCGTCGTGTGGCAAATTACCTACTACGTATCGTGTGATGGCTGACCCATCCGAAGCCCTCAATGTGAAGACAGGAGCCTGATTCCCGAATACTCGGAATTGAAGAAACGTGGTCACTTATTAATCCACCAGCCTTCCTACCTCCGTGGTCCAGAATCGAAACCTAATGACTTACAAGGACATAAGCCCAATGCCCCCCTACCGTGGCCTGAAATGCGACCAGTCAGTCAATCCTCCCAGTTTCGAAGTTGAAGCCGGGCCAGCCGCTCTGCCAGTCCCGGCATGTTTCAGGCCACCACGCAGGTGCTAATGGAACGAGTCAGCGGAAAGAGAGAGAGAGAGAGAGAGAGCCGCTATTCGGTCGAACAAATCACGCGTTCACAGAGCCTCATCGACCGTTAACGACCTATTAATTGTAATAATCATTTAAAATAAAAAACAGAAAATACGACCCAGTCATATAGGGGGAGCATTCTCTCTCCAGTGCCTGTGGAGAGACTTCAAGAAGCAAGCCCCCGCGCAGCTTCTATCGAGCATAATATATAAAAAGGAGAAAAAACACGTCAACGTTGCCCATGGATCCCCTTCCATTGTGTGAAAGGGACCACTCCCTCTTGTCTAGTAACGGGACCACCATTGTGTATGTGTATGTTGTTTCAAGAAAGAAGAAATAGCAGGATATCATTTCGTTATAGCCACGCCGAACCCACACTCCCTCCCTAGAAAGAAAACCCTTTCCGCCCCTCCGAATGATGCAAATACAAATATAGCTGCAGAATTAGGTATCGCACACATCTGAGAAGGGAGAGTACATTTATGCCTCGGCCATCTCGGCGGGCATGCCACCGGGCATACCACCGAAGGCGCCCAGGCCTTGCGCGGCGACGGCAGGGAACGAGCCAGGGGCGCAGGACACGGCGCAGACGCACTGGCCGGTGCCGGGAGTGAGCTGACCGATGCCCTGGGTCATACCGCCCTGGGCAGCACCACCGGTAGCGGGAGGAGCAGCACCGCTCTCCTTGGCTGGCGGCGGGGCGGCGGCCGGGGAGCACCAGCGGCAGGGGGAGGGGGAGGAGCGGTTCCGTTGGCGGCACCTCCACCAACAATGGCGCTGGGCGCACCCTGGCCCTTTTGAGCAATAGCCATGGACTGGAAGAGGGCCTGGGACTTCTCAGCGGTGGGGTTGATCGAGAAGGTCATACCCTTGCCGCAGTGAGTGGACTGGCGGCAGTAGAACCCTTTGATAACGGTCAGCAACAGTTCGCATTTTAGGCACTCCAGACTCAAGGGAATAGCAACTTACAGAGAGGAGTCTCGACCATAACCTGCATAGCGACCTGGGGAGGAGGGTTGACAGTGTTGTTGGCGTTGGGCTGGAAGCCGGAGTCCATACCGCCGGGCATAGCGTCGCAAGGCTTCTCGAAGGTGGACTGGGTAGCAGTGTGGTTTGCGGCCATGAAGGTGAAGATAACCATGTCACCCTTCTTAGCCTTGACCTCGGCGGGGGTGTATACGAGACCAGCGGCGCCGCCAACAGTGACCTAGCGAGATGTTAGCAATCCAAACGGGTCTGCAAGAGCTGGCTCGGAGAGAGAACGTACGGAGTGAGTAGCAGCAGCGGCAGGAGGGGGAGCCGAGGCACCGGGAGGCGCACCGGCAGTCACGGTCTGGGTGACGGTGACCTGCTCGTTCATGGTGGTCGTGGCAGCGCCTCCACCGGGGTTGGCCCAGACGAGGATGATCTGTGTGATGGAGCCGGCGTTGACGGCGGCCGCGCCGCCCGCGCCCAAGGCAGCGCCCAAGGCACCACCGGCGAGAGCGCCACCAGCGGCACCCTTAGCGGCACCCTTGGAAGCACCCTTATGTTCCGTTCTCCGCACGGGGTAGACATTGTTGACGGCCTTTGCGAGAGCCAGGGGCGCAATGGCCAGGGTCAGAGCTGCTGAGAACTTCATGATGAACTAGGTATTATTGGTGACTGTCGAAGTCGCCGTCGGGATTGCTGTTGGGGTTTTCTGTTTTTTCTTTTTCTTTCTTTTCTTTCTGGATATATTGCTCGAAATCGGCCGTGATTCTCAGAACTGGCGCAGGATCCGTAAAATGGCGAGCGCTGCTCGTGGAGAAGAATAGGAAGAAAATGAACGGAAAAGTGTTGCGAAAAGAGCGAACTCACGACTGTAGAACGAAAATAGTAGTATGAGAGGATGAACCCACAAAGACAAGAGCAGGATCCCGAAAAAGGGCGAGCAGCGGCACCTGCTTATATCGCAGCATGATGGATGCGCGAGGTGAGGGACGCTGTGCAGACTTGCTCCGTCACAGCCGAGCCAGGGTCCTGGCATCCCGGCCCAAAAGCTGGTCTCGAAACAGGACCAGCGCCTTCGCGATGCCAAGCGGGCAAGCAAGCATGGGTCGTCAATTCGGGTGGAGGGGCGTCCGATCAAAGGGAACCTTTTTGGGCGGAGAAGGGCCTGTCTACTGCTGCCTGTCGTCTGCCTGTCTGCCTGTCTGCCTGCTCTCAGGGCTCCCCGTCCAGTGCCCCCGTCATGGGGGCGGCTCCACGCCAAGCGGCCAAGATGGAGGAGATGCGACGTCCCTGGGCCTGCCCGGGCGTTCATTTGCGGCGCCTCGCAACCTGATATTGCCGCTTCCGGTTGGCGCAGGAGGTCGGATGTGACAGAAACGTCTCGCGTCGTGTTTTGGCACCCTTGCTAGCAGCCAGCTTTTGCCGTGCATGCCCCCTGTCCGGCTAGGCCTGACTGGCGCTAGCGGCTCTGTATACTCGGAAAATACCACACCCTTTTTTCGCTACTGGACGGCAACACCGCATCCAGGCAGACAGCCGCAGCGTCGGCGGCGATTTCAATTAACTTCAGATGAACAAGAGCGCCGACTAGCCATCGGATTCCGGAAGGGCGTTGCACGACAGACTGTCACCCGGAGGCTGACTCTGCTGCGGACGTCTCCGGTGTCAAGTCCTCGCCCCGGGTGTTGCATGTACAGGCTGTGCGGCGGCACCTGAGAAAGAAAATCCAGTAGTAGTAACGGCTTTGGTCCCTTTGGTCCCTTTGGTCCAACCCGCCTGCTGGCCAACGGCGGATTCGATTGGCTTCTGGGACTTTAAGCTTAAGCTTATACGGATCCATGTCGTTAGCATTCTAGACCGTTTTCCTGGCTCGTTTACGGTGGAAACCCACGACCCAGTCTTCCACTCGACTATCTGCACTTGGCAGCGCTCGGGTGCAGTGATATCGTGCAATTCTTCGTCACCGGGTAGGCCAGGAAACGTAATTGTCAATGCTACCCTGCCCGAAATTGCTGCGTATTCCTGTGCCGTTTTTCCCGCCTGACGACCGCCAAGGCCTGCCTTTTGCGAATCTCGAATCTACGTTTCGACGCCAAGAGCTGAAGAGAAACGTTGTCAGGGGGAGCATGTCCGCTCCGCCAGCCGGCGAACCCCCAATCCTCCTTAGCCGCATGCCTTTCACCCGTCCAGTCGACCCGTCATCCTGCCTATCGCTGTCTCATGTTTCGATCCGTTCATCATGTTTTCTTGGGGCCTGTCTTAACTTTGTTGCAGACAAGCTCAGTCTGATATGGTGTCTCTTTTGGCGCCCCCTTGCCGTTGCCGTCCTATATTGTTGTCGTGCCATCCATGGCTTGTCAGGACACGCCTCACCAGCGTACATGGCATTCGTCATTCTCATCTTCATCTCTGCATCTCCCAGGCTCATGTTTAATGCTGTCCACGCCTGTCATCTGCTACAGAAATAGTGGCGCCTTTTCCATTCGCTTCTACATAAAACCTATGGAGGAGGCCTCCTCAACGGATACCCGTGTAGCCAGAGTTGCAGTCAACACGAAGCGATGGGATTCTATTCATGCCAATTCACCATGTTTGGCTTCAGGGCCTCTGCCTCGGCCCAAAACTATCCGCTCGGCTCCACTGGGAGTCTCCGGCGCTATGCTTTTGAAATATATAACTTGGCAACTCGAAATTATTTAACAGCCACATTACAAATGGATGTAAGACGGCGATACTTCGCCCTATCAATAGCAGATCCAACAGCGGTCTTACGGAATCGCCCTCTCGTCCCGAGTTCGGCAGCCTGGTGAAGCCGAGAATGAAGTGATGTGTTGAAGATGGAAACGGGAACGAAATGTAGACGCTATCGCTATCATCAGGATCTGGAACGTGCCACGTTTCGGATCTTGGTTCTGTTGGTCGATCAAAAAGAGCAAATGTCCATCCGAGCTCGGCCCTGGCACGTCAGATTACTGCTGCTGCGACTGCTGTTTCTGTCCTTCGTAGAGCCCAGTGTAATAGCCGGCGTAGTACCAGGACATCATCAGTTTCTTTAGACCCTCATCTTGCACTAGAGCCGTGTTAGCCGACTGCGAATCTGGGGGTCCTACCATCTGTGCAGTCCTCTGACGTGCATACGTAGACGAGGCGAAGTATCTACTTGGCCACTTACCTGAACCCAGCAGTGGTGCTGGAATGCCTTCCGGACGGCTTGTCGATGTTGCGCTGGGCTGAGCGGTCGGAGCGGCCTCGTCGCCATTCTTCTCCAGGATGTCAGAAACGTTATCGTGCCAAGCTTTTCTGATCTTCGCGGGAGACTCCATCCCACCAAATTTGTCGCAACTCACCCGCGTGCTCTCGTCAACCTTTACCTGCGCCTGCTCTGCTACAGACGGAGGCTGTTGTATTTTAGAGTCATTGCTCTCGAGCTTGGCATCTGAAGCCACAGTGACCCTTAATACAGACATTTTGTCAGTCATGATACCTCAAGAGTGTTGAAGCTTTCATCCGACTCAAGGGACACGCACTTTTCACTTTCCTTCAGGAGGTCATCGACGTTACCGCCATGTCGATAAATGCTATGGTATTTCTGAATACAGTCAGTAACATACTTGACAACTTCCACAAGAGCACGCAATACCTTGTACTCGTCCAGGGCGTCGTTCCAGGAGTCTACCAAGGCGCTATCGTCCCATACCTCGTCGTGTGTGAGGTTTTGCTGATTTGATGCCATTTTAGAGATGGGTTGGATGGAACTGCGACCACTGCAGCCTATTGTTAGCGGTGAAAATAAGTATCTCTGGCAGAGGCTTCAATAACGGTTGGCTTTGTTTCTGGAAGGATACTAGATGTCCGATGATATTGCAGGACGAATGTGATCCTGCTCTTCCTCCTGCGGCTGAAAAAGAAGGGTTTGAGGGGATGTATCTCAGTAGGAGTACGATTTTGGATACTTTGTAAGTTGGGGAGTAGGTATGTATGCAGGTAGAGAGATGGCCCGTTGCCCACGCTGATTGGCCAGTAGTAGTAGCTTCGCAACAGTTGTCTTTGAGTGTCGCAACAACACAAGGCGAGAACAGGGAATCGATCCACAGGGTAATTGCGGAGAAATTGGAGATCTACAAACCAGGCCGAGCCTCATGGAAGATTTCAAGCGCTTATAGAAAAAAAAGGTGAACGTATGAGGTGCACTCGAAGCGACAGCCGTAACGTCGCTCACAAAGAGCAGCAAACCTGGAGGTAGGCCTGGCTAGTTGCCGGTACAGTAGGTGGACCCACTATGAGATGGGTTCTTATCTTATCGAAGATACCTGAACGCAAGTAACAAAAAAAAGTTCCTGCAGTCGAAGCCAAGGGTTTCTCACAGTGCTCTACAGCGATAAAATCATCACAATGGCCCCAGAACTCAGATCCCGCAAGGTCTCAGGTAATTATTGGATGCGCTCTACATAGTATACGGCACGTTTCTGACAAATCGTGAAGGTACCGCGAAAGCGCCTGCTGCCAAACCGACGAAGGCCGCTGCGCCCAAGCGCAAAGGTTCGTTCGCCCTTCTCTCAGTACTTGACTTCTTATGACTGACAATGCTGCTAGCCGCCGAGGATGCGAGTCCGGTAGAGCCCAAGAAGAAGAAGGCAGTCGAGTCTTCTCCCGCCCCGAAGAAGGCGACCAAGTCTTCAAAGTCGAAGCCCGAGCCTGTGCCGGAGCCCGAAGAAACCCCCGAGGAGGATGAGCAGACCTTCTCCGAGGAAGATGAAGAGGAGGAGAGACATATCCTCAAGCTCGCCGGAGTAGATGGCGACGACGATGAGGATGATGAGGCCGACAACGCATTGGAATTCAAGGACGGCGATGATGTCGGCAAGATACCCGCACCGCCCCCAGCAAAGAAGGGCGCCAAGTCCAACGACGGTGAAAAGGGAGAGACTGGTGTTGTGTACATTGGCCATATTCCTCACGGTTTCTTCGAAAACCAACTGAGGAGCTACTTTGCCCAATTCGGAGATATCCTGGTAAGGAGGCTCCCCTAGCAGCTCTCATTGTACGGGATCGGGACTAATCGTATCAACAGAACCTCCGAGTCTCTCGTAATAAGAAGACGGGCAGGAGCAAACACTACGCCTTCCTGGAGTTCGCGGAGGAATCTACAGCCGACTACGTTGTCAAGAGCATGGACAACTACTTGAGTAAGTCGACGAATGGCTACCACCTCCCACGGCCACATCTTACTGACCGTGTCGCGTGTAGTGTTTGGACGCATATTAAAGGTCAAGCGCGTGCCTCAATCTCAGGTCCACGAGAGCCTATGGAGAGGTTCCAACAGACGCTTCAAGGCCATTCCCCACACCAAGCTGGCTGCGAACCAGCTGAAGAAGGCGAAGACGGAGACGCAGTGGGCAGAGAAAGTTGCCAGGACAAATAAGAAGCGTGCCGACCAGGCAGCGAAACTGAAGGCGCTGGGCTACGAATTTGATACCCCAGAGCTGAAGGCGCCGAGTGCTCCTACCGGGGAGGAGGATGCGCCCAAGGCTATCGAAGCAGCGCCCGAGCCTGAGGAACTGGTTGCTGAAGAGGTGGTTGCTCCCAAGACAAGCAAGGCCAAGGCCAAGAAGGGCAGCAAGGCCAAGAAGTCTAAGGCCTAGGTGAAGCATGGGTCTAGCCAGCGTTGAATTACATAGTCCAAAAGCCATTTTTACGACTCGCACGAACCATGGGCGCTGGCAGGATATGTTTATATGGACTACTGGGCGAATAATCAAGCTACGAATGAGGATGACCGGGAAACTGGTCGCAGATCATGAATCTTGGGATCATGTACATATTATAGTTCTGATGTGAGGCAGGATGCAAGATGTATGCGCATAGCGAACCCACTGTACTCATAGACACGAAGTCGAGCAAACAGCAGGATTATAAAGGCATTCAATTGGTCTACTTCGACCTGCACTAGATGACACGGCCTACCAGCACGCAACAAAGGCGTGAGGCTGTTTCAAAAATTTGAGCTGGCGAAGGGAAAATATGTGAAGAAGAGAAGAAGAAAAATTGAGCTGCCATCCGTTGGGGCCTTTACTATGAAAACCAGCGGGGCCATGTGATTGGCTCAATGTTCTTGTTACCCACCCACCACCCACCTGAGCTTCAATAAGTCAAGTCATCCAGGTCGCATCACTTCACGTCAATGATATCCACAGCCTACAACATGAGAATCCGACCTATGATACTACCACATACCTTTTTCCACGGTCGCAAGCTTATTAGGTTGATGTGTTTTTATAATTCAGGTCGTATTACTATGTGCACTTGTATTGCTCAAGGTGACAGCAGCGCAGCACAGCGTACAAGCCGAATTCGTGACATGGTATGACCGAGAGGATGCAACTGTACAAAGAGCTGTGTCTCAACGCAACCTCGTATTGGACCTCCAACGGGGTACAGACGCTATGCAGTATATCGCTAAAGCGGGATAGTGGGTTGCAAACGACATTCACATTGCAGAGTATGTTCTGTTTTAACCTGACCCGTCCGGGATTGTGATGCGTATCAAAGGGCTTAGGTGGCCTTATATCCACGATGTGTACATTGTTGGCAGACATTGAACACTGGACCTGTCTGGGGGTGCCACTAGGTACATGTACGTAACTTTCAGGTAAGTCAGACGCCTACGGGCACAGCGAAGGGATTGAGGCTAGGCGGGGTGATACCAACTAATCTCGTACATAAGTGCTGTAAGTCCAGCGAATGCGCCCACCCACAGCCCGCAGCCTACAGCCTACAGGCCCAAGTCCAGCTGCTAAGTTTGAGCTGGAAAGGCTTACGTGTGGGTTTCGAGATCCGACCCGCTTTACTTTCTGAACGACGACAAACCTTGGGATCTGAATCGCAAACACCCATTTCCCAGTCTGTCGACGGCTTCTTTTGTGGTTGTATTGCTACCGACTCGGACTGCACCCATGCTGCCCACGTAGGCTTCAACCATTGACGTTCTAGACCACGTACATACATACACCCACACGAGAATGACTCCACCCGAAGCCCAGCAACAGGCGGGCGCAGGTCCGTGTCGCCGCAGTTTCCCCATCGGCAGCAAGACCATTGTTGAAGCTAACTCGAAACCGTCCAGCTTCCGCCAACAAAAAGAAGAACAACAAGAAGAAGAAGAACAATGCAAACAAGCAGAAGCAACAGGAAGACGCCCCCGATGACAAATCTGTAGATCCCACGCTGCCGAACGGCGAGCAGCGCCAAGGAGAAGACGACGACCAATCCGACAGCCCCGATTCCTCTGTGGTAAGGCTATGATTCGCCCTGGACTCCGCCAGGCCAGGAGAGCAGCCCCTGGCAGAATTGGCTGACCAGATAACTGCAGAATCCAACACATCCAGAATCACCCAACGGCGACGCAGCAACGCCAGCAACAACACCAACGACGAATGGTCATTCCCGTGAAGATCCACAAAGCACTATGGTCAGCTCCGAACCAAGCGCCGATACGAGCGCCAGGTTAGAGGCCATGTCACAGGAGCGGGAGGCTCTGAGAGCCGAGGTGGAACAGGTACGAAAGCAATTGGAAGGTATACAGGAAACACACGCCCAGGAGACGACAAAGCTCAAGTCGGAGCTGGAAGAAAGCGTGGCTGCCAAGGAACTTGCCGAAGAGGAATACGAGTCTCTCCGAGAACGAGTCGACAAGCTGAAAGAGACACTGGGAAGCAAACTAGCGCGAGATCGGGAAGAGCTGGAAGGGGCCAAGGAGCGCGTTGAGCAACTGGAGGCTCAGAATGACGAGCTACAAAGGGGCAACGAAACCTACCAAGAACAGATGGAGGGACTACGGACAGAGCTCCAAGACGCCAACAGGGAACTTTCACGCCTCCGGAGTCGCAGCAACCTCTCGCAACACAACTCGCTGAAGGAGAAGGAGGACATGACACGGCAAATCCAGCATCTCCGGGAAGAAGCGGAGGCCGCCAAAGATGCCATGGGCGACTGGGAAGTCTTAGCTATGGAAGAACGATCCATCCGAGAGAACTTGGCCGACAAAACGTCCGCCCTGGAGGAGCAGATCGCTAGCCTGCGAGAGAACTACGAGCGTGCCGCATCAGAACGGGATATACAGTCGCAAGCAGTAGACAGTCTCCAGAGGGCCCTCCAGGAGATCCAGGAAGCTCGGAGGCGAGAGTTGCGCGAAATGGTCGAGTCGTCTGAAGAACAACTCCAGGCCATGAAGAAGTTGGTGAAGGAAGCCGATACCAGAGCGTCCGAAGCTGAAGCTGGAAAGGAGACGATGCAGAAGGAGCTAGAGCGAACCGCCCCTTTCGAGAAAGAGGTGAAGGAGAAAAACCTACTCATTGGCAAGCTGCGGCATGAGGCTATCGTGTTAAACGACCACCTGACAAAAGCGCTTCGTTACCTCAAGAAGACGAAGCCTGAGGATAGTATTGACAAGTATGTCCCTCCCATGCTTACCTTGACAGTCCACGTTTGTTGACTTGGGACAGGCAAATCGTGACGAACCATTTCCTCCAATTCTTGGCGCTGGATCGGTCCGATCCAAAGAAGTTCCAGATTCTCCAGATCATCGCCGGGCTCTTGACGTGGACCGAAGAGCAGAGAGAGCAGGCCGGCTTGGCGCGGCCCGGAACATCGACCAACAACCTGAGGCTGCCGTCTTCGCCGTTCCACCGGACGCCTAGTACGCCGTCCCTGAACACCGAATTCTTCTCCGACACCACGCCCACGTCTGCGAAAGGCGGGGAGTCGCTGGCGGATCTGTGGGCCGGATTCCTGGAGCGGTCGGTCGAGGAGGGCTCGGCGGGCGGGACGTCGAGGAAGGACAGCATGTCGAGTGTAGCGACAGGGACGACAGGGACAACGACAAGGCCAGATACGAGAGGTGCTAACCACCAGGGCTCGTAGAGCGGCTGTCTGTACTATATTCAACTTTATTCTCCGTCTTCGTTCTTTTCTCCCCTTTCTCTTTCTGGCTTTCTGGGGATTGTTATGCACCTAGAAGAAAGATACACTCAAAGAGGATGCGTTCTAAGATAAGCGCGAACTATGTAATGGATAGCATGGGGAACGAGGGAGGGAGAAGCTGGCATCCCAGTGGCGTCTTAGAGAGAGAAATGCATGTACGTACTCATGCTTGTAGCATAAAGGGCGAAGAGGACAGCCATTGCATAGCATCGATGACCTGAAATACCATGCTTAGGTCAAGTCTTTTTCGTAGAGTCCCAGACGCGATGCCTCTTCTCCTGCCCTCATATACACACCTAATACATGTGGACCATGTACGAGGAATTCAACACCGGAAAGGTTTCCGGTTCTCACATCGACCATTGTGTAGCATCGCGACCCCTGATGTTGAACTCTAAAGGGGCCTCGAGGTTGCCACACCAAGTCCAGCCCGGATTGCATGCAGCCAAGATAGACAGACACCAGGCACAAGCAACAATGCTTCGAGTACTTATTAGGAGGCGGTTTATTTGTTTATATTATAATCTAGGTCTTCCCTGATGTGGGAGGGAAGTTAAAAACAAATAGTCTCTACCCAACAACCTGCTGGCCCGCCGCCTGCGCATCCTCTTGTGCGCGCGGCAGCATGTTGGTCGCGTACGACTCGGCGTCGCGCGATATGGCGTCGATGTTGATGCGGTTCTCGAGCGCGTCGTTGACCCCCTCGATGACCTCGCGCTCCTCCATGACCTCGCGCATCAGGCGGCCCTCGTGCGTCCAGTAGGCCTCGACGCGGCGGCGCAGATCCTCGTCGCGGATCGACGTGTTCTTGATGATGCCGACGGCGTTGACCTTGCTCTTGGTCAGCAGCAGGGCGCGCGTGGCGGCCTCGACGCGCTCGGCCGGGTCGGGCGGGGCCGCGAAGGCGCGGTTCGTGGCGCTCAGGTACAGCAGGGCCGCGTAGGCAGCGTTGACGAGGGCGAGCGCGATGGCGCGGTAAGCCCGCATGTCCCAGTAGTGCATGTCGAGGTCCACGAGGCGCGTGGCCCGCGAGTTGGGTTGGTAGTTGTAGCTGTGCACCAGGTACACGTCGAGCGCGGCGAGCAAGCTGCTCGCCATGACCACCGTCGTCCGCCACCGGGGGCCCTCGCGCCCTGACAGCCAGTCCGAGGTCGCTGCCGAGAGTACGGCCAGGTTCAGGAGGTGCGGCGCCAGCAGCGCCGGAAAGGCGTAGTAGAAGTAGGAGCGGGGGTCGTCTGAGTTGCAAAAGGGGCAGTCGGCCAGGACGTCGGGGCCGAACTGGAGGTAGAGCAGGCGGCTTTCGAGGTTGACAAACTTGGCGCGCAGGACCTGGTCGGCGTCCGTCAGGATGTTGCCGGGCCGCAGGGACGTGAGGCGCGTGAAGAGGACATCGGTCGGGATCTGGAGGCGGCTCTGGGTCCGCACGAACAGATTCTCGGGCGCGAAGAAGGGGAAGGAGATGACGAGATAGATGAGGACGGTGATGGCGAGCACGTAGAGGGTGCGCGCTACTTGCGGCGAGACTGGACGGATCCGGAGTCCCTGGGCGGCTGGGCCGGCGCGCAGGATGCGATAGTATCCTATGGCCTTGGGTAGGAGCATAGGCCCGAAGAAGAGCAGGAGGGACTTGATACTGCGAATAACATGTTAACACGGTAGCCGTTGCGCGCGCATCATGGGGCCGCCGCGGACTTACGTTCCCCAAGAGATTGGAATCCCCATCTTGCCGTCTTCATAGCCTGCTTGTGAGTGATGGTTCGGGGGTATGGAAAAGAAAGTCAAAAAGTCTGGTGTTCAAGGCCAAGCATGTTTGTTCACTCTGTCCTCTTGAAACCTTACTTCCGAACGGGCGCCAAACGATGCAAGGCTGACAGTTGGCATTTATTAGGATTCAGGGACCAGCATCAGGCGTCATCCGGTTTCCCTTTAGGCTTCCCTTTACTAATAGGCCCTTAAAGTGAGGACCCTCAATTCCTTCTAAATTTGGAAAACCCTGCTGAGTCAGAGCAAGCAGTGAGCACTCAAAGCATGCGGCTTTGTCTCATTACGCCACTCGAGATGTGGCTGGAAGAACGCTTTGGGACGATTGGCCGGGAAAGAACTCTGGTCGGTCCGTTGGCAATCCCCATCCTTTAAAATCTCAGTAAGGCGCTCCAGCCTGGAGATTTTTTTTTTCAACTCATCACCAACATCAACGTTTCCCTCTGCAAACAACATGAACCCTTCTACCGCACCGCTGCACCCAGAACACTGATCGCGTACCTCCATCTTGTTACACTCCAGGAAGGATTGGTCAGAGCCATGTTTCTCTATATTCCAGCAGCTATGTGGTTCTAGGTAGGTCAGGTCGTCGTGAGCACAGGAGACAGACAGTATTATTGTTATCTATGTGATGTAGTTTGGCGCTTTCGAAGCTTTCGCGAACTTCTTCCTCAATAGTCGCTAGAGTCAAAAAGACGCCTAGAACGAGCCCAAGTACTCTGCCAAGAGTCATCTCAATCGTGTTACAGAGTTTCCAGCTACGGCGATGGTCTACTCTGCGTCAAATAAAGATGAGAGACATTCCATGCATTCTTCCATTGCTTTTAGTAGTAGCATTGCTAGCGTATAGCAATACGGCAATAGCAGCCTTCTTTTAACGTGATACGTATGGGTTGCTGCTAATCCTGGCTTCCGTCACGAATCCTTCTTCGTTCCCGTCGCTGGTCTCGGCTTGTCTGTGCCCGGTGCCGCCTTCATCGGCGGCTCGCGTGCCTGTACCTTCGCTCCCAAGACCAAGCCCAGGATAGCCGCCAAGGTGTCGCTCACCAACATGATGACCCCGTTGCAGGCCAATTGCCACGACACAATGCTGATGCTGCCCAGCGGCGCACGAGGGAATGACAGCACCCATTCCGCGTAGTAAGGGAACCAGCCGTGGGGAAGCCAGAACATGGGCTCTTTCGAGTACCAGAAAGGCAGAAACATCTTCAGGCCTCGAGTCGCGGTCCAGCGAACGACGCCCACGGTGCGGTCGAACTTCGTCTTGACTCCTTCGTGGGATTTCTCTAGAGCAGCGGCGTTAGAATTGATATCCTTGTTGATGTGTAGAGAGCAGTGTTGCAAGGAGCCACGCACTCATCTTCTCCAGCTGGTCCAACAGCTTGTCATGTTGCCTGCGCAGCTTCGCCCATCTCGCAAATTCGTCCTGACTGCTCGTAGCATTCAAGTCGCGGCGGATCTTCAAGTATTCGCTCTGCAGCTTCTTTCGTTCACTCGTCGCCCTCGAGGTCTGGGTCGGCAGCATAAGGTATAAGGTCCATAGCTGGAATAGTGCCGCAGGTCAGTAAAGTCCACGTATGACGTGTTGGGGTTGGGCAGGCTTGTTGTACGTACCAGGTTATTTATTGTGCCCGCGCCGATGGTGTTCACCAGATGCGCAGCGAGCTCCACGAGGAACACAACAAGTATAAGGGACGGCATGGTGGTGTCCGCCAGTACGTGCTGGTGCGCGTGGGATGGTGAAGGTTGCGGTGATGACGATGATGCGGAGGCTCTGTCCTCGAAGCAAAATCGTGGCCTTGGACCATATTGCTACCTACGGATGGCCCAAGAGCTGTTGGTGGGATAGGTACCTGATGGCCCGCTACCTGTCGGAGGAAAAATCGACTTTTCCGCCGACAACCCCGCCAATACGCAACACACACCGCGATTGGTCACATTGGATTCCAGCCCAAGGGCTAGCTTCACATTGCTTGCTCATTGGGGCTTTCTACCGCGACGCAACGCCTTTCGCCTATCCGATGCACGCTTGAAGCCTATCTGGAGAGATTGCTTCTCCGACCAATGATTCTTATTGAAGCGCTGATCTTACAACAATGTGGTGATTCCACAATATGTCTCGCTCCTTAGACAATGACATACTGTCGAATCTCAGGTCCGAGGATCCATCCACCGTGTACCGGGACATTTCCAGCATTTTGAACCATCCTCCTGGCGATGGCCTCCTAGAGATAGAGCTGCTTGGCAGCAGCCATCCTCTGGAAGCGGGCGTGCACTTTCTTCAAGATGAGAATGCTATAGCCATACCGAAATTGAGGCTTGTACAGGCCTTCTTTGTTGCTCGCGAGATTCTGTCGGAGCATCTCTTGAAGCCGACTACCCCCCAAAGGAGAAGACCGTGGGAGCGACTTCCGTCATTCTCCTTATGGACCCGGAACATCTCACCGCTACAAATATCAGGAAGAAATTTATTGTCTCCCGGTTGCAGGCTGGTGCGTTACCAGCGCAGCTCATGCAAGCAGAGCAGCAATTCGTCGATAGCTTGCTTACCTCTCGCCTACACCGTCATACCAAGTCTCCCACGCTATGGAGTCATCGTCGTTGGCTGATCCAAAACCTTGGGTCTCTTCGGGCGTCCGAACGCATAAGATCTGATCTCATCAACGTAGTCATGATAGCCGCCGAGAGGCACCCGAGAAACTACTATGCATGGAGTCATGCCAGATGGCTGTTCGATGTTTCCCGTAAGGACGAGTCCTTCTCCCCTCTGCTATACAAGACACTCGTGGATGACGTGAAGAACTGGTGTTTCAAACACCACGATGATATCTCGGGGTGGACATACCTTCAGTGGATTCTCGTAAGGATCGAGGACGTTGAGGAGGGGCAAAAGCTGTGCTCGCTGGTCCTTCAGGACACGCTCAACATCGTACAATCCTTCCACTGGACAAATGTATCTGTTTGGGATTTTCTACAAATGTTGGTCGCAAGAGGGTTCATCCGCCGCGAGCTTTTCGAGTTGTTCCTGCGTGTCAATGAGTCCTTGTCTTTGAGTGCTTCAAGCACCGAGGATGCCGGCGGCTCATCGGCATCTAGAACATTGCTTCGGGCAAGGCAGTGGGCCGCTCAGAATCGGGAGGGCGAGTTAAGCAATGGGCCACTCCACATATGACGATATCTCTGCGCATTCTTTTTGTAGCTTCTATGCGGCGAAAGCTTTTTTAGATACGGTCCCCCACGAGCTTCAGCTTTAACACGAGATTTTTATCATCGACTATCCACAAAGATCACCTGGATGTATACAGACGTCCAGCTTGTCGCGGATTTGCAGTTCTGGCCACGCAATGAGCTCGCCTGCGCCACACGCAGGTGTGAACGGCATGAGTCGCTCATGTCTCGGCTCATCCGTCTGCCCCCTTACTCGCATCACCTTCATCGAGACCTCACGACAAGTAATACCTCAGGGGCTCCAGGTCAGTAATAAGTCAAGCTGGCTTTGTACATCATCAGACTTGCTTTATTGCGGGTACAGTGGCTGCTAGCTGACTCTCGATTTATTGCAGTAACCCGGCGACTAGTACAGCTAGTGCAGCTTGTCCATTACACGAGATTTCTTCATATCAGAGTCTTGAAATTGCCTGGCTATACTTTGTAGCTTGCCGTGCCTTTTGTTCCGGAACGAGGAGAAGGCAAGTCCACTCTCACGCCGAGGTTCGCCGTTGGCATCATCCTACGTACGATGTTCACGATGATGGGACTCGAGGATCGGTCGCACAATTACATTGAAATGGAGACCCAGCGATCTGTGGAGAGTGATCAGCGCACTCTAACCCCGAAGCTGACAGAGCCGCTTGGCAGTTGGAAGTCGGTGGTTTCTGGGCATTTAGCGGGCGCCCCCTGCTGCATACCAGGCTGGCTCAGACCAGTGTCCGGATTGACCAATGGACTTGCAACTGGGATCCCCGGCCTTTGCAATTTGCGGCATCAGGATGGGGACACGCTTGCAGCTCCCATGCAGCAGGGGATTTTGTGCCTCTGAACAAATGTTCCGCATGGTAAAACGCCAACAATGTTCGCTTCAGGGTCCGTACATGGATAGCATGAACCAAAACGGGCGACAGCACGTCCGAGACGGACTTGGTCTGACCTTACGATGTATCTCTACAGTATCTTGGAGGTAATCACAGGGAAAATCTCCGCGTAGGTCGACAACCAATCAAAAGTCCAGCTGAGTATTGAGGAATAGATAACGTAGGACGATCGGTGTCCGGCTCAGAGTCGAATGGCAAACATCAGATAGACGCAGGCACCAGCCTGAGGTCTGTGATCCTCTCAAGCTGGGCAAGTCGGGGTGTTTCCCAGGGGAACTGTCCTCTGATTGGTGTTGTTAAGATGGCGCTACCGTCTGTTCATTATCGGCCCCTGAGCTCTCCACATTTGCCATGTCCGGTACCACGCAAAGGGTGAAGATGGGATGGAGCAGAACACGGAGGAGCTACGACCGTTACCGTTGTATTCGAGAGGGGAGGGGAGTGCAATGCAATTCGACCCAACCGCGTTTTAACCCCTCGAACCCATTGCCCGATGGCACCCATGGCCCCCATGGCGCCAGGCGCGGGCGGCCAGGCCAAGGCAAGCGAAGAGGCCAACAGGTTTGGTGGTTGTGAATGCATGGCATGCAGGCGTTTCTGCCCCCCGTAAGCATAGGCGATGCGACCAAAAAAGGAATGCGTTACAGGGGCTGAGTCCATATGATCGACCTTGGCCAGTGCTCTCCGAATCTCTCCTGGGCGGGCAGGCGGGCGGGAGTCGACTCAATCAATCGATGAGGCGCTTTTCGCCTTTTCTGGGATCGACCCGGTCTCTTTGCTTAGGTTAGGTCGGCACGTTAGTCGGTACGTTTTCCTTCGCTCCACCTGCCCGCGCTGCTGGCTTTATACGGCCCTCCTCCATCTTCGGTAGCTCTTGATCTTACCTCCTTTCGCTCAAGTTCAGCAACGCCGCCCAGTTGCTGTCGTCGAGTGATTCATACTGCTTTTTCTGTGTTTGAATTGCCGTACAGGAGGAGCTTCGTCAACGTTGGTTCCTTTTTCTTCTCTGCTTTTGTTTCACTCGACCGCAATTGTGTTTCTGGTGGCGTTGCTCCTGTCTTGAAATACCGGTTGATGCCAGCGTCCGCCTGCCATCAGCTTGCTTTCAGAGGAGACACTGCATTCTTTATATAACATCACTTTTTTCTTGTACACTCTTAGTTGCGTTGGTGGGGAAGCTCCACAGATCGTCCATCTCGGATGCTGTCGTCGTAATCTTTAATGCTAATACTATAACTGGATCTCCTCCCCCCATCGCCTACCTTGGGTAGTATTCGAGCGCGGTTCCGATCCTCTCTCCACCGATATAGTCCCTTCAGCAAGGCAGTTAAGAGGAGTGCCTATCCAGGGAACCCTACTGCTATGAAGTTTACTTGCTAGCAGCATCAAAGCCATCATGTATTGGGTTGCCACACTGCTACAGCTCACACTATGGATTTCCAACACTCAGGCCGTTAACCCATTCTTGGTGAGGCATACCGATGGCCCCCACGAGAACGTTCAGCTTCGAGATGTCGCGGCCAGGGGTGTATTGGCGGGCAACAACAGGGCAGCTGGGATCCCGCCATTGGGGTTCGTCACCTTCAAGTTGACACCGACGAGCCAACAGGTACGTTTCCCTGGGACATCGTGACCATGATATGCCTGCTTAACCATGAACACAGCGAGACGAGCCTCATGGCAACGTGGTCAGCCGCGTGGCACAGAATTTGGCCCGGAAGTACAGTTTCCATCTGCCCAGTCGGACTGCCGCCTCCGACCACGTTCTTGGGGGCAGAGAAAACAACTACCACATCGTCAAGGCCAACCCCCGGGAAAGAGCAACAGCGCGGGTATCGACCAAGATGGAACCGACTACTCTTACTTTGTTGAAGCACAATTCGGGTCGGATGGGTCGTTGATGTACATGCTTCTCGACACGGGCGCCAGCAGCAGTTGGGTCATGGGTTCCGGCTGCACGTCGGAGGCTTGCTCGATGCACAACACCTTCAAGTCGGATGGCTCCAGCACACTGAAGGATTTCGGTAAACCATTCTCGGTCGAATACGGCTCCGGCTCCGTCAGCGGCAGCCTGGTCACCGACACCGTCAAGATTGCTGGGATGACGGTCACCATGGACTTTGGACTGGCGAAAACGACGTCGCAGCAGTTCACGTCCTTCCCGTTCGACGGAATCCTGGGTCTTTCGATCGGTAACGGCGGTCCGCAGAACTTCCTGGTGGCTTTGAAGGGAGCCAAGGTAGTCGATACCAACGTCTTCGCCGTGTCGCTCTCTCGCAACTCGGACGGTCTCAACGATGGCGAAATCGCTTTCGGGGCACCGAACCCAGACAAATACACTGGGGACATTGCCTACACGCCTATCGACGCCAAGAACAAGGGCAGCTGGGCGATCAATTTCGATGATGTCTCGGTCAGCGGCAAGCCGGTTGGTATCAAGGGCAAACTGGCCTACATCGATACGGGTACAACATTCGCGTTTGCGCCGCCGGCTGATGCCAAGATCATGTACGGGGCCATTCCCGATGCCTCGTCAGCCGACGATGGAGTGACGTGGACCATGCCGTGCGATACCAAGGCAGAACTCAGCTTCAGCTTCGGAGGAAAGGGCTTCAAGATCTCGCCCAAGGACTTCCTTTCGGCGCCGGACGACAAGAATCGCTGCACTGGCAACATCTACGGAATGGAGGTGGTCCGCGGAGCATGGCTGCTTGGCGGCACGCTCCTGAAGAGTGTCTACGCTGTCTTTGATATGGACCAGGCACGGATCGGTAAGTACCCACCCAAGAAATCCCCAGGGAAGTCTTCTCGCCCAACTCAGCTGACACGACGCGCAGGGTTTGCGGCGAAACCTGCCACCACGCCGTCGACGACGTCGTCGGCGGCTTCCACGACCATTGTGAAAACCACGACGCTTGACGGCGGTGCGGTCGTGACTACCACGATGACCTCTTCCGGGCCGGGGCCAACGGGCGTCGGCCTCACCGGGCACCAATCATCGGGCCCAGGGCCCACCAAGGCCCCCGAAGAAACGGACTCGTCCACCCCCGGGTCGCCGGGTGAGCAGCTGCATATTCGAGGGTCTTACGTGTCGTTTTTCTGCATTGCATCGATCCTAGCGATCATGGCTTAAACATGACAAACCGAGCAAACTCGGGTTCTTACTAAAAGACTAGAAACCCAGGAGGGATACGTGGACTTCAACGACAGCCACGTGAAAAGCATCCATACGTCAGCGCTCGCCAAAGAAAAAAAAAAAGGGGGGGTGCATTATGTATAGATAGGTATCCGCGGGACATGAGGACCGAAGCTGGATGAAGGCGAAGGGGCCCGGCCGAAGAAGCTGGGTCCGCTGCCACCTGAGCCCGCCAGCGCCATTTAAAGATTATGAACACGATGTAATAGAACATAGGAATTCGATTCTAGGGGCAGACACACACACACACACACACACACACACACACACAATGTCTCCTAAATCCTCTCGCATTGAGTCAATCAGCCGTAGCGTCGTTGTTTACTAACCATGGATTGAAGAATGCCGTTTTGCCATTAGTAGATGTGGCTAAGGAAGGGCTGAGGTGAGACATTCCTAGTCGGCACGCGTGTAGTGTACTCTTTTTTCTCAATTAAGCCTGCAACAGAGGATGTAAGCGAAATAAAGTATTGGTGACGAGAGTGAGAATGCGTTGTGTCATATGCATTGAGCAAACAAGACTTGGTCAGGAGTACGTCCCCCTATTGTTGGCTGCCCCTTGTCTACTTGAGTCAGTAGCAAGCCGAGTCCAAATGTACACGTTGTAGACGGACGCGTCAAAGCCCCAGAGCCAGAGGCCTATCGGGGCTATCATTGGAACCATGCAAGGGGGCTCCCGATGTACCTCGACTCTAAATTTACCCCCAGAGTACCTGCCAAGCTACTCCCAACAGCTGCAGTAGCCACACTACCAACTAAAACCCCCAATTACCTACTACCTACTGCCTCACTGATGTCGTGAGAGGTGACATTTAGAGAGGGTGCCAGAGCCACTGTCCCATCTACGCGACAACAAAGCCAAATCCCATAATAATTCCCAGATTACGCAATATCGTCTTCTTGCCTCCTTGCTTAGGGCGCGGCCCGGTCATTCCCAACTCCCCAATTTGGTTGGTTTCGCAAAATGCTGCCGCGATAATACAATGGCCAAGGCCACCTCCCACAACACCGGCTCCCTTAGAGAGGGAGCATCGACCCTGAGCCACAGCGAAGAGCAGCATGGACTGCTGGCTCACCCCGACCACGACCACCACGACCACCATGACGTCCTCTTCGACGCCACCGCCGACGCCGACACCGACGCCGACAGCGGCGGCGGCCTCAGAGCGCAACCCTCCAACGGCAAAGCCATGCGGCCCGGCAACATCGTCACCGGCGCCATGCGCTCGCCCCGGACCCCGAACCGGGTACGCTTCGACCTGACCCCTACCTCGATCCCCGCGCCCGCCAACGGCCACCTGCACGGCCGGCCCTCGGACAGCAGCGACGGCGACACCGACGACGACGTCTACTACGAGGAGAGCGACCTCCTATACTCGGAACCCGATAGCGCCCACGGCGCCGACGTG
Source organism: Apiospora aurea (assembly GCF_038362705.1). NCBI lineage: Eukaryota > Fungi > Ascomycota > Sordariomycetes > Amphisphaeriales > Apiosporaceae > Apiospora > Apiospora aurea. The sequence continues at coordinate 1,655,699 of NW_027117393.1, read as the reverse complement.
TCCCGCCACCGGCTGCTGACCGACATCGAGGCGCCCTCGGTGACGCTCGCCAGCAGCCCCTGGGGCGCCGAGGACGGCGACGTGCACTCTTGGGCCGAGGCCGAGCGGGCGCGGCCCAAGTCGGGGCTCCAGTCGGCCTTTATGAACATGGCCAACAGCATCATCGGCGCCGGCATCATCGGGCAGCCGTACGCGTTCAAGCAGGCCGGCCTCCTCGCCGGCGTCTGCCTGCTCATCGGCCTGACCGTCATCGTCGACTGGACCATCCGCATGATCGTCATCAACTCCAAGCTGAGCGGCGCCAACAGCTTCCAGGGCACCGTCGAGCACTGCTTCGGCAAGGCCGGCCTGGTCGCCATCAGCGTCGCCCAGTGGGCCTTCGCCTTTGGCGGCATGGTCGCCTTCGGCGTCGTCGTCGGCGACAGCATCCCCCACGTCCTCGAGGCCATCTGGCCGGGCCTCCGCGACATGCCCGTCCTCGGCCTGCTCGCGGACCGCCGCGCCGTCATCGCCTTCTTCATCATGTCTGTGAGCTTCCCCTTGACATTGTATAGGGATATTGCCAAGGTAAGTAAGCCAAACCCTCGGCCAGTCGCCGTCACAGTGATGATATTACGGGGCTGACCAGGCGGGAATACACAACACACAGCTGGCCAAGGCAAGCACGTTCGCCCTCATTAGTATGGGCGTCATCTGCGTGACGGTGGTAGTCCAGGGTGCACTGGCACCCGACGAGGACAGGGGGAGACTTCACTCCCCAATTGCTCACGATCAACACGGGCATCTTCCAAGCGATTGGGGTTATATCATTCGGTACGGTTTTCTTGCGCTCCAACGCATCATCACTCGCTCGGTCTAACGATAGCGTACAGCTTTTGTTTGCCATCACAATTCACTACTTATCTACGGGTCTTTACGAACACCGACTCTCGACCGGTTCGCGCGAGTGACACACTACTCTACGGGCATATCCATGGTGGCCTGCCTGGCGATGGCGCTCTCGGGCTTCCTGGTCTTCGCGGACAAGACGCAGGGCAACGTGCTCAACAACTTTGCGCGCGACAACACGATGGTGAACGTGGCGCGCCTCTGCTTCGGGCTCAATATGCTGACGACGCTACCGCTCGAGGCGTTTGTGTGCCGCGAGGTGATGCTCAACTACTTCTACCCGGGCGTGCCCTTCAACATGAAGCTGCACCTGCTCTTCAGCACGGGCCTCGTGGTGAGCGCGACGGCCCTCAGCCTGCTGACGTGCGACCTGGGCGTCGTGTTCGAGCTGGTGGGCGCCACGAGCGCGTGCGCGCTGGCGTACATCCTGCCGCCGCTCTGCTACATCAAGCTGAGCTCCCGGAGCTGGAAGACGTATCTGGCCTGGGCCGTTGTGGCGTTTGGGTGCATCGTCATGGTCATCAGCATAATACAGGCCGTGGTCCAGATTGTGACCGGTAAGTCGAGGCTTCGTTTCTTTCTTTCTTTTTTCTTCTCTCCTTTCCCTCTCTTGAGCCGTGCCCTCCTTGATCGTAAGGCTAACCTTTTTGCCCCTGACAGGCGGCGGGGATCATGCGCAATGCATGTAATTCCATATATACGTAGAGAGAGATATGACATGTTGTACCATTATTATCATCATCGTTATCGCCATACAAAGTTATGAGACGAGTCCAGGAGTTTAGAATAGAAGGAAAGGGAAGGAGGCCACGTAGAAGCGGGCTTGGACATGTCGGACATTGATGAATACCAAAACTCCAGACTTATTTTTGGCCAGAATACCGCCTCCACTTCTATATCTGGCTCTGCCTTAATACCTACTTAGTCAAGGTAGGCTAGGTGATCATCAGCCAGGCCAGACCCTTGGTGCATACCTCGTTGCAGAGGGTCATCTGGCAACTCTGTTTAACCGTGGCTGACGGGCAACGGGAATCTGGAAGTTTCGGCTTTGCCAATGGAGGGTCAGACGAGGCTAACTAGGGCCTACCAGAAACAGGCGTATCCGTACCAAGAGTAACTATCGGTGTATGCACACGCATGCCTACTTACTACAGCTTACCTGCTCGCATAGGTAGGCAACCTAGTACTTTGCAGCCAACAAGTGGAATGAGTTCAGTGCGATGATGATGGATAATATATACACGCCTACTCCGTACTTGGACAAATAATATAAGAGAGCCGACCTATCAATATCTTATCGCGATATCTATCCACTTGCCCTCCCCGATCATCCCACCCTCCCTTGTATATATATGCAAGTAGGGTGGTGCATACATATTCTAGGCTCGTTTCTACGGACCAGCTGACCTGGGCCTATCAGCGAAGCGCCAGCCACTCAGAACACGCTCACCACCACAATGACACACCCTCCGCGCAGGCTGGGTGGAGATCTGGGCGGGAACCAACTAAAAGCTGGAGTTACCCTCGTGATGGGAATGGTGTATGTGTGTAGGTGGACGAATCCAGATGGACGTTGTTGCCTCAGCCAACGATAGGCAGACAGCCGAAACAGACACACACAGACACACACACACACACACACACACACACACATGTAGTAGAGAGACAGAGGGGGAGCAAGGGATCCATCATGCGCGCAGAGCCTAAAGTGTTGAAATGTGAAGCCGAAGCGGGCACTCTGGCGATGAACCCCGCCTTTCCTTGGTCAAAAAAAAGAACAGAGGTCGTAGCTGCACACAGGACCACATGCTGCTAGATACTTTGCTAGTTGAACAAGTAGACTGGCATATATGTGTATATAAGTATCACTGTATCTACTCATCGGCCCCCTTCGTCGTGAGATTCCAAGAGTCCTGCTTACCATAAACCCATCAACCAAGTTGTCAAGTCCTCTCGTCGCTCCCGCCTACGACTCATCATCGTCACTAAACTGTAAGTTCCCATCACATCTTCTTCCCTTGAGCATTCCATATAGAAGACACTACTGGTCACTTGTCTGCCGGCATGTTTTTTTTCCCCCGAATCCCTTCACTGCCCTCCGCATTGGTCTTTAATAGTAAAGGGTCTCTCATCTTGGTTCCACATATCACACAACGTGCCTATCATCAGAGCATGCAGACTACATACCTACTACTGCTGCCCAGACTATGGGCGTATATTCCCGCTTATAACTCAACCCCTTCATCCCCGTCACTACCAAATACACATCGCTTCCGAGTGTTTACACGCTCTACATGATTGAAACCGGGAAGAGGAAACAGCCACTCATTGTTACTAACACAGCAAAACACACCGCAGTCTTTCGACGACACAACCAGACCACGACAACAAGATGCATAACACCTGCCCCAAGTGCGGAACCGCCTTCAGCGGCTCGACCAAGACCTGCGGCTCATGCGGTGCTGTAAGTTGCCAACCTCGGGAGAGAGAAATGGGGCGGAGAAGAAGAAGAAGAAAACACGCTTCGGATAACTGCTGACAAGTTCTCCCCCTTCTTCTGCAGACATGCCCCCAGTAGATCCAGCACACGATATGTTTGCACAGTCGTCATGAAGAAGCGAAGCGCGGTGAGCGGCAGTTGGTGAGACTGAGGGCTCTTGTTTCTTGTTTGCTCCCCTTACAGAACGGGCCATCGAAATTGGTCTGCTAGCAAGATCTGATATGACCATGGTAGCTCGTACGAGTCAGTATTATACAAATATAGCCAAACGAAGGAGACTGCTTCCAGATGTTGACTCTTCTATGTCCTTGGATCTTGCAAGATATCATATGGCTTTGAACGGCAGCCAGCCAGCCCCCTTTGTGATGACATCGGACAAATGCATCTAAACTCATGATATACACACGCCGCATTGGCCACTACGCTTTGAGCAACGTCATGCCCATGTTATGTATCGTCCAGTCTCGGGCAATAGGGCATTAAGCACGGCTGCTTCCCCGTGTCTACGGTGTCTGTCCACTGAATCTAAAAAAGCAAAGCTGTACTTGCACAGTACGGCCGTTTCACAAGTGACACCGGGCAGGCACGAGAGATCTAGAGTATAGTGCAAGATTATGAAGAGGAGATATGGAGAGAAAGACGGCAGCAACACATCGGTGCCTTATCAAAAACAAACCATGTCCGCCTCCGGATTCAGTCTAACGCATGGGGCTTGTATCGAGAAAGGGTAAGAGACTTTGCGTGAAAAGAAGAAAGATTTAGGATATAGCCGTATTCTCAAGGGTTGCCTTTGGCTCGCCATTCTGGACACATAGACATCGAGACACACAATGTAAACGTGTTTACACACACCACACAACTACCACCGAGACGAAGACAGTCCATAGATAAGTTTCCCCGGTGCCTTGCTCTACTCCATCTTCCTTTCCACCAGTTCGCCAGCCATCAGAGTAACGGTAGCAAGTGCCGTGACTAGTCCCTTGTCCGCCGCTAGCCTTTCCCTCCTGAAGATTAAACAGAAAGGGGAGTAGGAGAAAAAACGCAGTGCCGAAGCCATCCAAAGTAGCACGCCGGGCCGAGAGAACCAGTAACGACGAGTGACAGATGGCGAGACGAATCAAACTCCAGCCGGAAAACCATGATGCACAACAGATATGCGGATGTATCAAAAGCCCATTTCGCACCCTCTTCCCAGGATTGTGCTGCCACCCCGCTGTACCACACCGATATTATGCCAAGAACAGTAGCACGCAGACCAGACGTGGTCCCTGGCTAGCTGGACCAAGTACAACGGCAGTGCATTACAAGGGGCACAGCCTAGAATGTGCAAGACTGTCGGTAATAGTAAGAAGCTTGCGCAGGGGGGCCCGAACCGTTTCGGAATGTTGGTCGTTTAGAGAATCATGCATCCCTTCTTGTGGCGGGCGCCGGGACCTTTGCGGGAGAGCAGAGCAGCGCGCGTAGCATGCTCGAAGACCTCACGCACGCCCTCGTTCGTCTTGGCGGAACACTCAAGGTACTTGTAGGCACCAATCTTCTTGCGAATCTCCTCACCCTGTAGAACGTGTTGTTAGCAAGGGCCGACACAAAAACGGGGTAGTGGTCTTTCGGGAAGTAGCTTACCTCTTCTTGAGAGACGGGCTTCTGGCTCGTCTTGCGAAGCTCCTCCTGAATCTTAGGATCGTGTCGCAGATCCTTCTTGCATCCAACGAGGATGATGGGCAGGCCCTGGCAGAAGTGAAGAACCTCTGAGATCCACTGTTGATAGGGGGGGAGCACATTTCAGTCAGCTTATCTTGCATAACGGGATCAACAATAACGACATACCTTCTCCTGGACGTTGTCAAGGGAATCGGGCGAGTCGACAGCAAAGCAGATCAGGATAACGTGGGAATCGGGGTACGAAAGAGGTCGGAGACGATCGTAGTCTTCCTGGCCGGCCGTATCCCAAAGGGCCAACTCGACGTGCTTTCCATCAACCTCAACGTCGGCGACGTAGTTCTCGAAAACGGTGGGGACGTAGACCTAGAAGAGTCAAAGCTGTCAGCGTGTATTCCCCTTCCTCTCGGTAGACATGGCTACGATTGATGTGTGATGGCAGTCGTGCATCTTTGATGGACGAGGCGGATCAGGCTGAAAACGGGGAAAGATGGCGGCGAAATGGTCGATTTGCGAGGCAAGTCGGCGTCGGAGATGAAGGCATCTGGCGGAGAGATGGATTGGATGGGAGGCAGATGGGCCATGGAGCTTTGCTTCTCTTTCTTACCTCAGGGAATGTGCCCTTGGAGAAGACACTGGATGGCAAGACTTGTCAGTGAGATGTGATGCAATGCAACGAAAGGCAGCAAAGCGAAGGGAAAGGAAGCAGCGCAAGAGCCAACGGGCGGAAACTCACATCAACAAACAGGTTTTACCGCAGGCACCGTCGCCAACGATGACGAGCTTTCGGCGAATCTCAGCCATGGTGTCTGTGGGATTGGGAGTTTGGTGGTGATGAGGGTATTCAGAGAGCAGACGAGGTCGCGATTAGGGGAAGAAAGGAAAAGCTGCAACAGGCTTTTATTCTTCCGACGGGTCGTTTGTTGTTGGGGTATTTATCGATATGCAAGAAGTGGGAAAAGAAACAAGAGTCACAGATGGCCTAGATGCAGATGATCTGGGTCGTGGGGGATCGCAGAGATGAATTTCTTCTCCTTTTTGATGGAAGAAGAAGAGTTGGATGGTATGTAGTACGTAGACGTAGTAGTGGTTGGGAATGGGTTGATTGCGAGGGAGGTGGAGGATGGAGTTTAAAGAGGAGGGCGGTGGAAAGCACAGATAGGAAGTAGGTAGGTGTGATCAGGTTCAGGTCTGTTTTTGTCCCAGTTCGGCTCCAAGGTACCCTCTGTTGTTCGCTGGCTAGAGGTAGGCAGGCAGAACAGCTACTCCTCTGTCTGGTGCTGCTAGCACTGGCACTGGCACTGCTAAGCCGGAAAGTCGCCAGAACAAGGGAACGGGAACCAGACGCGAAGGGGGCAGCAGAGACAGACAGGACTGACAGGACAGACAGGACTGACTGGGCTGGACAGGCGGGAGACAGCCTGCCAGACACGACACGCCAGGACTACACAGGGACAGGACAGTACAGTACAGGACAGACAGGACAGGGTAGCAGCCGTCAACTCAGTAGCGCCAGGTCCTAACCTAGCAGCAACCAGCAGCTCAGACTAATAAGTACCGCTACCACGACTAGGCCCTGTAGTCAATAGTGGCCAAGGCAGGGCGAAGGCAAAAAACAAAACAAAACAAGAGGCCCTGGCTGCCTGGGGAGCAAGCAGCAGCAGTATGTACATGCCCTACACGCCCTACATACCTACATCAGGTGCCTGCCTACATGCCTACATTGATGGGGATGGCCTGAGGTAGGTAGCCTGTAGCCTTTCCAATCTCCGCCTCGGCTCAGTTCGCTGCTCCAGTCGCTTGGCTGCCCGTCTCCGTCTCCTCTTCTTCCACCCTTCCACTCTTCCACTCTTCCATTTCTGCGGCGTACCTGATGTCGATACCTACATGCCCTTCCCGGCTGGTACGGTAGCCCAGGGAACAAACGACTGGAGGAGGGTCCCATTGATTGATTAATCATGGATCGGAACAGGAATCCAAGTACCGTTCGTACTGTGTTGGCAGAACTTCAGTGCACAGCCTTAGGAGGTTCCGTTAATTATGGCCTTTTGGGCGGGTTCGACTTGTTCGGGTTTCGGGCTACCAACACTGCGCCCGCCTAACACTTCAAATACCTCCAGACCTCCTGCCAGTGTACTAGCTACCGGCATCCCGAGACCACACAGCACACACAGTGTCAGCCGGCACTATGGAGGTGGTTAGGTAGGTAAGTAGGTAGGTAGGTACCTAGGAAAGAAGGTAGAGAGAGTCTCTGAAGGCTGGCAGTGTGTCTGGCTCCTTTTACATACGGACGTCCTTCCGGCTGTCCTATCTATTGATGCATCTACCTTAGGTATCATCCAGTAATTGACTGGCTGGTCGGTTGTTGATTGGACCACCGTTTTGGCTCGTCGATGAATGATGAACCACTTGACTTGACTTGTCAGAGTCAGCGCTCTGCCGCACGCGTACATGACGAGCCCACACTGGGTGGAGGCTGGCAGGCAGGGCAACTGTCCAAAAAAGGTCCTACCCGGACATATCTGACAACTGACTTACGTATCGTCCTCTGTGGCTTTGTGCTTCTCTTCATTTCGTTCCTTGGGCTGAGAGAGTTCCTCCATGCCGCCGAGGATCAGCTGGGAACGATGCTGATGTTCGTCCCTTCGTATCGGCTATCTCTTCCTTGGGAGGCAGCCCAGCCAACCCGGGATACACCGCCGAGAGCCCTCTGCCGTGCTACGTGCAGGGAGGGAGGCAGGGAGGGTTACTGTAGCAATAGCGACTGGATTGCTCCAATCTCCTACCGGCTAGCTTGGAAGCATTACCTAAGCCGCCATTCATTTCCCTCTCACATGTTATGAGAGCGACGCAGCAGCAGCAACAGCAGCAACAGCGGCATGCCTTGGCTGTTGATCGTTGGCATCATGACTTGCTTATGTATGTATCACATCCACGGATAAATTGCAGCAGGTATAACTCACCTGCGGCATACTACATTGGGGAGCTAGCAGCTCTAATAGGCTCTAATAGGTGCCAAGTTGCAGGACGCGTTAGCTCGACATTTGATATCAAGTCTTAACTCTTTTTCGGCGTTTGGCGAACAAACAAGCAATTGCCCACCGCATGGTGTCTTGTCCCAGCCTCCCGTCTCTTCTGTGCAGTCTCTTTTTCTTCTTTTGCTTTCTCTCCAGGTTCAGTGAGTGATAAGGTGCTGGGGCTCTGGGGGGTGGTGGTCCTGCATTGGCGGTGTCTTCCAGTTGATAACCTCCATCGAAAGTTCTAAGTTCTAAGTTCTTACGGAACTGCCTGCCTGCCTGCCTGCCTGACTGTACGTGCGTGCAGTAGTAGTATCATAGTGCAGGCATGGTTCCGTATCGAGTGATGATAATAAGCAAGCATCTCATGTACTTCAGACGGTCCCACCTGCAGAACGAATGCCTAGCTTGTGGAGGCGGAGCCGTGCATTGCAGCCCATCCTTACGTTGATGTCAAATCCGGCATCATCAACTCTCTGTTGATTGTCTCTCTTTCTTTCTTTCTCTCCCCTTAACCCGCAGCCCGGACTGTTTACTCAATCGACACGCAACACATCAATAGGAGAACAACGCGTACGCACATCTACACCGACGGCCAATTGCTGCTTCCAGAGGCCAGGGAGAGAGCCGGCCGTGGCTTACAGCGACCCAGCGTATCAATCTTGACTAGGTTAGCTCAAGCCAGACCCAAGGATGTGTCTTGTTTCTCCCAGGGACTACTGACGCAATCTACATCTCTGAAACACGAGCTGGAAATAGCAAACAGGCACGCGCTCTCCAGAAGAAACCATGCCGCAGCCAAACCGTGACTCGTTTTCTCATTAGCAAGTTGGCACCGGAATAAAGCCTTTTTTCTCGCATGCGTATCCGGCATCGCAAAGATGTACGTGCGGCTTACGCAGATATGTATGCAGTCATGCACTCGACATGGGCGTTTGACAGTTTGGAGAGCCATCGTGGCAGAAGACGACGCAGCATGTATCGTTGATGAACTAACAACATCCATCGACATGGCCTTCTTTGAGCCTGGGGTTTTTTTTAAGATGACCAATCCACCCCATCGATTTCGTTTAACAACAACCCTGATAGAGCAAATTGGTCAACATCGGCGACATACGACAGCAGAGAGTTCTTTGTCGAATTCCTTCGGGCTAGGACATGGAGAAATACGATGTCCATTGCTTGTTTGATCAATTCATTAGACTGCCCGATGGAATGCAGCAGCTTAACCTATTCGAGTAGGACGCTGTCGCAAGTTTACGAGTGCGGATTAAACATGCACCGGACAGCATAAAAAGGGTACTTTGGTACTTCTGTAGCGGCTAGCTCCCCTCCAGGCCGGGCCTTGAAGACCACGAGCTCCGGGAAATTTTGGTCAGCCAGCAGTGCGAGTGTGTGTCAGTGCCAGTGCAAGGAGCCGGCTCACGACAAAGGCAAACAGCATGCACCATTGACCCCCGAGTGCCCTGCTTTTCTTTCTGCTAGTATAGTCAATCGGCTGCGGGGGCCTCTCGAGAAAGAAAAGAAAAAAGAGCCGCCATGCAGAAAATCCTCAAACGTGTCGCTACCGCCGAGCGGGTGGTGGCGAGGCGCAAAGCTGCCCGAGATCGCCTGCACTTCAACAAGGAACGCAAGGACGAGGAGTACGGCCTGCGGAACCAGGGCCACATCGTCGCCCGCGACATTGGCCGCGCGAAGCAGGCCATCAAGGACGACTGGAACCTCGGCCCCCTGGCCCCCAACTCCCACACCGGCGAGGCCGCCGCTCAGTACGGCGCCATTTCCGAGGTCCGGTACAAAAACCCTACGTCCCTGCGGAATGAGCAGAAGGAGGCCCGTTGCGCATGGCTGGGCGGATACAAGAACCTCAACATCGTCCCCGGAGACCGTGTAGTGCTGCTGCACGGCCCCGACAAGGGCAAGATTGGCCGCATCCAGAACATCAACCAAGATGATGCCAGTGTCGTGGTCGAGGGCCTGAACAAGGTATGAAACCACCGCTTCAAGTACACGCACGCCATTGCAGCGGGGAAATGAACTAAACAATGAAATGCAAACCAGTCCAACATCAAATTGCCCTCGGCCTTCACAAACGAGAACAACCCCCCGGTCATGAACATCGAGCTCCCCATCCCCATCTCCGGCATCCGTCTCGTGCACCCCGTCTTCGATCCCAAGACGGGCGTCACCCGCGACGTCATCATCAACCAGCTGGTGCACCGCAGCATCGTGCACGACCGTCTGACCGGCAAGGTCGAGTGGACGCGCCTAGTCCCGGGCCTGAACATCTCGATCCCGTGGCCCAAGGAGGAGGAGAAGGAGGTGGCGGACCACAAGGTCGACACGCTGCGCATCGACGTCGAGGAGCGCACCTTTGTGCCGACGCTGCTGCGCCCGCCCATGCCCGAGACCGTCATCGACGAGCTGCGCAACAAGTACAGCAAGTTCCGCACGCGGCACGAGCCCGAGTACCTCGCCCGCCTCGAGGAGCAGGAACAGGCCAAGAAGGACCGCGTCTACCTCATGGACAGCATGCGCAGCCCGCTGCAGGAGCTGCACCGCGCCGAACGCGAGCGCAAGAAGAAGAAGGGGAAGCCGCGCCTGACGGTCGAGATGCTCGAGGAGATCGGCAAGGTCATCGCCAAGAACCACGAGAGGACCTTGGAGGCCGCCGGCGTATCGGATGCGGCCGTCGCGCCATCGCCACAGACCAGCGCTCCCTTGCCGTCAAGTACAGAGTCAACGGCTCCTCCTCCTTCGGCCTAGGTGCGAACACCTGCATCTTGGAGGGCGTGTGTATGATACCTGTATATAGACAACGGCTGCCATCCGCATCTGGGTGAGATGATGGCAGGATGTCTACCTACTTATATTGTAAAAGAAATCATGTCAACCGCAAAACTGCTCCGGCCATGATGTTGCCCAGCTTGTTTTGGTTTACGTTCTGTCACTACATCGCAGGTGTGTAGCCAGATGTGCCATATCAGCCGGCCTTCAGTGAAATGGTGAGAACAGCAATGGGCGTCATAGCAGACGTTTCGTGATATATTCCGACATGGTCTATCTAATACCGGTAATCCCATGGGTGACTACTGGATAAAGGCTATACACATACGGAAACGATGTTGGCCAGCTACGCAGGATAGTTTAGAGCTTTTACCTTGTGTTCGCCCATCAGCGCATGCTACAACTCATTCGGACTTCCTTTCCACATAGGTCAACACATAGGTATGCAGAGTCCAAATTCACCTTGCACTCTTGGGGTGGATGTCTTCATGCACTCCACGCAACAATTATATGCGGCCGAGCTTGACTCGGAGTACACCGTTTTACTTTATTCATCTCGTTCACTTTCAATAGCAGCTATAAATGTGAACCTAGGTGCCCAGGAGACTCAACTTCTCCATTCCGGAGACACTAGGCGGCTCCTGCTTCCTCCAGCCCTGCTGCATGGAATCGGCCAGGACCGCATCCCCGCCCGTGGGCGCATAAGCGTCCCCATCGACGGCTTGCCCGTCTTCGCCGCCAGCCACCTTCTTGTCCTCGCGCTTACCCCACACCTCCTCGACGCCGAGCCGGCAGCCCTCGAGCACCTCACCCGTGAGGGCCTCGACGGTGCGGGCGCGCTCGAACATGCCGCGGCGAACGAGCCCGAACACGAGTCGCTCAACCTCGGACTTGGTCGCCTGGACGCGCTCCACGAGCCGCCGGACCGAGTTGACGAGGTACTCCTCCTCGTAGACGGTGCCCTTACGGCCTCGCGCGCGCTTCTTCTCCTCGCGCTTGCGGTTCTTGGACGTGGCGCGGCTGACGCCCGTCCCCGCCGTGCCCACGCTGCCGGCCCTGCCCGTGTAGCGCGTGAACAGCGAGGCACCGCCGGCCGAGACCCGCGACGACGCCGCGACGCTGACATCGTCGGGCAAGTTGATGTTGACCTCGCCCTCGTAGAAGGCAAGCGGGTCTTCGGCAGCGCGGCGGCGCAGCTCGGCGATGCGGGGTATTTGGGCGCGAAGCTGCGCCTTGCAGTCGGCCAGAAACTCGGTCGACGAGGCCAGAGCATCGGCAAGGCCGGTGTCTATCGCTGACTCTAGGAGTTCCGGCCGGCCATGCAGGGCCACCAGGCGCAAGGCGTCTGCGAACTGATAGCCCTTGCATAGATATCGGACGGCGGTGTCAAGAGACGAGAGATGGTCAAGGTATATCATGGCGGCGCCAGCATAGTCCTTTGCTTCCTCAAGTGCGTCTGCAAGGGCTGTTGCCAAGTCGTTGAGCGCATCCTTGGCTAGTGGGGGTTCTTGCAACGAGGCAGTGAATAGGGCTTCTCTCCAACACGAGACACCTGCAGCTCGGTAGCACCGTGTCGCTGACTCGTAGTCATGGAGGGATTCATAAGTAAGGCCAGCCTCGCGATTCTTCGACTTGGACTCCAGATACTCTCCGTATAGACGCGTGAGTATCTTGAGGTTATTTTCATCGTAACGGTATAATCGAAGAGCATCTGCGTATAGACTATGCTTGACGGTGTACTCTTGAGCTTCTTCGTGTGCTGCTAATGTCTGTAGGTGTGTAAGAGCTTTAGCACAACGACCCAGATGATCGTCAATGGAAAACTTCTGGCGCAGATCTGGTAGCTTGTGAAGATCCTGTATGAATGGTAGGTACTCTCGAGGATCGCGTTGGGATTGTTGCGCCACCAGGAGTGCGAGATCGAGGTTGTACAGACCAAGCGCCTCATCAAATAGCGTGTTAACATCTGCAAGGAAGCATATGTGCTCAACGGCCTTTTCGGCTAGCTGCTCATCTTCCTGCATCAACTGCGCAACAACCTGCAGTCCATCCTCGAAAGCGGGTGGCGATTTGCAGACGTTGGCCGTAATGATATTTTGAAGTGTGTCATTGTCCACAGTCTTTCGAGACCGTAGGCTTGCCAGAACAGCATCGCAGACAGTGTTGGTCTTCCCAACGACCGTGTATGTCCCAGGGACTGCCCCTTGTTCTATTGCCACGGGCGCTTCGATGCTTTTGGCAGGTTTGGTGTTGACATACATGGTTTGTGTGACATCTTCGTCCCGGAGTGATGAGAGAAAGAGATCGACATATGTGACGTCCTTCAACTGATCCAGGAAGACGGTTACATTTTCCAAAAACTGCTGTGGTCGATGATCGTACAAAATGTTCATGTCGACCCGTTGAGTCCTGCAGTAAGAGAAAGCCCTTTCGTAGTTCATTCCTTCGATCAGCTGTCGTATGCCTGCGACGACCATAGCTCTCGGAAATATTGTCTCCGTATTGCCTCTTGGCATCTGAAGGATCAAGCTCATGTTGGTCGGCATCGCTGTCACTAGCCTGGCGCCTCGCTCGATGCTGCGACATCGTTCGTCCTTCTCAGGGTCGTCGGCGGGCACCTCGAGGTCATCAATCTCAGTAAGATGGACAAACTTGAGCAGATGATTCGTAGTGGTGAAGATCAAATGATCCGGTGTAACCAAGAACGAGGTGCAATTCTTGACCAGAAGACGAGATTTGCCAACTGAGCCATTTGCATAGAGATGACCATTCTTTGTAAGGCCATATATGCACAAGGTATTGTCCTGGATGGAGCCAGTGACAACACACCAAGGCTGCTGTACAGGCAAACGCAGTGACTGTTCTTCGACAGTACCACGTTCAGCTGATACGTTTGTAATTTTTCCAGAGGTGGCTTGTGCAACACACTGGGCATCGAGTGACTGAGATTGACTAGCAAATCCATATATTTGACCAGCTTTCGTAGTATCGGCCCGGAGTAGTTGGCTCGAAGTCGCATCCAACTGCACGGAGCGCCTCTCCGGATATTGATTTTGAATCAAGAGTTGAAGGTTGCCGTTATCGCAGACCGATACTTGCCTCGGAATGAGTATGCCGGTTGATGTTATATCCGACAGCGACGAGGTGTTCACCAATGATGGTACAAGTGACCGTTGCCCCTTAACCTGCCACTTATATAGCTCGACGCCGCCTTGATGAAGGACGGCCATATAAGCATTATCGGGAGAAAAGGCAACATCGACAATGCTAGACGTCAGCTGCAACTCGTACATTGCCATTGGAGGGGGCATATTTGCAGTTCTTAAAGGTGTGAGTTTAAGAGTTTGGCCATCGATGACAGCGACGGCGCCGTGGTCGTTGGGAGGTACAAGCGAGCCACGGGCGATATTGAATATAAACTCGGCCTGTAACAGCTGCCCAGATTGCTGCGACGGGATTGCCATGGCAAGTAGTAGGGCCTTCTCTGGGTGCCAGGTCAAACAAGTAGGAAGCTTATCTGACTTGATCTCCTGCTTCAGATACCAGTGGTAGTTTCCCGTAGTCCAGAGCTGAATCCTGTCATTGAGTGTGACAGCAAGCACAGTTGAGTCACTATTCCACTCGAGGCCGATTTGGTCACCAGAGATATCTCGACCGTCGGGGGCTCGCAGGGAGAATTCGCCATGTCTGAGACCGTTTCTTTCGAAGAATATCACATCGATACCTCCAGCTTTCCGTTGGATGCTAGCGATCAGGTTACCAGCCGGGCGCCAGCTCAGAGCGCCCTCCATGCCGTCGACAGCCTCACTCACGCTATCAAGCACACCCTCACGAGAATAAACCCGAATTACTCTTCGCGTGTCCGGCTCGATCGAGTTGATTGCAACGTAGGCACCGTCACCTCTCCAGCTGATGGTGGTCCTTGCATCATCCTGGGAGCTCAACGCACCTTCATCGACCTTTTCAGGGATGGTGGGATCCCGGAGGGCTTTGGCTCCTTTCCCCTGAAACTGTGTTTCCTTCTTGCCCCAGCCGACGGACACTTGCTTCGACAGCTTGAGATCATCTAAAGTCATGGTGGCATCGGTAATGCCCTCGAAGTTGCGGCTCATGAACACGACGGTCCGCGCCTTGGTGGCAATGGCCAACAGTTCCTCGTCGGGCGACCACTTCGCAGCGGTGATGCCCTCATCGATGGAGCCCATAATTTCAATGTGCACGCCATCTTGAGGGTTGTCAGACTCTCTGACGAGGACGATGTCGCCACCTTCGAGCACCAAGATAGTGGTGAGGTTATCACTGAAGTGATGCAAGCTGACAACTTTATCGACGGGCAGCTCAGGGTTTGGGCTTAGCGCCTCCCATGATGCAATCTCTTGGAAGTTGCTGGGCGAAAAGCAGCCAGAAAATCAGTTCACGGTTCGCTTTTTTTTTTGCTGGCTTGGCAGAGATTCAAGTGAAGGAAGATTTTGATGACGACCAAGGCAAAAACGGGCGCGCAGCTTAACTCACAAGTCAGGATCGCCTTCGGCATTCACATGCTCGGCAAGTCTGAGCAGCCGAAGCTTGCCATCCTTCTCAGAGGGGCCGAATGTGCATAGTATTTCATCTTTTGCGGGGTCCCAGCAGGACGAGGTGATGGACTCGCCCTCGTAGTCGGCCGGAGGCGTCCAGGACGTGTATGATATGTTGCGGAGATTGCGCATCGTGTGATCTCTTTGCTTGACACGCTTCAAGTCGTATCAGCCTTTTGCGTCCAGTCTCGAGGTTAATTTTTCTCTTGTAGCAAGGATGTAGATAGCTGTGTGCTGCAATAGGCTAGCACAGTTCCGATGTCATAAGAATCGGGACTCACCGGACACTACCGAAGCGCTGTGTACCTCACACACACACACACCCTCTTTCACGAAGAGCAGGCCAAAAAAATCGATATGGTATGACCCCTGGTTCGATGTGTACATCAGAGTACCTTGGCTGCTTGGGTAGCACCACACTCGTTCGTGTTTTTTTTTTTTTTTTTTTTTCTTCGAGTCGGGCCAAGGTGCGGGCAGGCGACGAGCGATGGTCCAAGCTTCACCCCGGCCGCTTTTTGCAGATTAGAATTGATCGGCCACAGGCCAGACCAGCTAAGCCTGGACACGCCCCATCTGAGAGCATTTCCCCAGACTTTGTTTCGCATGGCTACAAGTAACCGACTTGTTCTCGACCCTTGAACTTTCCCCATCTTCACGATCGCTCCCTATCGTTCAATGTGGATTCGACCTTGTTCCGCAACTCCAGATTCTCTGCAACACTTGTATTGCCCTTCTTGTCTCGGCTGGAGCCGTGCAGCACTACCAAAATACGTAGCTGCTACTTGACCAGCCAATTCATGATGGATGTTGCTTATAAACAGCACGCCAGCCAGGCGCGCCGGAAGAATCGTTCCTCTACAAACCTGAACCATCTTACACTGGCCCCTCTAACTTCCAAGATGCCGATATTGGACCATGACGCTCTGCCCGACGACCTGCCCGACTTCGTTGCCTCACCACTGCACTACAATCCATCCTATCTGCAAGGCAAATCTGCCCCAACAACCCCACGGCTGCTCGCACGCTCACCCGCAAGGACCGGTTCTCGCAGCCGCCGATCCTCTCTCCACGCTACTCAGACAGATGCCTTACCCAAGAGTAAGTCGACAACGCACCTGGTCGCCGGGAAACAATCTGGGGCTCTCTCGCCCACCGCGAAACGTCGTAAGGACGAACACGGGCTCAGCACCCACGATCGTAAAGATAGTGACTGGCTGCTGCGTGCCGGGGCTTTGATCAGCACAGAGACCCGGGAGTCGAAGGGCCAAGCCTGGCTCACGGCGCGCATCAGCTCTACCAGCCTTACTGGGCTTCGTGACACCGAAGAGGAAGCATATAAACGTGAATTAGCCAGAGAGAAGGAGCTCGCCAGTAGACGGGGAAGCCGCCGTGGAAGCATCACTGGCCCCGAGGACATGTTGTTGTTGACCTCGCCAAATAGTCGCCTCGGCAGCCGTTCACATAGTAGAGTGGACAGTCGGACCCTGTTGCGGACGCCATTAGATCGGCAACAGCACGAAGACGGCTACTTTGTTCAACACGAGTTTGCTTCAGCAGAACATGTGCAGGGCCCGGACTTTGTAAGTCTGGACGAAAAGCTCGAAGCTATCGAAGTGGATACCACTCGGGCGGATGAAGCAACTGTACGGAGGTTAGTGAAGCGCGGGAGTGCTGGCATGGGCTCCTGGATGGGCAATCTGATTGGGTTCTCCCTCTTCTCGGTCGAGGAAAACGACGAGGAATCTGACGATCCCGACGACGACTTGTCCGACGCCGAGGAAGACAAAAGCCAGTTAGGTCGTAGCCCCAGCGCCGGGCATCTGGAGGATCTCTCTGCCGCCTCAAAACCTCGAATACCCCCGCCAAAGGCGGATGAAGGGGCTACTGGCTGGCAGGATGCTGCATGGCTGCTGAGCGTCGCTTCCAAGGTCTTGCTCTAGAATGTGAGACAAGGCGCGAAAGGCATCGGTTGGGTGCGATTTGAGACCCGAAGTTGGGGTATTTGCTCGCAAAGTTGCTTGCATTGACTGGGCCAGCACAGCTGGCGGTGTGCATTAATACTAATAAATCTGTACGAGTGGTTTATCGAATGTTTTCCCCTTTCTTTCCTGCAGCAACGTCTGTTCATCACGCTTGGAGGAGATGGCCACATTTCAAATAGAATAGGGCGTGGTTGGCCAGGAGCTCGACAGCCTGTACCACTTCAAGCAGTTATAGTGTTTACTTTCTACATCCACACTGCCTAGTGTATGGGATAAAATCGAAACAATCATTGTAACTTACTGTACTGCTCTGTATCCAATAGGAGCCACGTGAAACTCGGCCTGCTAGTGGTCAGCGGTCCGATAGGTGACTTCCGGGGGTTAAACCCGTGTGCTGGGCTACCCAGTCCAGCCAGTGCATTAGACGAGGCTACATGTCTGCTATTACCTAACTGGGCATTACACACGAGAAGCGAGCCGGGTCCACATAGGTGAGAAGCAGGTTCAAGCAACTAGGGCGACTGTAGGTAGGTTAATAACTGAAAGTCCGTGAGAACCAAGCACTTTCTTGCTTGCTTGCCCGTCAAACAATACAATACGATCCCTAATAGCTAATGCATGGGCGTCAAAAAGTTCGTATGCGGGGCCTCCATTAGACCTCACCACAAAGCAGCAGTGGCAGAGTCGCCGGCCGATTCCGCAACGTTACTTGCCGGCATGAAAGTGACGGAAAACAGGTTTTTAGAAGCTGTATTATTGAATCCACAGATTGGTGCTTGCATTAGCCAGCTGTTGCGGCTCTCCCACATGTGTCAGGTGTCTTGGTATGTGCTGTCTGCTAACGGTATGCGGTCAGTTGCGAGTGCTCCAGTTTGGGCTGTGATCTGCGACCCTTCAGTTTACGGGGACCGTCCAGCTGTCTCTTTGCCAGCGATACCTATCAGCCAGTCTTGTTCACAGGGCGATATCGTCTGTACTGGCAGATCAAATAGATGAGCACGACGAGAACAGATGAAGGGGCACATGGTAGCCGTGGAACCAAACACCCAGCTTTCTGCCATGCTTTGATATAGAGACCTGTTCCCTACAGGCGGCACGCTGAAAGACACGGGATGTGTGAACCCTTCCGCATTGGGAGTCAGGTCGCAAGAGGAGGGCTGGTGGTTGAACACACCATGAGTTCCCCGCCTGTGTAAATATGAGCATGGCAACCTTAAATAACGTACCAGCAGGCCGACTATATTTGCTGTATGCATGGAAGGAAACAGCATGACAGTAGAAGTAGTGGAGCAAGCGACAACGCACTTGGTTGCCGGCTTGCCGGTCAAAATGGGTGCCCCGGCCCCCAATCAAGGAACATCTAGATAGAGGGCATGGGTTCTGGTGGTCGCGCCCTGCCCATCCATGTCATCTGTAATGAGGGAACTACCTCCTGACTCGTTGCTGGCGCGGTGTCTTGCCCAGCACGAGGGCGACGCTACGCTCTCTAGAACTAATCGCCGCAAGCAAGCACGATGTAGTTCTTGGCCTGACTCCATCACTCAGCTCTCATGCGAAGAAGGCTGATCGCTAGCGAGATACGTACAGTAGCTAAGCTCATCCAGGCAGGATGGGAGCTCGCACTGTACACTTCCATGGACCTGGACCCCTGAGCTGCCCGGTCCAGTTAGCGGGACGTGCTACTGGTAGCACCTGTGACGATTACTCTACCAAGCAGTATGACGTCGCTTAACGCGCTGGAAAGCCTGAGCCCCCCACTCGAGATTAGGTGAAGCTTTTGGATGCCTCGCGACAGCAGAGTTTCGAGAAACCGTCTGGCAGAACTTGGTTGACTGGCTACAGGAGAGTCGTTTGTTAGCTAGAATTCCGTGGAGAACCACTGCCGGGATGCATGGTTAATAAGGGGAGGTAGGATCCAGTCCATCACGTCGCGAGGAGCAGAATACTCGAGAGGAGTATAGGTGGTACCGCCCGTGTGGTGCGTACATGCACCGTGAGTCTATGCCTTCCATGGTGCTTGGCTCACGGGATCACGAGGCTTTTCGAGCGCCTTTCCGCTTGGGTAATCTAACAAGACCCTGCATTGAAACATCCAGCTAAGCGTTGTCACAATTCCAGGAATTGCTCCGCGGCCTGTCAACGTCAGCCGGTGGTAGGCAGCGCCCGTGCATGTCCCGTTGGGCACTTTCGGGGGGTGTAGCCTATGCGAGGTCGACTAATTACTAGGAGCTTGGCTTTGGCGTGGTGTGCTAGAGCCCTAGCTGATGAGAGCCTTCACGGAAGAATGCGAACGAGGTTGTAAGAAGAGACCATGTCGAAGGACGCGACATGGCGATCTTAGTAAAACACCAAGGATTTGTACTTGTAATTATGCTGGATGCCTGTCGCCTGTGCTGTGCTGTGCTGTGCTGGAGCGGCAGGAAAGGGTGGACATGTCGATCACTTGACGTCGCTCGGAGGGTTTGATATGGTGGTGGTGCCCGTGGTGAGGGTTCAGGCAGCCAGGATGGCAGGCCGTAGAGCCGCCGTCTCAGGTCGATTTGAGTCCAATGATGGATCTCCAGACGTCTGGGCGTTTTTGGTCCCCAACCGTGTCGGGAGGTGAGCGAGCGAGTGCTATATTCGCCGCCGTAGCCAGTGCCGACTTGCAGCAGCTTGCAACGGTCTCGCAGCCCAGGCGGTGGGCCGAGCAGGGTGGATGTTGATTAAAGTACACACCTGTCTGGCTGGTATGGATGATATTCTAAGGATGAGAGTTTTCGGGGCTCATCAAGCATCGTCGTTCCGTCACTTTAGACCGCCTTGCTAGCGTGCTCTCCCCGGCGGATAGCTCCGATGTTTTCTGCGCCCTTCGCATCCTTCCCTTCCCTCCTCCTCTGCCGTTGGCCGATACAGTTTGGTTTCTTTGTCCCTATACTGAGTACAAGCCTGGCCATGACGTGGGTCACCCCCTTAGTAGAGGCTGGCAGTTGATTATTGGTGGTTTCTGGTTGGACTCCTCCAGATGAGGTCGTCCCTCTTTAGTAGTAGAAGAGGGCCTCACCAGTCTGCAGTTTGGCTAGGGATGTAGTTCGTCGAAACCCCACATATGCCTGGTAGAGAAGAAGTTTTTTTTGTTTGTTTTGCACAGGAGGCAGTATAATAAGTGTAAGTATGTATGTAAAGCAGATTTAGCCTGCCTTCTCTATGCACGCATGTACGTGCTCCCTACATGTATTTACATGGTGCAGTTAGATAGGTGTCTACCGTTGGTGTTGTGCAGTACATAAGGGTCTGGTACTTGAGGTAGGCATGGATGGATTTTGAATTCTTTCGCTACCTAATCAAAGAGGGGCAACAACGCTTTTTCGTTTTTACCCCCCTCCCCCTCCAACCTTCCTCCCACTGCCTACTGGAGACATGACCTGCCTATATGTATGTAACCTAAGGTAGCCCCCGGTACCTCTGCCCATCACTCCAGATATCAGCAATACCGCATCCATCTGCATACCACTGCATCATCCCTCCGACGTCAAGAATTTCCAAGGGTCCTCCTCGCCCATCCACCCAACGAACAGCAAGTCCAGGGTCCTCCCGTCAGTTCCGGCCGGCTTTTGCGCTTAGGAGAAGGGGTTCTTCGTAGCAGCAGCAGCAGCGGCTTGTAGAGAGGTAAGTAGTAGTGTAGCGTGTGACTGCAAAGCCTCGTGTTGCTTTTGCCCTGTTCTACCTTCATGTTGCCCTCCTATTCCCACTGCATAGGTACCTCAAGCTCCTCCTGTCTGTCGTTGACTTGGAATGGGTCAGTAGGTAAGGTAGGTGAGTGAGTGAGTGAGTGTCTGGTATGGCACCGTCGGCTGAGTAGGTTGGCTGGCAGGATCGATGACCTCTCCCTCTCAGACTCTGGCCTACCTACCTACCTAGCCTATGATTCTATTCCGTCCCTGGTTTGCCTATTAATAACTTTCCCTCTTCTTTTCCTTCTTCTGCTTCCACACATCCATCCATTTGATCCCTCACCTGCCTGCAGAGCCGGCGACAGACCAGACCAGCCCAGTCCAGTACTTCCTATACATGACCTACATACCTCAAGACCATACCAACCTACCTCGGACACCTATCCCCATTTATTGTCCTGTCCCTGGCTACTTACCTTACCTATCCATCCGCCAAATCCATCCTCGTCCCCCTCATCATTCACCCCCTCCAAATTCTTTGTAGACGTGATTCATTTTGTTTCCTCCTAGTTCCGCTCTAATCAAGAACCAAATCAATTCAAATCACAGGTTGAGGCAAAGCAAGGCGAACCTGCCTATTATCTATATTGGACTGCCTTGGCCTGCCCAAGGGCCCTTGTCGTACTGTGTTGTATTCAGGTTGATTGCAACAGCGCCTATCCTTGCGCATCTGTCGTTTTTGAACATACCTCCTAGGCACACAACACACGCTACAGCACTACAGCGCAGCACACCACACGCACACAACACACACCCGCCTGCAACGCACACGCAATTGGGAGAGCGCAGGACTATTATTTCATTCACTCACTGTCGGCCCCACCACGAGCGTCTTTTTTGTCTCATCACCCTATCAAACCCTCCGCCTTGGGGGTGTCCTCTTTTCCACATTCGAGACTAGGTAAGAAAGTACTTGACGCTTATCCCCCCCCGTTGGGAATACACATTGGCTTTTCCCTCTAAACCCGAAACCATCCTCCCCCGTCGTCGACTCCTCACTACTGTAGGGTTAGCCGCATCCCCTTACCACTCCTGTCGGCTTTAGGTCTTGTAATCAGACGACCATTTTCTGGACTCGGTTCTGACCCGCGACAGTTTTTAAGGATCCTGCAAAACACTCAAAACGCTTCGCCCATACCATCCAAGCAACCATGTCTTCCGACAACGTAAGTGAACCTTTGTGGTGACCGAGGAGGCTCACCGATTATATTTCATAATTGCATGGGCGCTGACCCCGAGCCTTGCCGATGCAGCATGATGGAGGCGACTCCAACCTTCCCGACCTGGGAGACGCCATCGACATTGTGACTTTCAGTCAGATCTTGGAGATGGACGACAGTGAAGACGACCGCGAGTTTAGCCAATCTATTGTTTTTGGCTTCTTTGAGCAGGCCGAAGAGACGTTTGAGAAGATGGACGAGGCCCTGTGAGTTTGGCCCACAACCCAAGGAGCGCCAAGGAGAGAGACACTCCAGTTCCGGCGGTGCCTTCAATAAGCCACCATCCTGACTACCCACGAACGGAACATGCCGTGACTGACTGTTGTTGCCTTTTTTTTCTTTTCTGACAGGGAAGCCAAGAACCTGGACGAGCTGTCCAAGCTCGGTCACTTCTTGAAAGGTTCCTCGGCCACTTTGGGGTTGACTAAGGTTAAAGACAGCTGTGAGAAGATCCAGCGGTACGGCAAGAAGGAAAACGAAGACGGTACGCCCGAGACGGATGAGGAGCTTTGTCTGTCGCGCGTCACCGAGACAATGAAAAGTCTCAGGACCGAGTATAGCGAAGCTGAGACCACGCTCCGAAAATTCTTTAACACTCCGGCGGTGTAATGGGCAAACAGGCAAAGCTAAAGACACACCATGGAGGTCTTCTGCGCCGCACGAGGTCTGTCCAGGCAGGTCTTACTTCGATGTGCGACCTCGGGAGAGAAGACTGGTTGGAGTTGTTGGCGACAACCACAGCTGGCTCGGCCCTCGGGGAATCCTATGGGGCTCCATTCAGTCAACTGTTCTGGGGAGGAAGAAATTCGACGATACCCAACTATTTTTCGTCTGCTATCATTGTTATCGAATAGATTGTACCCGCGTGGCTGTATGAAGACAAGTATGGTGGACGGGGGCTCTATACTGTGCGCACTGCATGTCCCTGAGCTCCAGCGACGGGGTTGCTTCACCTTTATATATAGAGCATTCGACAAAACACTGCATACAGAACTCTTAAGCTAGGAAAGCTTACTGCTATTGGAATAAATACACTCCTTTACGATTATATGGATATCCTCTTGGAATGGCGCGACTGCAAATGAGATGCTGCTATGACGCGCGCCGGTGCCGAGGTGCAGGGCGCATACCGTTGTAGCCTGTAGCCTGTAGGTGCTTTTGGGACTTGTGCAGTCCGGGTTTGTGACGACATGGCTCTTTTTTTGGCAGTGACATGGCTCCCGCATGACCTACGTCATCCCGAGAGCAGCGAACAGTGACGTAGCCCCGAACCCTGAACAAACCACATTCAACTCGTCCGTCGATGAGAGATGTACGACTGATGAAGGACATTGTAGTCGATCGATGGTATGATCTCTGCAATCCCACCCAGTCGTCGTGTGATTGACACAAACGAACGAGGGCCACATTCATTGCTGTGACGTGAACCCCATTAGTTCTGTGAGTACCCCAGCAACAGTTGCATGGCCCTTCGTGCACACGGGGACACTAAATGTTCAGGGCCCTGGGCCCAGGGCAGCACCTGCAGCATTGACTCGTTCCCGCAGCGGTTGATATGTGTACACCAATGGTACAAACCGGATTGATTGATCCTTCCTTTCCTGTACACCAGCCACAGTCTCCTGCCACACCTGGTGGTGTCTTAAGGTGTGGCAGGTGCAAGCAAGCAAGGTCGACTCGGGAGCCAAGTTTGGCACGCCGAAAGAGCCGCGGCAGAGCCATCAAACCAACCCTTGATAGCAGTTGTTCGAGGTACATACGCAAGCAAACCAGAGCAAAACCATGCCGCCAAGGCCGCCGCCGACTCATTTCCTCTGCATCCCGCTCGTGACCAGCCTGTCCCGCCCGCAGCTCGTCTCGGCGCTGGCTTCGTTCGGCTCGGATGTGACTAGCCCGCAAAGCGTCGGCGTCCCGGCCGAGGCCATCCGCCCCGTCGGGACGTTACACCTCACCTTGGGCGTGATGAGCTTCCCCAAAAACGAGGGACTCGACAAAGCCACCGAGCTGCTGAAGACGTTGGCCCCCAGACAGATCCTCGGGTCCATTGTAGCGGCACAGCAGGCACAGGCAGCCCTTGAAAGCAAAGGCAACCAGGACGAGGACCAACATAAGGACAAGGGCAAGGACAAGGACAAGGATCCACCCGGACCACTACAGCCACAACTGGCAGTAACTCTAAGAGGCTTACACTCGATGCAATCGAACCCCTCCAAGGCGACGGCCCTCTACAGCCCGCCGGTGGACCCTGATGGGACCTTGCAGAAGTTCTGCGAGAGCATCAAGCAAACTTTCCAGCAGGCTGGCGTCATGGCGGAGGAAGACCGGCCCTTGCTCCTCCACGCCACCGTCTTGAACACGATATATGTCAAAGGGGAGAAGAGAGGAGGAGGCGGCCGCCACGGGAAACGGCGGGAACGTATCACTGTGGACGCCCGGGACATACTAGACAGGTACGACGACTTTGTCTGGATGCAGGACGCGCCAGTGGAAAAGATTGCGATATGCCGGATGGGGGCCAAAAAGCAGGACGACGGCGACGAGGCATATGAGGTGGAGGCAGAGATCGGTATGGACAACGGCCAATAAAGACTATATCTTCATCAAACTCCATACAACTGCTATACAGTATGACGACCAGGGCATGTTACGTTCGCGCCGACCCTGCCACTATCTATGGATTTTTCAGGTACGGCACTGTATACAAGCACGGGTGATTATTATTCTTTAGGCCGTCAACCGACAGACATTCATTGGACGGATCGGACCGATGTCTTGTTCAGCCCGGCTCTATTTTTAGATGCTATAGGGAGGGCGGCGATGGGATGAGGTACTCGAAGGTAACATGGACGGATATAGTACAAGTACATATAGATAGCTTGTGCTTGCAAAGGTACGTACCTCGATCGACCTTCCAGCCTTACCCGAATTAGCCCTCGATGCAGGCAACCAGCAACCTCGCCAAAACTACTTGACCGACCTACTTACTTCTTCTTACATGCAGTCACCTCTGTAGAGCTGCCTATACCTCCTCTCCTTTCCAGGCGTATGGTCTTCAGGCAGCCACATATTCCACCTATGTAACCCCATCGGCAGCCCTTTTGGAGAGTGACGTGCCCAGGCGAACCTCGTTCTCCGCAGACCGACAGACCATGTAGTACGAATTGAACCACCGACACAGGCCAGCCCAGCTAAGTAGTAGCTCCTCCTCTCGCATTTGCTTAACCCCGAGTCCACCCCTCCTCCCCGCAAAGATATGAGCAGCTCGGACAAGCGAAGGGGCGGCGGCAGCACCTCTCACACCAACAGCACATTACGCTCCTCCGCCTCGTCACGGAGCAGCGGCAATAATGTGATAGCGCCTCCCCCGCGCGCGCAACTCGGCTCCCGCTCCAACTCGCCCCCGCCCGCCCCCGACAATGACGGCGGCACCGCTACCAACAGCAGCAGCTCGCGCGGCGGCGGCGGCGTCGACTCGGACCGCATCAGCATCGCCAGCACATGGAGTAGGGACAACACCACAAGCGCGCGGGAGAATAAGGACGCGGCAGCCCAGCAGCAACAGCTCGTCAGGGAGAAGGACGACAAGATCGCCGAGCTGGAGCGGGAGCTCGTCCAGCTCGAGACCGAGTTCGCGCGGCAGGTCGAGCTGCTGTCGCAGAACGAGAGCGAGACGGCCGCGTTCTGGCAGGCCAAGCACTCGGCCCTGAACCAGCAGTTCCTGCGCACCGACACGGAGCTGCGGCTGCTGCGGGCCGAGGTCGACCTCCGCGACGCCGAGCGCGCGGAGCTCAAGGGGAGCGCGCGGCGCTGCAGGAGGGCTGGGAGGTGCTCCAGCGCGAGCTCCGGGAGCGCGACGACGAGATCCGCCGGCTGCACGCGCTGGCCCGCGGGCTCAAGGAGCAAGTCAGCACGAGCACGCGCGCGCTCTTCCACGAGCAGACGAGCGACGACCAGTTTGGCGACGATATGGCGCGCTTGGGCAATGGGCTGCAGAACTGGATCATTGTGCACTTTCGCAAGGCCAAGATTGGTAAGGGGCATCAATCACCACATCAAATCAGGATGGCGGAGGGGGGTTGGTTTTTTTGGTATTAGATCCTATTTACTGATTTACTGATGAACAATCCCGGCAGATTTGGCGAAAACTAGTCAGCCCGAGATGGAGGAGCTCGCCAAACTTGTACCAATGTACGCCGAGCTTGCATCCAAGATCAAGATCCATCTACTACAGTCAATCGTGTCGAGCGTGTTAGTAGATGGCATCTTCTCCCAATACTTTGTCGGCCTGTCTGAGGAGCAGTCCTCCAAATTCAACGAGATGGAGCGTTACCTCTCAACAACGAGTAGGTTCTTTTGAGTGCAACCTGCCGTAATGGTTAAGCAAGTGTCCATGAGCTCACAAAGAGACGTGCAGGTTCTGACGAGACGGTAAACCAATGGCGCGCCATGACGCTCAACATGATACGAAAGGACCCGTCGTCCCAGAGCCTGCAATCCCAGACGGATGCAGTCGTAAGTAATCTTATTTCCCGAGTCAACCGGCTCCTCGACTCGATCACCGACGCCACCGCGAGCGAGGCCCGAGACCAAGCCCTCCGCGTGCTGGTCACCAGCGCCGTCGTCTTGTCCCGGCAGCTCGCGGTGCAGAAGGCTGTCTTCAAGGTCACCATGCCGTACATCCTCCCGCACCAGACGGTCCCGTTCGACGCGGCGGAGATGGAGGATATCGGGGGCGAAGACGAGGAGGACCTGACGGCGCGCCAGATCTGCTGCGTCACCTGCCCGAGCATCGTCAAGTTCGGGGACGAGCACGGGGGAACCCGCAGCTTCGAAACGTCATCGCTAAAGCGAGAGTGCTCTGCAGCCCCGAATGATCTGCCTCTTCGAGAGACTTGGGAATGTTTAGCCCAGTCGAGTGAAATGGCATAATTGGTATAAATCCTGCCTCACCCGAAGAGTCTTGTACTCCCCCTCTCTGGACCTTTTCTGTCCGTCGTCTTTATTCTTGGAACTGCTGCCACCGCGAGGCAGTTTAGAGATATACGTGCTCTATGTGCCACAATGTGGGAATGAATATCATGGTAGTATGGTTTGGAGTTGTATACTACATCTCTCAAGAGTAGAAAGGGTCGGCGAAGTTAAGCCACTGCTATATTAGACTATAACCGAAATAGTCCCATACACTATGGGTTTCCAGAACAATCCCAGGGCCAACATGGAGTGATGTACGGGTGATCTAGAAATAATGCTCCTTAAGATAGGCATAGGATGTAGGTTTGGAATTGCGCGATAAGCATGTACAAGTATCGTACTACCACCTACATTACCTAAGTTACATGTAGATAGCTACTGCTCGACGGCGGGGTGTATGCGTCTTTGCGCGTAAGCGTGTGCGGCTGGTGTGCGTGCAGGAGGTGTACGGGAGAGGGCAGGCAGAGAGCTGGACAGGTTTGCGGGGAGTCGAAAACCCCCTGAGCAATGCGGCTCTTCTCTTCCTTCCAGTACGTACCCGAACACCATATCCAGCCACCGTCCAATCACGCGTACATGACTGCAACCACCAGCACCCGCGACCCCAGATGCTGACCGCTTCGATTATGTGTCACACACCTGCTTCCTATAGCCAAATCCACCTGGGGAGTGCCAACAGGACCAAGTTTCCATCACGCAAAAAGGCGGAATATGCACACTTGCAGCAACAGTCACTCGGTGTTTCCGAGCTTCCTGGGGCCTCGCACAGCGGTAGGGTACGGACATATTGCGCCTGGCGTCGTTTGCCGAGCCGGCAATTGTGCGTATATACAACTGACGGTCTCAAAACACGGCTAGCAGGAGTGTCGAGTACCAGGCGTACGCCACCTGCCTACGCAACGTGTATCTGGTCCATTCCGATAGGAGTTGCGGGCCAAGAGCTCCAGCAAGCAAACAAACATGGCTGACATGACACCATCAGTATAAGCGAGTGGACCGCGGCGCGGATTGCTTGCATCCGTGACAGAGGCCAACTTACTCTGGCTGTAGTGGGTTTGATTGATTCCAAATAACCCTAGAAGCCCCTGTAGTATGGCAACCGGTAGAGCTCAAACTGCCAGTATATTGCGAGCGCCTGCATGAAGCGTTCTAGGGTGCAGAAACACCCACGTTCGAAGCAAGCGTCCACCAGCGAATACACATCGTATGAGGATGCCAATATCTCGTCCCGATTGGGTCAAGATCCATGCTCCCCATCTACCCAATCAGCCATGGGAAGTTGCTCCAAGTATCTCCAGACTGAAATGGATAGAAAGCTCTTGAGGGAGTTGGGTTAGATGCCCCATGTATGATGGAGCATGGTGAGCTGTAGTTTAGGCCGCATAGCACCTTTTCATTGTGCATACACACGCATACACACGCCCTCATTTGGTTGACGAGCTGATAGCTGCAGCTGCTGTTGCAGTGATGTTTTGCAGAATGCACCGGCAACCAGGATGAAAGCGCGCGGGCCTACACACTGGGTTGCTTAGATGGCATGTGTTTGCAGTGCTCTCTCTCTCTAAGCCATGTCAGTAGAAACCACTATGCATCACGATGGCTGCGAGGGGGATGATAATGATATGTTGTGTGATCAGGAGTGGGAATGAAGCCGGAGGCTAGGTCCTCGCAGCTGCAACGCAGTACTATGTGTTAGCATGAGTGACTCAATGTCGATCACCAGCCAAGATATTACGACGTATTCATCCTTCTGCTCGATGGCCGTGCCGCCATAGCGATTGCACCAAACTGCCACCAAAACCGCCGGACATCAACAGTCAATTCGAGACTGTTGTCTAGGGATCAAAGGCCGCAAGATGAACCAATATTGCCTTTCCGACTTGAGAGCAGAC
The DNA here is from genome assembly GCF_038362705.1 of Apiospora aurea. Classification (NCBI taxonomy): domain Eukaryota; kingdom Fungi; phylum Ascomycota; class Sordariomycetes; order Amphisphaeriales; family Apiosporaceae; genus Apiospora; species Apiospora aurea. The sequence continues at coordinate 1,626,496 of NW_027117393.1, read as the reverse complement.
TTGTCTGTTGAATCGGCTCGTTGTCTCGAGGGCAAAGAGGTAGGGGTGGTTGTTGTATGTAGAGTCCGCGTCCTGTGGAGGATGGCAAGGGTGGATGGAATACATGCCTAGCTGCCGACGAATAAGCGTCCCCCGGGATCCCTCTTGCATCAGGCCCCCCGGTCGCCATCAGACAGCACCCTCCGTGCACACCATCAAGAATCGATCAGTGCATATTGCAGAGGGCGGATAGCGCAAGTCGTAGATAACTTACCAGCTTCATTTAGAAAGCCACCAACTTGAAGTATCCCATCCCCCCATCCCATCCTACCCCTCGACAATCTGTACCAGATCGTTTGCTTCCATCATTCTGGCTCACCCTGTCTTCCCATCTGCAAACCGAGTGACGCCGGGTGACTGCCCATTCGACTGTGCATCACCACGACACTTTGAGGGGTACTGAGTATATCTGCCCACGTACCCCGCCAGCGAGTGAACTCCCGTGGTAGGGGATCGGAATTACTCTTGATCGCCTTGGAGTGCATTTTCTTAGTTTCGTCTCAGCTGTTTGTTTCACTGGTATCCAGTAACAGACATACAACGCCCTGCTTCGGGGGACATTTGATCTCCCGCGTCTGATCTGTGGCGGCAGCGTACCACCGCCAACCACGCAGCGAACCCATTTGCTCGAAGCTTATCGTACCGAACTCGGGACAGCACTTCAACATGTCGTCAACCGGGCCTAACCCCCAGGAGATTTTCGCCTTCTTGGCCCAAATTCCTACTCACGATGACGAGCGCTTCCAGAATTGGGAACAGAATTGGGCCCAGGCCTCTCCGTTTGATGTTGCTCCGGCTTCAAGTGTAGACCTGACCCCCATCCACTTCAGACTCGCACCTTCTGTCAGAGCACCGACATACGGAGGTAGTACGGGGTCGGCATCCACCAGAAGCGCCTCGACGGCGAGCATCGCCCAGAATAGTATGTGGTCACGGAGATCGGGCAAGTCGGGCAAGTCGAGCAAGTCGTACAAGACCACTTTGTCTTCTCCGCCACGCTCTACGGCGTCGACGGTTCCCTCGGTATACAATAACCACGCCACCAACCCTCCATACAATCCACAGTGCAGGCTCCCGTGCGAGTACGCACGCCTCGGGTTATGCAACGAAACCTTCGGGCCTGAAGAGACGGATTTCTGGGAGTGGCATGTCGGAACTCAACATCTTCAGGATAACCTTCCACCTCATTGCATCTGCTGGTTCTGCGACCAAGAATTTTCCGCCAGAAACCACAACGTCGACGAGAGAGAAAACTTCCGCTTTCGGCTCGAGCACATCAGGGACCACATCATCCAAGAGAGGCTGGCCGCCCAAGATATGCGGCCGGATTATTTCCTCCTCGAGCACATGTATCGAAACGGGCTACTCGAAAAGGTTCATTACCAGCTCGAGTGCAGTTATACCGAAGGGCCAACCGCAAGTGGCATTGTTGAGTACAACTATACGCCCCCAGAGAGACGGCGTGCCAAGGAGCTCGAGTCGCGGGTCTATCATGACAACGACAAGGAAGAGAGGCGTCGACGTCGACGCCAGGGACAGCAAAGGCCTATGCCTCGTGTACCACCGCACAGCGCTGGCCGCATGGAGTACGGCGTTGCAGTCTAAAGATGTAGGAGGCTCAGGGACGTTGAACCAGCATGAGTTGTGCGGGCACTCATGGTTCTTCGCTGGTCGAAGTCGTCTCCCTTCTCCCCAGAGCTGCGAAACCCAAAGGTCTTGTGGTTGGATTTGTGTTTGTTCGTATTTTGGTGTTTCGGGTTGAGTTTAGTTAGCTCTTTTTTCTTTTTCATGAGTCATGTTGATGACAATACGAATTATAATGATATTTCTTATTTTCCATGCAAAAGAAATGGAGGGTAGGGAAGACGTACAATGGCAACACTTATTCCGCTCAGCTCGAGAAGGCCATGTTTGTTTCCAGGTCATGGGGAAGCAAAGCAAAGGCCCTGGCATTGCAATTAGGCATCTCTCGAGTTGGTCAAGATGGTGGGCAGATTGCTCCAATAAACGAAGTGTTGCTGGAAAGAAGATGGTTTTGTGTGTATGCTATTGGGAAGGAACGGAGGCGGGCGATGCTGAGAAATTGGCACCTCACTCATTCAAGACAGCAGAACAAGAACTTCTCTCTCTCTCTCTCTCTCTCCAACCTTTGGATGGGTATGGAATGAATCGATTGATTTAACCGTCATGAGAACTTTCTCGAATTGGGTCCTTTCCTTTTCTTTCTTTCTCGTTCTCCTGTCGATTTCGCCACGACCCGATTGACTCATCATCATTGACACTGACCGCTTTCTGCTCGCGGGGCACCTACTTGAAGTACATATCAACCAGCTTGGTGATACTGGCAATCGGGATTGGCCGAAGGAAAGTACCTATAGCACATGGCCAGCCTGTATTCAGCTGGCCATGTCCATGTTCCCTTCGCTGGCCGATTATTTCTTGCTCCCTGAGGACAGACAATTATAATTGAATCTCTCACCCTCCCAGCGGCGAAATTCTTCTTGCGTGGTCATTGTCGTTTTTTCTGCTCAGCCTCAATGCGGTGGCAATTTCTTCCTTGTACGAGGGAGCGAGGCCCGCCCAGCCAACCGAAGGCTCAACGCGCTACCGTGCCGAGCTTTTTCTCGTTCTTCGCCTGTGGCAGTCCAGTCTCGGCGACTCCTTGAGTGGTCAATGGATTGGCAAAGTGAGATACCGCATTGATAATCGTTTGTGGTCCCAGTACGGTTTTCGATGTCTCGCCGAGAACGAGGCGGCAGTCGAACACAGGCCAGCGTGCAGGCTTTATATAAAGTTCTTATACTAGGACAGGGCGAGCCAGCCACCTGATCTCCTTATAGCTGATATATACCTATCGGTGCATCCAGTCAGTCCTGCAGCTTTGTTTATGTTTAGCCTGACCCCGACCCAAATCCAGCCGAGTTCGCCTTGTTGAGGTTGCCTCGTTTACATGCGACCCGCCTTGGGGCAGGGGAGGCTGGATCGCCATAGTAGTCGGGCGTAGATGGGCATGTCCACAGCCAATGACCGCTCAAGAGCCACGCGTGTGTGTTCCAGAGAGGTAAAGTGACTGCATAACACGGAGGTCAGGGGCATGCGACTCCTCGTGGTTTGCATGGTGTACCGACCAACGTGCGGCCCCTATTTACGGGTAGCCTCGTGGGCGCGCATATTAAACCCGCGTGGGAATGTGACTCCCTACATGGCCCCCCATATGCATCCTGCCGCGTTGAGCTTATTGCAACGATGCATCGTCAATATAGCAATAGCGTGTCAGATGCTAACCGCGGCGCAATGGCATCCTGAGCTTGCCTCGGGTATATATCAACGTGGAGTGAGCCAGCCCCCTGCGAAACCACGGCCCTACGAACTGTTGAAGTAGTAGCATATACAAACATGTAATGAGTCCCTTTTCTTGCCGTCTTCTAATAATGAAGATGGTACATCATACAAACAAAATACAAATACAAAAGGGGGTGTCTCCGTCGGCAAATCATACATTATCTGACCTAGTGTCATCTTTCCCCTCCTTCACGCGGCTTCTGCCTAGAATGTATGGAGCCGCGCCGCGATCTCACCCCCCCGCCGGGGTAATTGGGGAACCTAGACGGTTTCCAAAGTAACAATAAGCGATGCCCGTATGGCTTTGGTCTTACTTCTGGCACATCATTTTCCCGTTGGGGCCTATTGTTGGGGAGCGCCGTCATCAATGAACGCTCTCTTACTCACACCACACACCCTGGTCAACAACCACTCTCTCGGCACTTCTAGGTATCCTGTCAAGGTGTCTTCGGTTGGGCGGTGGAAGTTTACCCCTTTAATCAAGTGCCTATGGGTGCCAAGTACTATATCAAGATGTAACATTTCGAAATGGCACCAAGAATGAGAGGTCGACATTGATATGACCTATCGGTCCCTGTTGAAGATCCGTCAAAGAGCAGTCTCTTATACGATGAGAAGCTTCTCAAGGCCAGAGAGAACCAAACTGTCCCTTTCCAACACCCGTTGTCCTGAACATACCACGTTTGAATGTTACATAAGGAGCGTATTATCATTGTTTAGTATCAACCCGCGAAACAGACACCGCGCCCCCCTTCTCCTCAACAATAACTCACACCCACCTAACTACTCTCTTGATCTTTGGTGGTAGCCATCCCCCTTCTTCTGGGCCCGGAGAAACTCCTCCCAAGTCTCCCCCTTTCGGTTGTCTTTATCATCACCAGCATCACCCGCAGCAGAGCTTCCACCGCCGCTAGGGTAGCGCCTGTGAGAGTGGTGACCGTGGTGGTGGTGTCGCTGCGAAGGCCTCCGCTCCGTCTTGCCACTCTGACCACCGATGCTACCCGTCCTTGGCGTCATCGTGGTGGAGGCAGCGGTACCCTTCTGCGGCGGCGGCGGCTGTGGAGGCACCCCTTCCCACCGCACGTGAAGAGGTTTCTGCTGCTCCAGCCGCTCCGCGCCGACCGAGGTCCTGCCCGGCTCAGCTGCCGTCGCCGCCGGTACCGTTGCGGCAGCGGGTCGGTACTGGAGCGGTTTCCACTGGTGCGCCGTCGTGGAAGTAGCCACTGGTGAGCCGGGCTCGCCGGAAGCAGTCATCGGGGTCGCCATCCCCATTGCCGAGGAAGAAGAAGACGACGAAAGGCTGAAGGGGCCGGTGCTCGACACGTCCGGGACCGAGGTGCTGTTGTGCCGGGTCGGCGGCGGCGTGCGGCCTCCGTGGCCGTGGCCCCAATACCCCGACGAAGAGGCATTTGAGGAGACAGAGCCACGTGGACCGCCGGTGGTAGCCGTTATCGAGGATGGCTGCGGGACGACGGCAGCACTGTCGGTAGCCGGGGTTGTTGGCGCGTGCGAGTATGACTGCGATCCCGTGCGCCCTCCGTAGCGCTGCTGCCGACTTGGAGGTTGATGGTGATGATGATGGGCAGTCGACCCGTCCGTACCTACGGACTCGGCGTGCCACGAATGCTGCCTGCTGTACCCCGGGCGCGGACCCGGCATGGAGGCCCTTTCAAGCTCTCTCTCGCGGCGGTGCCACTCGCTCTCATCACGCTTCAGGCTGCCATCAGCTTTGATATATGCCTTTGAGGCATCTTCGTCGTCATCGTCACCTATGGTATGCAGTGGACTCGGTTGCGCATACTTCTGACGAGATGTCGAGCGAGAAGGCCCGACCACGGAAGAGAAGTAGTCTGGATTCTCACTAGCTGTTGGTTTGGGCTCAGGTGCCGGCGTCGGAACCTGGACCTGAGTAGTAGCAGTAGCTGTAGCATTGGCCTGGGGAGGATGAGGAGTATATTTATTTTTAGATGGTGACGGCTGCAGCCCTAACTCATACATCAAATCCCCGAATGCACCGTCGAGAAGTTGTTTCGACTTGGCGTCCGCTTTAGGAGGCAGCTGGTTGCGCCGGATGGCCTTGGGCAGGATTTCCGGAGGCGACGAGCTTTCCTTGGCTTCGTTTAAGCTGACAGCCACTATGATCGATGGCACGTCTGCCACGATCCTTTCGAGGCGTTGGAACTCCGCATCTGGATGTGCCAGGATGCACGACATGTAGTACTGGGCGAACCCAACAACGGTCAACGCAGGCACGAGCGGCCGCTCGTGCCCGCTTTGCTGAATCAGGTGGTGCTGGCACTCCATGTCGAGCAGGAAGTCTGCAATCCTTCCAAATACATCCGGAGCTTTTGAGGTGAATATATCTAGCAATAGAGCAGGATTAGCTACGGGAAAAGCCAAACCAAAGGAGCAAGATGCAGGAGCCGTGAGTACCAATGAATGGATACGCCTCATCGTTAAGCCGATACGATGCATAGAATCCCCGTAGCCCATCTGGTGTCATGACCAAACCATCATTGTCAGGGTTGAACTTGCTGAGCTGTCATTGGTTACATTATTAGATAAAATCATCCCATTCAGTCGTTCGCTGGCCAGGACTTGGGTCTAAGTAGCTTACAATATACCCAGAAAGAACCCTCATGATTTGGCCGAACCTGGGTGTGGCGTGGCCCTCAGCAGTGAACAAGGCACCCCATTCAGCAGTTACTTCAGGGGCTGTCAGATTGAGCTTCACTTTGGCAGAGGCGTTGTTGGTGGCCCCGGACAAGTGTGGTTTCATTGCCAGGTATGTCTGGCGTTGAACGTCGGCGGCGTCCGCCGCCTCATCCTGTCTGCTTCGGAATGCCTCAGAGAGCTCCTCTCGGATGGCCCGCCGGACTTCTGCGATGAGCCCAGCAGTGGCAGGGGCGTTGAAAGGGGCGTTGCTCAAATAAGCATCCGGCTGAGTGGCGTTCGCTCTGCTCGGTTTGTTCTGGCTCCAATCAGGAGTGGACGCGGTCTTCGAGGCGCAGACATTGGACAGGTCGGAACGACGACTCACGGCGGCCATTGAAAGAGGCGATATTTCGTCCCCGGAAGCCTCGTTGTTCGCGAGGTGCGTATCATCTGGGGAGGGGGAACGACCCCCTCCAGTCCGCAATGGCGAGTCTAAGATCCGGAGCCCCAACAGGGTGTTCTTTGCGATCTGTAGTCATCGTCTGTAGTGCTGTTTCGAGGCGAGGAGTCCTGAGGACCAAGACTACTGTGAAGACGCAATTGAGCTGGCGAAGAGGAGGTGGAAGGGGTTGGGCGTGCTTGGTTGATCCCCAATATAATTGCCATCGGATATCTACCATTTGCGTCCTGCATAGCTCGCGTAGTACTGCAGATAAAGGCAGCCATGTTCTTGTCGAGGCGCCATAGAAGCAGGGCGGCGTCTTCCCTTTGGAGTTTGTGCACCAACGAAAGCCCTCGGACCAGAACCCGCGGCACGACATGTCGACTGTGTAACGACAACGTAACTGCAGCGACGGATAGGGGACCGCTATGGCCGCCGGCTTGGGCTATGGCTTTGCCGATGTGCGAAATCGGATCGCCGCGTCTCCGTCCTTCAAGATGCAAGACTGATGCAGGATATAATCAAGCCAGGTAGAATATGATTGAAGATTGACACGTGGTTCGAGATGATGGCTCCATTAGGTCTCTATTATCAAGTTGACGACTATTCCTTTGCTCGTTCGTCAATGGAAGTCTGCTTCTACTCTTCCATATCGGACTCCATCAACCTTGAGCTCGAAGCCTAGCCCGGCACTGTCGACAATCATTTCGAGCGTAAAGTCGAGATTATCAAACTCAACCCCTCTTGTTGTCGTGAGCCTTGTAAACAGACTTCTCGGTACTGCGCTGAGGTCCGTGGTCAAGGTACAAACATGAGCCAGCTCGCGGTTATATGCAGCTGGCGGTTCATCTGCCTCGCAGGCTATAAGATCGTCCGTTACCACGAGTGACTGGCCTGGGCGGAAATTACGCGTGTAATGGAACGCTATTGGCGAAAGTGGTGATATGGCCTCGCCCTGTCAATGGCAAGTCAAGGTGTTAGTCTGCTTATGCAAGTGGCCTTTGTGGGAAAACGCGGGCGTTTAGAGGAGAGGACTCCTCCTGCGTGGGTTTGGCTCGGGAAGAACATGTTGCAACCCCCAAGTTCTGTGTAGGGTCCGGGCAATGAGGGGTGTACTGGAGGGTACGGGTACTCACCTTGGCGATGTGCCACTGCATACGATCCGACACCATCCAACGCTCCCACAGCGGAGACCAGTAACGCTCACTAACGCTGTGCTTGTCCTCGTCATACACTGTAGCGTAGGACGTACCGTAGTGGTTGCGAGCCTTTCGTGAAATAACCATATTCCCTTCGAGCCCTCGTAGAACAGCCCCACGTACCACGGCTGTCCAGGCATATAGGGGCTGCATCACCTCGATAGAGCCGTTCTCGATGATGGCATTTCCACTGGAATGAGTTGGCCGTTCAGTGTACGGCGGCGGCGCTGCGCTTGTGAAATGGGCCTTGAGCCGGCGGTAGAGGTAGTCACTTTGCCCGAAGCCTCCTACCAACACAATGCCAGAAACGATACCCCCTTTGCTGCGAACTGTATCGACCTGGCCCTGAACGAGATCGCAGACTTCTTTGGCTACCGGTTCAAATATTTCTTTGATCTGTGCAGCGGATACGACGAGGAAGCCACAGTCGAGGCCGGCTTCTTCGTCGTCAGGCAAACCGGGGAAGCTAAGGGAGGATCAGCACTATATCTTCGGCATAGCTGTACGAGTGACATACGGGATATTGACCTCTTGGTCATCGTCCACATTGAAGTTCCGCTTGACGGACTCTTCGAAATACCGCAGTCCCATTTGCCACGTTTTGTTTTTCTTCAACTTCATTTCGTCGAAACGGCTAACGCCCAGGCGGCCCTTGACGTGTTCTTCAAACCTGTAGTTCAAGAAGGCGCTCCCGCACAGCCCGCCAGTGCCTACAGCAGATTCTTCTACTCTTAGGGGTTTCAGGGAGATGATCTTGTACGCGATCAGACTAGCAAGATTGTGAGCAAGTCAAGACACCTCATGGGGCATTTGGATGAACACGTACTCAACAGTACCGCCACCTGCATCACACACGATGAAGTTGTCGCCAACGTTCAGATGGTTCGGCTGTATTGCCTTGAGTGTGTACACGGCAGCGGCCTCGGGCTCACTGATCATTTGGATATCGGCCTGTGATCCCATGCCGGCTCTCTCAGCAGCCTGGAGGGTCGTGTTCTTGGCAGCGTCGGACCAGACGGCGGGGCAAGTCAGAACCCAGTCGACTTTGGTGGAGGCCATGAAGGACTCGCCATATCTCCTCGTCAAAGTGTCCATCGTGTGCTCATAAACCTGTGTCAGATAGTCGGAGACAGCGTCGACGACGTTTTTGTTGAACTTCCTTAGTTGCGTCGCCGTCTCCTGTGGACTGACATAAAAGGGCAGCTTCTGTGACCGGTCAAGAAAGAGCTTGATGCATCTTAACCGCGGCTCCTCTGGTTTGAACTGGAACCCCCATTTTATATTCGGCGATGTCCCTACCGGGGCCGTGGGAGGAATGTCATAGGAAATCTCCGTGGGGACCTTGTCCGATGTGATACCATTTCCACCTGGCCATGTTTTGATAATTTCTATGTCATCTGGAGTCGAGGCATATACTGCCGCCACGCTATGTGTTCAGTCAGCCAGCCGAGTTGAGTGATGGCAGACAGTCCTGATATGGGCATTGACTCAACTCACCCCGAGAATGTGGTGCCAAAGTCAACACCTACTATAAGCCGGTCACTGACGGGGGCGAGTTCGCGCACAGGACCATTGATGGCTTCGGTGGACGAGGGCGGAGTATAGCCACTGAAATAGTTTTGCGAATTGGCCCTGCTCTCTTGGTTCCTCCTGCTCGGAGTCGAGCGAAGAGGCAGGTTGAAGCTCATGATGCGAAACAGAACAGACCGCTGGCGTACGTTTCTGATGAGAGAATACAGCTAGCTACACGCTCTCATAAGCACACGCTTACACCCTCTGCGTGTCCTCCCGACCAATCAATCCAAGGACTTGACTGCAGCGGAATGACGAGTAGGCGGCGATTCGACCAGGAGAAAGAGGAGGAGGCGGGGGAGGAAGATGGAAAGGGAGCAATTGATGATTCGCAACGTACGAGACAGCCTTCAGTGTCAGCTCTCGTGGAATACTGTCAATCACCACACCGTAAGGATGAGCCGCGAACTTGTGGTTGGTTACACAGCCTGCTTTGCCAGTAGGTAGTCAGTAAGTAGTACTTTGGCGGGGCTAGCCGTCGCGCTTCGCTGAAGGAGGGGCGGCGTTCGGATGGAGGTAGTAAGCACAGCGCGGCACAGCAGAGGCTATGTAAAAGTATGCATCCGACACTTCAACCGGTGTCGGGTTTGGGCCGGCTTGCTCGTCCTGCTCCTTTTCAAACAAAAGCCGAGGAAATCGCATAGGTAGTAAGGAAAGGGGGAAAAAGAATCAGCACTGCCCCCCCCGACCACAGAGAAGTATCTGGGACTTATTTATCTGGAGATGCACACGTCGGTAGGTAGGTAGGTCGTAGGCATTTTCAGCAGGCTGCCATATTTCTCTTGCATTGGTTAATCTGTTGCCTGCTAAGCTAACATGAAGCTAATACCCAGGGCATTTCCAACATACATACAGTCGATGAACCCGTCTTCTTGGCAGGTAGGTCGGCTTTGCAGCTGCCCGCCAGCCAGGCCGCCAACCATCAACATGCAATGCCATAAATATTAAGGCTGGGCTGATCTGATCAGCCAACTCTGGTGGATCCTGCAAACGTCAATAGTTCGAGCTAACCCATCCCGTCTTTGTTCCTGCATATTGGCCAAATCTAAAAACAAACCCCTTCACCGTCCAGCCGTTCTTGACGATGCAGGCGTCAAGACTCGCTCATCAAGTACATACGTAGAGTCATTTGTATCTCAGGGGCAACGGTTCAATATGAATGCAGTAATTCAACGGGCAAGTAATTGGAGTCTAATGGCCTGACTCGATACGGCGGCTTTGTGTGTGTGTGTGTGTGTGTATATATATATATATATAATAGACCTCTCTCTCTGTCTCCCTCGTCTCTCTCTCCCTCCCATTTTTTTTAAAAAAAAATTCTTTGCCCATGGGCCTTGCTAAGTTTTTCTAAAAGGATATCGAAGGGCCTTCCTGACTGTGCTAAGAGAATGATGGCCCTTGAACTAACCATGTGCAGATATAATAACTTTGTACATCAACTCCGGATATCCCCATCCACAGTAGTCATTACACCAAATGACGGGATGAAAGCAAGAAAGTATAGGCAGATACTTGCCCCAATCCCACTCTGAAACAAAAGAAATCAACATTTTGGTTGGGGATCCCACACCCTTTTGTAACCTTCGAAAGTCTATGATTGGGGTATTGTCGAATGAAGAACCGGAAAATGGCAAGAAATTGGCTCAACTATAAGGGGTATTGAAATTTGTGTGCCGAACCCGAAGGTGCTGTTTAAAACAAGAAAAAGCCCAAGATTCGATGCGCACAGATCGAACAAAGACTCGGCAAAAGCATGAGAAGCGAGCGTCGCGAAACGATGATGCCAACCCTTTAGACCCTCACCAAAACAAAAGCAAAGCCCCGTAAACGCCGTGCCATGTAGAATGATACAACACAACATCAACAAGTGGACGTCAAAGCCACATCACAAATCTAACAGAGATTTCATCTCTCAAAATCGGTTTCCAGCAGCCCATATGCTGGCGGCGGCCGAAGCTGCCCAGTCGTTCTCATCGTAAGGTGGCGTAGGCCACTTGTGAGGGTCCCGAGTCTTCTTGAGGTCAAGCGGCTTCGGGGCAAGAGCCTCCTGGCCATCGCCAAAGAGGACCTGATTGCCACTAGCCGAGGGCGACGGTGTGGGGTACGGATTCGACAGTCCTACGTTGCTCACAGACTGCCTCAGGCCGGGCTTGCCATCCTTCTCTAGTCGCTTCATTGCTCGATGTGTAGAGTTGAGGACTTCGTCGAGAAGCTCGTCTTCCTCGTTCGGGTCATCGTATTGCGGGACACCATGCCCAGCTTGAGCTCGTCGCGTCCTACTCGAAATGGGCCCAGTACCGCGCGCCACACCGATCAGATTGTCGACGGAGCGAGGCTGGTGCTGAGGGAGAGAGTGATGCCGTTTCAGTGTGCTACTGGGAGTTACCACCATGTGGGTAGGTGGCATCGGCGCCTGGGGCTGCTCGGGGTGTTGTCCGTCTCGCAAGGCTCTGTCCAAGGAGTCATAATTGTCAATCTTGGCTGGGACAGGTGGTTGTTGGTCAATTACCATCGATGACCGATTGCTAGCCCACGGTCCGCAGCCAGCCTGGGCCTCGATGTCGTCGTAGTTGGGGGACACGGGCGTTTGGTGCCTACCGGAAAACCGCCGCGCGCGCTTCCTTAAATGCGAGAAAAAGCTTTCCTTGTGGCCACTGGGAGGCGAGGCAAGGCCCGAGTTCCCGTTCAGAGCCCGTTCTGCCTGTTGGCGATGAATCTCAGCATAGTTGTTTGTGCTGGATGCGACGGACAGTTGGCGCCCAATCTTCTTGGCAGCCTTCTCCTCCAAATGGGCCTGCCTCTGTGCTTGCGAGTCATTGTAAGATGGATTTCGGTTGGAGGCCTGGGCTGTCACAGTATCTGATAATGGTGAGATGGGTTTGATAGTCGGCAGAATTGGCATCGGAGCGACGTTTGAAGGGCCGTTGGTCCATGTAGTTCGCTTACCATTTGGTGGTCTAGTCTTGTTCGCGGATATCTCGCTGGCAGTGTTGGAGTGCACAGGAGGTGGCCTTGATGCGATGGGCGCCTGCTCCTTCGGACTGGCCTGCACTGGTGTAGGCTCGGTGCTTTCAGAACGACCGATGAGCGACTTCCTGAACCACGAAGGCTTGGATGACGTAGGCGTCGAAGCCGTCGATTCCTTTCCGCGCCCTATGTCTGATTGCTTCCGACCGAGTATCTTCGATGCGGAGGATTTTGGCCGCAGCGGATCTACTGCATCAGCAAAATATTCGTGCGCGAGAGCCTGGGTAGAAGTTGGCCGGCTCTTTGGGTCCCACATCAGGCACCAGGTTACGAAATGGGCGAGGGATGCTGGCCATTGGGGTTGCTGAAGTATCGTATCCATCGAGTGAGGTGCCATCTTTGGGAAGGAGAAACCAAGCTTGCCGGCGAGGCGCGTTCCTTCTCTCCAATCTCCACCGCCCACCCGAGCTCCGGCCTTGTTGTACCAGTTCCCGGGGCTTCCCATGATTTCACACACACGCCATACCTGATCGACTTCGTTACCTCCGGGGAACAACGGCTTTAATGTCGCCACTTCCACAGCCATGGCGCCCACCGCCCAGATGTCGACTGGTGCGGAGTACTCGCCTGCCCGAAGGAGAACCTCGGGAGCACGGTACCATCTTGTTGAAACGTATGTTGTGTAAGGCAATTTCGAGTGTGTCTCCCGAGCCAGACCGAAATCTGCGATCTTTACTGTGTAAGTCGGAGGTGTCGATGGCGGTGTTACCAAGGCTGAGTAACGTCGGAAGGAGTTGCTCGAGTCTTGGTGAGCTGATGTCGAAACCAGGATGTTTTCGGGCTTGATGTCACGGTGGAAGAAGTGGTGGGCGTGAATGTGCTCCAAACCTTGCATAATTTGGAACAGAACACTTTTGACGCTGGAATTGTCGAGGGCCTTGTGATCCCGCGCCTTCATCAGCTGGTACAGGTTGCCTTCCATATACTCCATGGCAATATGGAGTTTCTTGCTGAAAGGGTCCAGGAAAATGTCCAGCGCCGGAACAAGATGCACGTGAGGCGGCAGCGTTCGCAGGAACACTACTTCACGAAGCTCGAGGCAGGGGCTGAAAGACTCGAAAGTCTTCTTCATCGTCTTGATGGCAATCTGGTTTACCGAGTTAGTTGTGAAACATCAGTACACACGTAGTGTCGAAAGTAGCATACCACTGTTCCCCGTCGAGCCACACTGGCGCCAGCGGTTCGCACCCTGGCCAAGACAACGCTTCCGAAACTACCATCGCCAATCTCCTTCAGCACCTCGAACCGGTCCTCCAGGGCCATTCCTGCTGAGCTCTGGGATGTATGAGACCCCCGATGGGTCAGATCGTGTGCCACCGTCATTGTGGGAACCGGGGATGAATTCTATAGCTGTGTGCCGCGGAGGGCGGTGTTGAGACGAGGGCCGACAACGCGGTTCTGAATAGCGGCGGGCGAGGCAGAAGGGCAGCGGCTGTCCTTCCCCACGCTTTCGATTTCTCGAGTAGCTCTATGACAGAGCTTTGGATACGAATCGGTGCATTCAGTTTCGAGATCGAGACGTCAGTATTATGGTACACAGCAAACCAGAATGGGCCGGGAGTCGTCCGGTATAGATGTAACGGTGTGGTGTGTATGTCTTCGAACGATGGCAGCCAGGACGAGGTGACTAAAGTAAAGAAACCCGAGATAATGACAGTAGGTAAGGTAAGGAGAGGAAACGAGCAGGATCTCTTTTGATTAAGACGGTGAATTAGGGGACCAGGGGAGGAGAGAGGATGGGACCGGATTGTCGGGGTGCGGGTCTTGGTCTGTGATGCTATGCTGGGCAGCAGAGCTTCTGGAAATATTGCGGTCCCTGCTTAGCGCACCAGACGCTGGTCCGGGAGGAAGATCCTGGGTGATACGATACTCGACCACGCGGAAATCGGAGCATAGATGTTCGACAGTAAATTATTGGGAAAATGAGTGAATTGAGGTGAGTGGTAGGTTATCCGTTTTTTTCTTCTCTTTCTCTTAATGTTTCTCTGGTATACAGCCCTTCTCCGTAATGGCGGTGGATTGCGATCCAAACCTGGAGATCGCGCTTCAAATGCGAGAGGATGGATACGCGACAGTGGTGGTGGTTTTCGTGCAGCAGCTGCAGCTGAAGGGAGAGTGGCAGCAGGAATAAAAGGGAGCGAAAACGAGGAAAAAGCACAAGCATCAGCAGGTACCACAGCGAAGGACGATATTGCCAATTACTCGAGAGCCAATACCCTCGGAAGAGCACTTCTTGTCCTCTTTTGTTTCGAGTTGGAGCTAAAGAAATGGGTGTAATGAGAGGAGAGAGTGTGATGAGATGAGCAATGCCTGCCAGCGAAGGGGGGCATCGGGGCATCCAGCAGAAGCAGTCATCAGATTTAGCTGCGTTGCTAGATTGATTTCAGAAATGTTTGGGGGGAGCCCGAGTACCTCAGCAGAGTACCTCAGCATGAACAGAGTTTCTGGGGTGGGATAGGGGACAATCTCGCTAGTGCTTGCTTCGGGGCAGAAAAAAAAAAGGTCTTGCTCTTGCTTGGTTTAAAAGAGGCCCCAATTCCAATTTGGGCGTCTGGGAACCGGCGACCAGGGGATCAAGGGATGGCGGCAGGGTTGGGATTGGTATCTGGCGAGAGGGACGGCCAGAAACGAACTCCCACTGTGACTGGACTTGGTGCCGTTACCACTCGAGCGGATGGGGGGTTTTTTTTTTTTTGCTTGTCAATTACTACTTTTATTAGTTTAATTAACCGCCTTGTAGACAAGGTACCGGCGGCATGTACTCTCAGGCCTGCTTCTGCCTCTGCTGCTGGCTGTGCCTGTTCCTGTTCTCTTTTTCTTCTGTACATACTGTTGGTGGTGGGGTACCTGCATGTCTGGAACTATGGGACTTTTTCTTCCGTGGGCTGAATAGAAGGTGCATGGCCATGTACCTCTTGCTGTCTCGTGTGAAGTGCTGCTGTGCTGCCGACTGATCAAACAATCGCGACAGGAATGGCGATGATGAACAAGACGATGATGATAAGAATGACAATGATGATGCTCAAGGTGATGATGGTGGGGAGGACAAACTCGCAGATGTCGAAATATGCCACTTGCTTAAAGTGCCTACATATGTGCATACCCAATGCCTAACCTTAGCTACCTATGTACCTAAGCTACCGCCCTAACGCCGCCAGGTGCGCAGGAAGCAAGTGTTCCTGGCCTGATGCCTGGCTGTTGGCTTTATTAACTCATTAACTCCCGTCAAGCGTCCTGGTCGAACAAACCCAAAGCGCTTCGAAAGGCTCGGCACGCTGACGGCACAATGGACTGCCCATGACAAGAGAAGAAGAGGGTCCAAAGTCTGGTTTCCTCCAATCGAACTCTGATTTGATTGGCAGTGGAGTATACCGATACGATAACTGATGTGAAGGAAGGCTAGAGAGAAAGTCGAGCCATTCGCACTGTCTTCAGACACCGCGCGCCCACGTTTCTAGTCGATCAAGGTACGGCCTCTAACGTACCTAGCATTGGCTGACAGGGCTAGGTTAGCTTGCTAGGTCGCCAGCTTGCCAGGGCAGTAGGCCAGGGCGCCAGGGGTGGGAGCACCTGGGACTGCCTGGGCGCAAGCTGCAGCAGAAAAGCATGCAACATAAAACACGGCCCCCCCTCCTCTTATGCTGATGTCTGTAATAAAGGTGTGTCAGTGTGCGTGCATACAGGACGTGGTGAGTGGTGAGGCCTTGTGGGAAAACATCGTCATCGCCCCCAAGCCGCGGTCGCCCAACTTGCGAGTGCATACGTAAGTATGTATGCAAGCCACCGGCAGCCCTTTAATACATATGGCGTAGGCAGGCCTGTCGCATCCATAACGGCAAAAGAAAAACACAGCGCAACCAACGAGGGGCTTCCCAGTCGAACCGTTGTTCGGCATGATGGATCCGTATGCATCTTGTTTCTTGATCAATGCCAGCGCATAAGATCTTCCTGCACTTTGTGTAAAGTAGATAAAGTATGGGCGAACCAACCCACCCCCGGCAGGCCAGGCCAAACAGCACAAGAGCACAGAGCACAAAGAGCCCATCGCCTCGAGTTTGGGACGAATAGGTAGGTGTTTGATGGCTCCGACGGGGGGCTTCAGCGCACAGAGAGACATGAAGCTTCGGCTACCTCTACGACTATTTGGTCTCCGTCCAATTTTTGATGCCACTGGTGAAAAACCGCCAAGTTCGTGATTGATGATTGACATAGCTAGCCCGGTGTCTTGCCCGCCCGGTGGCAGGCCGTAGATGGCGGACGAGTCTCATTAACGGTTAGGGTGCAGATGATGCTTTTAGCCATAGTAATAGTACAGAGTTCATAAGCGCTGATACATCGTTGCACGGCAAGCTTCCCCGGAGGGAAGACTGACTCTTAATGCGAAAGCGCGCACGGGTTACATGGTGTTTCAATAGTACAGAGCTCGTCGCAACGGGCTACATAAGTCGGTAACTATGGGCCCTTGATCAGTACATGATGCATACCACATAATTCTGCCACATACTGATACAGGCAGATAGGATGGCAGAATAGGGGGAGGGTCCGTGGCCCGAGCAAAGGCCACCAGGCCACCGGAAAGCCAAACCCGTCGACGCCATCCTGAGCGATTGACATTGGTAGGTGGATGGTGAGGGAGAGAGGGAGAGAGGGAGAGGGGGAGAGAGGCAAATTTCTTCATGTGTCGTGACATCAATGGGCCCGGTGTCTGGAGATGTTTGTTTGTTTGTTGTGACTGGGCGATGGGAGATATTGGGCATGACAGTACGCTTGACAGCTTCTTCTACTGTACTGGTTGGACTTGCTGGCTGTACAACCAGCGATGTATCTCCCGAGGCAGGAGACCCAAGATTACCTAAGTATGTACGGACGGATTCTGAAGAGTCTTGCCCCTTTCGCAAGCTTCGCAGACACCAAAATGGACATAGCTCCAGCAAGCAAACCGAAGTAGCGGGGCTAGTCAAGATTAGGCACAGGGGTAACGTCCCGTATAGGAAACCGTGCCGCCGAAAGAGTACCGGCGACATCGCAGAATTGCGTCTCTATTGTCCAACCTCTCCTCCACGATAGCGTGCCGCTTGTACTCGCGACTTTGCCCAGTCTGCACTGGCAGAGCAGACCAGTTGAGATTGGCACCCCAATTTGGGTCCCTCCGGACCTGGAAATCTGCACGCACTATACCATCAACCGTCTGCAGTTCATCTCAGATCTTCCATGGTGGCTTCGTGAGTGTGCACGCCTATCTAAGCTGCCCATTTCTATGCCGATCAGATGCAACACTCGATGACGGCCTTACGCGGCTCACTAATGATTCACAGCCCAAGGGACATGCTACCAGTTTCTTGTCGTTGCCGCACAGCATACTTGTGAACGTGAGCATCACACGCTTGAGGTGTCGTGCCGTCCTCACATATGATCTTGGAACACCCCCTCATCGAAGTGACTGGTCGTGGGAGCGAGAGGTCAATGTCCTCCCGATGTCCAACTAACGAACTAGCCAGCCAAAAGGCGGGTGAGACGGAGAAGGGTGTTCATGGTGAACAGCGCGTCGCCCTAACCACCCGTTCGCTCGCTCTAAGATGGTCGAGCTGCTAAACATGGCCTGGCCTACCCGGCAAGTAGGTATTGGCTACTCTGGGGTGAGTTTGGCGCTTACACGATCGTTCTTGACTCAGAACCTTAAACAACTCCTCCTCCAGGGGGACTATCTGATGCTGGCTGACATGGTCTATTCGCCGGTGACAACTATCGCTGCCGAGTCGATCATTAAACGTCACGTCCGAGACAGGCTGGCTGGCTCCCGCAGATGGGCCTTGCTCTTTTGGCTATGCGCAGTATGCGATACTGCCACCGACGGGTTTTCCCTGGTCGGAATTTTCACTCTGTTCCACCAACCCGTTACATTTGCGGCCAAGACCAAGAAGCAAGTGCGTAGGAGTGGCATCCGGCACCGTTGCACATGCCAAACCTGATGGGCTTGAGTACGAAGCCTACGGCAGGACAACTCTCGCTGTAAGGAAGGGAGTATGTCGGAGTGTCCATGGGATACCCAATTTTTGCCTGGAGATATTAGAGATGTCTCCAACACGGGCATGCCGATGAGCCGCATCGTGCCTCAGTTTGGTTGGGGACCCAGGTCTACGGTACACCTATCCTGCTTGCTTGATGATGGGTGTGCAACAGTATAGATGTAGTTACTGTGACGCCGTAAAGCCGGGAGATTCAACAAGACCGTTCAAGCGTTGACTGGATATAGCGTCTCTATCTCGGTTCACGTCTCCGAGAAGACGCTACTCCTCTCTGATTTCATCATATACCGCTCGTCTTCACCATGATGGTGGCTCCCGCGGCTCTGGCGGTCCAGATCTCAGCATCAACGTCCTTGTTCTCCATGTGAGCTACTGAAAAGCCAGGTTCTTAGCCTTCAAATGACAACTTCCATTGACTTTGGCCCTGTGCAATTACAAGTTTTTTTTTTTTTTTGGTGTTCAGCCATGACGAAGATGAGGTTACGATTTCAGTTCATGATGGCGGGGCAAGAGCTTTTGGTTAATCGTATTGATGAATGATAGTGTATCCTCGTGACGAGGCTCAATCATCCATCCCGGTGACTACTATGGCTGGCGGTTGGTATCTCGTGGTCAGAAGAACTGGAGAAGAGAGATTAGGTAATCTACAGCGGTACGTATTTCTTTCTCTGCTTCAACGGATGCATCCGATTTGGTCTGATTCATGTTCTCCAAAATTAGCCTGCCAAGCACATCGCGTTCCAGCTTGTTTGCAGGAACGCGTACGTGGACGGACTCACCACTTGATGAATCTGACTCAATTACCATGCACTGTAACTTGAAAGCCTCTCGACGAACCCAGATTGGTTGATCTCAGCTCATCACACTCCGTATGCGAAGCATAATTCTGTCTGGCAAGCTGAGGAGAAGTGCAAGCCGTGAAGCTTTGACGACCTTCGCTGAGCACGCTAATAAATGCGTGTGTGTCCATGTAGTATAATGTGGGTGTCGCTCGTGGTTTGTTACCAACTTCGTGGTTGCCCGGATCTCACCTGTATCGGCGCAGGTGGGCTAGAGTCCCGTGTTTATCGATCCAGGGTTGGATTCGGTACCAGCAGCTGGCCGGTGTTGGTTGTATCCTGTAAATAATTTCATCCATGCACCTGAGCTATCCGCATTGATTTGTTGAAGTCGGATAGCATGATGGCGGCAGCAAGGCTTGTACTGGGTGCTGGCGCGTCTTGCGGCATCGAGGTGGGGCACCACTTGGGCCACTGAGACTGGGTGTTTATGCGTTTTCGGTCTGTAGGGCACGCACGGATTGATTGGCGAGGTGTCGACAACACTTCTCGGCATTGTTGATACTCGCTGCACATCAGTCCTGGTTTCGGGGCGGGCAGGCGAGCAGGGCCTCTGGCATCGCGTAGCAACCAGAAACCCGGAGGGGGGCCTGATTCGGGGTGCCAGAGCAACAGCACGGTGGTTTCCTTCCAGAAGGCCATAATCCACGATCTTATACCCCCTAGTTCGCCACCCATTGAACGGATGGATCCAATAGCATGAGCATTGAAGCTGGCAGGCTGGGCACTGGGTGGGCCGTCACTGGGCCGTCTCGCTCTTTTGGAATTCCGGTGTGGGATACACCGAAGGCATCCATCTGTTTGCCAGAATTTGCCATGCGCAGAACCATGCGCAGAAGGCCGTGCCGGACCAGGAACTCCTTCTGGCCCCTCACAATATTGAATGCAGATCATAAGACTTCCAGAGAGCGCCATATCATGGTCAGCTGGGCCGAGCGACATGCGCATTGAGAGAGTTCAGTGCTTTTCAGATGGACCCTGAAAGTTTGCTCATCTTTTGCTAGGCTTGCCTGTCAACCTTGCCGAAGATAGCGTGACAGGTCTACCCTAGGGATTATTGTGCATACCTGCCCCCGGCAAAAGTTAGTGTTTCGGTTGCCAGCCTGCCAGCCACAGAGTATCTTCCAAACGGAGTGTCAACTCATCGCTCATCCGCAGTTATCCATTACAGAGAGCTTCCTGAGCACGACTCCACTGATGAAACATGTCTTCCGAAGCCTACCTCGACGTCTTTAGCCTCGTATTTGTTTAGCTCTGGACTAGCCGGTTCCCCGGGTGTCACCAGGGTATATTGCAGCTGGGCGTGCTCTGCTGTATGGACAAGCCTCTGCTCCTGTCACGTGGTGTCGGTATCTTTTTTTTTTTTCCTTCTGTTGGGGAGGCTTATACGCGTTATACTAGCTAACCCCATACTGCTCCAGTTCTCTGGGCAAGGCGGTGTTCCTTGACCGCCATAGTCGAGGCGAACGCATTGGTCTCGTCCGATGCCTGCTAGTTGGCAGACTTGCGTTGGATGATTTCTCCGGTAAACATTCATGTTTTCGTTGGGACGAACGGGTGGTGGTTGCCATCTGACCCAGGCAGCATAGAGGGGCAACGAGATGTGCCCGTGTTGGCGAAGCAATCGCGAGATGCCACCGTCTGCGGATCCCTGGCGACGGCCGGATCGAAGGAAGGATGGATACGGCCCCCGCGGAGACTAGCGTGCCGCTAGATACAACTTTTCTGTTGCATGAGCCAACGTGGATGAAGCCCGAAGCCGTGCCGTGTGCTATGAACAACCCTGTACCTCTCGATTGCGGATTCGCTGCCAGCGGCTGCCTTCGGGGGTTGTCATATGAGCGGTTGTCGAGGCCGACACGAGGAAGAAGCTGGACTGGCCTGATTTTGCCATATACTGTCGCATCTCGTCCTTTTTGGGGTTCTATGTGGCACGCTGGACCGCAAAGAGTGCATATGCATACCATGATGTGTTGAGTATCGTGAGCGCCGCTGGAAGGGATGGGCGAAATCGAATGTCCACTGCTGTGCAAACGGCTGTGGTTGACAAAACACGGAGTCAGCGGGAGCATGTTCTCGGAGGGCTCGAGTGCGAGTTGCTAACTAGTCCGCTCTGGGCAGACTTTGACGTATGCAAAGAACCAAAGTGTCATGAGCAGTTGCAATAAACAAGTCAAAATGAGCATCTTGGTGGGCACTTGTAGTCGTATACATTGCCGAAGTCATCCCAAACAGTCAGTTACCAATCACTCTATTGCGCCAACAACTGACTTGATAAAAGGGCATTGAAGCTCGGGATGGCTCTAGGCCATTGCCAGCCAATATCACTAGGGGCCAGGCTGCTGTGGCCGACGCCTCCATATCTCGAGACATCTGCCTGGCTTCTTGATAGCACTTACTATTTACGTGTTCGCGTTTGGACTCCGAGATGTGTTTGCGAGGCTGGTCCAACTACCTGCATCCTAAGTTATTCTCAGAGGATGAACTCGGCTTTATTCCAGAGAGGCCAAGTCGGGCTGTGTTGGACTTGCATGTCACAGATGTTGGTTATGTTTCTCAACTGCGTAGGGTACATGTATAGACAAAGACCGAATTCTGATACTTGCGAAGTGACTCTAGTGTCAGGGGTTAGGGGAAGAACTTTACTTGCTACCTGCAAAGCACATGGAATTTCAACGTTGTTTATACCAGGCATGCCGTGCGAGTTCCCATGTGTGTTATTCCTGGTGTTGGGTATTTCTCACCAACTACCACATTCGCCGTTGCCCATGAGAGTAAGAGCACACAACCTTGGGTCACGACTTCCACCTCTGTTCCTGAACGGCTGTTCCAAGCAAAACAACATGAAACATTTTGAAGCATTCACGGGTGTACATGTAGACATGTAAATGAAAGTGAAACCCATCAGAGATACTGCTAGTAGACAATCGCCGTTGTCACCCCTTCTATTCAATGACTTCTAATGCCTGCTTCGATATACCAAAGCCTCGCAAAACATGTGATGGATCCAAATTGGGTGAGGTCTCTTTCACAGTTTGCACCAAACAGACAACTTTATCCTGCGTCAATAGTGGTGACATCAGTCAACTGTGCTCGTTTGTACCTCAGGCGGCCAGGCACGTCAATCACTGCAGGCGCTCCAGCAGCAACACCGAAAAGGCAGGCACGCGTATCATCCCAAACACCTTCCTCGTTGCCAACACAGAACAAACCCTTCCACATCCAGCCTTTAACCTTCCGCACACCCACTTTCCTTTCATTTCTTCAATATTCCAGTAGGAGCGGTCACGGGTAGGTATCGACGAAAACAAGCCGATGGGCAAATTCTTGCAATTCTTCTCCCGAGCAACCCATCTCATGGGACAATAAATCCTACCTACAACATTCATCATCACAGCTCGTCACCCCCATCCTACTTCTCGCCCTCCACCACTGGATCTCATCTGCTTCAAGCACTTGGATTTAGGTACTCCAGGTTCCCAACAGGCAAACCAAGAGGTAAGCATATCATTGCTGGTAAGTGCTGATTCATTTTTTTCTGATGATTCTCCCCCAGCATCCTCTGCTAGTCCTCGCTCGGCGTCGGCTTTGCAACGAGGAACTGGTTGAAGCAAGAAGCAAATCTCGTAAGTGCAAGCCAACAACATCCTTCTTACTCTTGACCACTGCTCTACCCTTGACATACACATTTGTCCTTTGACCTCATTGCAACTTTCTCGCCTACCTAGTGCCGTAATCAAGTCCTACTCCACGAGGTCGGATGACTCTATTCCTTCTTCGTTACACATCCTACACAACAGACTCTGTTTCCAGCCGTGACAGGTGGAAATCAGCAAACGCACGCACAACTTTCCCTCGAACATATGAGTGTACCCTCGTCATCCAGCTGATCATCCTAGCAGGCCTTAGTCCAGAAAAAACCAGCACTCGCCTCTTTCACTCCCCTTCTCGCCCAAGAAAAAAAAATCCAGAAGGGAAAGAGCTGCTTCCAGTAAATCGGTCAACTGTTTCTGTCCTCGCAGGTACGTATGATGTTTCCCTTCATTGAATTCTCTGCTATCTCGAAAAACAAAACATCACCCCGCTACCTTCATGAACACACCTTCTCCCAGTTCTGCATGCATACCTACTGGTCTCGTCTTCTGGTATGCCAGTTGTGCCACAGCATGCTTTCCATGACCTTCAATCAAGTCTGCTTCAACAAGTCACTCTGATGGGACAGGCCTGAATTCACCTTCACTTACACAACCGTTTTCCTATGCAACATCACTGGGCGCTGGCCCCGACGTTCTTGCCAAAGATCATCTCCCGCTGACAGTTAATTCCCATCTCCAGCCCGTACCCTCCATCCTTTTGATTGAACAACTCAACAAGGACACCCTGGACAAGATGTCTTCAGCTCGGTAAGTTTGATATCCCCAAGTGCAACATTACATTAACTAACTATGTCCATCAGCGACAACGCAATTCCCAAGAAGTAAGCTCTTCACTCTCGAGAAAGTTCCATGTTAAGGTTGAATGTACTGATATCACAGGCTATGGTGTTACATGGCGGGCCACTGGGAGGTCCGAGAGAAGTTCTCGAACAACCAGAAGGCCAAGTACCAGAACGCCCAAAGACGTTCCCGCTTGCCAATGAACAACTCTGCCATCAAGGCATTGAACATGGTTTGTCAACTGCATTCTGGCCAACCAGTCACTGAATTCAAGTGCCATGGTCCTTGTTCTCTGTATAAGCACAGGGATAAGTTCAGCAAGAACCAGCGTCGCAACAAACTTCGCGTAAGCCTGATACCCTTGATTTACTCAGCAAATACTAATACTTTGGCACAGTGGTGTATGGAGTGTTGCACATGGAGAAGCCAGTTCGATATTGGCGATGTTCCAGTTGCTCATCCAAACGAGGACCTTTCCCAAACTGAGATTCCTGGAGATTCTTCAAGCGCGCAAGACGACAGAGACATGCTGAACCAGTACCCTTTTGATTATTCACTGGACGAAAGTATCCAGGATGACGACCTTGGCGGTGCTGATGACATAGACTCCGATTCTGAGGATGACAATTACCCAAGTACGGCACAGCGATTCAATGGGTGGTCTGATGAAAGCGACGATGATGACGAGGACTACGAGGTTCGTCAAATACCATTTACTCTCATGCTATTTATGTGGATAGCATCCAACTGATACAATTTTAGACCCAGATCTTGCCAGCCAAGAGTGTCAGCCATGGCCAATCGAGTCGAGACAACATAAGTCAGAGCTTGAGCAACATGAGCATTGACACAAGCTCAAAGATTGCTGCTTCCACCGTCAAGCAAAGTGGCCAGGCGTCTATGGCAGGAAGACAGGTATCGGAAAGTATCACATCTATGGGAAATGGCACATCTTCGAAGAGAACCACACCGATGGTTGGTAGCAGTCAATCCACACAAGCAAGTGCACCTGCGTTCACTGGTTGTACCCCTGGATTCGTCCCGCCTCATTTACAGGCAGCTCGTGCAGGCAATGGCGGCTATAGCAGTACTGCAGGAAGTGCGTCGGTGGTATCGAGTGATTCTCGTGCAGGTATCGCGAATGCCTCTATGTACTCGGCAACGGAGGCCTCGAGAAGTGGAAATGCTGGCAGAGCATATTCTGGAAGACCATCCAGCACCGTTGCTACGACGCAAACTGGCTACACTGGTACCAACATTAGACATCGACCAGATCGGAATGGTTGGGCTCGCCCGGTAAGCACAGTACTTGGTAATTGCTGTGAACATTTACGCTGACTACAAACAGGACCAGCGACGCAATTTCGATAAGCAGACCCATTTTTCCACGTCTGCTACCGACTACATCGAGGCTCACGAAAGCGGAAGTGAGGATGAGATCTGAGGCTGGAACGTCCATCGTCCCCCCACAGACGAACAATGGGACATAGAGCCACACTATATGTACGATTGTTGTGTCAACTACTATTTCTGCAAACTTTGCAGCCAGAGTGGAAATAATCACCACCGATATGCCATTGATGATATGGCGACAAGACAGCGAAGAGACCCGAGGTTTGAGTCAAGGCACTCAGTGTCCATTGTCCTATACACTCTAGATGGTCCATACGAACGGCTCATCGATGTTATGGTTGGAGTCCCGACAATTCGGTGCCCCTGACATCCGTCCGTTACTGGACATAACAAACCCGTTGTAAAGGGTTTCACCTCGGTACCACCGCGTTGCTTTAGACTAGTTCACCAATAGATTTCGACTTTTTCCTCTATGCGTCTATCCAGTTCTGTCCGTTACGTGACTTGCTTTCATCAAACCTGACAGTCGTCAAAGTAGACAAACAGTATGGCACCCCTGAATAAACAGGGAGATAAAAATAATGGTGGTCTCAAAGTCACCTTGCAACTTAGAGACGCATTAGCTGATTGCGAAAGGATACTCGCAGTATCTGTTTACATTTGGACTCATTGAATGTAACGATTGGGTCAATATTGGGAGCTGGATCAATGGAACTAGACAGGCCTTAAGGTAGAGATAGATGGTCATCGTTACTCTCGTAAAGAAAGGGACTGAGGCACGGAAATTTATGGAAATGATATAGCTTGGTTGCGCAACAGCAATGCTCTGCTTGCATACTAAGCCTTGAAACAGTGAAACCATCACCGTACATTATCCTTGTATGGATCGTAAACATTGTACCAACATCCCACATTACACATCCTTCATGATAACATCAGTGTCCCCACAATCATTTTGGACGGGACACCCCTCTAGGTACTCCAAACCGTGTTCCTTCAGCAGCATGTAGGCCATCTCCGCAGCCTTGGTCTGGACCTCCTCCCTCTTGAACCCACCCCCCACGTCCACGAGCAGCCTGTCCCCGACATAGACCTTGCACGAGTACGGGAGCGGGCCCGCCGCGTCCGGGTCCACGCGGACCGTATACCGGACCCTCTTGTCGCCGGCGATCTCACCGAGCTGGTTCTTGGGGTGCAGCACGTCGACCTTGTCGCGGAGGAGCCGCTGGAGATAGGGCATGATGCCCGCGCGCTCGGCGAGACGGCGGCAGACCTTTATGTCGCCCGTGTCGAGCCAGATGGCGCCCATGACGCTCTCGAACATGTCGGAGAAGAACTTGGGAGTGCCGAGGCGGGCGAGGAGGGTCCAGGGGTACGTCGGGGCCCGGTCGAGGGCGTCGCGGATGGCGTCGCGCTGTTCGCTATACCGCTCCTCGACGGCGTTTTGCTGCAGCGCAATCTCGCGCGAGTCGAACCGCATGAACTTCCAGAACGGCTCCTGGACCGTCACCTCGACCGGGACGTCGTCGACGAGCCTGCTCTCCTTGCGGTCGACCGTCCACTCCATGGCCACGAAGCCTAGGAGGTCCGCGTTGACGGAGCCCGTGCGGAGGAGGTGCATGGCCTGCTCTGGCAGGTCGTGCTTCCAGAGCTCCGTGACGACGATGTAGTCCAGGATGGCGTCCCCGAGAAATTCGAGGCGCTCCATGCTCGTCTCGGTCGAGGCGCCGACGCAGTACGAGGCGTGGGTCACGGCGGCGATCAAGAGGCCCCTGTTCGCAAACGTGTGGCCGATAAGCTTCTCCAGAGGCTCGAGGAACGGGGGAGCGCCGGGTTGACCGGGATTTGCTTGCGGATCTCGAGGCGACTAGCCTCGAGATCCAACCAGCCTATCTTTGGTATGAAGAGGCGGATACAGTCGAGAGCCTTTGGCAGATCGCCATCCAGGTAGGAGGCCCATATGAGGGCTTCTACAACATCTGCCAGTGTCTTTGTGGACATCTGGCGTTTGTCAACCATTACAGTATTGGAGGCAAAGTCCTCCACGCAGTGAGGCTGCCATTTTTTGCCCGTGAAAGGCTTGGTGAGGATGTACTTGTCCAACTCGTTTTTAATGGCCGACCGGTATAAGCATGAGTTGGAGACAATCAAGTCCTTCTTCTTTGACAAATAGCCCTCGGGGTAATACGGATCTACATATAGTTAGAGAACATCCCACATAAGGCATCGTGCCCACGAGGCGAATGTGAAGCAAGTGGTAAGGAGGAGGGAGGTCGGAAAATAACAATAAGGAAAGACCCACGGTGTGCCATCACATTGACAGCAGTCAGAAGCTTGAGCAGAGAGTCGCCCATGAACTCATATCGCTCATACCGAGTGGCCTCCCTGGCTTCTGGTGAGCTGATCGCCGTGACGACCAAGGAGTGATCCGAAATATGGAGAGACTTCAAAAGAGTCTCGCAAAGCCTCCGAGCAACCAAATTAATCTCTAGTATGTGCGTGATCGATGGTATCAGCGAGCCAAATCGCACATTTGAGATGGGAGTTGCATCGACTTTGCATAATGATAGAGGCCAGGCTGACCCGTAAGGCTTGATCGAGGCAGCATCTCCGGGCCCGGGATTGGCGGGTATGACATGGAGGAAGTCGCGGCGCCTGGGCCATTTCCTCAGAGCCAACCAAGGTTCCTCGCCCGTGAAATCTTTCAGTTGGTACCTGTTCCGTTCTTTGACCAGGTCATCGCATGGCCTAGATGGCAAAAACCTGTCATAGAAGTA
This sequence comes from Apiospora aurea, assembly GCF_038362705.1. Taxonomy (NCBI): domain Eukaryota; kingdom Fungi; phylum Ascomycota; class Sordariomycetes; order Amphisphaeriales; family Apiosporaceae; genus Apiospora; species Apiospora aurea. The sequence continues at coordinate 1,598,789 of NW_027117393.1, read as the reverse complement.
GGGAGCATCGTTTACGCTGATTCTCACGAGGTAAGGAAACTCGCCATCGGTGGAAAGAGACATCTCCCGAGTGAATTGATGCTGGCCGACGTCGTCGATAGAGACAACTCCCCGCTTCGAGCTGAACTGAACGACATGTTGTCCGAAGTCTTTGTTCTTGAGGCGATGCCCGTATGCCAACTTGATCAAAGCTGTCGTTTGGTCGCAGTCGATGCCGCTTCTTTCAATCGGATAGGAACGGTCAAACTTTGCCTTCCATGGTGTTGTATCCCAGTAAATATCGAACTCCTGAAGATCGGGGATGTCTACAGGGAGTATGACGTCGAATTCATTCAGTACTTCGCCATCCGGTCCTCTAATACTAAGCGGGTGACAGTATGCTTGTGGGTTTGACCATAAACCTGCGATTTCAGGCCAAGGACTCCATTGATTGTTGACTTCGATGATGGATGCGCGCGAATCAACTCCTCGAAGAAGTTCATGGTCCTTGAGCGGCATCAAATAGTCATTGACGAGTTTAGCTTCGTAAAGAGCGACAAAAGCCTGGAAGGCAGCATCTTTGATAGCATTGCTCTCTGAGACCCATGCATTGGCACTCTGAATCCGACGCAGCTCGGGCGGAAGTATCGGCGGCAGTACAACCGTGGCTTTTATATGGGGCCCCTTTGGCAGATCTATCTCTTCGAGGACGTAGTATGGTCGCGTGTCAACATATTGGCGAGACCCAAGAACTGCGCAGAAGTTCTCGAGATGTGATTTGCCTTGGTCGAAGTCGAGTTGTGCGCCCGTTGTTGGAATGCAAAACGGAGCAACATAGGCCTCTTCATGTTCGGCATGCTCTAAATCATCGAGATCTTGCAAGTTGCGTTGATCGTCTTCGTACTTCTTCTTCATATCCTCCTCGAGCTGCTGCCATTCCAGGTGTCTGGCCGAGCCACCTTCGATGAGAATGATAAGTCTGGACTCCCTCATCCTGGCCCTGCCGCGTCTTTGTATGAAGGACTTCAAGTCAGTGGGCTGGTCAAAGCAAATGACAAGATTACACGCTGGCACGTCAATACCCTCCTCGAGAACATTGGTAGCTATTAGCAAGTCTAGCTCCCCGGAACGGAATCTGTCCAATGCGAGGGAGGCTTCATGGTTCAGTTCGCCGATATCTCTCCGTCTGCCAGCATACCGCGATGTGCCAACCATGGTGCCAGCCCGAAACTGACCGCCCAATACCGTATGTTTTGAGATCATGTGCATGAGAACACTGACTGTTCCGGTCTCTTTGACGAAGATGATGCCCAGCGTATCCGCGTCACACTCCAGTAGCAAATCGATGAGTGCCTGCAGCTTTAGGGACACGTTCGTGTTTTCCGTAGATGACAACTGCGTATCGACTTGCCCAAAAATCGTAGAGAGATAATGCTTCTCATTGAATTCCCATGACGAATAGAGAACCTTGTTGGTCTGGACGGAGCCGACGAATTGAGCGAGAGATGTTTTGATAAAATAGTCGGCGGCATAATGTCCAAGTTCACGGCAGATTTCTTCGCTCCTTCGGCAGAACGACTTCATCTGCCTGAAGACATAGGTATCGTTTTTGTCTAGTGCGTTGCACAGCTCAATGCGGCTGCGCTCGGTATTCTCTGCCCTTTTGCGCACAACGAAGGGATCTTGCCGGATGTCGAGCCCATGGTATACCCGGTGAAGGTTAGACATGAGAGGCGTGGGGTTGATACGACCTGAAGGGAACTGTACGTCGAAAGGCAGGATGGAGAGAACCGGGCGGTTGACCATTGATAGAAGCTCCGCTCTATGCCGCAATGGAGTCTTGCAAACAGCATCTAGAGTCTTTTCAAGATCCTCGAGGGCATCCGGGTTGGATCCAATAACGGGGCTGGCTGTGAGCCCGAGAACGAATGGTACAGGGCGGCCGCTGGTTTTGTAGTCTCGGTATCGAGCCATGAGTCTCGCCCCCGCGTTCTTTCCTGTGCAGTTATGTGCTATATTCCATTAGCCGCATTATTTTATTCGTAGAAGTGATAGCACATGCCTTCGTCAAAAACCAGAAGGGTTAGATTGCTGAGTTGGACAAATGCGTGATAAACGGCATCAGTCAGGACTTGATAAGTAGAGACCACCACATTGACGTTTTGTAGAAAGGTATTCCAGATCGAGAGATCCGACCAAGCATCGACATTGTCATTGCCAGTAAGCACCTTCACCTGGGCGCTGGGGATCTGAGATTTGATCGTTTCATACTGCTGCTGACAGAGGGTGATGGTTGGGGCCAAGAACCATATGACCTGTATATACAATAAGGGTCAGTTGCTCATGATATGCTCCATAGGGGACGCATTTGCTAATATTACCTTGCCAGGTGGCGTGCGCTCCAGCTCTGCTTGAATTCGAAGTACAGCCCTGGACAGTCATCATCAGGCGTGCTCTCGTACGACAAGTAGCTACCTGTCCGCTCTGAGATGTATGCTCTTACACCTGTGTTTTCCCACTTCCTGTATCCATCTATATGTGGCTGGTGAGTAAAATCGGAATGGCCACTGGCGTTCCAGGTGTACTCACAGCAACAATGATGTTCCTTTTTAGACTCTCCTGTAGCATCTCTAGCTGGTAAGCCCTAGCATGTAGGCTGGTAGCCCTGTTTGCCTCGGTCTTCTCGGACTGAGACGAGGGTGGAACATCGATTTCTTCTGTGACTTGAGAATCCGATTCGATCTCGGTCTGGGGTGGAAGCATGTCCCCCAGTTCCTCCACGTCGAAATACTCCTCCGAGCTCGAATCCGAGAAGTAATCTGGATCGCTGACCATCGTAAGAAGCTAAGCAGATCGCGAATGCGAGCAGAGTCCAGTTTGGGGCCGGTAGGTGTAGAGGTTATAGTATTTGGGACATCACCAATACCATGCGAATGAAACGCAGCGAGGTCGGATCTTCTTATAGGCCAGCCTGACTCCTCATTTGCTGGGATTCCAAGGTCACCTGGCTGAGTGATGCAAGAGGCCTGCCACCTGACAGCGGGTTCGAAGGTTGTAGAACAAGAATCTCTTCGCAGCCATATACAGGCTGTTGCAATCGGGCTGCTGCGAAGGAAAGAAATGGGCAGCCAAGCAGTTGGTGGCCTTCGCGATGGGCTCGAGTATTAACCGTTAGCAGTTGCCAATTAAAACAATGCGAGAGGTTCGTTTATTGTCAGAAGCAGCTTGGCAAGGTTGGTAACGAGCCACGATCATTGGCCAGTCTGCTCGTGCCTACTTACACACAACCTCATCCCGTCTCCATTTCTCAAGTCAACAGACTCCAAGAACATCATGGAACTGTATGCATCAGGCAACAATGCCTGGAATCAGTTGGTTTTCGGAGGGGTCGAGTCTGCTTCGAAGGAACCCACCGATTTCACCAGTTTCCAGCTCGTCTTGAGGGACCCGTTCATAGAACGGCCTCATGCATCGTTAGCCTGTACATGCGGTAGGCCTCCCGCAACATGACGCTGCAGCGAACGTCGAAAAAAAACAGTCGGAACGTGTCAACTAACTGACTTGATTTAAGTAAAAACATCCAATGGGATCCAGACAGCTGGCTTCCCTGAGGATTGGATGCAGTCGCAAAGCCTAAAAGACCGAGTACTTCAGTCGTTAGCCGCCATTGCTGGCAACGGCACAATTACAGGTGGGCACACCACATCACACCTCCTTACAGCAACTTCACCCCCCAGTCAGCCCGTATACCCGCTGGGTAACCAAGACTAACACCGAATGCGCCCAGTATACGACGGCCAGGCCATGAAACAATACCAATCAGTATCCCATTTTCAACACGGGACGGCCCAACGAGTATTCACATCTATGCGCGATATCTCCCAAATAGTAGCATACGAGACCGGCTTTGCAGCATTGTCTACCACAGGCCAGGTGTGGACGTGGGGCGACGAGCGTTATGAGGCTTGCCTCTGTAGAGATGTGTCAGATGACAGGTAAGGCGTAAAACCACACATCGTTACCATGAGTTACAAGATCTCAGGAACTAACCGAGTTACTCATCCTTAGTTTGGCGGAGGAGCCAGGCACTGTAGCAGAGCTCGAAGACTTGCCCACAGGAAAGGTCAAGAAGCTGGCAGCCGCTGGCTATCTCCTGATGGCATTGACGGAGGGCAACGACCTATACGCGTGGGGTGGCCATCCTGGCTTGCCTGGCTTTTTGGATGACATCTCTGCTAGCCCGTCACCGGTTGTCATCGAGGATCATGATGTCGCCGATTGTGCAATCGGGCAATCTCATGCCGTAGTCCTTACAATGAGTGGCGAGGTTTACACTGCTGGAGCGAATGGGAATGGCCAGCTGGGTATTACTACAAAAACAGATAGCCCATGGTCAAAAGTGCCCTTCTCGCCCGGGTCCGACGGAACCATTTTATCTGTAGCCTGTGGCCCACGCAATTCGTTCATGATCGTGCAGAAACCATCTCGTCACACATAGTAACATTCATTTCTTGACCCTCTATGTTGTTCTGTTATACATGCGAGTGTCGTCGTTATCCGAAAGCTGAAGGAGGGCTTGAGATTACAGATTCGTCAAGTAATCCTCGATCTCCTGGGGTGTCAGCTTCCGGAATCGAGGGCCGGTCGCGCCCTCAACGCCCTCAACACCGAGCAGATGGTCTGCCGGGGGGCCGACAATACCTGATAGCAGTTAGTATACAGACGGTTAGGCGGCCACATCAATCCGTTCGGGCTCAACTTACCAATCTCAATGGTCTCGCCGTTCATCTCTCCCTCAATGGTCTCTTTCAGAGTAAGCAGGGCGATGTGCACGGCATCCTCGAGCTCCAGGCCTTCTGTGTATCGCTTCTCCAGGAATGTCTTGGCCGAAGTCGCGCTCTTGCCGATGGCTGTTGCCTTCCAGGGGAAATAGCTTCCAGAGGGATCGACCTGGTACAGCATAGGACCGCCCTTAAGGGTTCCACCAGTCTTTCCTGTGGACTTCTTCTTCTCGCCCTCCATGTCTTCAGATTCACCCTCGACCTCCTTCTGCTCGTCCGGCAGGATACCCTCGTCCCAGCCAGCAATGAGCAGACTGACACCATAGGGGCGGACACCACCAGACTGGGTAGCCTCCTGCATCACTCGGGCGACATCCTGGACTAATATCCGGGTAGGGGGGTATTCGTTGTAGACTCGCTTGTAGTTTGAATGGGAAACCTTCCGGGCTTTGTCGACCAGGACTCTGTAATCCGGACCCATGCCGGAATAGACCATGCCGATGTTGGGTGTGATGAGACTGATCTTGGACAGTGATGCCGGGTCGGCGAGGGGCGAAGACGACTTCTTCTCGGTCGCTAAGACGATACCGTTCGTGGCTGCCATATCGTAAGCATATGGCCATGGTTGTCTGGTCCTGGTCCTATAAACCAGTGGACGCAATCCTACCTTTGATGCCAAGAGCAGTGACACCTTGGTTAACGGCATTGAGGGCGTACTCTGATGATCATGTTGGTCAGCAACTACTTTCCCAATTCTCTTCCTCGGACAGCTTGAGCTCGAGCTCGAAGTGTCGTTATGATGGTGACGTACCGATCTGGACCAGCTTTCCACTGTCAACCAAAGTAAGTCAGCGATGATTCCCAAGTGGAGCTAGCTATCCGGGCAGCTTACCTTGGGGAAAAGGTGGTCAGAGAGAAGGAGTATCGATCCGCCATGGCTGCGACAGACTACTGATGTTGGCGACGTCGTAGGTAATGGGCAATCTTGAAGACAGATGTTGACGTCGTTTGGTTGTGGGGGATTAAGAAGGCACGGCAAGGCTGGCGGGCGGTGGGTTGTTTGGGGAGGGAGCTTCACCAACCAGGCACCGTGGAGTTTGCGCGTTCGAGAGCTTCCTTACACCTGGACCTTCAGCCTGGCCAGCTACGCTACAGGGTACCTGGGTGCGGCCTAGGTGGGAGCTGAGGAGCCTGGAGCGCACCACCAAGGAAGGGCGCTTGATTGATGATGGAGGGGTCCAAGCTCCCACCCCCTTCGTCCCCTGTTCGTCCCCCACCCCGGTGCTTGCTAAGTTCCGTGTCGACATAAGTGAGACTCGGTGAGGTGCCAAGTGCCAAATTGACGGTGGGACTGATTCTTTCCATCCTGGCAACACTCGAAATTTCTTCCTCAGCATGCGATCTCGTTTCATCCAGAAGGTAATGCCAGAATGATCCCTTGAGCCTGGACTCACCAGCTCGCCTCGTGAGTTATAGAGAACCGCGAATGGGCTCAACACTGGCAACCAGAGACAGCCGGAGTTACGGCATTGCTGTGTCGTGTGGCCAATGAGAGGCTGGCATCCTAGGCTGATGACCAATTCCCGTCTACCTCCGCTTGTCGCTTGTCGGTACCTGGCACCGACAGCTCTTTTGACTTCCTGCCACCTATTCCATCATCCCACCATACACGAGATCTGGACACCGAGATCCCCTAGCCCAACGACTCTCTGGCTGCCCATCAGGCTTGCATTCACCTTGCATGTTCTCAAAGCTGAGTCATCACAATAGTATGATGAATTCCTTATAGGTCTTCTCACAAAGCCGCTTTATTCCTGTTTCTCTTTGTGTGCATTTCCAAACATCCCTACGGACCCGCAAGGATCTAGTCTTTTATCTTTCTTTTCACGCATATATAAGTAGGGACTGAAGCCGCAGACCTGATCTACTCTGCCGAACCCGAAAACCACAGAATATCCTGGCTTACACAGCTTCTGAAGGTGGTATTGTGAGCAATGGATTCGTATACAGCAGAGGCCAGCGGCCCTGGCACACAAACGCGGGGAGATCACATCGACACAGAAGATGACCCTAACGCTCGCCAGTGCCGCTTTTGTCTTGACTATGTATCGCCAAGGTATGAGCGAGGCATCGGTCAGGTATTTGGGAATCGCCCGGCGAAGAGAGTCTACCACAGCGAAGACAACGGATATTTGATATCGCCCTGCTTGTGCAAAGGCGGCCAGCGTTATGTCCACGAAGGCTGCCTACAGCAATGGAGATACACCAGCGCTGGCTCGGACAGCCAGTTTCATTGTCCGACCTGCAAATACCAGTATCAACTGGAAAGAATGACGTGGGCGAAGAGGCTTCGAAGTCCTATTTTGGCATTCGGGCTTGCCGTCTTCATAGTCATGCTCAGTATTTTTCTGCTTGGCTTCGTTGCGGACCCTATCATCAGTCTGTGGTTGGATCCTGTAGCCACGGTAGGAGAAGGCATCGGCATTTTCGACTCGGAAGCTGAGGATGAATTTCCACTGGGAGACCTGGATGAGGGAGGATGGTCGGTCCACTTCGTCAAGGGGATGTTCTCCCTCGGCTTGCTCGGGTTTGTGAAGGCGTTCTTCGCCATGGGCCCTTGGCAATGGTGGAATTTGCGGACTTCAGGCGTTATCGGCGGTGGTGCTCGACGTCGTGGAGGTACTGGGCGTGATCGGATGGAGAACATCAATCTGTATCTCGTCATGATCGGAGTCTTCACATTTTTCTGGGTAAGCATCAACTCTTCAATATCCCCCCTTTGCTCTGGAGCTATTCACTAACTGTTGATCTCTCTAGGCTGTCTGGACAGGAACTCGAAAGTGGACCCAACGCACCTTAGACATGGCGAGTCAAAGAGTTCTGAATGTGCAGAAGGACGAGGAAGATGAGGAACAGCCCCAGGCTGACACCCCGGAACCAAGGAGAGACCAATAGCTCCCGGGTATACTTCCTGTCTGATAACTTCGCAGTCATTACATTGTAGGCCGCGTTCTTTGGTGATTGGCGTGACTGTCTCTGATCCATGCACACTCTTAAGTTGCCACGAAGCTGCTCTTCCATATCGTGTCAACTAGTCTGTGTGCAGATATAGAGTGCCCTGTGACTGTCTTTTAGCTAGGCGTCTTGTCTATGCTTCTCCAGACTCGGTCCTTGGCCATCGGTTGATGTAGCCTTACTGGCAGCAGCTCCTTGGAGTTTTCGCTGTCATGACTCCAGCTTAGCCCTTACGGGAATGATGATACAAGCTGAAGCCTGGCCAGATCGATACATACATGTATGTGTATATGCATACCTTGCCCATAATACGGAGGGCTTACCTTATACAACCCAAATGATTGAATCTTGGAAGAAAGAGCCTGAGACTCTCCCAAATCACCTATCCATAAATTCAAGAATAAAATTACATTCTTCTAACGGCTTTTGAATGGCATCATCTCCAGCACTTATATGTAAAATGATTGAAGGCAATGCGCCGCATTCACTGACTGCATCAAATAACCTTGCGGGGTCAAGGGGGTCATCTCGCTAGAAGGGGCTAGAGCGCGATCAGGATCCAACTCGAAAGCGGGTCGGGCACTCCTGCCGCTGCCAGTCGTGATTGGCAGGAGTTACCTTACCTAAATGACCTGGGACAGTTGGGAGGGTCCAGATCCCAAACTAACAGGCTGTTAATTAAATTATTCACAACGCCCGGGCTGATCATCCGCTGAAGTCTGGCGGGCAACATTTGTGATCTGATCTGCAGTAATAATATCACCACCCTGTTGTCATCACGGCTGCAAAGACAAACCGAGCATAGGCATAAAGTAATGGGGGCTCGCTGAATGGCCTTGTCAAACCGTCTGTTACAACATCCGTGGCCACGATAGCAGCTTTGTTTTTCTTGGTGGCCGCTTCAACCCCTTTGTCGGATTTGCGCATACAGTTGCGCCGAGCCTCTCCCACCATCTGGCTGGCCACTACCACCACCCCGAAGCAAGCAGCCTCGCCCAGTCCCTCGTCCCTCGTCGGCGACGAAGTCAAAGGGGACACCATCGTCGCATCCCCTCTTCAACCAAGACGGCCGACCCGACTAAATCGCGCTCCGACATACGTTACAGTAGCCGCGCATAGTTGCAGACAGCTTTCAATTGCGGGTTACCGCCTGATACGGGAAATTGCATGGAAGCTTGGCGCAAAGTCTCACACGATCAAATAGCCCAGTTGGCAAGTTGCCTACCTATTCGACCAGCACAAACTCGACTCCTTCGTTATTCGACTCGTCCGCCCGGTTTCCTCAAGGCCTTCGGTCTCCCCACGAATCGCAATGCACTTCGCATACCCTCCGAGGAAAAGCTCGAATCCGCCCCCGTTCCTGCCACGATCCTCACGAATATCAACATTACGGAGGAACAGATTAAAGCTCGTGGCGATCGCAGGCTTGAGCATTATATTCTTGCTTTGGCTCTTTTCCGGCAACAAAACAAAAGCCAGCCCTAAGCGCGTCATCACGGGAACCCCTCCAGTGGTAATCGTCACCGCATTTGAGGAGAAGGCAGTCGGGTCCGAATTCATAAGAAACGCCAAATCAAACAGGAGGGAATATGCAAATATGCATGGTACGGAGAAAGAAGAATCGCAACATTCGTGACGCAAAAGATTACTGACACGGCACTACAGGCTACAAGACTCACCTTGTGTCGTCGGGCGACTACGACCTGAACGGCTCGCCTCTCTCTTGGGCAAAAGTGCCGGCTATGAGGCACGCCATGGCCAAGTACCCCAACGCGAGGTTCTTCTGGTACTTGGACCAGAACTCGTTGATCATGAACCCTTCTCTCAAGGTCGAGGACTATGTGATGGGTGCCCGCAAGCTGGAGACTAGCATGATCAAGGACCTGCCGGTCGTACCTCCGGACAGCATCATCAAGACCTTCTCTCACTTGAAGGGAGATGACGTTTCATTTGTGCTCACCCAGGACAAGGAAGGACTGTCTGCTGGGAGCTTCATAATACGCAATGGTGACTGGGCCGAGTTCTTCTTGGATACTTGGTTTGACCCATTATATCGAAGCTATAACTTCCAGAAAGCCGAGACCCATGCTTTGGTAAGCCCCCTAGTCCCAATATCGCAAGGTCCTGTCGCTTATGTGAAAACAGGAACATATCGTCCAGTGGCATCCCACTATATTGTCTAAGCTTGCTATCGTGCCTCAGCGGTTGATCAACGCCTATAGCAAGAGCAGCCAAGGCGAACAGTACAAGGAGGAAGACATCGTTGTGCGCTTTCCTGGTTGCGTCACTGGATCGCCAAGTGAGTGTGAGGAAGAAGCAAAGCGGTTCCTGCCCCAATGGCAGAAGGCGTTTGGACTTTCTTAAAGCGTTGGTTGGACTGGGGACGAGTAATGGGCGGCTGGCGGGACATTGACTCTATCACGAAGACCATGGACGAGGCAACGCAGCCACTTGGCGTTTGATGCATTTGGGGCATCTGTTGGGATCTACACACTTAGATATGGCGCTTATTGGGGGCCGCAATGTGTTTGGCATGCGGATTGTAGCATTTACACGGCGACTAGAGTGTCGGAAGTATAAGTATACTGAATATTGGCTTCTCGCTTCAATGTTACCGGCAAACTAAGTGGGCAATCTTAAGAACGTGCAGGTGTAACTGTTTGGCATGGCCGGCCGATGGGCGTATAACCTTGCAGGACATGGTTGTTTGCGAGGCCCAAACCACATGGCCGGATAAAGAAATACCAAACAAGGTGAGCAACATGAGATAAGAGTACGTGATCCTTAAGCCTCGGGTTTTTGTGGTTGCGGGTTACCGGTCTCGAGGTGGTACGACACTGTCCACTCCAGAGCGAGAATGTCGCCGTCTTCGGCAGCGCCGGAGATTCGTTGTTGCCGTGGCAGTAAAAACCGCGAGGACAGGGCGTTGTGGGAACTCTGGGAACGTTAAATTGCCATCGAGTCCGAGAAGTGCGGACAATGGCAAGTTTCCATGCGACCCACGATATCTGGATCGCGACGAAATGCGATGCAAGGGTGAGGCTTGCGGTCGCCAGCAGCCAGTCAGATCGCCGCGAAATGTCAGCTGTGCCGTGCTGTGCTGTGCTGTGCTGGTGCGACTCGACTGTGCCTCGGATCTGATAAGATCAGATAACTCGCACTCGCAGAGCCGAGCTTAGCCTACTGGAGTCTGGAGCTGGGGAGCTGTGGCCCGCCGCCCGAGAGCGCTTCCAAGGACTTGCCATGCCGGGCGCTATTAAAACTGTCCAATGTTGATCAAAGCAGGTCATAACCCGCTGCCCCCCGTTCAACGTGGGACTGCCGCCCAAACTGGGACACTCTGTCCGTTAGACCTGAAGACACGTCTGCCGACTCATTGGCTGGCAACTGCCACCCATCCATGCCTCTTTTGTTCTCGCCGCTCTGCATGTGACGATTTGCCGGGCTAGGTTGCTTTTCGATAGCGTACAAGGAGACGAATTGGGGAAGGGACCAGAAGAGGAACCAGTAGAGGGACCAGGACAGGGGTGCCGTGCGGGTTAGCGGCTTCGCAGAACCCCCGAGATAAATGTACAGACACATCCATCCCGAACTTGCCCAGCTCCGTCCCAGTCGAGTAAACCAAATCAACCACCACCATCCACACTCGGCTCCATCTGTGCCATTCCAAAACGCATATACAATCCATCCATCATCCTGCTCGTACGTGGTATACATATACCAACTCACGTCAGTGAGGGCCATACTCCCAACAAGCACCCCTTCTGGGGAGAAGTGTCGCAACCATGCCCGGCTCTACGCGCATGCCTATCAGCCTGAGGGAAAGCTTCGAGAGAGTGAAGCGGAACCGGCCGGCGAACTCGCTGGCTTTGATCAACATTGATCTGTAAGTCGAAGCATCCCGCCTGCTCCTGTGCCTTTCTCTCTTTTCCTCGGTCCGAGCCAAGACGATTCGCCCGCCCTGCTAACCCGACCCTCCCACCTTTCTACAGGGTACGCAATGTCGTCTTCTTCTTCTTCATCTGGCGCATCGTTCGACGCACTTTCTGGAAGCTGAAGGGCCGCGGGCTCTTTGGTGCACTCGCAGAGCTTTACACGGACCTCCGGCGAATTCTCTATGGCTACTTCCTGCGCGCCCCGGGTGTGCGCACCCAAGTCAAGAAGCAGGTCAACGAGGCCCTCTCCAAGATGCAGGGCAAGATGATCCCGGCCGGCCAGACCCGATATTTGAGCCTGCCGAAAGAGCCCTGGACTGACGATGCCCTGCGCACCGAGCTCGAGACCCTCGCCAACATGGACCACACGCGCTGGGAGGACGGTTTCGTGTCGGGCGCCGTCTACCACGGCGAGGACGACCTGCTGAAGCTCCAGACTGAGGCGTACGGCAAGTTCACCGTCGCCAACCCGATCCATCCGGACGTGTTCCCCGGTGTAAGGAAGATGGAGGCCGAGGTCGTGGCCATGGTGCTGTCCTTGTTCAATGCGCCGCCTAATGCAGCCGGTGTCTCGACGAGCGGTGGCACGGAGAGTATTCTCATGGCTTGCCTGAGCGCAAGGCAGAAGGCATACGTGGAGAGGGGCGTTACCGAGCCCGAGATGTAAGTTGCGGACCCGCGAGCTGAATCGTCTCCGTTTGTGTTACTGATAACTGAACTAGGATCCTGCCCGAAACGGCCCATACGGCCTTCCACAAGGCCGGCGAGTACTTCAAGATCAAGATCCATCTTGTCGCATGCCCCGCACCCTCTCACCAGGTCGATGTCCACCGTGTATCCCGTCTCATCAACAGCAACACCGTTCTCCTTGTGGGCTCCGCCCCCAATTTCCCTCACGGTATCATCGATGACATCTCGGCTCTGTCCAAGCTTGCTGTCAAGCGCCGCATCCCCCTGCATGTCGACTGCTGCCTGGGGTCTTTTCTGGTTCCCTTCCTCGAGAAGGCCGGCTTCGAGACCGAGCCCTTTGATTTCCGTCTCAAGGGTGTGACGTCCATCAGTTGCGACACGCACAAGTACGGCTTCGCTCCCAAGGGCAACTCGACGGTCCTGTACCGTACACAAGAGCTGCGAACATACCAGTACTTCGTGTCACCTGACTGGAGTGGTGGTGTCTACGCGTCTCCCGGTATCGCTGGGTCGCGGCCGGGCGCTCTCATCGCCGGCTGCTGGACGTCGATGATGCGCGTGGGCGAGCCGGGCTACATAGACGCTTGCGTGCAAATCGTCGGCTGCGCCAAGAAGATCGCCGAGCACATCACGACGGTTTCGCCGCCCCTGTCGGCCGAACTTCAGATCGTAGGCCGCCCCCTCGTGTCCGTCGTCGCCTTCACCGCCCGCAACCTCAACATCTACGACATCGCCGACGCCATGTCCGCCAAGGGGTGGCACCTGAACGCCCTCCAGAACCCGCCCGCCATGCACATCGCCGTCACCCGGCCCATGGTCAAGGTCTGGGAGAAGCTCGTGGCCGACCTCGAGGCCGTCATCGAGGCCGAGCGTGAGAAGGAGCGCGTCCGCGCCGTCGAGGGCAAGGCCAAGGGCGCGGCCACTGGCGATAGCGCGGCGTTATACGGCGTTGCCGGCAGCTTGCCTAACAAGACCGTCGTCGTCGATCTGGCGACTGGCTTCTTGGATCTCCTGTACAAAGCTTAAATAATCTCTTTTTGATGGGGGCATCAATTTGTATGCTGGAGTTCAAAGGCGGGGGGCGTGCGAACTGAATTTTGGACGGTGCTGGCTGGGAATATGTTTATACGTGTAGACAGCCCGCTCTCTCTCTCTCTCTCTCTATTATCCCCTCGAACCATATATTCGTATCACTCATTGTTAGTCGTGGTGGTTTGAAAGTTTGTAGCAAAACAGGCGCATGCATGTACTATTCATATTCAATACAACAGAAACAAGCATAATACTTTCAACATCAATGTTTTGAATGCATGCCATATTCTACAAATGCCCTAGAGGTATAGGTGATAGCAAATGCTGTGGAAACTAGAAGCCAGAGATATAAAAGAGGGTATTCCCCCCTCCTTTCCTGGATCCTTCGACGGCCGCCCCGAGAACGCCGTGTGTGGGTGTGATAATATGTATGTGTGTGCAAACATGACGGTTTCTCCTATTCTCAATCCTGAATCCAGCCACCCGTGTGTGCGCCTTTGCCCGAACATGAGTATCGTCCCATATTGTCAAAGCAAAGCTAATGTAATCAATCAGTCATACCTCCTGCTGGCCCCGTTGATCCTACAACCCGCCAATGGTGGAATTTGACCACCTCCCCGAATGCAAACCAAACGATTTGTGATTTTCGAACTTCCCTCTCAGCTGGTTTCGAATAAGCCCCGTCCTCTTCTCCCTCTATATAAAGCCCAATGATAAAAGCTTCCGCTTATCTCCTCTCTCTCCTCACCTCCCTTCTGTCCTTGGAGCCCCTGAAACATCTCTGGTTTATAAAAAAGAACTTTCCTTTGGGCTCAAGTCGCTGTTGAACATTGTCGTCTCATATTTTTGTTCGTTCCTGGGAAACCATACTTTACACGACAAGATGTGTGTGCTGAGCTCTGCTAATGCTGACCAGTACTGATCTTATCCTGGGTATGCTGAGAAGAGCGTTCGTTCACCATGGAGGCAATATCGCCGACCTGCTTACGTTCGGAGATTTCAGTGGCGAACGCTTTGAGCCGCTTAATGTTCTGCTTCGACGCCAATCCTCGGGATAACCACTCCCTCATGACTGTTGATTGCTATTGCAGAGGTTCCGACGAGCTGGAAAGGCGGTTCAGATGTAGATAGACATCAGTACCATAGCTAGACAGATATCGGAGTTAGCATCGTGTGTATCTATAGCTATGTTTATTCGTAGCAACTTACCCTTCCATGCTAATCAACTTCAAATCGCCGCCGAAGTAGCGAGCATAAAGTCGCGAGATAGGCAAGCCGTAGCCAAACCCTGCCATTGGTGCCTTGAAATCGCTCTTATCGAAGTCCGGGTCCAGATTCGGGGTGCGGTCGACAGTTGTATACATATAAGTCCACACCAACGGTATGGCGCTACGGGGGATGCCGCCTCCTTCGTCCGATATCTTAATGGTGATGTCTTCTCTGCCTTCGGCTACTATTACCTTCGTGACGGGGAACTCCTGCTTGTCTTGGCCGTGCGTCTCGACGACGGCGCGCAAGGAGTTCTTCAACGTCTCGAAGAGCATGTGTGACAGGTGGCCGGGCACGTACATGAAGTTCAGGTTGGGGTTGCAGACGAGCTGGATCTTGGGCGCCTCGAAGAGACCGTAGTGGTCCTCGCACACGAAACGGGCGTTCTCGATAGCCTCCTGCGCGAGGTCCCGCACGTTGGTCTTGGTGCAAATAATACCGACATAGGTGGGGTCGCGGTGGTGGCTCTGGTCCGTCAGGGCGATGTGCTGCCCGATGAGCATGCGGATGCCTATCCGGGACATGTAGAAGCGGTCGAGGAAGGACTGGATGTTGTTGTCGATCTGCATTCGCTGGCGCTTGCGCTTGTACTCGAGGATGCCCTGCGCCATCGTCGTCACCACCCCGTCGTGCCGCCGCTTGATCTTGTTGAGCGTCTGCGAGAACCTCTGGTTGTAGGCCTGCAGGTCTGGGGGCCAGTCCCCATTGTCATCGACCATGGCGAAGTACCGCCGGGCCGCGTGCTGCTTCTTGGTCCCGCTGCTACTGCTGATGCTCTCGTTCATGGAGGCATACTGGCCCTGTTCCAGGCTGGGGTTGGGCGTGGCCTCGGACAGCATGGCCGAGGTCTTGCCGTTGAAGCGACCGGGTTTCAATAAGCGCTCCTTTACTTGTTTGTCGAGGCTTGGTCGCGGAAGTGTGGTGATTTCCTAGTTGTCACATGTCAGGGCCCGTGAGCTAAGATTTGAGAAGTTGCGACCGCCACCGCGCGGGGCGGAGTGTTGTGTGTGTGTTGCTCACCTCGAAAGATTGTGCATACCAGTCAGCCACCCTTTTGACCGAGGGCATTTCGCTGAGGCCATCAGGGAGGGTGTTGAGCTCTTCGACTCGATGTGCAAGACGGATTGGGAGTTCTTCAGCGAGGAATTGCGAGGCTCGGAATAGAGTTCCTGTGGGAGAGGCTGGTGGGTTAGCATGCAACAGCTCCTACACAATCCGACAACAAAAACGAATCAAAGGGCGCAAACAGTCCCCGAATTGAGAGCAGTAACACAATGTAATGTTCTTCTGCTTTGGGACTCACCAATCGATGGCTTCTCGCCGAACTGGACCATCTGCCTCAAGCTCACCCCAGTGGCCGGGAAGTTTGCATAGTGACGGATGGTATCCATCAGCTGGGTGGAAGCTTTCCAAGACATGATGGGGGATTATGGCTCTGGGAGGGAGCCGCCAGTGCTGCTGAAGACCGGCCGAGTCTGGAGGATGCTCAGGAAAAGCGCGAAAAGGGGCATTGAGGTTCCATGGAGAGAGTTGGAGTTCGAATGGATGCTGCCAGGCCAAGGTCCAGAGGTCGTGTGATACGTACTTTGCTGGAGTGACTGGCGGCTTCGCTTCGGCAACAAGGAAAGTTGAATAGCAGCTTAAAAGGATAATGGGAACTCTATGCCGAGTCCAGACGAGCTAACGTCACCCCTGTCCACAGGTCTCCAAAAAGCCCCAAAGGCTCCAAGCCCACGCTCTCTAGGCTCTCTAGGCGCTGGACCCCGCGATTCTGCTATGACGGAACACGGGCATACACTCTACCGAGGTCCTCTTTACAGGGCATTTCATAGGCCTACGGTTGGTGGGCCGAGTTCGATCTCTATCAAATGGCCGGTGGACTCGGCGACAGGCGACTACGTGTGACAGTAGATCAAGACGGTGTTGGGTCGGGATATACTCTGCTACAGAACTCTCCGGCCCAAACATGTGAGACTTCGTTCGACAGACCGTTTCCGCCTACGCCTACGCCTGCCTACGGTGCAGGCGCTGCCTGTCGAGTCGGTGAGATTCGCCCACACATACGTCTCGTTCATCAATGCTACCTACCTACCTACTTAGCAGCTATGCTATGCGGCATTATGAGAGGGACAACATCACACTAACCCGACTACCGACACTTACCGCTCGAGTGAACAATGCCTATTACTACCCTGCGTACTGACTACTTGTACTCGGCATTGGGGGGCTGCTCGCCAAAGAGAAAATAGGAGGCTGGCTGGCTGCTGGGTCTTGTATTGATAGAAGTCTTGTGTAAAGCCTGAAGCTTGCCCCCACGTGATGTGCAGCTGCAACTATAAGTCTCAGATCTAGTGTTCACAGGCTGTCTTCCGCCTACCTGTGCGAAATAAAAGACAGCGACGGGGAAGGGTACATACATACTAATACGGCGCCGCATGACGTAGAAAAAAAAAAGCCATCCTCATCGTTAATTATCTAAAGTAGATAACTAGAGGCAACTTTCGACTGTTCGCATCTACATACTCCAAGAATCGACTTTCTGAACTTGCCGCGACAGTTGAGCAAGGTGCTTGCAAATTGCAAAGTACCTATTTCATACAGCATAAGTATACCAAAATGTCGCCTATCGAATGCCTGTACGCTGGGGTTGGGGGCTCCGGCGGTGTGCATTGGCCAATCCACTCGCTATGCTGTTTATGGTGTATGGCTCCTTAGGCCAAAACTTCTTCGGGGTCCAACTCAACCACCCCGGACGAATTGAAGCCATCTTGGGCCTAACGTAAGGAAATGCGACGATGGCCGCCTGTAATTAAAGGACATGAGGCAGCAGCAAGACGGGCAATGCAATTCTGATTCGCGCACACTCATCGATCATCTTAACAGCTTGCACCATTGACATCAGTCTAGTTGTCACCTATCGGCATCCTCACGTCGCACACAGCTGTGCACACGCCAGTCGCGCCTGATGCCGGAGGATTCAGAGGACGAGGCATTCTCTGAGCCGCGAACGCCGTCGCTCGATGGCGACAAAAGCCAGAAGTACTACACTGAAGATGGAGTCATCAGCCTATCACCGCCGCCCTCTCCCTCAATGAGCCTTCATTCTTTGGGCATGTCTCCGCTCTCCCCCTTGCGCCATTCCCCGGTTTTACATCGTTCTGCAAAACCAAATCATCATCTTGCGGCAGTCGATCAAGACACCCAAGAGGACTTGAGCCAGGACAGCCGAGATGTCCTTGTGCAAAGGCTTGGCGACTTAGTCTCCAGGTTGTCGGGCGCCGGAGAGCTGCTAGGAAACGGCATCGCCAACCTGCACGCGAGGGTGGACGAAATGGAGCACATTCTACGCCAAAGCTCTAGTCCTAAAGCGCAGAAGGGACATCGGCGTAACCCATCGTCAGTTGACAGTAGCTCCCACGGAGGTGCCTCCATGTTGTCGGGCCTACCTTCGCCAGTTCAGCAAAAGCCACCCTCGGCCGGAGCACCTTCGTCAGATCCTTCGTCAGATGCTCGTAAGGCAGCCGTGCCACCGCAGTCGCCGCACCAAAGCGAGCCCGAGGAAACGAGCCAAAGGCGGAGAAGTCATTTCGGAGATCCCTCGGATCATGCGCGGAAAGTGCTGCGCGATGCAGAACTGCTGCACGAAGCATTATTAGGAGTTGTTACAAACCTGAAAGCCCGGCAAGAAGAACAAGATGTAATTCGGCGTCCCCGTGTCCCTTTCTTTGCGTAGCTAACCTCCCCCCTTTAGCACATTCATAGCCTATTGATCACCAGGGCCGAGCGGGCGGCTCAGAGGATTATTTGCTTGGAAGAACGTGTGCAGGAACTGTGAGTGCACCTCGTGATTATGTTAGTATGTTTCGTTTCGCCATACTGATTCCGGGTCAGGGAACAAGAACAAAGCGAAGGTGAGATGGACATACTCAACCTGCAAATCCAGTTGAGCGCAATCGAGGTTCAGTGCCTGGGCTATGTACCCGAAGATGCAGACCCAGAGCTCATGGAGAGCATCAACCTCTGGAAAGCCGAATGGGATGCCGTGAAACGCAAGCGAGCTCTCAGAAGAGGAGATGCTGCTCATGCGTTCGAGCCTCCAGCGGAGCAGCATTTTCGAGACTCTGCGATGACAAGCGGGACATCATCAAACTAACACGAACCTTTATCACAATCATCTTGTGTGAATTGCACTCCATGGGAGTCGGGAAGAGACTGTCGACCAACAAGCTCCTCGTCGGATTTTAGTACTGTATGACTTACTGGAATGCATCATCGACAGTCAAGCGTAGACCCGATATCTTTGAGCGACACCGCATCGCCATTTGGCAGGTCTCGTAGAGATTCCTGGTGGAAAACCCCACGAACAACAAACCACGTGCGGCAAGTCCAGTACAACAGACCAGGGTTACCATTCTTAGGACAAGAACACCTCAGCATGGTGTGAAGTCGCGATTATACACGGCTGGCGTTTTGCAATTGCGCGTCGTATTTTGCTCCCAATAGGGTTGCGTTGCTGCAACACTACCCGGTACGAAGATCCAATTGTCACTGCAGCCTTGTAAGTCCAGCAGTACACCTGTCTGCCTGCTATTAGATAGGCGTCCAGGAACTGACAAACAAGACATGCGGTCCAATAGGAGATGGACTTTTACACTCGATGATATGATCAACAGGCCCTTTGATCGGCGATCTTACAACCATTGCGAGCCGGCTAACCGCCTTCAACAAGCTTCACCTTGTTGTACACCCCCCCTTTGGGATGTGGGATGCATGCATAGTGCTTGCACAGCACGAAGACTTTTGTATTACAGGTATGCCTCGGTCATCTGGCACCCTCAGAAAGTATATGTCAGATTTGCACATCCGATAAGATGAACCATGCGACTGTATCACAAAATAGTCTCTTTGCAACTACATGCCCCTATATACACCGCCTATGGAGAAAGTGCAGACTCGGGACATCAAGCTTGCAGGCCGCGAGGCTGTACTAATAATGCGTGGTGTGCCATTGCTACTGTATGGCAAGCACTTGGTAATCTGCATAACGACCTGCCATGATAGGAAGCAAGGTTCAGGCGGTGCTATCATGGCTATGTTGTATGTCATAGTGCATCGCGTTTGATCCTTCGGGTTCTTGGCGATAGCGCCCAGTCGCTTCCGTCCGCCTTGGAGCGCGGGGTTTGGCAAGCTTGGCCGCGAGCTTGTAATAAAGCTTCGGTGAACATGATCAGCAGCAATATCTTCTCTTGACTGAGCTTGTCCAAGCCCCAGCCGTCTTGGAAAAGATTGGCAGACGGTTGGGCAATCAGAAGGGGCAATGTCAGATCTCAAATCTGCCTAACCCAATGCCTACAATACTAGACAATATTATGCCTCGTGCGCAAGATATGCCAAACACATTCCTCCTCGCGACGCCCTGTTTGCCTGTACTCGAGCCATGTAGGCTAAGCCTCTTCAAGGCATCTTGCAACCAACCGTCGTCGTCGCCCTTAGGATGGCAGTTGGTGCTACGTCATACGAGCAACACTCCATCAGCCAACATATCATTCTCCCGACGGGTTCTGATTCGCCAGGCAATGAAGAGTGCGGCCGAGGGCACCCTTGCTTGTCACAGCCGTAATGCTGTTTATGACGTTGGAGGTGAATCCTTCGAGAGATGTTGCGACTGCTATTCGATACCGGCAATGTGAGACTTGGAGACAGACAGCCTTGCCAATCCGTCGGTATAGGAGTTGGCCCACACAACAATACCAATGCTGCTCGAGCCTGCATTAGTCCAGCGACCAGCGGGCCCAAGGCTGGAAGAGATGAAGCAAAAGCAACCTTCCTTGAGCAGGACCCTGCGAAACCTGGGGTAGCACAGCGGGGGCATCCAGAAGGGTCTATGAGGCACGAATGAGATGAAGTGTGGTAGAAATAAATACGACTAGCCCCCTCTCCAGATGATGTTGGCTGAAAGTTTGTTACTTTTCTAGGCCTCTTATTACGAATTCCGCATTCCTTCACCAAATAATATTGTCCCATTCTCCTCCCCTTTCCTCTTCCTCAGCAGAAGGGTAGGTAAACAAAAGCAAGGAACCCAGATAGGCCAGCAAGAGATCACTTATTCCCCTCCCACACCGGTCGCAAGTATGGCGTCGTCTCACGGGTCCGATAATGGAGAGAAAAAATTGTCTCCACGGAGGGACTCCTCGAACCATTCGGACGTCTCGCGTTCCGAGATCGAGAACGCCACGAGCCGCGACAACACCCACACCCACACCCACGCCAAACACCTCGAGCCCGAGCCCGAGCCCGAGCTGGAGCTGGACGAGGAGCAGCGCAAGCGGCTCGAGGCGTCGGCCAAGCTCGAGAACCCGCTGCGCGGCCTCTCGGCGACGGAGCTGGCGTGGCGCGGCGAGGAGTTCTGCGCGCGGCACGGGCTCACGGCCGAGGACGACGTGCGGGCGTTCCGGCTCGGCGCCGTCATCGCCGGCAACATGAACCAGTACGACGCCGTCGCCATGCCCGAGGGCTTGCGGCTGACGGACCGCGAGCGCGACGTGCTCGACCGCGAGGTCACGCACAAGTGGTCGCAGCCCACGATGCTCTACGCCGTCATCGTCATCTGCTCCTCTGCGCCGCCGTCCAGGGCATGGACGAGACGGTCGTGAACGGGGCCCAGGGCTTCTACAAGCACCAGTTCAACATTGGTGATCCGAACTCGCAGAGAGGTATGTATTGTTTTTTCTTGTTGCTATAATTATACATCACATTGTACTAGTGACGGCGAGATGTGAAGATAAAATGAAAATGAAGAACCGAATATGAGGAATGGAAGAAAACTCGAGAATCAAACATGTCCAACCAACCCCCTTTCCCGACCTTGTTTGGATATACAACACTTCCGCGTTGTCCATGTCATATACCATATCTCCACATCTATTAATTAAAGAACTCGGAGCTAACGCGAAGTGATATCTTGTCTCAGACTCCTGGCTTGTGGGACTTGTCAATTGTCAGTGAACCCGCGATGAGTATACGCTGTGTACTCTCCCCCTACTTCTATACCCGTGGGCTGATGGGTTTTGTATAGCTGCGCCCTACATCTGCTGCGCCCTCCTGGGATGCTGGCTCACGGAGCCCATGAACAAACTGTTTGGTCGCCGAGGGACAGTATTCGTGTCATGTGGTATCTCTGCTGCTGCGTGTTTCTGGCAGGCATTCACAAACACCTGGTAGGAACATCCCTTTTTCCCCTTCGATAAGTGGCAGCGGATTGAGCACGTAGCTGATGGTCTCTTCTGCTTAATAACAATAGGTGGCACATGTTCATTGCTCGATTCGCGCTCGGGTTGGGTATTGGTCCAAAGTCGGCTACCACCCGTAAGTTCAAACACATCTCAGACGCTCTGTGCCAAGTCATCTCCCCTGTAAAACAATGGCCCCATTTACTGATTCTTTCTGTCCCATGGCAGCCATCTTCGCCGCCGAGTGCTCGCCGCCGAAACTGCGCGGCGCCCTGGTGATGCAGTGGCAGATGTGGACCGCCTTCGGCATCATGATCGGCTACGTCGCGGACCTGGCCTTCTACTTCGTGCCGGACCGGTCCGGCATCACGGGCCTCAACTGGCGCCTCATGATGGGCTCCGCCATGATCCCGGCCGTCGTCGTCTGCGCCATCGTCTACTTCACCCCCGAGTCCCCGCGCTGGTACCTCACCAAGAACCGCCAGGCCGAGGCCTTCCGCGCCATCTGCCAGCTGCGCTTCGAGAAGGTCCAGGCCGCCCGCGATTTGTTTTACATGGACACCCTGCTCCAGGTCGAGCGCGAGGCCATGACGATTGGACAGAGCAAGATTAAGGAGCTGGTCTCTGTTCGCCGCAACCGGAATGCTATGATCGCCTCAGAGATTGTCATGTTCAGTGAGTTGTTCCTTTGTTATCGGTATACCTTGGAGTTCACATGCTAATATATTCTTACAGTGCAACAATTCTGCGGTGTCAACGCCATCGCATACTACTCGTAAGTCTGCTACTAAATAACACTGACCCGCATGCGCTTTTCGATGGCGCGCGGTCTATTCCAAGCAGTTCACTGACTCTCCATCCCCTTCCAGCACCGAGATCTTCAAGGACGTCACAGGGAGCGACATCACCGCCCTAAGTGCTTCTCTAGGTTTCGGCGTCATCAACTGGCTCTTCGCCATCCCGGCCTTCTACACCATCGACACCTTTGGTCGCCGGAACTTGCTGTTGACCACGTTCCCGCTCATGTCCATCTTCCTCTTCTTCACGGGATTCAGCTTCTGGATTCCTAGGGAGAGCCCAGCGCACCTTGGCTGTATTGCGCTCGGTATCTACCTGTTCGGCGCCGTCTATTCTCCCGGTGAAGGGGTAAGTTTACCCCGACTTTTCCTTCCAAGGAGGTTCACACGTTGTAACCGCTGGTCGTCCTAAAACCCCTTTATTTTCATTGTTCCTTGCTCTAGACGAAAAGCTAACAAGTGAATTCCACCAGCCCGTCCCCTTCACCTACTCCGCCGAAGCCTACCCCCTCTACATCCGCCCCATCGGCATGTCCCTGGCGACCGCGACGACCTGGTTCTTCAACGCCGTCCTCTCCCTCACCTGGCCCTCCATCGTGCAGTCCTGGACCGCGCAGGGCGCCTTCTCGTGGTACGCGGCCTGGAACCTCGTCGGCTGGGCCCTCGTCCTCCTCTTCGTGCCCGAGACCAAGGAGAAGACGCTCGAGGAGCTCGACGCCGTCTTCAACGTGCCCCTCCGCTGCATCGCCCGCTACGGCGTCGACCAGGCCCTCTACTTCTGGGGCCACTACCTCCTGCGCCGCCGCGACCTCGCGGCCCCCAAGCCGCCCTCGTCCGGCGACGTCCTGCAGTTCGCCGAGATGGAGAAGAGGAGGCGGCTCAGCGGCGCAGATGGGAGGGAGAAGCAGCAGGTGGAGCATCACGATCCTACTGCTCGCGTCTAGAGGAGTCTGGAGAGATGTAGGTAGAGCTTGCTTGTAGTAGAAAGCCTATTCATACATGCATACATTGGCCAAAGAGGTGTAAAGTTATTTGTTAACTATGGGATGGAACTTTGTATGCTAAATATCTGATAGCGTATATAAAGCAAAGTAGGGAAGGGTGAATGGGGCCAGGAGTGACAAAGGGGGGTCAGTTTTCTCTTAGAAGGACGTCTGTCGCTATTATAATGATTAACCCTTAGGTCATGAGTTTCGGATATTCTAGTCGGGCGCTATTATAAACTTGTCGAAATCAAGAATGGTACTGCTCTAATTTGTACGAAGCTTCCTTGGTAGACATCTGTTCTTTGCCCTTGATTCAACAGATTCTGCTGACAATTAGCTCCCATGCGGCATACGGCTTGTAGCATAGTATAATTCTTGACGATGCCACGGAAGCCTCTAGTAAAGCTCAAGTTCCGTTTTTGGTAAATTGGCATTAGATTGGCGATAGCACATTGGTAATAATAAGTAAGGCACGACCGAGTTTATCTCATGATTTTTTATTAACAATCCATCGTCTATCTAGAGGCTGGTACCAAGCCCCCTGCCCCCTCCCCCAGGGACCAAATCGGTTGCAATTCTTCTTTTAATTATTCGAAAAAAGAACTGTAAAAACCTTAGTCAGAGGTCAAATCGACCTCTTCGACCTTGCGCTTCTTGGACTCACCCGAGATGGGCGAGCCCTCCTCCTTCTTAGGAGGCTCCTTCTTGATGGGCTCCTCCTTGGGGCGACGTTGCTGCCCCTGGCCACCTTGGCCGTGATGGCCGTGGTTGCCCCGGGTGCGGGCACGCTCCCGATGGCCTCTGAACCTATCCTATATTAAGTCAGTTATGTGCCTAAAGACTTGCAAGTGTACAGTTCTACTTACGGTCTCGACCCCGAGACTTCTCAGGCGTTGAACAGCCTGTCGCCGCATTTCCTCCTGAAGTCTCTCAGATCGGCTGCGAGCGGCGGCAGCAGCAGCGGGAGACGCCTGGTTGGGGGCCTCGCCCCGGTGAGGGGGCTCGGCTTGGCTGAGAGCCTCACTTTGCTCTCTTGTGATGATGGCCTCCTGGCACAAGCCCTCTGGTAGGTAAAATGTCAGCAAATTGCACACAGGATATCTGTCCAAGGAACGACTGTACGGACCTCTCGAACGGTATGTGAACCGGTAGATGGCGAGAGCTCCGGTGTCACCGGCCAGGCGCCTGATGTCGCGGTATGCGGGCAAGATGTTGGCCTCAGCAGACGACCTTCTATATTGTCAGTATGTTGGGACTGGGAAGTTCCCATGATATCTTGCATGGGAAAAGTTTGGTAAAGGAATCGACAATGGGGCTTACTGCGCATCATCACCGAATTGAGTTCCATGTGAAATGGCTCGACCTTTCAGTGACTTCTCGGCAACCTCAACAAGGCCTGAGGTCTTGGTGATGGGCTTGAAGGTGCTGTCTCCTAGCTCCTGAACCCGAATCACTCGAAGCTCAATGGTACCCAACTCGCGAACCTGCTCTCGCTCATTCTCCACGCGCCAGCTGCTGGTGTCATCAACTGGGTATTTGTTAGAAACGACAGGTAAACATTTTCACAGTGGCGGTATGAAAACCCAGCGACAGGAAGGAATCAAGGGTGGTAGTCCTTCGTGTGACATCGGTCTGTAAAATATGGAATAGGAGTGTAGAATCATGTGCGTAGGGGTGAAAGGGAGGAACGAGCAAAATATAACGGTATCGGAAGTGAAGTATTTCAACTTGTCAAAGATCAAAACTTACTGGTTGCAAGTCCAGCAAACTTGAAAGGTTGCTTGACGGTAGTGCCACTGCGGGATTTGGTCAGCCTCTCCTTGATGATGGCCACGAATGGGCCATTGCTGAGGCTGCCCTCCCGGCACAGCTCACCACGGACCCATTGTCCATCGATGTATGCGGCGAGGTTCAATGTGTGTGGAGCGGGCTGCTGATGGTTATAAGTCGGGTTGACTCGGACATGGATGGAGAAACCTTCGCCTCTGCGGCTCTCGATGTATTTGCTGGAAACCTTGGTGCCAGCGTCATCAGGCTTACGGCTGTGATCAGGGTCGCCATACTCGAAAGCAGGTCTACCGCCGATCCAGATCGTGACCTCAATGCCCGGAACCCCGTCAATGACAGCCATTGTGGAGAAAGTTGACACGAGGGTTAGGGTTGTCGATGTCAAGAATCTTGTAGGCGTCGACGATATCAGGAGGTAGACGTCAGGTACCACAGCAGATAGCCAGAACCAACGTCAGTGAAGTGCTGGATTCGCAAAGGTAGAGACGTCGTATAGTGCTGATGGCCACAGACGAGTAGATGCTCTCAGCGTTGGTATGCGTATAGGGTTGCCAAAAGCTAGCCCAATGGTTTCTGTTGCCGGCCTGTATGGAACCGACTTCAACAATGCAGATCCGACCGCACAGAGGACGTGGAAACTTGGCTTTAGCCGAGTGCGATCTCGGTATAAGTGTTATCGACGTATATCGACGCCAAAGAGCCGAGAAGAGTCGGTGTCGCGCAGTGCTGGAGATATGTTGCTGGTGTTGCGACGGAGTATACCGCGACAAGGCGAGCGGGGCCGTTTCTTCCAAGAAGGAATTGTCGCACTGAGCTGAACCTTTGGTTCGAATTGACTGTCGCGAAAGATCAAGTCCTGTAAAGGGGTCGCCAAAGCGACGATTAGGTACGGGTTAAGGGAGGGGTGTCGCACGGATCTGGGCGATGCAGAGTTAGCGACGACGTTGCAAAGTGGCAGGCGTCGACGAGGAGGGCTGAGGGTACCAATACAATAGGTGGTGCTTCAAGAGAGCAGTGAAGCAATTCCTCTTTCACGTGGCGATAACGAGTTGACAGAAGGAGGAGGTCGCGAAGGGGAAGGTAAGCGCGACCGTGGTTGCCAGCAAAGCCTGTGTACTGCACGGTTCCGATGCCTGGAAATGTGCGATTGGGATGCTTGATGTTCTTCCAGACTGTAGAAAACCTCTTGACGTTTGTGCAAGACACGAGAAAATTTCCGGAATGAGGAAGGGGAGAAGAGGTGAGGAAGATCAGGCTTGGTTCGAGTCGGCAGCAAGCCTGTGTTTGCGCGCGCGACGGGGAACAGTAGGCAAATGTTACCGCTTGCCGTCTGTTGAATGTGTGGTAATGTCGTATATGGCTCAATGGCAAAACTGAATAGAAGGGCGAAAGCAGAGTCCAAGGTGAGGAGGTTCCAAGTTGTGGCCACCAATTTTGGCAATGCACTTGAATGTGAACTCGCCGATGGTGAGCGTTCGGTCAAGCGCGCCTTTTTTTCTTCTGTCGCCGAGCCGTAGCTTGGGTAATAACCAAAAAGGCAGGAGCGGCGTATAAGGAAAATATTTTGATATGCCTGAGGCAGGTACCGATTGTCCCCCTGAGACGTGATAGGCAATGCCCTACTTGTAAGTCACCCAGTCACGGATTTGGTGGTGCCTGATATCGTCGACAGACGTCCTTGTGGTGAATATAACCGGAATCTGGCCGCACAAATATTATTGGACGATACATCCTTATCACTTGACCTTCATTCACAAAGTCCGGGCTAGAAAGTTATTCCACCATCATATTGAAGGGACGAAAGAGCAAAGGCGGCCAGGGCAGCCGGGCAGCCGGGCAGATACAGCACTGCATTCACATTTTTGATAAATTTCCTCTGGTCTGATAGCGAGCATACCTGTAGGCAGCGGATATTGCAATTTATTCACTGACAGCCTGAGGACGGAATAGATACTAAGATAACAGGAAAGCCTCATTGTCGTAACAGCGAGCCAGCGTGGACAAATATTCTACCTTGAAAGCAAAGGTCAGCATGTCGCATTTCCAACGCCCGGGTGTCTCGCCTAAGAAGCATTGCCTTGCCGTTGCTGAGTACAAAAAGGGACAAAGAACGGGACGAGAACGAGATTAAGATCCGGGACTCACAGAGAAACGAAACGAGAACGAAATCCATCCTGACCCAGGCCCTTTACGGGACCGCTGCGCCGCTCCGGGAATTCCAGCACAGCCTCCGCAACCACCCCGAACGCCCCGAACACGACTTAGCTGAGTACTCCTGACCAGCTCGGAGCTATAGAGCATGATAAAAGGAATAGAACACGCATTTAAGCCAGCTTAGATTCCTGTATAGCTTGTCATTGCCGCTATAAACACGCACATAACACCCCCAAGTATCAGTCCCCAGTAGAATGGGACTTGAACATCACTGCTCAGTTCATGAGAAAAGACGTTCCAAGTTATGCTCAGCGTCTACTGCAATATACTGGGTTACCTGCTGTTGGCATGATAAAGCAAGCTAGGTTCTATGACCCCCAAAAATGGACCCCGAGGAGGCAAAGCCCTAGGCTTCCATGCTCATTGCTAGAATACAACCGCATACTTAACTAGGTATCTGCATGTGCAGCGAACCATATCTCAATAGACTCCACGAGGGTCGTTCCGGTGGTCTTCAGTGTACAAGCCAAACCTCCCTCATATCAGTGCGTGTTGTTACCCTCAACGCATATGCAAGGAGATGGCCCAATTCATACCAACTCCCCTCTGTACAAGCCAATAACGCCGCGCTGGACAACAGGCAAACCAAATACACATTAGTGCCATCGAGCCCGGCTCTCCCTGTCGTACTCGGCTTCACTGTAACCCTCAAACTCGCGCTCCATCTCTCGAGGGCTGATCTCGCTCGTGGTCGACTGGCCCGGGAGGCGGTTGCCGTAGAACTTGATCCCCTGCCAGTCGATGTATCCCTCGACACGACCGCCACCCAAGAACTTGATCCAGCCACGATTGGAATTTCCATAGATGATGGGGCCCTCATGTTCCCGGCCGCGCCATATGAATGACAACTCCTCATGCGAAGACTGCCAGGGGCGTTGGTCGAGGAAGAACACACCCTCGACCACGCCAAGGTCGAAGTGGCCCCAGAGGTTGCTGCCGGCGAGGGTGAGCACAAGCTCGAACTCTTCACCATGGAACGGCCACTCTCCGGAGACACAGGGGGACGAGATATCATAGTGGCCATTGAGCAAACCTAAAGATTCCAGGCGCACCGGACTGCTGCTGTCGGAGCTTGAGCGCTCAGAACTGGAGTATCGAGAACTGGATTGATCAGAGCTGGAGTATCCGGGTCTATTGTTTCGAGGGCTCGAATAATCGGAGCTGGCATACTCGGTGTAAGGCGGAGGCGGCTCATCATATCCACCCGCATGACCGTTGTGGTATTCGTGACCCAGAGCGCTGACAGGCTGATAGGCTCTTTTGGTAGCAGTTTGTCTACGACGCACAGGTTCGCTGCGATGGTCACCACTCATTCCACCACTCAATGCGCTGACAGGATGATAAGCAACCTTGCGGGCAGTCTGCTTCGTACGGCCCGTAGGTGCTGGGTCCTGCTTGGGCGCCTGAGTAGGTCTGGGCTTCGGAGCGGGCTGCGGCTTCGGCGCGGCAGTCTTGGGCTTGGATGATGATGCCTTTCCCTTGGCAGGCTTTGAGGGGGTAACGGACTTTGGAGCGGTAGCGGTGGTCTTGGCCTTCTTGGCTGCATTCTGAGCAGTTGTCGAGGTCGTAGCAGTACCCTTGGAGACGGTGATGTTGATACCGGCAACATTGACCGTAACATCCACGTTCTCCTCCGCCTTTCTCTTCGTTCCCGTCTTCTTTCCGGCTGTGTTGCCAGAAGTGGTGGTAGTAGTAGCAGCACCACTGCCCTTGGTGAGCGTCTTCTTAGCCTCGCGGTCGAGCTTGGTCCATTCCTTCTTGAGCTCGCCTTCCAGCTTGGACACGTGAGCCGGCACTCTCATGCCGCCGCCGTTGACAGCGTCAAACAGCCGCATGCGGGCCACGGCCTTGGTCTTGGAGGGCGGCAGGCCGTAGTGGAGGAGCTGGGCCTCGAACCAGTGCGCCGGGTGGTCCTTCTCGCTGCCCGACTTGAAGTGCGTCTTCAGCTCGGTTACGGTGGCGCGGCGGTGGCGGTTGTGGCCGATGCCTCGGCGTACAGGTCGCCGTTGGCGAAGACGAAGCCATCTCTCGACACGGGGGCTGCCGAGGACATGGTGGTGGTGACGTTGTGCGTAGCAACTAACTACACGTGATGGGTTATGGCAGAGGTGAAAGTAAAAAAGAAAATGTATGAGGGCAAAATGTACACCAAGACCGAGCAACTTAAACAGCGGCCTGGCCTTGGACTGGCGTACCTGGGTTGGTCAAGATTCCGAATGAGCCTTGACACAGGTAGCTGTACCCCAGTTAAGAAAGTGGATTGAGTTTTGTTTGATAGAAATCAGAAACAACGAGGGAAAAGAAAGCATATTAAGTTTTGCCTGGTGTAGGGAAGCTTCGCGTGAGGAGCTTTATTGATAGGAGTTGTGAGCAAACATTGGATGGTGGCTGTCAAGGAGGGGGTGGGACGCCCGCATCTAAACCTGCCTATTGCTTTGAGAATTTGCACATTGTTATGAATTCTGCTGATCCTCGAGCACTTGGACGTACAAAGTCCATTTAATCCAGTTCAATTTGACGATAACAAACGAATATCATAACGAAGCTATGTTCACCGCAAACAGGCAGTGTCCATCACTTACACATTGGATGTACCTAAGTACCTGTCGCCAAAGTGGGGATGCGGGATGCCACCTCCCAAGGTTAAATCACCCATCACCCATCAACCTGCACCTCTGATGCGCGTCCCCCACTACCAGCCAGTAACCGGCAGATCGCGAATTTCAGCAAATTGACGACTGCTTGCTATCCCACCCCCATGTCATCAGCGAGCCGGCCCTAACCCCCGAAAAGAATGGACGCGTCGACCACGAACCCGCTCCTTGCGCCGCCGGAGCTCTCGCCCCTCGAGCAGGAGGTGCTCGAGGAGTACGAGCGCCTGGCCGAGAACATGAAGAACGTGTGTTACCACCTACCTACCTACCTACCTACCTACCTACCTACCTACCTACCTACCTACCCTGCAACCTGCCGACAACCAACTGCATAGGGCAGTGAAGCGCGGTTTTTCATATTTCTGCAACTAGCTAACTCCACACCCGCAACCAGCTCGCGACCGTTCTTGACACCATGGCCTCGCAGCCCACGACCGAGATCCTCGACGGGCTCCGCGAGCTCGAGCGCAAGACCAGTCTGGTGTTCACCCTGCTCAAGGCCAGCGTCTACAGCATCGTACTGCAGCAGGAGATCGGCTGGGACCAGCAGCAGGGCAACGCCTGCCAGCACTGATGTCAGCACTGCTACTATACTCAACACACATACGATGTACCCGGTGGGAAAGGGACGAAAGGGGTGTCGAAGAGATGTCGACCGTTGAGGAAGCCTGCATTTGCGCCTTTTCATGGTATGCAGGTCATCTTGCGCCCTGTCCCAGATTGCGCGACAGCAAGGCCAACAAGATTTATTCTCGCCTGCTGTCAGGCACGAGGGGGACTCTCGAACACTCTATTGGCGTTCGATAGATGTACGAAACCTATACAGGTAGAAATCACGATGGAATGGGTACGAGATCATGAATACAATGAAATGCGCCTGGATGGCGTAAGATACCCCATAGGATGATGCCCTTATACAGAATACAAAAGCATGTCAGTCATGGAAGGAGAGCACGTATAGCCAGGGCTATGCCCGGCAATGATGGTGTTAACAAATTTAACCCGCCCATCCGTCTCGAGGCTGTGGGGCAGGTTGTGTATATGTGGTCTTTGTCTACAGTATTGATACAATTGTACATCTTCGACACCGGCTATGTCTAGATTGCTTATAACACATTGCCACCAAAGTACACTTTGCGTACATCGACCAGCTTCTTGCCACGTCCAATGGCAATCTCGTTGGGGTCTTTCTGGTTTGTCAGAGCCTCGAAGCAAGCCTTGACCGCGTTCATCGGCCTTCTCGACCGGGGCATCTTGGCAGCGATATCGTGAATGCCACAGGCGCGGAACATCTCGAAGAATCGAGCGGAGGCGCGAAGACCGAATCCTTGAAAGAAATGTTAGTAGGCACACATGGATACAGTGAGGAGTTGAGTCTTACCAGGAGGGCGGGCATCCAGCTTGACGATGGTGCCTCCGAACTTGGCCGATACGGAACCATATATCGTACGTTCCTCGTACCTGGGGACCGGCTTCATGTTCCGGATGGCGAGCAGTTTCGCCTTCTGCACCGCAGCGCCGTTCTCTACCGACTTGGCTTCACCAATACCCAGACGTCCGTTTCCGTTACCGGCAATGGCCAGGACCCAAACGCTTCGGATCTTTCCCAAACGGGTCTGGTTGTGAACCAGACGTACTACCAGGATCTTGACAGTAAGCTCCATCATCTCCCTGACTGATAGACCAGTTCGCCTCTTCAGATCCTGGTAGATACCCTCATCGTCAAGACCCTGGTCCTCAGGATCAATGGGGTTCTGGTAGATGCCCGATATGCCGGGAATGTCCTTGCCCAAGCTGGGTGCGACAGAGGTGTCCGAAGGCGCATTGTCGTCGTTCAGCATGGAGCGCTCGAACATCAAGTCGAGACCTTCGGCGTCGCCACTTTTCCCCTCAAGGCTCTTCGCCCTATCAGCCTGAGCCGTCACTTTAGCCAACTGACCCTTGACCCAGTCCTTCTGTTCCTCGCTGAGAGTCGGGTCGTTCAGCTTTGTTCCATCCAAATCTTCGCCTGAGGGGCGTCGACTTCCTTGGCGAACTTGGCGATGTCGTTCACAAACTCATCCTCGGTCAGCCACCGTATCTTGGAGAAATCCGGCGGGCTGTGCTTTTGGGGCGCTTGTCGACTACGGGGGCCAAGCGGCTGAAATCGTCGAGGTAGGGTATTTGGTAGGGGTCTCTTCGGAGACGGCCTTGTATCGTCAGATCCTTGGGATCAATGGCAGCCTCACCGGCCTGGAGCGCTTCCATCTGCTCGGAAGAGTAGTGCTTCTTCAGGACCTCAATCTCCTCGGGGGTGTACGGCTGGAAGTTTTCCTCGGTGTATTTTTGGACCTTCTCGGGCGACGTCAAGCCCATCTCTTCAGCTCGTATGCTCTTGAACCTCTGCTTTTTCCGGGCCTCCAAATGCGCCGAGCTGTGGAAAGCGGCATTACATGTGGGGGTTGCCGGCTTGAGCGCAGCGGCAAAGCGCTTCGAAAGCAGACATCTTGCTGGGCGTGCCACACTCATCGCATCGTCTGTGTGAAGCAATACAAGACGCCCCGGATGCGTTTCAATGGCTTATCGGAGGGGTGTGGCAGCGTGCGTCGCTCGCGTGGGTGATGGCAGCTCCATTAAACGGGCCTCGACAATTTTTTGGAGTAGCAGTAGCTAGCGGATATACTGTTCCGCCGAAAAAGGTGTCTCCAATTGAGACGGGCGGGATCGAGGAGGTACCTAGGTTAATCACTAACGGCGTCTCTGTTGGGGCCTGGGCCGTTCTAGGATAGCTGCTGTTACCGTATTGGCTGGGCAGTTGATGCCGCTAAAAGCCTAACTCAATTGAACAGAGGTTCTTCGACAAGGGCCGTCCGTCCATCCCCGACCTTGACTTTAAGCATTTGGAGTGCATGTCAGTAGGAAGACCAATGCGCCAATTAGGCAGTTGGACCTTTGCATCCTATCTAGCAGACATTACCGCGCATCAATCCATTCATTGCCATCATCTGCAGGCTTCTGAGGCGTCATCCATGGCGTTGCCTCCACCCGGGATGGCGGGCGGCTCATCTTGTGTGTCTGTCTGTGTCTGTGTGCGAGCCCACTATGCGCCGGTTCGTCGAACCATTACTTGGACAGGCCCAGCCAATCAGCAGCACCGCGCAGTTGCACTCAACTCTGCCGCAGTCTTGAAACAGGAGTTCCGCCGGGATCGTGGCCCACGATTTGTCGCCCTGACACCGAACCAGGCTTAGTTGTCCCTGGCTTGCCGTTTCTGATGCGGGAGCCTCAAGTCTGATGTTCCCGCTGGCTTTCTTAGGTATTCAAGGGCCTGCAAGTGCCATACTTTTTCCCACCTTCCTCCCTCTCATATTGTTTCTTCGCCCGTAAACCTACTTATCTTCTTTTCGCTTGTGACTGGTGCACTATATTCGTTCATTTTCGAGTTACCGTCCTTTCTCTTCAACCTGTTCGAGCCCTTCGTCGCCTTGATACCCATTTCTTTCCACTCGCTAGGCACACGTCAGGAACGTCGCACCCAATCCGCACCCGCACCTAATATACCATCACCAACCATGGCTCCCGGACAATTCGACTGGTTCCTCAAGATCGGCGCCACGCCAGAAGCCGTTGCTGTCTTGAACGATCAACCCATCCTGTTCACAATCCTGTTGATCGCCCTCGTTGCCATCATCCTCGAATGCACTCTCCTCTGGTACATTCACCATGCGACACTGAAGCCAGAACAAATGAAGAAGAAGACCGACAAAAAGAAGGGCCCAGCCAAGAAATAGAAGCTTCCCAATTTCGGTTTTGCTTTTCTCAGCGCTAGACGGGATCGTAGCGCGGTGCGATTTGGACTTCTCTCAACCCAGCGAGCCATTCGAGCATTCCTCCGGGGGATGCCTCTCAATTACACGCCATGGCCAACACATTTCAGACAGTTGGGCTTTTCCCTATATTTGGCCGATGTGGTGGATGACGAGGCTCATTGCCTGAGCTGCGGAAGTTGGGGATTTGGCTTGTCAAACGGGTTTCCTGGCCGTTTGAAGCGGCTTTGCTGGCGGGCCGCTTCTGGTACTTATAATACGTCACAAAACTTCTCGTATATATGAGATTCTCAATATGAACCAGTATAACCCTACTTATATACTTCCTGGCCTCAGTTGAAAGGGTCTTGAGTGTAGAACTGTTCCTTGCAGAGGTGTGCTCCGGATTGATACCATCGTAGGCCCAATCGTCGCGGGGACCATGTGAAACTGAAAACAGGGCTTCATTTTCCATCCCATGAACAATGACATCCTCTTGAGTAAATTCGCATTCATGTGCTCTTTGGATCCGTGGTTTCGTAATCGCTCATGTCGTTTTCAAGTTGCGTAGCCCAGTACGCGGGTATCTGGCTTTCGTCTTGCTCCCAATCATCATCATAATCGAACAATTCGCCCCCTTCGTCCCCTGGCGATATGGGAAACGCATCACTTGAAAAGTGCCGGGTCTCTGCATCGCCTGGAGTAGCTCCTAGGATGCCGTGTGCCTTTTTCGCAGCCGATTGGATATTGATCTTGTTCATCAAGTTCGATCTCAGCAGTGTCCAGAGGTGTTGGTGCAACGGGTTATGTTGTCTGTTTGGATCTTGCTCATCATCGGCGATAGGAGGCTCTCCATCATGTTCGCTGAGAAGGTTTGAAATCTTGTCTTGTAGGGTTCGCCGCCATGTGCCGGCGTTTTGAATGATATTGGCAATCAGAGGCAACTGCCGGGCATGATGCCGAGTCAACTATATCACAGGTGAGTATGTAACTGCCTGGTATTGACAGCAGTTGACTGACCTCCATATAATGTGCGTTCCACATTGCTGGGGCTATATCGAGAAGAGTTGGCGGTATTGGGGTAATTCCTTGTATGCCCGAGAATCTGGGTTTGATCCCTATCATCCTGTACAGTGCTGCAACCGTCAACTGGGCAGTACATGTACGGCGGCGGCAGCACGTTTCATCGATTCCATCCCGAGTATCAAGCATGTCATCGGTTTGCATTCTGTCGCCGTCAGAATCGTTTGACTGATCAGGCATGGACTGTGGTTGGCCGAGAGCTCTGTTTTCCCCAACCCTTTCCGGATTCTGCTGAGAATGTATATGGGGTTGATGATGCCGACGACCACGAACGATGGTGCGGTAGTCAAATCGGCAGAAAAGCCCCTCAATGGAAGTGGTAACTGCTTCAGGGGGTGAAATCAGCGAGGCCGCCTTGTCAGGATGGTCCACTTCAAGATAAATGTTTGGTTCATCGCCGCCGTTGGTCTCATAGGTGATCTCTGTACACATTACCGACAGCCCAAGAGACGGCCACAACTGCATTTGGTCAGTAAAAAGGGACCGCACAGAAACAAAGAGGGACGCTAGGATCAGCTGACAGGGGATTGGCATATGGACTCGATAAGAAACTCGAGGAACCCATCGCTTGCATCAGACGCGACCAGTGCTGCACCATCCACACGAATGCCCATCTGTAAGTGTACCGTAGAAGGAAGAATCCGTAACTGCCCTGACTCTACATTATCATAAACGCCCATTAGATCGAGTTGGGGATCGAATTGGTCAGCAAGGAAGATGTGAGAAGACACAGACAGCGACAATCCGTCTGGTGGAGCAGACAGCACGAATTCATCAAAATCCAGGGGCTCAGCCATGACAGATAGGGGCCAGGCACATGCAGTTTTCCTGCGTCGGCGCCGGCGCCTAGATGTTGACGATATTGTGCAAGTCCAAGAGACAGACAGAAGGATGAGTTTTGACATGCTTCAAAGTCTCGGGAGTCAATTTAGACTCAAGTTGTTGTTCTTCCCTGGCAACTGTCAACAGGAAGGAAGGCACGCTCCTTCCTATCCCTGCACAGCAGGTACACTCTGAGAGTGGGCCTATTCCATTGTGACTTCCCTTGCAAAAAATTGCTCAAGATCTTGAGCCAAAACTCCCGAACCTCCTGGACGACGTCTCAAAGAACTGCTAATGCGGACACCTGTGACGTTCTGGGGGGCGTAGCAGGTGTTGTCATGATCTGATTGGTTATCGTGAGGTATTACTACTACATCATTGCATATTCGACAAGTGCGAAGAAATATTGTATGAGAACACATACTGATAACAGTGTAACTTGGTTTCAATTCTCTAACAGATAGATGCTGTAGTCGGCAATTCATTATGAAGTCTGGCCAGACTCGGGGGTCTTTGCCCCTTTCTCATGCCATCTCACAGTAACATGGCCCGTATTGGGGCTTGAACTAGGAATACAGCGCGACATCTTGATCTTACAAAGCTAAATGCCAAACCGTCTCATAATGACGTCTTATTTCTTCGCCTTGCTTCTGGAGGCACCAGCCTTGGCTCTACCCTTCCCTTTTGCTGGCTTCACATCCTCGTCGTCATCTTCGTCGTCCTTTGCGGCTTTGGCTGCTTTCTTGGGAGCGCGCTTGGGCTTCGCCTTGGGTTGTTTGATATATTTGTCCTTCGTGATGTCGCCATCGTCATCGTTAGCTTCGGCCGGTTCGGCTGCGTCTCCTTCATCTTCCTCTTCGATAGCTTCTTCCAGGTCTGGTACTTCCTTGGCCACCTTCTTCGGTTCAGCCACACTACTGGCTTTCATGAAGGGGACTGGATGCGACCTTGAGTTGTATCTGGAATAAGAGTCAGTGCAAAGTTCGTATAAATCGTTCGAGATATCACTTACAGTCGAGTGAACGCAGACTTGGCCTGTGTGTCAATGTTAACATCCTTTTCATCCTGAGGACCAACACCGAGCTCCTTGATGGAATCGAAATCTTCCCTAGTGAGGAAGTAGCTGTCCATAAGGTCAATCACCTCATCAGCGGCCTCCTTTCCTTCGACTTGAAGGCGGTTGACAAGCTGCGTCCACAGGACAGGAAGATATTGTTGTCGAACCTCGTTGGCATCTCCCGAGGATCGAAGACGCATGTGCGAATGAATCTCACGAGTGTATCGGCCAAGCTTTCCGTACTTGCTATTGTTCCCAAGCCACGAGGTGAATGTAGAGCCCATGAGTGACCCAGCGACGAAGCTCGCAGGGCGCACTGTACTGAAAACGGCGTGGGTGGGCATCAGACTCCAGTGCTGTTGTGGCCCATGGATCATGCGATCGACCAAGTCACCGTCGCTGATACTTTCGGCGGCTTTATCCATGAGCTCCAAGGCCTTCAAATCCTGCTCTCGCTTGTGACCGCCGCCCAGCGCAGCAGGCTTCGCACGGAGGTAGTTCTCTTGGATCATCAGATAGCTAAACTCATGGTCGTTGAAGTAAAGCTGGATCTTGTCATTGAGGGTTGCTTTGCTTGCTGGTGAGAAGAGCCCCCCTCCAAGCATCTTCTGGCAGATGTCCCAGGGCTTCAGGATGACGGATTTCTCCCAAGCCTTCGACATGTCTTTGCTCTGGTCGAAATCCATCGAAGTTTGATCCAGCTTAATCGTGGACATCATGTTGATGATCTGCCGGATATCCCTGTTACTGCCTTCAATGAGTGCGTCCAGGACTTGTGGCGTCAATTTCAAGCCTTCCCGGTGGCTGACGGTCATCATCCGCGACCGAATCTGTTCAATCGTAGGTCTACGGAACGGGATGTCGAGGGCAACGAAGTCGAATGGTTTCATCTTGGGCAGTCTTCGCTCATTGCAGATCAGAATCATCGGCACCTCGGTCTTCTTGCAGAATTTGGCGAGAGCACCAACGCCACCACGGTCACCTGCCGACATACCATCGACCTCATCCATGACCAACACGATATTCTTCTTTTGTTTGTCGACCTTCTTGCCATCACCAGCAAAATATCCCGATAGTGAAGTGTTGTTCATGACCTCGCTGACCCCTGACTCGACGAGCTTCTTGCTTCTGGTGTCACTCGCGTTCTGTTCCAGAACATCGAAACCTTCTAACTTGGCTGCAAGGTGGGCTGCCGTGGTTTTGCCGATGCCTGGGGGGCCAGACAGAATCACAGCACGATATCCTCCCAGGCCATCTGCGCCTCGCTTCTGGAAGTCGTACTTGCGTGACTTGGCCCAATCTCTCAACCACTTCTGAATCTTTTCTACGGCTGCTTTGTTTCCGCAGATGTGTTGAGGCTGTGTCGGCGCATATTTCGAAGTCCAGAGCTGAGCGGATGGGGGAGCAGCTGCAGGAGCTGGGCCTGTCACACCACGAGCAGCTGCCAGCTTGCGGGCCTTCTCTGCCTCGAGCTTACGCGCCTTCTCCTCACGTTCCATCTCGGCTGCCTGTTGCTTGACTTTTTCTTCCTCTTTCTGACGCTTCTCTCGCACTTTTTCTGCGCCCTTGCCCGTGCCACCACCAGCGGGCAAGCGACGGATCAACTCGAAAAGGCCATTCTCATCAATCGTCTTGATGTTGTTGGCCTTGATCTTGGCAAGCTTGCTTGGACCTGCGTCGGCACCAAGCACGACGTAGCTGGTCTTGCTGCTTGGTTGGCCTGTGACCTTGCCGCCGTAGCGCTTCACCAACTCTTGAGCTTCCTCGCGAGCGATGCCAGTCAATTGGCCAGTGAATACGAAATTCAACCCCGTGAGGCAATCTTCTTCTCCCTCGGGTAAATCGTCAGTGGGATTAGGGGGAGGGCCTGAACCGGCTTGACCTTTTCTCCAATCGAATTTGACATTCGGATCCTGTGGGGGTGGTGACGGTGCCCGGACGGTGGGAATATCATCAAGGATGGCTTGTATGCTTGAGTCTTCGGGTTCGGCTTCCTTCTTAGCTCTGGGCGCTCTCGGTTTTTTCGGGGCCGGCTTCTTCTTGGAAGCAGGCTCATCATCTTCCTCGTCGGATTCTGCCTCGGGCGTCTTTCTCTTCTTGCTAGTGGTGGCTGCCTTTGTAGATTTGGTGACGATGGGTTTGTCATCTTCGTCGTCTGCTTCACGCTTGGTACGGGATGCAAGTCGTTTTGATTTAGGAAGAAACTCTTCCTCGCTCTCTTCCTCAACATAGTCGTCGTTCTTCCTCTTGTTGCGGCTCTTGGCGTCAGCTGCGAAGATGTCGTCTCCACCTTCACCGTCATCATCGTCCATGAAAGCGTCCTCTTCGTCGTCCATGTCGTATCGCTTGAAGGTTGCACCGCGTGTCTTTTTGGCTGGTGCAGGCGCCTCCTTGACAGCCGGCTTCTTGTTCCTTGGGCTCGCTCGAACCTCTGTTTTCACCTCGGGGACGGGTTTTGCCTCGGCCTTGGCGGCAGGCTTGGGTTTGGACTTGCTAGAGGCAAAGTACTCGCTGGCTGTGGTCTCGGTCCCCTTGACTACCTTTTCGCTGTAATGATATCAGATATGTTCTTTCGCCGGGACAAGATGGGCCGAGGACTCACGCTGTCTTCTTCTTCGGTGTAGACCGAGTGACGGGCTTCTTGGGCCTGTTGTACATATATCAGTTTTGCTATGATGCGTAGGCCAGTTGAGCAGGCTTACTCTGGAGCCACTTCATCGTCACTGTCTTCGTCAACTACCTTGCGGGCCTCTGTGAAACAAATTAGAAATGTGTCTTCGTAAAGACTTGAGCAAACTCACTGCCTCGTCGTTTCGAGGTATCCTCCTCGGCCTTCTTTGGGGCAGGTTTTGCGGCAGGCTTCGGAGCAGCGCCACCCTTGGGGCCGAAGAAAGAGCGAATGTCAGACATTCTCGCCTGTCTTTCAAGCTCTTGTGTGCAGCAATCCTTGCGATGACGGAGGAAAGAACGAAAATGAAGTGGTGTAGACCGAATGGCCAGCAAATGTGCACGAGGGTGGTTAATTCTTGACGCTGGATTTAAGGTACAAAGCCACCGAGCGCGTCATGAAGGCGCGTCTCTTTAATGGAATTCCATCCAAGCGTGTTGGCCCCATAAATCGCCTAGGCAGGCGGGCGCAGGCGGGCGCAGGCAGGCAGGCAGGAAGCAGGCACGTCGCACGGCCCCTGGTCTGGCCCAGGCCTGGCAAGCTCCAGCTTCCAATTGATGTGACCGAGCTTCAATTGGAAGCGGGGCCGGGAAGCCGATTGAGCGAATCGGTACGTACCTAACCAATCAGATTTCAACGGCGATTTGATGCTCAAAATCTCGTGGAATTGCGACCACGAACATTGGACCTTCTACAGTCAGCCCACGACGCAGACTTCGCCAAGATGAGGCCCAACAACACCCTGAGCCTCGCAGGCGCATTGAAGGGCCTTTCCATATCGGCATCCCCCTCCACAGTGTGGCCCTCCCTGGGCCCGGCCGCCGCCCTGGCAATTGCGTCGTCCCAACCCCAGCCCCAGCGAAAGACCCCCAGCAATGTCAGGCTGTTCTCCGTCACGGCCTCCCGCGCCGGCAACTGGCTCGAGCCGAACATCAAGCGGACGCAGAAGATGATGAAGGGGCGGGCCCGCGTGGCCACGGGTGGATCTGTCAAGGGAACCACGGTTGCTTGGGGCGATTACGGCCTGCGCATGGTCGACCACCAACGGAGGATAAGCGCGAAACAGCTCAAGATTGCCGAGGATGCGATCAAGCTGCGCTTGCGTGGAGAGAAGTACCGTCTGTACAAGAGAGTGTGCTGCAACATTGGTGTTTTCACCAGCGGTAACGAGGTAGGTTCCCCCAGCAGGGCTCGAAGGGGGGACAGCGGACTGGTTCGCTAACTGCGGCGGTAGATGCGTATGGGTAAAGGAAAGGGTGGCTTTGACCATTGGGCTGCGAGGGTTGCAGTCAACCAGATCGTGTTGGAGCTGAAGGGAATGCTTCACGAACAGGTCGCTCGGGATGCTTTCAGATTGGCCGGCAACAAGCTCCCTGGTAAGTAATGCGCATTCATTGGTGCATGTGTATGAAGCTAATTTATTCTTCAAGGTCAATGGGAGTTTGTCAAGAAGGGCGAGCCGCCGGTGGTTGGCATCACCAAGCTGGACG
Organism: Apiospora aurea; assembly: GCF_038362705.1. Lineage (NCBI taxonomy): Eukaryota > Fungi > Ascomycota > Sordariomycetes > Amphisphaeriales > Apiosporaceae > Apiospora > Apiospora aurea. The sequence continues at coordinate 1,557,515 of NW_027117393.1, read as the reverse complement.
GAGTGACTTTGGAGCAGTTGAAGAGACCACGGAGGAAGGTGGCAGCAGAAACGATCCTGCCTGCGACACCAGCTCCCGCAGCCGAGGCTGCTCAGCAGCCGCTCGATAACCCTTGAGCTGAACGGCTGTGGAGTATATGTATCAAATATCGTATGTACACTCCCAAATACAGAGCAGATGCTCATCTTCGGCACCCAATTTCATGATTCAGCCCGCCCCTTTCATCAACGACGACAAGTCCTTTGTAGGGTTCTGCGCGGGTAATGTCTTGTTCTAGTACTGTGGGGTGATTCTATTAAGATGTAGCGGTAAATGTTTCTCAATGGCAAGTGGTGCTGAAGTGAAGATTGTGTGGAAAAAATACAGAGTGGAATGGCATCTTTCCACAACGGTGAGCTACAAGAAAGGACCTCGATGGGGTCAAGTGCCTACCCGAAGACTCGACCTCGAGGCCCGGCACTCACCTATTCGTTTGCAAGCCTAGGTAGCTAGAGGTGAGTGGCTGGTAGCACTCAATAAGCTGTGGTGTTGGTTTCCTCCCAAATCGCCCCACGCAACCACCCGTCATCGTCAAACCAATCGTCGACCCGCCGCGTGGTGTTTTCTCTTTCTGTGCTTTTCCCTCAACGCAAATCTTCTTTTCAGCCTCGGCGAGACTCAGAAACCTACCAAAACCAACACTTCGCAGATTGTCCACGGACTGCAGACGAGTCTCGTCAGCTCTCGTTTTGGATTACTGTTCAGGTTGTTACAACAATTGTTAGGTGTAGGCCTACGGAGATTTCGCACTTGGTCCTTGTCCACCGCCTCCAGGCGGGAGTTTCGCAACTCTCGCTGCTGTTCTGATTATTCTTCTTGTTCGTCTCCATTCCAACGTGCCCTCGCCAGGGTCACCGACGCTGTCGATCACCAAGAGCGGCCAAGCTTGCTGTTCGGAGAGTAAGCAACAACAGCCAAAAAAGATGGCGACACCAACACATGTTGGCGCCAATTCAAGTCCAATTGCGCGCCATATTCTACAAGGTACGTCCCTGGGCTTGAGGAAGTCTTCCAAGGTCGTGTTTATTTTCATCTTTGCCCCTCGACTGGCAGAGTGTCCATGTACCTGTTCATCAAAACAGACCCATCCTTTAGAACCGCGAGACTAACTGCCCAGATGTGTCCCGGAAAACAATCCCCGGCTGCTCTGCTGCCGAACACGGCAAGGGAGGCCCTCTCCTGATATCCAACACGATGCTCCAGGCCTACAACATGATGCGAGGCCCAGCAGCCAAGGACTCCCAGGAAGACCCCCTATTCGAATGGATCCACCTTCGCGAAGACATCAGCTCCCGGGACGATAACAATCCGGCCCCGACTCGCAGCAAGCGAGATATTTTCCGGCAAGTCCTCTTTGAAACCATCTTCATCTCGTCGTGTCGTCATCATATGTCCCCTTCACCACCCTCTCACCACCCTCCCCCTACTGACTTGATGAACATACCTACTGACGCAAACCACCAGCATGCTCCACAAAGTCGACGAGACGCTCTCCCATGGAAACGCAGCCGGCGATTCCCCCCCGCGAGGCCGTGTTCGAGATCAACCGCCCTGCCCAGGCAGACCACCACATCCCCGCCCCGCCCCGCCACGACTTTTCGACCCATCTCCTGACGGCCTGTTGCGCCGACTTCGAGTTTGAGAGCGACGACAGCGAAGATGAGGAGTCCCTGGTCCCCCATGGCCGTATCTCCCCCTGTACATTCCTCGCCTGGTCCAAAGGCTGCCAGCTCTGGAGCGGAGACGATATCAAAGTGGATATCGACCAGGTATGTACGAACGAGCCGAGTGTTTTCTCTCCCCTTTCTCTTCCTTGTTTCTTTTCACGGATAACACCATTGCCGCGTGACCTTTCCGCCTAAAGACGAAGACACCTCCCATACGCAGAGTGACTAACCGTTACTGACGTACTCCTCCCTTCCACAGAACCAACCCCGCCACCGCCCCCCGACCCCCGAACTCGTCGACACGCCCCCCTGCCGCCGCGGCCCTTCCGCTACCAGGGCTGGGACGTCGAGCGGCAAGTCGACGCGGAGACGGGCTGCGAGCTGTCCCCCTGCTACGCCGTACCCACGAGCCCGTCCCTACTATACCTGCCCGAGGGCGTCGACGCCGTCCGCGCCCGGGAGCCGACCGCCTTCGAGGGCCGCTACTCGCGCATGGACCCCCTGGCCGGCAAGCAGCTGCGCAAGCTCATGTTCTTCTACCGCCCCAACGCCCCCAGCGATAGCGGCAGTGGTAGTGGTGGTAGTGGCAGTACGCCCACGGCGAGCCCTACGGCAGCCGATGCCGGTGTTGAGGAGTATGGTCATGTGAGTAACAGTAATAAAATAAACCCCCTGAGCCCCTTGCTGCCGGCCCCTTTTCTTTTCATCCAGCCCCACCACCAAGATCCCGAGCATTATCGTCGTTTGACTTGGATATACCGTCTAATCATTACAAACAGTCCGAAATAGAAGCAATTCTGAACTCGCCGAGCGCGCGGCACCACGCCCCCTATCCAGGCATCCCCGTCACGCCCTCCCAATTAGACCAACACCTCGGCCAAGCCTACGCCGCCATCGCCGCCAACGAGGCGCAAGGCGACGGCGTCACGCAGCTCCTACGCCACCAGACCACGCAGATCCGATGTCTGCAGGAGGAGCGCGAGCACCTCTCGGCCGCCGTGTGCATAGTCCACAACCGGCGCCGCCGGCACCAACAGGAAGAAGAGCAGAGGCAAATCCAGCAGCAGCAAAACCTCTCGAGGAAAAGAAGAAGCCCAGAGGAAAAGAGGCAGAAACAAATCCGCAAACATGTCGCTGGGCACCTCAATGACGTACAGTTCAAGTTCACCCGGGCCGTGGAAACGCTGGGACACGATCGCGTGCGCAAGGAGGCCAATGAGGCCGCCATCGCGAGACTAGAGACGGACATTGCCGAGCTCTGTCGCGAGGCCGGCCTGGGTAGTCCTGCCGAGGTGTACGATGAGCTGACAGGCACAAGTCATGACGACGACGGCGGCAGCGGCGACGCCGGGGGACATCCGGCTGCTGCCGGGCGCCACCAGCACAACGACGACAACAACAGCAAGGTCCAGTCTGGTAACGGCCACGAAGGAGGAGGCCGTCGCGTTGGTGGTGGTGCTGGTGGTACTCGCAGACTCAACGCTGAAGGCGACATCTATCCGCCCATGTCACCGCTGCTGGTAACCAAGACTCACGCCCACCGTCAGCCAATCGTAACCACCATCACTCCTCGCAACAAGACCGCCCAGACGCCGCGACCACGTCCTTCGCCCACACCCTCGCCACTTGTCCAAGCCGGTGCCCTTTCTCCTTTGAACCCCAATCATCACCATCACCGGGTCGGCGAGCTCGAAGACGACCCGCTGCCGCGCCTAAAGGCGCAATACCTCGAGATGATGACGCCTAAAAACCGCAACAACGACCAAAGCCGCCCCAGCACCATCGGCCGTGGCCATGGTCCTGTCGGTCTTGGCGATAAAACTCTTCATAATGATAGTAATAGTAGCGGCTACGCCATGGACCCATCTCCGATGAGGAACACCCGCCTCCGGGTCAGCAGTGGCGATGGAGCACCTCCTAGCCTCTACAAGGCCGAAGCCGAGTTGGAAGATGAGCACTACGAGGAAGCCGAATACCAGGCCATCGAGAAGGTGCTAGAGAACGCCGAGGCGTTCATTGAACGTTTGCAGCAGCGCTAGAGATGGGGTGGTGGTCATGGGTTCTCTTTTGTCTCTCGCTTGGATAAGTCGACCAAGATTGGGCCAGGCGTACACCCTCTTTGAATTGCCACAAAAGGGGGGTTAGGCGAGTGTTTGGGTGGGTTTATTAATTCTCTTGTACGTTTTTCTTTGGCCGGGAAGCAAGAGGGAATCCGGGTTCTGTATGGATAGGGGGAAGAGGTTTTCTCTGGTTGTTGGTTTTGATGCTGGTCATGTGGGATTACGATCTCATCGAGTTGACCTAGAATCTCGCGGCCTCTCTCTTTTCGCTCCTGCTGTAACGAGCAACGTATACAAGGACAGCGGACTTTGTACAAGTATTGCGTAGCAGAACATGATGGACGGCTAATACGTAATTGCGTAGTGTAAATATACAACCTTGCGATATTGAGTACATGTTATGTATACGATATACCTATCCATCGCATCGATAGGCGTTCGCGATATCTAAATCTCGCTGGTAGAAGCTGTCTAACCACAGCATAGCTTTTTCAGGTTATCCAAATATATAGGGTATGTGCGTCCATCACACCTATCTACAAATATCGTAAGTCAGCCCGCCCATCTATCCCTGGCCATTTCAGCAGTTAAAATTTTCCCTTTTACCCCCTCACCTCATACATATCGTCATCAAACAGCGAGGCCTTCCTCGGCCTCCTCCCGTTCTAATCTTTCGAGCCCATCGCAAACGGCACCGTACACCTTCAAGGGAACCGCAACCTCAAAACTCTCGCACTCCAGATTCTCCGCCGCCACAAGAACCAGACCGCCCCGATCATCTCTGGCGATTTCCTCTAATAGGGGATGGGGGGCCCTGTGCCCGTCTGTCGCCCTCGGCATCCTCAACCGATGAGGAGGGCACGACAAACTCGATTCGGATCTTCCACTCCAAGCTTAGGCCACTGGTAACGAACTCGGGGGTGGCGTTTATGGGTATCGTGGGATTAAACACGATCCGCCGGGCAAACAAGGTGGCCTCGCTTGCGCTACCGAAGGTCTTCCGGGTCACGCGATGGACACTGGCCTCGCTGCGAATCGCCAAACTGGGATCAATACGCTCTGACGTCTCGAGAGCCGCATGGATAGCGTAACATGGTGTCTCGGCACCTGTGAAATCGATGGCCATGGTGACCGACTCGCCTAGTCTGTAGGCAGGCCGCGCCAACATGACCACGGCCACACGTTGGCCATTGCGCGCGATTTCAAAGCGGTTGTTACTTTGCCCACTTTCCGAAGCGAGGTTTGATCGCATGATGGCCAAGTCAATGGCTTCTTTTGCGCTTGACGCCTCCTCAAATATGGAAGGACGTCTGGAGGATGGCCCACCGGCCGTCGGAGAAAGTAAGCCCATGCCGTTCCGAGGCTGGTCCAAAAGTTCATTCACATAATCAAGAAATCCGTTCATGGTCGAATTGGGTGGCGGCGCCTTTTTCAGCTTTGGGGAAGTCGAAGCCATTGGCCATCTTATCCAGCAAGCGCGACTTCCCCGCGTCTCGAAGGAGGATATAGGGTGACATTAAGTCGTGGCCGAGTATCTCGCCGTGGCTATTAACACTGCCGAGAACACGGAAAGGTATTTCGACGGACTTGACTTGCTGCTCTCTGGTACCACCTGGCCTCTGAGTGCCTATTACCACGGAGTAGGAGATTTTGATGGCCTTGCCGCGGTGCGTAGGGGGCAAGCCCTTTGGTAACCTGAAGGTGTACTCATAAGTCCTGCTCTCACCGGGGGCCAGGTTCAAGTCAACAAAAAGTATTGTTTGCGGTGTTGATAGTAGTGGTATGGACTTGGAGCTGGCTGCTCCGCGCATATCCTTCATGCTGCTGAGTTCACCTGCGCCAAGTAGCTCACCAATCGAGCTACTCCATGAGCCCCAACCAAGACTTTTCAGTAAACCGCTGTCTCTCTTTGGAGTGTCAATACCAATGACTCCACCGCCTTGCCCACCTAATACTGCCTTCCGTTTCACCTGCTCGAAGGGTGCAAGCTCGATCAGCGATCCGTCAAGTGTAAAAGAGCCCTGGACTTGCGCGTATCCCATCATGAGAGCCTCGGGCAGTTTTGCTTGGCCCAACATGGACATGTTCGAACTCCGCCGAAAATGAGGCGGCCGCGCGCCGTTGCGAAGAGGCTGTGTGACGTATTCAGACGCCAGTGTCTCGCTGGAGTTGTTGCTCATGGAGTAGAACTCGCCACTGCTCCTAGGTGTGCCGCCTGCCATACTCGTCGTGGACAGTATGCGTGCTGCTGGGGCTACCGGGTTTTCTGTGATGATGGGGATCGAATCCCTCGAACGAACGGGAAGAGTCACGGACGTCCCTGCCGTAGATACAGGCGTGAGGTTGTATTCCCCCTCTTGCGTACCAGGTGATGTTTCTCCTGGGCCTGACAATGGGGAGCTAATCATTGGGAATTTGAACTCGGGCATCTGGCCCGGTCCGCGTCTAGGCGACGGTTGTCCTAGAGTCGATGTATTCGGCGACGTCGAGGACCTACTTCCCAGGCCTTGTCTTGAGGGCGGCAATGATTGGGTATTGAACATGGGAGAAGCCTGCGAGCCAGTAAATGGCCGAGAAGGCAACATAGCCGACTGCGGGCCGTTCATAAGGGGCCCTCCACCCCCTCGTGGTGATATTTGCAGACTGGCGGACCGGCCATGCCCGCGCGCCGGCCTTTGGGGCGAGAGTTTGACACCATTGGTCTGGGATTGTTCGTCGACTGTCGCGTTGGACCCTATGGACACGATAGACAGCGAGCGCTTATGGGCGTGGCCAGGTCGAGTCGTCGGGGGAGGCTGCGGAGGGATCCACTGGGTGGTGGCATTTCTGGAGCGGGCACTACTGGCCGGGACATTCAAGGAAAGGGTCGATCGATGGCCGCGTCCCCGGGCTGTGGGAGGAGGGGCGAGGCCAATGCTGTTGGAACTGGGCTTCCTCGGGGTGCCGAGCAAGGGAGAAGGCTGTCGAGATCGATCGAGCGGGGTGTTGTGCGAGGTTTGGATGGGTCTGGCCACGTTCTTGAAGGTGATGTTGCACTTGATGTCCTCGCCAGCGAAAACGGTCTGGTCGTTCCAGTGTATGAAGACGCGGATGTTGCTGGAGCTGTCGGGCGACATGATGTAACCGCTTGCTGCTTCCTCCTTGCTACTCTACTGTGCTCGGTGTAAGTGCGTAGGTAGGTAGAGATGGATGGGCTGGGGATTACATAAAGTAGGATCCCGTAGAGGTCGACGCTATCAGTCATAGACGTGCCCTCCTCATGTTAATCGGACCTTGAGGTGCCGAAGATTCCCTTGTTGTAGCATTGACGTGCGAATCAATCCGAGTCGGGGCCGAGATGGGAAGAGAGAGAGAGAGAGCAAGCTACGTCGGTCGAGAGAGCTTGCAGTTTGCCTGTGCAAGCTAAAAGTACGTGATTCAATCGCTCCATTGAATCAATGGCGGCGGATGCGCGTTGCGTCGCTTTGGCTGGTGCCCGTGGGCTGGGCTGGGCTGGGCTGGGGAACAGGGATTGAATAGAGCGCCCGAGAGCACCAAACAGCACCTGTGGAGTAAAAGGCCCGGTTTATTACTGGCCTCAGCTGCTGCTACAGGCTCTGCTACTGGCCCTGCCTGCCTGCTACTGCATCGTAGCTACATTACTTTGGCTTAGTGCCGGCTACCCCAGTTCGGGCCTTTCTTGATGTTGTATCTGACAGCTCTCACCTTGTTCTAATTCATGAATGCACCGTCCCTCCTTTCGGGGGGCGGTGGACTCAATTCTTCTTCTTTCTTCTTCTCCTTGGTTGGCCTTGATGATCCATTCGCATTTACATCATATTGAGGCTGGTAGTATGCCCCTCGTGTACCTGTAAAAATGGCAATGACGATTGGCTGAATACAATTAAAAAAAAAAAAAAAAAAGAGAAGCCATTGAGTCAGTCACCAATAAACACCGCCCGCAAGTATATCTATGTAGTATCATTCGTGGTGTATAAGCCTCACCACAAAAAGACATATTGATTGCAGATAAAACAAAGGCAACTGACCCCTAGTCTAGGCAGCTAAGCTATGCCAACGCTATGTATGGCATTGTGATGGATAGCAACTCCAACTCCTCAACCCCCGTGGTATCATGTTGTTGTCGGCCTCTAAACCGTGATAAGAATCCCCTGAAAATATCCTAAACAAAAAAAAAAGAGAGAGCCTACAACGCCAATTCCCATGTCTGCTCTCCAGAGACTTTTATCCTGCCTCGAGACCAAAGGAGGTATCCTGTACGCCAAACTACTGCTTGCGCTGCATAGCCCACTGGCCGTCTATCGATCCCTGTCTCGCTCCGTAAAAGATTCCCCAAGAACAATGAGAGATTTTGGTTGGCATAATACACATATGGAACGAATCTTGCCGGCTCACGTCGAGTCACTAGCTGTCGTAGAGCTGGTGCCCGACGATGTCGGTCGTTTGGACGAGTCGGAGTCTCTCCGCTCTAATGATGGATGGTTGCTCAATCCCAGCTTCTCATCAAGCATGGATATTAGCCTTGCCGAGTATTGCTCGAGGATACCATCTAGCATTGCATCGCTCATGGTTTTGCTCTGCTTTGCTCTATCTCCCAAAGCAAGCGAGGTGAGACGTAGCTCCTGGTCCAGCTCGGCAAGCAGGTCGGTTGCCACCGAATCGGATCCAGCGAGCTTCTTCCGATATGTTCGCAACGTCCGGACGGCTTGCTCGGTCGCCGTGTTGAGGGAACCAAATCCTCGGAGACTTGGAGCGGAGCTCTTGTTTTTGGCCCCATTGAGCGCAGACGAGGACGGGCGCCTAGCCACGGAACGCGCCTGGGGACTAGCAGGCGGGCTCCCCGCTGACCGGCTGTCAGCTGAAGGCCTCCTACTTGGCGTATCTTCAGCAGCGGCCGACGTGGGGCTGGACTGGAGCGCAAGAGGCGTCCTGACCGAAGCAGACGACGCAAGATTGTATTGGGAACGTCGTTTGGTCAGCGTTCGTGGAGGCGAACGTCTGCCAGCAGCGGATGCTGGCCGCTGAAATTCAGCAAGCTCGGCTTTGGAGAGAACACGCCGCAGTGGTGGCCGGGCCGCGGAGAAGGAATCCTTCAGGGGTGATGGATCACGACTATTTGACCCAAACGCCTGCTCTTGAAGATCCAATCCCCAGATCATAATGGTTCCATCTGACCCGGCACTGATCACCTTTCTTCCACCGTCACCATCCTCTACCAAAGCTACTCCGTTGATAGCCTCAGTGTGGCCCCATTCGCGGTCTACAAATGTTCCTGTCTGGCCGTCGTATATCCTGATCGATTTATCCGTATTCGAGAGACCCAGGAGGAAAGCTGCATCCTGCTCCGTTGCCCCGCGGTGGATGAGCGAGTCGAGAACGACTGAGTCGCCACCTGCACCATCACCGCATTTGAATACGTTGGAAAGCTTGCCAGATTCCATATCGTAAAGGCATACCGTTCGATCGAGGAGGGATACGAAAAGCGATTTGCCTCCTGCACACACTGCCACAGACGACGGCGACGCTTTGAGGGAAAGCGATCGCGAGGTAATCGCTGCCTTCACGTCCGGGTCTTCGTCCCTCGATACCAAGTCGTAGATATGAAGCGACCTGTCCAATGCGCAGGTTATGACCTTGTCATGAGAAGGTATGAGGACTTCAACGACCTTTGCGGGAAACTCAAGAGTTTGGAAGAGCTCGAAGTCTCCACTAGTGGTCTTGTGGAAGAGCTGTGCTGTGCGGTCCCGCGCACACGAGGCAATCAGGAAGTTGGCCTCGTCCTCGTAAGTGGCAATGGATTGGCAGTTGGAAGTATGCGCTTTCGTCTCGAATACGCATTTCCTTGTGGCCAACTCGATGACTTTCAGCACCCCAAGTTGGTTTCCAGTTATCAAGAACTTGGCGTCTTTCGTTGCTTTGGCAACCATCAGCTGATTCCCCGGTTCACACTCGTTCTCGGAATATGCATCATCGGGGCCCCCCTCGATTGATATTTTTTTCCTTCCTTCCATGTCCCAAAGAATTATATCTCCCGAAGCCGACCATGTGTAGAAGGCTGCTTCTATTTCGTTGGGCTGGGAAAGCACATCGACTCCGAGGATAGAGTCACCTTGGCCTGGGATCTGCATGCGTGTGATAGTGGTGTCTGGCTCTCCTGGAATATAGGAGACATTCCAAATATCTATCGAATGCTTCGAATCGAGCGTTACGAGGTTGTCCTTGAGAAAGCCCATCGCCAACAGCCCTGTAGATGAATGGGACGTCTTTAGGATGCAGTTTATGCTGTACTGCAGAAATAGCTCCAAGTCGAGTGTTGCGAAGTTGCCCGACTTCCCGCCAATGTAGGCAACTTGGTCCCTAACCGAGACGCAAGTGGTAACAAACCCTATTTCTAGGACCTTGGATAGTTTCATCTGCTTAGCGGTGTCGTCGAACAAGCAGATTTCCCCGGTTTCGGTGCAGATAATGGCGCGCGTCTCATCAATAGCCGCTGCGCAAGAGAATGTAGCTTCCAATAGTCCGCCCAGAAGAATGTTTCTGCCGTGCAACGACTTGGTAGACTGTGAAGATGAAGGTGAACTGGCTTCGCCTGGGAGTCGCTGCTTCGCAGGAGAGGCTGGTGCCCCATCCTCCACACGCCACACTTTCACGTGCCGGACCCCCAAAGTGATCAGGCTGTTCCCCATCCAGATCATGCCTCTGATGGAGGAGGTGCATCTGTTTTGCTGATACAGCTTCGCAGCTCCGGTCTTCGGGTCAATGCGCCATAAGTAGAGAAACCCATCGTTCACAGCTCCCAAAGAAGCCAAGAATTTCGAATCAGGTGACCAAGCCACGGCCGTTACGCCAAACATATGCTCGCTTATAGAGACTAGAGGCGTATCCGAGGAACTGTCTTCGAGGCTAAAGATAAGAACTCGGGGAGCATAGCCCGTCTCGCCCACCGCCAGGAACCTCCCTTCGCGACTGAGGGCCAAACATGTCGCAGCCTTGACCCGCTCTCTGCTTGTCCATGACTTTGACGATGCCGATTCTGACCAGTCCACGGCACCAAACGAGGAATCCCTTTGCGGTATAGGAAGTCTGTTTCTGCTATCGTTGGCTTTCGGGGTGTTTGTATTAGGAGTAGATGGCGAGTAAGGCAAGGCGGGCGTATTGTATATGGGAGAAGCATTTGGGCGAGCCCTGAAGAAGCGCTGGGTATAGTCCTGGCTGCCAATATCGGCCACCACGACGGCCCCTCCGGCAATGTAGGCAAAGGACGACTGGGCAGTATCAAAGCCGGTAGGATGTGCGCAAGTGGTGCCGACCACCCTCTTCAAGGACAGGCGGGTCTCTGGTGGGGAAGGTCGCCCACGACCGGGGGATCTTGGGGGTCGTGGCACAAAAGGCGAATTGGAGGGCGTTAATCGGAGTCGATTCGTCGGAGTGGAGGACATCTTCTCGCCATGGAAGAACCAAGTAATGCTTTAGAATATGAAGAAAGGCGCGAGAAGAGTGCAGTAGACCCAATCGAGGCTGAGAATGGGTAAGTTATAGGAAGTCCAACGATTACCCAAGTCATTGAGTGGCTGGGTGTCGTAGTTGTTAAGTCAACCGGCATCCGGACAGGCAGGTCGGGGCAGCTGTGGACGAGGGACGGGGAGAGGGAGAGGTGGAAGAGAGTTTGGAACGCCGGAATGAACAGACTCAATCGAAGGGCCTGATCGCAGTCGAGGAAAGCAGGAGGGAGGCAGGGACGGGCACAAGAGGGCGGTTGCACGCTTTCGTCCTTGTCAGTCGGCAGCTGCGTCGGCTGGTTCTCTCTTTTGTTCCTACTCACAATGACGCGAGGGAGAAATTCTCTGGGTGAAAGAAGCCTTTATCTTAGGTAGTATTAGTCGGGCATGTATAGGATATGGGTAAGTGACCCCCCAGTGGGACTAAAGCGGTCTGGAGTTACTGTTTGCTGCAGCTGCAGGTAATGGCGGCGGCATCGGCTCCCTGCATCCAACACGGCCAGTCGAAGCGGGAGAAGCAAGGAAGGAGGCTGAAAATAGATTCTAGAAGGAGAGACAGAGACCCAGAGGAGAGTGAAGTGAGGGTTGGGAAGTGAGTGGCCTCCCTCCCACGCACGCACGCATGCACGCACGACATTCGACATCCGACATTCACAACATATGCTACCCCGGATGCTGTGCACCACAAAATGCATTCTTCGCTCGGCCACTACCGGTACATGCCTGAGTTGGTACTCGCTCACCTGCCACCACTAATAATAAAATGTGCAGGGACGGTAGAGCAAAAGACCAACACAGCTTAGCTTCCCTTTGTGTTTGTTGTCCGTCAGCCCCCCGTCAAGCACCCCCTCGGCCCCTCCCAGCAGCTGCGAGCTTAATGGCACCAAGGGAGAGTTACCGCCTGACTGGGAAGTTGATTGGGTCTGGCAGACGCCCTGATCAACTCGAGGGCCGAGTCGCCATCCTCATCACCCTGGTCGTTGGAAATCTTTGCCCGTTGCAGTGTGACGGCTCTTCCCAAACCGTCCATCACAATCCTTGCCCGACAGCATTTTCCTGGTTCGGGGGTCGTCACAAAGGCACCATCATTCCCCCAGAAGATGTATTCCCCAGTATTAGTAGGGGCTGGGACAAGACACCGACCGGACTAAACCAGACCAGCCGGCCTTATCCAATCGTCGTCCACAGATGCAATATCGGCCACCAAACCGAGTTATTACACGTGTATTGTCACGGGATGATGGCCGCGTTCATTTGGTAGCATACTGGGAGTATATGCGGTTCTACTACTATACACGTGTAGGTGCATACATCCTTGCTTAGATCTGGTTGGTCCAGAGTCTTGCCAGTGAACAAGGGCCCCCCGTCCCCGTGTGCAGGCTGTCAAGTTTCGGTCACTGAACATTGTTGCTACCGTCAAGCCCGTTCCGCGCACGTCCGCCTCGGAAATCTTTTCAACGGCCTCATCCCCAGCTGCGTCCAGTAGACATGTAGTAGTCGTTACGATGCTCGATTCATGCGAAGGACCTTGAGCTCCTTCTACACAGCTACCTACACAGCCCGGCCAGCCGAGACGCATTGGGGCATATCTCTATATGTACTTGGTTGACACAGACCAAGCACCACCTGCCTGCATGAACCGCATCGAGCGGGAAAAGGGACTTTGGAAATAATGAGCTACAAGGGGTCCCTGGAGACAGCTCTCAATAGTCCACCTAGCTTAATGTGGGCTGGTGGGTGCGGCTGGGCGGAGGCGGGTTGTTGCAGACAACTCTAAGACTCGGGACTGGCCAATTTCACCAGCAAAGCAGCCAACCTCCTACCAGTCGTCAACGGATGGCAATGAGATAAAATTGACTGTCGACTTAAGTATGTATGTGATTTATTATGTCATTCCGGTGTTATGCGAGTGATGGCAGCATATAACATGAAGTACGGTATCAAGCTGCAGGTACGGCATCTGGTACTACTTGCAGATCGACAAGGGCCCTTTCGGGGGTATCCATCCATTGAGTGCACGAGCAATGAGAATAGCTACGATAGGCACACACTGTCGTGCCATACGCCTTTTGGTCTGTTCAAAATTCCACCATGATATCCGAAAGGCTCCGAGCACCGAAGGGGGAGTTGCACAATCAATGCGTTAGTAATGAAGCCCGTATGTTGAGGAACAGGCCGTGCAATGCTGCGCCTGAGCGAGGCTGCTGGCTGCAAACCCTGTCCAGAGCGTACTTCGACTTCGCTTCGTTGCAGTATCCCTGAGAGTGTGTACCTGCATCAGATCTCCCCCCGTAGATTCGCAGACCATGGGCCACGGCCTCTCCCTTACCGGGCTCGGTACCTGGAGGGATTATAACGTCAGCCTCATCGGGTTTATGTGACTAGTGGCGTGAACATGTATATCGTCCCAAAATGCGTAGTGCTTACACATACATGTATCTTCAACTTGTTTTGCCGATGGCTTCGACGCCACTGAGCCATGATGGGTTTTATATGCCCAGTATCTGCATAGGAATTAGAACGTCAAGTCGCCGCATCATCATCATCAACAAGCGCACAAGTTCTCACAGAGATTGATGTCTGAATATGCACATGGAATACGTTGCTATTCATTCATCGTAGGTTTAGTGGTGTGCTTATACAGTATAATGGTACATATTACAAGTATCATGTGCGTTCATCTCCAGCCATGGCAGTTATATATCATAGTAATCTGCCGCCCAGTTTCCGTTGGGCACTCTCTTTCTCCTTTTGGCCTGGTCCTCTTTCCACTTTGGAACATACGGGTATTCAGTCCGAGGGCCCCTTTTCATATTCCATTTGGGATCACGGGTCACGCCCTCCTCCCTCCATCTCTTGGGGGGCTTCTTGCCGAGTTCGGCCATTTGAGCCCAGATATTCTTGCCGCGGGTGAACCAGCGGTCCTGGCGTCGCTCCTCTTCCTCGGGAGACGGCTGCCATTTGGCTTTCAGTATACGCCGGATGACCTCGGGAGAAACCTGGAACTTGGCCGCCAGTACCGGGGTGGTGTATTCTTCAGGAAACTGAGCATGCAGCGCCTTGATACCGTCCAGCGCATCGGGCGACAGCCGTTTTCGCGGAGCCCACCCTTCTGGGAACTTCTCGTCAAGTGCTTCCTTTTGTACCCTCCAAGCCTCCTTCTTCTGCCGTGGCCTGTCGTCTGGGCTACGTTCCGCCTCGCGGTCCCTCGGCTGGATGTCGATGTGCTTTGCTTTGTAGGGTCTTTCCGAGGCTCTTTCCGGAGGAGCTCTCGACTTCGATCTGGGCGAGTCTGCTCGGTTCTTTCGAGTCTTGGAGCCACGACCCGAGGCGACAGACAAGCGCTCAGACTCTGCGGAGAGCGCATCTATTGAGTCTTGCGAAAACTCGAAAACGGCGCCGGCATTGTGCGCACCGCCAAGTTCCACAACAGGGACTTCGGGGTCCGCGTACGAGACGGGATGCGCCCCGTAACCGTCGGAAGGGCTGGGGAAGTCTTGGGGGTCGTCGTGCCGAGGAACGTGGTGTAGTGGTTGCCTAGGATAGCAAACTGCCGAGGCAGTGCTGAAGGACTTCCTCACGAGATCATCTTGTCGGGAAGGGAAGTGGCCAATGAAGAGTGGTTGAGACGATATGTGGCTGCGGGCAGTTGGAGCGGGGTCAGGCTCTGTACGAATATGCGCAATGATGCGGAGCGACAAGAGCAAATCATTTCAGCTTGGAAAGATGCTACCACGAAGCGTCGTGGAAGACTGTTTCAACTATAGAGACCTGACTGATCAGCTCGAAGCAGATACCAAACCTCGAAGTTTTGGAAATCAGATAAATTCGTCTTCCGACCCACTCTGAAATCGGAGCTCTGATTGGTTCGACTCAATGGAGGTAAGCAAGCGACGGAATCTGTCCGCTAAAATCTGGAAAAGACGGGTTTGAGCCAATCAGACCTCTGCTAAGGCGCTTTGTTTAGCGGGTCAAAGGCCGAATTTCAGAATACGGAGTCCGGTTACCGCAGGACGGCAGCACCGACTCTAAACAGGTCTCTATCGCCAACGGATATTGCCACCCCAATCTCGTCCCATCTCGACTCCAACGGCATGGCAAGAGACTTCGACCTTCAGCACGGTGATGTTATGGCAGAAGCATATCCATGGCACCACCCATCAGAGCTGAAAGATCTAGACCGTTGAACAGGCAGTCGCCATGAACTCGGTTTGACTCGCGTCAGAGCAATCGTCGAGCTTCCTGGGAAACCTCAAACTGCCCGAACCTGAGCGCACCCATGATTCATGGGGTAGTAGTCTGGGCGATATGGTGTGAACCCCACACGCCCAGTGATCTTGATGCTCTGACGTCGGGGGGCAATAGTGCCTCGGTATCCTCAGGATCTCGGTTTGCGAATGGCTTTCCTATTTCAGCGATCCAAGATGATCACTACTACCAACGACACATCACCCCGACGAGACTGGCTGTGACCATCAGTATAGTGACGATTTCGCTTGTTTCCATGGGATAGTTGGGCCTCACCTTCACGTCGGTGTCTGTAATATGCGAAAGGTGGTATATAACACCCGCTAGCTTTCCCTTTCAGCAAGTGGCTGGCACCTTGCATTTCCTCATCTTCTCGACATAGATTCTGTGTTCTGTTGATACCCCTTGTGTGCTTTAGCGCTGCGTATCGCCACACGTCAGCCCGCTGTCAAGATGGGCATATTCACCAGAGATCCAAGTGTGAGAACTGTATACGGCCATACATTCAAGTGGACAAGCGAGCACACTCCTGCCGAAGACCTGCATCCCTTGCGCTATACGTACGACAAAGTCGGAGCGGACGTGCTAGACAGTCTGGACGAGATCGTGCCCCCTGTGGCCCTGAGTTTCACTCGGAAAGATATCGAGGAAGCCTACGAGCCCAAGGCGACCGAGCCTCAGGAGAAGAAGAGGCACCGAGACCTCTTCAAGCTGGTCAAGGAGCACCGAAACAGCGACGAAAAACTTGGGAAACTATGGACGGAAGTCAACACTGTACCCGACTGGGTTGACTGGAACCAGATAGAAAGGGGCCAAAATGTGTTCTGGCGGTACGGCGGGCCTTCTGTCACAACCGTAGGCTTTCCTCTACATGCATTTGGTTGATCCCAAAGAAGGAAAATGGAGTACGCATACTGACGTTTATTCAGTTGATGTTCCTCTCGTTACTCGGGGGTATGGGCGCAAGGCGGCCGGTCGAAACCCTCACCCGCACCGGGGGTTCGGTGCCAACGTGGTGAACCGCCGGCTCCTCGAGACGACCCAGCACACGCTCGGCGTCCACGACGGCCTCGACGCCATCCAGCCCGGGGGCCACGGCTGGGAGTCCTCGGTGCGGGTGCGGCTCCTGCACGCCTCGGTGCGCAAGCGCATCGTGCAGCTGGCCCGCGAGCAGCCGGGGTACTACGACGTCGCGGCGTACGGCGTGCCCGTCAACGACCTCGACTGCATCGCCACCATCAACACCTTCTCGGCGACGCTCCTCTGGCTCGGGCTGCCGCGGCAGGGGATCCGCCCGCGCGCCCAGGAGATCGTCGACTACCTCGCGCTCTGGCGCTGGGTGGCTTACATCATGGGCACGCCGCATGACTGGCTAGCGGACCCCGCCAAGGCCAAGGCGATGATGGAGTCACTGCTAGTCAGCGAGATCGAGCCCTCGCCCAAGTCGGGCGTCCTCGCCAACAACATCATCACCGGCTTCGAGGGGCTCGGCCCCGCCTACGCCTCCCGCGGCTTCATGGAAGCCGAGACCTACTGGCTCAACGGGCCCCAGCTCGCGGGCGAGTTGAACATCCCCCGGCCGAGCCTGTACCACACCGCGCTCATCGCTGGCCAGTGCATCTTCTTCATGATCTCGGGCTACCTCTGCCGGAGCATCCCCGCGCTCGATTCGCGGCACATCAAAGTAAGTTGAATGGGGTTCTTCGATGTTCCATATCCCTTACCCAGAAACAAATGTTTCAGATTCTCACGGCTTGTCATGACGAGCATTACCCATTATGCCGGGTCTTTCTATACCGGGATACCCTGGGGTAGCTCGAAACATTTAGAGCGGGCTTCACCAGGTGAATTCTGACAACCCCCATTCTTCCCCTTCCTCAACGTTTCCCTGTCAGGTTCCGATACAAACATGACGCATCTGGGCGAGCTTGGCCTCAGGCGATTCTCAACCCCCCTTTTCCCCTCCGCCCCTCCGGCGAGTGTATTCCAGCGTCTATATGCTAACCAGACAACCTTCCTTCCCAGCTTGCCCGCCACGGTCTCTACGAACTCCTGGTCCGCAACAAGTCCAAAGGCGGCCTCGGCTACAAGTCCAAGTTCGCCTTCAAGTGGGTCCCCGACCTCGTCAACGTCGAGACGCCGCAGGGCGCGCCCATCCCGGGCCGGCCCAAGACGTCGGGCGCGCTGCGGCATGCCGGCGTCGAGCGCACGGCGCTGCTCACGCTCTTGTTCGTGGGCGCCTTGCTCGGCTCGGTCGCGTGGCTCGGGGTCCGGGCTGTTGCTGGGACGGACGTGCTCGCCAGAGGCTTGGAGTATGTCCGTCGGGTTTCCTATGCTTAAGGAGGTAGTTTAGGTATTTGCTTACTTGGATATAAGATGGTGGATACAGTGCACAGTACTTTCTCTTCGGCTGCGTGGTTCAAGATATTAGGTTCTAGGTATGTTTGGCCGTTGAGAAAGATCAAGCCCAAGTAGTTGTCTATACGGGGTATGTATATATACCTAGGTATATATTGATCAAATACGCAAACATTTATTTGTTACTTGATAAACTCCACCACCAATACAAGCTGAGAACCAGTTATAAGCATTGTATCAAACGATATACAGTTGCATAAGTTCACTGACAGCGAGTAAGAATTAAACTATTGGGTTGAACAGAAATTGGAGTCAGATACTTTTCTCTAGTCTATTATTATGTGCTGCCTGTTTTCCTATGTGAAGGTTGCGTACTGAGCTTCGTTTCGCTTCCTACCCTCTGCCAAGGCGGTATTAACTTTCTCTGTGCCGCCCGAGACACATCGCGAGTTTCAGCAATAATGTACAGATTCTGTCGCCAATGCGAAATGCGAAAACGCCTCTTAACCAAACCGTGTAACTCCTGACCTGCGCTGCCTGATCCCCCCGCCAGGTCTCCCTCCCTAAACGCCTTTGATATCCCATTTACAGGAGAGCAAGAAGTAATGATTCATAACCACCCGGTAATTCCCATTGGTTTACTCCATAAGCTCCACTGGCGGCCGAGAAGTATGTGCCATGATGGGTTTCGGGCTCGAAAGAGGACTCGGGCTGTTAAGCTCCATTGGGGAGTCCGTCATATCGTCCACAGCAATGGAGGGCAGGGTAGGGCTGTTGCCGGTGCTCTCCTTGGGCTGGAAGATGAGCGTGCTGCTACGGCTGCGCGTCGTGGCGGAGTTGCCATCAGTCGGCGAGACGGGTGACGCCATGGCGGCGTCGGGGGCTCGGTGGTGCAGCTTGGCCAGAGCAGCGGCCAGGTCATCGGCGTGGACGAGCTTGTTGGGGGCGTCCTCGAGCGTCTGTTCCCAGCCGTGCGGCGGGGACGGGGGAGGGCTGATGAAGAAAAGCTTGCCCGCATCGGGCAGCGCCAGGTGCTTGTCTTGGTCCAGGTTCAGCGGGGTGTGCTGGCCGAAGTAGACGCGGCAGCGCTGGCCCATGATGGCCTCACCATCCCACACCTGTCGCACTTTGATGGCCGCCTCTTCATCGAAGAAGGACACCACGATACGGCGGAAGGACTTGAGCGGCGCCCATGTGTATACCGGTGCTGTTGTGGAGATGAGCTCTCGGATCGTCTGTAGGTTGTCTGGGCGGAAGATATCAAGATCGCCAAGGTTGGTGAGTAACAGCGTGTTTGTCGGCGGTGTGGGTTGCGTCAGCGGCGGTAAGCTGGAGAGGTCGAGCTTGAGGGAAGAGGCTCTCCTCATCCTGGTGAATTCAGGCCGCGCAGGCAGAGAAGCCGGCGATCCAGACATGGTTCTGTGTGGTGTGTGTTGAGTTGGTTCGTTTGGTGGCGAAAGAGGGACGTTCTTCAAGCCAGTTCTGGTCTGACTTGACGAAGTTGTATGAGGTAGATTCGGGTATGTCGAGGTTGCAAGTATCAACAATCTTTGGGTTAACCAAACGGGAAGAGATGCCTGTAGTGTCTGTGTCTGTGTGAGTGAGTTGTAGAAGATGGGAAGAAAGTGTGGAAGGGAAGCGGACAGAATCGCAAATATGTACTTTCGCGATGGTGGCTGCGTTCGAAACGAAGATGGGAAGTGGTTGACGAGCCAGTGGAACCCCCCGTCAGTTCTGGAACCTGGCCAGCGGTACTGTCCAGGCGGGGGGAGGGCATCAGTGGCCAGTGGCTGCATGTTCCTGCTAGAGGGCCCACAGATGTAGGCGCTGCAAATCACCCTGGACAGGCTTGAGCCTTCTGGGCACACCACCTAAGCAGCTAAAAAACAGGCACCTAACGCCTAAAGCAAAACCCACTGGATGCCGGGGCTTGGCGATGTGCTTGGGCCTCTGGACGGTTCTGGAGAGCCTTCCGCGGCTAAAAGGCCCCCCCTGCCCCCCTCCAACACGCTGCGCAAGCGCATTCCCGCAGCGCCCGTTAGTTGTCTGACCAAAACACCGCAGGCGATATGATGGCATGGTTGCAGCTTCGAAGGCAAAACACAACCTTTAGAGATGGGAAGACATTAGGTATGTTGCTTGGTGGCTAGAGCGAGGCTGAGTCCTGTGCGCGTATCGAGCCAAATTGGGGCAGTCAATCAATCAATAGATCCCCAATACCACGTCTACTATGACTACGTACTATCCAATGTTATGAGGTTGTACGTTAATTACCGGCCATGGCCACTCAGAGTTTCATCAAAACATACAGTAATGTCCATGCCAACGTTTCTTGGGGGGCTAGTAACTTTGTCCAGGATCGATCGGTACCTAATGCATGCTTGCTACTGCTGGGTTTGCGGGTGCGGGCTTTCATTGATGTTTGCACGGCAGCCCGCTTTGCCCGGCCCAATAGAGGAGAAAACTTCCGATCATGCCGTGGGGAGGATGAAGCAGTCAGCAGAGCTGCTAGCAGAGCAGTTGGGTTGGCGGTCTCCCGTGAGCCGTATGCAGACCTGCATGCATGCATGATCAGCATGAAAATATTGCTCTCCCATGCGCTGCACCGCCAAGGTTGGCTTCAAACGGAAGATCGTCTTCGACTTTGAAGATAGTCAGAAGGACCCAATCATTTTGCGGCCTCCGGGGCTGCGATCGTTGTCCAAGTTCCCAACTGCCGCCAGTCTGAAAAAGCCTCCAACCTCCTCCGTCCCAAGTCATGGAGACCATGACTCCAGTCAGGATGTTACGGCTCTCACAACTTCCGCTCGTCTGACAACATGGTCTCGTATTGGTAATGTTTGCTAGGTAGGTAGCCAGAACGGATCTTGCCACCGAGAGGCGCAGTTCTCGTTTGCCTTTTTCTTCTTCTCTTCTTTCCTTCTCATCCCGTATTTCATGGTTTAGGTAAGTATGCACGTCGGATACCAAGTCGCCATCAGACCTCTCTCGATTGGCCCACTTATTAGCTCAAAGGAGAAAGGCCAACAAGTGTATACCAAAGTGAATAGTGATTAGAGTCAGCTGCGCGCAGCATTAAGATTGGCCCAGCGTGGGCGCAGCATATTGCTCCAATTTCATGAGTCCAGTTAAGCTTAGCATCGACACTCATCCCAGACGCATCCGTTTCGAAGCCGGATGGCCTTACTAAACCGATTGGAGAAACATTGAAACATTCCAGGGTAGGATGGGTACATGTTTGGACCTCGCGCGTCATGAGGTGATGAGGTGATGGGCATCTGGGCGGGCAGTCGGGTGTAGGGTGTGAGGCCTCTTCTCTATTTTCCTTGCACAGCCTCAATCATTCGCTGCCCAATCATGTCTTGGCGCGATTGCCATGGAGCTGGACTTTCGGATATCCGCCGAGACCACGGCCGCTCTACCTCAACACCAGTGAGTTGCACCACCAACACAACACGCGCAAGGAAAACGTGTGTGTGTCTCGGAACACCTGGCTACTGACCTGGCCGGCCACCTGGCTGGCGTCTACTCTGCTTGCGCAATCTAGAACGACAATCAATAACTGTGCCAGCTGTGCCTGCCATCTCCTCAAGGGCTAGCAAGCAAGGCAGTGCTCGTTAGCCAGTTACAAAGCCAAATGGCGCTGCTGCTTGCTGCCCGCCCTGCTAACAAATTTCAAATACGATCAATGGACTGAATTGGCCTCCTTCCTTCGCACACAGCCCTCCACAACAAAACAGAAACAGCTCCAACTGTGCTACGCTTGGCTTACAACATACCGTCTCCTCCTGCTCCTCCTCCAGCTCCTCCTCCTCCAGCTCCTCCTCCTCCAGCTCCAGGTGCCCAGACGTGGAATCCCACTCGGAGACACTCCACCGGGACAGGCATGGGGTTTGTTCACCGCAAAGCTGCAAGCAAACACGCGTAAAGCCATTTTACCGACCGTTGCTTGGCCTCCGCAGTATTGCCCCTTGGACTCTGGCAGTGCGAGGCATCCCCCATCTTACGAGTAATGCATTGCGCCCGTCCGACTTCATCGTCCCTCCCTCCCTGAGTCCCTCTCACTTTTCTCTCTCTCGGCTATCATATCATCCCTTGTTTTGCCCCAGTGACTCTGCCTCCCTGAATCAACACATTGGATGTTCTGCTCGGCAAGAGGAGACGGCCTGCCCTTGATGGTTTGGTCGACGCCGGGTTGGAATGGGCCCTTCCCGTCCGGACCCTAGTCGTCGTAGATGATAGGCCCCCAGTCCCTATTAGCCTTCTTCGCCTTCCTATTCCGGTAACCTACAGCCTCCCTCTCTCCTCTCCAAGGCGCGTGAAGCCGCATCTCTCCCCCAGTAGCCTTGCCTAGTCTCCTTGGTCGCCTGCAAGGTTATTTTGTTTGACACGATAGGCGGAGACTGTCACTGCGGCAGGATCGAACCGTCTGAAACTCCCATCTGGCCATTGAGGCATTTCGTGTCGAGGGCTTGGCTTTAGCTGAAGTTGATGAGCCACCTTTCCAAGACTCGCTCAAGCACTATGTACACACATCGTGACCTCTCCGCATAATCGCTTCACTACCTTTAAGAAGAAGAAAAGTTAAGATTGCATGACTAGTCTCGATGCTCAAGTAAGCAAATCCAGACGCCAAGCCATCTTTTCAACTGACCAACTTCTCAATTCTCCCTCACTTTACTTATTTGGTCTTTACATCGCCATCGGAACTCGCACGGAAACAATGCAATCAAATACTTGGCGCCGTTAGCATCGCCAACGACCGTGCCCAGCCGCCCTTCGCCTCTTGGGACTAACTTTTTGATTCCCGCACATCCGGCAATAGTTGAACATCTCATTTTAAGATTGATCTGGTGATGGATGGGATGGGGGGGGGCATTTTCTGGATGAACAGCCCTCGGAGACGACGGAGAAGACAAAAACACCATCAACTTCGGCTGTCATGCTGGGCGTAGGATACCCCGTGACGAACGAGTCAACGTAATCAAGCTACGCGCTGCGCCATGATAACGCACGCCGTCGCGTCCAGCGCTGAAAAAGGGGGCGCTCTTGCGAGCTGCGCGACATTGTTGCCGGCTGGAGGGATTTCCATAAGCCGCTCAGCGGGATACTGGAACGAGGACACTTTTCGGGCGGGGCAGATGACCCAACAGACTTGATGAAGAAACCCGGATGACTATCGTGGTCCAGACACAATCAGCCTTCCTCCAACTGCCTGGCTGTTGTGAGGGATGACCATGTAAAATAACATGGCACACCAAGTTCGACGATAGTAAGGTGCATCGCCAGCCCCGAAGACCAGTACTTCGCATTCTCATTACACGTCAATCCCAGCAGCCGCAGCAGCAGATGACCATAGTCTACGAGGCAAATACCAACGCGCCATCATAGTGAGTCTGGAGAGGCTAACTCGGGGCGCGACGAGCGATCAAGAGCGGTTGAGCCCCTCCACAAGATAGATGCCTGCTGTTATTCCGCCTGAGGCATATACGATCGTAGCGTGCCTTTCTACCTAGAGTCGCGATGATAGCAATGAGGTGATTTGTGTACGATATGTATTGATTTTCTCGGATTGCAACATTCCCCTTTTCATATCTAGTATTTGAGTGATGTTGTCCGATGAGGTGGGAAACAGCTGAATGCATTTTTTGTGAACACATAACCCCTTTACGAATATATCGCATGCATTTGGGTCATGTACAAGTCTACAGACACAACCACATGAGATCTAACATACTTTCGAAATATGCGTAGCCTCTTTCAGGGGCCTTCAAAACCGGCGTATGCGGCCAAGAGCGTTGTTCCCCAGTTCCTACCCTTACAGCCGCTGCCGACTTGGCTGTGCTTGGGTTTGTAGATATCATACAACACCTGTCTCTTACCGAATTTCAACGCCAAGCTCGTCTACCAAGGCCTTGGTGACTCGGTCGTGCATGTCGTTCGTCTCGGCATTCGTGAGTGTACGCTCCAGGCTGCGGTAGTTAATGCGGTAGCACATGCTCTTGCGGCCGCTCTTGGGATGAGTAAACTGGTCGACGAGCTTCACGTCCTCGACGACATCGCCCGCAATCCCGCGGACAATCTCCATGACGTCGTTTTCGTGGAAGTCGTGCTTGTTCGCTTGCTTGGCGTTGCCGCCGGCAGACGACGTGGCCTTGAGCCAGAACGAGACGTCCTTGGGGCACCCCGGGTACTTGGAGAAGGGGACGAAGCGCTTCAGCAGGCCCAGGTTATCCGAGACCCCGGCAAACTGGTTCAGGAAGCGCTCGTCCCGCGACCAGAACAGGCGGATGTCGGGTATGTTGAAGAGCAACATGGCAATGCGCTCCAAGCCGATCCCAAAGGCCCAGCCGAGTTGGTTGGGCACACCCGCATTGATGTATAGGCTCTGCTGCACAACACCACACCCCAGAACCTCGAGCCAGTCCCCGGCGTAGTAGACCTCGAGCTCCCACGAGGGGCTCGTGAAAGGAAGTATGCCTCGACCCAGCGCACCTTCAGCGGCTCGTCCACAAAGTTCGGGTCAGCCTTCTTAGCGGCGATCTTTGCGCGCGTGAAGATCTCCACGACCATGAGCTCCAGACTGCGCTTCAGATGGGCACCAATGGCCTCGGCCTCGGCCGCTGAGTGATGGTCTGACTGGAGCGGGTTTCGCTCCGCGTGGAAAGGGGGATTAGGGTCCTCAACCTTGGTATCGTGCGTCGGTAGTTTTTCTACATCCGACCAGACCGCGGCCGCAACATCTCCATTGGGGACGGTATCCCGGTCCCAGCTGTGGGCGCCTTCCATCTGATGGAATACAGGGTAGTGGCTCCTGTCGACTTCATCGCGGCGGTAGACGTCGGCGCTGATGAGATAGCCGGGCGAGAGGTTCGCGCGAAACGTATCGGCCTGGTGGGCGGACGTGTGGGTGCGTAGTAGGGTCGACTCGTTGATGTAGTAGGTGTCCGTCTTTGCTCGACCCGGATGGTCCTTGGGGAAACCTAACGAGTCGAAGTTTTGGTGTGTTGAGACGACAGGGTCGAAGGTATTATGGTATTTGTACGTAGGAGCCGGGAAGACGGATTCGATGATCTGGCGGGTTATGTACACAGGGTGGTCCTTTTGCAGGTGAAGGCGCCGGGGAATATTTGATATTATGTTTGGTGGTGTGTTGAACCACGAGTCTGTCTTGTACTTGTTGCCATTGATCTCGACCTTGGCTTCCGCCGTTGACGGCTGGGGAGTTGCTGGACTCGGGGCTTGTGTTTGCTTGTCAGAGCTGAGAACTATCGCTGGTTTTGATTTCAAGGAGCAGCAATTGAGCCCAACGCACCAGAAGAATACCAGCTCCGTTGGCCTATTCGCAGGGCTGAAGGCGTTCCGAGACCGCCTACGCTCCTAAGAGCCCTCCTCCCAATGCAGGCATGGACGGCGGTGAACCTGGTTGTCCACATGTTAGGCTGGGGTTGGGGTTTACCTCAACACACGGCGTTGTCGCATGGAAAATTGTCGCGACCCCGGTGCCCGGAGCTCTGAAGCTCAAAAGCTTTGGGTGGGTCGTTCCACGATTAAACGGCGAGCCCAGTGAATTGAGCCCTGAAGTGCATGCGCCAGCTACCTCCGTCAGGTACGTGCATCACTACGTACGTACATGTACCTCGTGCATGTAACGATCGGGTGGGTGCCTTTCAATTGAGGTTCGGCGTTAATCGGTCGTAGCCGACACGAGGTAATAGGCCTGCCTAGAACCAATCAAGACGCCAAGATGCCAACCTCTTGATCCAGTCGTCGCTATCAGCCGCAGCGTTCGAATTGATAGCAACACCGGATGGACTGCATGATGAGGTCAGCGGCACCCGAACGGTTGAAGCTTGCCTGCCTGTGGTTGCCTGTGGTTGCCTGTGGTTGCCCGTGCTCGCCTGTGCTTGGTCAACTTCCAGGCTTTCTCGGCCTGTCCACAACCTCAAGGACCTTTATTAGTGGATTCAACTTGGACGCTGCCCCCCCTGTCAGATCGCGTCCCGCCTTACCGCATCCTCGGGCGGCCGCTCAAAAAATTACGCCCGGTTTATCGGAATCATTCATCGTCGTGGGTCGGTCTACTACTGACGAATGTTCCTTATGCGCGGCCCTGTAATTCGTTTCCCTCGGCTCCCCTAACGACCTAGACAACTGCGTACCCAGTTCTCGCGGATGCCCTCTCCGTCTTCGGCTTTCAGGTTTGTTCTCTTCAGAGACCTGCAGACGCACGACATACTTCGACTTTCTTTGGCGATCGTTTCGGAGGACCCTTACATTTGACATCCATTGAGAGACATGTGCCAATCGAGCGACCGGTAACACCTACGACCGACCGAACGGCACCCGATCACATCCAAGACCGTTTCTCGCCAGAACTTTGTGTATAAAAAAGTTGAATGCAACCGAACGTTTGCACGGCACAGAAAATGGCCTCGCAAGATGCCGTGGCCGTTCCCGAGGCTTCGGCACGGGCATTGGCCATAGACAAGCCGCCCAAGAGGCAGAAGAAGCCCCTGCCCCCGCCCGTGTACTACCCCTTCTGGTTCGGCGGCAGTGCCAGTGCTATGGCGGCCTGCGTCACACATCCTCTTGATCTCGGTGAGTCCTCTTCTTGCTCCCCCCTAAGCCAAGGCCTTCGGGCGGCCGCTGTTGCGAAAGGCCCAGGACACCCGCGCATGGGCTAACATACGACGTCGTTCCACCCCAAAACAGTCAAGGTACGCTTACAGTTGCGCTCCGGCGATGCGCCCAAGAACATGACCGGCACCATTGGCTATATAATACGTAATGAAAGCGTGCTCGGTCTCTACAGCGGCCTCTCGGCCTCGCTATTGCGCCAGATCACCTACTCGACGGTGCGCTTCGGCGTGTACGAGGACCTGAAGCGGCGCTTCGCGCCCCAGGACAAAAAGCCCTCGCTGCCGCTGCTCATCGGCCTCTCGACCTTCTCGGGCTTCCTGGGCGGCATCTCGGGCAACGCCGCGGACGTGACCAACGTCCGCATGCAGCAGGACCGGGCCCTGGCCCCGGAGAAGCGCCGCCACTACAAGCACGGCCTCGACGGCATGTTCCGCATGCTGCGCGACGAAGGGCCCAGGTCCTGGTTCCGCGGCGTCTGGCCCAACAGCGTGCGCGCCGCCCTCATGAACGCGGGCCAGCTCGCCAGCTACGACACCTTCAAGAGCCTCCTCATCCAGAACACCCCCATGGGCGACACCACCACCACGCACTTCGCCTCGAGTTTGCTGGCCGGCTTCGTCGCCACCACCATCTGCTCCCCCGTCGACGTCGTCAAGAGCCGGGTCATGAGCGCCACGGGCAAGCAGGGGCTGGCCAGCCTGCTGTCCGAGATCTACGCCAAGGAGGGCGTGAGCTGGATGTTCAAGGGCTGGGTCCCGAGTTTCCTGCGGTTGGGACCGTAAGTTGCTGTCTCTTTCTTTTGCTCCACCCATCCGCCCCTTTTAATTCTAGCCCTGCATTTTGGTACTGATTCGACTTCATAGGCAAACTATCTGTACATTCCTGTTTCTAGAAGCACACCGCAAAGCCTACAGGCGGCTTATGGGAATCCCAGACCCTGCGTAGTCGTGCTCGCTGTTTTCCTGCATGCATTGTAGACTTAAAGCAACTTCGATTAGACGGTTTTTTATAGACGAGCGGAGGATATACCTGGGAGGCTGATTTGCCCGTTGATTTACTCCTTTCCGCACGAGATAGACGACGGCGTTGATTGGTGGTTGGTTGTTTGATTTTGCATCACAGGCGTCAAGTTCAGGAATCACATTGAGCCGGATCATAATCCAATATTTATTTTATTATATCCCGCTTGCTGCTCTAGACCAAGTTTCTTTTCGGGGTCGACCTCCTATCATGCGCTCCACCACGCCATCTGTAGGAAATTCGCCCTAGCAAGCAATCGAAAAGGTCTGCATGCAACGGGTAGATTAGGCTTCAGCTTGACAGCCATGTCTCTTGGTTCCGTTGCATGCGCCCCACTCATAAGAGGCTTTTCTTTTTGTCTTACCTCCTGGGACTTATGAGCCCCTTGTCATGTTTTACACAGCAGCGGATCCAGCTGGACTGGTTGAACCCTTTGGCTGCTAACTCGATTTACTCCTGTCCAGTGCATATAGTGTCTCTCCTCCGTCAACCGACTTTCGATCACCAACCGTTCTGATCAGCACCGTATGAAGTCTGACCGCCGTACGTAGTACCTCCACCCCAACCTTGATCGGGTGCGTTGCCATACGATGTTTGCCATCCTGCACCCCCGTCCATGTCGGCGTCGGGACTCCGAGGACCATCGTAAATGTCGTTCATGCCGTCGTTGCCTGTCAGGCCATGGATCAGGGATGCCAGTTTTGTTTGTATCTCCTTGATGCCCGATTGTACGATGGCATCCGGATCGATACTGCCCACGCCCTCCACCTCATAGTAGAATCTTGCCGGCACAGCATCGTAGTCGAAGGGCTCACCCTCTTGTGCAGGCTCCTCCTCGTCGGCATACTTGCTCTTGGGCCTTTGCGTGTGTTAGTTGGGTCGGGGTGGAACATTTAGAAACAAGAAAAAGAGAAGTGCACATACCATTCCTTTGCCGCATCTTTCTCGTACCAAAGATCCAAGTGGTGCAACTTGTTGTGCGGGTCATACTCAAAGCCTACCGCAGAACAAGGCGACCATTTTGCGTGCTCCTTAGCAATGCCCTTCTTTGCCACGCACTGGATATTCAGTTCTTGCCCTTTGCGCAACTTGCAGATTAGAGGGCCCAGGCCATCGGGGTCTGTGATGACGGGGTTGCCGACGTGGACGTTGGGTCGGTCTGCTCCCACCAGCAGATCGCGTGCGTAGACTTTCATGACTTCGTCGGACGTGCAGCTCGCGTGAAGCGTCAGGGTTATGCTGCATTTGCCGCAGGACTGGTCGCAGTCGCAGTCACGCGAGTACAACATCTGATCAGCGCCGCGGGAGTCGAGAGGGATGAGACCGAGGCGGTGCGCAATGAACTCGTCGGCGAGGACAGAGGAATTGGCAGCAAAGTTGACTAGGTCGATAGCGACGGTGGCGACCTCTGCTTGGATTATGCGTCGTAGCGAGTTGGCGAAGGAGAGATCGACATTATTCAGCTCGAAATTCACATGGATAGAATCGGCCTATAGACAAGTGAGATGCTGGTAAGCTTCACTGCAATTTGAAGCGCGACGCCTCTGCCATGCGATAACATACTTCAGAGATCTTGACCGATGGGCCCAAGGACTCATTGTCCATCATCATGGTGTCGTACTCCATGGTGGCGGTCGGGCGGCGCGACGCGCGTGGCGGTCTAATTTAGCAGTAGGAGGCGCGGATGATAGGTGAGGGAAATGCTGTATTGAGGTGCTGTTCTATGAGGATAGTTGCAGGTTTCGCCGCTCGAATGTAGATGACCGTGGTATCGGAAAGTTGCTGAGGTCGAAGGCGACAAACAATAAAGGCAGGAATGGAATGCTGCCAGCTACTAAAATCGTCGAGGCTGAACAACCAGAAGTTCTGAATGCAAGCCGACCAGCCAGTACAGAGTCGCGGTGGGTCGTCCAGCTGCTTAGCGCGTTGACTGCTGCAAGGCTGTCAGAATAGCGTGTGGCTTGGTCGGAGGCTGCTGTGGTGGTGGTGGTGGTTTGCGGCAGCTAGTCCAAGCGGACGGTGTTGCCGATCCCAACCCGATGTCGGAATTGAGACTCGGCCTTTGAGGTACTGCTAGGGTGACATGGTATGAATATGGACGCAGCAGAATGGCATCGATGTTCCGCGAAGCCCACGATGATCGCATGTCGGTTTGGAGCGGAGATGGTTTGATAACATGAAGCGGCTTGAGGTTGGCAGTACCTAATAAATTGTGGATTATCGCCCTATAAACCAGGCCTTCTGCCTTTTGGCGAGGTACGTACCGGGATACCTCCAATGACACAAGCTCTAGTGGACCGTCCCGACTGCCGCCGATCCAGCCTGTCTCGCCAAAAATTTCGGAAGCTGGAGTGATAGCTCATCATCAAGCTTGCAGTACCACCAACTTAAGTACCACCACCAGCCGGCCTCAACTTCCACCCCCACGACAACGTCGCCCTAAGCCTACAACTTTTCCAAGACCCGAAAAGCCTCCACACCGCAGCAACCACCATGTTCAAGCAAGCAATTTCTACATCCACAAGGGCTCTGCGCTCCAGCTCGAGATTCTCCGCGCAAACACCCATTTTCAGATCCCAGTTTGCCCCGGCGCCGCTAAGGGCTGTTACTCTGGCACCGAGGTCAAGATGGTATAGCGACCAAGCAGAGTCAGCGACAAAGAAAGAGGAAGAGCCATCTCAGTCTTCCGAGGCCAAAGAGGCCGAAGCACCGTCGAGCGCTGAAGCCGAGCTCAAGAAGAAGTTAGAAGCCAAGGACAAGGAGGCTACCGAGTGGAAAGTAAGAGCGACATAACCCCACCCATCAAGATAATCGACCAAAATGGCTAATTTTTGCTCCAGGACAAATGCTTGCGCTCCGTCGCCGACTTCCGCAATCTTCAGGACCGAACAACGAGGGACATGAAGTCCGCACGAGACTTCGCCATTCAGAAGTTCGCGAAAGACCTCGTCGATAGCGTGGACAACCTGGATCGCGCCCTGACCATGGGCGAGGAGAAGCTCAAGGCCTTGAAGGAGGGCGAGGCCGTCAACGAGGATCTCCAGAGCTTCTACGAGGGCGTCAAGATGACCGACGGCATCATGATGTCGACCCTGGCGAAGCACGGCCTGGAGCGCTTCGACCCCGAGGGCGACAAGTTCAACCCCAACGAGCACGAGGCCACCTTCATGACGCCCATGCCCGACAAGGAGGACAACACCGTCTTCCACGTGCAGCAGAAGGGCTTCAAGCTCAACGGCCGCGTGTTACGAGCTGCCAAGGTTGGCGTGGTCAAGAACCAGTAAATGCGACGATCAACTGCGGATATCATCATATCACTATCATGTGCGAATAGCTCTGTACTATTATTACGATGGCCTGTTTGGCGGTTGGCGTTGGGTCACGTCGGTGTACAAAAAAATCTCCCTCTCATGACGGCCGGTGGCGGGGTGCCACCGCATTGCATTATAGCTTGGAAATAAGCAAGCGACCCAGGTATAGAGTCAAAAATACGGCTTATGTATATACACCACCAGGTTGTGGAACCTTATGAAGACCATGCGACGATCAATATAACAACCTAATGTACCTGTACCTCCCTCTGCTGCCTGATTTCTAAGTTGCTGGCTTCGGAACGTGAAGACTTGCAGTGTTCATTCTTCGGAGTATGATATCAGGATATCGTTCCGGGGCGGGCCATGAACAAATGGCAATCGTTACTCTCTTATGGAGATCTGTATGATGTATATGGATGTCTAATGGAGTTGAAACCCCTGGGCCTGTCTACGTTGTCGTTGTCGTAGTAGTCTTCTCATGAGTATGAATATGCCAAGGATGTTTCTTCATATCTTGCAGTTTGTAAATTCCCAAAATCGTCTTCCAGGCACCGAGCCAGCCCAGCTCCTCTTTCTTCCACACGCGCGGCTCACTGCCATCAACACCACTTTGCTCCCCCGCCGGTCCCATTATGGCCGGTTCTTCAGCCATGTACGTGACGGGCTCGCCGATTCTGGTCGTTGCCGCCTCGGGGGCCACGCCGGGCACGCCATAGTCGATGGTGACCGTTTCGCTGTAGGAGACCGCCTGCTCCAGATCGGGGGCCGCCGCCGCCGCCCCTTGTTGCAGCAGCGGCTTCTTTTTCATCCTGCCCAGTAATCCACCCGATGCCGATGCTGCTGCTGCTGCTGCCGCCGCCGCCGCCGCCGCCTGAGCATCATAGGTGCTCTGCGCTTCTTCGATCCAGACCTCGACGCGGCGGATGGAGTCGGCGTAGATGATGGCCAGGGTCAGCAGGGTCAGAGGGACCGCCGTGGCCCAGAAGACGTAGAACATGTCGCCGGTGGGGCCGAACGTGTCGCCCATGGCGAGAATGCCCGATACGATGGTCATGGGCAGGAGGACGCCGCCGAGATACGCCACACGGTCCAGGCTTCGCTTGTTCTCTTCTGCTTCGGGGCTCGTGGGTTCCTCCTTTGGCTTGCTACCGACCACTTCTGTTGCTGGTTGTTCTGGGGCGGCGGCTGGCATCTGGATGACTGCCCCCGGGCTCAGCTGAGCAGTCAGTCGTACTTTGCGTTCCACTCTCTCCAGGAGTTCTCGCCAGTCTGGTCCCGTGAACTTCTGTTCTGGAATGGCTTTCTCTGCGTCTATGTTCCGCTCCAGTGACCGCTGGATTTGCTGAAGGAGATTCATATATTTCCGCATGTCGCCTTCTAGCGTCAAAGACTCGAGCAGTTCGGCCCAGGAAGCATATACGCATTGCGCAAAACATGTCTGTAGCCCAACCGCCCTCGGTATGTGGCCAGCACTTATGGGCGTTTCCCAAATGCGGGTCTTATTGAGGTATTCCCAGATTCTTTGTTCAAGGCTCGCTTCTTCCTCAGAACGTGTGGCGCCGTCCAAGTCCCAGCCATGAGCGGAATTGTTGTTACAAGCACACGGCTTCGTCACGAAGCTCCCATCCACACCCTTCCCGAGATGTGACCCATCTCGCCATAGGCAGCGGTCCAGGAACAAAACTACAGACGTTAGTAATGACGCACTTCCACACTGCCTACCACCAAGCCACTTACCGTGTCTTTCTTCTAGACACGCCCGTAGCGTAGCACGGCAGATCGCTACTTGGCCATTCGACTGCGGGATGGAGTACCGTGGTGGATCATCCAACAAGTCCAAGGAAGGCGAACCTTTTGGCAAGCTTAAGTCGAGTGATGACTTTTGGGTATCATGTCTATTGTCCACCAGTTGTTCGGGGTACTCGTAACAAAGGACGTAGTCGTCTTTCCAGGGATTTCGGGATGGTCGCCTTCTGGACATAGAGTCAACTATGTCCGCTTCAACCCATGAAATATCCCTTAATAACTCAAGATAGTCTACAGGCAAGCCGTGAACTACCAGGAGGCGCGCGCTGCCATTGATGACGCTTTTGCGCATTTCCGTTTCCAAATGTTCAGGCCCTTGTATAATGCGGCGCGAGGAGCCATCGCCTCGTAAATCCATCAGGTACGCCCTGGAGCTCTCTGCTCGAGCTCTTTCACTCATGGCACACTCAGACCCGTCGAGGCCTCCGTTGACCTCAATGGACTGCACCTGTACCTCGGGGCTCTGCGAGCCAAAAGACGATGGAGCCGCCATTGATTACAGTACTTTTCGGTGTATGTGATGCGAATGTTTAACTAATCGTCCAAGTAGAGAGTCCCGCTTCCAGCAACTGAGAAAGCAACTGCGCTGTCTTATCATGCGTGTTTTTTCTTCGGTGGCAGCTCCTTGGTTGGCCTGGCATGTCGTCTGAAATTTCTACCGCCTGGGCAACCAACTCGAGTAAGTCAAATTGTTTCCACTTCCAACCACCAGATCGGAGCTCAGCTGAAGGGAAGCGAGCATTCTGGCGAGCCGTCCCAGGCGGCTGGGTGGGTGATCAACAACAATCTTCTGCTTCAGGGCTTCTGCGCGCCATGAATGGATAGTTTGATCGCATAGCGCCATCTAGCGCGCGATGCTAATGCCCGTGAAATGACGATCGTGGCCCTCGGGTTGCTGCAGTTATGGAACCGATACGGACTGGAAAGTGTCTATGCATCGCTGCTCTATGGGGTAAGGTAGGGTACAAGTTATCGACTCGACTTACAACAGGTGTGCTCGGGAAACAGGATATGGATAGAGGCATCCTATACATTGGATGCGGCTGGGTTAGGTGACTTCTTTAGAATTTGGCCTAACTTAGTGTCAGCCACCCCTTCAAATTTACGCTAGCACTGGATCGCCAGAGTCTAAATAGCACCCAGGCTGGTCATATATGCGCTTCAGTGTTGAATACATCCCTGGCCGGTTCTCTTTGACGTTTGGCAGAGGTAGGATTGCTGCATATTAGTCCCATCAGAGTACAAGAACGCATTTGGTTTCACACTTGGCAATTGAACAGTTTATCTTCTGTGGTGGCACATTCAGGCAGCACTATCAAGGCAGTAAAGAAGACGATTTTGCAAGGAGAAAAGGCAGGCTGCTGAATTCCTGGTTCATATATAATCACCACCTTCGTCTCCGTACTATTCTTATCCTATAAGACTCGTGTATGTGACGAACACCTACAATGATGGAACTGCGGTGCGGCTCAGGCTGTCTTCGAATTGCAAGGTGCTTATCCTGGTCTCTAGTAAACTGGCCGGCTACAGAGTGCAGCTTGTCCTGCGGATTTTGCAGTGTTCGTTGTGGGAAGGGGTACGTACAATGACCAAACTCGAGGTGA
This sequence comes from Apiospora aurea, assembly GCF_038362705.1. Classification (NCBI taxonomy): domain Eukaryota; kingdom Fungi; phylum Ascomycota; class Sordariomycetes; order Amphisphaeriales; family Apiosporaceae; genus Apiospora; species Apiospora aurea. Next base: position 1,523,257 of record NW_027117393.1, on the reverse strand, counting down.
CTCGCTTGTCATCCGGCCATGTTGTGCTTGTGTAGCAATGTGAGGCATCTCTGTTCGTGCCCTCCCTTTGTTGGTTAGCTGAAATCATCTCGCTCAACTTTGGGTTTCTCCTAAAGGCTGTACACTGAGGCAAGTTGCTCAAATTACTTGCTGTTAATTTGCAGCGAGGCAGCTTTCGGGTTCAGAGAGCAATAACACTTTCTTGCACTCCACCACTTGCACCAAGAGTGCCGCCATGGTTCGTTGCTCAAATAGTCAGCTTTTGAAGAATGTGGTCATTCTGGGCGTTGCTGCACTGATCCTATACACGATCGTCCCTCGGAGAAGATCCAGTCAAACAACGACACCAACGACGCCGGCGTTTACATGGACCAACAATGGGCAACCTAACCGAGCAACGGAGACGGAGGCGGATGGTCCGAATGCATACTCCCCCATCCGATTATGGACTTGATTAAAGAAGGCCACGAGAAGTTCGCAAGGCTTCAGGCGGCACGTTCTAACACCATCGAAGAAGCTGCAGGTCGTTACAGGGAGCGCCGAGGCCGCCACCCGCCTCCCGGGTTTGACGACTGGTTCAAGGCCGCGCAAAAGAGGGATGCTGTCATCGTCGAGGACTTTTTCGACCGCATATACCACGACATCAACCCCTTCTGGGCCCTCGATCAGCCGGAGCTCCGCCGCCGTGCCCACTCGCAACCCGAGGTGATTCGCATCCGCAGTGGCAAAGTCTCCCTGGTCTCAGAAGACCCCGAGCGAGGCAACCAGTGGATGCAGATTTGGGCCAAGCTGGTGAAGGAGATAGGGCACCTACCGGATCTAGACATGGCCATCAACGTTATGGATGAACCCCGAGTGTTAGTGCCTTGGGAGAAGATCGACGAATATGTGAGAACGGAGCGAAGGACGCGGGATATGTTCCCTGCATCAGAAGCGGTTTCGACTTATACCGGGTATGCTGACGTCGACACGCAAACAGAACCATATGACCCTCATTGGATCGGCGGTGAAGCACACAAATACTGGGATCATGTACGCGCCACATGCCCCCTGACAGTGACTCCCGCAATATCTCGAGTCTGCCTTCGTTCAACGGCCCAGTCAAGGACATCTACCCTACGGGGCCTGTCGATACATATACATACAAGGGTTTCGTTCGAAACTTCACAACCTCCCAGGATGCATGTGTGCAGCCTCATCTCCGCGGCCTACACGGAACGTTCGTCGAGAGCGTCAGCATGTCGACTACCCACGAGCTTCTGCCAATCTTTGGGGGTTCCAAGTTGCCACAGAACAATGAGATATTAATCCCAGGGGCCGTGTATCTTGCTGACGATAAACGGTATTCGGGCGGCAAAGGATCGGCGGGTTGTGGGAAGGCAAGATGGAAGGGTTCATGTGGCGTGGCGTGGCCAGCGGCGGCCGCAACAAAGTAGACAACTGGTGGCACTTTCAACGCCACCGCTGGGCCCAGATGATGAACGGGACGACTCTGCAAAAAGTCATAGCCGCCGACGAAGCCGCGGCCCCCCACGTTTGCGCTTCTCCCGCCCAGCGTGTACAACATCAGTGCTCGAAGAAATGGGTTCATGGGAAGCTGGCTAGCAATGCATGCCGACGTCGGGGTCGTGGACCTCATGTGTTGTCCCGGGGAGGTGGACAGCAAGAAGAAGCGTGTGCACACCTGCAGCTACTCGAGCCCCTTCCTGGACGTGGTCAAGGAGAAACCGATGAAGGAGCAGTACGCCTACAAGTACCTGCCCGACATCGACGGGAACTCGTTCAGCGGCCGCTGGCGCGGCTTTCTGCGGAGCACGAGCTGCCCCCTGAAGGCGACGGTCTACACCGAATGGCACGATGGCCGGCTGGTCCCGTGGGTGCACTTCGTGCCCTTCGACAACACCTTCATGGACATCTACGCGATCATGGAGTTCTTCCTAGAGAGCCACGACGCGCAGGGCAGACGGATAGCGGAGGAGGGCAGCAGATGGGCGAGCCAAGCCTTGCGGAAAGACGATATGTTGCTGTACGTGTGGCGGCTGCTCCTGGAGTACGCAAGAGTCGTCGATCCCCAAAGGAATAGGCTAGCATTCGTCGGGGATTTGGTTCAAGAAAAGACATAACCCCGGGAGACATAGTCGTTGGTAGGCTGACGAGCAACGACCTCGGATGCAATTCATATATATATATATATATATGTATAGCTATGTATGCAAGCGCCCTGTATTTCGGACAAGGAAAATCACAACATGATAATTTGGTAGGCAAAAATGTATGACATGGTTGTAGTAGCAAAGGCGAGATGAACTTTGTCGCGCTTAGAATCCGGCCGGACTTGGACGTACGGGATTCGGGATCCAACCGAAAGCCGGCTTGAGGACGGCCAGGTCGAAAAATACATAAAACAGCAATTACCGAGACGACGCAACAACCCCGCTTGCTCCCCAAGGGGCAGCTGCAGGTAAGATGTAAATGGTGTTGGATTTGCATCAATATCAATGTAAGGAGGATGTAATAAAGTGGGACCGCAGGCAACCACCATCGCTTGCTTCAATGTTGCTTGTGCTCTTTCTCCTCGAGTCACCTTTTCATGTTGTTCCCAGTTTGAGGTCCTCAGTAGAAGCAAGTTTCCCATCTCGCTGTCAAACTTCTTCGATTGCCTGCTCAGTTGTTCGTCCTTTTCCCTTTCTTGGGCTTCTGGTTCTGCTGTTTCTCGGTTCTCGAGGTCGCCACCCGACGTCTTTACTTCACCGACCGCCACCGACGGAGGCTCAGCCAGTGGGTGCCGGGTCGTACTCACTTCCCATAGCACTGGTGGCTTTCTGCTTGCCAAAGGTGCCTATAAACCAGACGGCCACTCGCTGCTATTGCTCTACAGTAAGGTGCAGACAAGACCGAGCAATAACATCAGCCGGTCCTTGACTGGCATATGCGTGGATTGGGCAGGACTACAGCTGTGTCTGGATACGATAATTCAAGGTCTTCCCTTCTTAAGTGGGCAGCGTATAAATAGGGAGATTCACCTGAACGCTACTCGGTAAATCTTGCTGCTACAACTGTATTCGAAGCAGCCAGCACAGCCTATGCAGTCGCAATGAGCGACATATACTGTGCCCTTTGCGGTGTTCAGGTCGAGGTTCACGATGGTGACACCGCCGACGATAGCGAACTGCGCTGGAATGCTGCTGTCCGGGCCATTCGAGCACGAGCATACGTCCATGAGCCCTATGCTACGGGCGTTGGCTATCTTAATGGCCACCGGCAGATCTGCGCTGATGCGGATGAGAGCACGTCCTACAAGGATCCTGCAGCACAGCTGGGCGTCAACGATCTTCATAATACAGGGTTCCAGCAGTACTGGTGTTATGCGGTTCATGACTTCTGCTGGAAGCTTTTGAGGCATACGGTCGACCCAGAGGGATCATTCCCATCCAAGACTATTGCTCGTCACCTGTTCGCTATTTTATACAACACCCCTGCCACTATTTCAGGGGGTTACTACCAGGGCACGACTATGGGGGCGCATTGCAATTCCGCTCCAATGATACGTGGGCACAGGATCCTCTCTCGACGATTTTCGGCTCCGACCTATTCTACATATTGCAGGATCCGGACGATGAGTTCGACTTTGAGGCGGAAAGCATGATAGACTCGCTGGCCAGCACCTCGTCTATGGGCATCCAGGGTGCGGAAGGTGGAGAAACAGATATGTTCAATCGACTTCCGAGCGAGATCATAATGTTGATCCTTTCGAGCCTGCCTTCAAGGACTGTCTGCAACCTACGACTTGCTTCCAGACATGTCGCCGCATACACAGCACCATCCCTTCTATCGCAGAGGTTTTGGGCATCACGGTTCAACGATGACGCAGAGATGGCCTTTGCTTTCGCCCTGAGGGAGGACCATCTACCACCAGAGCCCATAAATTGGCGTCAACTGTACCAGAAAGCCCAAAGCATGCTCAAAGGCTTTCCAACGTACCCCGGTTTCATGAATCGACGGCGTATATGGAAAATCTTGTGGCATATCACACCAGCCTTGACTTTGCGCCTCCAGAATATGGACGCAGTCGCTAGGTCGCCATATCTAGGAAGACCGCCTCGTATACCTGAAGAATTCTCCTCCTTGGGTAGCGTATCTTCGAATGTGACCCTAGAGTTTGCGCAGTCCACGACTCCCCCCGTTGGCCGCAGGGTCTCGCCTTTTTGAGAAGCAGTATATTGGTCTCCCCAGATCAGCTCAAAGCCAGATACTCAAGTTGGGAGTTTCATTTGTACCACTCGCGAACAAAAACTACATCTCTGGCCTCCGAGTGCTCGCGATAAGAGAATCTGAAGAGTTCTTTGAATACTCGAGAACTGGGTTCATCAACCCCTCGAACGAACACACGTTGGCACTGGACTCTCTGGAAGTTGTAGACGCTATTTCGTTTCACGTAACGATCTCCGGGGTTATTGGACTTTGTCTTCAGACGCGGACCCTGGAATCTCCTAAGTCTTACATCGTAGGCCAATTCGATGACTGTACTGATGTGGATAGCGGGTTTTCTGAACTGAAGGTTGGCAAAAAGCTGCAAGATATTGGTCTCGTGGTTGGGCTTGATGCTTGCAAGATTGTTGCCTTGGAGCTGTTTGGATCGCAGCCGGCCACAGAATCGCCCTCATTGACAGAGAATACCAATGTTGCTCAGGTATGGACCCCGGCCTCACCAGAATCTCGAGTGGAGTGGAAGCACGATTACCCTGCGACTCAACAAAGTTTCAACCTATGTACAGCCATGGACTTTGGTGGCCAGGACGGTCGACTACTGAAGCTGTTGACGCAAGTCAACGTCTACATGGGCATGTTCCCTCAAGTTTTCCTTGGCATGTCCTTCACCTACGCTGATGGAAGTGAGAGAACATTTGGTCGCAAGTTCTATACGATGCGAAACGGTACGAAATACCATTGTATCGTGCAGTCATTCTCCCTTGCTGGACAGAGAGGCGAGAGGATCTGTCAGGTGGACACTGCATACTCGCCGTCCCATGATACCATCCAACGACTTTCTTTCTCAACTACTGCGGACAGGTCTATTGCGTTTGGTTTACATGGAGAAAATCTACCACAGGGTACACTATTCCACAATAATAGGAAGGCTCCCGCCGGCAAAGTCTTCACCTCCTTTTTCAGTTTGCATAGCTCACCTTCGGGTCATTTTCGCGATTTTGCTGTCCTTGACATTCCTGCGAGCCAGACCCTTAACGATTCGTCTATAGACGACATTTCACCTTGCAAGAACCCATGGGATGCCATTATAACCCCGATGCTTTACTCTGCGAATGAGCTTCTGGCACACAATGGAGGATTTGCATTCACATCCGCAAATCTATCAGGCCTGCGCAGGATCCGGGTTTCTGTCGGAGATGTTGGTTTTTCGCGTGAATCGCACCATATATCAGGGCTCAGGCTGGAATATGAGGGCTCGGCTTTGCCGGTTGTGGTTGGGCAATGGATCTCGGAGCACAAGTCGCTGGAGATCAGCGGGGACGAGCGCGTGGTAGAGATTGTCACCTTTCACCATGCCGCCAATCGCTTCAACCGAGTCAAGTTCGGCCCCTTGAGTGGAATTTGGATCACCACTTCGAAGGGAGCGACCATGAAAGTCATGCGTCGGCCGGCCGAAGGAGACGTCCGCCTCTGCTTTAGGGAAACCCCTTACGAGAGACTTGATGCCATAGCATGGGGTTGCAACTATCAGTGGGATCATGTCCGGGTGATGTCTCGTCATAACGACGACGTGGCCCATCGGGACCTCCTTTTCGGTCCTTTGAATCGACAAGTGGCCGAGTGGGCTGTGCGTGAGCAGGTTTTCCTGCAGGAGAAAACCATCGATGGCGGTAGCGATTCGCTGGAGGCTATTCAAATGACCTTTAAGTGGATGACTAGCGAGCCCGCGGCTTTGTCGTTCACTTTTCGTTCCGGTCGAGTATTATCCCTCGGGACCCCTGGAGAAAAGACTATAACCGAGACCCTGAATGAGGGCGAGCAGCTATCGCGGATGGCCATTGGTATTCTACGGAACAACCGGGTCGCGTCTATCCAGGTAAGTCAAGACATGCAACCATACGCACCTGTTCCTTTCCCTAACCCGTATGATACCCCTCTAGTTCAAGACGGACCAGGAGAGAACTTTGATGTTCACCTACCCGAGCAGCCACCGCCTCAAGGTCCAGCGCTGGGAGGTACATATCCTACAGCACGGCATCGACAGTGAGGGTACAGACCATGAAGAGCTCGAGGACGTCCACAAGATGCCCGACGCAGCGAGCCGCGCGGTTGGGTTCTGGGCTATTCCGAGAAGACTGGATAGAACACTCCAGTTTCCCTCTTTTGGGCCTATATTTGAACAGCTCACTGAAAGTCCGACCACACGGGAATCGTAGGAATGGAAGATTGGCCAGATAATCACGGCACGTGGGATTTGGTGACACCCCCGTCGCAGGGGGCACGGGATTTGTGGCAAGATTCCACGTAGGTGTTATTTTCATTCTAATGGAGACGACTTAGTGTATGAATGGGTCTACAATGGGAATCTTATTGTGTCTATAAACCTACGTCAGCCCAGGACAAGCCAGAAAGTCCCCGGTCTAAGAAGATTGTGGTGTGGCAATATATCAGTATGTTCTGCGTAAGCCCAGTCATCTACAACGCGTTGTTGACAATAGCGTGCGCATTATCCTCCATTGATAAATGACGAATATGCGGAGATGGAACGCATGTCATCGAATAGATTTCATTTTTGGTATTTTAACTCCATTTTGTTCTACGGCGCCCTTTCCCCCATACACTTCTATACATCTATGCAACGATTTCCTCCTTGCAGAAGATGCCGTACTTCTATATCGAGCAAAAGTCAGTCTATGTAATAACACCATTCGGGGATGTTTACTTACCTCCTTGAGCTCCTTGATCAAGGGATCGTTGATCTTGCTGTTCATGGGAGCGAGGACACCCTTTTCGGAGAGGGTTCCGTTCAGGACTTGCTGAACGGCAACTGCGCAAGGAACGCCGACTACAAACAATCAGTTCACTTCCAAGTAGTGCTTAAATGAACACGGATACTTACCGAGCTTGGCCATGGCCGAGTAGCCGCTGGGGTCGGTGCTACCGTATTCGACGAGAGTCGAGGTTCTGGTCTGTTTGGTTCCATCCTTCAACTCAACCTCGAACTTGTGTTGCAGACTATGTAGCATTAGTATGCATCATGTGCGTTGGAACTTGTTCACTTACATGACAATGTCACGCTCTCCCTCGCCATACTGCATCTTCTTCTCAAGGGTGGCACAGAGGGTATCCAGCGGGTTTCCTCTTGGGATGGTCTTCAAAATGACAGTGTTAGTGAAAAGCGCCAGCAATTTACTTTCCGTAGTAACTTGAATTTGGATCAAACCGAAACGTCGGGCACAAAACTCACCTTCTCGTCAGAGAAGAGACCAAGCCATCGAAGGCCACCCAGAATGTGGTCGCGTTGCTGGTTGTCCTTGAAGGTTGTCTTGGAGGAAATGGTGCCGATGAGGGTCTTCTCGTCCGAAGAAGGGGCACCGACAATAGTCTTGGTGGCCTCCTTCCAGGCGGTAGACTCCTTGCAGCAGCTTTGCTCCTCATCCTTCAGGAAGCCGATGTCGACAAGGACCTTGACGAACTCGGGGAAACCTGTGTATCTCAGAGTACCCCTATAATCGTGTCAATTTCGAATCAAAGAAACAACAGTATGGTTTGGTCGACTCACCTGACAATAGTCTGGGCCTCGGGGATGTTGTAGCGCTCCTTGTAAGGGGTAGAGTCTCTGTTGGGGTACGCAACAGTAGCGAATCCTTCAATCGGTGTTAGTCATCACTGATATTAACAAGCGGGCACACGTTCATGGCCTCGCCCAGATCATGCGACAGGTGCTGTTTACCAGGGTAGATGTGGTATGGCTTGGCAGTGGCCATCAGGTCTTTGGAATTGCGCTGTTAGTGCTGCTATTCAATATAGAGGCTGATACTCCAGGCTTATCTTACCAGGACCAGCCACATTGGCCACCTTTCCATCTTGGTAGAAGCTAGCAGGGTTTCTCAAAGCCAGCAGGACACCACGAGGCGACCTTAAATCATCTATATTAGCATGAACTGCATTCAAGTCTCTCGGCCCTGAACACGTGAGACCAGTGGGAACGTTCCGAGCCACTGGCAAAAAATCGTGTTCCTGGGGGTATAGGGGCAACATTACCAGGAGAACTTGTAACCCAGAGGGTTTCCAGAGCTTTCCGGCGACGGAAGGCCACCACAGTAAGAAAGGAACGACAGGATCTTTCCGCCCTCCTGGTGGACCTCGTCGATGGTCTTGACGGCATCTGAAGGGAGGGTCAGTACTGCGGCAAGCTGCTGGCACTCGGGACCATGGAGCGGCTCTTACACAAGTGATCAATACCGGGGTCTGTTTCATAGAGGAGCTAGTCAGCATTCGAAAACAAAAGCAGTCCTGTGACGGAGAGGGGAGCAAAATGCATACCCAGGCCAATCTCGTTCATGACAGTGATGCCGGCATCCTTGCACTGCTGGTCGAGCTCCATCATGGCGGGGGAGACGTAGCTGGTGGTGACGACGTGCTTCTTCTGGCGGATGGCCGACTTGATGACGGTGGCGTGGAAGGTGTAGGGGATCAAGCTGATGACGAGGTCATGCTTGCCAACCTCGGCATCGAGGGCGCTGTCGTCGGTGACATCGAGCGAGATGGGAGTGGCAGTCTTGACGCCGGCCGAGAGAGCCTTGGCGGACTCCAGGGTTCGGCAAGCTGTGTTGTGCGGTGGTCAACGACGTGTTGCTGTATATAGATGTGCACTGCATCGGATAGCAGGAGGGAGGGAGAGTCGTACCAACAGTCACAGCAACACCTTGCTCGGAGAGGATATCGAGGGTCGGGCGGGTGACGAAACCGGCGCCGAGCATCAACACCCTACAAGATGGCACAGAGAAACAGCCGGTCAGTATTTCCCTCGGTATGTTGTTTTTGTTTGGGGGGGGATGCAGGCGCGGCCACTCACTTTTGGGAAACCATCTTGGGTAGTTGGACTATGCGGTCTTTTCTCAATGGCGATCAGGGTCTTTCTTGGTAGCTTGCCAGTTGAGATTCTTGAAGCTGGCCCACGATCAAAAGTCTACAGAAAGTTGAGGTGGGGGGTGGGGGCAACGTCCGATGACGGCACAGCTGCTGCTACCTACATCATCTACATTAACTACTATCCCTTCATGCCCGACCCACCAAGCAAGCCAGTTGCGTAACAGATTACAAGTAACAACGGATGTCTCCGACCACACCGAATATGATATGCATCACGAATAAATCGGCGAGTCGCAATTGATTGATTTTCCTTGGCCTGGAGAGATTTATATCATTCCTGACCACCCCGAGTCTTATTGAAGCTATTGCTTTCTATATTTTTTTTGGTTGTTCAGCCACGGCGCCTGTGAACTCACCAAAGCTGGGGCCCCTAAATGGAGCTCACAGGACCGATCCCGTGATTGTGCGTCAACATCGAGAAAGAACATAGCGCCGCGATGAGAACGAAAGCTGTGCAGTTGCTGCGATGACACCCGTAAAAATACCTACAAGCAGAAGCGAAATATACTACGAGCGACCCCTATTGTCATGACCTCCCAGGTAGCAAGAGATAGGGGTAGCTCGTATAATTTTCATCACGCCCATACAACCAAGACCCTTGGTAAGCTAGCCCAGCTACGATATTAGGAAAAAAAACAAACAAAAAAATGACAACCCCGACGACGTTTTCGAGGTCGATTAACACGGGCACCCCCGACTTGACTGTCTCCGTAACGTAACAGTGCTCGGCTTGAACCCAAGCAGCTTTGAAGTCCAAGCTCCAATCCATCCTGGCTTTTTCTTCTCTCTCTCTTTCTACCTCCTCAGGGCGACAAAGCGTTATAAGAGGGCGGATGTCCGAATCCTTCCAAATGGCTATGATGATGACCCGCCACAGACCCCCAACCACGACAAAAAGAGCTTAAAGAAGCAGGAGAAGAAGAAGCAGCACCATGCACAAAGGACACAGCAGCAGTACATATGAGCACCCGAACGACGATATACAACCTCTTTGTCCCCCGGGGTCATTAAAGGGTGTGTGTAACCTCTACCCCTTGCCCTGTCCTCCTCCCTATCTTGCGTTGCTAGTCTTCTTGTTGCTGCTGCTGTTGGATTTTACCAGAACCCACGGCGGCTTCAGGGACACACCACCACCTTCCTGCCCTTCCCAGCCAGAAGATGCACTTTGGCAGGCTGCTCTGCGGGCTTCTGATTTTCACTGCCAAGCTCCACGTGCGGCCTCTGCAGAAGCTAGTAGCTCTAAAGCTGGCCGCGCTGGTGTTTTTTGTCTCGGCCGGCGGGCCGGCCATCAGACTGCCTCCCAGAGACACGACAAGGGAGGGGGTTACAAGCGTACAGGGACAGTGGAAGCAATACGACCACGACGATATTCTTGGTATTCTCGAGCCTGATGATAGTGTACTGGTCGTGTTGTAAGGCAGCAGCAAGCTGGGGAAGTGGAAAGTGGCTAAGGGTAGAAACAGATTGTCCGTGTAGGCCAGTGCTCTCAAATCGAGTAAAATACACTCCATGTGCTTTCGCAGATGTGTATAGCAAATTAATATCTTGCATTGTGCCTAGGAAATCTCCTGTCGATCGGCGGGAAGACACTGGTCCCTCGCGGCTGGGTGAGACACGCATGAACATGTCATTACCACAGCCGCCCGGGGACATTGCTCACGTGAATTGGATTTTCTTTTTATTCTCGATATCTGCGACTTTCTATAGAGCCGGTAAGTTGGCCCAAATTGAGATCCTAATCAACAGTAATGCGACGCCAAAAAAACTCCATATACTTCCACAACGCCACAATATGTTACTTGATGCTGGGATGCTCTGCCATGACCGTCCATTTTATAGTCGGAATCGACCCCCGCCAGGCCTGGGCCTGGCCTTGAGAATGAGTGATAAGAATGACATCGTTGTCTGGACATTGGCTTCGCGGCGTAGGCTAGCCCTGGTTTAGTAATAATAACAAGATACAGTCGCTCTAGCTGTATCATAGGCATCCGCCCGATACAGTCGATCGATACCGTCTTTTGATAACAGCAACGAGCAGTCTTTCGCTTTTGGAATAACATGAAAATGCGACAACGCTGCAGAGGGACGACAACAGCGGCTGGGACGCGTCTCCTTCTGGGAAATGCCGGCATGTAAAGCAAAACCAGCTGCGACTCAAGATTAACGCCTTGTTGACGATGAACCTTGGTTGTCGTAGTGATCGTCGCCTTCATGATGTAACGTAACACTGTTAAATTCCTCAAAGGGGTCCACGATATCCGCCCCGGGGGTCGCCAATCCACTGTCAAGAGGCACGCCCTTGAGTTTCCTGGCACCGCTGATGTCGACACTTTCGCTTTCCTTGACGTTTCTGAAGTTGACGGTATCTATGTCTTTACTCGTGTGGGGTACAATCGGAGGCTTCATATGACGGATCAAGGCCCACTGGGTGGTTCGGAAGAAAGGATGGACCTTGATATCCGAAGCACCAGCGCGGGCTCCGAGTCGTCGAGTTTCGTCCTTGATGAGAAGTTTGCGAATTAAAGATTTGCACAAGCTAATCCAGTCAGTATTGGTTGCCCCCATAGCGATACGCGACATCTGAGACTTACTTGGAGATTTGCGGCGCCCCAGAGTGTTCTGGGAAGGGAATGTCTTCTCGCAGAATGTTCGCAAATGTAGCATTGCGATTCTTTCCCTTGAAAGGCGTCGTCCCGTAGAGCATCTCGTAGATTAAGATGCCCAAAGTCCACCAATCAACGGCACTCGTGTGCCCACTGCCCTTGATAACTTCAGGCGCAATGTATTCCTCGGTACCGACGAAAGAATTGGTCCGGAAATCGGCGATGCAGGACTTGGTATCTATCGTAGGCAACGAGGATGTACTCGCGCCATTCTTGCCCATGATCATGGTCGGTTTACCGCCGGGGCCAGACTGCTTCGACAAGTCGAAGTCTGACAGCATGATGTGCCCTGATTGGTGAAGCAGAATGTTCTCGGGCTTCAAGTCTCGGTAGATGAAGCCCATGAGATGCAAATACTCAAGGGCGGCTGTGACCTCGGCGGCATAGAATCGCGCATCGTCCTCCGGAATGCATTTGCCGGGGCGTGTTTGGAGCGCTCTGAAGAACTCCCCTCCGCTGCAGTATTCCATACAGAGGTAGAGATGATCTTCAGACTGGAATGAATGATACAAAGTAACGATAAAAGGATGATTACTCGTCGCGAGGATTTCCTGCTCGGCGAGAGCCCTCTTAATCTTGTTGCGCTTGATCATCTCCTTTTTGCTTAGAACTATTTCACAGTCAGAACACGATCCAAGCAATAGCGCACTTCAAAGTGATGGTGTGTTTCTTTACCTTTCATGGCATATAACCTGGAGCTCTTCTTCTCCCTCACGAGATATACTTTACCAACATCTCCCTTTCCAATAAGCTTGATCTTGTCGAAGCTGGCTGGCCCAACTTCGACGGTGCGGACCTTGATGGAATTTGAGCTGTATGTCCTGCGGAAAGCCAAGGGACTTCGGCCGGGGGCGGTAGAGCGCCCAGCGCGTCGCCATCGGGCACGGAAAGGCTTGCGGTATCAGAAGCGGCATGCTTCTCCACGAAGCCCAAGGTGGACGAGTCGGGATGCTGCATTAGAGGCTCTTTGCCCAACTCTGCCGTGGCGGGTCTCTCGTTGCTACCTTTGCCTCCCTTGGAGGAGAAGAGGCCGTGGGCGTTGGGAGCACTGGCTACGCGGCGGAGTTTCCGCGCCAGCTCTTCCTTGGTAGCGTTCGTGGGTTGAGGTTTCGCAGGACCGGCAGGACCACTGATTTTCAAAGTGGGCGTGTCCGGCGGGCTCGGCGGCACAGAGCCGTTGTGGTGTCGGAGGCCGGGATGGCCTTGGAGGGCGTAATACGGATTCGCATGGGCTGTCGGGCTCATGGCCTCGTCGAGGGGTTGCCCTCGCTGGCGGTTGTGGTAGACCTGAGGCGACCAACGGTGGAGAAGAACTTTGTATTGCGAAACACATTGGACTTGCTCTCGTTGCTCTTCAGGGACCCATCGAGACCCTTCTCCTTCTCGGAACCGTGGTTGGACTTGAGGTCGATACGGAAGAAATTCTTGATCTTCTGGTTGAGGTTGCCATTCGGCGACTTCAATGAAGGCATCTTATTGTTGTTGGGATTGGAGTCAGTGTCGTTGGGGTCGCTGGAGTCGTTGAAGTGATGGGACTGGGTTAATCGGTGCAGATCATGCGACGAATGCCATGATGCCAGTCTCTGTCTGATGCGGAAAGTGCTGCCCCGACGAGATTGGGATTGATGATGATCCGGAGGAAAACGTGCAGGCTCTGGCTGTAATTGTGTAGGCGATGGGGGACTGGAGTTGGCGGCTGTCGATGTAGCAGTGGATCCCATGGTCGATCAAGTCAAGTAAGTGCCTCTGCCCAGGACTGGAGTGTGGCAGAGAGAGGCCAAGGGTGGAGGGAGGAAGCAGACACTCTAGTCCAGTCGGTCAGTCGGTGATAGGCCCAGGCCTGGTAAGGTCGATCCACTTTGCCGGGACGGATTAGTTTGCAGGAGTGCCAATGGGCTGTGTTCGTTCGCTCCCAGCTCGCTCGAGGGCAATTCGGGGTCGAGTTCGGTCAGTGTGGTGTGCAGTGGTGTTCAGTCAGTTCAGGCTGTGTGTGATGCTGGTGTGTCTTCTCCTGTCCAGTCCATTGAGCCCGTTGCGTCGCCTTGCTTGTTTTCTGTCCTGTGCTGAGCTGGGCTGCTCGTGCTTGGTAATCCAATAAAGGTGTTCCTTGTCGATCGTCCCTGGCGGTCCTCAGGAGGGGGCGCTTTTTGATTGACGGGGCACTGTTGAACCAGGAACTTGCACTAAAAGTACATCCAGTCGTATGGGTTGGGAGTGGATGGGCAAGTCATCAGATCTGGGAGGGCAATCCGGACGGGAGTGAAGAATCCAGGGCTGCCAATCTACAGTAGCGATGGATGATTGATTCCGATGGGAGAAAAGCTGGGCCAAGTTGCAACCTTGTGTTCTTCAGTCAAGGAACCAACCTGTTTATTGACTTTCCATTTGGCTTTCTCGAAGCAATTGATTGAATGGAACAGAGGGGGAGGCTGTTTATCGAGGCGCGGCTCAGTCGGCGGTTGCAAGGAGGGGCTGTCTGTCTCTGTCCCTGTGCCTGTCCCTGTCCCTGTCTCTGTCTCTGTCTCTGTCTCTGTCTCTCCGTCTCCCTGCAGGGCATATTTTTTGAGAGTCCCCAGCCTCAGCACTGCGAATGCATTGACCAAATTGATTGATTGATTGATGGGAACATTGCATGTATTCCTAAGTTGTAGGTACGTATTCCGCATGTACCTCCCCCAAGCCCCAAGCACCAAGGGCCCCAAAGCATCTTTGATGTGGGTTTACAGTCTGGTTGATTGAACGCCTAGATCTATCTAAAAGCTGCACTACAGGCCTTCAATGATGGACGAGAAAGACAGGTGAAGGCCAAGCAGAGACGGCCGGGCTAGGCCCCGGTCGCAAGAAAGCCACAGTCATGTGTAAAGTGCGTACATGCAGCGCGATGAGAGGACAGAGTTTGGGATCGTACCTAGTAGCAGATCAATGCTTGGAGGTGTCTTTTGAGATGCCGTGAATACGTCGTCCGAATACCCAACACCCCAGTATACCTAGGAAGGGGGTGTGAACAAGCAGGTTTCGGGGACATCGGGACTGTGTTGCATTAAGCAATTGCAACCCCATTGATATCGTCCGGCGCCATGGGTTGATACAAGGTAGCCAGAACAAGTGCCAGATCTGGCGACTTTCATGGTTCCTTACCAAGAAGCTGCAGAAGTCACATATCGTATACACTACCGAACGTACAAGCAGGCGCTATACATCCATTGATACGTTCAATGTTCTGTTGCTCTGGCGTAATATATAACGAATCACACCAAGGATCATAAGGATCATATACACTTTGAGCATTTTGTTGAAGCGTATTTGCTATTTGTCTCCGTGTATACCCAAGCATGAATCGATTCGGGAATGCTCCCTCGGGCATTGGCATCCACAGTCTGGTGACTTGTCACCCGCATCATCCGGTCCGTTGTTTCGAGAGCCGCATGGAAACGAACCGGCCACTGTCGTGTACGAGGGCTGCGTCCGACGAGGGAACAACACGATATGAACTGAACTGCTGCGGCGGAGGCCCTTTGGGCTTTCTCATTCGTTGCTCACCGGCCTACATATCTCTGTTGCTCGTCTACCATGCAGTACTTGTAATGCCATGCCAAGCAGAGCGAATACCCCCGTTTGCTCAACCGTTGACATCCTGGTACTGATTCTGTACGTGGGGATACCTGACATCACATCTGGCCCTCCTCACGCTGCTTTTCGTGAATGGCATCCTCTGTCGGCCCGTATACGCGCTTCCCCTCTAGCCCCTCCCCAGTCCCCAAATCCCGTGTTGAAGACCTGCCAATTTTGTTTGCAAGAGTCACGATCCAGTGCACCTACCACATCACCAGATCTGACATGACAAGATACCCCTTCTACACACGTGTATACATACCGATACATATATATGTACTTTTTAGCCAGGTAATTGAGCATGAAACCAGTAGCCATTATTAGGAGCCCGCCGCGTAAGTCTTAGGGGGCTTGGTGGTGACACACACACACACACACACACACACACACACACAAGCCTCTGTCAGAGCAAGCCTGCACGTCAGAGCGACATGGCCTGCCGAATGGAGCCAAGCCCGTTGCCTTCGGGGGGGGGCCCGCTCCAGGGTGTCCCTACCTCCTATCCTGGCGCATGGCACCATGATCTTCGCGACTTCGCGACAGGTCTCAATGGCGCGCAGCGCTCTCGGTGGATATCGCCTATGTCCTTTTTCCGACGTTCGCCCTTCGAAATAAGATGAAATGGAATTGTGAGGCTGGCGACGTCGTCCGTCTAAATGAGAGCTCTCGAAGCATCGGCTTTTCGCCTAGATGCAAACGTAGCTGTGTAGATGGCATTCTTGGGGAAACTCTCTAGGTAATGCCTGACTACCTCTTACCTTCCTACCAGAGGTAGGTTTGAGTTGCCCATTATTTGCGAATGGATGCTGCATAGAGTTTCTCTGTCTTCAGTGGCCACGCAGCATGAAAGTCTGTTGTGAGACGGCCTCTCAACACACTCACCACTTGGGCGTCTCAATATACAAAGTCGGGTTGGTTCCTGGCAGCGATTTTGGTGTTTCGTTGTCTTTAGTTGGATGGGCTAGGTAGGTGCTTCTCTTCTGGTGCCATCGCAGGGCTCACCATTGGTATTGCAGTCGGTAGCGTTCTATCGTCTTGACAAGATGAACGAGGCGGCAGTGACGTGTTCGGAAAGCATTGTCGCGGCCATTTAGGGCGTGCGTGTTACACAGGGATTCTGCGTTTCCGATATAGTCAAAATCAAGTGCCCTGATGCCGGCAGTTCAGCCTCAGGGCTGGACTGGTACAATGCATCTTGGACGAAACCGTCGAGGCTCAATATCAACTCCACGACCATACATACACAAAAACCCTTTGGACTCGTCAGCCAACATCCTCCTCCTGCTCTCCTCTCGTCATTCGCTACATGTGTGTGTACTTGAATGCAAACTCACTGCTACCTACCTGTGGAGATTTGCTACCGAATTGCATCCTATTCATCGCAACGTGGGGGGATAAACCACGTCAAATCAGATGAAACGCAGAAAGAGCTGCGACTACCACTACATACCCACGCGCAATATCCCATGCTCCTAGTACGGAACTCGGCCGCTGCAAGCTGATTCCTCGTCCGTATTCAACCCAACTGCACTAGACTATGCTCAAAAATAGAGTTTCGTGCGAGGCGTAAGGCACAGGAGCCTCAAAGCTTGACATGGTATGACATAGTACGTATGCATCCCTAATACCAGCAGATACGGGAATAAAATTGCCGATAGCCTGGGCCCCAGTGAGCACAACGACATCATTATAGGCAGTTATGTGGTGGCAGATTCGTGGGAATCAAGTCCATATGTGTCCGTTCAGAACAGCTCGCGAGTATATGCTGTGCTGGAGTGGTCTTAAGGCGTAGGCGCCCAGGCTAGCTACGAAGAGAAAGGAATCGAGTTCTCCAGATCGTGATACAAATCCCATATGTCATTAGCCCTGTTCCGCCTTAGAACGGCCACTGCAACGGTCACGAGCTCACGTGGCGAGTCATTCCAAACGCCATGTTCGGATGGGAATTGACAAGCTTCAGGTGAACGGAACAGCAATTGTTGTCGCCAATTCTCTGGTCAAAATATATGGCCATGTAGTGTATTTTGCCACCTAGAGAATAACAGATACGGCCTTGGGCAACCCCTGCTACTCATACAACATCGCAGAGGCCGAATTGAGGGGAAGTGATCCATATAACGTATGGCTTACCGAGTAGGATTGTCACTTATCCCTATGAAATACGCGCGGCCATAGTATCGCTTGTTTTGCAGGAACTATCGCCAGATATCGACAGTCCCTTCTCGTTACGCTCTTCATCCCCGATGCCTGCGTCCAGCATGGACTCCTGGAAACGGTGGTTTGTTAAACAGGTAACGTCGTGCCAGGAATACTACCGTTAATGTTTTCTTATTCGCACAGCGGACACCACGTAGTTTCCCTAAGAGCCTTACGTGTCCGACCATACGTTGGTGGTCCCCGCCAGTACATTGTAAAGGGGTCAGAAAGAGCTACTAGATATATATATTGAATGTCCTTATCATCGCAGTTTATGTCACGAATGTTAAGTTAGTGTGCTGATCCAGATGTTGATAAGAGGCAATGGTTCCTGACCTCTTATGCTATATACATGTCCAAATAGATGCTCGTTTCCCCTGTCAGGCCGGGCAGGTAACAACATCCTTGAAACTTGACATTGCTGGCGACTCCCAGTCCCGTGCTGCGGCTGGCACTACTTGGACTCCCGCGTACCGTACCTACGATGAGGGGGGTCAGGGGGTTCGATCTGCTCCAGCCATATTATCTGAAATCAGTCTTCTAGTTCTCAATAGTTGTCTGGGCTTTATTGAGTTTTGCCATCCACTCTCTCCAGCCTCGTGGGAAATCCTCGATGATCGTCTCTCGACCCCGAGAAAACGCAGGATGTACTATTGTAACTGACGGAGCCCAAGCTAAGACTTGCGCGCGGCCGACAAACGAACAGTTGACTTGAGGACAGCCAACAAGGAAGTTGCGTGCCTGGCCGAATACACTTCTTGAACTGCAGCTAAACATGCATGGCAAGTCACCCATATTGATACGCACGATGGTCAGCATTGGCACCTGTGCTTGGCTGAGGTGCGGTCACGATTACACGCTGCCACATGTCGATAGCCCAACTCCGCAACCCCCATGTCCATCGTCCGATGGCACCTGGTTTTTCGTCAGTACGACGATAGGGCGCAACCTGCCAACTTGCGATGTCTACATATGTGAAATACTAGCACCACCCAATGGCTCTGTCAGTGAGGTATCCAGCAAAATGCTGCATCGTATTATCGCTGGTATTTGCCTCTACCCACTATCTTCTGATGGGCAAGCTGTCTATAGGTTCGACCAGGCACATTGATAGAGCCGCGAGCCCGTACAGTGTGTCTACCACTCTATTTCCTGCCGAAAAGATGCTTAACATCTAGTAGCCCGAGGTATCATTCGTTCCTTCGTGATTGCCGTGGCTAATCGGAGATGAGGGGATCATGTATCGGTATCCTCTGGCTGAAGAAAGAACTCCGATTCGTCTGGCGCATTTTCAAGTGCTTGTCGCCGAATTGCCCGCAGTCTACGCTTGCGCTCTAGCGTTCCTTGGGTATCCTCAAATTGCTGGTCCTTGATCGAGGGTGTGACCTGGTTTCCGTCCTGGTCAAACAGATATCGCGGCAGCTCTGTTGGCTCTTGCCTGAGAGCCCAAATTCCCTTGTTCTGCGGCCCGTCCCCCATGTGCCATACATACGGCTCCAAGTGCTCCTTCTCAATGTGAGCGCAGAAGGCGTCCTCGTCCTCAAACTCCTCAGGCTGCTGGTGTACTGTCTTTTCCGTAGTAGCCTCCTCGCCCACCGCTGTCTGCGCCAGCTTGCTGCCACATTTGCCCCAGCGACAAACCAGCGGCTCGTCCGCGTTACAATGTATGAGAAACACGTGTTTCCGCAGCGTGTCCATGTTCTGAAGCTCAGCCGGGCACTGTGTAAGCTGCCCCTTCGGATTTTCCTGGTGCCACTCGCAGCCGAAAGGCATGTATTTGGGGTCTGACCGTAAATACCACTCTCTAATCGTCAATTCCGGTGGCTTAGGCGGGCGGCCTCTTCTCCTGGGTTCCTGGCTTGCGGCTGCTGCTGATGATTTTGCTTTCCTTATCGGCTTATTGGCTGGCGTTGCACCTCTTGCGTTATGAGAGCTGTAAGGTGTGCCCGGTTTCCATCCCTTGGGGCGGCCTCTTTTACGCGGTTGTTGCGGTGTGACTTCTACCTTTTCGCTCATGTTGAAGATGGCTGCTTCGGCAGCTGGGCTTCCCCGGCTTTCCTCGGTTGCAACCTTGTAGGCAGCGCTATCTCTAGTGACAAGTCATCCCTGTCTCGCCGAGAAGCTGGGCTCGAGAAGAGGTTTTGACTTTTGCCTGATGGCGTTGGTGATGATTTGATAACGACGGGCAAGCGCGACCCTATGGGCGACGGATGAGAAAGGTGGTTTGCACTTTGCTGCCCATTTGGAAGTAACGATGGAGTTATGTCCGAAACGATGGGCACAATTGAGTCTTCTCGGCGATTGCCCTCTCCAGGGTAGCCGTTTTCATACGGTTGCCCATTGATATGCCCACTCGCATCCGATCCGCCTTCTACTAAGTCCTCGTCAGGTCGAAGACCCTCTTGGAGAGGCATGATGCCGAGTTTGGCCAATGATTAATTAGAAGGGAATATTTTCGGTCCCAACTCGCTGGATAAGATTGAGTGACAAGGGAGTGGGAACGGGTTAACAGGATTTATAAGTACAAATAAATAAAAATAAATTCAAATAATAATATTTTCGAATGGTTGTTTCAGGTCATCTTAAGATGAGATACATGGATAGAGATCGAGTAGAAATGGGTTGGAGTGAACACACGACGCGCCGCGCTCCCAACCTTAGCATTCATGCCTGCAGGGGCACATTGGATTAGTGTCAAAGCCCCAGTTTTGCCCGTCGGCCGTCTTGCCCAGCCCGCAAAGGCACCTACCTACTTTACTCGGACAGTATCACGGCACAGAGACATCCAATATTCACCATCACCTTAAAGCCCTGTGCATGTGCCTATTATTAGACATGGGCCTTCCCTGAGTCCCTGTAGATAAATGTAAGCATACTCGAGTATTGGCAGGGCATGGATGACAGCCCAGCTACTGCCCGGTCCGAGTCTACTGCGCTTTTCCCGGGCACTTTTGTGCATGTTCTTGACCTTGGAGCTCCAGCCCACGCACAATACAAAGCAATGGGTCAGTCAGCATTACTAGCATCATCAAGTATGTATCGTAAGAAGATAGCTCTTCCACGTAATGTGAAAGCTGTTGACCTGTTGACAATCTCTGTTGGGATACGACTGCTATAACTTGCCCACAATCCTGCCCAGCTCTCATCATATTGGAGGGGCAGTGGGAAGCTATTCCAGATTCGTGTACAATGTGTACGCCTCGGTGCAACAACTCCCTTTTTTTTCTCTCTCAAGGCGCCTCCGATCAACCAGTCCCTTGGCCTGTCTCTTATTGGTGATGTGCTCCTCCAAAGCCTCATCGCTTGGAGTTGACGTGAGGGAATTCCCTCAAGAACCCGAGGCCTCGCCTTCGCCATCACCAAAGTCGGGAGGCTCGGCTACTGTTTCCGTCGCTGAGGATCCATTGGCAGCGGCCGGTCGGGCGGCTTCCTTCTGTTCACGCAGAGCTGCCGTCTCTTTGCGCATCTTTTCTAGGCTGAAAGCACCATCGTCATCCTCATCTTCACCCTCCGACTCATTGTCCGCATTGAAACGCCAGTTACCGCTCTCGAACAGAGCACGACCAGTCGCCTCTTTGGCAAGTTTGGCTTGCTCTTCAGCGGCCTTCTTGCTCATGCGTTCTTGCTTCCACTTAGCGAAAGACTCGGGTGTGACGGGTGTAAGAGTTCCGGTAAGCTTGTGCCTCTCGGACTCCAAGAACTCCTCCAGGGTCAAAGTCTTGAGAGGAGATTTATCCAGCAAGGCCTTCTCGGCGGCTCGCTGTTCCTTGGTCTTCAGGACGAAGCTGTGGGGTGTTAGTGTCTGATAGCGTGCAAACCAGTGTTTTCAAAAAGAAATACTAACCCAGGTGGCAGGGCGTGCTTGTACTTGCAATTATTGCCGCCGTTCGGACATACCCAGAACCATCCGTATTTTCCGTCTTCGATGGCTTCAATGAAGTATTTGCACACCTTGTCGGTCGTGGTCTGCTGGTTGCCCTTCTTAGACAGGACAACACTCCGGAGTTTCTCCTCGTCCCAGTCATCGGAAGTCTCCTTCTTCTTCTGCTCTTCCTCTTCCGCTCTGCCATCCGTGTACAGATTGATCTTCTCTGTCTTGCGCTCGACTGAGAGATCGTGGGAGAACTTGCACTTCTTGCCCTTCTCGCAGTCTCCCTTCTTGTAGAATATGCAGACAACAGTCTTAGGGTCGACGCCGAAAGGAACCTTCTGGATTTGCGCAGGCCTGTTCAACAGTTCGGCGTTCTCCCGGCGGGCATCCTCGGCGGCCTTCTTCTCACGGGCCTTGGCTTCCTTCTCGGCGGCCTTGCGCTTCTCCTCGGCAGTGCCGGTGGCGGTGGCATTGATTTGTTTGATCTGTTTCTGTGCCGCGGAACCCTTCTTGTTCTTCATGCCGAACGTCTTGTCGGCAATCACCTTCGAAGCCGCGGGCTTCTTGGCCTTGGGGTCTTCCTTCTTCTTCGGAGGCATTGTGGCGGTTTGATGGGCACGAAAAATCTGGCCAAATTAGTTGGGCGTTCGATTAAACGGTCGTTTCGGTGTTGGGCAGCACGATTCGTCGGCAAAGTCGATTCCCTTCCCTTCAGGATAAACCAGTTCGACCTCTTTAAGTTGGTGGGTTGGCGTGGGGCAATGATGACCGCAGATTGTTGGAACTCCAATGGGCCCGAGCGCATGCGCTTAGCCACTTCAGCCACACACATTAGCCAGCCACTTTCATCTAAGCTGCTGCTGCTGCGTGGCCTCGCTGGCTCGCAACCACAACAGCTCACAGCTAGATCTACCTCGAGTCCAGGAAGCCATCCGAGACAACCACAGCCAAGGCATGCAATAATCGATTCGTATTTGGTATGAATACCGTACAAGAACCAGCTACCCGTTTCGCTGCGCAACTGGACTGACGTGACGCACCAGAATTAGCTCGAGAGATCCAGCTTCCTTATCGATATCAACTACAGCGGACTGAACAACAGACAATCGCAACCATGATTTCCGACGACGACTTGTACCGACTGGCCATCTTCCTCGGCTCCGTTTCCATGGTCCTCATTGTCGTCTACCATTTCTTCGAGATCAACTCGACAGAGGAGGGTGGACTTGCCGAGAAGGCGGCCAAGGCTCGACCTGCGCAACAGCCTGCCGCAGTCGGAAAGCCGGCGAGTGCTACCAAGTGAAGGGAAAGAGATAGCGCAATACCAACATATTTCGGGTTCAATGGGTACTTCGACCAGACTTTGGGGGGGGGTGCATTTGCCTGCCGGTGGCCAGCAGGGGATTGCAAACATGGGTGCGGAAGGCAGGAAGGCCTGCGTACACAAAAGGCCAATGCAAGCATCAATTGAGGCACGACCCATCGTTTTGGCGACACGGAAGCGATGTTCCTATATGAGCGCTCTGGTGATGCAGGCCTACAGAGCTACAAAGCCACAGAGCAGTGCGAAACCATACTGAGGCACACGCACCTCTGCGGCAGCAAGCAGATCTAATATCGATATCAACTGAAAATCAACAAGCCTTCCGTTGAGACCTACCTGTCTCGTCGTCGCTGCGCTCCAAACAAACTGATGATTGCTTTCTGGTCCTGGTGTTTCTTGAACCCATTCCCAAGTGAATATTCGAAGTAGGTAGAGGAACATGAGGAATTTGTAAGGAATCAAGTGAAGCATACATGCAAGCAGGTAGTCGCAGTCCCCTCCATATGCCCGGTGCTGCTGGGCTGGTGCGGTGCTAGGCTGGAGCTCTCTGATTGGGCGAACTGCATTGGGCCTAGCGTATCTCAGCTCCTCGCTCGCTCCTCCAGTCGCTGAGTCGCGCTGTCTCGCCCCCCTGCATTGATTGTATTTGGGAGGCATCCACCAGCCCCAGAGCTGCGGCCAGGCCAAGCCCCCCCCAAACCCAATCTTCTCAGGCTCCCGTTCAATCAATCTTTCCTCGCCATCCATCCATCAACATCTGCATCCCCCCCATCTTTCGTCTCGAAACTCTTTTCTGTGTCAACAAGAGGAATATTCGACCTGTTCTATTTTCCACTTCTTGTACCCGGCTGCATCCAACTTGTAACGCCTCGCCTACGCGCTCTCAGCACCTTTCCCCCGCGTGGTCTGACAGCTTTTTTCCCTTCTACTCAACTACTTTCTCCGCTGCCAAACATTCATATTCTGCCCAAAGTCATCCCCGACGCGCGGAATTACTCATATTGCCAATACCATCGCCTCTGAGATACTATTCAGTTTCAGTCGCCGTTTCACTCGACTCTAATCCCTTAATCGACGCACGCGAACCCTTGCGCGCATCTCCAAGCCAATTTCCCATCTCACCGAGTCGCAACTTCACACGAGGACGCGTCTCTTCCCCTCCACACCATCCATACCACACACTTGGACGCTATTCAATACATCAACATGTCTGGAAAGCTTGACCAGTCTCTTGACGAGATTCTCTCCACCCAGCGCCGCTCTGTTGGCGGTCGCCGTGGAGGAGCTCGAGGAGGCCGCCGTTCGGTCGGAAGGGCCGCTGCCACCGTCGCCCCCGTCGGTGGTGTGACCAAGACATCAAAGCAGAAGGGAGCTGCCGCAGCCAAGCAAACACCCGCCAAGGGCGCTGTGGCTGGCGACAGCAAGGTTGTTGTGAGCAACCTGGTAAGTCCTCGCGCAGTCCGTCAGTCTTCACCTCACAGTCATTAACAAACCACGCAGCCTAAGGACGTAAACGAGGCACAGATCAAGGTATGTTTCCACTAAGGCTTACCCTGCCGGTGGAATTTCATCGACTATCCATTTTTATCGCGCGCGCGTGCATCTCGAACCTACGATCTACATTGCCTTGACTTGATCCATTCGGTCAAGGGGTGTACGGATGTGGTCGCAGTGGAAGCTGTCAGCTGCCCAGTCTCCTTCACGATCAAACTGTGCACGCACCTTGCGTTGCAACACCTTGGATCCGAAGTTGAGCAGGTCCTTGTCAAACAAACACTACGCTCTGGCGTCAACCGCAGAAGGCTTGGCAACCCTTACTTGCGAGTTCCATCAGTGTAGACATGTCGACTATGGCGCTACTGATGACATGCAACTCCGAGGCTGGAATGGCTCTCTCCCCGAGGACGATCATAGTGAAGTCCAAGCACGTACAAGTGCTTCCTTCAACCTGCAACGAGCAAAGCAGTGAGCTACAGCAACACCTAAGAGACTACCGGTACATCTCCAGTGAAGTACAGTGGGATGCGATACTTCCGCCAGTTTGGGCAATCGGGGTTACACTCTCTCATGCCGTGATTGGCATCCTGCGCAGAGACAGAGCCTAAGTGGTTCCTGAACTTTACTTAAGTGAAGTTCATTGGGCGGAAGAGATTATGTCGGGCGTAATTTCAGGCGAGGCGCCATGGAAGTGGCTACTGGAAGATGGCATCTAGTGGGCGCGGGGGCTGAGATGTTGCCGGCTTACCAAATATGCTGTGTGTCGGGACGGCCCACTCCAACACTGTATTAACGCTCACTGCTTGCTCGTTCATGGTACTCACATGGTGTGCCACCAAAGGTGCTTGGCTCACATTCGCTAGCCGAGTAGCGATGCTTGGGCGATATGATACGAAACGCTTACCACCCGTGGATTTATTGATCACTAACATGGCATGCCCTTCAATAGGAGTACTTCATCTCGTCTGTCGGTCACGTCAAGAGAGTTGAGCTCTCATATGGCCCCAACAGCATGAGCCGCGGCATCGCCACCGTCACCTTCGGTACCGCTGATGGCGCGCAAAGGGCTTTCAAGGCTCTGAACGGCCTTTTGGTTGACAACAGACCCATCAAGATCGAAATCGTCGTCAGCGCTGCTAACGCCGCCATGCTCCCTGCGCCCAAGACGCTTACGGACCGTATTACGCAGCCCAAGTCACAGCCTAAGGCCCAGCCCAAGTCAGCTGCCTCTACCAAGAAGGACGCGGCAACCAAGGATGCCGGAGCCGGAGCCGCTGGTGCACGAGGCCGGGGCGGCCGTGCTGCTCGCCGCGGTAAAAGCGCTCGCCCTGCGAAGAAGACGGCCGAGGAGCTTGACTCTGAGATGGCCGACTATTGGGGCTCGGGTAACCCGAACGAGAACACCAACGGCAGTGCTCCGACCGCCGGAAACGACGACGCTGCTATGGAAGACGAGATCTCAGTATGTTATGACACAGTACAGAAAGCTATTGCAGTATGCTAACAACCCTTGAACAGTAAACGGTTTCATGACGAGTGAACCACCCTCGGACGACGTTTTATGAAATACACATTGGAGGGAGAGGCTGCTTGGCCCAAGGAGCGGCCTTTGGTTGGGTTGTCAGTTGCTTGCCATGGTTGGCATTATGTCGTCTTTGCTTGCGCACAAATTGTCACCTACGAAATGCAAACCGGGTTTTAGGGGGAAGGGTGGACTGGTTTTGCGTTGCTGTATCATTTTTCACACTGGCTTCATTTGGTACGCCAGTCTGAACAGGGTTTTCTTTTTCTTTTTTTCAGTGGTTATAGCGAATAATGAAGATGAAGCGATAGACCACGACCTTTTGCCTCCCAGAGGTGTGTGCCTGGTACCGATAACTTCGTAACTCGCAGAGCCTACCCTGTCCTCGCGATACTAGGTTGTAAATAGCTCTGTAATATATTGCCTTGCTGGTTTCTGAAGGAAAGTAACGTATGCCCATTCGATGTATACGTTGATTCTTTGTGCTCGGCTAGGTATGTAGCGTCAAACATGTTCGGCCGCCATGGCCTGGTAAGTACAAGCTTGCATCCGACTATCAACTCGGGTTCGTGTATCAAACGAATACAAGCACCCCCTTTGTTGGCCAGCTTCGAGACGATTCTGCTACTATGAGCGAAAGATGGATACATCGACCCCAAAGTATTAGCACAGTTGAGCAGTATTTCCTTCTACCTTTCCTTCGACGTGACGGTTCCTCATTGGAGTAATGTATGGTACCAAATAACCTCGACGACCGGCTCGTCTTGGCTATTATCATTACCATACATAAATGCATGGATCATATGATGTACGTCAGCCGAAGGCCTGTGTGCAGTTTTTGATTAATCATGCTCGGTGTGAACAAGGCACGCATACAATACCATGGCTTTAACCAGCCAGCCAGCCCCCTTGTAGAACTTGTCGACCTCCTATGGGGGGAGGAGGGGCGGGTAGAGAATGGTGGGTGGGAGTGGCTCGTCCTCCTTCCAGCTAGCAGGGTATCTTGAGTAGCACGAAGATATCCTGGACCAGGATAAGGTCCGAAGGACCCGAGCCGGCGGGCAAATCCACGTGTCGAATCGCCCCCGTGGCGTTCTGTCTCCCCGTCCCCTTCAGTTGTGGGTGGAATGTGGAAGACCGGTCGTTGGTCGGCGTCTATATCATCACATACGATATTCGAGGCGAGGATGGCTCGTTACGTTGCGGCCCGTCGATAATAATAATGGTGAGGATAACGTTCCTGTCATCAGAAACTAGACTGTGTTTATTAATCCGTCCCAGAAGGCGTGCCGTTAGGTTATTTGAGATCCGACGGACGTACACACATCCAACAGGTCCTCGGAAGGTTCATCTGTGCCAAGCACCTTGTTATCGAAACCCGATTGCGCCAGGAACAGCTAGGATACGGTACCACTCACTCTACAGCCGGGGCAATATGGGGACGCGGAGAAAACTTGGTCAAAGGGGCTAGCCAGCCAGCCCCTTGTGCGACGGTACATGCAAACTTCGTGATGATTTCAAGAACAATCAACCCTGTACGAAAGAGAGGGGGTGAAGCCGGGTTTCAAGGCAGACAGGTAGGTAGGTATGAATGATACGGTGGACTTGTTCCTGCTAGAATTATACACGCGTCGTTCCAAGCAAGCTCTGCTCTTCCCGAGTCGCCATCTCCTTTCTCATCTTTGACATACACTGGCTGGACTAACTCTGGGTGCTTGTTGCGGGTGGGCAATGAATTTGGGATATGATGCTGGGTATCGTACTGAACATCGCCAGGGCATGGATGCGCCAAACGCATCATTACCCGTGAACCCTGTTTGTGGCTCTCTGTGGAAATGCGGTTTGGTCACCGGGACGGTAGCCCCTTTCACAATATAGGGGAGTAGTTGGTCATGGATCGAAAGCTGGGTAATCATACGAGGTACCCATCGTTGTGGTTGCTGACTGCTCTCAGAGGTTTGTTTCCGGCGTCTATTATGCCTTGTGTAAGGAGTCTGAGGCAGAATGAGAGGGTGATAAGTCTCGGAAATGCGTGTTCGTACTTTAGCCGGCCCTCGAGAAAAGTGTCTTCTCTCCCCCGTCTTTGTGATGTGTCATACTGACCCACATGATGGGACATTTGTATAGGACTATAATACCTCGGTGGTGGATATGATGCTTCGAGCAAGAAAAATTTCAGCATTGATGCGTGTGTGTGGAACCCGAGATTTACCGGTGCATACTTGGTGAGTCACTCGCCTCTTGCAGACTTACTCCTTTGTCATTTGGCGAGGCTGGATGCAGAGAGCAGAAGAGCTCGTCGAAGGATGCGCTGGCAGCTTCAGCAGCCACGGAGCCGACTAAAAGGGAGGGGGGCCAGACTCACTCTGCATCCGTAGATCGGTGACCAGGCCATAATTCGCCGACATATGCACTCACCGGCCTGACTACACATATTCTTCAGCGGTTTCTGCAGCCATTTCCCTGCACCTGGCTTCCGGCTGCAGTTGGGCTTCTGGCCAGACGATGATGATAAGGGTGATGATGTTAGAGTGACGAAGACGAACCGGCCAGGACCCATCTCATGGTGGTTTGACTAGTCAAAGCTTTCCAGGAGCCTCGACTGGGTTTACTTGACGTTGGATGATACAGAACCCCGGCCGAGCCCCGAGCAAGAGCCATGGCTCATCAGGCATGCCAGCGTCGTCCACACAAATGCCAAAACCTTTGTGTCCAACCATAGTGGGTGATGGCATCGTTCACAGTAACATTCGTAGACATTCGATGTCGGAGCGGTTCTCGACCCGCCAAGGCCTTGTAATATTGCATTACGGCGCCAGGAGAAATCCTGGCTGGCTCGTTGATGACTTGATGATGACGGATGATCTGCAGGTACTCTCCGCCCTCACAACTTGGTGCTCCGGGAGCTAGTAAGTAGTAAGTACGTCGAACCCCGGAACCAGGGAATCAGTAATCTGGGCAGGGTAGGCAAGCCTGTCATATCCTGCGGCAGGGAAAGGAGTCACAGCCGACCTGCGACGGAAGGAAGACCGCCACGAATCACAGCGGGAGCAGTTCCAATTGGGCCCGGTTTTGCTGCTCGTCCGGATCACCTCATACGACCGCATATCTTAGTGGCGACGCGAATACTCGGACCCCTAAGCCTTTCGCAGGCGATCAATGGTAACCCAGATGTTACATGACAAGCATGACTCGGTCTGGGCTGACATTTTTAGCAGAATGGTGCGCGTTTTGACAGCAGGTTGTGGAACTTTTGGGCGAGGAGTAATCGCAAAGTTTCAGGGGTCAGGGTCGAGGGGTCGAGGGGTCGAGGGGTCGAGGGGTCGAGGGGTCGAAGGTATGGATATACCAGTACATACTTGGAAGGACCGCATGTCTGCCAACATCTACGCAGCCAATGGCACAGAATTCCAGCCGCCATCTTCCGCCCCAAAGGGTGGAAACTGTATCATCAGCGGCCATGGTGAAGACTCCCACCAGTATCCATTACACTGCACAGATAGATAGGCTGTCAGCCACAACCCCACCAGGGCGGAGCGCCTCTGAATATATCGGGATGCCACCTTGATGCGATCGTTCGGATAGCCACCGCATGTATATATAAAACAGCAACTATTACATGCTTCCAAACTCACCAAATGTAGAGGAACCGCATATGCCAGGCCCCAAATGGGCTGTCATCTCCTTGTGGAAGCATGGTGGCTGACGGGAGGTTGCATCAGCTAAAACAAAGCGCACTTTTGACAGCTGCCGCTCCACAAACGGATAGGAAGACCGCAGCTTCTCCCCAACTGACGTGAAATCCGAACCATGGCGCCTGGGCAAGGGCTTCCAAGAGCCAAGACCAACCTTGGCTGAAAGAACGAAGGGGCAAAAAAGGAAAAGAAAAAAAGGAAAAAAGGAAAGAAATGAAGATGTCGCCAGCAGATATGAAGGATTGGCGAGGACATCGTGATCGCTGTTGCTACGTTTGTAGCCAGCAGCTTTGGAGACTGCGGTAAACGCAATATGGCAGTTGGTAGAAAGGTGTCCCGGTTCCGAGACCACACGCCATGTGCATGGCTGGCCACCTAGGTAGGCTATATTATGCGCCATAAGCGTTGCAATGGCCGGGAAACGGGACAAGATAGCCATTGGGCACGAGGCATGGCAGCGGGATTGTCGAGAAAAGCAGAGCATGGCCATGTCAAATGGCAGTCGCCGCAGCCTTCGCGGAACTAGCGTTGCGGCAGGAGAGGCGATAGTGGCTCAATCAAAGGCCAGGGCGAACGTGGTATGCATGGGACCCACGAACCGTTATCTGTTATTTCCTGAGGGTGTTGAGCTCGGCGCTCAGGATACAGGGCATGACGGGCGGAAGGGCGACCGTTAATCTACCATCTCAGGAAACATTCGATGGCGCCGTCGCATTGCACCCAGATCCTGGCATTGGTGGGCGGGTGGTACATCCGGGGATTCGTTGGGCGAACCAGCGTCGGCGGCCCAGCAGCCGGGTTGGTGAGAAATGTGACAGAAGAGGGTTGCAGATTATAAGCGGAGGAGGCATACTCGGGATTTGTAGCCGAGCCGCCGTTCGGCACGATCATAACCACATCAGCATTCCATCAGCCAAGGGGAGAGGCCAATGGCACTTTGGATTTGTGGTATGTGTGACCGTAGGACCGTCGGTAAGTATGTAGTAAGTAGGCAAAGGATGAGGAAGAAGAGGTTGGCGGCTCGGGTTGCACGCCTCAACAACGACTCGGTGAGCTGGATGCCTAGTATGGCATGGCATGTAGTGTGTATGGAGAGGTGTAGGGCTCGATACTTGCCGAGTCAGCCTCCAGTGGGCAAAAGAAACGAGTGGGCGTGCAACGAGCGTGGAACAAGCTTAACGGCCAGAGTCACGGCGGCTATTGGCTGGTGCTGCCGATCACTCCCCACTCCTGGACATGCAAGGTCGGCCATACAAATGCCCGGACGGACTTGGGACGCCTGCACCGCCTGCACCTCCTGCACCGCGCTGCTGCTGCTGCTGCTGCTGCTGCTGCTGCTTGCTTGCTTGCTTGGCCAAACCCGACCAAAAGCCAGAGCCCACGATTGATTAATCATTCGGATCGGGTCTGGCAATTGCAAGGAAAAGTCTCGGTCAAGTCATAGTCATGACGGGCCTTCCTCACCCAGACCTGTCTATGGAGTGCCTGCCTACCTTGCCTGGCCCTACTTTTTGATGTCCCTTAAGTACTTATGTAGCTACCTACTACTAGGCTACCTACCTACCTACCAACCTACCTACCTACCTACCTACCTGCCTGCCTATCTGCCTACCTGCCTCCTTCCTTCAACCTTCCCGATTCTGTCGCTACTTTTGCACACTCTTTCCCTTTCCCATTCCAACTCGAGTGTAGGAACCTGAGCAAGAGGGGAGAAGAATACATACCGACAGTCCTCGTTTCTGACCGGTCGTTCATGGATGGATGATTAATCGACTTATACTTTTCGTGCTTCTGCTAGCTTCCATATTCTACCCTTGGTAGTCTTCTTGCACCGATCCAGCTCTTTCTGATCTGATATTGATCCTTCAGCCGCCTCCCATACCCTACTTACATAATCCCCCAGCAAGTAGGTCGAACGCATCTGCTCTGCTCTGCTCTGCTCTTGCTTCCCCCTAAGACTTATAAAAGCCCGCCATCCACTCTCCAATGGCGACAAGCCACTATTATGGGGGAGGACCGTTTCACCAGACATACCATCCTCATAGTCACCTCCACAGCACCACCATGAGCAACAACGACTATCGGCATGCCACCGCCGCCCAGTACCCTTACCAGCAATCCGTCGCCGCCGACGGCTTCACTCCCGAGATGCGGGATCGGCAGGCGCGGGGCAAGGACCCTTACCTTGATTCGGGGGAAGACTCCGAGGGGGCGAGCGGCGATTGGGGTGGCCGGAACCGAGGCTCCAGGTACGTATGCTTGGTTTCCTCATCTTACTCATTTGAACTTAATACCCACGTGCCGCCGTCTCTGTGCATTTGCACTTGTACGTCTAAGAAAGAGTGAACAAAAAAAAACAAAAACAAAAACAAAAAAAACATTGCAAATTGACCAACTAACACTTGTGCCCCTTTCCCCCTCCTTCAGGGACGAGTCCTACGCCTACATGGAGCAACGACGACATGCTGCTCAAATTCTGGACAACCCAGAGTTGCTTATGACCAATGCCCAACGCGAGGGCGATGTAAGTTCTGGACCCCGTTCTTCGAGTCTTGACCCCCACGCGCCCCCATCCCTCAACCCTGGCCCGGGAAACTCCTCTGTCCGCCTGCCAAACTGTATACTACCTACTCATCCAGTCTGTTCTGGTATGGTCACCCACAGGATGAAATGGACAAATCCCATCCTCTGATGTCATAACTGTGCGGTACTTCATACCTTGGGGACGACAAGGGTTGTTTCCATAATTATCAACCCACCTCGGCCCCTGTCACTTCCTTCCTATCCCTTGGACCCTGCCAAGAAGGATGCTACCATCCATAATTGCGATCGTTTTCTATACTACACCTCGAATTTCACCATCTTCACCAGTTTCATCACCCCTGCTTACCAAATGATTGCCAACAGAGTATACCGGCCACGCGTTTGCGCTACACTCGCATGTTGTGTGGCGTAGTGGAGGAGGCTGCCCCTTCAGCGTCGAAGCAGTCGGGGGACAAGAAGAAGAAGCCCAAGTCGTCCCGCCACAGCAGTAGCGGTGGGCAGAAGAGCTCGAGCAGCACTCCCAAGAAGCGTAGTAGTCACAGTGACCGCTCCTCGAGAACCCATTGAGCTCTCCAGTGGACAGCAACAGCCTAGAAAGGGTTTCGGACGGAGGAGGAAAGTGGTCCGCAGGGCAACAGCAGCACTCAATCGGATCCTATATCTGCACCAACGGAACCAACCGCGGCCGAGTATCGAACGACAAAACTGTAGACAAGGCTCGCTCCCTGGAGGCGTCAGACGGGCAAGAGCAGCGCTGCAGCCAATGGCTGAGTGTACGCCACCCCCAAACCGCGGTGGTTTTTCTTTTTTGGCTTAACTTGCACCGACGGGGCTTAGAAAAACGAACGTTAGGATGAAACGAATTTACGGAATAATGGACATGAAGTTTTACTTCGGCGCGGGGTTGAGGTACATCTGATGTGGTAATGACTGCAGCTTTCCAACTTGGGTACGTGGGCATATACTGGTGTGCTGCGCAGGCGTTATTGAATTGGTGGTTGTTCTTCCCCTAGTTTCTGGAGAGGCCGGCTATGCCATGCTTTTTGTCAATGGCGATGGTGGAAAAGATTGTCTTCCTTGTATTTTCCCGTACTCAAACCGCGAGGTGATATACCCCCTTTCGAAATAAAAGAAAAAAAATGTCGGGAGGCTCTCTGCTGCTTTCTATTGGATCCAGCATCTTCGCTGTACGGTTTTAGAGCAGCTCAGCTTTAAGCAGATAGTTTTGCAAACATTTTTGTCCCTTCACCTTTCGCATCGTGACTCCTTTTTTGTCCAAGTTGGTCTGTCAAGTCGCGTATACTCTACCAAGTCCGCTGCTGGCAATAACGATTTCACTTCAATGTAGACACAGTCCAAGTACAGGAAGGGGAGAGTCTGGTCATGTATCAATAAGGCTACATGCATATATGCAAGGAAAGAGCTATAAAACTAGACACGGGAGTCCCGTACGCTGTAAGTATATGTGCGGAATGCTGCGGTTATGCTGTATACCCGGTGCAAAGTAGCCGCCCAATAATCATTCAGTTGGCCGGCCGGCCTGTTTCTTCCACCTTTTTGCTCCCTTACACTACTTGTTTAGCCTCCCCGATCCTGTCTGCCTTTCAAGGCCGATATGACAATAGAGAGATGAGCAATGGGCTCGATGGAGAAGATAAGAGGGCCGATCCCCCAGGAGAGGGGCTGTCGTCGGTATATATAGAAGACTCCTAGAACTCCTCCCAATGAGATGAAGACAATAAACGATAATGACGATGGTAGTATGTTCGTGTCGTCGCGTTTCTAGGGGTGTCGAATGTGTCACCCTAGACCAAACCAGCCGAGATATCTCCTTGATTTCGACCAAAAAAAAAAAAAAAAAGAAATAATAACCAATTGATAGATATCTCCCCGATAGCGCCGTTGCCCGAAAAAAAAGAAAAAGAAAACCCCCTTCCAAATGCCTTTCTAATGTCTCCAGGGGGTTACCAGATTCCAGCCCAGTGTTCTCCCTCTTCGAATCTTATTTATGCGACGCGATACGGCTCTTTACAAGACAGCACACGTATACAATAAACAACGAACAATGACTATGCATACCGCGTGCTCGCAACACGCCTCATGCTGCCGCCGTATTGCTGCTGCTGCTGCTGCTGTTGGTACGGTGACCAGTCTGGCAGTTGACCATAAGCCGGCGGTGGGCGTGCCACGTTCGCAGCTTGCCATGCGCCGCCTCCGCCATAGCCGCCGCCTTGCCAGCTGGGGTTTGGTTGTGTCGGCTTCATTACACGCCTCGGTCGTCGTCGGCAACAGCTGCAGAGACAGCTCAGGAGTGCAATCAATACCAGACCACCAACTACGGCAACCACCGGGATGAAGATTTGCTTGTTGTCGTTGATCCAGGCTTGTGCTTGATTGATGAAGTTGGATCCCTCACACTTTCCGTTGTTGCATTTGCCACCGCCATCGCAAGGAGTACCATCCAGGAAATATTGCTTCAGCGTGTAGCAAGCGTTTGGACCCAGCTGGGCCGATGCGCAGGACAAGGTACAGCCGCCCGAACCGCACGACTTGGTGCTGTTATCTCCGTTGAGGTTGCTCACGATGGTCTTACACTGAAGGTCACGAGACGTACACTGGCCAGAAGCACAGGTAAGTCCCGCGCCATCGGAACCACACTTTTGGCCGTCCTCAGCCTTGACGTCTTTCGGACATGTCGGTGCGTTGCCGCTGCAGGTTTCTGCGGGATCACACGATCCGGTGCTCTCTCTGCAGACTGTCCCGCTGGATGCGAACTGGCACTGCTGGGTGCAGCAGTCCTCGTTCGAGGGGTCGCAAACAGAGTTCCCCTTGAACTTGCACGTCTTGGCATCGCAACAGCTGTTGGAACCGCATCCCTGTTCACCGCCGCAGTCGCAGTCTTCGCCCGCTTCGACGATGCCATTGCCGCATTGCTGGCCTGTGATTGTCACAACATCCTTGTTGTTGCTCAAACATGAAGACTTGACGCTGTTGCGGTTCATCGCAGAGCATATGTTGCCTATACTGCAGGCCGAGAAGCGATCGATATTGTTTCCGGTCGAGGGATTCATAATGAATTGCTGCTTCGCATCGCATGAGTTTGAGCTCAGAGGACAGCACTGGTTCTGGGTCACTGTTCCGTCGGAACAAGTTTGGCTCATACAGTCGTGGACGGCTCCGAACGTGTGTCCACTCTCGTGGGCAAATACTTGCCACTCGGTATCGGTGCGGACAACAACATTGGCACCAGCAGTGGTCTCGTTTCCTTCGCCGGAAGGACTGGCGCCCTCAGCACAGAGCTGACCAAGCCAAGCTAGACCGACAGCGGCACCAGTGTTGCATGTACTCAACAATGTCCAATACGCATTGCGGTCTTTGAATTGACCTCTCCAGGCTGAAAACAGGTTCAGACGATCCGTAATGCTGGTATCGGAGCTGCAAGGCTTATTCCATGGCGCAGTAGAGGGGGAGTGCCAGGGCAATCAGCCTCGCTGATAGTCAAGTTCTGAATGCCGATAGAAATGTTGAAGGTGCTTTCGTATACCTGCGATGCGGCGCTGACTTGTTGAATGATGTGGGACTTGACGGACGACGTAGAGTTGAACATGGCGGTATATGTGCAGTCGGTGGCGATACCGACGAGAGCAACCTTTCGCGTACTAGGGCAGCCCGCAGTCGAGCCGATAGTGCTGGCCAGGTTGACACCGGCGCCATTACCGCCCTTGTATCCGTCAATGCCTTCGCGAGCAAAGAGGCGCGCCGAGTCGACAACCGAAGTATCGCGAAGATCGAGGCCGGTAAAGATAGGATGAGTGTTCTCGTTGTTGAACTCAAGACTGTCCGACGAGCAAGAAGGAGCACGGAGACTGCGCTTCAGCTCTCCTGGCATATCCTCCTCAAAGGGGTCAAGTTTGACATCGGAATCCCTCCAAACAATCATATACTCGTCCTCGGCGAATTCGACAACGGGGTCCTCGTGGTGCTGAGTTTTCCGGTAGTTGGTGCTGGTGTGTACGTGATGGTTGTCGCCATTCACACGGAAAGCGCCCTCGAATATGGGCTTCGGTCCATCGCGATGCACCGTGATGCGGGCCCAGCCTTCATTAATCCATTCCCGGTGGCCTGGGTGCTGCACGTAAGCGTGGCCCTTGAAGACCCGGTGGTCGGAACGCGCGATGGGCTCTTCGTGCCGTATGCTGCCATCTGAAGCAAGATACTGCACCGACGCGGTGTCTGCGATTACATCGTGATTAGGTTCTAATGTCAAACGGATCTTGTCGCTCTTGTCGTGCAATAGGAACGTAAGCTCAAAGGACGAGAGTGCATGTACGCGGTGCGACGGCGTGTGCAATGTGGGATCATCCAGGCGACTGAGATAGTTCAAGGCATTTCGTTTCGTCGAGTGCGCCTCGGAGGAGGGAGCCAAAGCTAAAATGAAGGCGACGGCCGTGCTGAGAATGCCGCGCATGCTGAAAAAGAGGCGAGTCCCTTTGTTGGGAGGGGACGGATTTCTTGTCTCAGAATCCCATCCAAGTCGGGCCTATTGTATATGCAAAGCAAAGCGGTGTGTGTTCAATATCCCGATATCAAACAGTACGATTAAACAGTGGCCAGGTTCGTCTTTTGTGTCGCCGAGAGGGACTGAATTGGTCAATGGAGATGATCGGGCGATTGATGGAATCTGACCTGGGCGGGTTGTGGGAGAGGGACCGTAGCGACCAGTGAGACGGGCGACGCTGTTTGTCGTGGTGGATTGGCGAGGCTCGGCAGTGTTCTCGGGGGCTTAGATTCGTAACCAGCCGTGGATCCGGCTTGGCCAGCAGACGGCGAGTAACTAACGCAAGGAGAAGAGGGAGGAAGCGCGTGGGCGATGGATGAGAAGAGTACGGTAT
The DNA here is from genome assembly GCF_038362705.1 of Apiospora aurea. Classification (NCBI taxonomy): domain Eukaryota; kingdom Fungi; phylum Ascomycota; class Sordariomycetes; order Amphisphaeriales; family Apiosporaceae; genus Apiospora; species Apiospora aurea. Next base: position 1,486,297 of record NW_027117393.1, on the reverse strand, counting down.
CGAACAAAAAACGAGAGGAAGATAGAGAGAGGGTGAAGGCGAGGATGGGGAGAATGGCGAATGGGCAAAAACCAATCCAAGCAATCAATATAATCGAAAGTGAGTGAAGATGATGACGGTCGCGCTCGTAAGAAAGGTGTTCGTCCCGAAGGAAGATGGTTTGTGCAAGTGGCTGCGCAAAGGCGGATGGATTGCCAGGCCTACCCTTACCCAACCTTGTGTGTGCCGTAGTACAGTAGTACATACAGTAGTACAGTAGTACAGTACTGCGCTGCGCTGCGATTGCCACTGTTGCACCCGCTCAACAGACACCCCCGACAGCTTAGCTGACAACTCTGGGCTCCGTAGGCGAGGTACCAAGCCTCCTTTTTTCTTCTTTCTGGGAGCCTACAGCGCCTGTCGGGCGATGGATTGGCCAGGGTGTTCCGGCGAGATGATGGCTTGGCGGGGATGATCCTGGACAGCCTCCCTGTTTGAGGACGCTGGTCGGACCCTTAGCACTGCGGATTCTGCGGGGGGGGGCGCTACTTCTAACAGGCCAACAGGCGGCAGTAGCAGTAACAGAAATAGATTTGGGGGGTCTTTAAACAGCGACAGGCCAACCGATAGAGCTCTCCTCTAGCTCTTTCATGTATAGTAAGTATATGCGCAGAACAATCTATCTTCTCGAGGCTGTGCTGCGCGAGTAGGTACTCGGATGTTGTGCAGGTCGTTCGGCGCTGGATAGGACGGCAGCGACTGGTAGGGCAGTGCTAATAAGACTTTTCTTTTCTTTTCTGTTCGGACCCAGGGTGTTGGGATTGAGCCAGAGACAGACTGGAGACGGGAAATGCATACCAGCTATTTACCAGGTACGGGTAATGCTATGCCTGTTTCAAGATTGTCGATGTCGAGTTTCGCCCGGGCTAGCTCTTCGAGAGAACGCCAATTCGATTTCTCCAGTCGCATAAACCGATCGGATTGGTTGTAAAACAGGCGATCTTCTTATTAGGTATGTATTCCACTCGCATCAATCGCAGATCTCGTGGCGTGGCGAGATCTAGATCATTCGCGTTGTGCACTCTTCCGAGAGCGGGTTTCTATTCAAAAAGTCCGTAAAGACGGCCTGGACGGCCTTGGGAAGCGCTGCCAAGTTTCCTTGGTATGGGATAATACATAGGAACAGTGCAATGTGTGTGCACTGGTATGCTGCTGGTACGTGGAGCGCTCCCTTCGGTCTGATTGAATCAATCAGAGTTCCTCAGCAATAGTTCGGACGGTGATTTTTTCTTCTAGAAAGGATGGAAAACCCCCTCATCAACGGTCTTTGCTTCATAAGCATCCCAAGTGATCCAAGGCCATTGATGACTTCCAGTCTTATACGATGGCCGCTTGTTTACCATCCGTCGGGGCGAAAGTCTCGCGGCACTTCGATGTCCTCCGATTTCTCTTAAGTCCGAGTATGCCAAGGCTGCCAATACAACCCAGATTTGGGCCATTACGCGTTCTTCTGTGCAGCTAGGTCCCTTGGCTTTCTCTTAGGCCCCCTTCGGCATCCGTAAGATGCCGTTTTTGCCTGTTATTCATTCAGTGTCCGATGCTGTCGCCGGCCGGTTGACCTCACGACTCATGGCTGCGATCCGCTAGTTCTCCTTAGCAATCGTGTAAGGCGCCGCTGCGGTCCAACCCCATGCATAGGGTGCCTACAGTTACGTATGTTAGACGACGCTATCCGACTGATCCTTCTGCAGCTGAAAACACAGCCTCGTGTGGCCACAATGGCCGCGTCAACAAGAACGAGTTGATGGGATTCGCTCAACCAAGGCCCATAACTGAGGCTAGTAGGCAGTTTGTTGCCATGTCCACGAGGTATTCGGAAGCACTGCTGGCGAAGAGCGCATATCTGGGTCCTGTACGAGGCGTAACACTTTCACCTGTCTGGTTTGGGTGAGACGGAGCTGTGACTTCATGAATATATCTCTTTCATTTGGCATAGCCGAGCTTCGAGGCTCTATGGCACAATTCATACTTAAAAAGAATACTAGCTACAATGTGTCATAAGTTCTGAATGCAAAACGCAAGAATTCCCGTGGTATTCCTCTACTCCGATGCTCCTAGCAATCACTTCTTCCGCGATTCCTGGACAGTCCCAATGATCTTCTGGACCACGCTGGGATCCGAGAGCTATCGATATAGTCAGTAAATGTGGCTCAGGTGGCGTTTATAGAGTCGGTAGAGACTTACTGTACTCGTGTCGCCAAGTTGATCTTCCTCGCCGGCAAGGATCTTTCTCAAGATGCGGCGCATGATCTTGCCACTTCTGGTCTTGGGCAGGTCAGGGACGATGAAGACAGCCTTGGGCGCGGCGAACGGGCCGATGCTCTTTCGAACTTGGAGAATAAGTTCTTTGCGCAGAGCATCGATGTTCTCGCTTGCGTCCCTCAGGGCGACAAAGGCGTTGACAGCCTGGCCGGTGAGCTCATCTGTCACACCAACAACAGCGGCCTCACCCACAGCGTGGTGTTCAATCAAAGCCGCTTCGATCTCCGCCGTTGACAGACGGTGACCACTGACGTTCACCACATCATCAACTCTACCCCGGATCCAGTAGAAACCCTCGTGGTCACGACCGGCACCATCGCCAGTAAACTGCAATAATGATCAGCTTCACGTTAAGCCTAGCGCTAAGTCATCAGATCACTTACGTAATAACCCTTATAGACATTCAGGTAAGTGTCCATGTATCTCTTGTGAGCACCGTAGACAGTGCGGGCCATGCTAGGCCATGCCTGCTTGAAGGCTAAGACGCCCTCGACATCGTTGCCGTGGATCTCGTCACCCGAGACGGGGTCAATGATGGCAGGCTCGATGCCAAAGAATGGCAGCGAGGCACTGCCTGGCTTTGTGGGTGTGACGCCCGCAAGCGGCGTGATCACGTTGGATCCCGTCTCAGTTTGCCAGTATGTCTGTCAAATATTAGCAGATGTTACGCCAAAACAGATTGCAAGCGAGGTTTGTAAGCACTTACATCGACAATGTGACACTCCTCCCGGCCAACAACCTCAAAGTACCATTTCCAAACTTCCGCAGCAATGGGCTCCCCCACAGAACCCAGGACTCTTAGCTTTGGCATCTTGGACTTGACAAAGTCGTCACCCGCGCGCTTCAGCAACCTCAGCGCTGTCGGTGCCACGTAGAATTGAGTAACCTCATGCTTCTCGCAGATCTCCCAATAGCGGGCAAAGTTGGGGTACGCAGGGGTACCCTCAAAGACAACGGTGGACACGCCGAGGAGAAGGGGCGCGTAGACGACATAGGTGTGTCCGGTAATCCAACCCACATCTCCACCGCAGAAGTACCTGTCGCCGTCGTGGATGTCGAAAACATATTTGCCCGTCATAGCAGCACCAAGCAGGTAGCCTCCGGTCGTGTGCATGACACCCTTGGGCTTGCCGGTAGAGCCCGAAGTGTACAAAAGGAAAAGGGGATCTTCCGAGTTCATGGGCTCGGGCGCGATGTAAGAAGGCCACTTCTCGACCTCCTCGTGCCACCAGTAGTCTCGGCCGGCTGTCCAGGGTACATCAGCACCCGTTCGCTTGTAAACAAGGACATGGGACACATCCGGGCACTGCTTCAAGGCATCGTCGACAATCTTCTTGGTGCCGATCAACTTGCCGCCACGCTTGCCCTCGTCTGTGGTGATGACGACTTTCGACTTGGCGTCGATGACTCTATCACGCAGGGAATCGGCCGAGAAGCCGGCAAACACCACGGAGTGAATCGCGCCGATACGCGAGATAGCGAGGAATGCAATGACAGCCTCGGGAATCATGGGCAGGTAGATGGCGACAGTGTCGCCCTTGCGCACGCCCATCTGCTTCAGGGCCCAGGCAGTCTTGGAGACCTCTCGCAGGAGTTCGCCGTAGGTGAGTGTGCGGCCATCACTGGGCTCGTCAGCTTCGTAGATGATGGCGACCTTGTTGGGGTCCTTGATGGCGTGACGGTCCACGCAGTTGTAAGAAGCGTTCAGCTGGCCCTCGAGGAACCAGGCATTGTCGCCGCCTTCTAACGAGCCCGAGTGCACTGTCTTGAAGTCTGTTTGCCACGTAAGGAGCTCTCTGGCCATTCTGCCCCAGAACTGGTTGGGCTGGGTGATAGATTCCTTGTACAACTGTTGGTACTCCTCCATGCCTGAGATATTTTTAGCTGGCCGGCGTTATGCAAAGATGGGGCTGCTTGTGCAACTTACTGCCGATATGTGGTTTGCTGGGATGCTCTGTGAGACTTGGTCAGCTTGCACTCTCATAGCACGCGACACACGCGGAGTGCCACTGGGGAAGTGGGGGGGGGAATTGGCGAATCACGTACTGTCCAGCATCTTCTGCGGAGGGTCTGCAACACATTGTCAGCTTCGTTTTCTCGCCGGCTTTCGGGGCGTGCCTCAAAGAGCGAGGAGATGCTCTTGAGTGACGGCTGGGGATTCTTACGAAATGTGTCGACCTCATGGGCCTCGGCGACCACGGGAACCTTGCCTTCAGCCATGGTCGGCGACACGGATAGGGCGGGGTGTGTTTGTGTAGCTGACGATGCGTTGCAGCGGGGTCGGGGGAGCTTGATCCAATGCAAGCAGAAGCCAAAAGAGTATTGCAAAGGTCGGGGTGGGTGGTATTCTAGCTGGTCGTGCACACGGCAAACACACAAACACACACACACGCACTGGCACACACTCGGAGTCAGAGAAGTGAGTCTTCAAGGCAGAAGAGACACTCTTAAGGTCGAAGAAGCGGGAAAGGAGGTAATGGTTATGAAATAGAAAAGGGATCAGACTCTCGGCGTAGCGTTAGCCGTGGGGTGTGGAAGCACCTTTATTTGTATTACGGCAAAAATGAGCTGATAGACGACAGTTGAGCGAAAGGGACTTGATCCATCCATTGATCCCCGTTCCCATCAATTGTCAGGTTCCATTCGACCCTGCAGCTGCGCTAAGGCGGGCCAACAACCGCAACGCTCACCAGCAAACGCAGCACGCCAGACAAGACACGACACACTTTCTCGCGCCCTCGCTCGCCCGCCCGTCAGCACACCCTCGGGTACTTGGGGCCATGGCCATGCCGCAGCTGTCTGGACCGTTGGCCCTAGGTACCGCTATTGCGACCTCTGGCCATCTAGGATACCAAGAGACGAGTCCGCGGGGTAGAGAGTCCAGCCCATTCGTCTCATTGATCGCTGTTCCTTCCGCCTGCCCGAGTGAACGGATGACCGAAGTGGGACGCAAAAGGACAGGCGATAATTGGACTACTCCCCAACGATTTTAGTACCCCCGAGACCAGCGACACCAGCGACACCAGCGACACCATGACTGATCAATTGGATGCAGGCAATCAGCACTGTACCTCTACTTCCCCTTTGCCGAAAGTACACACACTTCTCCTAGTGTTCTTCCTTGGCCGGGCGCTTGGCTTTATCGCAGCCAGAGAACGACTAGAGCTGTGATGTAGGTAGGTACATGCACTGGTAGTCTTTCCGATCCCATTTGCTACCACTGCTGCGGTCGCTCCGGTGAATTGGCATATATCATTGCTACATAATGTCTGTCCTGTCTTGCCTTCTCTCCCCAACAAGCAAGGACAAGACCGAGTCGCGACCCCAATGCAGCGCTGCAGGCAGGACGGCTCTCATATTCTGTCGTCTGTCCAATAATTCCTACCCGCGGCCCATCACCAATTTCGGCTCAGCTTGGCCGGAGCAGCCTAGTCGCAAACAATAACCGGACCGCACCGGCGAGATTGTTTCTGGACGAATTCTATAGAGGGTCTACCTGCCGTTGTTTACGTGGTTTTACCAGCGTCCAGTCCCCATAGGCCCTAGCACTTCCCCATCATAATCTCTCAACCGGAAGTCGCCAAATTGTCATCATTGGACCTTCTCCACCGAGACAGGTTCTCGGGCTTTCGTGGTTATAATGTACACGCCGAGCGATCGTCTTGCTTTCTCTCGACAAGTGCCCGCCATTACAATGTTGCATTGCAACAGGGCCTGAGGAAGATACGGCGCGTTTCTCTGCGTGATACAAGACGCCGGCTCTGCGCCTGCCGACTGGATTGGACGGATGGATCACTGGATGCCATGTCTCAAGGCCAGTTCAGTTGCCGCTTTCGTATATCAAGTCGCAAAGCCAAGCCCAGCCTTTCCCCCTTCAGCGGTTCAACCCCGCATGCTTACCGGGCTGGGCTTTGGTCATTTCTCCAAACATCCCCCAGAAGGTCCATCCCGGCTGGTTCAGATGTGGACAGACTTGACTGGAAGGTGTAGCTGGCCGTAGTACACATGAGGTATGATGTGACGACGCCGCGGCGACCATCGGGTCTTGGGTCTCCCTCAGAGTCCGGGGTATTGCTCGCCTGGCCGGTCCAAGGAGACGATTTCGGAGCACGTTTGCCGTATATACCGCACAGATGATGGGTACAGCCTCACGTACCATTACTTCATCCCTAGAAGCTAGCTGGGTATGTGTAGTAACCCTACTGCATATGCTAGCCAGGTCTGGTTGCTTGGCTTTCTCATGACCCCGCGGGGTAAGACCTCCAGTTGCCAGTGGCCATACTCTTCTTGGACATGCACATCCCGCATGTACCACCACATCGTAGGTACAAGTCTCGCTGCAGTCAGCAGCAGGGGAAGAGTGCCCTGACCTATATGTGACAACCAGATCATACACGCCAGTGGGCGGCAGGTTTATGAGTAATAGTTTCACTTTACGATCGATAAGGCATTGTAGCCAAGAGTATGGGCAAATCTGATGACCCAGGTCTAAGAATGCAGAAAGTGCATGCAGCATACCAACAATGTAAACTGCATGCAAGCGAGGGTGGTGCGACACATCCCAGCACGCTCGCCCTCGCCCTCGCCCTCTGGTTGTACGATCACGAAACGGAGCAACTTGCATGCTGGTATAAAGTCTAATGTGCTTGGGTCTAGTAGCCGGAACCTGGCCGAGGCTATCAAGTCTCTCTACGGGCGACACGCAGCCAGAGATACTCAGAATCGTTTCCTATGCAAGCAGATGGAGAAATGCGTACATACGTTGATGCACTGCACAAAGCGTTCCCACCTGACATGCTTGCAGGCCCTGCTGCGCTGTAGGTAGGGTAGGGTCTCGTTGTAAGAACAGTAGAACTGGATTTAAGCTCGCAGTAGTGGCGCTCTGGCACTGCTGTGTGAAGCCTGCCGCAAGCCCGGTGCTCCACCGACCGACCCTTCAGGCCCGAGGTCCAACGACCAGTGCGTCGCGACTGTACCCGAATCTACGCTTTGCGATAGAGCAGTAGGCAGGCATAGCGCACGGATGATAAAGAAACGTGGGAGAGTGGCCCGGTCCCGGATCGCTGGGTGGGTAGGTAATGCATCATGTCGGTTTGGGTGTGATGATAGGGTAGCCTCCTCGCTCCTCGCTCTGACGGGGAGGAGAAAGGGTGGGTGGGCTCCCTTATATACATACATCCTGGACTACGTAACGTACATGCTTACATACCCCTTCGGCCAGCAGCAAATATACTACTATATCCTGTATCAACCTACATTGCATACATTGTGACCCTCGACCGAACGCCGACTGCTGTCCGTCTTCATACTATCGTATCCCGTGAGATATCTCGGGAAACTGTCCCTGAGCCGTCTGAATTCTCTCCGAAATATATCCTTCCCAAGTCCGATGGGACCACTCTATACATGTTTTGTCCCACTCATCGGCCCAATACCTACCCTCCCCCTGGTTTTGTTCCCACCTCCGAAAGAACCTCAACCTACTACGTACCGAGATCTTTTACCCAATTCCATTATCTTCATCCAGGTCTTGTCGCGTAGTCCCTCCTGAAGATGGGCCGTCCATCCATCGGCGTCCTCTTGTGAGGTCCATCATTACCTTACAGGATGTTGTACATACATACAAAAGCCGGGGTCACCTTTTGATCCCAACAGAAAGCCATCCTGACCCGAATTCGTTCACGTGACCTCCCTAAAGTCGGCCTCCGAGCCCCGTATGTTGCTTGGCTCCGATACTCGGCGACTCCCCTCCCTCCCGATTTAGCACCGGACTCGCCTACAGCATCGTGGTCGTCGTCTACATATGCGATATCGGATTCACCTCCCTTCACTACAAGGGGCCCATGGTACGATGTGCGGTAAGGGGATGATATGTGGCTGGTAGGTAGTGGATGATTTGGGGGGTTAGGAAGGGAGCCGACGAAAAGTTGCCGGCTTGTATTAGTATGCCCCTGTTACATGTACGGCTCCGTTGATTTCGCCACCCCGGCATATTTGCGGACATGCTGTCACGACATCCTGAAATGTGTGACGCCCGCCCACACGGCGTGCTCCGTCCCGTGCGGCTGGTCTATTGGACGTCAGTGCTTTGCCATCTCCGCCTTATACCAAGGGAAGGCCACATGTCATCCACTGGAGATCTTTGCGCTCAGAAAGCGAACTTCTTTCCACGGCCAGGCATACTTCAGTGAGTAAGCAGTCGATGCCCGGCATAACCAGGTGATACGGGACACCCAGTTGAATAAACGCTGTAAGTGTAATTATTACCCTGGTGAACGTTATTACGACTATCGACCAAACGGGCACACTTCATGTGATGTTCGGCGAGCGAAATGTGCAACAAGTGGCCTGGCAACCGGAGCGCGCGCTTCGCTCTTCGGGAAGAAAGGAGTATTGTCATCTGGTTTTAGTTCATCGGCGCAAGCTCGTACTTCTATCCCTGAGTCGTGGAGGCATGGCTGTCCCCGGCTTTGGACTGTCTCTGGATGATCGGGCCAAACTCGCTTTTTGCTTCTTATATTACATAGATATGGTACCGAAGATCTTGGTGGTCTGTTTCCCTGGTCTGTTCATTCCAAACCACTTCTGATGACTTTTGGTATGTCTGATGATATACGTAGGTGATACTCTATGAAGCGGAGTGCTCAGCGAGACAGTACGCAAACACGGTCCGGTTGCCAGTGGTCGGTCTCTGGGGTTGGCGACTCGTTGCAGACCTCCAATGGGAATGTCCGGGATACATAAGTAGTATTGTGGTGTTGGCCAGGGGTCACAGGAGCAATCATCGAATGTAGGGAAAATGCAAGATTGTGCTTGTGAAACCAATACTGAAATGCCCAGACGTGTTCTGTGAATTATTCTCATTAGTTTCTAGAGGGTATACTGGCAACTCGTCGCTCGCACTATTCCCATGAAACCGCAGCGGGCTATCGAAGCCAAGCTCGTCTTTCGTCGTCAAATAACCATCTATTTTTGGCTCAGTAAACCGTTGATCATTCCCAACGCCCGAGTTCCCAGACCGAAAAAAAAGAAACGCCAGAATCTTACAACGCAACCCAATTACATATCCATTTGCATCAGATACATCTCAAAGATACGCATGAACTTGGCAACAAAAGCCTCGAGATGGAAGATGACCTTGGTGCCTGTCCTGACGCGGTGTTCGTAGAAGGCTGACCACTTGATAACGTCGTACTTCAGGTCGTCATCAATCAACGCAATGAGTTTGAATGTGAGGGTCTTGAGGATGGTGGTGGGCGGTATGCAGTGGGTCAAGAGATCGTAAAGTTTGGCTCGAACTTGTAGGATACGGTTTGGCGAGTGCTCCTCCATGATCTCCTTGGCGATCTGGCCGATCAGGGCCTCCCAGTCAGGCGGTGGTATCGGGGTATCATCTGTAATTTTCTCGCTATGACAAAGAGTCAGCACATCATTCATGATGCCGCCAGGTTGTCCTGGGGACTTACTTCTGTGCGTGCACTGCCTCGTACATCAACAGTGCCCTTCGTAGATTCCTGCCGCTTTCCAGCGCGATTCGCTTATGAAGTCCTGCGGCTGCAGGCCAACCCTCCTTTTTAGCCGAATCGGCCAAGGCTGTGGTAATATCTTGAATCGATGGCGCGGCAACCCGAACCAGCAGCGTTCTACTGCGAATAGGGGCGATGATATTTGCGGTGCTGTTGGCCAGCAGGATGAGTCGCAAGTTTGGGCTGTATTTCTCCATGGTTCGTCGGAGGGCTGCTTGGGCATCGCGCGTCAGGTGGTCGGCCTCATTGATGACCACGACCTTGAACTTCTGCCTGGCCGACTGATCGACCTGCTGTGTCTGAGCTACCTCCTTGAGCAGGTCTTGCACAACGACGCGGTCATAGTTGCCCACATCCGAAGGTGTGATCTCGAGGTGATAGACAGAAGTGACGATGTTGAATTCTAGCTTGCGGCTGCTGCTTGTCTGGAAGACGCGGGCGTCGATCTTGATTTTTTCGACACCGGGACCGTATAGCTCTTTGAGGGTCGCAACGATCCGGGTTTTCTTGCCAGCACCCGAAGGGCCGTAGACTAGAAGATGGGGGAAGTCGCCGCTTTGGGCCAACGAGCGCAACCGGTCAGACAGCTCATCGTGGTATGTGAGCTGGTCGAGTGACCGCGGTCGGTGTTTGTCGACAATCAAAGCCATTTTTTATGGTCGTTGCAGGTTTCGTTGCTGTTGCGGTCCGGAATGATCAGTCGGTGCCAATATATGCGAGTGGTGTGCCTGTTGGCTCACTTTCCGTGACGCGGTTGGTTTTTGGAGAGACGCGTTAAGTGCCATTGAGCTAGTCAGCTCAGAGGACTTCTGATCCACAGCGACTACTGGTAGGCTATCTGTTATCCAGATAGCGCAGTTTGCGAATAAACAGCTAGGTACCTGTCCCCCCTCCAATGTGGCTGGATGCACAGAGTCATCATTCCGCCACTTATTCCAGTCGTACGGACAGGAAAACATGGAATAATATTCAAATCGAATGGAATAACCGATTCTGGTCAGTCTCATAATTGTCTGTGAATTGAAGGACTTAGGCATCACCAATATGTACTCCAGAATAGGTGGCATAATTCTGGTGCAGCTATTGAGGATGGCTACGTACCTGCCTAGTTCATTCCATCTACGACCGGGAGCCAGATAGCGCTGACGCTCACTGGTGCGGGGCAGAGCGAACCCCTCAAAATCGATCTTGCCTTACTTGCAGAACATTCCGATTCAGCTCGTACTCTACTTGGCCAAACATAAAGGAGTGGTTAGACTCGTTGGTTGTTGATAGTCTTGTACCCCAAAAGCATCAGATGGGCTGTGCTGATCGCATAATGCCAGATTACGTGTGCTGGTGCTCCTCGAAATAAAGTCCATACACACATTGACCGGGCTTCGTCGTATCATTGGTACCCAGATTCGATGGCCGATACTCCAAAAATGAAATATGTTTTATCGTGATTCTTGATAACTTGAAACCGGGTTTTCAGCTTGGTCGAGCAAGAATACCGAAGACAATAACCTGAACTATGAGGCTTCTTAGGAAAAGATATGTAGAGGGAGTACCTATATGCCTTATACATATGTGCATTTTATTTCGGGGAGCGCGAGCTGAGGTACTGTGTCCATTTCTGGTTATCCATAAGAACACGGCTCTCATGGGCCACTTGGTCAGTCTGGCATAGATTGGATCTATATACCTGACCTCACTTGTGTCGCATTCGTCGTGACACGTCAAGCTTTCACTAGGTCCTTGCTTTTCTCGTGTCTCAATTTTCAGGGATGCCTCCCGTCTCCTCCCCCTATGCATTGGTAACCAGGCTGCGGAACTGCGGCATCATTGGCCCAGTCCGAAAAGTCGGTGATTGAAACGTGCACCAATTCAGTCCCACAACGCATGAGTAGGTGACCCCAGATGGCTCATGGGGATCAGGCTGGTCAGGCTGGTCAGGCGTAGCTAATAGTTGGCGGTATTACCTTACGTACTCGCCACTACTGTACTGAGAGCGAGCGAGCGACCCCACCCCTGGCAGGGAAAAAAGGCGCTCCCAGCACTCTTTATGGGGGGGGCTGGCAACAGGAGAACCGAATTGAAGCTGGTTGTTTCTGTGTCTTTTTTCTTTTTCTTTTCTTTAGGACCTACCTAGTCTTCCCAAATTGTCGCGACCTGTTGTTGTGGCCAGGACTGATTGCAAGACTGCAATATCGCGCTACATCTCCAAAGCCCCACAGTGTATAGTGGCTGATCGTATAGTCTGTCACCAAAGCCAAGCATCTTGAACAGAAGCAACCCTCACCACAACATCAGCCAAAATGTTCAGCAACCGCAAATTCTCCATGAACCGGAACACGGGTGTACCCCGTATGTCTCGCCGGTTCAGTGTTGGCGAGCCCAACACCAGCGGTATGTCTTAATCCCCTTGGCGCCAACGGGAACGTTATGGTATACCTTGGCATATGCAAGGCGCTGCAGATCGAGACTGACGAATACAATGACGCGCAGAGACCAGTTCCAAAATCCATCGTCAGTTCCGTGCCGCCCACGAGGGACATTTGCCCCACGCTGGTCTCGATGCCAGTCGTGCTTCGACGGGTGTAGTCTGGTGTACCGAGCGAGCCAGCGAGTACGGATTCCTCGAGGCCCCCATGAGTGGGCAAACTTGGGCCAGGGAGCTCCTGAGGTCGAGGATGACATTGAGGGCTGCTTCCCGCGACCTCAGACCATCGATGTCTCCTCCGCCGCCCGAGAGTACGGTCCAACCGCCGGTATCAAGCCATTGAGAGAAGCCGTCGCGCACCTTTACAACGAGCATCACCGTCAAGGCAAGGAGTCGAAATACACCTGGGAGAACGTTGCAATTGTCCCCGGTGGTCGTGCTGGGTTGATCCGAATCGCGGCCGTTCTGAACAACGCCTATGTCGGCTTCTTCATCCCCGATTATACAGCCTAGTATGACACCCCCTACATCAAACCAGACGTATATAAACTAATTAAAGCGAAAAGTAACGAGATGTTATCCTTGTTCAAAAATTTCGCGGCCATCCCTACACCTCTTGACGAGAGTGATGGTTATCACATCCACCCCGACAAGATCGCCAACGAGATCGCCCGGGGCACCTCGGTCATTCTCACCTCCAACCCCCGAAACCCCACGGGCCGTGTGGTTGCCAACCCTGAGCTGGCCGAGATCCAGGACATCTGCCGAGGCAGGGCTACCCTGATCAGCGACGAGTTCTACTCGGGCTACAACTACACCAGCGACTGCGATGGCACTACCATTTCTGCTGCTGAGAATGTAGAGGATGTGGACGAAGACGACGTGCTTATTATTGATGGGCTTACAAAGCGTTTCCGGTTGCCAGGCTGGCGAATTGCGTGGATCTTGGGCCCCAAGGAGTTCATCAAGGCGTAAGTAACATCTTGCGATTCCCCAGATCCTTAACAGATTACTAATCAGCTCAAAGTATTGGATCTTGCGGTTCTTACCTTGACGGTGGAGCCAACGCGCCTTTCCAGGAGGCAGCTGTTCCTATGCTTGAGCCATCGCTGGTGCAGACCGAGATGGTGGCACTGCAACACCACTTCCGAGTAAGCTTACCCCTGAATAACCTCATTGGAAAACCCAGTCCCTAACCTCGTGGAATGAAGGATAAAAGAGACTATGTTCTCCGCAGATTACGTGGAATGGGCTTCGTCATCAAGTACGTCCCAGATAGCACTTTCTATCTGTGGCTGAACCTGGAGGGTCTGCCCGGCCCCATCTCCGACGGTCTGAACTTCTTCCAGGCCTGTCTCGAGGAGAAGGTCATCGTCGTCCCCGGCATCTTCTTCGATCTTAACCCTTCACGACGACGAGATCTGTTTGACAGCCCTTGCCATCACTGTGAGTTGCTTCCCTTTTTCCCCCTTCTTTTTATGCCTCTCCTGGACCAGTTATACTTACTAATCATTCTTACAGTTGTCCGATTCTCATACGGACCCAGGATGGAAACCTTGAAGCTGGGCTGTGACGGTATTGAGCGCGTCGTCCAGAAATTCAAGAAATACCAGAACTAGATGTTGTCTTCCGTGGACAAGGCGTTTCGGTATATCGCCAAGAAATACACGCTTCGACATGCATTGCGGAGCTAGACAACTCTAATGACATTTTCGGATCTATTGTCAGATTTGGAATACACCAAGTGAGAAATCGGGGGTTTAATGAGCACACGCAAGTGGTACCACTCTCACTAGGGAACCGTCCGGATATGAATGAATATACACAAAGAATACTCCATCAACAACTACGCGACCTGTGTAACGTATCCCCTTGAGTGCCAACTACCGTCCAAAGACTGGAAACAGTTTCTAGGCCAATCAAAATATCAGATATCCTCGGATCCTGAGATTTTACGCCTTCGAGGACCTTGCCCTCTGTTGTTACCTCGACGGGTTATATATATCGAAAGTTCTCCGGTTTTTGGACAGTAATTGGCACTTAAGGGAATACTGCTGAAGTAGGATCGGAATCGATGGCCGCTGTGCCTCGCCTTTGCAGAGTAACTCCACGTAGAAACGAACGATGGTAGCGGGGGATGGTCAAGACACGGGGTCGTTGACCTTCAATATGTCAAGTGATCGGATCGGTGCCCCAGAAGTCCACTTCCTAAAACTGCTGTAGCCAGAGTGCCAAGCAGAGAGGAGCCCTCCGCGTTCGTCTGTTTATGCGCACCAATCCGGGCCGCCAGCGGCGGGGGCAAAGCTTCTCCAAACAGGCACTTCCCCGGCCAAAGACCCGAAGTTGACCGCCCCCCACCGTGCCGAGGAAAGTTACGACGGGGAAAGGATGGGAGGTTGAGACGGAGCTGCCATTGTTGTATGATATAAAGTAGCAATAGTATAAATTCAAATTTGTATCGATTCGATTTATTCTCCTTCTCCTTCCAATTATACTACAATCTACAGTTGATCCTGTTCTTGACTATTCGCAGCTCCGCATTCGTCGTCGCAGACAACTGACAGGCAGCGTACGATGACGACCTTCACGAAGCTTGGCGCCGGGGAGACCCCGCTCATAGAGGTCGACGCTCGCAAGAAGCTCTCCAAGATCGATCCCATGACCTATGGCGGATTCACAGAGTACGATAGTCCCCAAGTCTACTGTTCATATATATCTCTAAATATATCTCACATGCTTCCCAACCTACCTTGAGGGAGAGGACTAACAGTAAAGAAAATAGGCACATGGGCCGCTGCATATACGGCGGCATCTACGACCCGGGCAGCCCGCTCTCGGACGAGCAAGGGTTCCACAAGGACGTCGTCTCGGCGCTGCAGGAGCTCGAGATCCCCGTAGTGCGGTACCCGGGCGGCAACTTCGTGGCGACGTACCACTGGGCCGAGGGCGTGGGGCCACGGGACCAGCGGCCGAAGCGGCCCGAGCTGGCGTGGCTGGGCGTCGAGAGCAACCAGTTCGGCACGGACGAGTTCATGGCCTGGCTCGACGTGCTCTCGGCCGGCCGCCAGGACGGCACCCGGGTCGAGCCGTACCTGTGCCTCAACATGGGCACGGGCACGCTCGACGAGGCGCTGGCCTGGGTCGAGTACTGCAACGGCACGCGCGACACGTACTGGGCCAACAAGCGCCGCGAGAACGGGCACCCGGAGCCGTACCGGGTCAAGTACTGGGCCCTCGGCAACGAGATCTGGGGCCCCTGGCAGGTCGAGCAGATGACGCAGGAGGACTACGCCAAGAAGGCGGCGCAGTGGGCCAAGGCGCTGCGGCTGCTGGATCCGGACCTGGTGCTGATCCTGTGCGGCGAGGACGGCACGGGCGCGTCGTCGTGGGACCACTACGTGCTGGACCGGTGCGTCGGCGTCGTCGATATGCACTCAATCCACATCTACACGGCCGACGGCGGGGACCACGTCAAGAACGCGACGGCGCCCCTCAGCGCCGAGCGGGCCATCGAGATGACGGGCGCGCTCATCGACCTGGCGCGGGTCCGCAACAAGGTCCCCGCCTCGAAGCCGCCGACCAAGATCTGCTTCGACGAGTGGAACGTCTGGGACCCCGTACGGGCCCCCGGGGAGCAGGGCGCCGAGGAGGCCTACACCTTGTCTGATGCGCTGGCCGTGGCCGTGTGGCTCAACGTCTTCGTGCGGCAGTCGCGCTACATTGGCATGGCCAACATCGCCCAGACGGTCAACGTCATCAGCCCGCTCATGACCTCCCCGGACGGCATCACGAAGCAGGCGACCTGGTGGCCCCTGCTGCTCTTCAGCCGGTACATGCGCGGCTGGACTGTGGCTTGCCATGTCACGGCTGGCGCGTATGATGGCCCGACGAACCCGGAATGGCTGCAGGGTACTCTGGAGCATGGCGCTCCCTGGCTCGATGTGAGCGCTTCGGTTGATGAGGAGGGCATGGTCAGCCTGGTTGTCGTGAACATCAGTGAGACTGATGACTGCGTGGTTGACCTCAAAGGGGTTGGCCAAGAGGTAACTGCCTTCAAGGTCTCTGGTGATAACGTCAAGGTTACCAATGTAGCTGGAGAGGAGAAAGTCAAGTTGACAGAGGAGAAATGGGATGGAAAGGGCAAGTACACATTCTCAAAACACTCCATCACAATGTTAAGGTGGGCTGGGGCTTGATGTTGGCCAAGGAGTGTGCATGGGAAATATTCGAGATATATGCCTGGGTACTACTAGTGATAGATAACGGTACTTTGGAATATTGTAAATAAGTACGCTGTAAAATGATAATATCTGCTATGTGTGCCCAATAAGTATTTCTGTGTTTAACACGCTTTTGATAATACAAAACCAATCAGCTCCAAACAGAGATAGGTAGGTATCCAACGACCTGAGGAAAACCCCATTAGCCGTTGAGCATCTCGTCGACCTGATGCCCGAACGATGAAGCACAAGCATCATGCCAGAGCAGCTCGTGAGTCAAGGCCACAAGTTCCCAAACAGGGCCCGGGCCAGCAGTGCCTGGACCCTGCGTATTCTTGGGTTCTGTCGGCCGACCAGACAAAATAATTCCGTGTTTGTCCCGCGCGAGACGGTTCCCATATATGCCATACCTAGGGCAGGAAAGCGCACCCGCTAGATAGTTTACATTCGAACGCCATCCCAGACCACAGACATATTTGTAGACCATCAGTGATATACTCAACACCACCCAGCGGTCCGGTCGCATATACCTCCGGGTATATTGGCTCCTTATCCGGAAAGGAGTTAAATTCGATGAGTAAGCCCCCGCATTCATGCTTTTGACGCTGGATTTCCCGACAATTACAAAGGAAAAGAGAACTAGACCAGTCATCGAAAGTTGATAACGGCAAGCTGAGATTGTGTTAGTAAACCAGTGAAACGCGAGAGAACATCAGGAAAACCCACTCTATGATTTACGCCGTACGCAAGTTTTTGACCCGTTGCGTCCCAGCAGAGACAATGCTCATCCTCGTCCTCGGAGTCGGCATTTATTCGAGGGCTCAGCCAACCTGGGTGTGGCGACCTGCTCCAGCTTGCCCGTGGAATACTGTGGTCTCCCACTTTCCATATGAGAATCCTCTCATTCGTGGCGCCAGCGATGAAAGCCCCATCTGGAGTGAACGCCAGAGCAACAATGGGCGAATCCATAGTCATCTGACATTTAGGCTTCCCATCACCAGAAAGAGCGTTCCAGACGAAGATCGCTCCATCGACACCACCCGAGGCAAGTAGCCTTTCGTCATCCGGTGGGCTGCCTGCCAAAGGCTGCCAGGCCAATGCCGAAGTCATGCCATCATGAGCTTTGATTTCACGCCGCTTGCCCGAAGCATCCCATATCTGATAGAAGTCAGCAATCGTGAGCCTGGCAACTCGCAGTGTTGGTACTCACGTCAACAAAGCCTTTCTCCCCACACGTAGCCGCCAAAGAGGATCTCCAATCAAACTGCACTTGGAGGAGATTATCGCCCTCGCGCGTGTCGAACCTCTTCTCCTCGTTGATTTTATCTTCGTTACATTTGAACGAAGCCATCAGACTGCCTCCGCAGAGTAGGAATTCAACCTCGCTTGTCCATGCCACGTCCAATGGATCTGCATTAAGTTCGTGGTTCGGCAGCGAGTACGAGATGGTGTTCGATGTCGTGGCACCGTAAATAGTTATCAGAGTCCCGCCATTTTCAGGAACCACGGCAAGAATGGCCGTATTGTTCGGATTCCACTTGAGTTTGATGATGGGGGACTCGGGAACCTCGAAGTGCTGAATGTGCGTGCCGTCGGCGCTCCAGAGACTGATGCGGCCCTTTTCTGCCGAGTCCGTGGCGATCGCGATGACGGTTCCATCCCCGTTCCATGCCATGGCTGTGATCATGGAGGAGGCCGTCATGTCGTCCTCGATGAGGCTGTGGAAGGGGGGCGACACATCCCCGTTGGTCACGTGACCGTCAGATGCAGGGTCCTGTTCGGGCAAAGTGGTTGTTGCACGCGAGACGGTCCAAACTCGCGCTAGCGCATCGGTTCCAGCAGCCGCCAAGATGGATGGATCTTGTGGGTTCCACTGGCAATGCAGCAGGACGGGTGCATTTGCGCTGTTGACCTTGAAAGTAGCCTGCGGTGAGGAAACTGCCTCGCCAGCGCCCAAGGGAATGAAGGTGGTTTCCGTCGTCAATTCCTGGACTTTTTCGACTTGCGTGCCCTGATCCGTACCGTCGGTTCGCGGCGTCGGCGTCGGCGCTTGCTCGCCTTCCAGGGGGACGGGTAAGCGTGGTTGTCAGTGGCATTGTCAAGTTCCATGGGGTCCGTGGCTGCATTGACACCATTTTCGTACCCATTGCTCAGACGAGGGCGCTTGGCCGGGGAACCGCCATTGAGCTGCGGCTGCTGTGGTCTGTCACCTGGGCGTTTCCGAGCATTTTCGACGTCGCCAGAAGTTGGCGAAGGTTCTTCTGGATGCTCCGGAATGTCTTCTTCATGGTCTGCGTCTGCGTCCTCCTCGTCGGCGTACTGATGAGGGGATCCGTCTTGACCCAATGGGCCAAACACCCCTAGCTCGACTGCCTCGGCCTCAGCCGCTGCGTTTTGAGGCACCTGCACAACAGATGTCAGTGGCCTTGCCCCTGGGCTGGATCCGCGCAACGTTTTGGTTTTTTGAGATGCCACCCCGTCTCCAATCGGCCGTCTCGCACCACACCGGCGCACCAACGCATTCCAACGAAAACCTGCATTCTGGGGAAAACCAAACATACCTTTGATTGTGTCCATTTTCGCTCAACCGAGCTGTACAGGAGGCCTTTGTTTACTACATTAACCAGTGCATGACTTTTGACGTAGCGCGCGAAGTCCAGCTGCCGATGCGGTTCTGCAACGTGCCACTCTTTTTGGAACTTGAGTGCCGTTTCTCGGTAATCTAGACACGCCACTGTTAGTATCGCGCAACGATGCATGCCATCAACACGAAGCATTCTGCATATTACATACTTCCTTCTATAAGATATCGCCATCTATAGTTTTTGAGGTTAGCAATCATCTCACGAAAACAGCATTCGCGATGGAGGTTGAGAGACATGCATTAGATAATTCAGCCTCTCTGAATTTAGAATTTCCTTCATGATTGCGAGCAAACTAGGCGTCTACCCTTGGCTTTGCGTTGAAAAGGAGTCCCTTGAGATGAGACTGGCCGGCCTGGTGAAATGTCGAGGCGAGGCGAATTCGAGATCCCCTGCTCGTTTGTAATGTCGTAGGGACTGCGAAAAGAGAGAGAGAGAGAGAGAAAGGGAGAGCGCGAGTGCGTGTGTGTAGCCCGAGAATAGAGCGGGAAAGAAACAGATGAGCTAAGGTTGCTGGGGAACCTGACCCGGGCCGTTGGAGGTAAGAGACGTTCTCGTCAGTCTCAAAGTGCTGAGATGCTGGATCAGGCGATGGCCTGACAGTAGGAGAGAGCAGAAGGAAAGACGCAGTCCAGGACGTCTTTTTTTCCTCGTCGTCAGTCTGTATCGTGAGATTTTCTTGCTGTGGAAATCAAATTGAAGAATGGCAAGAAGCGCAGTCTCTCAAAGGTGGAAAGCGGGCTTCTCCCATGGAAGCCAAGCCGAACCTAGATGGTGCTAAAGTGGACCGGGATGGGTTTAGCTGCTTGGAGGACCTTTAAAACGGTACGTAGAGTCAAGTCCAGTCCAGTCAATCTTGGGGCCTGTTGTCTCTGGCGATTTGCTGCCGGTGCCTGCGTGTGCCTGGTACTTCGTTCTTTTTCGGTCTCTGCTGTCTGGGGCTGCGCTGCCAGCAACAGAAGCTTCATCCCAAACCGTCCTGGTTTGCCCGGCTGCAGATTTCTGACTGGCGGCTAGTTTGTTCGGGCGGTAATACGCACAAGATAAGCTGAGTACCCGAGAGAGGAGAGAGAGAGAGAGAGAGAGAGAGAGAGCGCGCTGCTGCCTGTCTGTCCAGGTATTGAAGCAGAGAGAGAGATCTATGCAGTTCCGTGTCCTCTACAGATTGATCGAAGGAATCGAGAAAGCGTACAGGAGTAAAAGTGACCTAGGAGTATGTACAATAAACCGCTGTGCATGCAATATTGATCATCCATGGGAACAGATGAAAGCATTGGATCTCTGGGAAAAAGCTGGACCGTTGCTCCATTCCGACACGACACATCTCCAAGGGTCTCTCTGCCTAGTGTGCTCTGTAGTGAACGGCTGGGCCGGTATGGTAGCGCACGGTTTCGATGTACTTCATGTCGGGTGCACAAATGGTCTTCCATGCATGTATCATCCCATGCGCGTGTACATTCATCATGAATGTAACCCTTCCCTGCCTGTCAGGTTATGTACCTCCCATTTGGCCCTTCGTCAATCGATACCTCGCGATCAATGCGTCCAAACTTGAGTGCCGTACCGTATCGTGAAAGGAATCATGTTCTGGGAGTCGCTGCTTTGTTTTGGTCTGTAATATCCTCCAGAACATGAAGCATCGGGATCTCGCTTTGCAGCGCAGTGCGCAACCATGCGATTACGGTCGCTTGATCAGTACATTGAAGGGGGAGAGGCCCGGGTCTTGGCTCTTGCAGATGCAGGCTGTACGCTCATGTGTGGAGGTGAGAGAAAGCGGCCAGCACATCAGAGAGGCCTTGTTTGTTTCAGCATTTTATGGTTCTCACCTCCTCGGTGCGCGCGTCCCTCTGGACGCGATAACGGGATGCAGGTTACATGTAGATACATGTCTTTTGCCGCTCAACCTACATATCGGAGCGTCAAATGATAAGCCAGAGCTGCTCCTTGTGCCCTGGCAAGTTTGCATTTTGGTAAGACGGGCGGGCATGCTGACCGAACCGTGGGGTTTACCCTGAAGCTGCTAGGGGTACCTACAGGCTGGAAGGACCAAAAGGAGCAAGGTAGGTATGCTGGAACATCAAATCTCAAATGGTCAGTCAGCCCAGTCACAGTATGTATGCTTGATTCAATCTCCTTGTCGACACAACCTTGGCAGCCCCGAAAAGAGCCAGGGGGGGGCTAGGATGGGCCGCCAAGACCAGACAAGCCTAGTCGAAGGAGCATTCAATATGTTGGGCTGGGTTTCTCGATTGGCACTGGGTTCACCCATCAGCTTGCTCGACCGACCATTGATGAAATGAACAATCCCATCCGCTCGAAGCAGCTGTGCTGGCTGGCTGGCTGGCTGGCTGGCGATGACATTGAAAGTAGTCATCTCAGGATTTGAAAGTATTACTGCAGCTCGGCTGGGCCTTTCGACATCATTGCCACGCCCTGGGCCGTGGGGAGCTGCCCCGGTGAAGCAGAGGAGCAGAGTACGGAGTAAAAACAGAAACATTCCAAGTGGATGATCGGCAGACACAATCGCTTGGTCACAGATGATCGTTGTGTCCCGACTACTATCCCAACACGGTTAGCCTTCCATGCTTCTCTCAAGCACAGCTAGCAGCTCACGCGCATGATGCAATTTGAGAGTGCCACAATGATGAGTGGCCGACTGGGCAGGCAGTGGACTGACTAGTCGTCGGTAGCGGTCTCGCTTCCGCAATGAAAGAAGGAGTCGCTACGCGGGTAGAATACCTGTCTACGAAGAAGAAGAGGAAAAATACTACAAGCCACTGCCGCTTGAGCGTGCAGCTGTCGGACGGTGTCAAAAATGATGTCCAAGGCGGTCAATACTCGGGGGTTCAATGGTGCCCCTCGGCGGCAATGGGCTCCGGCCTGGAAGCCAGGTTTCTGGCCAGGTGTGTTGTGTTGGCAGTAGGCCGGGTAAGATGCTAACTAGACTAGGGTCTCCCGGGTAGCAGTCGAATGTTACCGAGACTGCAGGTGCGTTGAGATGTAGCGGGGGGGGGTAAGTGCAGAGGTTTGTTGTCGGGAGCCGGACGGACGGCTGGCTAGGGACACAAGACCACCTGAGTATGAACAGTTAGCTGATCATGACATAGATGTGAGTGAAGGTCTTCAAGCGTAACGGTTGGTGATTGATTCCGTCCTTATTATGATTAGAGATGGCCCAAAAATGGACACCTTACAACATGAAGGGGGGCAAGGACTATCGATCCGGACCCCAAGTTCTGCCCAAGCCGATACTTGGAATCCGTACGGGACACCATGATCGCTTGGCTTGGCCCATCTGCATCCCGCCCTCCCCATCTCTGGATAGGCAGTGCAGTGCACACCTGCTGTATTCCTCGACCGACCCGGTGCATGTTTGTTGGGAAGGGATCAAGACTTCAACTGATTATTTCGCTTGCGTGGTAGAGCATCCATGAATGACATGACTCGGAGGCGGTTGGTTGCACTACCGATTTTGAATCTGCGCCCCTGGCTGCGGGTCGCTCGTCAAGTCCCGTCAGACCCCACATCTTGGGTGCCAAAACCTATTTCTTCAAGGTGAGCGTTTCTGTCACCGGCGAGCTGGGAAAACCTTCCAGGTAGGTTAGCAGCAGCCAAAAGGAATCCAGGGAGGAAGGCTGAAACGCTTGGGCCACCTGCGGCGCGACTATCGATCCTGCCTCTAACCTTAGGCCGTGATGCGACACTGTCCCGAACGTGTCTTTTTGGGGGTGTGATGTGCATAGCAGCTAGACATATCTCAACGTCCAGAGCATCCATTTCTTCATCCACACTTTGACCACGCCGGCAAGCGGGATTCCCCAAGAATCGATTGACGGCAGGAACCTGTTCGATAACCCACCGGGAC
The DNA here is from genome assembly GCF_038362705.1 of Apiospora aurea. NCBI lineage: Eukaryota > Fungi > Ascomycota > Sordariomycetes > Amphisphaeriales > Apiosporaceae > Apiospora > Apiospora aurea. Next base: position 1,463,321 of record NW_027117393.1, on the reverse strand, counting down.
TGTTGTGTATGGATATCTCCGACTTCGCTTGACGCAGGACGCCATTGTCAGCATACAGCCATGCCTCCGCGACTCAATATCCCCCCCAGTCACCCGGATCTTGCTGGTTGCTCTGCTCCTCCAGTCGGTCTTGAGTGCCGCAGTGCGATACCGACAATGGTCTGCGCAGTCGGAAATCGTCGTCGAGTGGCTCACTCTTGTGCCTCAGTTGTCGCTGTTCTACCCCTGGACCTTCGTCACGACTACGTTGGTGGAGAGTAACATCTTCACACTGTCCATTGCTGGTTTGACGCTGTTCCATGGTGGGCGCTACCTCGAACGTGCTTGGTCATCCAGAGAGTTTGCAAAGTTTCTTTTGGTGGTGTCTCTGATACCCAACATGCTCTGCTTCCTAGTGTTGGTGATGCTATTTACGCTTACACGCAACGAAAGGTGGACGTAAGTGACAAACCCCCGATCCCAAATGCGATTAGCACTGCCTAGCAACATAGACTGACGCTGTTCGCGGAATAGCCTGACCACGATTGCCGGAACCATTCCTTTGCAGATATCCTTCCTCGTCGCGTTCAGCCAGCTCGTTCCCGCGCATACTGTCACCCTGTTCCGTGGTATCTTGTCGATGAGGGTGCCCAAGTTCCCTCTCATATACACTGGTGTCGTGGCGATTCTTTCGCTGACGCCACTCCTCACGAGCGCCTCCCTGTTCCTGTCCTTGTTCGCCTTCCTGACGAGCTGGACGTACCTGCGCTTCTACAAAACTGTGTTCCCTGACCTCGACTCCTCGCAACCGACTTCGATGCGGGGGGATGCCAGCGAGACTTTCGCCTTTGCCGAGTTCTTCCCGGGACCCGTAAAGCCATTTGTCGCCGCTTTCTCGGACCAGATATTCAATGCCTTGGTGGCAATGCGGGTCTGCACACCATTCTCGCCAGGAGATGTCTCGACCGGCCAGGGTGGCAGCTATCTGCCGCGAGGTGCCCCTGGTGGTGTAAGAGCTGAGGCAGAAAGGAGACGAGCTCTTGCGCTCAAGGCTTTGGACCAAAGGCTCCATGCAGCGACGTCTACACGAAGCTCATCTCAACCGCCTAATCAGACCAGTGGCCCAACCATAAGTACCCAGCCACAGTCTAGCACGCAGACGGCCATGACATCTCAGCCTACGGCGATGTTGGGAGAGACGAACTACAACCCGGATCATGACCACGAAAAGGAAGGGTCATAGGAAATTGTTGTATTTTATTGGGGCCTACCGGAGTCTGGTTATTATTCTATTGTATTCTAGTCAAGCATGCGGCATGGAGTAGGAGGACTTAGAATTGGAATCGGCTGGTGTTGCGGACAGTCAATTGTATTCTTGATGCGACCCTCTCTCGTCTTGACCATTGACGATTACGAAAGCGTTCCTTCGGATGGGCTCCCAGGCAAAAACAATACCTTGTGAAGTATGTATGCATTATATAATATCCAGCCTGCATCATCGTCGTTCAAACACTCGTGATGCAGACATGCCGTTTCGTCAAACACTTGAGCCATCGTGGCAACGTGCTACGTCGTGGCGCCGCAAGCGCACGGCGGGCATTAGCTAATAATATACGGGCATCCGAGATGAGCCTGACTGTTGTGGCTGGCGTGGAGCAAGACGGCTGCGACCTTGACAAGCCAAGTGGCACCTGCTCTGGGAATCATAATCTATCTGTTCCACCACAGATGGATCGGCTGTGTACGGCGGCGAACGGATGCATATGTATGTACGTGCAGACAGACATCTCTTCGAGCGAGTGCTACGGAAGACAAGACGATACACCGGCAGCACAGGCACACAAGTGACGACCTCTGACTGACTTTCTTGGCTTTTGACAACCGTCAATGCCCATGAATTAGGGGGAAAAAGCTCGGCTCGTCGGTGGCTCTAAGATCAAGCCTTTTTTTTCTTTTTCCTTGCTTTCGTTATTTTCGGGGACAAACGAATGGGGCGGGCGTGTTTTAGATGCTCCTTGATGGAGGTTCGATGATCCGATCTACATACGCTCATCGTTCCCAGCGGCGTCTTCCTTGTCGCTTCATGCGTCCCGATCCCGCAGAATTGTTCTGCAGGCCTGCCTAAAATAAGATGGCCGTGTTTCAACTGCACACCCCCCTCCCTCCCGTATCGTATCTTCTCATAACCTAGGCTAGGTAGGCAGGCAGGCATCTTTCTCGCCCGTTGTAAATAAGCGAGCGAGGGCAGACTAGGCTTGCGGCAAACCAACAACCCACCAACCACCCTGGGGGTTACCGTACCATATCGTTTCCCGAATTGATAACTCGGCTTCCGCGCCGGGGAAGGTGACTACGTAACTACCTACCTAATCTACGCCTCATCCCTGCAACAGTACCCCTTAAGATGGGGGATTCCGAGATGGCGCAGCAGGAAACAAAGGGCAACTTGGGTGGGTGCAGGCTCTTTCTCCATACAGTAGATAGATTTGTATCCATCAATGCCTAACAAGTGGCCACGAGAAACAGACATTAATCAATCATCAGTACCGTCCGGACCTTCGTCTGTGGCCATGAACGCCAAGCCGACCGGTAAGGGGACTGGTTCGTGGGACTAATAGGGACTGCAGGGAACTAGAACCAGCTCAACATCTGACGCACAGTTCTGCCCTAGAGCGAGTCTCATCTGGTGTGTGTGGGCGCGGGCGTGGGCGTGCATAGCGTAAGTGGTCAGACAGGCAGACGGATGCAACAAACAGCGGTGGGATGGGAAGGGCCCCCAGCCAGTGGCTGGCCTCTCTCCCTCTGTCTCTTATCGCCCTGTGTGGTGTGTGGCTTGCTCCCCCGAGTTGACCCTAGCTAGCCAAGCCAACAAGCCTCTGCCATCTCTCGGCTGTCTCGTGCGGGCAAACTGAACTGACGGCCGATGATGATGATGATGAAAGGTGGTTGCAAGGGGATGAGAGTGGGGTCGAACGCATGGGTGACGGAGCCGGTCAACCCACCCTGAACGCCAAGTCTGCAGCCAGGCAAAGAAAGAAGGGCAAGGCAATCTGGTTACTGCATCTCGCGCGCGCGGCGCTGTTCTTGTTCATGGATGGATGGTATCTCCAAGTATGCTATATGCGTACATACAGGATATATATGTATTGCCCACAGGTGCGAGGGTGTGTGAGTGGAGCTGCCGCCGCCGAGGGGGAACTCACTCGTACAGGCGACAACAACACACCCTCACACATGCACACACTCACTCCCTGGCTCACTCTCACACACATCCATCGGTGGAAGCACAGGGGGAAACAAACCGACCTACGTACCGCTGTACCGAATCAACCCCCCAGCATGGCGAATGAGGAGAGCGGCCTGGTCTGCATATGCAGCACAGCACATGTATGTATGTACGCATGTATGTATGTATGTACGTGTATGTATGTACGTACAGACATAATACATAAGCAAGTATAGCCTCCTACAGTTTACAAGGGGCGGGTTCGATCTAGATGTTCTGATTAGGCTAGGGCTTGGGGCCGAGAGTTAAGCCCTTAAGCCCCAGGAATTCTCCCCCCATCTAGCCCGCGCCCTAGCCATGCCGCCGCCCAAAGTCTGGACGGCGGACGGCGAACGACTCTACCACTCGTAAATTGGCACCACGTCCATCATGACCTCCCTGTTGCCGCTCCGGATCTCTGTAAACATCCTAGCTAAGGTTTTATCAGCTGTTTCTCTTGACACTGCGGGCGTTTTAAGCCTAAAGAAAGAATGCGTCTTCTCGCCTCGTCGAACGGAGTTTCTTCCGTTGTATCTTCTGATATGCTCATGATACCTACCATCACCCTCCCCCTGCTTATATACGCCCGTACATGCACCCCCCCCTCACCGTTCCGGGCAACCATATACCACTTCGTCACATACAGTTTAATCCTTGAATTATTGTTGGACCTATAAGCTCGTTCAAGGGCCCTTGTATAGGTATTTTATGCGTCACCAATACCTTTATCGTGCTGAAACGTATTTTCGTAGATCGGTAGTGGCATAAATTCTACAGTGGTATTTTTTTCTCTTTTTTTATGTTTTAAATAAAGCATCGATGTACTCCCTACACAAAAATGGCCTGTCAATACTTCATCCGAAGTGTGAAACGATATCCACCAATTAACAATAATTCAAGGGGGAAACTGTAAATACCCTGGCGTACCGCCCGCAGATATTGAATGCCGCTCTCGTTACAAAAGCCGAGCATCGCCAGCCACTTACATAGGAAGTTGGTAATAACTCGTCAACGGCCTAACCTTGACGACAGAGCCTACCGATTACTACCTACCTTGGACTACGGTACATACGATGCGCAGGCGAATGCTTGCCTGACTCTCCCACGATGCCATGCCTGCATACATATGTGTATCACCCGCATCGCCTAGCCACGCCTACTGGTTCGTGATTTTCTTCGTATCTAGGAGTATAAGCAGCAATATGCTAGGGAGTTAAATAGAACGCACCCATATCTCAGCATTTGAATTATTCTTTTTCTCTATTCGTGGATAGTTCTATTTTATACTATATGTTTGCAGATGCTGTACAATGAATGTGGCGCTTGAGATCCCGCGATTGTCCGTGTTTGCTGCAGTGCGGGAGTGTATGGCGCCTGGAAAGTTCGTCTTGGAAGGGGACAAAGCACCCGTGTCAAGACAGACCGGTACACACTGAAAGCTCCCAAGAAAGACAAGATATAAGACATGGAACCCGCGCGCGTGCGCCAGGAGTCAGTCAGTCAGTCAGTCAGTCAGTCAGTCTTGCGTACGCGGTGAAAGGGAAAGCAATCTCAAGTTGGGCAGAACCGATTCCCACTCGACACGTGGGTGGAATCAGAAACAGGTCTAGCGGCTGCTATCTCGTAGTACCCCCCAATGGGATGCAATGCTGGAGAAGCAGCAGCAAAGCGGCGGCAGCAGCAGCAGCAGCCATTCTTTTTCCGAGTCTCACCCTCTTGAACGGGTACTACCACGTCACGGTTTGGCGGCAGCATTTTGCTTTCGTTTCCGGCCTACGCAATATTATCTCCTTTCCTCCCAGCTAAAGAGTCAGGAAGGATCCCCTTCCAGGTTTATTTTTCGGCAACAAAGGATGGTGTTTCAAATCCAATCCCACCTTTCACCACAACAGAGAAACATGATGATGCATGCACACACCCACATGCGACACACACACGACAGCATTAGACGCGTGGTTGTATATGTATGTATTTCGGGAAAACTTTCTTTAGAGCATACCTTATCTCGCCCCGGCTAGCAGTGCCGCCCGAACTCTAGGGAGGGCCCTCGCTGGGACAGCGGCTTTGCTCACAATGGTGCCGTTTTCAGCCTCTCTCACACGTTCATGCGCCAGTGCCATCTCATAAGACCGAAACAAGTGTGCTGGAAACGACTGGGGGCAGGGCTGTTTCGCCCAATCTTGCTTGCTTGCTTGGCCCTTGCCAACCACGACCTCGCAATGGAGAGGGAGGAGATAGTCCCGACCCAGATCGATATACTACACTACTCCAGACGCCTAGATCCCTAGACTTTGTCTGGACATCCGTATGGAATGCCTATCTCTCACTGTCGATGCGTAGTTGAAAAAAAGTCGGGCCAGATAGATGGATGTGACACAGCGTATCGACAGCCGGCAGGCAGGGGGCACGTACGCAATAGAACCGATTATTAAGACACTCTGTCACGGCAAGTCTCTCACGCTTCACGGAAATATTGGCTGGCCAGCGCTTGCTCGGTAGCGTCTCCGCAGCCGATGGGACGATCTGCATGCTCGACACCAGCGGCCAAGCCCAAGAAAGCCCGGCAATAGCGGCTCACCTGACACGATTTGGCCCACCCAGGAAAGCACCGAACAGAGGAATAGTCTGCGCTCTTGGCATACATATACAGTCACATCGCCAGCAACATTTCGCTAACGACCGAGATGAAGCAAAAAGACCAAATCTCTTCTTCTCGGTCGTTAGCTTCCAACACAGTCCGCCTTCTTCCACACTCCACACCCCACACTGTCCAGGAAGGAAGGGAGGAAGAGGGCGGGCAGGTAGGTAGGTAACTCAGCGACTACCGAGAGGGCGGGCAAAGCCTCTTTTAGCATGATCACGTCAACCGTGAATGTGTATGTGTACTGGTATGTGTTTGCTTTTCGGTGTGTGGGTGTTGTGTCAAGATCGCCCATCACCCACAATCCGGCTACGCTGATGATGCATATGTCGCCGTAGTCGTAGTGTGATGTAGGCAGAGCACGGGTTGGGATTGGGCTAAATCGGTAGTGAGGGCGTGTGTACGTGCGCCGAAATGGGTAGCCGAACGATGACGGAGTGTGCGATTACTAACTAAAGGAGTGGGCAAAAAGGCATCCTACGGACAGCGCGCCGCGTGTGAAGTACCTACAGAAACCTACCTACATAAGGTAGGCTTCAGGGAGCTGTTATTATGGGGGTCCCGTATGTAAGCCAGCGTGTGAGAGTAAAGGATTTTCTAGAAGGCTGGGGACATATTAACCATCTTGAGTAGTATGCACCCTGCGCGTTTTTCTGTTTTGATTCGGTGCGCTGACGGGGCCAGTTGGCGAGGATAAATACTCCGAGCTGCGATAAGCGTCCCTCAATTTAAATGGCCTCCTCTTGGCTCCCTGACGGGTGGATTAGTAGGCGAGGGAGTGTGGCCGCGGCCGTGAGTGTGAGTGTGAGTGTGAGCGTGAGCGTCCAGGTGTGTGTGTGTGCTTGTGTAACCGGGTGTTGTGTGGTGCGGGTGGGGCCAGGGCGTGTAGATAGCCCCCTGGCGGATGGCGTGTGGTGTGTGGGCGGCTGAACGGAGACAAGGACACTTTTGGGGGACAAGGAGGGGATTAGGCCGTCGAGCCCGGGGCGTATCACCAGCATACTAGCAGCTGGCATCTATCCTAGGTACTTTAGTATGGGCGGCCCATGGTCCATGGTCCATGGTCCATGGATGCTGTTGGATGGCACACCTTGTTTTTTTAGTCTCCTTCCGCCGTACCAAACTATGGGAGGGTACCGCTTTTCCCAAATGTTCCTTGCCGCCACCACGGCGATGGGCCAAATTTGGAGCAACCTCTGGCTGGTGCGGGCTAAAAGTCGCCCCTTTGTACCTCGCGAGTACAGTGTCTCCACGTTCGTTACATTAACCTTGACCTGTTCCAAACTGATTCGTTCGGGTTCCTGGGGCTGAAGTACGTACTTACTCGCATGCTCAGAGGGTACCGTGGTTTGGAAGCCGGCGGAAATGGCCGCACTGGTAACGAACTGTTACAGTTCGCTGGACCGGTAGCATGCAATGCATCTCATCTTAGGCCTAGTAGTAGAGCGCGCAGACGAGCGAGACAGTTGGACAGTTTCCCTCCAACACTGAATGCGGGCAGACACAGACACTCGTTAGAGTTTCCGTGTACAATGGCAGGAACAGATCAGGTACCGGGCGAAACAAGCATATCGCTCCTTTTCGTCGAGGCTATCCATCTTCTTTCTTCGTGACCTCCATCACCCGGTTGGCCATAGCTGATGCCAATGGCGAGATGAGATGAGATAGACTTGCTCGCCATGTCATCGATGTTCCATACCTCCCTACCTCCTCCACCCGGAGCCCAATGGGGCATTTGGATTTACAGTATTGGCCAGCAATGCAGCAGCAGCAGCAGCAGCAGCCGGAGCCGGCAGGAGCAAGGCGAACACACGGCGCAGCGCATGTTCAAAACACCATGTTACCTGTGACCTTCCGCTACTGGTTACTGGTGACGGGGCGGGCGATATGTAATGAGAAAACAATAATATAGGGATGGATACTTGATGCCGAAGAATAACGGGGGGGAGCACGAGTGGACGAAGGGGAGCGCGCAGCACAGAGCAGGGCAGGGAAGCGAAAAAGAAAAAAGGTGGATGTGCCATCTTATGTGTGGGTGAGGCCCGTGAGAGTACGACAAGCGCCGACCCCACAATCAGCCGAAGTAAGCATGGGTACATTGGAGACACAACGAAGTACACAATGACCCGGTCTTTTCATGTCGCCTGCTCCAGGGGACCGCTTCCCATCTGCATGCTCCACATTACGAAAGTTGTTCTTACGAGCGACCCGTGGGTAAGGGTAGTTTGCAGCGAGGAGGGAAGACTGAAGAGAGCAGAATTATTGTCTGCTTGCTCCGCCCGTCCTTCTCCTTCTGAACTCGTTCACCACCCAAATCTATCACCCGTCTCTTAACCTTCACCCCCTTCACTCCCACACCCTACAATCCACAGGCTGGAGCTTCCACCCAAAGATCCAGCCTTGGTCTTTCGCGACACCTCTGTCGCTGCTTTTAAGCTTTTCGCCTGTACCGTTATCACTCTCCTTGCTTGCCTCGCCTGGCCCGGACTTGTTGGCGAGCACATTTCCGCTTCCTCTGTCAGCAGCCCAGCTGGTTCGGACAAGCAAAGTCCGGCTGCATTGGCAACTCCTGCCTCCTGCCCCGACTATACACCGCGACCACGACGACGTCTCTGTCCCGTGTCGCCATTGTCGCCTCGGTTCCCCGGCCGGGCCTCAAATCTGATATCACCGGCGCATAGCTTTCTCGCGTACAGTCGCGATCCGACTTGGGCCTAGCTGGATCGGTCGGCTCTCGACTCGACCTCCCCTGCTCTTCTTCTCCATCCTCCCCCCCTCATCGTAGATACCCGGCCATCTCGTACCAAACTTGAGTCTAGTAGGGCATCATGGCAAACCACAACCCGTCGCCTCAGATGCCGATGCAGATGCATCACGGTGGTCCGCAGGGGCCCCCGCCCAATGCCGCGGTTCACTATGGCGCTGCCGCCGCGGCCCCTTCTCGCCACATCAGCACCGTCAACGAGCATCTGTGGATGCAAATAGGTAAGCTCGCCCGGCTCTGCGTTCTACGCGAAACAGATCGCTAACCCCGTCGCGTATATAGGCAGTTTCTCCGAACTGCTTGGCAGCCTCGACGATGCAATGAGCGCGTATGAACACGCACTGCGCGCGAACCCACAATCCATCCCAGCGATGAACGCCATCAGCCTGATCCTCAGGACGCGAGAGGAATTTCATAAGGCCGTCGAGTTCTTGCAGGCTATTCTAAAGATTGATGATAGAAACGGTGAAGTGTGGGGAAGTCTTGGTACGCGCCTGCTTGTCTCTCTTAGAGTTGCCAATCGTGACTGACTGACCTTGTTGTTGTTTTTTCTCCGTAGGCCACTGCTATCTCATGATGGACGATCTGCAGCAAGCGTATGCCGCGTATCAATCGGCTCTCGTAAACCTGCCAAACCCCAAGGTTCGTCGTCCAGTGCCCATGATTACACTGGCTTATCGCTGACATCTTTGTAGGAACCCAAGTTGTGGTATGGAATAGGCATTCTTTACGACCGGTATGGCTCTCTCGAGCATGCCGAGGAAGCATTCTCGCAAGTTATGCAGATGCAGCCAGACTTCGAAAAGGCCAATGAGATTTACTTCCGACTTGGCATAATATACAAGCAACAATCCAAGTTCGGTCAAAGTCTAGAGGTTTGTCTCACCCATCCGCCATCTCTTAAAGCGGCTCAGTCTTGCTTACCTCTTCTAGTGCTTCAAATACATCGTATCCTCTCCTCCGCCGCCATTGACCGAGGAGGACATTTGGTTCCAAATTGGACATGTCCACGAGCAGCAGAAAGACGTAAGTAATCATCAACCCTATAGCGTTGAGCACACATAGCTAATGTCGTCTTCTCTCCAGTATGACAATGCCAAGTCTGCCTATAACCGCGTGCTGGATCGTGATCCGCATCACGCCAAGGTTTTGCAGCAGCTCGGCTGGCTGCATCACAACCAGAGCAGCAGTTACCAGAACCAGGAGCGCGCCATTGAATTTCTCGAAAAATCTGTAGCTGCCGGTAAGTGAACACAGAACAAGAAAAAAATCGACTCATGACATGGCGCTAACCTTGCAATTTAGATAACAGCGATGCGCAGAGCTGGTATTTGCTTGGGCGATGCTACATGTCGCAGCAGAAGTATCCTAAGGCTTATGAGGCCTATCAGCAAGCTGTTTACCGCGACGGGCGAAACCCTACTTTCTGGTGCTCCATTGGTGTGCTGTACTATCAGATCAACCAGTACCGCGATGCTCTGGACGCGTATTCTCGCGCCATTCGCCTGAACCCTTACATCTCGGAAGTATGGTATGATCTCGGTACTCTGTACGAGAGCTGCAACAACCAAATCGCAGATGCGCTCGATGCCTATCAACGAGCTGCTGAGCTGGATCCCCAGAACCCCCACATCAAGGCCAGGCTGCAACTCCTTAGGGCTGGACAGTCGAATGGCGGCGTTGTACCCGGCGGGCCTGCTCCTGCCCCTACGGATGTGCATCCTCAGTCTTACCAGGCTCAGGGCCCACAGGCCCCTCAATGGACGGGAGCGTCGAGTGCGCCTCAACAGCCACAGCCTGGCCGTCCCCTCGGAGGAGGACCTGCCGGTGCCAATGGTTACAGACTCTCCGAGATCAACCCTCCTCAGCCTCCCAACCCCTACGACCAACGAGAGCCTTTCCGTGGCCCAGCTCCGCCCATGCCGCGACAGCCAAGCCCCCGCCAAGAGCAGCAGATGAGGCCATATGGCGAGCCAAACCGTCCTGGTCCCCTTGGTCCTGGTCCGGTACCCGGGCCTGCTCAAGGGCCAGCACCGGGGCCAGGGCCAGTACAAGGACCCGGCCCGGCACCTAATGCTGGTCCTATTAGACGGGGTCCTTCTCCCGGCCCTCCTTATGGGCCTCAACCCGGTCAATCTCAACCGCCTCCGGGATCGCAGCATGCACCGGGTAGAATTGCTAACCCCAACTATACTGGGCCAACTATCCCTGCCAGTATGACGCCCGCCAATGTGCAACCTCCGAACGGAGGTCCTCCGCCTCATTCGCTCATGAATTACCGACAGGGATCTCCACGCCCGGAGTCGCGTCCTCCTATGCATGACAACCGAATGCCTTCGCCCAAGTCGGCATACCCGCAACACCCACCACCATACGCTCACCACCCCGAGGCTGGCTCAAGCAGTATGGATACTACCGTCCATACCCCAAAAGGCCCGATGGGCCCGGAAGGACCCATGCACCGTGATGATCGCCCGTCTTCCGTCGGCCCCAAGAGAATGCGAGAGTGGGAAGAGGACACCTCGATGAAGAAGCCTGCTTCTGAAGAGAACAGAGCTATTCTCCACGACATGCGTCACCGACGTCCTTCAACTCCGCTACGCGGTGGCCCCGAGCCTTACCGCCGCAACTCCCCGAAGCCCATCGCTTTGCGGATGAGCAGCGTAGATTGGATGACCAGCGCCGTGCGGCAGCAGAAGACCAGCGTCGTACCGAGGATATGCAGCGCCGCGCCGAGGAACAACAACGCCACGGCAACGAGCAATACCACCCGTCAGATGCAGCCCATCACCCCCCAACACACTCAATGCCCCCAAATCACCTCCCACCAATGCAGCAGGGTCCTTCGCCCATGCAGGGCATCATCCATGAGGCCCCACCGCCCAGCGCCGCCCCCAAGGAGTACCCCCAAGACGAGCGCGCCAGGGTGGAACACAACCCTACACCAGCTCCACCTCAGCTCAATGAGCCCGAGCGTGCCGCCAGGAAAATGGATGTTGATGAAGATTATGACGACAGTGGTGAGGAAGAAAAGAAGGTCCCCATCGGTGGCCCAACCTCTGGCCCGCCCTCGGCTGCTGGTGACATGAAGACCACGACACCGACCAGCGCGACGATGAACGGCATAGTACCTGTGCCCACCCCCAAGACTGAGGGCACTGCGTAAAATTTCAATGATGATAAAGTCAGGAGGTACATATTTGATTGATGCTATCAGTGCACCGCAAGGTAATGGCGGTGGCAGTGGCGGTTGTTTTGTTGGAAGCACAGTCATGATCATACCCAATTTCCTTTAATCGTTCTACTGTTGAATTCGAACTTTCTCACTGCGTGTAAATCATCAGGGAGGCCACTTGTTAGGATGTCGAGCTTGAGCTTGGAGTTGGTTGATGGAGATCGAAAGACAGTCGCTAGCATTCACTTTATCCAGCACATTTTTTGCAGTGAAAATGAATCACATATTACGTATCACGAAAAGCTGCAGCTTGTTTCCATGTACTATGCGGTTCCTACTCGTGATCGAAGACCTGCATATTCGACGTAAATTGTACAGTTGGGATGCAATGTTTATACAAGACAACGATACGAGTCGAGTGTAGCAGTCTTGGTGGTGCATACCTGTAAAACATGTGTTGAGTGTGAATACTTGCCAGTTCCGTCGTCGTGTCATTGATGGGAGGGACCAAATGGGCACGGATCACTTCGGATTGCTCGTCTGGTGGGGGACGGTCCCTAGATCTCCTATCGTTTGTTAGTACAGGTACTTATCTTATCTCTCTCTATTTTTCTTTTCGAACCCTAACGGCTTTTTCGGTTTTTCCGTGGTTTTTCCCCAGCAGCACCTACCGCACCAACAATTATTGGGGCAAGGGCGCACCAATACAGCAGCCACCTGCAGAAAGCCCAAGGCCGAGAAATTTGTGGGTAGCACTCTTTTTGCGCATCCATCCAGAAAAGAGTCGAAAACTTGTGTAGTTATTCCTCCCTTCTCCCCCTCAACCACCCATCGTCAAACGAAAAAGACTGCACTCCTTCACGACAGGAACAGTCTTCAAGATGTCTCACCGAAAGTTCGAGGCTCCCCGTCACGGTTCGCTGGCATACTTGCCCCGTAAGCGAGCTGCCCGCCATCGGGGTAAGGTCAAGTCGTGAGTACCTCCCGTCCGGTTGTTTTTTGCACGACGGTTTGCGCATCTGGGAGATCGAAGACGACAATCGTTGGGACTGAAATTGGGCTTTCATGTGTGTCAAGTCGGCAGCGGATGGCACAACAAATGTCCCAGCGACGGATCTGCCGGCTTTCGAGTGTGCTTGTTCAAGAATATCTGCTAATCAACACGACTTTTTTCTTCCAGCTTCCCCAAGGATGACCCCAAGAAGCCCGTCCACCTGACGGCCACTATGGGCTACAAGGCCGGTATGACCACTATCGTCCGCGACGTCGACCGTCCTGGTGCCAAGTCGCACAAGAAGGAGGTTGTTGAGGCCGTTACCATCATTGATACTCCACCTGTACGAACAACGCAGCCCGCTTGGCTCATTTGTGCCTATGGCTAACATCTTTATTCTAGATGATCGTTGTTGGTCTTGTGGGCTACATCGAGACTCCCCGCGGTCTGCGATCGCTCACCACCGTCTGGGCCGAGCATCTGAGCGACGAGGTCAAGCGTCGCTTCTACAAGAACTGGTACAAGTCCAAGAAGAAGGCCTTCACCAAGTACGCCAAGAAGCACTCCGAGACCAAGGGCTCCACCATCACCCGCGAGCTCGAGCGCATGAAGAAGTACTGCACCGTCATCCGTGTCCTCGCCCACACTCAGATCCGCAAGACGCCTCTTAAGCAGAAGAAGGCCCACCTTATGGAGATCCAGGTCAACGGTGGCTCCGTTGCCGACAAGGTCGAGTTCGGCCACGGCCTCTTCGAGAAGCCCTTCGAGGTCGACACCATCTTCGAGCAGGATGAGATGATCGACGTCATCGCCGTCACCAAGGGTCACGGTTATAACGGTGTCACCGCCCGTTGGGGCACCAAGAAGCTTCCGCGTAAGACTCACAAGGGTCTCCGTAAGGTCGCTTGTATCGGTGCTTGGCACCCGTCCCACGTCCAGTGGACTGTTGCCCGTGCCGGTCAGATGGGTTACCACCACCGTACCTCGGTCAACCACAAGGTTTACCGTATTGGCAAGGGTGACAACGAGTCCAACGCTTCCACCGAGCAGGACGTCACTAAGAAGTCCATCACTCCGTAAGTTTCCCTGTTGATGATGAACCAAAGTACCGCTATTAACATTGTTCCAGTCTGGGTGGCTTCGTCCGTTATGGTGAGGTCAAGAACGACTTCGTCATGGTTAAGGGTTCCGTCCCTGGTGTCAAGAAGCGAGTCATGACTCTCCGCAAGTCCATGTTCACGCACACCTCGCGCAAGGCTCTGGAGAAGGTCGAGCTCAAGTGGATCGACACCTCGTCCGAGTTCGGACACGGTGCTTTCCAGACCCCCGCGGAGAAGAAGCAGTACCAGGGTACCCTCAAGAAGGATCTTGCCCCCAGCTCTTAGAGAGCTGGTCACGTCTTTCCTCGTTCTGGTTCTGGTCCATGTATCGGAGTTTCTGGGTTGCTTTTCTCACGGCTTTTCGTGACGGGCATGGTGGTATGAAAATAGGAATCTGATACCGCAGCTAATGACAAGTTGCAATGAACAAAAGCCCAAACTACCCAGTATTATCTTGCAAGGCACCTAGTGAATATCTTGTGACTGTTGTATTCACCTTTTAAGGCTGTACATATGCCATCTCAATCTGCCTTCTACTTGCAAGGCTGGCTGTGTGGTTTGGTGTGTAGGTAGCTGATGATACACGTACCTTGTTAGTGGCATTCAGCATTTTTACGGCAGTTTGCGTTGCCAGAAACGCAGCAAGCTTAATACGTCATACCGATCAATCAAACCGAACTGCCCACCCTGCTCAACCCTCCTACACCTGCATGTCATTGCCAATGCCAATTGCACCTATTTCCCAGTCACTTAGACATTCCATCTGTCGTTTGCGTGCATTGTCGTCGAAGAGACCCTACGTGATCGTGACTTCTACGAAAGGTCGAAGTCGGCCAAGAATAGAGTGTGCGAAGATCTACACAACACGCGGTGACTCTACGCCCCGCAACTTATCATTCGTAGGCACCTTTCCGAGGTCCGTTTCTCGATCAGCAAGCACTCGCGAAAGCCTCCGCATCTTCACGACTAGCCGGACACTCAACATGGCGTCAGACGAAGACTACATGGCTTTCCTCGACAAGGCCAACAAGGACCCGAACGAGGGCTATGTGAAGCCGGCCAGCAGCGGCGGCGCGAAGCTCGAGTTCAAGGCCACAGACCACGGGGTCCAAGTACCGGCTGCCCTGAAGGAGGCGACGCAAGATGCGTTCTATGTCAGCGATGCGGACGAGCCGTTTGTCCCGGTCTCGCTGAAGTGGGATGAAGGCGGAAAGGGCTTGCCGAACGAAGGTACGCTGGCACCCACATGACGAACGCATTTCAGAACACTACTCTCCGTCCGTCCTTACCAGGAACGGGCGAGATTCTGTCTACAACTGTAGCATGAGAGGGACATTGCAAGCTAACACAGATGTGCTACCAGAGGAGTTTGCGAAACTGATAGGCCACCCGAACCCGTCGTCGGCCAACGTCGAGCTTCAAGACCCGGCGGACTGGGACCCTCAGGGCCAGTATAACAAGATCCTGGAGGCTGTGCGCAAGGCTGGCAAGGGCAATGACGTCCGGGTCTACAAGGTTCCCAAGGACAGCTCGAGGGTCGAGTACTGGGTCGTCACCACCGAAGGCAAGGGCAAGGATGCGAAATTGGTGGGTGTCAAGGCGCTGGCTATCGAGAGCTAGTTTTTGGCCCTTGCAGGTGATATTGCAAGGCATGGTGACGGTTTGAAGGGCGATACGGTGTTTTCTTCATTGCGAGTGAGGTTTGGCGTTTTGGGGGAGCGACAGTTACTACCTAGGGATGATATACACTATGTCCTTCTGCCACAGAGCTATAAGTACCGCCGGATGTAATCAGGCAGTAGCTAACTGTATGGCCTGCTACATGAGGCTTCCGAGGAGACAGCTAAGCGATGGTGTTTCTGAGAGTATGTCTCGGAGATATTCCCATTCATCGCATCATTACAGTCCTTTCTGGGTGTGAATCTCGGACTGCATAGACCACAAAAGAAAAGAGGCGCTCGCTCACCTGGTTGTGTGATGAGAAACCAAGCTTGAGCTTTGGTGGAGGAGACACAATCGCCTTCAGGTTGAGATGACACTCCTCACAACCAACAGAGGAACACATTTCCTACTTCTACCAATCATCCATCTGATGGAAATATTTTAGGTTTCTATTAACCTACTGCTACATACCTAGGTACTTTGACTGAGGCTCTGCAGACATCATACCAGCACCTAACCGTAATACTCGGCGCAAATTGGTGGGATGGATAGTGGGCTTTTAGCTGTCCAACTAACTAACTGCCCCGCGGTCCGATAACAGGAAGTTCTGCCAAAATTTCGGGGATAACAAAGCAAGGCGTAGCTTACTACTGTCACTCTCGACCAGGAAGACTGAGTCACCAGCTGCTACTCCCGCCGGTTCTGGTGCAATTAAGACTCAGGATCTCTCGCAAAGTGAGCTCTCTCTGCCATTCTGCCTCTTGAGTGCCTGGAAAAACAACAAGCAGACTCTCGCACACCATGGATCAAGCGGTAAGAGTGTTCGCGCACACAGCCCTGTACCCCGCCAACCTTGGTGTGTGTGTGTTGGAAAACTAACACGAGATGATGCTTCACCTTGCAGGATGTGATACTGCCGTCTTGCGAGACCATAAAGGACCTCCTCTCGAAGCCTCAGCCGGGTCCTAAGAAGGCCAACCTCGTTCCCGTCTACGGCCAGATCTCCGCCGACCTCATAACGCCATCCGCCGCATACCTCAAGATCTCTGCTCACGCCAAGTCCGAATACTCCTTCCTCTTCGAGAGCGCTGCCACCGAGCGCCTGGGCCGCTACAGCTTTGTCGCCGCGAACCCCCGCAAGGTTATCACGACAGGAGAGGGACATGGCGAAGCTTGCGACCCGTTGCCTGGGCTCGAGGCCGAGCTCGATCGCTTCGTCGTGCTCGATGTGCCGGGAGTCACCCTGCCGCCGCTGACGGGTGGCGCGGTGGGCTACGTTGGCTACGACTGTGTGCGCTACTTCGAGCCCAAGACGGCCCGGCCTATGAACGACGTGCTCAAGATCCCCGAGTCCGTCTTCATGCTCTTCGACACCATTGTCGCATTCGACCGCTTCTACGGCATCGCCAAGGTCATTACGTACATCCCAGTGCCGGAAGACCTCGAAACCCTCGAGGCGGAATACGAGAAAGCCACAGCCACCATCACCGAGCTGATCGAGGTTCTCAATGCGCCCGAAATCCCCCTGCCCGAGCAAGGACCGATCCAGCTCGATCAGGAGTACACGTCCAACATTGGCCAAAAGGGCTATGAAGGCCATGTTACGACCTTGAAGAAGCACATCGTAGCAGGCGACATTATTCAAGCGGTGCCCTCACAGCGCTTTGCCCGACCCACGACGCTGCACCCGTTCAACATTTACCGCCATCTCCGTACCGTCAACCCGTCGCCATACCTGTTTTATATCAACTGCAAGGATTTCCAGATCGTAGGCGCATCGCCTGAGCTTCTTGTGAAGAGCGAGACCGGGCGTGTCATCACGCACCCCATTGCAGGTACCGTCAAGCGCGGAAAGACACCCGAAGAGGATGAGGCGCTTGGTTTGGAGCTGAGGAACTCGCTGAAGGACCGAGCTGAGCACGTCATGTTGGTAGACCTGGCGCGCAACGACGTGAACCGTATCTGCGACCCCCTGACGACGCGCGTGGACCGACTGATGGTAGTGGAGAAGTTCAGCCACGTCCAGCATTTGGTGTCCCAGGTTTCTGGCGTACTCAGGCCGGGCCAAACAAGGTTCGACGCCTTGCGCTCGATCTTCCCGGCCGGGACAGTGTCGGGTGCACCCAAGGTCAAGGCCATGGAACTCATCGCCGAGTTGGAGAAGGAGAAGAGAGGCGTCTACGCTGGTGCCGTCGGTTACTTTGGCTACAATAGCGTAGACATGAACGGCAAGGAGCGCGAGGGCGAGATGGACACCTGCATTGCCCTTCGCACCATGCTGGTGAAGGACGGTACTGCATATCTCCAGGCTGGTAAGTAATTCCCTCCTTCCTGCTTGGCCTCTTTCGCCTGGCCTGTTCGGTACATTCCGGTGTCGCACCACTTACTGACAATGGGAATAGGAGGAGGCATTGTATTCGACTCGGACGAGTATGATGAGTGGATGGAGACGATGAACAAGCTGGCGGCCAACATACAGTGCATCACGTCGGCGGAAAAGCTATATGTCAAGCGACAGAAGTCATGAGTCGTTTCACCACCATAGACGGGTTCATCGGTTTGCTAGACGAATGGTGGCATCCATTCTGCGTGTGGATCAAGGTAAAATAATAGCATGGCGTTTCCGGAAATCACAAAAAGCAACGTTGCTTGGTCTGCTACTACTACTTCATCTCCCCCTTCTCCTCATCCCAATAGTGGCCCGACAAGTCACCTGCCGGTTGGACTTTGTTTACACCGTCCAGCTTCTTGTACTTCAGTTCGTCCAGATTGACACCGTAGATTGTGCGAGCCTGTAAAAGGGGAGTGAGTTAGTGAAGAAGGCCGGCGCTTGCTTAGTTCTCATGACTTCCATGTACGCGGCACTCTAGCTCGGAGCCGTATACCCCAGTCTTGACTATTCTTATTCTTTCCTCGTCTATTATCGAATAGAGGAACGGAAATGGAAGAATGGCACAAAAAGGGAGGGGGGAGAGAGAGAGAGAGAACTTACGCTGACGGCGTATGTGTGCGGCTTCAAGACGTCCCGGAAGTCGATGGCCAGGCTGGCTCCGCACTTGGGGCAGAAGAGCTGGTCCTTGGCCTTGGTGTTGAACTGGTAGGCCGCACAGCGAGAACGGCCGTCGTTGTGCCACTGGACGTTGGCGGCGTCGGGGTCTGGTAGGTGGGCCCTGTCAGCGTCTCCTCGTTGTATTTGACCTTCAAGGAACCGGGGATGCTGGCATGCAGCTAGAGTAGGGAGCAAGCAAGAGAAAAATTACTACTTACAGATCAGCAGATACCCGAACCGTGTGCACGCGGAACAGTTGCACTGCAGGACCTGGTACTCGGGCAGCGGCGGCGAGAGCGTGACGGCGAACTTGATGTAGCCGCAGTGGCAGCCGCATTCGTAGGTGCCGCTGGGCTTCTTCTCCCCCGTCCCGTCCGTGGCGGCGCTGGTGGACATGGTGGGTTACTTGGCTGCTTGCTGACTTGTTTGTTTGCTGTTGTGTGTATACCCATATAGTATAGAACTCAGGAATTGACTTAATTTTATGTCAACTTGAGTCTTTCTTCGTGGTACAACTATCCGCCGGCCTTGTTGGCATACTGTTTTCTCTATGCCTAGCCTTTAGGCAACCAACTGATTGTTGGGGGTATAGGGGAGAAGGTATGTATGTTAGTTGCATACCCCTCACTCGTTGGTACTCAAGAGCAGGGGCAGATAATCTTGTCAGCGTACTCTCTCAGGCGGCAGGAGGATCGAAATCCCGGGATTTAGTAATCTGAGGTAAGGCATATCATCTACGTTAGACCCAGCTACCTGCATACGGCACAGCAGCCAGAGAACGGTAAAGGGCAGATGGGGCGAGTAGCCGTCCAAAGAATAGACGACGCACATCACAAGCATCAACGGCGTTCGCATCATGTGGCAGGTATCATTCTCATTATGTATAGTTATTAAGGTCGCTAGACTAGGTAAATAGTTAGTTGAGCCAGTCAGTCGTTTGTGTAAGCAAGCCGCTCATCCAGAACAGAAAACGTGCGAAGCTCGTCTGTCTCATCGCTTGTTATGTCGCAGAAAATCCAATCTCAAGAAAACCACCAACCTAAACTTTTGGTGTGTATAAGCAGGCAAAATCCCCCCTCCCTTTTTTCCCAGAAACGCCCGTGGGAATGCGTCTATAATGCAACCGACCGCGACCAAAGTGGTATCTTGAACAACATCAAACATGATTCTGTGCCGCTACCGGCCCCCCAAGTTTTCAGGGCCCCCTTCGTTCTGTCCCTCATGACCAATCGTCATCGTGTAAGTCAAAGCGTGCAATAAAGCAATACAATCGTCGGATATATTATTTAGCAAAGAAGCAACGCTCAAACTTGGTGCCTTTCCTGCTCGGTGGTGCGAGGGACGTTCGACAACGCGGCATGGTCAGCGGTGTCGGTGCCGTTGTGCTTCTCAGCCGGGACATTATCGGCCGGACCGTCGACTGCCGTCTCGATGCTGCTGTTGGCTGTTGCGCCACTGTTCGGGGGAGGAGTAGGCGCGAAGTTGCTCTTGGCGCGGATCCTGTGGCCGTACATGTAGAAGATGACAGGGATAGGAGCAAGAAGCGCGGCGACGCATCCAAGCAGGGTAGCGGCGTAGTTGATGCCCAAACCGTTGAACATGTAGCTCGCGAACAATGGGAAACCAGCGCCACAAAGCGATCGCAAGAAAGTGTTCCCCGCAATGGCCGACGCGGCGAACATCAAGTAGGCGTCCACAAGGTAGTTCAAAGCTTGGAGGAAGATAGCCATCAAGCCGTAGCCGGTCAAAAGACCAGAGAGCGTCGGGACAATCCAGTGGATATCCTCACGGTATCCAGACCATCCAAACCAAAAGATACCAGCGGCGAAGGCGACACCACCCGCAATGACAACGGGGAGACGCCATTCAGGAACGGGAACGCCATTGTTGGCGGCCAACTTCCTCTGGTACGCAGGCTGCATGAGCAGCACATTGGTACCGGCAATAAGCTGACCAACGATCATGCCGAAAAAGCAAAGACCCGATTTGCCCGCGCTGAAACCGTGGACACCCTGGAAGACGAAGGGGTATGCGGTCAGGAAGAGATACAGGATACCGTAGATGAAGGCCATGTAGATAGAGATGAGAGTCACAATAGGCTCGAAAAACAGCAGTCGCATCGGACGGGTGAAGTTCTTCTGGATGAGCTCCTTGAAGTCGACCTCGATCTCCTCCTGCTTGGCGTGGATGCCCCAGTTCTTAGTCCGGCGTCGCAACTCGGCCGCCTTCTGGACGAGGATCACGGGCGGGTACGTCTCCTCGAGGAAGAAGAGGTCGAGAGTAAAGGCCACAAAGCCCATGATGGCAGCAACGTACATAGTCCATCGCCATCCGAGATGGGACTCGACAATGAATCCACCAACAAATGGCGCCAACAGGGGGCCGGTGAAGACGGCCATGGAGAAGATGGTGATGGCCACACCACGCGTGGCATTGTCGAAC
The DNA here is from genome assembly GCF_038362705.1 of Apiospora aurea. NCBI lineage: Eukaryota > Fungi > Ascomycota > Sordariomycetes > Amphisphaeriales > Apiosporaceae > Apiospora > Apiospora aurea. Next base: position 1,442,250 of record NW_027117393.1, on the reverse strand, counting down.
ATATCCGAGAAGACAGCAGCAACAACTGCCAGCGGACAGGCTCCGAAGAAACCGGCGAAAAAACGGCAGATGAGCACGGTCTGCAGGTCCTTGGCCGTTGCGCAGGCGAGGGAAAATATTGAGAAACCGAACATGGCAGTCACGATAGGAAGTCTTCGACCCTTCAGTTCGGACAAAGGCGCCCACAACGTCGGGCCCGTCGCGAACCCAAGCACGTACAGGGAGACACCAAGAATACCAACTTCGGTGCCCACACCAAAAATCGCGGCGACGGGTTTTGTGGCGGCGGAGAAGATACTAGAAGCGAAAGCAGCAGTCATTGTCGTATAGCCAAGCATAGCAGCTGTAAGCAATCTGGAGAAGTACGGGTCAGCATATCAACCATCGCTTATAGGCAGTTCAAGTTGGCAGCAAGTAGGGGGCTGAGACTCACTTCTTCTTAAGCGGCCAGTTCTGGGCGTGGTAGGGGTCGTTCTCGCCATCGAATTCCACCACGTACTCCTCCCGTTCCGGCAAAGGTGGCGGGAAGGGCTTGCCGGCGCCGAAGGCCGGCAGGGGCTTGGTGGCTGTCGAGTGGCGGCTCCGCAGACTACGACCTATCGTCTCGCTGTGCTGACTCCGGGCCGTGTATATGCGGCTCAGCTCGGTGGGATGCCTCTCGAGGTCTCCCTGGGTCGAGACGCGGCTCATGCCGGCGGTGCGTTGCCGCGCCATGTTGCCATCTTCGCTACTAGATGAAGTCGACGCGGACGACGCCGTCACGACACGCTCGATCTCATTGCTAGCTCTGTGAGGCTGTTGTTCATGCCTATGTGGTTTCTCTTGTTGCTGGTGTGTCGCGTGGGCTCCTAGGCGTGCATCCTCCTGGGCGCGCACCAGCTCTCGATCAACCTCGTCCATGTTCATCTTGACCTGAGCTCACGGCTGGTTGCCGAAGCACTGTTGGGGTATGCTGTTGCTACCGTAGACCGGGGCGCTCTGTGTTCAGGCGGCTGTGGTATGTAATAAGTACGTACGTCACTCTGACGCCAGTAGATGATGGTTTGGCGGGTGTAAGGATCCTATTATACAGTCACCACGGGGAGGATGAAGCTATTGTTAGACAACACGGGGCACCCGAAACGAGGGCAAGAAGAAGGATGGGGAGTAACGGTGAAGTCTCAACGGTCCAGAGAAAGTTCGCGAAGACGGGGAGGAATGGGGTCGTAGCAGTGGCAGTGGCAGCGGCAGCAGCAGCAGCAATAGGCGAGCAGAGCAGGTAGGCTGTTATTACCTCTTTGCCGTTCACATGAAATGGTACCTACCTGTCTGGTCCCCCCATCCATTGAGCCTGCTAGTTTATAAGCCGACCCATAGCTTCCCGGCAGAAAATCTTCCCAGCGATGCCCACCTGTGCCACTACGACAGTGGATGCTCAGCTTTCCATATTGCGTATGGGGGGGGGGATCCATCAGGGCAGATTGGGGATGGCGGTAGTCCAGTCCGGTTTCTGGGCTCTGGTTGCATATACAAATGCATGCTAATACCTGCGGGTCGTTGGGACAAAAACCAGCTCCAGTGCCTGAGTGCCTCCCCAACTCACCCACCCCCAAACTGCCTGGCCAGACCTTGGAGCCTGCACTGGAGCTGGAGCTGGAGATAAACAGCATGTCGTTACCCGAGGCAGGAGCAATCCGCGACCCGAGCAGTGCGTGCAGGTGCAGGTGCAGGAAAGAACATTAAGAAAGACGGGGCCCTTTCCCGGGCTGCAGCTGCTGCCACCGCCAAAAACTTCCTCATGTTTCTTTCCCATTGGTCTTTTTATTCCCCTTCGCCACGGCCAAGCGGCTATGACCCGACACCGTTTCGGCGTTCGCGACTACGCAGAAAGGCTTATCCATCAGGGCTGCAAGGATCTGCATGCAGACATTGCCGTTGGTCCTTCCGTCACGATGAGACGCATTTTTTTTGTGTCTTTTGTGATTCGTTTCCAGGTTTCATCTTCGACGACCATGACTCATGACAATTGCTTACACACACAGCTACATAACAAGTGAAGCATGCAGGCGATATATGTTGCGCATTAGGCGCGCCGCTCGATGTACAGGGTGTTCTGCAGAGTATTAAGCAGGCATGACGAGGTTCCGACTGCTCGTTTTGATATTGAAATTAGGCGTACATGCATGCATGGGATTGGCCTCGTCAGGCTGGCAGACTGGGCTTTTTCCCTCTACTTTTTTAGTGGAGAGAGCGCAACCTGATGCGGCTTGACATTGCCGCTCGGAGATCTCAGGAACAAGGGGGTGAGGGTCGTGAGGGTCGTGAGGGACGTGAGGTGAAAGACACTGCCAGACGGCAGGAAGGATTTCAGGTTCTTCCGCTCAGACGTCCAGAAGTCCTGGGCCCCGTTTATCTAATTTCGAACTGACGGTATCCTTCCAGAAACGGCCACGAGAACTCGTGTAATCTGATTCGATACCAAGCTTGCTCCGCGGCCCAATTGGCCTAATGGCGGGGCGAGTCGCAACTGGACAAGAGAAAAAAAAAGAGAAAAGGATACGTCGCTCGGGCTAAGAAGCGAGTTTTATCTCCGTCCTCTATTGATGAGCAGTATCCACCCTCCGAGTATTCAGACCCTCCCTGCCTTCCCGTACCTGTCGTCGTAAAGCGGTAAAGGGCAAGGAGTGTCGGTCAACCTGCGAATAGTGATACACAACATCAATAATGGCTTTCACTAGGCGGCCATCATCGGCTAGGAACGGGCCCGCGGGTCCCCAGCCCGAACCACTCGGAACGACTCTGTCAGGATGGCACAGAATCCGAATGATGATCAGGCATGTTCTTTCGACAGGCAAATAGCAAAGCAGTCAGTCACCAATCATGCTGATTGATGGAAGGCAAGAAAGGCAGAAATACACAGCTATGTACCCGGAACAGATCTTCCCACTCCCCCTTTTCTTTTCCCTCCGGACCGTGGTGCGCCACTACTACATACCGCCCTGACAGATCTAGCACAGAATCTAGATAGGCAGCGCTAGAAGCCGCCTAGCGCCCTGAAACAGAAACATTGACCCGGGCGCAGCACATCTGCCGAGGGGCGGTTCCCTGGTGCGGAAGTCGAGTCGTGTCGTTCTCCCTGCTATGTACGCCAGTCTGGCTAAGCTCTCTAGCTGCTAAAGCACAGTGCCGGAGTTGCCCGTTGCCCGGCTACGGGCAAGGTGTTGCCGGTAATAAATCCATATATCCGCATGCATCAAAGAATACTCCGTACTACTACGACTGATATAAATGTGGCAAAGATCTGCACTTACAAATGAAGTCCATTAATTGTTCCGGACCATAGCCGAACGAACGTATGACTGGTACGGAGTACAGCGGTTCGGATCTCTGATTTAAGCTTAACCTTAGCTACTGCGAAACTTCCCAGATATATGTATTCATGTTATGCACTTCCCGTGAAAGTGTAATCAACAGTTAAGAGAATTCTTGTGTTCGAAGATGGATACATAGGGGCTCGCGGATGCACAGTATCAGTATTGAAAGCCGGAAGCTGTAGTTTTAGATAGTACTTATTAAGTCCCATGGCCATACTTACAACCTCATCACTGCTTACTCCTGGCGAGTGTAATCTTGTCATGTATTTATGATTTCTTGCTCTACATCTACACACACGCGCTCCTTCTACCTCCCGGATCTAGCCCCGAGTCTCGCTCTAGCCCCAGCTCTCCTGACCCCCCAATCCTCCCCCAGCAACCCCGCGACCTCCTCCAGGCTCAGCCCCGTCGTCTCGGGGTAGATGCGCCAGACCGCGACCCAGCCGACGACGCAGACGGCCGCGTACAGCACAAACGTCCACGCGGGCGTGAGCGCGTCCATGAGCGGCAGGAACGTGAGCCCCACCACGAAGTTGGCCGACCAGTTGGTCGCCGTCGACAGGCCGCTGCCGAGCGACCGCACGTTCAGCGGGAACAGCTCGCTCTGCATCCAGGGCACGTTGCCGAGCCCCAGCGCGTAGGCGGCCACGAAGATGGTCATGCTGATCAGAATGGTGACGGCGGCGCCGCCACCGCCACCGCTCTTGTCCGCGTCGCCGGACGAATCGGGGATGCCGCCGAGGCCGTGATCTGGCAGTTTGATGAACCGGAAGCCGCCGGCAGACAGGAGTAAGCCTAGAGCCATAAAGGGTATGGAGTACAGCAGGATTCGGCGGCGGCCAATACGATCTATCAGCAGTAACGCCGCAACCGTAAACACAAAATTGGAGACCGCAACACTCAAGGAGGTGAGTGTCGGTATCGAAAAGCCCAGGAGCGTAAAGATCGTAGCCGAGAAGTACATCAGCGAATTCTGAATGCGTTGCTTGTTAGTAGCGGGCTCCTTATAGGTCGAGTTGTGCAGTGATACAGACGGGAGCTTTGACTTACGAATCCGCACAGCTGTTGCAGCCCCTGAAGGAGACAAGCAATAGTCAAAGCCCGCCGATTCTTGGGGACCGTTCCCAATTCCCGCCAGCCCTCCGTCCAAGCGCGGCCCCCCTTGGCCCGGACACCGCCACCCCCTTCCTCCTCCTCCTCCCGCACCTCGCGCCGTATATCCTGCAAGACCCGCTCGGCGGCCAGCCCAGATCCCGCGCCCAGCGTCTTGCCGATGACCTGCCGCGCCGCCGCCGCCCTGCCGACCTTGACGAGCCACCGCGGCGTCTCGGGCATGCCCAGCAGCAGCGCGGCCTGGAGCACGGCCGGCAGCGCGCCGAGCCCGACCATGTACCGCCACCCCTGATCGTGGCCCGCGAAAGCCCAGCCGACGACATAAGCGACGACCTGGCCCAGCGTGATGGCGAGGACATTCAGCGTGACGAGCATGCCCCGGTGGGCCGCGGGGGCCAGCTCGGCAATGTACAGCGGCGTGACGAAGCTGGCGGCGCCGACGGCCGCGCCCACGACGGACCGGCCCGCCACCATCTGCCCGACGGTGCCGGCGTATGCCTGGCCCAGCGCGCCCGCCGCGAAGAGCACATCGGCCAGCAGGATGACGGGGCGGCGGCCGAAGCGGTCGGCGAGGAGCGACGAGAGGGGCGACGCGACGAGGGCGAGGAGCGACGTGCACGACGTCACGATGGATTTGTCCCCGAGGGTCAGTTCGCGGCCGGATAGGGACGTGCCCAGGGATACCAGGGTCGCGGAGATGACGCCGGTGTCGTCTGTGTGTCGCAAAGAGAGAGAGGCAAAGTCAGTAACGTAAGCCCGCTTATGGGGGTAACGAGGGGGGCCCCATTAACGGGAAAGGAGTCGAGATGGAGGGAAGGAAACTTACAGCCAAACAGCAACCCGCTGATGCCCGCTGAGATAGCCAGTAGCCACATGAATAGCCCTATATTCCGATCCCCACTTCCTCGAGGCTCTTCGTCCTGTGCTGTTCCGTCCGCATAGCCGTCATCGCGATGGCGCTGTTCGTCGTTCTCGGGCCCATCATCATCTTCTCGATGCGCTATCAGCGGCGCCTCCGCCGAGGTCGTCATACTCTACCGAAGCCGGTAGGGGAAACAACTGGTGGCAGCTCAGTCCCTCATATGTGCAATCGAGGACAGAAAAAAAGAACATCCAACAATGAAAGATTGCGGCAGTAGTTACTAGAGCAATCATCTCCCTGTGATGATGCCGGGGAATTGTATGTCGGACTCGCGGCGGCTTAGCGGAACTGTGACGCACTAAAGTTGAGTTAATGCAGGGTGCAAGTGCAAGCAAAAGGTGGGATGCGGATGACCCCTGGCCCGTGCATTTGATTGGTTATTACGTTTGTCCCTTGCAACATGTACTTGATGTATGTTGGTTGATACTACATTCCAGGCTCTCGGCACGTCAGAGCTTTTTGGAACCCATTCTTATATAGATCTTCTGGGGCTTGCGTGTGACCGTAAGTCACCAAGCCATTGGAAGCTGACCCGTAGCCCGTGATGAGAAGGAAGACTGGCTTGTATAAAAGCAAGAAACTATAGGGTATTGATAAATCATCGGCTGAGAAAAGCAAAAGACCAAGCAAGACCTCTCCTCCTCCTCCACTCTCACTTCATCTATATAACTTTATATATCCATATAGCTCCAAATTATATATATAAGTAAGTAGTAAGTATATATATATATATATATGAACCGTCTAAGTAAGCCCCAGCACCGGGGCACTGACAGCCCCCGCCGTCACCGCCAGCGAGAGCAAGCCGCTCCAAAGCACGGCCCGGCGCACGATGCGGTCCTGCATCGCCCGGACGTGCCGGTTCTGTACCGTGATGGAGACGTCAAAGATCTTGCGCCACGTCGACTTCTGCTGGTACCGGCCGACCCACGGCTCCGAGCCGAACACGTCGTGGGCCGGGCCGAGGCTCTGGTCCTGCACGCCGGGCTTGCGCAGCGGGTCGATGCTGCCCGTCCTGGTAGCTGGGAAGGAACTACTACTGGACGAGGAAGACGGCCTCTTCTCGTCATCTCCCGTGTCCGCTAGCGGCTTGTCGTCCTCGTCGCCGTAGGAGGGGGAGGAGGAGGTAAAGTCCTCGTCCGAGAACTGCTCCCATGGCCGCAGGTTCCGCTTGTAGTTCCAGTGCAAGATGACGCAGACGCCGTGTCGCGACGCGAAGAGGAAGATGAAGCCCATGAATAAAAAGATCGACGGTATCAGCCGCAGAAATCGGCTAAGGCTCGACAGGACCAGGGCAGCGTTCGATCCGAGGCCGAGAAGGATGCACAAGGCCGCCAGCCACCGCGCGAACACGACACGGGGCCGGCTGCTGTTGGAGACGCTCCACTGGACGAAGTCGGGGTGGCACTGTCCTTTGAGGAGCGTCTCGGCCGCTATAAAGGCAGGTAGGAGGGCGGACGGGTGCGTGGTCTGCTCTACCGCCTGGATACATGCAATCCGGTCAGTGTGAGTCAGATTTAGTTGCCTCGGTCCGCTAGTCGAGATGTAATGGCGCACGATCCGCGTCAGTTCTTCGCGAAAAGGCTGGACGGAAACTGAATGAGGTCAGTCGGTCAGTGCAAGGAGATGGGGGTTTTTCTCTTGGTCAACTGACAGGGCCGGCCATTGCGCTGTGCCTTGGTGATTTGATATTCACCCGAGAAGGTCGATTTAGGCCAGGAGAAGTTCTTAGTCGAGGTGGCGCTACTCGGGGACGTGATGCTGTTCTCATCCCGCCGGGGGCTTTTCTCCAGGATCTCGAGGATGTGGGTCATCCGGCCGGCGCTCTCGTTGGAGCTGTTCGCCCTCGGACGCGCCGTGCCCGGTCGGGTAATTATCTTGCTCGGATCCCACATGGGCGAGGAATCCTTCTGTTCCTGTGGCAAAAGACTCCATCGCTCAACGTAGTCGCAATACCAGAGGAAGAATTGGAGACACTCGGCATCGTACTCGACGTACATCAGATAGTCCATGAAGTCGCCGAGGGAACATGGCTAAACGAGGGCTTAATATCTGTCCACAACTTGCTATAGGGATTCGGGGCTTGTGTCTTACTGGGAGCGTCCGGTTCCTCACAATTTCTTCGAACGACAGACTTTCCGGTATATGGGATTTACAAGACTCCGCCCTTTCCAAGCAGTCGGCGAAGTCCGCGTCCGTGAAGGCCGCCTTGTCACGCCGCAGATAGTCCGGGCGTCGGTAGAAGAGGAGAGGCATCAGGTGGTGGTGGGTTGTACTCTGCCAGTCATTCGCAGTCTACCCAGGTGGTAATTCTGATATCATTGTTCGGACGAGACTCGTGGGAGACAGAGTTCGCTACGTTGCCGGATGCGCTTTCGTCTAAATAAGTTGAACATGTTCGCAAGAAAGGTAAATCCTGCAAGAGTGTACCAACCGATGGACTGCCACGACTGGGATCCATCGGCTCCGACAGATTCATACGACGTAGTCCTTGTCCTGATCAGGGGCCTCCGCACTTGGCCTGGGCTGATGCACATGAGGCACAGGAGAGGAGCCTTTGCCTTGCTGTACGGATCCAGCCTGGTGGAATCAAGCCGGCAATTATCAGTGGAAGTATTGCTGTCTCATCCAGATCAAGAAAGTTTGGTAGCTGGAACATGTACTAAGCCTTTCGTAGCTTGGCGTACGATGCGTCTGATCTCGAGTGCAGGTTGAGCCGCCAGGCACAAGCATTCGTTTTTCGCACATTGCAGCCGTGGGGAGCAATGTATTTGCGGCATGATCTGTCAAGGTGGTGGTTTCCGCCGTTTACGATGGAACCCTTGTATACTGGGGGCGTTGCGCCAGAGCAAAGATCAAAGACCGAGTCTCGAAGACCCCGGGCGATCATACAAGCTGAGCCACGACCAGAACTTTGCCCGATTGGTTCGTGGGGGGTTAGGTCAACAGTCCGGAGTATCAACGACATGTGAAGCCCTACGCATTTCCCATGGATCAACCCAGCACGCACCAAGCTGGACCAAGCTGGACCAAGCTGAAATTCTGTAGCACCCTAGTCCGTACTTGATCAGCATCTAGAAGCCTAGTGGAAGCTCCGCTGTCCCGAGTTTGACGTTGTTTGGACGCGCAGACTCATAAACGAACGCAGCTGATCTCAAAACGAATACCACAGTCACGACCATGACGGGATTATCTTCAAGTGGCATTTAGGTGAGCATTGAATCCGCATCGTCAATACCTACATAGGCAAGCGCCATGTATCCACTCTACTGTCTTGGTCTGCGAAGACGACGCTTTGCAACGTAGTGTAACGGTAAGTTATCATGTAAGAGCCGGGATACACGATGCATCTTATCCAGACATCAGCCGAACACATAGCAAAGCCCGAACCTTCACCCTCCGGGCTTGGCTCTGCACGCCATCTGATATGCCCAGCGATATTCCATGACTTGGGGGTCGCATTGAATACCGACTCCGTGACCCACTTCCCGCTCGAGATCTGAGACAGCTCAGCTGGAGACGAGGCCGTTGGCCACCTCTTCACGGCCAGATATCTGGGCGCCTATGTGCGTGCTGGTTTCAAGCCTACCAACCGCATCTTGATAACAAGAAGGCTCCCTCACATATAGCACGAGCCATAACGCCCAACAGCCTTTGTTCAGCCGGAGTATCGTGCCGCCGTGCCGCCGTGCCTTCCAGCGTGAGCTCCATTGTGGTTGGAAAAAGGTGCTCAAAGACTTTCTGCATAATTCTGGGGGGAAGATCTGATTCTTCTTCTCGGCGAAGATAGTCTACGCGATGTTGCTTTTCTCTCTGCATGTTTCGAGGTGCAGGGAAGGATCAGCATGGTGCCTGCATAGATGTGTCGAGTTTCTGATACTGACTACCAGACTTGGCACGACACCCCCTCACTCTTGCATCGCAGCAAGGTCCAGCTGCCCTCTAACTCTTCGCGACATGCTCCGGCTCTCGCGGGAGCCATATACGAGGCAAGGTCAGGTCTGGATGGCTGAGACCAGGTCATGTTAGCGGGTTCTTGTTTAGCCCAGGAACAATCGCCGGATCATGACGAAGACTGCGACGAACGTCGAGATGTGGGCAATCTGAAGTTTGGTGGTACAAAACAATGAAGGTAGGGTAGACCTGTTGCTGCCACTCGAAGCGATTTCTCCGAATTTGTACGTCGTAGCATTGGGAGTGGCCGCAGCTACCGCTGTGTCTTCTGGCAAAAGCCCGCTCTGCGTCCCCGAGGGCACGTCGTACTCCAGACATCCGTAAAACGAACAATCCGTCTGGCTGGGACAACAGCCCCCGCCCTGTTCCAAACTACATTTGGTCAGGCCCGGCGCGCATACAACCGACTCGGTCGGCCCCGGTTCGCATGCTGTTGTCGAGTTGTCGCAGCAGTATACACCAGAATCACTGAAATCCGTCCTATAACAGAACATAGGGCTCGAGCAACAAACGTTCTATTGGCAAGCCATCATTAGGAAAGTCGTCAAATAATAGACGCGGAAGGGTGCAAGATCATAGTTTGTACTCACAAGTACGTTGAAGCTCTGGCATCCATGCAACTCGTCGTCGCACATAGTTATATCCGCCGGGTCCTGAGAGGTTGCAAAACTCTTCGCATTCTGGTTGCTGATGCCGTGCTTGGTAGAATCATTCATGGCGACAACACCGGCCGGGATCTGCGTCTCATTGGCCCCTTCCTCAAGCTCCACCGTGTGGGTTAGATCGTAGCCCGTCGCCGTGTACCGAACCGTGGACACAATGCCAATGATCATGACCCCAAGGACGATCATCACGAGGCAGGCGAGCAGCGGCCGTCGCAGCCGGGGCCGGTCTTCGAAAACACAGTAGAAGCGGTGCCGGTCCAACTAGGACCTGTCGATCTTCCAAACCTTGCGATTACGATTGTGGGAGGCGCATTGAAAGTCATCAGGCTTCTTGCGTGGCATGCCGAATTTGTGAACGGACCGGTACAGTGTATGGAGGATCGTGTAGTACACTCCGGTGCATGTGTTTATAAGGATAAATCGGTGTCCAGGAATTGTCGTAAGAGTCAAGACCAGGTCTGAGAGCAATGCGCACGAATATATAGGTGATAGGGGACTTAGGGGTACGATGGAATATACCATGAAAAAGGAAAATCCAACCGGTAGTAGCAATATTGAAGATTGCCAGATTTGGTCTGCTCTCAAGGAAACAGTGTTTTGGGGAAGTCGTGCCTTCCTCCGCATATTCGGCAAACGAACCTTCCCGAATGTACTTATACGAGTTTGACAATGGAAGGTCATGGGGGCTGTGTGACATTGAGAAATACATGTCGAGGCACATCTGCAGCTAAAGCAAGCATTGCATAGGGCGGGATGCTCTATTACGTAGGCACTCTATTATCCTTGTTTCTATCAAAAGAGGGGAAGCAGTCGCAAGACACAAACCCTTCTATGATGCACCCAAGGTCAACAACCGTTTTGCAAGGCTCCAAACTTCATGTTAAAGATGACATCGTCGCGAGAGAAGCTAGGTGTCCATCTTACAAACGCCGTGTACAATCCACATTAATCCTAGTCGTATACTACATCTTCTTCATCGTAACCATGTTTCCAGCGCCAGCAGATAGGGGGGCGAAAGGTGTCGTCGTCTTTTTCAGCAAAACGCCAGCCACGCAATTGAGCGTGGGGTCTCGAGGTAAAAGAGGGAGAAGAGAAGTGAATGAATCCAGCAGCACAGCAAAGCTTCTAGCCCGGTGTGATCCGACCTGCAGTTCCATGCCGCTCTAAAGGGCTCAGAGCCAGAAGGTGAAGATCATCATTACGCCAACAAGACCTGCTGCCATTCCCGCGATTTCATTAGAACCCGAGACAGCGTTCTTCTTGCTTTCCGTAGGCTGTGCTGCGTCCGAAGCACCGGTGGCGGACGGTACCTTGGAGTAGGAGCTTCCCGTTAGGGTGGCACCGAGGGTGGGCACGGCGACGTTGCCGTCTACGAGCCACCCGCCGGAAGTAGACTTGGGGCACTCGCGAGTGGAAACACTCTTGACATCGTAGTCAGACCGAGCGACTCCCGTAGGGCTTATGGCCTTCCACTGTGTCTTCAGATTCTCGAAGTCAGGCGACACGGGAGTCGGCGATCCCTTCCGGGTGAATCCGCCATCGATGTTGGGACCGGTGACGGTGGGGTCGACCTTGGGTCCGTACGAGATCAGTCCGTAATGGTTGGCCTCCTGGATCCACTCGTAGATGATGGCACCTGACCAGCTCTTAACCATATCAGGCCCGAAAATCGCAGCTTGGTCTGCAAAGAGGCGGGGGCCAGGGACGTTGCACCCAGTCTCAGAGAAGAAGATGGGGACGGGGAAGTCGCTCGCATTCACCTGGAGAGTCTGGTATCCAGAGGTCTGGTAGGTCGCCGGGTCACACCACTCGTACGAGTTCAATCCAAAGAAGTCGACGTTCTCCGACGCGTTGCCTCCGCAAGTAAGGTAGTCCTGGAGCATAGGCCGCAGCTCGGCAATATCGGCTGCGGAATAGCCTATAGGAATTTTGCGGTAGCCCTTGGCATCTCGGTAGGCCTTGGTGTCTCGAGCCGCAGCCTTGATGAAGGGGGCAGCGAGGGATTGGTTGGCCTGGGCAATGATCTCATTTCCAACGTATAGACCCAGCAGGTTGTCGTAGTTGTGAAAGGCGTCCATAACTTTGTTGTACTCATCCAACTGAGACTTGTTCCAGGAAGTGTTTTCCTATAGCAACATTGTTAGTCGCATGAGGGGCCAAGCCAACAGTAGGAAACCCACGGGCAAGATATAGGTGTGGAAGGTATCCATGTCGATCGTGACGTAGATACCGGCGTCAGCAAAGGCAGCCATGCAGCCATCGTGGTCAGAACTGGAGTCGACATGATAGACGCGAATTGTGTTGGCGCCGAGCGTCTTCATCAGGGCAGCATCAAGCTTGCACTGGTCCGTATCGACCAATGGGTCGTCTATCAATGGGAATAAGGGTTAGAGTTTCTTGCGGGTGATTGCCAAGAAGGCTTGTAAGAGAGACGAACCTGGGGTCAGCTGGTATGCAATTCCTACGAGACCAGTTAGCATACGCAACGTTTCGATGTCGAATGGAAACACACACCCTTCATGAAGAATTGCTTGCCATTCTTGTCGAAGAACTTGTTGCCGACGGCTTCGATGGTGGGAAGGTTTGCACCGACAGCTGCGCTACTCAGAGCGGCTGCGGCTGCCAGAACCGAAGAGCGCATATCGACGGACGGGGGATCTGGGAATCGAGGGAGAGCGTTGCGTATCCAGAATTTCCACTTGTTTCCAAGCTGTGCCAATGCTTCAAGAGAATGCGATTGCGCTCAATCTTTCCTTTTCCCCAGTTGAAAGCGAAGCTTGGTGCTCGCCAAGGGCTCGAAGCCAAGAAATACAAGCTTCTTCTGCTAAAGGGTAAAGCTTCGGAGGGGGACCGGTCGTCCACCAAACGTCGCCCAGGCTCCAATTATCCCAAGATACGGGACAAGGGTTTGCTGTCGTGGGTTTGCCCTTGTTGTTGCAGTTGCCAATGTTTACTTCTCACGACCAAACGATCGTGGGTCGGACCGATAGAGGTGGTCGGACGGTAGCAACGCAGCAAACTGACGATGGGAGCTGGAGTAAACGAAAGGTAGTAGCAGGCAGGTTGCTAAAGATGGGACCGACGGGTGGGGAGAGGGAAGGAGAAGAAATAACAAAGCAGCAACGTCCCAAGAGCGGGAAAAGATTACATATGTATGAAGGGGTCAACGAGGACAAGGGAAGGACGGTATAGATTCAAGTGGCCTGGTGCACATAGTAGCACCATCATCTCATTCTTCTCCGTTTGGTGTCAGGTTCGCGTATGTTGCCAAGCTCCAGATGCATGGTGAACCTCGGGCTACCGTAGGTCGCTTTTGCTTTGCCGCTTCCCAGACACAGACTAATCGAAAGGATCCCATCCCATCCTGGCTAATAAATGACAACATGCTAGCAGCAGCTATCGACTAGCTATGGGCAGGCAGGGCAGGCAAGGCAGGCAAGCTGCCCTGCTTTTCGACTCGAAAAGATCGAGCTGCATGGCTGGGGATCGACGGTGATAGGTCCAATGGCCTTGAAGGACTGGTAGCTCCGGACCTCTGTCCAGTAGCTCTGTCCAGTAGCTCTGTCCCATCCCCCTGTGTGTGTGCTGTGGGACCACCCGCAGGCCATTGGGGTTACTAGTAGCCTGGGTTAGCTAGCTTGCCATTGCATGGTGATCATCGATCCTCCGTGAACAGGGGGCCGGTATGGGATTTTCCCAAATGCGCTGGCTGTTTTGCTGTGCCATTCGCTAAGCGAGACTTGTTGGGTTCTCTCTTCTCTGCTTGTAGGTACATGTAAACCCGTGCCTTGATAGCCGGATTATGCAGGTGACACATGTGCACCACCTCGAAACATGGCTGCTTTCGGTCGCAGCTCAGTGCGCCTACATCTGCGTCTGGCGGGTGCATCATGGCAGCTCCAACAGACATTGATTGAATTACGGAAGACGGATGTAATGGCAGATGCGGGATGGAACCTACCGAGTCGGCCTTGACGTTCAGGTTAAGCAGCCCTAGGCAGGTCATCCGACGGACAACAGCCTTTATTTAGCAAACAGTGGATGAACAGCTGTTTTGTTTTCGACATTCTGTCCAACGGATGACCTATCCGCTAGGTGTTCGTTTCACATCCTCTCATCCTCCAATTTGGCTGCATGATGTAATAGGCCGAGTTTTGTAGGTTGTCGAAGGAAATCTCTGTCTCGACCTTCTTCTTCGTATTCACTTGAGGGCAGGGATACAGGCAGTATCTGTAGCCAGCGTTTGGCGTCTATGTATCCAGCCTGGCTCTCGACCCCCACGGGGGCTAACCCATAGTTCGTCTGCTATTTCCCACCAAAATCCTGATCTTTAGCTCAAGTCTTGTCTTATTGGCAGGACGGGAGGCAACGCCACAGATTACCACGACCACGACCACATGCGGTACTGCAGGTAAGTAGCTTATCCAGCCATCCACGAAGCAGCATTCTGGCAGGTTTCAGATTGATGCAAACAGCTCTCCTGCTTTCCAGCCCTAGGTTAAATGCCATATAATCCAATGAAACACTCCGGCGGGGCTTAACAGTACGTGTGTTCGCCCTTTCCATTGGCCCAGGCACCACAGGCCGGGTTGAGCTACGTTTGTCCGTCGTCAACCGTTTGTGAGCTAGAACATGCACCCGGTTTCCGAAAGAGCCGAGACTACACCGTCATCCAAGTGAACTAAAACGAGAGGTTACGCAAAAGGGGAAAGAGAGAGAAAAACACATCCTGACTGGTCCAGTTCTGTCTTACTTGCCCTAGCTTGTGTCTGATAGCAAGTCTCCACGTGCATTTCCCAATGGCGTCAAACCCAATATGCCAGATGCGGAAACGCCCATTCTCTGGCTGGTTGGGCTGGTTGGCAGCTTGCTTCATCGCTCTTCGAGTCTGCTTGGACTCTTATCTTCCAAACCGGTAAACATCTCGCCAATAATGACCAATTAGTAAATCGCCAATTGAAGCCAAATCTGGCACTGGATACGCATAGCTCTCAGGTGGTAGAACTAGTAGGTCTCTGTAAAAATACACCACGTCGTCAGTGATCCCTTCTGTTTGGCGCTATCTGCCAAACGACAGAAGAAGGAAGCTCAAATACCTGTATAGGCTGGAGCCTGCCAATGCCTCACCTTGTTGAGCCGGATGTTCTGGATGGCCTCAAACCCGCTAAGGGTAGGACTATCACGATCCTTGGTACCGCCACCGCTGCTACTGCTACTGGTGCGCTTGTATTCTTGCGTTGCATAATAGTCGGCTTTGGAGGAGGTGGAAGCACCAGCAGGGCCCCCGACCATGCTCGGACGCTTGCCAATGATGACGGGCGGGTTGTACTGAAACTCATCGTCTTCGGCATCAACAACTGCTGAGTTCTCGGCGGCGGTGGTGGTCTTCTTGTTGGTCTCCTTGCTAATGTGTAGGCCGCTCATGCCATAATCCAACCCGCCGCCGCCGTATTGGTGAACACAATGCGGCTCGTTGATCCCGGACTCGCGCAGGACCTTGTACGTCTCTTGTTCGACCTCCTGGGCTGTCGGACGGTCCTGGGGCGCAACCGAGAGCATGCGCGCCGCCACCCTGCACAAGGGTGCCACACCGCGAAAGACGGCATCGCTCTTCTTGCTCGCGTCCTTGGCGAGACCCGCCATCCAGGACTCGACTTGGCCGAGGTTCTTGTGGAAGGACGAATCCGGAACGGCGCCTCCTCGTCCGGGCGTCTTGTGCTTCGCGGCTCGGTGCGAGGCAAAGGAACGGGTTTGCCGCTTCATCTGCAGACTGAGCAGCTCTAATATGACACAACCCAGGGAAAAGATATCAGCGGCTTGGGGGTTTAAGTTCGGGGTGGTGGTATGGACCGCCGGGGTAGGGTTGCTAGCTGGCTCGGAGCCGTGTCTTGGTATAGAAAAGGCATAATCGCCCGGGGGGCTCGAAGGCGGCGGACTCAACGGTAGTCTCCTCTGCATATTCGTGGCGCCAGCAGACGGGCGGAACCACTGTTCCGGAGCAGCATATATGTAGGACTCCTTATCGAATGCCGCCTTGTCGGATGAATTGGGTAACGTCTCGGCACTGAGGCGTGAGAGGTCTGTAAAGAACACATCGTGTTTTGAGTTGAATAGCACCGTCGATGGCTTGATTTGCCCATGTGCCCAGCCGCGGCTGTGAAGATAGCATAATGTGTCGACAAGGCAGTGGATCCAATTCATGACGTGTACCCGCCTATCCTGCTTCGACAAGGCCTTCAAAGGGGCTGGCAGGGCTCCCAATATCGTTTTCAGGTTATAGTCGCTAGCCGGGATGAACAGCACGTATCCGAACCCCTGGTGGGTGTAAGACGCAAAATAGGAGACAAGATGCTCGTTTTGCACGTTCTTGGTGCAGTTGATTTCCCACAGAAAGTCGCTTTCTGACAGCATCCCTGGAGCGGTCCCTACGGGTATACGGCGTCTCGAGAAAATCTCGCCCGGATAGTTGGGCAGCTCGACTTTATCGACTGAATGGCTCTGGCTCAGACCAGCAACTGGCCGCCTGTCCACGACGTCAAGTGGGATGACTTCGTCGTCACTATACACAGTATGACCTCCCTTCTCTAAAGTTCTAACCAGATAGTGGAATTGCCGGTAGTAAAATTTTCTGTCCACTTTGCCGTTCCGTGTGGCCCTCAACGCCAGGTGTTCAATCTGGTTTAGGGGTATGGGCAAGTCGCCATCATCCCAGGAATCGTCCACGATGTTGAATATCTGATCCGGGATGCCGAGGTCGACCATGATCAGGAAGATGCGCGGGGCCTTCTCGCGGATCCATTCCCAATAGGTGCCGTCGGTCAGGCCGCCGCCGAACCCCAGCGCCTGATCCAGCTTTGGGGTTTCACTGGGGAGGAGCTGGTCGCAGGCGAACTGCCGAGTGACAGTCGCTTCGATCCGCGTGGTGTCCCACCACATCACGAACACCAAGTAGAGCAAAATATGGTCATGAAATAGTTAGGATGATGTGTAAGTATAGGTGCCAAAGATCAAATACAGACCGGTGCCAAAAGCCGTGAACCAGGGGGGGGTTAGTTATGAAGACATGTCAAGCAGGCTGCGGCATACAATGGCTTGGGCTTCAAAGTATGTGGACTGATATCACATCAGCTGAGTATGGCAGTTGCTTGCCGATATCTCCCGCAAGCAACGGACACAAGGAGGTAAAAAGCAAGGCCTTGTGGGTCAAGTTGCTGGCGGCAGGCTGGGGAAGAAAACAAACCTGTGACCTGTGTTAGTCCTTGGCCCAAGCATCTTGGGGCTGTCTATTTTTCGAGTGATCTATCGTCTTGCTGATTGACTGCCCCCGTCGGAGGCGCAGGAAGCGGGAGGGTTTGCATTGAGTCCATTGAACTGTCGAAGATTGCACCGAGGACATGATTGGCTGTGGGAGGCTATAGATAAGGATCTCTGGGCAAAGTTGGGGGCGGATTTGTCTGGATCACCACCCCCGGTGCCCAGATCCATCGTGCCACGCCACATATGCGGGATGGATGGTGCATTGATCGCAAGAGAATCCCCTCCTGTTGTTGTTTTTTTACTTGGCGAGCTTCATCGTTTCTGTAATAGTTCATACAAAAAGGAATTGCCAGGCGTTGGCAAGCAATGAGTGTGCAGGGTGTAGGTCTAATGGTCTCAACTCGGGACGTCAGTGGACAACGGCAGCCAGTCAAATAGCTACGGCCGCCGGCAAAGCTGCCGTCTTGATGGTCGAGACAGACCCCCACGTATCAAGAACCTTTCGATCCGAAGATACATGTGGCCACCACCCCTGCTCGCAACCACAGACGATCAGTGAGCCACCTCCGAAGAATGTCAAACTACCAGCTCACTTCTGCAAGATGCCAAGATTACGGCGGCCCCCCGTCCAAACCGAAGTGATGCCCGGCCCGAAATAGTCTTGAACATCCCAGGAATATGAAGCGTTCCCAAGACTCACAGATCAATGCAGCCACCCTATCTGCCAGTAGCACCATGCGGGAAAGGGCAGTGGCAGCTGGGCAGCAATCGGCTGCAACGACCGCCCACCCCTGGTCCTGGGAGAGCCATGTATGTCGACGAACAGACAACACATCTTGTCACCCCAATGCCAGCCGTATTGTTTCCTGGAGGCGCACTTGTATCACCGTGGGACTGAAATGACCGGCATTCCCTTCTTGGATTCATTCTAGTTGCCGTGCTGTGCAATACGGCATCTTGTTGAAACAGCTGGCCACCACCGCCGTATGTTACACAGATTCTCGTAATGTCCCGTAGAATCTCTCTCTCGCCAACTTGAAGAGCTACTGAAACAATATACGTGCTTGCGAGTACACTGGATTCGTAAACTGC
The DNA here is from genome assembly GCF_038362705.1 of Apiospora aurea. Classification (NCBI taxonomy): domain Eukaryota; kingdom Fungi; phylum Ascomycota; class Sordariomycetes; order Amphisphaeriales; family Apiosporaceae; genus Apiospora; species Apiospora aurea. The sequence continues at coordinate 1,423,894 of NW_027117393.1, read as the reverse complement.
TCCAGAGTGATATCCTGATCGCCTGTATCTGATATGGCAACATACTAGTTGTACTATAGCATGTGCCACATAGAAGGAATAAGCATATCAATAGATATGACAATCAAGTCTCTGATTGGATGGGAGACAACCCGAAGGCATCCCCACTGGATTTAGAACCAACATCATACTCCTTCTGCTGCAAGCACACCCGCCGCATTGTCTAACACAGGCATGTGTACTTCTCCCAGAAGGAGAACCCCCATCCATGCCACCGCGTCATATCATATCTTGCGTTCATCGGGAGGTGACAACGAGCATGTTGTCAACCCGGGAAACGGAGACCTTGACAATAGCTCACAGAAAGGCAGTGTCAGGTAATTGGTTAATCATATGCAAGCCGTCGAGAAATGGGTATGCCAAAGTCATACACAAGTATGTAGTCATAGTTCTTTTGGTTCGAAAAACCGGCCGTAAATTCAATTATCATCTAATGCTTGCTCTATAAGCCACACACGCAATGCAAAGATGTTTTGTCAAGCCACTCGATATTGAATGACCTCGAGACTTGATGGCTGTCTATCATACATGCTTATATTTTCCCAGCAACACCATTTTCTAGATTAGCGTCGCCTTCTTCTCCCCCACTCGCCACATTCTCGCCCTTGCGCCCGACAAAGGTCTTCATGCCCTGGTCGACGCCGCTGAACCGCCTCGCGAGCCTCTGCACGCCCACGGGGAGCACGTTGTACCAGTCGACCCAGCGGGCGTAGAGGGGCGTGGCGATGTGGTCGCTGAGGCCCATGTCGATGGCCGCGATGATCTCCTTGGCCACGTCTACGGGTTCGACGACGGGCGCAATGAACGGGTGGGGGGTCTTGACGCCGCGGAACAGCGGGGTGCTGAGCTGGCCGGGCGTTACGAGAATCGTCTTGATCTCGGGCATTTCGTAGAGCTCCGCCGCCAGCGACTTGTGCAGCGCCGTCACGCCCGCCTTAGCCGCGGCATAGTCGGACAGCTGCGCCGAGCCGAGGTGGCCGATAACGCTCGATACGGTGACAATGGTGCCGCCCGTCTCGTTGCGCAGCATGCCGGGGAGGAACTGCTTGATGGTGTAGAAGTGGCTGAGCAGGTTGGTCGAGATGCTGCGTTCGACCTCCTCGGCCTCCATGTCCAGCAGCTTCTTGCCGACGACCTCGGCCGCGTTGTTGATGAGAATTGTGGGCAGGCCCAGGTCGCGCTCGATGTCGGCCGCGACCTTGGCAATCTGCGCCTTGTCCGAGACGTCGCACTTGTAGTAGGTGATGCCGCGGGCGTCGGTGGCCTCGAGGTCGGCCGTGTCGAGGACGGCGACGGTGGCGCCGCGCATGCCGTAGACCTCGGCGATGAGCAGGCCCAGGCCGCTGGCGCCGCCGGTGACTACGATGACGTCCTCGCTCAGGTCGACCTCGCGGGGCATGCCGTAGGCAATCTTGTGGCTCAATTGGTTGCCCATCCACACCATGGTGACGGCGAAGGCCCAGGCGATGGTGAGGCGCATGGGCATGGCATCGTAGTCCATGTGCTCGGCGCGGAAGCACAGCGGGATCAGCCAGGCGATGAAGGGGTGGAAGATGGTGACATTGAGGACTTTGAGGAGGAGGTCGATGGTGATCGGGGCGAACCACGAGTCGCGCATCTGCGGTGGTCTTGGGTGGTGGTCCATGTTGTCGGGTGGCTGCTTGGGACGTCGGAGGCTTTGTACTAGATATAGACAATTACAGGCGAATATTTAACTTTGATTACGAAGATCGGGCGGGAGTATGGTATGTAAAGTATATGCAGCAGACGCGCAACCAGGATTGCCGACCAGCAGGCGATGGAGTTTTCGAAGTAACGACGAAAAGAAGAGGAAGAAGAAGAAGAAGAAGAAGAAGAAGGTAAAGACAGTCTCCGTACGTCGCCAGCGAAAATCTCGTAAGTGAACTGGAAGGAGGGACGATGATGAGACCACATGTGTCGTGTTCGATACTTTTTGTGAAAAGCTGTCGGGCCAGCAGTCGTTCGCCGATCTACGCCGGTGGCACTCGGGGCGTGGTGAAACGTTGGCCTGAGCGTGACGACCCCTGGAATGTTTCAACACCCCCACCAATCTGCCAGGGGCCAGGGGCCTTTCAGCTCCCTAGACTGCTACGTAACGACCACCCTTGAAATATGCATAAACTCTTTATAAATCCATCCACGTGGAAATGTTCACGGTTAACGATTCATACTAACTCATTAACGTATACGTATATGTTTTACTCCTACCTCCCTCCTCCTGCCTTATACGTTGGCCGCCTTGATGCACCTCGCGCCGTCGTTACTACTAGCCGCCGGCCCGTTGGAGATCCTGACGGCCGCCGTGCCGTTGGCGGGGAGCGGGAACTTCCAGATCTGGCCGCTGGCGTTCTCCGACCCGTAGAGGAAGCCGTCGTCCGAGGCGTAGACAGCGCCCCACTGGTTGTTGCCCGCGACATTGCCGAAATTGGTGAAGACAGTCCATGTGCGCGTGGTCCGATCGAACCGCTGCAGGTAAGTGCTGGTATAGCCGCTGTTAAAAGCGAGGCCCCAGAGGTAGTTGCCTCCGCCGGGGACGTACGCCCAGTCGATCTGCGAATACGTTGGGTTCGCCGTCCCGCTTGCCAATGTCCGGAAGAATGTAGGAGACCCAGGCTTCAGGTCCACCTGGATCCACTGCTTGCCGCTCGCCGTCGCCCAGTAGTGGTTGTTCTCATCCACGTCGCCCGCGTTCAAGTTGACGCCGACTGTCCCGTTCAGCGACCCCAGGATTGTGCTGTCGCCCGAGGCCGCAATGCGGATCAGGTCAGTGTTTGTCCCCTGTCCTATCGCGCCGTAGAGGAAATTGTCGCCCACGTTGTACCCCATGGCATTGATGCCACGCTGTCCATCGCCAACAGGGTTCTTGATCGGAGTAGAAGCCCCCGTGGTAATGTTGACTCGATAGAGAGCCATGTTTTGTATGAGGTAGCCTGAAGGGTCGCAGTCCAGCGTGGGAAGCGGGGTTTGCACAATCACTGTCCCTGGCGCTGTTCCACTGGGCGCTACGGTCGTCGTGGTGGCCGAGCCGATCTTCCCAGTCCCTGTATATTGTACTGTCGTGGTAACATATCCTGTTGGTTCCTGCACGATCACTGTATGGCATCCAACATCAGCACTTCCGAATCCTAGTTGTTTTCCACTTAATCGACTTACCTGTGCCAGCCACTGTTCCGCTAGGGGGACTGTCGTGGTAGTTACCGAAGTACCATTATATTGTCTATCCAATCTTGAGTGAGCCACCAGTGTATCATTTCAATCTGTGTTACATCCGAACTAACTGTGCAAAAGGGTAGGGGTATTACGTACCTGGTCACGGTAGTATAACCTTGTGAAAGTGTTGCTGAGCTTCTGCTTGAAGATATGTTCGAAACACTTGAAGACGTAGATGAGGAATTAGCTGAAGTTGTGGGCGACGAAGTTGACATAGCGCCTGTTGTTGAAGCTGTACTACTACGACTCGAGACCGTCGAGCTAGCCGACGAGGAAGCCGACAAAGAAGTCGATGAAGAAGCCGGCGAGGAAGCAGTTGAAGATGCTAGGCTGCTGGAAGTTGATGACGTTGTGACGCCCCCGACCGAAGATGACGGTGACGCAGTAAGAGTTGTGCTGGTAATACCAGCGACACCAGAGGAGCTAATGCTGGAGGTACTACTGATACCGACGACTGAGCTAGCACTGCCAACAGTCGCTGAACTCGACGTTGCTACAGCTGGCGAGCTAGATATAATCGTCGGTATAGATACTGCAGTACTCGTAATCGAAAGGCTAGACACGCCCTGGTCGGTGTTTGAGGAGAAGGTTGTAGCTGTGGTAGTGGTAGAGCTTCCCTGATCAAATGAGCTGCCAGTGCTGCTGGTTGTGCTGCTGGTCGTCGCATTTTCTGTGCCCGTGGATGTGCTGCTAGTCGTGGCATATTCTGTAGTCGTGGCATCTTCTGTACCCGTGGCTGTGCTGGTACCACTAATGCTGATTCCAGTTGAAGTCGTGATGGTTGCTAAGCTGGTACTGCTAACGGTATCTGTAGTCGCCGAGGGGGCTGTGCTACTGCTTTGCACGTTACTTGCCGAGGTGGCGCTTGAAGCAACTATGGTCTCCGTGCCGCTAGGACTAAAGCTCATACTGTCTTCAGTTACAGATGCCGGTAGGTTAGAAGCAACACTAATGAACGACGATGAAATGCTGATCGACAGACCCTCTTGGGTCGTGGTGGTGGTAGCCAGCGAAGAAGCTAGAGGGGGTTCAGAAGTGGGTGTATCCGTGGTGATAACACTACTGACGGTACTTTCTACCGGTGTGTCATCAGTGGTCGCTGTTGGTTCGATTGAAGTAGATGGTGTCCCAGTTTCCAGGAGCGAGCCTGTGCCTGTACTAGACGTAATTGAAATCTCGGGCAGTTCTGGACTGCTGAACAAGCTACTTGTTGTAGACTCAGCTGTAGGTTCGGCTGACGCAGGCTCGGTTGAAATAGACTCAACTGTCCTAATCTCGCTTGCCGTAGGCTCGGTCGCGGAAAAGGTGTCTACCGGAGGAAGTGTGACTGTCACAGTTGATGACGAATCCGTCCCGGACAGCGTACTGTCCACCAAGGAGTTTGTTGCAGTTGTCGGCAAAGCAGAGGCTTCAGACGACTCCAGATTGCCAGTCTCGATAATTGATGTAATCTCACTTGGTAAGGTGTTACTGTTAGCTATGGTGTCTCCATTACTTGTCATCGTAGCGGGACTATCAGTATTCGAATAGTCCTTCGTGGACGTGGCAGAGCCTGAAGAGCCGATAAGATCTGTGGTACCAGGGTCTGTAGTGGAGGCTGCATCCGAAGTTGTATATGACACGATTGACGTAGCCACGGCTGTTATGATTGTATCAGAAGAGTTTGTGTCTATTGTAGAAGACACTTCAGCATGTGTGGAGAGGGATACTGAGGAATCTAAACCTGAAGCACTCGCGACGTCTGATAACGATGTGCCTGAGCTGGTCAGATAAATGAGCGAGCCAGGGGTTGCACTGCTGGATTCTTCTTGACTGGTAGTCGAGGCTTCTCTTAATGATTCTGTGTCTATAGTACTGGAAGCAATGTTTGTGGCCTCCGATGCTGGACTTGGAGTAGACGAAAGGATATTGCCCACGTCTGAGCTTAAGCTTGGAAGGTACGAGCCTGTGATGGAGCCAAGACTCGGTTCTCCTGCGGTGGGACTGGAGCTGGGTGTGATAACGTCCGAAATAATCGGTACTATGGTCGATGTCGTTACTGTGTCAGAATATGAACTCGGCTGGAACGGCGTGGAAACACTATCTGTGCCCCCTGTCGCGGCCGCTGAAGAATCCGAAGACGATGGAATTACGCCGGACGGAGTTACAGTAGCATCTACTGTCGTCGAGCCAGATCTCTCAGACAAGTACTGCGTGGAGGCTCCCGTCGTAAATGCCGTGCTATCTTCCGTGCCCGGAGAAGTAAATTCCGGAGTTGTATTGATGGACACACCTGCAGTTGGTATAGTGCTAGACAGTGGCTCAAAGTTACCGGCTGAGGTTGATGTGAAAGACAGCGTATCGATATCTTGTATAGTTGATGATGTAGATGTAGCTGCCGGTGATGTGGGGATTGGTTCAGACCTGTCGACATCGGAGCTTACAATTGCGAAGGTTGATGAACTACTCCCAGTGAATAACCCAGGAGGTGGCTCGTCACTGGTGAATGTACCAGCGTCTTGCAAAGAGCTTGATGCCGTGAAATCGGCAGACTTGCCGCCTGCACTGCGTTCCTCTGTACTTGTTACAGCTTCAATTGTAGAAGAGGCAATGGCTGTTGATAACGTGCCACTCGGAGACTCGTTTACCGAAACAAGACTTTCAGTTGGCCCTTCTGTCGCCGGAGATCCTGACGAAGACCCCGGCAAGACTATGATAGACGAAGGCTTTGAGCTCACTGTATCATCAGCTGCCCCACTCGCGGACTCAGTGTCCAATCCTGATATATCTCCCAGAGAGCTGAGAGCCGAGGTCGCAACAGGTAATGAAGAGCTCATTGAGGTGATGGGTGTATCTGTACGCGCATCAGCCGAATTTGATGTGCTGATGGGATCCGAAACATCGTTCGTACTGGAGCTATCGGGACCTCCATCTACAGTAAACTGGCCATCTGAATCACTTTCCGCCGCGCTTGAAGCCCCATTCCCTGTTGGGGTGCGAGATGAAGCGGGCTGAGAAGTGACGTCTGGTGCGACTATGGTGCCATTCTGGCATTCATTGGCTGGATGTAGTCAGTATATACCGTCTGAAGGGTAAGGGGTACAACCCACCTGTGAAGACAACCAAGTTAATCAAGGTACAGTTCTCGGGACCCGGATTCTCCGTAAACAGTCCGTATACTGCCCCGCTCTGTAGCTGACAGAACCTTGCTGTCCCTCCGGAGAATGCAGTGTTGTTCCAGAACAGGGTGCGACCTACAACTGAAAAAGTAGTCGAGATCGACCCGCCCGGATAGTCCGAGAGGTTGATGTAGTCCACACCAGGATCAACAGATAACGGTCTTTGGCGGCTCACCAGTTGACCGCCACCCTGCCTGAATAGCGTAGCATTGCTGCAAGTATCGGGATTCTGGTAGGTCTGATCCCCAACGAAACCAGAGGTTTCGTCACGTTTCCAGTGCAGAGATCTCTTGCTCAGCGTATTGTTGTTGTTGGCTACTTCTGCACTGACTTCTACACTCAACAAGACTGTCGATATAGTCGAGCTGGATGCAGTGCTTGATGTTGTTAGACTGCTTCCAATCTCCATACCAGCCTGAGTCGAAGGCGCTGAAGTAATAGTTGAACGCGAGCCAGTCACCATGCTAGTCGTAGCCGATACTGAACTCGTTTTTGTATCGATATCGACGGACCCACTGAAAGATATTTGCGCTTGATCACTTGACTCAGTGGGCTGAACCACAGCGATGCTCGTTGAAGAGGCAGATAGTTTAGGGTCATTACTCGTTTCTGCACCTTCGGACTCTACAGTGGGACTTTGGGACAGCGAGGTTGACCCAGAATTCTGTATCGCGGTAGCCGAGCCAGGCAGAATTGGCTGTGAAGATAAAGATGGCGCCAGTGAAGAGCCCTTGATGCTTCCGCTTATTGTTGTTAGGGACGGGAGTGTATCAGATGATGTAGGTCGAATAGCTGTTGTATTAGAGCTGCTAGTTGTTGCCAGGGGGAGTGCATCAGAAGTAGGCAGAAATGATGTTGTATCAGGGCTTCTAGTTGTTGTCAGGGGCGGGAGTGCACCAGATGAAGTAGGCCGAGTGGCTGTTACATCTGGGCTGCTAGTTGTTGTTAGGGCCGAGAACGTATTAGATGGTGTAGGCCGAATGGATGGTGTATTAAAGCCGCTAGTTATTGTCAAGGGCGGGAGTGTACCAAATGAAGTAGGCCGAGTGGCTGTTGTATCAGAGCCGCCATCTGCCGTAGAGACACCTAGGTCCGAGATCCTGGTGGATAATATGGACGAAATAGACTGTGAGATTCCGGTAGACAGAATGGACGAAACAGGCTGCGATATACCGGTGGACAGAATGGACGAAACAGACTGTAAAATTCCGGTGGACGGATCGAACGAAACAGGCCGTGAAATTTTGGAAGAAACTTCCTGGCCTGTCTGCCCAGAGACTTGACCGCCGGAACCTCCAGAGCCACCAGTGCCGGGCGTAGCTCCTAACATGCCTGAAGAGACACCTTTCGACTCATCTACTGATATAGATATTGGTGGTGAGGTTCTTGGACGACCGAGGATTTCACCACCCGCGGCCGTGTCGTTCGTAGTTGATAATTTTGATACGGTCTCCAAGTGGGATCTGGTGCCTTTGCCACCTGGTGCGTTCCCGGTTGTTGTAAAATTGGCACCCGGTATTACCGTAACCAGCATCGTCGTGACATAAGTGTAACATATTGATCGAGGCCGAAGTTCGGCCCGTTCCCGGGCATATGGGAGACGCGACTTCAGTCCTGAGTCTGCTATGGTTGTTGCGCTGCAAGCTGACCATAGCAATGAGCTGACTACTAGAATGCCCCATACCATTGTGTCGAGCCAGGGAGTTGACTAAAAACTGAGAGTCTGGTACGAGCAAGTAGCCACGAGCTTGCTCGTCGCGCATGTTAGATAGAGGGCCTTCAGCGTTTTGAGCATGGCTGCCTTCCGTGCCGTTATGCTGAGAACGGCAAACTGTTGTCTTGGCAATATCCGAGCCATTTCGTGTATAGCTCGGGATGGCATTCCTCAAACTGCATCGTAGCTTGACGTGGCAGATCATTGCCAGAGTCGTCCGAGACACTGAAGCTATAATGGCGTCATCCGTGAGGGTGTCTAAGACAAGGAGCCGCGGGTGCCACCGTCACGATGCCAGATCTGAAGATGAAACATTTTTAAGCTTCTTCGGAATGCTACAGCACGTTTGCGGTTGGTCCCGTCGAGATGCACATCAATTGGATAGAAACAAGAGATCTGCTGCCGATCCACAAGTAGGATGCTGGGTGCGAACGACACCTTCACTACAGTACCGATGACAAACGGAAGATCGGCAGCTGGGTTAGCCATTGGCAGCAATTGAACAGTGTACGCAAATCAAGGCAATTTGCAGTTCAAAACATATTACTTGATTTGGATTATCCCCAGCAACATACCTAAAGTACATCAATGTGTACCTGCGGATTGTATGGCAGAAGCCAGTGGCCGTGTTCGGTCTTATCTTGCTGCTCAAAAGCCCACTTGCCAATGCATGAATGCAGCGGCAGTTACGACGTGTAATACCACGTCTTGGCAACCGCCCAAAAACCCAACAACCTTCCTATCTCAGCAAGAGCGAGCCGACTTTTCTGGAACATCTGAAAAAGACAACACCGCAAATGCATACGGGTAAGCACCAGGCACCAGGCGCCAGGCAAATCATTGAGTCCCCTCTACTTACCGACTCTCCGTCTTGGCCAATGCGACTTGGGCCGGCCCTTGATGCTTGCATATGGAAGGACGTTATAGGCCAGCCCGTGGAGATGCCCCTGCAATCCCGCCTCCTCACACCTCCATGTAAACACACAGCCAGTCCCAGTCCAGTCCCTGTCTCCAAGACTGATCTCTCTGTAGGGTAGGTGCAGCCAGATAACGTGCCACCCGTGTAGCCACCCCGCATTCACCCTGGTGAGCATCTCGGCAAACAGAGCCATCCTGTTGCGCTTGTGTGACTACCTACCGGTTTGGGCACGACTCCTGCCACGATGGGCCTTCTGATTGGCCACACCGCTCTCAAGCTGAGGGATCGTCCGGCTTGGCCACGCAAGTTTGCAAGAGAGAGACAACTTGCGAAAGCGTGACCATGGCCCCTGATCCGCTGTGCTCACATAGGTACAGATGGGACCCGACTCTGGTAGGCACTGATTGCCTGGACCACTAGACTGCCAACGATAGCGCCTAGGGCTGGCTGGGAGGCCGGAGACGGTGCTCGAGCTGTCGAAACAGATGGACTGTCCATGCGCGATATCCGTCCGGTCCATTGATCCGGTTGCAGTGCATGAACGGCCTTAATTGCGATAGGCAGCCGAGGGCAGACCAGCACGCGATGTGCCCACACCAAAGCTTGGTCGGCCTCCATCACCAGCTCCCAACTTCCCGAATCGGCAGTCGTGAGCCATTCGCTGTATTATACCCGGTATAGGTAGGTAGGTAGCCACGACCGGCCCTCCACTTTTTCTCATGCATCACAAGTGAGAGCTCGTGGGACACTGCGCCCGATTGCTTATAAAAGCCCGTCTATCGCCCTGTGTCGACTGGGTCCAGGTTGCCGTCTTTCGCTCGGTAGTTTGTGCTCGACATTCATCTGCTCCCCCTCAAGCATATCTTTCTCATCAAGATGGTTCGCAGTCTCCTAGTCGCGGCCCTGGCCGCCTCGGCCACTACTGCTCTCTCCGTAGGCCGACGAGAGGTTGCCCAGGAACAGTACACCATCGAACTCGCGCCAGGTGAGACCAGGGTCGTCACAGAAGCCGAGAAGTGGGAATTGAAGGCTGTATGTAATGGGGACCGAAACCACCGTCTTCTCCAATATGTAACCGTGGACTAACTTTGCGACAGGATGGCAAGAAGTTCTTCGACATCACCGAGTACCCGGAGCTCGCAGAACTCGCGGCCCAGCCCAAGGCGCTCGTCGAAACCGCAGCGGTCACCTTCCCCACGTCCATGACGCAAACCACCAAGGTCAAGGCCCTCCTGGGCAAGCTAGACAAGTCGGTCATGTGCACGAAGCTGCAGACCTTCTCTGAATTCCAGAATCGGTACTATAAGTCCAAATATGGCGCGCAGTCGTCCGAGTGGCTCCTGGCCCAGGTCAACTCGGTCATCTCGGCCAGCGGTGTTAAGGGTGTCACCGCCAAGGCCTTCACGCACTCATGGGGCCAGAACAGCGTCATCGCCACCGTCCCGGGCAAGAGCGCCAAGACCATCGTCGTTGGAGCCCACCTGGACTCGATCAACCAGCGCAGTCCGATGGAGGGCCGCTCCCCCGGCGCTGACGATGATGGCTCCGGCTCTATGACCACCCTCGAGGCCCTGCGTGTCCTCCTCCAGGACCCCACCATTGCCGCAGGCCAGGCCGCCAACACGCTCGAGTTCCACTGGTACAGCGCCGAAGAGGGTGGCCTGCTCGGTAGCCAGGCTATCTTCACCCAATACTCGCAGCAGAAGCGCGACGTCAAGGCTATGCTTCAGCAGGACATGACCGGATACGTCAAGTCGGGCACCAAGGAGTCTGTCGGTGTTATCACCGACTATGTCGACACAGGCCTGACCAACTTCATTAAGAAGGTCATCACCGCCGTGAGTTTTACCACCACCACCACCACCACCACATCGTCCCCCTTGCGATAGATGCCATCTATGACCCCAAAACTTTAGCGTGCCGTGAAACTAATGAAGTTGATAATAGTACTGCGATATCCCCTATGTCGAAACAAAGTGTGCGTACGCTTGCAGTGACCATGCTTCCGCCTCACGTGCTGGATACCCTTCTGCATTCGTCATTGAATCTGCCTTTGAAGACACAAGCCAGCTTATCCACACCGACCGCGATACCATGGATACGGTCAACTTCGACCACGTCCTGCAGCACGCCAAGATGACTGTTGGCTTCGCTTACGAGCTAGCCTTGGCTTCTTCGTTGTAGAGTGATGGCAGTTCGATTGACGAGGAGTAGTGAAAGATCGCAATAAAGAACATACACATAAAATATATGGCTAAGTTCATCAAACCTTTCACAAATGTTGCTATTCGTGTAAGGGTTGGTGATAAGCTCTAGTAGGCGGTCAGGGCACTGGCTTGACAACGTCGCCCTTTTGCCCGGTTGGGGACGGTGGTCTGGTGCAATTGGCTAGAGCACGACCTGACGCCGTGACAATGCCGTGTCAATTCGCCATATATTGTTCGTAGCTCACGTGATTATGCAACAGCGATAGCAGTAACCAAAACCAAAAAATCATGGGCCAAATGCTCGGTTTATGTGCTTTACAACAACTCTACAACAACTGCCACTCGAAATGGAGATGGCTCATCCGCAATAAGATATGAGCACTACTAAGAGAAGATGAATATGCCCCAACTCAAGCCTGAGGGACCCTTACAGACGGGGTCTGACATGCAAAGTATTATGATCCCCAGCCTCATGAATGCCTCATCTCAGTTTCTTCGTCGTCCCTGCATAGAAACAAATGGTGAGAGATCCTTCTCTCGCCATCCCCCAAATGTTACCCCCTTTCCTCCCTCCCTGCTGGCCACGAGACAAGAAGAGTCATGAAAATCATTGTGAAAAGAATCATAGAGAGCGTGCAAACAACAGCATTGCGACCCTGAACACCAAGTGATGCCATTATGCCGGTATGGGGTATAAAGAAGGCAGGAACAGAAGAAAAAAGGACCCGAGTTTCATCCATCCGTCGTCGACATCATGAACCTCGTTGATTTTCTTTTCCGTCTCGCCGATGAGAACTGTAAACCATAATGCTGCACAGGAATTGTGTGCAGCAGAAAACCAAAACAAAACCAATCTTAACTCCCTCGATAAAACCGCTATGCGGTATGAACAACGTGGACAACTGAGAATATATCAGGTAGATAACCGGTCTATGTACATATCCGTGATCATGGTATGTACTCAGTATCCGCCGAGGCTCATGTTGGGCTTGCTTGCGAACTCCACGATGGTGTTTGCCATGTTCATCATCTGCGAAAGGTGTCTGAGAATCGGCTCCTGAGGCGAGAGGTGATTGATGCGCATGAACAGCTGCTCGATTTGGGACACACAGCCACCGAGAATGTTCGGGACCACCTCGCGAACTTGGGATTCCTGAAGTTCAAATATGGTTAGCCGCGGAGCTTGCAAGTGGTCACCCTTGTGTGAACTTACAATGTGTGGCAAGGTGTCGTGCATGCTACGGATGATAATCTCCATCCAAGCAACCTTCTCTCGGAGACACTGTCCGCCAAGCTCGCGTGCCAATTCAGCGATCGCGGCCAGGGACACGAGAGGCGACAATTCGTTCAGAGTAGTAGCATCCAGCTTGATCAGATAAGTCTTGAAGATATCATCTTTACGATCCGACTGCAGCCACTTGACCAGAGCAGCCTCCAGCTCGCCTCGCTCGACCAGGTTTGCGATATCGACAACCTTGCGGTCAAGGTCGTGATCCTTGCTGCTGTTGGAGCCAGCAGTGTTACGCAGCATCATCTGATTGTTCGAGTGTGCCGAGGGGCTGGGGTAGTTCTGAGCTTGCATGTTCGAGTACGAGGGCCCTTGAGAGGCCTGGGAGTACTGTGAATGAGACACTTCACGAGACGGACGCTCGCGCGAGGCGGCCGGTTGCTGCATCTTGAGGAATGCTTCATGGAATTGAGCCTGGGTCGCAGCCATGGAGGAGACAGTGTCAGAGAGTCGCGTAACCAATGCCGTAAGCTGGTCGATCTTGTTGCTGTCGGAGCGACTCTTGAGCTCCAGCTCTCCAATCTGCTCCGCTGCTTGTCGACGTACATTCTCCACAGCCTGGCCAGCTGCGGTAGCTGCCATTCGTGTGAAGTTGGGTGTGACGGTCTTGTGAAGAGCATCCATAAATGCCTTCTCAATATTGACCGACAAGCTCTGTCCAATCTTCTCGGTAACGACCTTGGCCAGTTCTGGTTTCTGTATCGCTTGACTGACGGCGGCAGGCAGTAACTTCTGCATTTGGTTCTGCACGGCATGCGAGATGCGACCGCTGACCTTAGAGTCGATCTGCTCCGTGACGGTGCGAGCCAATTGTTCGGTGATGGTTCGAGTGATGAGCTCGTTCACTTCAGGTACAACGTACTCTTCAACCTTGTCACTGATGGTTCTCGTCAATAGACGCGAGACATTGTCATCCAATGTGGCGGATACGCTGTCGAGAAGATCGAGTTGGCTCTTGTTGAAGGCCTGGTCGCGACTGCGTAGATCATCGTCCATCTTTTGGCGATTTTCCACAAGCGCAGACTCTACTACACCACTGAGCGTCATCTCGATTTGCTTGACGGCAGACTGGAGCGAATCTGGCAGAACGTTGGATTGGGAAGATGCTGAAGTCTTGGCCTCGTTCTTTGCCATCGTCGGACCCACGCGTGGGGAATGCGCACTGCTGGTAGATTGAATGGGATCTTGAGCGTTTGATTGTTTCTCCGCGGCAGCCGCGGCAGCAGCAGCCTTTTCTCGCTTCTTTCTTGATCGGCGATCCGATTTCTCTGTTTGATTGTTAGGCGTAACAGGTGCTTCGGAAGCCTTTCGTTCAGGCTGTTGACGAGTAGCAGTGGTAAGATCGTCTGTAGATTTTCGGTTTGTGTCTTCTTGACCAGACCCAAGCTGAGGTTGAGGCGAGATGTTCTCCTTCAGGTTTGGTCGTGCTGCGATGCGGATAGGCAACGTGGTGGGGTCTTCCACAGGCTGTGTCTCGGTAGGTTGGGTGCTGGGCAACTCTTTAAGTTTGGTAATTTTCACAATGCCAGTCTCAATGGCATCCACCGGTGCAATAACCTTGTTATCCCGAGTCCACCCCAGTTCACTCTGCTTGATACAGATGTTGGAGACACCCTTCGAATGCATCACGTAAAGCTCGAAGAGGGTCTGCTCGTCCTTCTCTAACTCTGCCGCAGGGGTTCCTAGCATATCCAGGCTTCGAATCACACCCTTGTTGGCGAAAGAATACTCGCGCACACCACTAATGACCGCGGTACTATCGGGCTCGGGAATGGACGCGTCCTTCGCCACCAACTTTTGGACGTAGTCGACCTGGGACAGACCCTTGATGGTGTACTTGGGCGCCGACAAATGTAGGAAGTAGACTGAGTTGCGAGTGGGGTGTCCTACCACGATCATTCCCGTAGGCGGATGATACATGACGCTGCAGACGGCATCCGACTCCTTGGAGTGAGGGAGGTTGAATTCCTGAACAGGCTTGCCGAGGGCCAGATCCCATAGCTGAAGCGTGTGGTTCTGCTTCATACCTACAATCATGTAGCGCAAGGCGCAACGCTTCTGGTACGGCCGTTGCTTATCCAGCAGTAGGACAGAGGTTGGCCAAGCCTTCTCTCCCTCCGGTGTGGTGGTGAGAGTCATCAATGGCTCCCTGACCTCTAGCGAAGTCTGCGCTGGCATTGGGAATCGGGGATCAGAGCCTTCGTCGACAGCCGTAAGATCTCGCACGTCCCAGAACTTGACTCGGCCAGACTTGTCCAGAGACACAATCGTACTGTCGTCTTGGCTGAAGGTGAAATCTTTGCCGGCCTTACCAGTGTTGATTCGTAACGAGCATTGCTTCGACAATTTCTCGGTATCGACGACGCGGTCGTGGCCAGGCTTGAAGAGCTTGTGCTTCATGATGTAGGAAGGCCAGATGATGCTGATCGTCTTACCGCGGCCTACGGCGAAGTATTCTGGATGAGCACACGAGGTTCTAGCCCGCGTCTTGAGGACTCCTCCGGGAGCATCGCCTTCGTGAGTGCTGATGGGGGGGCAGAGCAAACCCGTACTGCTCTGGATGCGCATCGTCAATGTAGTCCTTATCTCCGTTTCTCAGGAGAATATGGTAGACAGTGCCACTAATGCCAGTGCCAATGATTGCTTCCTTCTGTGCAGTGTGGATGTCGGCAGGGGTGGATGAAACAGCAATGTTGAAGATGCGGTCCTTGGTCTCGGTGAATAGTTTGGCATCACGTCCATCATCCTGTCGGATGACTCGAATGCCACCAGCCTTGGACATGCCGTAAACAATGAAGGATTTGGTGCTGGAAACCAGGTTCCGGTCAATCTGATCAAACTCCTTCTTGACTCTAGCAATATCAAGAATGACCTCTTCCCGGAATTGGGGGCGAGATTCTTCATTCTCCTGCAACGAGATGGAGATCCAAGGCTTCATGGGGAAGTTGTAAACCTTCACAGGGGTTGGCTCCTCTTCGATCACGACAATTTCATCGGCATCGGCACTCTCCCAGCTGTCTGCCACAGGACCGTGACCGTTGGCCGCCTCGTCAACAATGTCGCGGACAGCCTGCGCCGTGGTAGGAGACATTGACCGTTCAAGAAGTCCCGAGTTTTCCTCCTTCTCGAGCTCTCTCTGGATGTCTCGCGCTGCAAGTTCCGACTTCTCGTCGAACTCGGAATTTGACTTGGCCCGGATCATTTCATCCAGATCCTGCACAATCTGGGCCTGGGCCTCCTCGTGCTCCATCTGCGCTATCGCTTCTTGCGCCTCTCTGTCTGCCGTCTCTGCAAGACCATCAATGGCCTCAGAAACAGTCTCCTTGTGGCTCACCTCGGGTGCGTCAGGCTGGTGCTGAACGCGCAGAGATGAGGGTGATTGGCGACTATGCTCTGGGCTTGTGACGTGGCTCCGCTGGAAGCTGTGACGTTTGTTATCATTAGCACCGGGAGAAGACGCGGTGCTGGGTGCTTTCTTCAGAATCTGGATGCTAGGTGCTGTCTGTTGTCCCGGGGTTGAGGACTTGGAAGCTTTATTCTGGGGAGAATATGAAGCTAGGTCCTCAAATGGATTATTATAGTCGAACATGGTGGACTTCCGGGTTGCACCATTCTGGGGGGACTGAGACGCATACTCGTTCTTTATGGATGCGGAAGGGCTGTAAGGCTGCTGCTGCTGCAGTTCCGCCTGCAAAGAATAATGCGGGTCTTGAGGTGCCATCTGAGGTTGTTCCCGGCTCAACAGCTCACTCAGGTCTCCATTGTTGTTCTCTTTTAACATGCTCGAGTGTGCACTCAGATCGGGGTGCGAAGAAGATTCGGCATGGTAAGGTTCGTCGGTCTGCGATGGCTTCTTCTTTTGCAGGAGACTGAGCAGATAGGCCTGTGTCTCATCGGCTGGGTTGCCCGTGTTCCACTCCGGCGGGGCAGGCGCAGAAGCGTGCGTCTGCTCATCGTTTCGCGCGGATTCCATTTGCGAGTCACCCTTCATCAGCGAGGCCAGATAGCCCTGCGGATCGCCTTGGATCGGAACGGGGGCATGCAGGGTGGGCTGAAGGCCACCGTGAGAGAAGTTCATGGACTGCTCGAGAGATGACGCAGACTGATGGTGGGACAATGGTGAGGGCTGTGAAAGGGTTTGGTTGGCCGGGGCCAGTGTACTCTTGTTGCCAGCGGGGTTAAACTTCAGAAGACCCAGCAGATTGACGGACTGGTTCGCTTGTTTGCCAGAATTGTTGTTGGCGAGCGAACCAGGTAGAGAACCAATTGGGCCCAGATTCGACATGCCCGGAGGGCCGTGAGAATGGGAGAAGTGGCTTGCCGGCGGCGTAGGGGCGGGCGGAGGAAAGACGTCGGAGGCTGAAGCATCCTGATGCTCCGAGGCGGGAGAGACGAGGTAATCTTGGTTAAGAGAGAGCGCCAAACGAGACAGATCCTCGGTGTCCTTGTAACTTCTCTCGCCCTGGCCCTGGCCCTGGCCCTGCTGTTGCTGGTGGTTGGCTCTAAGACGGGCGAGCATTGCATTGAGGTGGTCGTCGGGGCCGCCGCCGCCCGACTGATTGTAGCTCGCCATGACTCCTGTAGCGAAGTCCGGACAGCGAGCTACCGTCCCGTGTGGTCGCGAAGGGATGAACAGCGGGCTGATTGTGATGGCGCGAAAGGGTCTGAACAGGCGACAGAGCTTTTGCTTGGTCTGAAGCCCGTCAGAAGGTGGAATGTATGGTGTTGGATGGGGGGTGTGGGAAAAAGATGAGAGAGATCAGAGATATCTCCCCAAATGGTGGTTGACGTTTTAGATGCGATGGGATGGGATGGATGGCTGAAAAGTTTCTGGATTAGCAAAGCTGCCCAATCCGATGGTTGTTTCAGTCAAATCGCCCAAGCTCCCTCTCCAGCCGATCCGTCCATCACTCCGGTCACTCACCTCCAGTGCTGGGAATCCAGGTACTTTAGGGTACAACGTAAAGTAGCTAGCTGTAAGGATGCAAAGCAATGTTGAGGGCCGTGTTTGCTTGCTACCTCGACCCCCCCCCGGGCAGTATCTTCAGCACGGGCTTTTGCTTTTCAACGCTTTGCAGTTGAGGGTACGGCACAGTCCACAGGGCAGAGCAGCGAGAGGCCCTCAGTAGGCCCTCTAAGGCCCAGTTTATTTTGGACGGGGTGGTAGTGTAAAAGCACAAGTAACTGGACGAGTGGCTGGGCTGGGGTTCTCGACTAATAATAAGGTGACAACCAACAGACTCGAGCCGAGTACGATTCGATTTATCTTGTCCGTCCGTCCGTCCGTCCACGTCTAATGATTTGATGCGACGGAATGGAAAATCTACGATTGATTGCGACGAACGCACGGCACGCCCAACGTCCAACGCCCAACGTCCAACGCCCAACGTCCAACGTCCAACGTCCAACGTCCACCAAGTCTGGGCATGGAACAAAAAGATAGGATGGGTGTGGGCAATCAAGCGCGCCCGGGATTAATTCAATGGCAAACGCAGGTTCGAGTTGACCGAACAAGCAAATAAGATCGTTCCCGTCAAGTCAGTTCCCCATCCCACTTCATTGGGTACGATCCATGCAAGTGTGCGCTGTCGATGGTGGTACGGCCTGGTCTGTGGCCGATGATGGATCCTCGCCTGAACCATTTTCCAAAAAGGCAACCGTGATGACCGCTGTATCTCTCTCTACCCTACATACTTGCATGCCGATACATGCACACGCCCATAGATCTAGCAACACCCCCTCCGGATCAGTTTGGTGGATCATGGCTGTTTGCGCGTCCCCTACTGACACCATATCGATAATGTAATGTAGGTAGGTAGGTAGGTAGGTAGACCTGAGTCCAATTCCGCCTACCTACCTACCTACCTTCCTACCTACCTACCTATCTTAGCATGTAGAAAAAGAATGCTACGATTCCAGCGCGTCAATGACCTTCGTGACAATGGACGTCGTCTTATGAATTGGCCGAGAGCTGGCTGCTGCTCCTGCTCTTGGAACCATCCAAGCTCACAGCCAGGCCAGGCACACTGCCCGCTCCCACCTAATATGTGGTCTGCATACAATTTACTAGTGGGGTTCCTTGGTTCCTCAGATCCAGTCATGTCAGCCGCCTCCGCCAACCCATGGAATCCTCCCTCATCGGGCTGCAGATTGCCGTGTGGTTGAACTGCAACATCCTCCTCTCTCCCCCTTGCTGAGTATACAATTCAAGGTTTCTGTTGACGATCTGTTGGTATTCTGGCCTCGTGGCATCATCATCCAAAACCACGCCCCCCTCATCGGCCCCACGATCGATTGCGCATAGCCCGTTCGTTGCTGCTGTGTGCGCTCGACCTCGACGTGTGTGTGTGGGGTCACTCCTTTGCGCCCCCCATCATCGCCATACAGTCGGGCCCTAGACCAAAGTTCTGCGGATCGACGCCACCCAAACCTGTGCATACGGCATCGCAGCAAGAGAGCAGGAAGAAAGAAAGAAGAAGAAAAAAAAGTAGCCCCAAAATCCCTCGCATTCGGCTACCTACCTATTCTCCTGGTTCTCGCTTGCTCCCTGAGGATTCCTCCGAAGATTTAACGGCGCCATGTTCTGCTTACGGAGGTGAGTTCTTGCCCATCATATACTGATGCCCCTCCCATTGCATGTGTCGTCGCAAAGCAACAGCGTTGGAACTGACTAGCTAACCTTCTCCTTTTGCGGCGAAAACAGCTGGCTTCCCCTGCTCTTCATCCCGACGAATGCCTCGCCGGCCTTCATCTTCCTCTTCTTCGTGTGCACATACTTCCTGAACCGGCCCTGCGTCTACTGCTCCGTGCTGCTCCTGATCCTCTTCGTCACCTCGTGCCACTGGTCCGACCGCTGCTTCTTCGACTTCAACAGCAACTGGTTCGCGCCCAGGCCCTCGACGTACTACTATCCGAAGAATGACACGATAGCGACGGCGGGCGCGGCCGGCAACTCCGGAGCGCTGAACGTGGCCGGCGACAACTTCAACGCGACCGCACTCGAGATGCTGAACACCACAGTGGGCGCCCTGGCCGGCGCCGCGGCCGGCGAGATAGATCGCAGGAGGACCGAGTGGACGGGCCTGGGCATCGAGTGGCTGCGGAGTCTCCTGGGGAGGAGGGAGTGGAGGATCGAGTGCATGGATCTGTCCATCCGCCTGTAAACCATCACCTTTGGTTTCGGGGGAAAAGAAGAAGAAGAAAAGGAAGAAAAACAGCAATAACAACAAGATGACGACCATTTACATACCTACATACATACGCCCGGTGCGAGTCCTATTTCTTTGGCGCAGCGGGCTTATGAGCATATATACCCAGCGGCATACCACGCTTTACGCTTGATCACTCGAGGCGCAGGAAGTTGTGCCATGAGTTACGCGGCGAGAATGTGTTGCATGGTACAGCATGGCATGGGCGTTTGATGTATTCATTCAACGGCAGCTTCCGGGCTGCGAGCATGTCGACAGCATATTGTTGGCCTCGACGACGCATTACGGAACGCCAGATACGTCTGGCCAATACCAAATGCTGAAACACAATACAGAACCACCACCGTGACAGCGTCTGAAAGGCCACTCACAATGTATATCACAAGAACACCGGCAGGATGATTCCCGCAGATGGAATAAAGCATCTTCAGTCGGTACTACCAGGAGAAGCGTTACACTGCGCTTCATCCATAGACAATACCACTATAATCATACCAACTACTAGTTCTATTAAGTAGGGCCATTTGTGACAACCCTAGTATACCTATACATATATGCATATATATACTTACTCTCCATCGATTGCCGCATATATCCGAACTGCATATCGGCAATGACCCTACGACTTGGTCGTAGCGTTCATCGCCTTGACCCAAGGCTTCCAGTAGTTCTCGACCGTCTCGGCGTCGTTCCAGCCGTCCCACTCGAAGCTGGTAAGGCCCCACGTATCGCCCAGGCCCTGGACGCCCTCGCGGGTGCGGTAGCTGCCCGCGAGGCTCCAGACCATCCAGCCGACGCGGTGCTTCTTGGTGTACTCGACGAGGCAGTTCTGGAGCGTGTCGTCGTACAGCGTCGCGTCCTGGGCGTGGCCGAACTCGGTCAGCATCACGGGTGTCAGGCGCTGCGGCGGCGGGCAGTCGCCGCCCGTGAGGTTCCGGCCGCAGCCCGGGGGCGGCTCCATGCCCAGCGCGTGGAAGCCGGCCCGGTACAGGGCCGCCACCACGGCCTCGCACGTGCCCGTGTCCACGTCCTCGCTCATCGGGTAGATGTGCAGCTCCCAGAAGACCTTGTCGGCCCAGGGGTAGCTGTCGAGGTCGAAGTAGACGGGGTCCCGTCGGTGCGCGTCCCGGATGGCGTCGCACTTGTAGCAGGGGGCGGTCAGGATGTTCTTGCGGGCCGTCAGCGCCGACAGGTCCTCGTCGTACTGCATGCCGGACCAGCTGATGAGCAGGTCCGGGTTCGCCTCGTGGATGGCGTTCGACCCGGCGCTCATGTTGCCCACGAGCGTCTGCCAGTTGTAGTACAGGTCGGTGCGGTTCCACGAGGACCGCAGCTCGTTGCGCAGCGACATGGACACGACGCTAGGGTGTCGCTTGGCCCAGTCGGCCACGTAGGCCAGCCCGCGCCGCCAGTTGGCCGTGTTGAAGTGGACGTCGTCGAACCAGGCGTTGCCGTCCGTGTGGCTGCAGCACCACTTGGCCTGGTGGACGTGCACGTCCGGGTGGATGAAGATGCCCTTCTCGAGGGCCTTATCGGCGATGTCGGACCAGATCTCGAAGCGCGTCGTCTGTGCAGTCCAGCCCGGGTTCTTGCTGACGATCTGGTTCGTCCCTTTGGTGCCGTTCTCGTAGCCGAGTCCCATGATCATGGCCACCTCCAGTGAGACGTCGTTTCCATCCCGCTCGTAGATCTCATCGATCATCTGGGTGGCATAGCCCCTGGATCGTCGGTTAGCACTTTGCTTGAGTGGCAGCAAGTTATTTGAAAAAGGTCTTACATGCGAAGGACGTTCCATCCGACAGATTGGACATCGTCGAGGATCTCATCCACCGATTTCCACTCGAGGCCCTCCGGGACCATAGTCTCTCCTGGGGCAAGAAGTCAGAAACAGCTAAGAACGGAAACCAGATGGTAACAAACCGCTCATGGGCCAATTGATGCCAGCCCAGGACAGGACGTCGCCGCGGTTATTTACAATATCACGGCCTTGGGTCTTGAATGGTCCATACGGCCATTGATCAGTTGTGTTGGTTAGCCGCGGTGCGATCTCCTTCTGCCATCGCGGTTCCATATTTCGTGGAAGCATCGGCGTCGGTGGGACCCATGCCGACTGGGCCAAGACCACAAGCAGCGGCACAATGGACCAGAGAGCAAGTGGCGCCATTGCGGGCTGCTTCTATCTCCGGGGCGGCTGGAAGAGGTCAAGACGATCGAGGCCAGGAGGGAGGATCCGATACCGATAGATACCGATAGCGGTTCTCGGACAGGAAGCCTACTATCTGGATTCGGAGCGCGGTGAAGGAACCCATTCTCTGAGCTTCGAGGTGCCACCTCGGTCTCGCCTTATATACCTGCCATCGCAACCGGCTCCGTCTTCCCCGTTGTGCAAACCTGGTGCTTTCTTTCGTCAGTGGAAAAGCGGCCAAGAGTGGAGGGAACCGGTGTCGATGTCCCGAATGGGGGAAAGTGACGTTGGGGTCAATCGGGGCGGCTGGGGGAAGGAAGACATGGGGTTGCTACTCCACCTACGCGGGGTACCTGGCTTGCTGGCCTATCATCCCCCGGAGCATTCGAGGGCCTTTCGGCAAACCTCGTCACGATGGCCGAGGGCAGTGTGGCCTTACCGAGCACCTGACGACTTACATACTTCCCTACTTCACTTCTTTCATATGTGTGCAATTTACATGTATCCACCACTGTCGTGTTGCTCTCGAGTCGTGCCAGAATGTCACCCTATGCCAAGCGGTCTAGAGAGATGCCTGCTCACCACTTACCTAACTACCTACATAAGCGGGGGTCCCTATTAGTTAGCAGACTGTACCCAGCTAAGAGATCGTCTGCCAACTGGAGATTGTTAAGCACGCTGAGATCATTTCGCCGTTGAGATGGTCTTGGTGATCATCTGCGATTCTGAGACGTTGTCGGCAGTTGGACATGTTACTTTATACGAAACCATTTTCGGTGGTAGAATGCATAGAAGACTAGGATGCTGAGAGTGACGGTGTCTGAATCTGGACGGTCTCAGGACCAGCCATGTGAACCCCCTCCCCCTATACGGTTAATGAATATTGGCGTGGCGTAAACGGTTATTACAATGTTAGTAATGGTCAGCACATTTCGACTACTACATTAATACAGTGAATAGACAGCGGCATAATAGAATAAACAGTGGCATAATGAGAAAACCAAACAGAGTCATATATTATGTCCAAAACTGTATATCGCTAATAACCCTACGGCTTGGTCGTACCTAGCGTTCATCGCCCTGACCCAGGGCTTCCCGTAGGCGTGAGTTGCTGCCGGACCAGTGACATGTATTCCTCCGCCCTCTTCCAGCGACCACACTTTCCCTTGAGGAACGTGGGGATGAGCTTGCCTCGCGGTCTCAGGCAACTCTTGTTGTAGGCGTCAGCTTGGTCGCTGAGATCCAACTGCTCGAGAGGATGGTTCATGAATAGGAAGTAGTCTTTCATCCATGGATCGCCAACGACGTCCTTGGCGTCCTGCTGTGCAAGTGTATCGAGTGCACGATAGGCCTCGGCGAGAACCCAGTGGGCGGCCTTCTTCAGCTTGATCTTGAGGGGTCGCAGATCCTTGACCTTGACCTTCTCTTTGGCAATGAACTGGAGCTCTTGAAGGATACCGCGGAAAGATACACTCTGCCACTCCTGGGCATGCTCAATGACAGACTGATCATCACTGCCGTCCAGCTTGTCCTGGTAAAACGACCCGAGAGTGTCGACGACGTTGGACGCAGTTGAAAACTCCTTCCAACAGCTTTTGAACATGTTAAAATGCTCTTCGGATCCAGAAGCTCGCATGACGAGAGCCACGCACTCCATGACGAGGAAGTGCTTTTTCTCCAACTTCTCGATAATCTCCTCGAAGTTGGTCAGCTTGGTCCGGTGGTCCTGGCCGTCAATGACGCATTCGATGCCCTTTTTGGTGCAATTGGAGCAGGCCTTGCCAATGTCGCCGTCGCACTTGACCTTGGACTTGCGGCATTGGTTGCAAGCGTTCAGCTTGAGCTTCTTTGGAGCCGGGCCCTTTGCTTGGGTCTGGGCCTCGGGATCGGCGGTGGCCTTCCGCTTGCGGCCCCTCTTGGCTGGGCCAGCGGGTGCCGGTGCGGGAACGGCAGAAGAGTTGGTAACCTGGCAGGGTGCTGAGGTCATCCCTGAGGTGCTGGCGGGCTGTGTAGTGGCCGGCGTGGAGGTGGTAATGGGTTCATTGCTGGTGTTGATGTTGGCAGTGGCTTGCTCTTGAGACGCAGGAAGAGAGTTTCCCAAGCTCTCTGGAGATGGGTAGTTCATGGGGGGAAGTGTCAAGCCTAGAGAGTTGCCGTTCTGGGAGAAATCCTGATTCAGGAAGTTGAATTGGTTCTGGTCCATATTAGGCTGCTGCCTGAAGCCTTGCATTGTGTCTTGGTTGATGAGCCCATAGTTGGTGGTATTGCCTGCGTTGCTCATCATGGATAGATCTGAGGATCTATTGCCCGCTTGAACTGCCATGGGCTGCAATTTCATGGGGTTTGGGTACTGGTGACCCATGTAGGTTTCGGGCCGAAAGCCCTCGGGCAGGTTGCCAGTGTTGTGATTGGACAAGGGGTTTTTGGGCATATTTTCCATAGTGATCATGTTGTTGTCATGGCAGGAGAAATCCAAGTTGCCAGTGCCGTTGTTCTGGTCTTCGACAAACATGGAGGCGGCGTCGAAGTTAAAGAACTCGTCGATAGAGTCCATGTTGTCAGAGTTCCAGGTGTTTTGACCGTAGGGATCCATGAGTTATGTTTGAATTGATGACTTCAGGGTATATAAAACGTCTTGGTAGACAGTTGATACGGGTTGAGCCTCGAAATGAGTGTTGTACAAGAGAGAGGGTTGATGACAAGTCACGGTAGTATCTCGACAGTGTCTCGAAGATAGGTCTCGATAGAATGTCTCAGTAAAATGTTCTCAGGAATAGAGGTCTCTCAAAGAAGAAGCATAGAAGTAAGCGTACAAGGTAGTACAGAGTATTAGTATATAGTAATGGTTGAAGTAGCAGTTGGTCAAGTGGGAATGTCTGAATGGGCTCAGAAGATGTGGTTTGAATGACATTGGATGGATAGAATCGAGAATAGAAAAAAAAAGAAAAAAAAACCGGAAGAAGGATCTCTTTTATACCCTGGGGAAAATTGATCAATTAATCGACTGAGAGGGAAGCTTTTCCTATATTCTGGTAACGAGATCTCGGGTGATGGCCTCGTGAACTGTGTTGAAGGACTGATGACTCCTGGGAAGGACTTTGCTGTAGTAACTCGGGCCAAAGTCTGGTACGCTTGATATAGGCAACGGAGAATGCATCTAGACCAGAACAGTACCGAACTCAACGAGCATCAACTCGTCTTTCTAGGCTTTAGGATTCCCGTACAGAGCAGGGGGGGTCAAGATAGGGGACCAAGATGCTTGGAGATTCCTGACGGACGTGTGAAGCCATTGTTCTCGTCACGGCCAATTCAATTCCTGATGAAACGGAAATTGCTGTATTAGAGCCAAGTGCAATGAAATGTCGTTATATATTGCTGTAACTGGCAAGTAAGGGCAGGTAAAGCTGTGTCGACCACCCGAGGCATGCTCGGGTGCCTCAAGCCTAGGCGCACCAAAGCACCATTTAAGTTGAATTCAGCTATGGAACCTCTCAACGAATAGTGGGGCACTACAGGGGCTGTAAGGCGTGCGTAGAAAGACCGTACGAGAGACTGTGGTGAAGGCCCTGATCGCCTTGATCTGGTCTTGCTTTGCTTTCATGTTCAGCAGAGCAAAGGCATTCGCCAGCAAGATAGGGGGTACGGCAGCCAAACAGACGATCAACCGAGGCTACATTGGGTGAACAATACGATGCCATCAGATTAGCACACGTCCAAGAAGGGCAGTTTCTTACCTGGGGATCACTCAATCACTCGTCCTGCCGGGAGGGTGTCGTCTGATTTATTTACTTACGCACTGGTTGGCAGGGGGGTTGAGCAGTTAAAGCCAATTCAGTGGAGCCATCCCCTGTCCCGACCAGCTGGGTTCACCGTTTGATCGCTGTAGGGCTGAAATAGAATCCGGGGTAATTTGCAACGGGCCATTCATTTCAACGGCCTGTCTTGCTTGATCTTCAACACCACACGACCGATTGTTCCCGTTCAAAAATCCCCATCTCATTATACCATTTTTGCCCCCTCACGAAGACGGCAATCTTGACTGCGAGCAACAATTGTGCACAGCCAGGGGTGATGTGGCACAGCATCTTTATGAAGTTTTCGGGTAGTCGGGTCAGCCAGAAAAGTGCAAAAAATAAAAACATATCCCCCCTGAATCTTCGGGCCATCTCCGATAGTAGAGAGTCACATTGGCCAAATCGAAGGAGTCCAGAACATACGCCCATCATTTTAGTCTCTGTCCAGCTTGGTATAGCTGCCTACAGACAGGCAGACACATGAAGAAAAAGAAAAAGAAAAAGAAAAAGAAAAAAGAAACGTTAGCCACTGTGCCACAAATCTGCGCACACCAGTCTTGACCCGTCCAAGCCAACATCTATGGGATTGTTCGTGAATTTCTAGCCTCAGTGGGAGAATTTGGAGGAAGAGGAGGGGATAGCTACTGTAGGTGTTCATGATTTCTCAGGGTGTTTGTTGTGTGGACGGCGAGAACCGCCAGCTGCGATTCAAGCGTATGCGCATACAGCCCTGATCAGCTAATCGGCCCGTATAGGATCGTCCAGTAATGATCGTTTTTGCCGTATGCGATGTATTGCGATCAGCAAGGCCTATAAGATTGGTCACAAGATAGGCAGTCGTATGTATGTGGTCATGGCCAACAGCGAGAATTGAACATCGTTATACACCGAAGTTCCTAAGATCAACGCAAATTGTCAAGCAGTATTGACGGGGAAGCAAAAGGAGTGAGCAAAGACCTAATCTTTGCATTGATGGCCGAGTAAGGCCCAGAAACATGTTGGCTTCTGAACATGGCAAAAGCTGACATATACAGCAGGTTTGAAACCAGTTCCACCGCTATGGTGAGTGCGCAACCCCCGTTTCTCTCTTCCAGCGATAGCGAGATGGAATTACCCGGCACGCGGATAACAGAGGTTCTGAGAGGGTATCCTACGGCGAAAGCACTGCGGCTCCAAAGGTAAGTGACTTCAAGAACGATATTCGATCAGTCAAAGAGTCATCTAGAGATTCCAGTAGCCAGCCAGTCCACCTCGAGGACCCATGCAGCCAGAGATTCTTTCAATTAGTGTTGTTATCGCGCAGAAGTCTCGTAGTATCCCGATGCACATCTTCCTCGGCGTCATCATCCAACACTTCTGGATCAGCGTCACGGGCTTCGTACGTGTGTCCCATGGTACGATACGAGTTGTTGTTGTTGTTGTTGTTGTTGTTGTGGCCGCTTCCCGTCGTCCTGGGCACCAGAGAAGCGTCAGAGCCTTGCTCCAGGGCCGCGGTGTTGTGGCGGCTGCTCCGACGAGACATGGTCTCTCTCGCCGACTGAAAGATGCGAAGCAGAGTCCGCGCGAGATAGAAGAACTAGGTGTGTGTGATCATAGCATGTGAGTGGTGGCGAGTCTTCCAAGTTTGGTGGCAGTTTCATTGGATTATGGCCTTACCTGAATCGCCACACACCCCAGCGCGACCCCAAACTCGAAGCCCGAAAGACGCCGCAACGTGCCTCTCCAGGGAACAGCACACGACATCTCCCGATGGGTCAGCTCCCTGCAGAACCCAACGTTGCCCCCGGGGGACGGCCACGCCATATCCCGGACGCTATTGAACCCGCAGCAGCCGAACGCGTTCTGGATGGTCTCGATGGACCGGCCGTCGTGGGCCATCCAGAGCCTTTTCCACGTGGACTGCATATTGCAGTCCACCGCTTGCCCCGAGCCCATGAACCCCTGAGACCACAGGGTCGCCATTACGACGCTCGCGATGCCCTGGAGCACCTGCAGGCCGAACGGGACGAGCGGATGCCGCATGAGGTCCCCGATGCCACCAGCGCCGCCGCCGCCACCGCGCTTGAAGGAAGAGAGACGGCGGAACATTGGGGTGCCGAAGAGGCTGGCCCATGCTGTAAAGGGGAGCAGCAAGGTGAGGACGGCCAGACCCAGCGAGACGGGAAGTGACAGCCTGCTGGCTTCGACTAGCGCATAGCTGCGATTTCACAGTTAGCTACGCAAGGATACCTCAAGAGGCACCAGCTGATACAAGCCGGCATCAAACCGTGACAACGGGCCGGAAGCAATCTACTCACATAGAAATAGCGGCTAGTGCGAATAAGAACTAGAAGAATGACGGCCATGAATATCGGTTCAAGCGATGACGGATAGAACTCGTTCACTTACAGTTGAAACGACCACGAAAGTCATCATTTTGGCGGATGGTTTCCTGGTTGAGATTTGGCCAAAAGTAGGCACTGAAAAGGCAACTACTAAAAACAGTTCAAAGGTAGGAAGAGTCAAGGAAAGTGCAGTGATGAGAGGAGAATTGGGGAGAGAAGTCGGTGTTTGCAGATTCGATTGCCCCATTAAATACCAAGTCCAGCGCGTCAAGGCTCTTCTTGTGCTACAACAAACGCGCGGAAGAGGGGCTCGAATGGATGATGCAAAGACAATCGACTAAGCTATGCGGGAGGCCTATCACCATCATCGGATGACTGGACACGTAAAATATGGAGTTTATTTCTGAGGCAGCCATACATAACCTCCTGGAATGGCCTGGGCCATGTGCCTTGCCGTGAGATCGCGAGGGCCACTGCATTGCTGTAGCTGATAGCAATATACATATCCATCTGATTGGCCATCGACATCGCATTTTCTACGACATCGTTCAATTTCACTGGCTCAACTCAATGTAGCTTTTCACGGTAGCTTTCTTCCCCAACACTGGCAGAAGATGCAGCCAAAGCCCTGAAATCCATGTCGCAAAGTCCTTCGGTTTTCAAAGCATGCCTCCATGCTCACGGCAGCTCGATCAGGCAAACCCGGCCCCAATCTAGTGCTTCTGCGCCTCCTTCTTCGCCCTCTCCGTCGCGACCAACCGATCCAGCCGTCGAAAGGCCGGGAGCCCCTCGAAGAAGACGCTGGCGACCCAGAGGCACCACACCCCGCCGAACGCCGGCACCCGGTGCTTCGCGAGCCGCGTCTTGGCCATCCACCAGGCCTCGGTGACGTGGATCGCGAGCACGGGCACGAAGATGGCCCTGACGAGCCAGACGTAGCCCGCGACGCCGCCGAGCGCGGACGGGATGGCGGCGTCGAGCGCGTCCCAGATGGGCGTGCCGGCGCCCCGGTCGACGAGCGACACGGTCGCGGCGCAGAAGAAGTAGAACGCGACGCCGAAGAAGACGACGCAGTCGAAGCCCGCCGGCGGCGCGTACCGCTCGACGCGGATGTCGCTCAGGCCCAGGCGCTGCAGGGCGTCGCGCGACATGTCGACGAGCCGCGCGCGCGACTCGCTCAGACTCGACATGGGCGGGTCGATGGCCACGGTGTGCGTCTCGTCGCCCGACGACGGCGTCTGGATCACCAGCTTGTCCTTCGCCATATCCACGAGCTGGGCCTTGGCGGCGGCCGAGGCAGACAGGCCGTTGAAGGCGCGGAGGTAGTGCTCCAGGTCTGCCGTGTGGTCGGCGTTCACTGTTGTTGGTTCGAGGTAAGTACGACATGGATACATAGCAGGTAGTAGGTGAATTAAGGGGCTGGGATCAGATCGAAGACGTACTATGGTTTATGATGCGTGCCTTGGTGGCCGCGTCACCCTTGGAAGGACCTCCCATCCTGTGCGTATTTCCAGAATGCCGTGGACTGCTCGTCTCGTTCTTTCGCTCCCTCTTTCCTCTCTCGGGTCCTCTCAGATGCTTTTGAGTAAAGGATAATAAACACCTGTGGAATCGGTATGTGTCGTATGATCTTATGGGGAAACGGTCAAACTTCACAGCCAAATGAACATTTTGGGAGATGGAGCAGTCAAGTGCCAATCACAGCGCGGGGATTCGGGCTCATCCCCACTGAAACACCGACGAGAGGACCAGGGCCAAGCGCTTTCTTTGGGTTAGAGCCTGTAGATTTAGGGGTTAACCGTTTATTAACCCGAGTATTAGGTCCAACTGCCAACTGCGTCTGTCATCCATTTCTTGTTACCCTGACTAACAACAATTACCACCTACACACTCAGCACCATTGGCAGGAGTGGCAGTTAGTACCATACATGTCGCCAGCCATCTAGCAACTACTGCCTCAAGCATAATTCCCTGGAAGAAGTTTGGTCAGGGCATCAGGAATACTCGTCGATCGGGAAGGCTGCCCATTCTCACACATTCTCACATCGTGATCTGAAACGAGGTGCTTCAAAGTCGACAAAGCATGCTTCAACCATGTACAGATGCCGTATCGTACTTAAATAAACGCGTTTGTGTAATACACATGGGCAGAGCTTTTCAATTTTATCGCCCAAGAAAGGCAATATCGCGCTTATACATTGTGGGCCAACTGCTTCGGGAGTGCCGTGAAATCAAAATCATAATTCAACGCCTCGATGATGCCTTCTTGCCGGACATGCTCGGCAATCCTCAGGCTAACAAAGGACTTTTCGTCCCACGCGCGTCCGTACCGGGGCCCGTCCCCGGACCTAGTTGTCGTTGTGGTCATCGTCCTCTTGACCCGGATGCCGTCCGCGCACACCGTGCTCGTCCTGTCGGCGGTCCCAATCTCCGTATGCGTGGTGCCGTGGAGTCGGTCTCCCAACTCGAGCTCACCCTCGCCCGTGTCATCGGTATGCGGCTCTTTGGGGGTAAAGAACCCCGTCAGCTTACGCCGGTGACACGACGACTGCTTCGAGATCTTGGTCATGGCCGTCAGTCTGCGCTCGTCCGCATCTGGCGTCTCCGAGGCCCGCCTGAAAGAGGCATATGCATCGGGGAGGATCTGCGTCGCGAATGCGCGGATTGCCGGCAGCGAGACCACAATGACCGACACATCCACCTCAAGGGTTGTCCAGATCAAAGCATCCGTGTAGTCCCTATAACTTCGAGTCAGCTACCTCACAAACAGATCAAATCCGTCCTTGTATGCTTAGGAGTGATACCAAGCATTCCAATAGATTGAATTACTCACCATGTGGGGTTGGTAGAATTCGCCGACAGGACCAAGTAGTGCAGCCTCAAACAGGCCGAGGTCAAGATGAATATGCCCAGGAATAATACCACCGATATGGCGACCTTCTTGCGCAGACCAGCATTCAGACTCCTTATCAACGGGAGGGGTAAAGCGATGATCATGATATCTTGGCTAATGGCAAGCAGGGTCGCTGCGTAGCAGAGGCCGCTGATATCGAGACAAGTATGACTCATGGACGCATCTTTCCATCCTAGCCATATGTATGATACCGGGAGGCATTGGAAGATCTGCAAGAACACGCAGAGTACGGTCGTGGTTCCCGTGAAAATCATCATACCGAAGGCGGTCTTTCTGAACCATTCGTACGGAAACTCGCGCAGTAAGAAGCACAGCATCACTATTCTGCAAAGTCCTACGACGGCGAAGTAGAATACTCCGTCCACATACAGCACCTAGGTAAATTGTCAGTACGGCTGTTTCTTTTCTTCTTCAGTTTTGGGTCGATTTATACCTTGAGCGCTGTTGTGATAGCATCACTGTTTAACGTCCCCATATCGACGCCAAATCCTGTGAGCCTTGCTATCTGGGCGTTAGTCATGTATTTGGCAGCTATGGTTGGCAAAACCTAACATACCGTACTGGCTAAGCATTGTGAAAATCAGGAATAGGATCTGCCAACTTGTTAGCAAGTCGTGGTTCTTCATGTTGATGGTGCAGGCCAAGGGTCTTACTATGATTATAATCATGATATAGTCATCTGCTTCGTATGTGTTTAAAGTCTTCCATCTTGCGTACATCCGGATGAGAGCGCATACGAGGGTGAACAGCTCGATTGGCATGATGCCCAATAAGTCTGGCTTCCTAGAGCGTTGTGGTTTGCCACATGCTTCATCCTGTATCCTGGCAACGGCTGCAGCCGCGGTCAGAACACACTGAAGTTCATCGCGTGGAGGGGAACGTACCCAAGGACTCTTCGGTCGTGCAGCTGTTTAGCAGACAGGTTTGCAATACTTTTTGGGATCCAGGATCAGTGCAGAAACATGTCGTGTCGAGGGCCTTTGGGCAGGCCGACCCAGGTATGGATTGCACTAGGCAAGTAGTCTTGCAGGGAAAGGTCAGCAAACGGTTATATAGCACTGTGAGAAGTCTGAAGGAAATAGGCAACTTACAGCACAGACAGACAAATGTTGCGCATCCTCCAAGAGGGCCGCTCGACACACAGTGGAGAAAAGGGCCCAGAGGATCAGGAATCACTTAACGACCAGCATTTTGTTCTTTCCCGAGACGAAGGCATTCCAAAAGAAACAGAGTAGAGAAGAGGAGTGAGGTCTGTTAAGTGAGAAATTCACGAAGAAAGCCAGTTGGATCGTTCTGCTCAAACAGGAGATGTAGGCTACCTTAGATAGGTCGACACATTGCCTGTGGAGCGCACAGACGGGTATGGCAGAACGCCATGAAACCTTGAAGCCATCTCGATGATTTCGGACGCAGCCTTAACTGACCTTGCCTAGCCTCGGGGCGGCTGGTCGTTGATTGGTATCGAAGAACCCGATTTGAAGTTTTAATCTCGAAGTCATCCAGCCGCGGTAGCACGAAGCCATGGCGCACACTCTATGGGCCTCAGATGGATTGACGGTGAATTCACCGCGAAGATGTCAATTATCCTTCTCGATGCCCATTCAGTCGGTGGACTGTTCGTAGGTGGTGACTTAGTTTCTCTCTCTCTCTCACTCACTCTTTCTCTCTCGCTATCCTTATCCACCAGGTGAGGCTGGCCTGAATACAACCATGATAGGTGTCGGTGCAGTTGGTTTGTCTCCATGATGGTAGCTCGCTATGATCTCTTCCGGCAGACTAGGTGTTCGACTAATACGGGCGAGTTGTGGCCAAGGGAAATGCCAGCCACAGCGCAGACGGGAAAGTCTAAAAGAGGTATCCATTGAAAGACGTTACAGACTTACAATCCTCACAGGCCACACGATGCCGTCGGCGCGACTGCTGAGTGGGTGCCCTACCTCATCCAAACACCGATCGCGCTAATGCAGCCCATCGCGACAGAGTTTCGTCCTAAGGAGACGGAATCAGGGGACACGAACTCCAGTGGCGCTGGGGGTCGGATGATTCTTGGGGGTTACGAAATCAGCGAGGCAACGGCCAGGAGGCCCGACTACCTACGGTTCAGGGCAGCGGCGAGACAGCGCCAAGTGCTTGTAGCCTTCATTTGATAGGCCAAGACGGGGCCAGGCTAATAGTGCTTTCCATCGACAAAGTTCAGGGAAATGAAAGGA
Source organism: Apiospora aurea (assembly GCF_038362705.1). NCBI lineage: Eukaryota > Fungi > Ascomycota > Sordariomycetes > Amphisphaeriales > Apiosporaceae > Apiospora > Apiospora aurea. The sequence goes on along the minus strand of NW_027117393.1, from coordinate 1,390,703 downwards.
TCCTCGCAGCCTCTCCCTCTTTCTCGCCGCATTGGACGGTGGCGTAATAGAGAATTTCTCGGCGGCTCAACAAGGGGTTCTCTGGAAGGATGGAAGGGTAGGGGCTTGTCTGAGGTCGAATGCGGGATGCACATTAGTCTGGCAGAGGCGCGAGCCTGCATACATGTACGTCTGGTCTGGTTGAATGGTCCCAGGTGGGATAAGTAGGTAGTTATTCCACACAACCTGGGGCCAGTGTCACAGGTAAAGATCGTTGGGACAGAACGCAGCTGCCGCGAGAAGTGTAATAGGAACGGGGTTCGGTTAGGCGTGCGAAACTCGACCACTTCTCAATCACCACATACTCTAGAAATGGGCCAACACTGGGACGTAATATTCTTTGTTTTTGTTTTTATCTTCTTCTTCTTCTTTTTCAGGGTCTGATGTACAATATATGGTAGGTTTTCAAGCTTATGATAGGATATGCGCCGCGGGTCTGTGATTCAAGTATACATCCCGAAACGGCGAACAGACCGAATCATCACTATAGCGCTGGTATTGAAATTGTTGTATTCGCGATCCCATCTGGGAATTCACGACGAAGCAATCACAAACTCTGCAACAACAACGCCATCTGGAAAACAAAATTTGAAAGGAGACCCGTTCACTCCACAGTCTGGTTCCTATTCTAACAGTATGGACTGAGACCCATATTCAGCACGACTGCGGACTTCTTGCCATTGTATCGCCCTGTTTACAAGTAATGTACGTGATAAAGAAGATAGGGAAAACGAAACTGTCCCGAGCCCAACGATCATTCAAAACAATGCTCACTATCGCCCAGCCAGCTTGAGGCAAGAAAAGCACAACTTGGAACCACAGCCATCTGCTAGGCCTTACACGTCTTCTCGCAACCTGTACACCCCTTCCCAGGCGTCCTCGTCTCGCCGCCCGCCACGACAGCCGGGCCCGGGTTGACATAGGAGTTGACCTTGGCGTGGATATTGATCATGACGCCCGCGTCGTTCGCCTTGATAGCTCCCGGGAACTTGACCCCCGCCGGGACCGACCCTCCACCGCTGCCGCTGCCACCACCGCCCGCGATCGTCAACTGATAGCACGAGATGTAGAACTGGGCCCCGCCCGCCTGTCCCGCGGTATGCAGCGCAATGACCTCGGCGCGCAGGAGGTAATCGCCCGCCGGCGTATCGGGCGGGATCGTGACGTCCATGCGGCCGCAGCAAGCATTGAGGTCCTTGACGCCCCACTGGTCATTATCGCCCGCGCTGTACCCGCCGCCACCACCACCACCACCACCACCACCGCCCGCGGCGGGCGCCCAGGCGTCGGCGAAGATCTTGTACCAGGCCGCGGACCCGTCGGCCCGGCTCGCGTCGTCCACCTTGCTGAGGTAGACGTTGACGGGCCCGTAGTGGGCGCCGCCGATGGCCTCGTTGCGGCAGTTGCGGTCCCCGGGCTGCTGGTGCATCTCGACCGTCACCGTCGACCCGGGCGCCGCCGCGCACTTGCCCGACACGCCCCGGGACCCGCCGGCGTTGCACCGCATGTCGGCGCTGCCGACGTTGGTGACGGGGTTGTTGGAGCCTGGCATGCGCACGCAGGTCGACCCGTGGAAGGACACACACAGTCAGTTAGCAGTCGGTTTGGAAATATCCGAGGCATACGCAGTGGTAGTGATAGACAGTAGGAGCAAGCTGTTTAAAACAGAGAAGAAAGACTTATCTGATCTTTTCCATCAACCCATAGCTGCTGGAAGATGGCGTGTGCTGTAGCCTGGCTGGCAAAAGCCTCCAGCATGTAGAATCCTGGCCTCATGTTGGTGATAGCGATCTTCACTACAAGTTGGGAAGTTGACGTGGACGTGTGTACCTTCTTCCAAGAGGGAAATGCCGTCCAGAGAGTGGCTATATATATATATATATATATATATCTCACTTGACCACGTTGGACAACTATATGCTTCAAGTAACTTCCAGGTCCCGTGTATCATGTAGTTGATTGTTGCAATAAGCCAAAGCGATGGGATTGGGTGGGCGATACGCACAACCCTGCCGGCTAATACCCCAGATTCCCCTGGAAGCCAATCATGCCAGTTCATATGCCGGCATTAGGAAGATTTGCCTATTCTGGCAGGTCACAGTGACTCGGTCTAGACTGTTGTCCATTGAGGTCATATTTCGAGATTATTTGATCCTAATTCTGGTCTCAGCTGGTGTGGCTGCCAATATACCACCTGCTGCTCCTCGGTAAGCATGTATGGCAGAGTGTTTGGGTATTATTTCGCGCGAGGTGTGAGCTCCTAGGGTTTCTGTCTTAGTAGGCAGTACATGGAATTCTTACTTTCACTGAATGGGCCGAAAATTGAACCGTTGATAATATGCTGTCTATTAGAATTTGTAAGCACGAATAGGGGCACCACCTCAGCCTATTAGGCGTCAGGCAAGCCATTTCCCAACCCTCCAGCTCATCTTTGTTATCCCCATCTACTCGTCGTATATCTTCTCGTTGCTGTTGTAATTGTCAGTATAGCCAATAGTAAAGTCCCACAGAGCGAGCGACTTACAAGGTCTCGTTGAACTTCTCCCGCCCCTCGGCTTCCTTGTTGACGAATATGCTGACGCTGGTACCACCGCACACAAAGTCACCAAAGCCATCGTCGCCGATTGTCACCTCGCGATCAGACCAGCCGAGCACATCAGTCCACACCTCGCCGGCGTGTATTTCGCCCACATGCATCTTCTTCTCGCCGGGGCCGGCGTTGCTTATTACGACAGCGCAGCCGTATTTCCGATCCCACGTGCCGTAACGGACCCAGCCGAGACAGGTGGCGTAATCGAAGTAGTCCTGCTGCTTGCCGTACGAATAGAGCTTGCGAGCCAGGACGAGCTTTGGCAGGGCGCCGCCACATGAAGGCGGGAAAGGGTGCTCTCCTTGGGGATCGATACCGTAGAGATCGCCATACCACAGACAGGGGTAGCCCTGGTCTCGAAGCAGAATGAGAGCGTACGCCAGCGGCTTGAACCAGCCCTCAATTGGGGCTTCAAGTGCTTGGTAAGGCTGGGTGTCGTGATCTGCAAGCATTGGGGAAATGGTTAGTTGCTGTAAGGTAAACGAACCCTTCGTAGATGAGGCGGCAACTTACTCATGACAAGAGTCACAGCGTTGACTGGCATGACAGATACCAACGTGTCGTCAAAGACTTTTCGCAAGTCTGCGCCGCTAGTCTTGCTGATCTCGCTGAAGTTGTAGACGAGTGGCGCGTCGAACAGAGAGAACTTCTTATGCATGCTCTCCAGATACCGCGTCATGTCATCCAGAGAATCCTTCCAGAACTCGCCGACGAAGAACCAGCCTTCGCCGTACTTTTCGTCCATCAGTGTGATGAATTTGCGAAGGAAGTCTTGGCTGTAGTGCTTGATGGCGTCGAAGCGGATGCCCTTGAGAGGCAGTGTCTGGGCCAGCCATCTACCCCAGTTGAGGACGTCACTTTCGACCTCAGGATGGGCGTAGTCCAGGTCAGAGCCCATGAGGAAATCGCTAGGAAGAAATGTTAGTCCACCAACTTGTGCATAGGCAGGGATGAGATTGGTGCTTGTCGTACTAATTTCCATTTTCGTCGTCGACATCACCAGCTTTGGCCCAGCCATGGGATTTGTCACCCGCAATCTTGTAAATACCAGTCTTTTTATTGATGGCATTATAGTCCACACCGCTGAAATGATACCAGTGGTATTTCAGATTGCTGTACTTCTCTCCTCTGCCGGGGAAATCGAAGCCAACCCAGGCCTCGATCTCGTACTTGTCGTTGATCTCCTGGTTGCGGTCATCCGGGTCAACTTCTATAGCCTCGCACTTCTCCTTGCGGTCGGCGGCGAAGCGGTGGTTCAAGACTGCATCGAAGTAGATGCCAACATCGTTGTCCTTAGCCGTCTGGCACATCTTCATCAGCTCGTCCTTGGTGCCCCATTTGGTGGCAACGCCGCCTTTCTGGTCGAATTCGCCCAGATCGTACAAGTCATAGACATCGTAACCATTTCCCTTAGAGGACGATCCTTTGCATCTATACTTCACCGTCAGAAACGCGAGCGTTATCTATCACGGAGTTGCGGGGACTCTTACGCAGGGGGATCCAGATGTTGTCCACACCGAAGTGTTTCAGTTGCGGAATATGCTTATCGAGTCGAACCCAGTGCTTCTGGTCGGCAGGCACATACCACTCGAAGCCCTGAAGCATCGTCATGTTTTCGGGCGTGGGCTTCTGTTCCTCCGCCATATTGAGTAATTTCGCGGGACGCCGATATTACGTGGTAACGAGTAGATATAATTATATTAGAGATCTCAAGGCGACCATTATTGTGCAGAGCCAAAAAAAAATATGATAAAGAGAACTGAGAAGCGAATCAGCTACATGTGGGATGAAGTGGTAGCAAGCCGACAGGGCGGTGACTTTATGTAGGCAGACGGATCCATCTGATGATATCTTACCCGTCTCAAGTCTGTCAACTTAGTTCTTACGTATGCCGATTAGAATATTGAGCAACCTGTTTATTCCAAGTTTTAGCTAGTCGTACATGTGCAGCTAAGCAGGCAAGCTGCATCCATTCATCCTTGATGGATGTCAGCTATCACTCCTGCACTTGATAGGACCCAATTGCACATGCCAGTAATCATCACTACCTACCTGCGGCAGGCGGCAGGCGGCTTCGGTAGAGTGACAGGAGGAAAGCCACGCGATTACCACCTGGCTGGACAGGATGCGGGATGTAAGAGTTACCGCAGGCTTGGACAGATCCAGCCAAACTCTGGGCCAACCAGCTGCCCTAGCCTCCTTGCGCCCACGTCGCTTATGCAGCTTGCTTGCACCCTGAACGAGTCTAGACCATCCAAGTCAGGAACGCCGCCTGTACTACCGCAGCTTTTTGATTGGAAGTGGTGCGACCATCGAAACGAGATTGACAGAAGAGGCAGGGGCACTGGGGGTTGTTGCAATGACGACATTCCCCTTTCTCGACATGGGAAAATCTGACGGTCAAGGAGAGAGAGTACATGCATGCCACGCATTAGGAATGACACCGACAGTGGGCAGCTGTCTAGGTAATCACATTGAACAATACGACTGAGACAGCTGAGCATGTGAGTGATTGATTGCCCCTGAAGTCGACGTCTTTTGGTCTCAAAAAAGCGAGGGAACTATCACTGGTATGACGTCAGAGTGCTGATGCTAGGGATCCGTGGCCGGAGCCAAGAGACAGCAACGGGTACGAGACCAATCAGCCGTGTCAATGAATTATTCCATATAAAAAAAATACTCCGTATGTCGACGTTACTTCTGTGATGCAGGGAATCCATAATATACAATTGGCAGGTTAGGCAAAGTAGGTGGCAATTGGGTGGCTCGGGTTCAGGTGTGTGCCCAATCGAGTCGGTGTGGTGGTTTTTGGTGGTTTTTGTGGTGGTTGGGTGCAGGTGGGTTGATCTGACAACCGCTAGAGGAGGTCGGGGTAAACAAACCTGCAAGTCGACCCTCCCTCCCACCAACCAAGAAGCACCGCTCGCTTATGGGCAGAGACATTCCACTCAATCAGGACACGCCAGCTCATCGTATCCCGGCACCACCTTGCACAATTTCACTTGTCTCGAACCATTGGGACACACGGGCTTGCAGTCGAACCCCGTTGCCCGAGTTGCCGCTTAAAGTCAATCCCCCAGGTTGATGGACATTAAGTCCATAGGTAACCTAAACTGAGTTTCGCTACGACTCCCACTCGCTGCCCCCATATGCCAAAACCCAGACCCGATCTCGACTTTGATATCTACGTCGACCCTTCTTGCCAGAGCGATTGCGATTCAATGGAAGACGAGACCAAATCTCCCCAGCCCGCTGAAGCTGAAGCTGCACAAATTGCGCCGGAAGAAGTTCCGCCGACAGAGACCAACGCCGACGAGACGGACAACATTCCCCACGACGACGCTGATGCCAGTATAATACCGGACGAGGCAGACGAGGCCACCTCAACTGACGATACCACCGCGCCACCCGAGGAAACGAATGAACCGATGGAGGACGACAAGCCTGGTCACGACACGGAGGGCGACGACACGTCCACCATCTTGCCCAGCATTGAGGATGATGATCTTGCTGCCGAAGACACAAATGGGTATAGTCCAACCTCGTCTCGGCGGCCCTCCACGCGAACAGAAGAGCTGATGCAAGCTGCTGCTAGGGATAACATCGACCACGAGCATGACCATGCGGACGACTCCGACGCATATCACGATGAAGGCGAGGCCGCTCGAGCCGACGACGAAGGTGCTGACAGCAGTTCCCAGCAAGGTGTAGATGAAGATGTTTTCAGTGAGAGAAGCCCTCGAAGCTCTCTGGGGTCCTACGATGGCGGCTCCGGATCCGCAAAGGGGACCGATGTTCCTGACAATATCACAGTCGCTACCAGGACTCCTCGCGTATCAGATATCTCGCAATACTCCTCCCACTACGACAAAGACGACTATGTCCCGACCACGCGCGGCAAATCTCGCCCCGCTTTCAGGACTCCCTCCGATATCCGAGCTATGCAGATGGCATCACCTCCTCCGTCTGTCTATGGATCTGGATCAATACCTGTTGCCTCCCCTCGCTCAACCAACAAGAAATTCCCTACAGTTTCACGTCTCGGCAGCCCGGCCGGCTCGGTACAATATTCGCCCAAGAACAGGACACCTTCTCGTTTCAAAGTGAAGCAAGAAGCCCCCCTTAATTCTTCTCCATGCCACTCTGCTACCGCTGAGGTGGATGTGGGCTGACATCATTGACGGCCTGGATAGCTCCAGATATGAGCGAGGATGCCAAGTTGCTACGTGACTCGTGGCGTCTGCTCCAAGATTGCGTGGGGGATACAGTGGTGGAGAGAGGTATCTTGCTGGGCCATCCCCAGAATGACTATGAGGTTTTGGAGGAGCGCCTACTCGAGGCTCTAGAACTCCCCATGCGTCGCCGGGCAAGGATACTGGAATGTGGGCACTACCTCGGCCCTGCCAACGAGAAGACGATTGGCGAGGACGAAGACAGTGAGGACGATTACGATATGGTTCGTTCACAAGCCAAGCACCATTGGTGCAACACATGCAAACATGAGATTCGTTACGAGTCCCTTGGCCCCGGTAAGATCTTCCGAGTCAAAGTCTACGCGAGTAATGGTCTTATGAAGGCCGGCGCCTGGGCCGCTTGCTGGAAGGAGATGGAGCGTGTGGACATCGAGCTCGAGCCGGTCGTCCTGCCGGCCGTACAGGACGAGCTTGTGCGTCTTGCAGCGGCCCGCGAAGAACGGGTGGCTGCGAAGCAACGGGAGTTCGACGTCGTATCGAACATTGTGCATCAGATGGAGGAAGAGCAGCGAGACCAACCATCGGGCCTTCATGCCCACATAGACACATCTGCTTCTCGTCGCGGGTCTGTGGATACTCGCAGGTCGTTTGCCGGAGACCGTCCCGAGTCCGTATATTCTCGTGGCAGGTCGTTAGGTGGAGCGCGTCCCGAGTCAGCGTATTCCCGCAAGCCGTTCGCCGAGGAGCGTCCCGGGTCTGCATATTCTCGCAGCCCGTTGGCCGAGGAGCGTCACCAATCCGTACATTCTCGCAAATCGTTGAGCGAAGAACGCAGGCTCCGCGAGGAGGCACGTATGCGCGAGGTCTACGGCTCGACACCTGAGCCTGATTATGCTGCCTCCGAAGCCCATCACGACTCCTTCGCCACCAAACCCTCTTCGCCCGCGCCTGCTAGGGACCCGTCATACGAGCGCAAAGGACCTCGGCGTCAACCTGGCCAGGCCGACTCTCTGCCAGAGCTCCTGCTACAGTCTGTTCGCGTGGTGTTGCGAGACTCCAAGAACATCATTATTCTTGCACTTGGTGTCATTGCTGTTCTGCTTGCGATGCGCCATGCGCCTGAAATGCAACGCTCTGAGGATGATTGGTTTGATGTTAGCAGTGTTCCTAGGGTGCGCGTCCCTGAAGTTCCTATCCATCCAGTACAGGTTCGGGCCTATGTCCCCGAGGTGCAACATGCCGAACTTCCGCAACCGATAGCTTCACAGCAGGCTCAAGGTTCTTACACCCCTTCGGTGCAAGCAACCGCTACTCAGGAGGTACCCCTGAACACCCCTGAGGTCCCTGAGACAGCGGCATCTTCCAGTGAAGCCGCGGCGGACCAGGAGCCTCAAGCAACTCTTGAACATTCTGCTGAGCAACCACAAGCTACCCAAGAAGCGGCTGAGGTTCAGACTGAGGAGTCCGAGAAGTCCGAGAAGTCCGAGAAGGAGGAGGGCATCGAAATTGTAAAGGAGAAGAAGGTGGTACGAGTGGTTGAGACTGTGACGGAGACAGAGACTGTCAAGGTCACGGCGACGGCAACTTATACAGATTCGGAGGAGACGTCAATGACAACATCCACGGATTCGGAAGAGATGCCGACCGCTACTGTCGAGGCTGCAGCTGGCGAGCCGAGCGAGGATGCCACCCAGGAAGGCGAGTCAACTCAGGAGGCCGAGTCAACTCAGGAGGCCGAGCCAACTCAGGCGGCAGAGTCTACTCAGGCGGCAGAGTCTACTCAGGAGGCCGAGTCGCTCGAGACACCCATCGTTGAGTCGGTGAATGAGAAGACAAATGAAGAGGCCAACACAGAAGAGCCTGCTGCAGAAGACATGCCCGCAGCCTCTGAGACTGATGCCGAATAAAGTAACAAGTTGGCAGCCTATGGATGGGTATGTCGGTATACGGGATATGATAGACTACTTGATTATTGAGGGATGCAGATACGGGACAAAGATGTAATGAAGAAAACACGACGATAAACATTGTTTCTCTTTCTATCACGAGCTCAGGATACCACCTCTGGTTTGCATATTGAGACCAAGTAGATAGCCAAATTGAAATGTAACAACAGCAACAACGTTCGATCTCTCTCCTTTTCCCCTGTGATGTGGCATTGCCTTCTGCTTCTACTACTCGTGGTAATATAAGCAATCGTTTGTCTTCCAAGTTGCATTGGCAATCTTGATGACTTCCAATTGCTCTTGTCATTTAGATGTTACTTCTGGCAAGAGCAATGCGCGTATAACGTGAATACAATGACCTATTCGATTCTGTCCATGGATGTGCTTGATCACACGCAGTTTGCCAACTGCATTATTGTCACCTCTTCACATATCTCAGCTATTTGTTGTGAATATAATATACTGCCCATTCTTGGACATGGATGTTCCTGTATTCACCTTCTCACTTGGACTGTATATAAACGCGCACAAACCTCGTGGCTACACCGTGTCCCCTTTTTTATATCAGACATAAAGAACATAACATACTTAAATCACAATAGTAACTTAAACACAGAAAACCCACATATACACATCTATCATGGAACCTCCAAACACAGAACATCAGAATCCCACCACGATCCTCTACACGCCGCCTCCTGTCCGAGGCCCGATGGAGGTCTGGAAGGAGATCCCCAGCGTAACCGTGACAGAAGTCACAGACCAGGAGCCTCCGCCGCCTCAGCCACAGCCTCAGGGCACCAACACAACGACCACCGCAGCACTTCGTGGTGGCAGCGAGGATGTCTATGGTGACTATTATGACTGCTGCGAAGGGTGCTGCTCGACCATGGTCATCTGCCTGCGCTGCTGGCTCTGCTGTGGCTGCCACTACGACGATGACGACTAAGCAGGTGATATGCTCAATGGAGAGGCCAAGTATCGCCAATAATGGACAGCTTTGGCTTGGGATTTCTTCGGTAGTAGCATGGCGACGATCCCCTCTTCTTGCCGCTTAGTAGCATTTGCATACAATGATGATAGCATCTTAGGGCTGAATACGTAGTCTGAGAACAGCAAAAACTCGGTTCAACTAGAAAGGTGATTAGCAATCATCATTGTTTCCTTCCCAAACCATTGAAATTGGTAACCCCTATCCATTGGTGATATGTGGAGTGGCGGCAACAGCCGACCGAAATGGACTGTACCGTAGCAGCTGGCGAAAGGGGCTGTTGACTAGAAGTCAGAGGCAGAGGGGAAAGTAGAGATCGAGGCCGCTATGTTGTGACAGGTAGATAGATATTGAAAGCAGCCTTCGAAATCGCAACAAAACAACAAGATAATCACTTGGGTGGTGAGCTCCAGGGGCTGGTACAGAAACGTCGTGGGAAATGGGAAATGTCCTTTCATTGATGATGCAAGTCTCCTTAGCAAGCAGAAAACTGTACATGACGGGGGAGGCGGTTGAGAGCAAGCATCGTAGTCAAAGAACATAGCAGCAGCTGTGATCGGCAGGAAGGCTTCGACGTCTAAAGGACAAGACAAAAAAGCTGCCGAGTCATGAGTAAATGCTTCGAATTAGTATAACTCGCTTAGATGCCCCTGACTCCGACCAATGCTAGGTATATATGTCTATGCTATATGAAGCACCGAGATTTGGTTCGTAAAAAAAAGCCACGAAAATATATATAGTAAAAACAAATCAGCAGCCGCCGGAAAAAACTCCCCTCAGTTTCATGATTCTCATTTCAGGTCATTTCTTCAGGCCTGGACGGGATAGTCGGCCATGCCGGAATACGGCAGGACATCGCCCATGCATCCCGGACAGGCGCGATTCGAGGTGCAACGACCGTGCTGCTCGCAGTGCCACTCGCTGCTGGGGGAGCACATGCGGCACTCGCGGCAGTGCTCCCAGGCGTCCATGGGCACCCACTGTCCGCGGCAAAAGCTGTAGTTGTAGCCATGAAAATCGTTGGCGTTGCAGTTCCCCAGCGCGCCGCGGAGGAGCTCGTATTCCAATTTTTCCCGGTCTTCCTTGAGCTTTTTTGCCTTTGAGTTCTTCGCCTTGATCCACCGGTCTTCCCAGTCCTTGAAGGCTTTTGTGTTGGCCTTGATGTTGGCCCACGACTTGTCATCATACAGCAGCATGTCTACCATGAGGTCGACGTCGAGTTCTTCTACATTCGGCTGGTTCGAGAGCCACGTCGCGAAACAGGCGTTTGCATCGCAGGGCTTGGGAAATCTGGCGGCGGGCCCGAAGAAGGCCGTCAAGTCCTGGAAAGGGTTTCCGCAAGCCGTCCCGCAGGAGCAGTGCTTACCACACCTGCGTCCATATTTACTACAGGCGCACGATGTGCAGGCCTTTTTCTTTCCCCGCCCTTTCTTACACGCGCACTTGGATTCTGGCGGGTTCGAGGATTCGTCCGGTAGGTGGGATTCCATTTGCATGTGCTGAGTGATGGGTTAAAAAGAGAGATTCAAACAAAATAACGCCTGCCCCGTGCCAAGGGCTACTTACCTCGGATATCCCCTGCTCTAGTTCGCCCTGGGCGTCTTCGATGCCAATATCCTCCTGAAGTGGGGTCTGGGGAAGTTGGCGCGTGCCATGTTCGGGCGTCTGGCTCGGAGGCGGGCTATACTGTGGGTTCACGGTGGGCTCCGGGTAGGACACGGCATGGCCTTGAAATATGGCGGCATGTGCCGCGGGTTGGGAGCTATACGACTCGCCGCCGAAGTGATGGGGCAGGGTGTGCTGCAGTATCGGCGTCGAAGGGTGCTGCTCCTGCGGGGGGAGAATAGGCGCCAGGCACGCCGGAGCCCGAATGGGAAACCTTCATCTGAGCATACGAACCGTTCTGCATGCTGTTGCTCCTCGGCTGGCCGTAGGGGCTCCCGAGACCGCCATTGTGGGCGTGTGCTTGGCCGTATGCGACGTTGTAGGCCGAGAGGGCGCGGGGGTCATAGGACTGCTGGTAGACGGGAGAAGGGGCGCCGGTGAAGGGCTCGCCAGGGTAGCCGTTGGAGGCGGCATCTAGTGTCGAATAGGCGGCATAGTCGGGAACGCCAGCGGTCGGGGTCTGGCGGCCGGAGGCGACGGCCAGGGCGGCGTAGCTGGCATTGTTGTAGACGGTAGGGTTGTAGAGGCTGAGGTTGGAGACGCTGGCGTTGTTGATGCTGGGCGAGTGCCGGAGAGCGGGCGCCGTGGTCTGCGGGGTCGCACTGATGAACTCGGACGTGTTGGAGCGAATGCGCTTGCCCGAGTGTGGCGGTTGTGCCATGCCTATGCCCATGGCACACACACACACTGTACTGCTCTCACACAGACGGGGTGCGCGGGAGGCAGGTGGCAGTTGGCCTGTCGGAAGGGGGTGGGAGAATCCAAACAAAAAATAAAATAAAACCAAAATCAAAATCGGGAGGCAGACACGGAGAGAGGGAAGTTCCCTCGCGCTACCGTCTGCTACTGCTGGGCGAGACGAATTGACGCATTGGGATCGTTCGATGCTGGGAATTGGATGGATGGGATTGGTATTCTTGCTGCCAGTTGGGTTCCGCCAATTGAGAGTGCACGTCGTTCAACCTCTCCCCCAGTCCGATAGAAAGTAGAGACAAGAGAAAGGACCAAAAGAGGCAGAAGGGATAAGGGAGAGAGAAAAAAATAAGTTATCACAATTTGACTGATCGGCCAGCCCCCAAATGGACGATACGCTGCAGAATTGGTACATAGATCCAGAGCGCCTATCGGTTGAGCCCCGCCAATTCAGCGAGCGAGTGTGCAACCCCCCCCTGCTCCTTTTCCTGCCAATCCCACTACTAAACTCCCCTCCCGCTCTCTAGGTCAGTTAAGGGTTGTGTGGTGTGGTGTGGTCGTTAGGGGGCTTGGGGGCTTGTTATTTACATGTACTTATTAGGTCAGGCAGGCTATTCTGTTCGTTTGTTCGCGGTGCTACTTACCCAAAGTACTAATAAGTCACGACCGCGGGCAGTTAGTACCTTGCCTGTCTTCCTGTCAAAAGTCCATTCCGCCGCCGCCCCCCTACGGCCTAAGCCTAAGGCCCAAGGCCCCAAGCAACTTACTTGGCAAATAGAGGGGCGGCGGTTTTTCCCAAATCCACATCTACGCTCTCTCAAATGCAGTGGACTGGGAATCCTCGCCCTTCAATGCAAGCTTCGTCACCTCCCAGTGCAGCAGGGCTTTTGTCGGCATATGTAGCATGGGATTTTATATCGGCCCGGCCTGGCCTTTTCTGCCTTCTCCCCTTCTTTTCTTCTCACAGCTGCAATGCTGTACTTCCTGCTGCTGCGGCTGCTGCTGCTGCAGTGCTGCAATGCTACCGGAAGTACATCCCATTCCTGCCATTCCATCCATCCCTTGGTCACGTACCTACATTGGATTGGATTGACATTGCAACGCCTCGAATGGGCGTTCTGGTCCATTTCCCGCTCTGCAGACACCTGAGACGAATCAGGCGTCCTGTTCCGGGACGTGGATCACAGCATCCTTCAAAGGCTCAAAGTCGGTCGACGTTTTAATAGGCGACTTTTTTCGTCGTGGTCCAAGCTTTCGAAAGAGTGGTCTCGGTGGTCACACTCTTCTGCATAAGTATTCATCTCACGATCCACTATCCTGCCTCGAACCACCACCTGCAGGCCGAAAAGTCCAATCGGTGTAGACAGGAGGCAAGCAAGGGAGCACGGGTACTGCTGTACTTTCGGGGCCCTGCCTTTCAACTCCCGCCGACCAGGATCCTGACTAACAACCCTGGTGGATCTCCTCTTTCGAGTGCGACGCTTTAAGGTCCGAGGATGCCACTGATTTTCGCCGTGCTGGCCCTTGATACCTACCTCGTCTCCTGATCGGTGGTAAAATATGTTCGATTTGCTCTTGACTCCGCTACTTACCGTCCTCTCTTCGGGTGTTTCTCAATTGGGCAACGTCCAGCCAACACGCACGAGGTTGTTGTTGGCGTTGGCTTCACTCCACTGATCACGAGTGAGTAAGCCGCACGTTTGTGGGATTTTTAGTTGGAAGTTGTTTCTGCTGCTTAGTCTGAAGGTATCATACGCCAAGATATGAGGGTATCCAGTTTGGAAAGTAGGTAGGTCTATTTGGTGAGAGCAGCACTGACAAGCAGACACCTGCTCACGTGACTGGCTTGTGTATGAGACAAGCGTTTTCCGGCGTCGGCATGAAGATGAGTTTATATTTAAAGCAATGTGCGCTTCTCTCCGGGGTCTCTTGGCTCAACTGACAGCGATTATGTCTAACCAGGTCTATACATTGAAAGTTGTGGTCTGATCACGTGTGGGTTGGGGGATACCCACAGCGTTCTCAAACTCGCATTGATGCGAAGTCAGATCCATTCTGGGGTAGTCGTGCTGGATATGGGGTAGCTGAGACTCGATACCCAAGGCAAAGGACCGTGGTAACAACCTTATCGCATCTGGCAGACGGGTCCGCCGATCCAGCCGCTGCCGGGCCGAGTCGAGTCCCCTTTATACGGCTCCGTTTGGTATTCCGTTATGGGGCAAACTCCCTCCGTCGAGACGACCGACAGTCGGGTGGGCCTGGCCATGACTATATTCAGCTCTACGGCGGCCAAATCATAGCAATGGGAAGCAAAGGGGCTTCGTATTGTGGCAGCTGATATGGCCAACATGAGAGCGAGTCGGTATGAGGCTTAAAACTCTTTGGGAGGATGTTAGCCTGATTACGGCGACTCTGGCTTGTGTTTCTCTTACCGATTCGCATTAGGGCCCTTGGAGAATACAGACGAGACCGGGGCTCAAAGTGGGGGCTGGCCATTAATATGGTGCAGCAGCTATTGCTTCCGACAACATCTTGATTCTCACTCGTATCTTTGCCCTGCTAGAAGGCATGACACGACCAAACATACCCAAGATCTGCGAGGTATGTTACCTAACGCTTTCTATGCCAACTAAGCAATACCATAGATACGGGTCCAATGCAGCTACTGCTGTAGCGTGCAGAACAGATTCTGCACTGTTTAATGATGGTATGAGGTCCATGACTCGCTGCCGGTCTGCAGCGCCGACACTTTTCATGATTGAACAAGTGGGTGTTGGACAAGAGAATACTCTTCACAGAGCCCTGGGCCACGGAGAAATGAGATCTACGAGTGACAGGGCCATGTTTGCAGCATGCTGAGAGGCTTACCAAAGAAGACCCGGGCTTTCCTATCAGCCTCCACAAGAGCAGTGACCTCGACTACTGAGTTGAGGCTGCTGGGTACCAATGGGAGTTACAATAGGTGAGGGCGCGCCCAATAAACAGTAGCGGTCTTGCTGCATATACGATTTGATGGACGGGTGATGGCAACACCGACTGCCAAATCGAGAAGCTGGTTCGCGAATATTATTTCCAGGGTCTATTCTACCTGTTGGATAGCAAAAACAAATGCCGATGGGGATGGGCCGTTGCGTACCAAATCTCCAGATCTGGCGCCATCCATCTACCCTTGGCGTTGATGTTAATCGTGGCGTGTTGCGATCGGTGGGCTGATGTTGGGCCTATATTATGCGGGGACCTGCATGCTAGATGCGACTTCTCACACACCCTCCGTATCGAACTCGAGTAGCAGCGGTCGCATGTTTTCCCTCGCGAGGATGGTCCCTCAATGGCAATTGAGGACGCGATTGCAACTTGCCTTGGCTTGGGGTGGCAGTGTGAAGGACGGTAATGTTGATAGGGTTTCAATGATGGTGTGTTTATCGACTGGTGGTGCGTATAGTCTGGAGGTAAAACGACACCATGTGTGTAAACAGAGGCTAGTCACAAAGGGACTCAGGGTATCTTGGATGAAATTTGAACGATTTTACTGTATTGAAGTAGGCCGGGGAGCTACTTATGAAAGAAAGGTGATGCTAAGATCATCGAGAGCAGGTCATCGTCATGCTCTTCGGCACTGATCAAGGGACTGCAATGCAACTCTAGGTCTAGAGCCTTGATACTGATTCTTCTTCCGCCTCTAACCATCTAGATGCTTTGGATCTCTGATGTGATAATGATTTGATGATGCTAGTGTTGCGTGACAACCCTTTCCGTGCGGCTTGTGTGTCCTTTCTTGCCTTACTGTTTCTTCTTCATACGTCCCCTATAGTTGAGCAGCACGAGTAGTGCTGTCAGCAGCGGCGACGGGAGTCGTCCTCGTGTACTTGTTAGCCTTGACGATGCCGAAGCGGATCTGGCGGTCGACGCCCTTGGCGACGCGCTCGAGCGGGAGGCGGTCGTCGAGGCGCTGGACGGTCCTGCCGACGCGGGGCTCGACGCGCTGGGCCACCTTGGCAGCCGGGGAGGCGAAGTAGGAGACGTTGCGCTCCCAGCGGGGCGCCCACTTGATCGTCTGGCTTGCGAGGCGCTCCTCGGCGCCCGGGAGCATCATGTAGAAGGGCGCGAAGCCCACGACGCCCGCGAAGCCGAAGGCGGCGTACTCGGAGGGTCGGGCGGCGGGGATGCGGACGGGCATGGTGGTGGTGTTGGCTGGTGATATGGGGATGACGGATAAGAAGAAGAAGAAGTGGTGGTGGTGATGATGATGATGAAGTAAACGACAAAAGGAGGAGGTAAAGCCGCCTAAGGTATTTCTTCAGGGGAGAGTGCAATTCTCTTATGCTTTAGCCTTAGACAACGTAGTTGTTGTTGTCAAGATCTGAGCAGGAACTGGTTGGTTGACCTTGATGGCCTATGAAAGCTGGAATTTGTGTACGTCTTACAAACAAACGTGTAAGTGAAGAGACGGGAGAAGCAGTGTAATAAGACGATTATGGGTTGGGGGTGGAATTCATTAATAAAGGGGGGACGGACACACGCACACAAACACACACAGACTCCCACCCTATCGCCTTAGCTGCTGCTGCTGCTGTTGCTGGCGCCGCCCGCTGACATCAATAATACTCGCTCTGTGTGCGTGTGGTATTCGTCCTACCTACCTGACCTGCCAGCTAGCATACCGTCCATCCTCCCTCTGTTTGGGATATGCCATGGGAAGCGGGGTAAGAGACCAATCAATGAGAGAAGGGCAGCAAGGTCGCAATGCCTCCCTTCGCGTTGCCAATCATGTGCCGGAAGGGAAGTCAAGGATGCCTCAGCCTATGTTTGCCGGAGCAATAAATGAGCCACCATCCATCAGGAAAAGGGACGTGGTTCGATCGGGGGCCTATATTGCAGTACAGACCATGTAGGCGCAGAGTATCCTTTGGCTGGCAGGGAGACACCCAGCCAGCATGAATGTGACAAAGTATATACATGGTCCGATTGGGGTTGCGCTTTGCTGTGTGAGATGCAGCAGCGACAAGGATCAATGCGACACACACAAATATCTAGTATTACGTACGACTCAGTCGCAGGTACTCCAACTGTAACCTGGCACTGGCTGTTCTGCTGTGCTGTCTGTCACTCGACGACTGCTCGCTGAGGCTCTGCGGAATGCCGAATTGAATCACACAGAACCGAGCGCAGTGTTCGAAAGAACCTCGAGATATGGATCCGAGTATAGGATTTTTCTATAAGTCGGTCGTGTTGTCCACTTTGTGGTTTCGTGAGAGACACCTCACGTGGTGCCGGATCCAGATTAGGCATCTCAAGGGTAGCGCTAACCCCGCTTCCCCAGACGGCCAGTGGATCAGCGTCAGTTGGCCACTCCACTGAATTTCCGGGGGCAGATCCCGGTGCATTGTCCAACTCGTTTTGGGGCCACCCTTCGTTGTCATCATGAGCGTGTCGGCGTCAATACTTGTAGGTAAGCTAAGCAAGTCACCATCAATGGACAACAGAAGCAGCAGCATCATTGCGATGGACGAAGAGGTGTTGGCAGCGACTGGAAATGCATGTGTCGGAGAGTCGCTATTTCATACTCCTGCTCCTTCTCCTTCGCATCTTGAATACCTACCCACAGACACGATAAAGGTGTAGTAGGATGGCTGTGTGTGTTGGAGCAAGGAACCCTTACTTTTCAGTCGATACACACAGCTTCTGATTGACCACTGAATCAAGGTTCATATGCAATCTTGGATCCTCGGCGCCTACAGCCCAAAACGTCCTGGCATTTCGGGCATCATACCCGGAATCAGCGGGCCACAAGAGCGACCACCAGGAAGTGGAGAGAAGTAAGTATACGACAAATATCGTTGAGATTCGAAGCGAATCTTCGCGCATGATAGATTTTGCCTTACACAAGTTCTGCACGACTGTTAGTCACTTAGCAATCCTCCGACGCATCTTGACGAAGTCGCTGAGGAACGGTGTGGACGTGGACGTGCCGCAGGCAGCCTCGATAGTACATATGTGGGCTAAATGAGCAGGTCGCTGTTTGTTTCAAGTTGCCACCTGCATGCTTCAAATGAAAGGATGCCGCAGTTCTGCAAACGATAGTGGAATATTAAACGAGATATCTTTATCTAATAATCGCGGTTACTTTCTCAATGTCCTTAAGATGGACTCCCTCGACCATACAATTTGCGATATGATGTGGTGCGACCCCTACATCGTGCCATCGTTGCTGGGAGTCAACCAGGTTCAATCAACTGTGGGCTGGCTCCAGGTGCTTGTTAGCGTGTGGTGTCACGTGGGAAGCCACTTACCTCCTTGTTCAATCCGTCTTCACTAACGCCGATGCCTACCTAATCTACGAGACCCTTCAACGAGCGTCCCGGGAGGATGTTGCAAGAAAATGCATCTACTGCTTGTTCGCCATGGCGAATCAACAGATAACGTAGCAAATCTTTAGTGGGTTGGCACCGCAATCAGCAATAGAAACCCAGTTCGTCTGATCTAACTTATGGTTAACAGCGCTGGATCTCGCGATGCTCCCCTGACCAATCACGGGGTTCTCCAAGCCAAACGGCTAGGAGATCATCTGGTCTCCCGCGCCCCTGAAATTGGCCGCATCACACACATCTTCACGTCCAATCTCCAGCGAGCCTACAAGACAGCAGAAGCCGTCGCCAATGCTCAGGCTCGTTCCAGCGACGACGCCGAACTCGTCATTGCAGACGTCACGCAGCTCACGGAGCTTCGCGAGAAGGACTTCGGTTCATCCGAGGGCAAGAGGTTCGGCTCCAAGGCCAACGATGCCGCCGTGCGCGCGGCCGAGTCGGACGCGGAAACGCGCGAGGCCATGATGGTCCGCGTCAATCGCTTTGTTGATGTTCACTTACTCCCCGTATTTGAGGCCGGCGCGACCAAGGACGTCACAGTACTGATTGTAGCCCATGGCATCATCTTGAACTCGCTGCTCAGGGCCTTGGCCACCAGATTCCCATCCGCCATTAACGAGGCCCCAGGCGACAGCCACGCGGCTTGGGGCAACACTGGTGTGCTGCAGGCAAGGGTACAAGCCGTGAAAAGCAGGACCAGTACCGGCAAAACGTTGGCAGAAACCACCACCGAGGGTTCTCGGAATTTTCTTGGCTCTCCGGAGTCTCGGCCGAGTGCCTCGACAACAAAATTCACCGTGTCAGTGCAATTCACCAACAATGTAGACCATCTCAACGGCCTCAAGAAAACTCGAGGTGGTATAGGCAGTGCCCAGTTCGACTCTCGACAGCGTACTATGGACACATTCTTCACTTCGGCGTCGAGGAAGCGCAAAGCTGAATCCGAAGCAGATAGAGGTTGAAACACTGTCCAAACGGGGCGACACGCAGTCCTGCGGTTTTAGGGAACAGTTGTACTAGTCCCTACCAGGGCTCATAGGTTGTTACAGAGGATTTGGAGAGGCTCGATGAAAAATATACGAGCTACCCCTATCCGACCTGGCGAGGCAGCCGGGCAAATAGGGGTAGCTCGTATATTTTTCTCCGAGCGTCGTGCAGCACCACCAACAACAACACCAGTTTCGCTCGCCACACTGATATAGGACTCCATCATCATACTGCTACAGCCATTGCACTGAATCCACGAGGGCGAGCAGGAAATACGGCCTCAGTTCCCTTCCGAGACACAAACTACTTGGGTGATGTCCTCAAGTAAAAAGGCACTTGGCATTCAAGCGGTTGGATTTGCTTGCATATGGGCAACTAGAGGATCAGGACCCTGGAATTCAAGACGAACCGTATCTTGAAATATCACTGTGCGCATCCAGGATGTTGTTTAAGGGCAATTGGTTGCACTAGATGAAACGAGACCTTGGCTTGAATATGAGGAAGTAGTCTGGTGAGGGTATCGATATGGAAATGTTATTAGTGGGGCTCGGAGCGGGAGGTCTTATTAGGTACAGTACCTACTTCCAACTTTAAGCATTTCGGTCAATTGTTGGGCCGGTTGTTTCCCCCACTACCAAGAAAAAAAAATCCTCCCACTGTCCACTTTGGTGCTATATAATTCATTCCTTCTACCAAACTTCTGCAGTTCTCATCTTTCTTCAACATTAAGAACAGCCTGCAGGCCAGGCAGGCTCGATCATGCTACCAGTGCCTCTCTAGCACGCGACTGCGTACAGATCGCTGTGCAACAACAGGACCATTCACTGTAATGATGGGCCTTTGTCGCGATTGCAGCTCCATCACGCCAAGGTAAGTCTGGCCGACCGACTACAACACCAAGCAAAACTGCTTTTTCGGTCCGGCACCCCAATCGCCAATGGCAATCGTAATGGTATGTTTACTCTCTTTCTCTCTTTCTCTCTTCTTACACCCTGCCCTTTTCATGATGAAAAAGCGTAATTCACAGACCTGTTCCGAATTTTAATGTGGAAACGATTTCGTCCAACCGCTATCTGACATTCCTACCCTCCTACCATTTTTTCCTCTGCCAACCCTTTTTGAGGCATGCGCTTACGAGAAAATCAGGTTCACTAGGTTATATGTCCATACTGCTTCGATGGGGATGCCCATTGTGTGACATGGAGACGTTTGACAAACAAACAACCGTTTGGTTGAAGTTGCACGTTATGCCTACATAGCTTCTCTAGATGAAATCTATGATACAAACCGATCCAAAGCATAAAGCGCATACTTATAATTCGTATTGAACGTGACGCTTAGTGATTCAATGTGTGACATAATTTATATGGACGAGAATGCTATCATTCACTTCCATCCTCCTCGTCCTCTTCGTCGTCCACATCCTCGTCATCCTCGTTGGCTTCGGACGGCAACGAGCGTGGAAACCATCCATATTGACTGAAGTCCACCGAGAGCTCGCCTAGCGAACCGGTGGATACCTCGACCCCCTCGGCCTCGAGAGCCGCCGCCTGATTCCGAGCACCGGAGGACTGTGACCTGGGCAACCATGAGTTCTGGATTCTGAATCCTGGTGTTGTCCTCCCAAGAAGAGGCTCGCTCTCGCCTGTCTTCCCCTGATCTAATGTTCACATACCTGGGGGAGATGAGGCCCTTGGAGTTGATGACCCTTTGCCACGGCACATTGTTGTGGTTGTGCCGCGAATCCGGGTCTTGCGAGAGGTGCTTCAAGCAGACGCCTACTTGGCGAGGCCTCTGGGGGGTGCCCACCAGCTTGGCGATATGCCCATAGGTCGTTACCTTGCCCGGCGGGATCTCTCGCACGGCGCTGTACACGGCCAGGAAGAAAGCGGCCGCCTCATCCGAACGCGCCATTTCGTCACTGGTGTTTTGCTGATCCGTAGGGACGATGACGATGCTCTGGAGCACGCAAGCTGCTCTGCTGGTTCGAGGAGCGCAGTACGCTTTGTGGGCATCCAGATGCGCGCGATATGCGCTGCAGAGTATCGGAGGCAGGTTGTTGCTGATCTCGGACTGTTGTGTTGCGGAAGAGATGGCAAGGGACCCAGATTTCGAGGGAAAGATCGTCGCAGGTTCGTCAACGGCGGGCAGTACTCCTCCTGGTACTGTCGCGGTAGTTCTCGACGGAGGTTGGACGCCGGGAGTGTGTGATGTTCAAGCTAGCACGGAGGTTTTAACCAGTAGCGTAGGTACCGAGCAATTACATCAGATCCGTGTCGGCCAAAGTACAGCACACGCTTAGTCTCGGGCGGTTGTTGTCCATTTGACCGTTGCTTATTATTAGTTTTCGTAGGATTGCATATTCGAGCGGCACTAGTCGCGAGGAAACACAGTTCGCCTATTTCTCGTCCGTCCAACCAGCAGCCCGCCGATGGCGACGTGATTCCAATGAGAATCCACCCTGTTATCAAACTCGACCATTCGTTTTCGACGCCGACTAAAGCGAAATGCGAAGCGATCCGGGCCATGACGACACGATGTGTAGATATGATGTTGCACATGGCGTGAGTAACGGTTTCCTTACCCCTCATTCCCTCATCCCCTCATCTCGCCTCCCACCTACCTCTCTGAAGCGACGGATATCAGGGTATATATCTCTCACTGAGCATACCCTTTTGTACCTTCCCTTTTTTTCCCCTCTTCCCATTCATCATCTCCCTCTGTTCCATCATCATCAAACCTGCATTCGAATCTGTACCCAGATTCAAACTCGAAAACACACACTAGTACGCACCGTGACTCATCATCACGGATATCTACGTCCCCTTGTTCCCCCACAACACCCACTAACACAAATGGCAGACTTGTACACTTGATCGGTACGGTCGTCACTATGGCGACGATGGAAGCCATGGCCTCGAACGGTTTATCCAGAAGTCACTATAGGTGACCGCGTATGACTAGAGAAAAGAAGTCATGATCGTGAAAATCAAACCCTCATAAATCATCACTACTAGGTAATGGCTTGAGGCGAGCTGAGCCGGTGTTCGTGTCTCTGTGCCTCCCATTCGGACCATCACTTGTCTCCCCCTTTTCCAACCCACTCGGCACTATTCGTGTTGCAGATGGAATATGGGACCAGAAGTGGTGAGATGAAGGGAGGCTCTTCTTTCTTCCCCCGAAAAAGAAAGAAAAAAACAGAGCTCGTTCTGAGATTATACGGCGTAAACTTGATCTGGATAATACCAGCGAAAGGATCATGCTCTTCATTGTCCAACCCCCCAATATGCTCTGGCACAATTGCTAACCCTCTGATCAGAAACCATACACCACCACCACCGCAACAATGGCCCCTGCCGTGACTCTGGACTGCGTTGAGCCCGCCACCCTCCCCCCACAAGGGAGGCGTTCCGGTCGGGACCGGCAAGGCCCAGACCGCTGTCGACGTTGCCGACGGCAAGTGGAAGGACTTCGCCTTCGAGACCATCCGCGAGTCGCAGGTCGCGCGCACCATGGCCCGCCGCTACTTCAACGACTTGGACACCTACGCCGAGTCCGACGTCGTCATCGTCGGCGCCGGGTCCTGCGGTCTGAGCACCGCCTACACCCTGGCCAAGGCCCGACCCGACTTGAAGATTGCCATCATCGAGGCTAGCGTCTCGCCTGGTGAGTTAGGCCCTGTGACATTTATGGTCTTGTTCATAAGGTAATTAACACAACATAGGTGGCGGTGCCTGGCTCGGTGGCCAGCTGTTCAGCGCCATGGTGATGCGCAAGCCCGCCGACAAGTTCCTGACGGACCTCGGCATCCCCTTTGAGGACGAGGGCGCCTACGTCGTGGTCAAACACGCCGCCCTCTTCACCTCGACCCTGCTGTCCAAGGTCATCTCCTTCCCCAACGTGAAGCTCTTCAACGCGACCACAGTCGAGGACCTGATCACGCGCCGCGACGACGCCGCCCCGGGCGGCCTCCGCATCGCCGGCGTTGTCACCAACTGGACTCTCGTCGCCATGCACCACGACGACCAGTCCTGCATGGACCCGTCCACCATCAACGCCCCCATGATCGTCAGCACGACGGGCCACGACGGGCCCTTTGGCGCCTTCAGCGCCAAGCGCCTCGTCGGCATGGGCGCCCTCGACAAGCTCGGCGGCATGCGCGGCCTCGACATGAACACGGCCGAGGACGCCATCGTCAAGGGCACCCGCGAGATCGTCCCGGGCCTCGTCTGCGGCGGCATGGAGCTCAGCGAGGTCGACGGGGCCAACCGCATGGGTCCCACCTTCGGCGCCATGGCGCTGTCGGGCGTCAAGGCGGCCGAGGAGGTCCTGGCCGTCTTTGAGGAGCGCAAGAAGCAGAATGCTGCTTAAGAGGGAAGGGAAGACACATGCACATACAAACATGCATGTCACACCTCCGACCTCTGTTCCTGTGTTTTCAGATCGGGAGCAGTGAATCTCATTCCAGGGAAAGTGTGGAAGAGACTGCATATGGGGATGAAGGATGTTTCATTTGTCGCAAACATGGCAAACATATTCGTGTTCCAGAGTCGCTCATTCGTCACAACGTTCCTACTCTTGAAGTATAAGTTGA